>NC_045766.1:14607927-15841052 GCF_008692025.1 Phocoena sinus | reverse complement strand
TGACAGTTTCAATTTCATTACTTGTGATTGGTCTGTTCATATTTTCTATTTCTTCCTGGTTCAGTCTTGGAAGGTTATACCTTTCTAAGAATTTGTCCTTTTCTTCCAGGTTGTCCATTTTATTGGCATAGAGTTCCTTTTAGTAGTCTCTTAGGATGCTTTGTATTTCTGAGGTGTCTGTTGTAACTTCTCCTTTTCCATTTCTAATTTTATTGATTTGAGTCCTCTCCCTCTTTTTCTTGATGAGTCTGGTTAATGGTTTATCAATTTTGTTTATCTTCTAAAAGTACCACCTTTTAGTTTTGTTGATCTTTGCTATTGTTTTCTTTGTTTCTATGTCATTTATTTCTGCTCTGATGTTTATGATTTCTTTCCTTCTGCTAACTTTGGGTTTTGTTTGTTCTTCTTTCTCTAGTTCCTTTAGGTGTAAGGTTAGATTGTTTATTTGAGATTTTTCTTCTTTCTTGAGGTAGGCTTGTATAGCTATAAACTTCCCTCTTAGAACTGCTTTTGCTGCACCGCATAGGTTTTGGATCATCGTGTTTTCATTGTCATTTGTCTCTAGGTATTTTTTGATTTCCTCTTTGATTTCTTCAGTGATCTCTTGGTTATTTAGTAACGCATTGTTTAGCCTCCATGTGTTTGTGTTTTTTACACTTTTTTCCCTGTAATTCATTTCTAATCTCCTAGCGTTGTGGTCAGAAAAGATGCTTGATAGGAATTCAATTTTCTTAAATTTACAGAGGCTTGATTTGTGACCCAAGATGTGATCTATCCTGGAGAATGTTCCGTGCACACTTGAGAAGAAAGTGTAATCTGCTGTTCTGGGATGGAATGTCCTATAAACATTAATTAAATCTATCTGGTCTATTGTGTCATTTGAAGCTTCTGTTTCCTTATTTATTTTCATTTTGGATGATCTGTCCATTGGTGTAAGTGAGGTGTTATAGTCCCCCGCTATTATTGTGTTACTGTCGATTTCCTGTTTTATAGCTGTAAGCAGTTGCCTATGTATTGAGGTGCTCCTATGTTGGGTGCATAAATATTTATTATTGTTATATCTTCTTCTTGGATTGATCCCTTGATCATTATGTAGTGTCCTTCCTTGTCTCTTGTGACATTCTTTATTTTAAAATCTATTTTATCTGATATGAGTATTGCTACTCCAGCTTTCTTTTGATATCAATTTGCATGGAATATCTTTTTCCATCCCCTCACTTTCAGTCTGTATGTGTCCCTAGGTCTGAAGTGGGTCTCTTGTAGACAGCATATATATGGATCTTGTTTTTGTATCCATTCAGGAAGCCTGTGTCTTTTGGTTGGAGGTTTAATCCATTCACGTTTAAGGTAAGTATCGATATATATGTTCCTATGACCATTTTCTTAATTGTTTTGGGTTTGTTTTTGTAGGTCCATTTCTTCTCTTGTGTTTCCCACTTAGAGAAGTTCTGTTAGCCTTTGTTGTAGAGCTGGTTTGGTGGTGCTGAATTCTCTTAGCTTTTGCTTGTCTGTAAAGCTTTTGATTTCTCCATCGAATCTGAATGAGATCCTTACCAGGTAGAGTAATCTTGGTTGTACGTTCTTCCCTTTCATCACTTTAAGTATATTATGCCACTCCCTTCTGGCTTTTAGAGTTTCTGCTGAGAAATCAGCTGTTAACCCCATGGGAGTTCCCTTTTATGTTACTTGTCGTTTTTCCCTCATTGCTTTCAATAATTTTTCTTTATCTTTAATTTTTGCCAATTTGATTACTATGTGTCTTGGCATGTTTCTCCTTGGGTTTATCCTGTATGGGACTCTCTGAGCTTCCTGGACTTGGGTGGCTATTTCCTTTCCCATGTTAAGGAAGTTTTCAACTATAATCTCTTCAAATATTTTCTCTGGTCCTTTCTCTCTCTCTTCTCCTTCTGGGACCCCTACAATGCAAATGTTGCTGTGTTTAATGTTGCCCCAGAGGTCCCTGAGGCTGTCTTCATTTCTTTTCATTCTTTTCTCTTTATTCTGTTCTGCCACAGTGAATTCCACCATTCTGCCCTCCAGGTCACTTAACCGTTCTTCTGCCTCAGTTATTCTGTTATTGATTCCTTATAGTGTAGTTTTCACTTCAGTTATCGTATTGTTCATCTCTGTTTGTTTGTTCTTTAATTCTTCTAGGTCTTTGTTAAACATTTCTTGCATCTTCTCAATCTTTGCCTCCATTCTTTTTCCAAGGTCCTGGATCATCTTCACTCTTATTATTCTGAATTCTTTTTCTGGGAGGTTGCCTATCTCCACTTCATTTAGTTGTTTTTCTGGGGGTTTATCTTGTTCCTTCATCTGGTAGATAGCTCTCTGCCTTTTCATCTTGTCTATCTTTCTGTGAATGTGGTTTTTGTTCTACAGGCTGCAGGATTGTAGTTCTTCTTGCTTCTGCTGTCTGCCCTCTGGTGAAAGATGAGCTAAATCTTATTAAAACTGCAGCCCATCTCTAACCTAGCTCAATCCTTGGTTGGATTTAGATGATAGTCTTATCTAACAAAGAAAAGAAGGAATCCTTGTTGATTTAAGATATCACCCAAAGCCTCTACAGTTCTGTTACACACAATGGCAAACATGTAATGAAAAATTACTAGATATGCAAAGAAACAAGAAAATGTGACTGATAATAAAAGGAAAAACAAATAATAGAAATAAGTTAGAAGACTTTAAAATAGCTGTGTCTAATACTTTAAAGTGGACACAGCTGAAGAAAGGATTAGTGAACCCAAAGACAATTCAGTAGAAAATATCCAAAGTAAAGCATAGAAAGATTTATCTGAGAAAAAGATCATTCTGCCTGCACAGTACAGGATTGCTGGAAACAAAAATTAAAGTCAAAATACCTTGAAGGGAAGAGTAGAGATCTTTCAAATCATCTAAAAGCAACCAGGGTGAGGTGCAAATAACACCCAAAGCATTCTTCTCCACCCCCTTAAGGAAAAAGGGACCTTATTCAAATTTCTTTTCCCCTGTATAGCCTTACTCAGCTGAATTTAAGTAAAATCAGAAGTCTCTTGAAGAAGCATCCCCATAATAGCGTCAAACTAGGTCTCTTCATTTCCCTTCAATGATGGCTGAAGCTGGAGGAAGAGAAAAGGAACAAAACCTTAAGATTCCCCAGATTCCTGGCTTTTCGTTGGGTAGGGAAGGTAAAGAGTCCAGGCTCCAAGCCAGCCTGCCAACTGTCTCCTCTCTGACTGGTTCCCAGAAGGTTAGCAGAGATTCTGCACCATCTACAACTGTCCTTGGAAACCAGAAGTTTCTATCTGATCAGAAGTTATCACATACAACCAATCCAGATCTTGTCAGAAAACCAGTTTACATGAAAATCAAATAGTGAGCTGGGAGTAAAGGTGGGGAAGTGGTCAGGCAAATTCCCTTTCAGAGGGAAAGCTCTATGTGATGTTCATTCATTCAGTAACAGGAAAGCTCTACTGTGTGCCAGGTGCAGGTCTAGGCCTGGGAACACAGCAGTAAACAAGACAGGCAAGGTTACTGCTCACAGAGCTATAACCTTCTAATATAACAAAGGCACTTTAATAAGTGGAAAGTAAAAGCAGGAAACTAAAACAGGATGATGTAATATAAAGTGGTAATTTGGGTGGTCAGGGAAGGCTTCTCTGAGTTGGTGACATTTAAACTGAGATCTGAATGATAAGAAGGAGCCAGCCCTGTGGAAATCTGGGTTAAGAGCATTTCAGGCAGAAGGAACAGCTCCAGCAAATGTCCCGAAGGCTAGTGCGGCTGGAGGGTCCTGGGTGCTGGGGAGACTGATGAACAGTGAGGCGGGGAAGGCAGGAGGAAGCCAGTATGTAGATTCTTCATCATTCTGACACGGAGCTTTGTGTTATATGCAATGGAAAGTCACTGGGGATTTTAAACTGCACCAAAGGGTCTTCTGGGTCTTCTGTGTGATTCCTGCTACCCTTAGGCTTGATTTCTTGGCTCCAATTCTCTGGTTCTTCATGAACCTCCCCCCAAATCCCTCTACTCCTCAGCCTTTGGCAAAAGGCTCAGGCCAAAACTCTTAGAGTCATTCTTGACTCTCCTATTTCTCTCACACTCTACTTGAAACCTGAAGAAAATTCTACAGGTTTTAGCTTCGATATATGTCCAGTGTCCGACACTTCTTGCCACCCCTCTGCTGCCACCCTCATCTAAGCCCCTGTCATCTCACTCTGGGTGGTTGAAACTGTCTGTTTCTCCTCTCGCCCCTACAATCTATCTGGTGCCCACAGTAGCCTCTTAAAGAGCCAACCACATAAGAACACATCTCAGCTCAGAGCCTCCACCTCACTCAGGGTAAAATCCAAAGTTCTTACAAGTGCTTGTAAGGTATCTATGGCATCTGCCTCTCATCATTTCTCTGCCTTCACCACCTCCCACTGCCCTGGCTCCCTCTCTCCCTGGGACACCAGTGTCCCAGCCACCAGCATGCTTACTCCTTCTCCTCCAGTGGGTCGCGGCTCAAAGGCCACCTCCCCGTGAAGTCCTGCCTGCCTACGCCATTGAGTAAAGCAAGCTGCCCTTACCCCGGCACTCTGCGTCCTCTTTACCCAGCTTTACTTTGCATTTTTTGTAGGTCTCATCACCTTCTAAAACATTTTATAATTTACCCATTTATTATGGCAACTGTTTAGCATCTGACCTCTCCCCCAACATGGATGAACTTCCTGAGGGTAGGCATCATGTTTGTGTTTTTCCCTTTATGCCAAACTCCTAAAGCAGTGCTTAGCATGTAGTCGGTGCTCAATATTTTTGAATAAATATTGTTGGATGTATCAATAATTTGTAAAATTTTATATGAGGCCCTAGAACAGCACAGATCATGACAATTTTTATATCTGTAGTATTTCACTCAATCATTCAAGAAAGAAATAGCTTTATGAAAAGAAAAAAATTGAGCACCGTATGCTGAGCACAAATGTACTACTTTGGCTTCAGCTGGACATGGTGGGTTGAATACACATGTCCTCTCCAGACCCCAGCAAAATAATAAAAAAAGAGGTAAAGCAGAATTAACCAATAAAAACAGAAAGAATACGAGGCAGATGACCACAGACAAGATACCAACAGAGCATAATGTGGAAAGTCAATGGACAAGGGCAACCATGTTGGCAGGCTAGCTGAGGGTGAAGGATGCTTGTCTGAAGGGAGCGAGCCGGGAGGCAAGCTGGTTCCTGCTCCACCATCTGGAACTGCAAGAAGGGAGGCTGCTCTGAAGTCTTGGGGGCAGGCACGCTGAACACAGGAGAATGGGTTGAAGAGCAGTGTAAGAGAGAGTGAGACCCCCATACCCCTTCCCTCCACGTGAACAGCAACTGCATATGTACTGCTGATTTAACCCAACTTGTGATATAAAGAAATTGGAAAGATGTTATCGGGAAATGTCTGTGTGATGGGTGGGGGGGGCAGGAGATGAGAGGGATAAGTTTTATTCCATGTTTGAAATTCAGTAGAAAATAGGTAAAGGCTAAAACTCAAAAGCCAGCAGCCTAAGGATGGTGGAAACTGCCAAAAGAGTTGAAAGTGGTCACCTCTAGGGAGTGTAAATTGTGACCGAGGAGGGACGGGACAGGAGCCCGCTGTTTCTCATTATAAGCCTTATAGGATGATTTGTCTTTTTAAACTATGTCTATGTGTTACTTTTATAAAAATAAAATTGAATTTCTGGCTGCTGTGTGGAGAATAGATTGGAGGAGGACAAGAATGGCAGCAGGGAAACCCATTAAATTGTCCAGCAGAGAGATGATGATGTCCAGGACTGACATGGCAGGAATTGAAGAGAAGAGGACAGGATGCATTTGCAAAGTTTCGGAGACAGAGTCCACAGGACTTCCTGAAGGACTGAATATAGGCAGTGAAAAAAATGAGAGGAACCAAATGTAATTTCTAGGCACGTGGCTGGAGCGACTTGGTGCAGGCAGGGTAGAGAACAGGGTGAGACCTGCGAGCCCCAGGGGTTCAACATCCAAGGAGGTCCTGGAGCTTGGGGCCATGCAGGTGCAGGTGGGGCCCTGAGAGCGGGGCCCCGGGAAGGCTGTGCTGGCGCCACCCTCATCCCAGCCTCGACGTGGCAGGTTCTGGTGCTATTTACTTACATGGAGAAATTAGTGGCAAAAGCATAGGGGTCACAGTGGAGGACAGAAATTAAAAACATTTTATTTTGGACAAGTCATGATTGAGTCATCTATTCGTGGTCTAGTAAAGTTGTCAAGCGGTTCAAGTCTGCAGTTGGGGGTAGTCACAAGTGAGAGAGAAATTCGGATGTCTCAGCATAGAGATGGTGCTTAAAGCCATGTTTGGGATGGGGGAACCCAGAAAGAATTGTGTGAAAGTACAGGAGGGGCCAGGTTGCAGACATTCAGGCATGTAACAAGGAAGGGCAGAGGGACCAGCAGGGTAGACAGAGAGGGAGCTGCCGGGCAGGTAGAAGGGAACCTGGGAGAGGCTGGTTTTCCAGAAACCAAGAAGAGAGCCTTTGCAGAGGACACTGTCCTGAATGCCTCACACCCACAACCTTCACAGAAATGGTGCTGTGAAGAGGCCAGAATGCTTTTTGTCCTCTGTCTTGCCTCAGGCCAGCCCCTTGTGTGACCACCTGGGACTCCATATTGCCCATGCTCTTCCCCGCCTGTGCTGTTGTTTTATTCACTGTCCATTCTGCTCCCTCCCATCCCCAGGCCACCACCACCCCTGAAGCCTGCACCTCTCCCTGCTTCCCAGGACCTCACAAGCCAGGCAGTGATTCTGGTCTTGCCCCTCACGGCTTTCCAGGGACTGGGCTTGAGCCATTCTTTTTTTTAACGATCTGATATCGCAACAAAATCTGAGTTCTGTTTGCAAGGCCGAAGTTGGGATGGTGGTAGCGGGGCCAGGGTAGGATTCCCCACCCCTACTGGGTCTACATGGTATTCCTTGGAATCACCCCTTAGATTTGCCTAGCATTTCACAATTTACTTAGTGCTTTTAACTTGTGCATTATCTCATCTGGTCTCAGCACCACCCTCTAAGCAGTGTGGACTCTTGCTATCCCCTTTTATAGATGCGGAAACAGGTTCCCAGAGTTGAGGTACTTGCCTGGTTTTGTGTTTATAGTTGGGACAGAGACAGGTCCTAGCACTCAAGTCGAGGTCTTCTGATGCAAAACTCTGCCCCTTTATTCCTCTTCCATGAATTCCCAATTGTCTGTCATTTACATGTCACCCTCACAACTGCCACATCCATGTGTCTCCTTTGCTATTGTCTACTTAATATTTTCAAAGTGAAAGTTTTTCATTAAATAAGTGTACCTTAAAAGGAAGCTTGATAAAGCCCCAGGTTTGATGTTCTGGTACACATGCAACTTTAAAATGAGCACAAAGCTGTTAAAAATATTTATTTGGGAAAAGAACTCATGCTCTGGCCCCTGGCTGGGTCCAAGTCCCAGCTCTGATGTGGTAGCATGTGCAGCTGTCTCCATCCAGATGCCCCCGGACCTCACATTCCAGGGTGCAGCAGTCCCCCTCCCAAGCTTTGCCTGATGGCTGTTCTCCAACCATTCTCTTAACAACTGTTTCTGAAGCTTCCAGTGCCAGGAATGGTGCTAGGCACAGTGGATACAAGGGTGATTAGGACAAATGCTGTTACCCAGAGGAACCCACACTCCCCTGTGATACTTCCTGCTCTGGGCCCTGTCAGATAAAAAATCCTACCTGCCCAAGTCTGAATTCTGGTCCCAAGCCCACTGGCCAGACCTCCAGGCAAGCCCACTGAGCCTCCATGGGAGGTGAGGGGCCTAAACAGTTCTTCTCCTATGCGGTGCAGCCTCATTAGAGCATAGAATCATCCATTTCGGAGAAAAGTATACCCAAGATGGGCCAATGAAGAGCTTGCTGGTGACTGTCTTACTATATGAACAAGGTGGAAAGCAATGCCAGGAGGGCCAGGGAGGAGAGCAGTGAGGTAGTAAAAGTCCCAGAGGCACTTACTAGCTATGTGACCTTAGGCAAGTTTCTTAGCCTCTTTGAGCCTCAGCCTCTACCAGTATAAAATGGGCATATGGGCTTCCCTGGTGGCGCAGTGGTTGAGAGTCCGCCTGCCGATGCAGGGGACACGGGTTCGTGTCCCGGTCCGGGAAGATCCCACATGCCGCGGAGCGGCTGGGCCCGTGAGCCATGGCCGCTGAGCCTGTGCGTCCGGAGCCTGAGCTCCGCAACGGGAGAGGCCACAACAGTGAGAGGCCCGCGTACCGCAAAAAAAAAAAAAAGGGCCTAGTACTATAACTCCGTCCCCTGGTTGTTGTGAGGATTCACTGAGTTTAGTACTTAGAAATGCTTAGCACAGAAACTATCAGCCATCAGTGGTCGCAGGTCAGACGTGACAGACCAGGGAGGAGACCTGGGCCACCTGACCCTGTGTCAAGTGCTCAGGCCATCAGGCCTGCCACCTTCTCTTTCTCTATACTTTAATATTCCCTATGTGTGGACGAGGTGCAACAATACAAGGACAAGCGCATTGGCCTCTGCAGTGCTCTCTGGGAGGGGTCCAGAGCCCCTTCTTTCCCTCAGGACTCCTCTGCGGTGTAGTAACTTGTGCCCAGATTCACCACCTGCCAGGATCCATGTCCGTCTGTTCACAAGGACCAGATGGGCCCCAGGCTCCTCCTGTGAGCTGAGTGTCTGGTCCATGGAAGCAAGAAAGGTCACCTCCATGTGTGAGCAGAACCCCTCTCTCTATAAACTCATCTGTCAGTAAACAATGAGTTTTGCCACCTCTCGCTCAAGAACCCAGACCAATGTATGCTCAACTCTTTCCAGTCAGAGTTGTTTCCACAAGCCGTTGGCTTCTGTGGGGAACATTTAGTTTAAAAGGAAATGGGGGCCTTCCCTGGTGGCGCCGTGGTTGAGAGTCCGCCTGCCAATGCAGGGGACACGGGTTCGTGCCCCGGTCCGAGAAAATCCCACATGCTGCGGAGCGGCTGGGCCTGTGAGCCATGGCCGCTGAGCCTGCACGTCCGGAGCCTGTGCTCCACAACGGGAGAGGCCACAGCAGTGAGAGGCCCGCGTACCGCAAAACAAAAGGAAATGGAATTTCCCCTTCAATATTTTTCTTGGATGAAAAGTCTGTGATTGGAATCAGGGCATGAAAAATCATGCCCTGGTGGTTATTTGTATTAGTGGCTTTTGACTTTGCAGGGACACCTGGAGCACAAAGGGGCCAGCCTCTCCCACCTAATAACACATCCCACCCCTACAGCTCAGGCAGGTCCTGGCCGGCTGCCCCAGAGCATCCTGGTGCCTCAGAGCCCTGTGCTGTCTGGTCAGGAGCTTGGCTAGCTCATCTTTGCAAGAACCTGCTCCGTGGTCTCTCCTCACGTCATTGTCCCGCAAGCCCGTGCTTTGGTCCAGCCTCCTTCCACTCCACAGCGTGATGAGACATGCCCACACACACATGTGCACACACACAGCACGTGCTTGCTTCTCTGCCTGTGATAAACCATCCCAGGTAAGTACTAATTTTTATACGTGGTAAGAAGGAAAAAAATTGTTCATTGCCTGGACCGCAAGGTACCAAAACCCAGGGGAGCCCCAGTGAAAGAAACGGAGATGGGGCCTGGAAACGCAAGAGTAAAGTAAAGTGAGACCACACTCAGGGAGTCCTTGAGGGAGACGCAGTGAGAAATAGCGCAGCAGAGGAAGCAGGCATGTCACCTTGTGGGCTTGTGTGTCTATCCTGCCCTGGGGGCAGCCGCACGTCTGGGTGTCCCTCACACCTAGCACAGGTCCAGGCACAAACAGGCACTCAGGAAATGTTTGTTGATGATGGAAGGAAGGAAGACACCAGAGGAGCAGGAAGACAGCTTCCCCTCAGAGACTGGGTGCCACTTTACTTAACTTGGGTCAGTATCTGCAGAACAGTGTTGGCTGAGCGGGACGGAAGCTCTAAGGATCAGGGTCGTCTGCACCCAGAGAAGGAGCTGATCCGAGGACTGGGCGGGGCGGGGCTGATCTCACAGCTCTCCCAGGCTTGCTCGTGAGGCAGGAGGGCAGGTGTGCAGATGAGGCAGGGTGCACAGGACAACTGCACCTGCCTGCCATCTGAATGGAGCCCACCCCGACCGCAGCCACGTCGGGGAGACATCGAGAATCCCATGCCTCCCATAGCACACGATGGCCATGCTCAGGAGCCTGGGATTTGCATCCTGGAGAGGGGGCCAGAAGCCAGTGGACAGATGGAGAAGTTTAACCTCTGGGCCTGGGCGAGGAGTGCTACCCGTGTGTCTGAGGGGCGGCTGCCAACATTCCTGCCGGGTGCTGTTGCCTTCCTCCCAGAGCCCTGAGCCTGAGCTCCTGCCTCCAGGGCACAGCAGCTAGCGGCCATCAGTGGGGGATGCTTCTGACCCACTGCCATGAGCACAAGGACTATGGACTCAGCTCCAGGGCCCTGGAAATCAGGCCGGTGTTTGTGCGAGGCGAGAGCACCTGCAGAGAGCCGCGAGAAGGGAATCCTCTCCCTGGTCCTAGTCCTGCCGGCTCAGTTTCCCTCCGGTCTTGAGGGGTGATGCCTCCAAGAGTCTGCTGACTGTGGGCAGAGATCGATAGCCAATGAATCCAGCCCAGAGGTGAAGAATCGTTTCTCCACAGAGGCTCCTGCCTCCTAGGAATGTCTGAGTCCCAAGTGCAGCTGTAAACTAGCCATAATTTAGCCGTTTTTCCTGCTTCCTGCTATTTTATGTAAAGAATCTTTCCACCTTGTAAAGAAAACAACACCTTGCATTGTTTAAGAATTGTGTTTGGCAACAGAAATCTAGAAAACAGTGACTTAAACCCAATTGGGGTTTTAGTTACCTAGTTAGTTTCACTTACAAAAGGACTCTGGGAATAATTAACCCCAGGCTTTTTCAGCAGCTCCACGAAGCCATTTAGGGAGCCAGGCTCCTTCTGGCCCTCAGCCTTGCTGCCTCCAAGTGTGGCCCTGGTCCTCACATCTGCAAGCTGACTCTGGAGCTCCAGCCATCCCAGCTGAGTTCCAGGCAGGAAGATGAAAAAGGGCAAGGGCAAAACATGTGTTATCAATCTACTGTGTTTTAAATAACTTTTTCTGGAGGCCCCATCTGACAATTTTCTTGAACATCTTGTATTCCAGAATTATATCACATGACCATTCCATCCACAAGGCAGGCTGCTTTTTTTTTTTTTTCCTGGGCGCATTGCTATTCCAACAAAATGGGATTTCTGATAATAAGGAGGCAGGGAAGAAAGGCCATGGAGTGGACACCTGGCGGTCTCCACCACACAGCTCTGTGTTTGCCCTTGTCTCAGCCAACTCATTGAAGGCTCTGGGAAATGGATTAGAGAGAGGTGGAGGAGGAAGAGAGAAGGAGAAGAGAAGGGAAAGGGGCAGAGCCCACAACCAGAGCCCAGAGCTGACGCCCAGGTGTGTGTGCGTGTGCGCTAGGGTGGCAACAGACACAGTTTGCCCAGCACATAGGATGTTGAGTGTTAAAACCGGGACAGTCCTAGGCAAAGAGGGACAGCTGGTCACCTTGAATGTGCACACATATATGTGTGTGTGAACCGGGTGTTGTTAGACTAGAGATCCCAGCCCAGTGCTCCTTAAGAGCTCCTTAAGATGTTGTCCAAGGACCCCTGGAGGCTCTCAAGACCTTTTACGGGATCTGTGAGGTCGGGCTATTTTTCCAGCAGATTAAAGTGCTATTTGCCTATTTCACTCTTTCTCTCACAGGTATACAGAGGAGCTTTCCAGAGGTTATATTATCTGTGATACTGCAACAGATTGGATGCAAAAGCAGATATGAGAATCTAACCGTCTTCTATTCTGTTAGAAAGAGAGACACCAGACACCAAAGAGATTTTCAACAAATGTAAAAGAATGCCACTTTTCTCAAAATTTCCTCACAAATTTACTTCTGTTTTCAAGAATAGAGTCATTTTCCTTAAAAATATGTTATGTTAACATATAATGATTTATTACAGTTATTTTTAAATGAATGAATGATTTTTTAATTCCTTGGTCTTAATTTCTAATATGATAAATATTGATAACCATAACCTACACTTTAAAAAAGATTTTTGGCATCTTCAATAATTGTTAAGAGTGTGAAGGGGTCCTGAGACAGAAGAGTTGGAAACCTGTTGTCCTAGACGAGACTAGTAAGGTTCTCCTGGGAATTAAGTAGGGAGGGAACAGGATGAAGGCTGGACCTCGAGGCCCTGGTGTCAGAAGGCAGCAGCTCCGGGAGCCTCCACAGGAATAAATGTCCTAGTGCAGTGCTGCTCAAGATGTGCTCCACAGATAGGGGCCCGGCTGAGAAGTATTCACCATTAGTCACTGTAAGTACAGAAATCGAGGGAAGCTTCTAGAAACTTCCATAACAATTTGATAGAGTAGCTTTACGTCTATTGAAACTAATAATAGGAAAAGCTGGGCTTGTATTTTGTAGGTCCTCTCTCTTTCATTTTATTTTTCCAGAAATTTATTTTTACTGTACTTGGCAAAAGTATTCCATGATGCATTGGAAATTTTCAAAATATGGCCCTTTCATGCCTGAGATGAATCTTAAAGGATAAATACTGATTATCCAAGCAAAAAAGGGGACAAAGTATTCCATAGAAAATTTTGTACTTCAAGGGCAAACTGTGCATGGTTGAGAGCACACATTTCCTGCCTACCTGATTGTAGCCTTTCACTGAGCTATTTTACAATTTTATATACTGTAGATAACTAATAGTAATACAAAATAATTTCTGCCTATAGACACGCAAAACTCCTGTCATGCAACTGGCTTCCTCTCTCACTGCGGCTGAGGACGGTTTAGCCTCCATTTATTCATTCGTTGCCATATTCCTACTCTAATTATGTCTGTTCTTTGGATTTCCCTTTGAACTTGTTGTAACATCTCACTGGTATCCTCATTAGTGAGTTACATAAAATCATTATTAAGTGTTCATTAAAAAGTAATATGGTCCTTCACATTATTCACAAACACAGGGTTTGCAAAGCTCTGCTCTTGGACCCCACCATTGATGTGATTCAATTGCCTTCTGGAAGTCACTTCCATTCTCATCCTGCTGTCTGAAAAAGTCTGTACTCTCTCCTCTGTCTACTTTGTCTAGCTTACAGCTGTTCTTTCTTTCTAGTTTGGGCTTCCTCATTATCTTGTTTGTGAGGTAGAAAGGAGCCTGAGAGAGAGAGACAGAGAGAGAGAAAGAGAGAGAGAATGAAACCAATAGGAGATTGAATAGATGGGGGCAGGGGGTCCATGTGCACAGTCCATGTGCACTTTCGTGTATGTATAGCTGGAGATAACTGCATCCTGCCCAGCAATCACTACATACCTATTTTGTTTTTGTGAGCAAAACCACACCTCTGTGAGCTCCCGGCTTAAGGCTTGTCCTTGGAAGTCATCCTCAAGATCTCCATGCCAGAACCCAATCCCAGCCTCAGTTGCTAAGCCCCTGGCAGAAGAAGACCTTTGTCAAGAGGACCTGGATGCTGGGGGAGGGTGTCATAAGCCCGACCTCAGCGGCAGAGGAGTGCAGTTCAAGGACCAGTGACTCTGACACTTGAGGAAGCCAAAATGCTGGTCCCAGCCACCACCTGCCACCCTGAGGGCAGGAAGGGGTGTCTGAGGTGCCTGTCAGCAACCCTTCTTCCCACGTCAGCTGCTAATAGAGCAACAGGCTGATTGTCTCCAGTTCCCTGTCATCTTCTTGATGGCTCTTTTGGGAGTAAGGTGGCCAAGGGGCAGCACACGAGTGATGCAGACTCTCTACCAGAAATCCAAATCTTTTTCTTGTAACAGTTTCACTGAGGTATAGTTTACATACCATAAAATTCACTTGGTTTAAAGATACAATTTGGTTAACTTTCAGAAAATGTATAGAGTTGTGCTACCATCACCACAATCTAATTTTAAAACCTTTCCATCACCCCAAAAAGTAACCTTGTGCCCGTTTGCAGGCACTCCCTATGCTCGGGGCAACCATTGCTCTACTTTCTGTCTATAGATTTGCTATTTCTGGACATTTCATATAAATGGAATCGTAAAATACACATAATGTTTTTGGGTTTCATCCATCACAGCATGTATCAGTACTTCATTCCTTTTTATAGCCAACTTGTACTCAATTGTATGGATATGTCATATTTTGTTTATCCATTCACCAATTGACAGCCGTTTGGTTGTTTCCACCTTTTGGCTATCAAGGTCGCTAGGAACCTTTTTGTACAAGTCTTTGCATGGATTTACATTTTCATTTCTATTGGGTGAATACATAGGAGCGGAATTTCTGGGTCACATGGTAAATTTATGTTTAGCTTTTTGAGAAAGTATCAAATTGTTTTCCAAAGTAGCTGTAACATTTTCCATTCCCACTAGCAATGTAGGAGAGTTACAGTTGCTCCACATCCTTGTCAACACTTGTTGTTGTCTGCCTTTTTGATTATAGGCATTTGTGGGTTGGGAATTTGAATCTTGAGCCACATGAAGTGAGGGCAGGCCACATCTGTGGCTGACCCATCCTTGGCAGTGCACCGAGAAAGCTGCCTCTCATCCTGCATCAGGTCCTTGGATTCCTACCTTTCTTGAGGCCTGATTATTCTGCTCCCTTTGGGGTCTGTATATTACCCCCATGTCTTTTCAATACAATGTTTTTTACAAAAACTTAAGTGAGATTGCGTGGGGTTCTGTCACTTGCACCAACACCCATTTGAATTTCATACTTCCCATGGTGCCCCGTTCCTGACCCTAGCTGGAGCTGACATCGCCTATTGGAATAAGACCAGCAGGCATCAGGTGGGTCAGGATTTGTTCTTAGTGCAGACAACACAGGGAAATGCCTTCAGCAATAAGGAGGATGGTGCCATCTCCCAGCTCTCCAGGCACCTGGGTGACAAGCAGCACATTCATTCAGGCTGCAGCTCACCTTTCCAGACCTGCCACAGGCTCACGTGAGTTAAAGTTAGAGTCTCGCCAGAGGATCACATCAAGCAGTGAGAAGGGCCAAATTTTTGAGAAATTTAATGAAGATGGAGGGTATCAGAAAATGTGTCCTTGTTCACTTTGAGAACATCTCCTGGGTGACCAAAGTTGGTTCTATGAAAGCATAGAGAGCTCTGTGACCTGGGGTGAGTCACCCGACCTCTCCGAGCTGTAGTCTGCAGGACCGTTGTGAGGATTCGTGATAAGGAGAGCACCAGAATGGTATCTGGTTGGTTGCTCATGGTTGACACTTTTCCCAACATTGGCATTATGCCAACGTTTACTGAGGGGAAGTGAGATAAAACAGCCTTGCCCCAATCTTTTGCTTTGGGGGAGGCACTTCGGCATCATGGTTAAGAAAGTAAACTTCCATGCCAGACATAGCAAGCAAGTCATACCGTGCCTGCTGTGTTCGGTTAGGCAAGTCACCGCATCTCACTCAGCTTCAGTCTTTCCGGCCCTAAAGTGACACCCATGACAGTGCTTCACTCATTTCAGTGTGTTGGGAGGTCACATCAGACAGTGAAGAGGGAGCCCTGAGCCTGGATCCTGGTGCCTAAGAAGCATTCACCAGCATTGATAATTTTTGTAGCTGCTGTTCCTTGCATTTCTCTGAACTTTCCCAGGGGCTGGGAGCTGCCCTCACTGCTGCTGATGTGGAGCTGCCTCGGGGAGAAGCCTGTGCTCTGTCTGGGGTGGGCATGGGGACCAGGAGCCCATAAGGGGAAGCTTGAAGGCCCAGAGCCGCCCCCACTGCCCCCGTCAGGTCTCTGGCCATGAGATCCTGCTGCCACCCCCAGCTGGAAGGCTCCCAGCAGGCCAGCCCCTCATCCTGCCAAGGACACTGCTGACCCCAGCCCAGATCAGACGTGTGCTGTGTCACCTGAGCTCTCCAGCCCCTCCTGGCCCAGGACAACAGGTGGATGTGCTCAGTAACTTGAATCTACCTTCTGAGAGCCTGAGAGATTGAGAGCGGGCAGGCAACTCTTTCCTCAGACAACCACATGGGCAATAAACAAGTTTTCAAGGAGACCATGCCCAGCTCAAGCTTCTGCAGGGCTGGATGTCATGCTGGGGGTTGTCCAGGACCTTGGCTTATCATAACAACTATGGCATCAGCAAAAGCCGGCCTCATTTGTGAACACTCCATGGATGGGTGTGGATCCTGGACCACTGTCTTTCCGTGCTCTTTCCCATTTCTCCATGTCTATAGCCGGTGGGGGAGTGAATCATAAGAGCAGAGGCACTGCAGTCAGACCAGGCCTTGAGCCCCAGGATCTTGATCTTGAGGAAGTCAGTTAACCTCCTGGAGCCTCAGTTTTTTCATTGGTAAAATATGGATGATAATATCTGCTTGCTGTGGTTTGGGGGAATTAGGTGAGGTGATGTAGGGAAGCTTGGGAGCTCAGATCCCAGCACAGAGTAAGCCCTCAGTGTACGGCAGCCAAATAGATTATAGGAAGCAGTGTCCCCTCTTTAAGTATGAGGACAGAGAAGTCCATCTGGCCAGAATCTGAAGAGATCTGACAAGTTTGTGCTCCCACCCAACGTGTACTTACAGTACCTCCTGCGTGTTTGTCCGCACCCTGTAACTGCTGGAGGACAGACTGGCGGGCAGGAAGCCCCCGGGCGCAGGGGTCCAGTTGGAAGAGGGTGGGAAACACCAGTTAAGCTGGGGGTAGCATCATTTATAGCTTCTTATTACCCAAACTCTTCTGCCCCCCAACCAGAATACTCTTCAGAAAGGGCTAAAGATGGGCACCCAGAGATGACACCCCAAGTTACCTTGTTCCAAACACAGACTCTAATCAATACACAGAGGGCCACAGACCACTTGTCTACACCCAGACTCTGGGAGAAAGGGCAAAGGATAAACGCAGGTGAGCATTTTCATACAAGGGGTGTGACAAGCTTCCCCAGAGAGAAGCACATCTGTGTGTACGTGTGCCTGACACGGGTCCTGTGGTGGGGCGGACATGGCATCCCCAAAGCTCTAGAAGGTGTCCGAGTGACCTCAGTTCCCCAAACAAAGACCTAATTATTCTGATCAATGCTTCATCCCAACAGAGTTTAAATTGGTATAAATGCATTTGTAAATAAGATGTTTGGCATGAGGTTATATATTTTTTCCAAACAAACAATCTTATACATGATGCTTAGGTTATAAGTTTAAATCTGTAAAGGTCTGTTTAAATCATAACATTTCAGCAATACTGTTTTTTAATGAAAAATATTTATGTTAGAACCCATTAAACATGTACAGCCCAGTTAAACACAATATAAGGTCTACCTGCATCCAAGCCTTCTTCCCTCCTCCACTCAAGCCACGTGACCAAGGCCCCTGGACCAGCTCTAGCTCCAGTGAGGGTCCTGGTTAGTGGGGCCAGCATGCTAAGCTCATCTCATGTGTTCAGACATCCAGTCAGCACCTGGCATGCCTCTGGCGACTGTCATTGGTCCAGGGAGTGGGGGGAGATCTACGTTGGTCCAGGTGGACTGAAGGAACGGTCCTTGATCCTGTGGGTGGAAGAGAGGTTTCCCAGCTCTCTTGCTGAGCATGAAACTGTCCCAGTTGCCTCTGGAAGCCACTACGCCAGCACAAGTGAGGCTGCTGAGAACAGAGCAGCAGCAGAGGAGCTCAGGGCCAGAGAACCCAGGGACACCAAACCTGGGCTTCACTGCCGCCACAGTGGCCCCGCCTCTGGAATTCCTGTTTTGCAGGAATTCTGTTGAATTCGAGGGAGGTTTCTACTCTTTGAGGCAGGAAAGCATCCTCGTGCAGGCTGGAGGTGTGTCTAGAGATAAATGAAGAGGGAGGAACTTTCTTGACATAATGAGGCAAAAGTGGGATGAGATAGTGGAAGAAAATAAGGGATTAATGAAGGAGTCTGTGATTAAGCACTAAAGACACTTCCCCATATGGATTATTTGACCAGAGAGTCATAGGAAAATATGAAAAGGAGTGCTTGACTTGGGCCACAGCCCCTGAAGCAGAAGGATGGCTAAAATGGAGAGAGATTTCTCTGTAGCTGGAACGTACAGCCAGCCTAGAACAGCGTGGTCCCCAGTTATTCAGGGAGGAAGAGTGGGGGCAGGGGAGAGCCACATAGAAGAGGCCCTGAGGGGACATGCAATCACCTGCCCACAGTCACAAGCCAGGGCTGAGCTCATGTTCCCAGAATATGGGCACACTTCTAGGTGCTCTGAGCAACTTTGCACCTAAAACTCTTACCAGCAGCCGTGTCTTCTTCCAGGGGCTTGTTTCCAGCCCCTGATACAGATGAGAGTGCTCTGTTTACTTTTCTCTCAATCCAAAAGATGTTCTTAACTCTTCTCATGGCATCAGTCAACACTACAGTTCCTTCCATGGCAAAAGCCAAATGAGAATGAAAACTGTCTTAGAGCAATTGGCTCTCATGAAAACTTGTATCACACATCTGTTGTTTTGCCCGCCTGCGTTCATTTCTCCTGGGTCTGCTAATGCCGTGACCCTGAGGCAGTGTGGTTTGCAGTGGGTCTGAGCCCACCCCTCATGCAAGGGTGAGCATGTTGGCCAATGAGAGCGCTGCACTCCCTCCTGGCGGTAAGTCAAGTGAGGGCAGGTGACCCCAACCCAGCCAATCCAAGCTAATGCGATGGAACTGTTGATGGTGGGATGTGGGGAGGGGTTCCCTATGTGCTAAGCCTGTAAGGACGTAAGCCATCTTGGAGGCACTGGGATCATTTTGGTGGCTTGTGAGAAGAACCTGCCTGAAAATGAAGCAAAGATAGAAAGAGGAAAGCGGGCTGAGAGACAGACTGAGACCTGATTATATCATTTGAGCCCCGTGTCTAAAGCCGGAATCCAGGACTTTTCACTTCCATGAGCAAGGGTTATCTTCTCTATTTTTGCTTGATCACTTAAGTTTGTTTTTCTATCACTTGTAACTAACGGAGTTTGGGTTGATAACACATCTCAACCTTAAAAAAGAATGATTTTCCTTCTTTCTTATTATTTAGTTCTTGGCCATATGTAAAAGACCTAGATTATTTCTAATGTACATCAAATTCTTGCTGTCTGACCTTGAACAAGTCATATCCATGTCCTCATGAAAATAAGGCATGGGACCCCATCTCCCAGGTCCTCTTATTTATATAAGGCCAAGTATTTGTGCTCTACAAGCAGTCTCTTAGCAACCTTCACACTCAGATTTAGACACAAAACCATTTTTCTTCAAAAATGTGGATTCAAAACATTAAAATAAAAGTTTAATCAAATTTCAGATGAGGAAAACCATGTAAGATCTCTTTGCTTTAGCAAAACATAGAACCACAATCACGGTGGAGATGTGTCATCTGCTAGTTTCTGGTGCCAGAAAACTTCTACTCTCCCTCCAACTTCTAATGAGTACCACCCAGCTGTAGCTATAGACAGTCTATTTCACTCAGCCTTTTAATTTATTTATTTTATTTTTTTGGCTGCGTTGGGTCTTCATTGCTGAGTGCAGGCTTTCTCTAGTTGTGGCGAGCGGGGGCTACTCTTCGTTGCAGTGCGCGGGCTTCTCATTGCGGTGGCTCCTCTTGTTGCGGAGCACTGGCTCTAGGCACACAGGCTTCAGTAGTTGTGGCGCGTGGGCTCTGTAGTTGTGGCTCGCAGGCTCTAGAGCACAAGCTCAGTAGTTGTGGCACACGGGCTTAGTTGCTCCGCAGCATGTGGGATCTTCCTGGACCATGGATCGAACCCGTATCCCCTGAACTGGCAGGCAGATTCTTAACTACTGCACCACCAGGGAAGCCCCTCACTCAGCCTTTTAAGCCACAAACTCTTTCAGAGGTAAGAGAGGTGTAACAGTTTAACAATCTTCGGAGAACAGAGCTGTAGTTGCTTTGTCTGTAGACTCTAGGGTCCTGACTCAAAGCCCTTCAGTGACTCTCTGTCAACCCAGATGCCAAGTCGGACACCTGCCCACTAGCTGTCATCCCTCCTCCCACTCCTGCCTACTTGAGCATCCTAGGTACATCACTGAATCTTTCTGCCCCCTCAGTTTCCTCATCTGTAAAATGGGGATAATACTAGTACCTTCCTCCAAGTGTTGTTGTAAGGACTGAATGAGTAAACAGTGCCCAGCATGCACAGTATAAATGTTCACTCTCATCTTCATCATCAGTCTTCTGGATGGACTCCTCGGTGCCAGATGGATGGTTGCTTGAATGGCTGGCTGGATGAACAAATGGTTAAAGTGTGAAGGACTCAAAAATATTTCACATTGCGCAGGTTATCAGTAAATACTTATTAATGATGGTGTTCTAGAGATGTAAAAGTAGCAATTCAGAAGAGACAGATCACACAGCTCGCACCCCTTCCTGCTATTCCTACCCACTCTTGAGGCCCCCCTCAAATTCCTTCTTTTTGGAGATTTTGCTACTGGCTTTCAGGACCCACGATGTCTAGTTAATAATGATTTTCAGCTCCTAGTATAAATTTGCTCTTCTGGGTATCTAATATGAACTGCTCCTGATACAAGTGCAGACTCATTCCCCAATTATGTCTGTTTTAGCTAAGAGATACCCAGAGTGACCAGCTGACCCCAGAACTCAATTCCCTGTGGGCACTCAGAAGTAACAGGATTTGGGAACCAATTCTCCTAAAATGCTCTTAAATGAAACCAACTGATGACTCAGAAAGACCATTTATTGAGCATAATAGGAATTAGATTAGACCAGAGCCCTAGTCTCGGGCATGGCTTCGAGAACTCCCTCCCAGACGATACCCCCTCTGAGCCCCCAAAAGGCTGCTGGCTGGCTGCAGAACTAGAACAAAGTGGGCCTGCCAATCAGGAGGTGTCAACCCCCCAAGAGGCTTGCAGAGTATAATGAGAGAAGGCTGAGGGGTACAGTAGGGCTGGGTTGCTACTCTAGCAAGACTTGTTTGCTAGCTGGGTGACTTTGGGCAAATTTCTAACTTCTCTGAGCCTCAGTTTCTTCAATTATAAAGTAGGGCCATGGTACTCACACCAAGGTAGCTGTGAGAACTGACAGATCATACATGTCAAATGCTTGTCTCACCAACAAGTGGTCCAAGGCTACTGTTCTGAGTGTCCTTCCTTCTCTTGGGATATATTTCTGGCCCAGAGCCAGTATCAGTCCCTGAACCCTGGATCACTCTCACTCCTGAGTGATGGATAAACTCTAAATATATCGTTTCCCAGATTCCACCTTCTCCTGCCATAACGTCATGGCAGCCCTCCCACAGAAAAGCATTCGAGCAGGTTCTAGTTTAACATTCACCATATTTCACCCCAAATTAAAGCTTCTGAACCTTCTAAGGGCCATACATATTTGCGAATCTAACAAAAGCTATGGTCCTTATCCCTGTAAAAATGACCATGCTTTTGCATGTGACTCAGATTCCATGAAGCCCCTCTACGGGCCTCCTAGGGCTACATGTACCCCGAGATGAAGGTCTCTGCCTTAACTGACCTTCAGAAGCCTCTGACCTTCACGTCTGTGCTTGGCCAGCATTCCTGTTGGCCACGTGTAAGCGAGTCATCCCCAAAGGGGCACGGTAACTGTCCCTCACTTCATAGTTTACAAGGTGCTGCAGAACAAAATGACATGTTCTCACTTGAACGGCCACAGAAAACTAATTTCACCCCCTTCTTCAGCTCCCTTTTCATGGTGTCTGCCTCAAAAGTCGTGCTTTCTCAGCTTTGCCCTCAACACAGAGGGCCCCTTACAGGACTTGGCCTGGAGAGGGTCCACCTCCCCGCCCTTCCCCCCAGCTCTCCCCATCCTTGAACCTCGTCCCGCTATGAGGCCTGCCCCTGCATGTTCCCAGGCTCCTGTCCCGAGTGCCACCTGTCCTGGGGCTTCACTCACAAGTGCCGCTGTCCTGCAAGGCTCCTCTGGGCTCAGCCCCCGAGGCAGGAGGGAAGAATTAAGTCAACCAGTTGAAAGATATCAGGCTTCAGAAGCAAGCTTTAAACAGACTTGAATAGCAGAAAGTTTCAAAGGCACTCGCTGAAGTTCTTGTAAAACTCCAGCCACCTCTCCTGTGAGCTGGCAGTTCCAGCCTCTTTCAGATCTCTTTGAGCAATCTCCTTGTCATGTCACCAGCCCCAGTCCTGCAAAGGAACTAAAGCGCCTTTTGTATTTAAGCCTTTCAACAGAAAGAGATGGGTGGGGGGCTGTGGACCCTCCCAACCCAAAATATGAATATCTCAGAGCATCACTGAGCCAGAAATCTCCTTCCCTCTCCTATCAGGAATTGATGGCATTTGGAGGTTGGAAGGGAACTGAATCCTATGTCTCCACAGACTCATCGTGCAGTTGATGACACTGAGGCTGGGTCAAGTCTGCCTGTTACCCCAGACCTCTCGGGGAGTGAGTGGCCAAGCTGGATGCTGCCCAGAGCTCTTGCCTCATCAGTATGCAGGACAGTGCACAGCCCTCCAAATGGTGACTTCGGCATGAGTTATGGAGTCCGTTCCTCAATATTTAGGTAAACTTAACAGTGTTGACAAAACTAGGGCTACTGAAAAACTGCACATAAATAAATGGTCACAGGATTCAACAGAGCTTTACAATATATGTGTGCATTCGTTTGCTAGTTTGATAGGGCTGCCAGAACAAAACGCCAGAAACTGGGGGTATAAACAACAGAAATGTACTTTCTCACAATTCTGGAGACTAAAGTCCAAAATCGAAGTGTCGGCAGGGTTGGCTGCTCCTGAGGCTTCCCTCTTTGGGTTGCAGGAGGCCGCCTTTCTGCTGTGTCCTCACATGGCCTTTCCTCCGTGCAGGTGCATCCCTGGTGTCTCCTCCTCTCTTATGAGGACACCAAACCTATTGGATTAGGACCCACTATAATTGCCTCATTTTACCTCAACTAGCTCTTTAAAGATTCTATCTCCATGTACAGTCACATCTGAGGGGTCAACAGCACTGACCTCCCATGAGGGCGTCCCACTGTGCCCCTAATTACCAAGACAGTTTTCTCTTTTAAAAACATACATATTGCACTTTGTTATAAAGCAGAAACTAACATACCATCGTAAAGCAATTATACTCCAATAAAGATGTTAAAAAAAGAAACAAACACACATACATACTGTTGTGAACCAAATTGTTCCCCCCACCCCCAAATTCATACATTGAAGTCCTAACCCCCAGGGACAAAACCCTGGTCTGTGCTGAGACACCTAAGTGCAGGGCTTTCTCAGCCACCTGCCGGCTGAACGACATTGTCCTGGGGTCATTTTGTGGCCAGAGAGTGCTTAGAATAATGGGGAGCAAGCGCAAGCTTAGAGCCAGCAAACCGGGTCCCGGTGAGCTGCGGGGCCTGCAGCTGACGTTCAGTTGTCTCTTCAGTGAATTGGAGCCAACCTGTCCTGAACTCTGCCCAAGGAAGCGGGGAGAGCAAACAAGACACAGCCAGGAAGTGGCAGCACATTGGGAACTGTAACAATACCAAATAAATGACAGTCATTAGAACTATGTCTCTTTTTCCTTTCAGGTAAACTAACACATCCCCCACAGAAAGATGGCATTTTCAAAGGCATGGCTATCAGTGGTGGTGTTTCTTAATGGCCCATGTCTGATGGGCCCATAGGTCACCAGCTCTCTCTGAGAGGGTACAAGGCCTCTGGGCCTAGAATGAGCTCTGGGGGTGCAGTGCTTTGTTCCAATGAACGGTACATGTAAAGGGCTCATTCGCTGCTAGGCCAGGGAGCTCGGGGTGGACTGAGAATGACTTGTGCAAGTGGGACCTTGAGCTGGGTCCTGAGCAAGGTGGGGGAGGTGACGGGGCATCGACATTCCCAGTGTAGGGGTGGCAGCACAGAAGTCAGCAGTGGGGGAGGGCTGGGCTGTAGAAGCAGTACCGTGTGATGGGTTATAGGCCAGCCCCTAGAGCTGGCTTGAATTCAGCTGCATAACTTTGGGCAAGTTGTTTAGCCTCATTTGTGCCTCAGTATCTTCATCTGTAAAATGGGGACAATTGTGGTGCCCACCACATAAGATTGTTGTGGAGTTTAAATGAGTTCATATAAGAAGAGTCCTTAGAGTGGTGCCTGGCACGTAGTCAGTAACCCGGGAGCAATAGCCATTCTAGTTCATCCTGTTCTTTCATTAAACCGTGATTGAGCATCTGGTAGGTGCCGGGACTATGCTGAGCTCCAGGAACACACAGCCTTGCCCTCCAGAAGCACACAGCATGCATAGATGTGAAAACCATTTAAACAATGTTGTAAATAGCCTCACAGAGATAAAGCCCAACAAGTTATGGAAACCAGGAAGAGCCCGTGACCTGGCCTGAGTCGAGGTGGAGGGATGAGGTGTCCAGAAAAGCATCTCTAAGAACATGTCACCTGGTCCAATCATAAAGCAAGAGCAAGAATGTCTTGGGAAAGGGGTGGCAGTGGGAGGGCACATGTGTAGAGCGACGTGGGGCAGTGTGGTCCCCGTGGGAACCCATGGCAGTTCTGGGTAGAAGGAGCTTAAGTATAAGCAGAGATGGCAGGAAACACATCTGAGAAGCAGGTGGGAGCCAGTGCCTTGGGCCCAGTGCTACACCAAGGGCTTGGACTTGAACCCGTGTGGGTTTGAGCAGGGAGTGGCATACCTTGATGTGTGTTTTAAACCTGAGCACAGCAAGAGGTGGAACCGGAGGGGAGAACACTAGAAGCTAAGTCACCCAGGAGCCAACTGGGTGGCTGGCTGGGTGACTTAGCTTCTAGTGTGATGGGGTTACAGAGAGAGCAGGGATGCCAGGAGTGCTCAGGAGGGGACCTGGCACAGCGTGACTCGGTGACTGCAGGAAGAGGGGGAGAGGTGGCTGGGTCCACGGGGGTGTTTCCAAAAGAGAAGGGGGATCAGAGGAGGCCAAGCGCAAGCAGGGGATCCAGTTGTGAGGAATCGAGCTGGGAGGCTGGAGCATGGAGACCGTTGCCCAGGGAGAAGGAGCAGAGCAGAGGCCTCGCCCAAAGTCAGGGGAGGCGCAAATGTCCAGGATTGAGTAGACCAGGCAGGGGCCACCAGGAAGCCGAGGAGCAGAGGTCAGAGGGCTGCCCAGAGAGCTCAGAGCCCTCCCAGATGTAGGGAGGGCCAGGACGATGGAGGGCAGGACGTGCGGGAGACCGACCACAAGAGGGCAGTAGAGCCGCCGGGGAGTGTGGGACAGGGACCCCAGGTTAAGAGGGAAAGAGACTGTGAGGGAAGAGAATAGCAAACGTAGGCCACTCTTAGGGAGATCTGAGTGAAATGGGGGAGAGAGAAAGGTATGAAGTGGACTCGAGGAGAGTTCCTTTTTAAATGGAAGAAGCATGAAGCTGAAGCCAATAGAGGCAGAGGGGAGAAACAAAAGGAAAAGTACTGCTGGAGGGACCAGGCCCCCAGGAAGTCAGAGGGCATGAGTGCCAGTCTGGGCACCCTTGGGTGTTAGTGACAGAAAACCTGAGCCACCTGACCTAAGAAGCAGAGAATTTGTCGGCTCACATAACTGAAACATTCCAAGGTAGTCTGCCTTCTGGCATAACCGGATACGGGGCTTCGAGCAGTATCACAGGACCTGATTTCTCCCCCTCCAGCTCCTGTCCCTGTTTCCTCACCGTCTACCCCATTTCCAAACAGATTCACCTTTTTTAATCTTTTTTTTTAATGGGGATATAATTCACTTATAAAATTCACCCTTTAAAAGTGGACAATTATACTTTAAAATCATTTTGACCTTATTCACAAGGTTTGCAACACTCACCACTATCTAATTCTATGACTTTTTCCTCACCCATCACCAAAAACCTGTCCCTACCAGCAGTCATTTCCCATTTTCCCCTACCCTCAGCCCCTGGCAACCACTCATCTACTCTCTTTCTCAGTATGTGGACTGATGTGTCTGGCTTCTTTCACTTATCATAATTTTTTCACCCATGTTGTGTGTATCAGTGCTCCATTCCTTTTGATGCCTAAATAATATTCCATTGTAATGGATATAACACAGCTTGTTTATCTATTCTTCAGTTAGTGGATATTTGAGTTGTTCCCGTTTTTTGACTATTATGAGTAATGCTACTATGAAAGTCCTTGCATAAGTTTTTATATGAACTTTTCTGTTTTTGGTTTTTTAAATGCTTTGAGGTATAGTTGATGTACAATATTATACAAGTTTCAAGTATACAACATAGTGATTCAATATTTTTATAAATTATATTCCATTTATAGTTATTATAAAATATTGTTTATATTCCCTGCACTGTATAATGCATCCTTGTAGTTTATTTATTTTATTCATAGTAGTTTGAACCTCCTAATTCCCTACCCCTATTTTGCCCCTCCTCCTTCCCTTCCACCACTGGTAACCAGTAGTTTGTTCTCTATATCTGTGAGTCTGTTCCTTTTTTGTTATATTTACTAATTTGCTTTATTTTTTAGATTTCACATATAAGTGATGTTATACAATATCTGTCCTTCTCTGACTTATTTCACTAAGCATAATAACTTCCAAGTCCATCCATGTTGTTATAAATGGCAAAATTTTATTCTTTTTATGGCCGAGTAATATTCCATTATATAAATACATCATAACTTATATATATATCTCACAACTTCTTTATTCATTCATCTGCTGATGCATAGGTTGCTTCCATATCTTCACTATTATAAATAATGCTGCTATGAATATTGTGGTACATGTACCTTTTTGAATTAGGGTTTCCATTTTTTTCAGATAGATACCTAAGAGTGGGATTGCTTGGTCATATGGTAGTTTATTTTTAGCTTTTTGAGAAACCTCCATACTGCTTTCCACATTGGCTGCACCAGTTTACACTCCCACCAAGTGTTTCATGGCCTAGCATGCAATCTATCCTGGGGAATGCTCCATGTGCTCTTGAAAAGAATGTGTAGTTTTTTTAAGGAACCTCCATAACTACCATATGACCCAGCAATCCCACTACTGGGCATATACCCTGAGAAAACCATAATTCAAAAAGAATCATGTACCAAAATGTTCATTGCAGCTCTATTTACAATAGCCCGGAGATGGAAACAATCTAAGTGTCCATCATTGGATGAATAGATAAAGAAAATGTGGCACATATATACAATGGAATATTACTCAGCCATAAAAAGAAACGAAATTGAGCTATTTGTAATGAGGTGGATAGACCTAGAGTCTGTCATACAGAGTGAAGTAAGTCAGATAGAGAGAGACAAATACCGTATGCTAACACATATATATGGAATTTAAGGAAAAAAATGTCATGAAGAACCTAGGGGTAAAACAGGAATAAAGACACAGACTTACTGGAGAATGGGCTTGAGGATATGGGGAGGGGGAAGGGTAAACTGTGACAAAGCGAGAGAGAGGCATGGACATATATACACTACCAAACGTAAGGTAGATAGCTAGTGGGAAGCAGCCGCATAGCACAGGGAGATCAGCTCGGTGCTTTGTGACCACCTGGAGGGGTGGGATAAGGAGGCTGGGAGGGAGGGAGATGCAAGAGGGAGGAGATATGGGAACATATGTATATATATAACTGATTCATTTTGTTGTGAAGCTGAAACTATCATACCATTGTAAAGCAATTATACTCCAATAATGATGTTAAAAAATAAAGAAAGAAATCAGGCCAGGGGAGAGAAAAAAAAAAAAGACTGTGTATTCTGCTGCTTTTGGATAGAATGTTCTATATATATCTATTAAATCCATCTGATCTAATATGTTATTTAAGGCCAGTGTTTCTTATTGATTTTCTGTCTGGAAGATCTATCCATTGATATAAGTGGAGTGTTAGAGCCCCCTGCTGTTATTGTGTTACTGTCAATTTCTCCCTTTATGTCTGTTAATATTTGCTTTATGTATTTAGATGGTCCTATGTTGGGTGCATATATGTTTACAATTGTATCTTCTTGGATTGATCTCTTGATCATTATGTAACGTCCTTCTTCATCTCTTGTAACAGTCTTTGTTTAAAAGTCTATTTTGTCTGATATAAGTATTGCTACCCTGGCTTTCTTCTGGTTTCCATTTGCATGGAATACCTTTTCCAACCCCTCACTTTCAGTATGTGTCTTTAGATCTGAAGTAAGTCTCTTATAAGCAGAACATAGATGAGTCTTGTTTTGGTATCCACTCAGCCAATCTATGTGTTTTGATTGGAGCATTTAGCCCATTTGCATTTAAAGTAATTATTGATATGTATGTTCTCATTGTCATTTTGTTAATTGTTTGGGGGTTGTTTTTGTAGGCCTTTTTTACCAACTTTTATTTTACGCGGGCTTCTCACTGTTGTGGCCTCTCCCGTTGTGGAGCACAGGCTCCAGATGCGCAGGCTCAGCGACCATGGCTCACGGGCCCAGCCGCTCCGTGGCATGTGGGTTCTTCTCGGATCGGGGTATGAACCCATGTCGCCTGCATTGGCAGGCGGACTCTCAACCACTGTGCCACCAGGAAAGCCCTGTAGGCCTTTTTTTTTCCTATTTTCTTCTTCAAATATTAGTGTGCTTGATGTTGTCTCAGAGGTCTCTTAAACTGTCCTCATTTCTTTTTTCTTTTTTCTTTTTCCTGTTCAGCATCAGTGATTTCCGCTGATGCTCTTTCCACTTGCTCGTCCATTCCTCAGTATCATTTAGTCTATCATTTAGATTCCTCTAGTGTATTTTTCATTTCAGTTATTGTATTCTTCTTCTCTGTTCGGTTGTTCTTTATATTTTCTAACCCTTTGTTAAAAACTTCTAACTTCTCACTCTGTACAATCATTCTTCTCCCATGTTCTTTGATCATCTTTACAATGCTACTTTGGACTATTTCTTGGATAGGTTGCCTAACTCCACTTCACTTAGTTTTTCTTCTGGGGTTTTATCTTGTTCCTTCCTTTGGAACATGTTCTTCTGTCATCTCATTTTACTTAAGTTGCTGTTTTTATTTTTATGTGTCTGATAGGTTGGTTACATTTCTCAAACTTGAGGAAGTCGCCTTTTTTAGGAGACATCCCTTGTGTCCCAGCAGTGTACTGTCTTCTTGTCAGCAGAGGCTGTGTGAGTACTTCTGTTGTGGTGAGCTGACTACTGTTCCTAGTCCAGTTGGTTGCCAGGTCCTGCCTTGTGTGGAGACTGCAGGCCACTGGTTGGTGAGGCCGGATCATGAGATGGCTGACTGCAGAACTCCAGGGGGTCCCAGGGCTAGTGCTAGTTCACTGGTGGGTGGAATCAGGGTCCAAGTGACCCCAGGCCTCTTGCCCACCCACTGGTGGTAAAGCCAAATCCTGGGGCTAGTGACAGCCTAATGGCAGGCAGAGATGTGTCCTGGGGTCTGGTTGCAGGGCCCAGGGGTCCCAGAGCTGGTGTCAGATGGCTGGTGCGTGGGGCTGATTCCTGATACAGTTGGATGCAGGGTCAAGGGTGTCCCAAAGCTTGTGTTGGCCTGCTAGCAGGCAGGACCAGGGCTCAGCCAGTCTCAGGGCAGGGTCTGGCCTGCTGGTGGGTAGGCCAGGTCTACAGGCTGCAGGACTGCAATTGTCTTGAGGTCTGCCCACTGGTGGGTGAAGCAGGTTCCAAAGATAGAGCAGACTTGCTGGTGGGTGGGAGTGGAGCCCAGGGGATTGTGGGGCTGGTGCCTGCCCACTGGTAGGTAGAGCAGTGTCCCAGCATCTCAGGCTACAGCGTCCTGGGGTTCCTGGGTGTTATGCCTGCATATTGATATATGGGGCTATGTCCTGGGCTCGCTAGCAAGCAGGACAATGTCCAGGGGCAGCTTTGGTCTCCTGGGATCTTCAGGCAGCCTGTCTGCTGATGGGTGGGGCTATGTCCATGCCCAGTTACTTGCTTGGCCTGAGGCATCCCAGCCCTGGCAGCTATAGACTGTTGGGTCAGGCAGGGCTGGGTCCTGGGGCTAATAATCTAGAGGGAGGATTCCAAAATGGCACTTGCCAGCACTACTGTCCATGTGATAGAATGGGGTCCCCCAAATGGCAGCCACCAGTGTCTATGTCCCCAAGGTGAGCTACAGTTGCCGCCTGCCTCTCTGGGAGACTGTCCAAGATCAGCAGGTAGGTCTGACCCAGGCTCCTTTCAAATTAATTCTTCTGCCCTGGGTCACAGAGCATGTGAGACTTTGTGTGTGCCCTTTAAGAGTTGAGTCTCTATTTCCCCCAGCCCTGTGGGACTCCCAAAAGTGAGCTCCACTGGCTTTCAAAGCCAAATGCTCTGGGGGTTCACCTTCCTGGTGCAGGACTCTTGGGCTGGACAGAACTCCCAATGTGGGCCTCAGACCTCTCACTCCTTTGGGAGAACCTCTGCAGTTGTAATTATTCACCTGTTTGTAGATCAGCTACCTGGGGATAACATGGGACTTGACTATATCTCGACTCCATCCCTCCTACCCATCTCATTGTAGTTTCTTCTTTATATCTTTTTCATCAGTGGTTATCCAGCAAATAGTTGTAATTTTTTAAATTAATTTTTATTGGAGTATAGTTTATTTACAATGTTGTGCTAGTTTCTAATGTACAGCAAAGTGAATCAGTTATACATATACATATATCCACTCTTTTTTAGATTCTTTTCCCATATAGGTCATTACAGAGTATTGAGTAGGGTTCCCTGTGCTATACAGTAGATTCCTATTAGTGATCTATTTTATATATAGCAGTGTGTATACGTCAGTCCCAATCTCCTGATTTATCTCTCCCCCACTTTCCCCCTTGGTAACCATAAGTTTGTTTTCTATATCTGTGACTATTTCTGTTTTGTAAATAAGTTCATTTGTACCATTTTTTTTAGATTCCATGTATAAGTGACATCATATGATATTTGTCTTTCTCTGTCTGACTTATTTCACTCAGTATGACAATCTCTAGGTCCAACTATGTTGCTGTGAATGGCATTATTTCATTCTTTTTTATGGCTGAGTAATATTCCATTATATGTTATATACCACATCTTCTTTATCCATTCATTCGTTGATGGACCTTTAGGTTGCTTCCATGTCCTGGCTATTGTAAATAGTGCTGCAATGAACACTGGGATGCATGTATCTTTTCGAATTATGGGGTTTTTTCCAGATATATGCCCAGGAGTGAGATTGCTGGACCATATGGTAGCTCTGTTTTTAGTTTTTTAAGGAACCTCCATACTGTTCTCCATAGTGGCTGTTCTCCATAGTGGCTCCGATTTGCCAAATAGTTATAATTTTGGTGTGCCCATAAGAAGAGGTGAGCTAAACATCTTTCTTTTCCACCGTATTAGCCAACCTCCCTTCCTGAGGCCTGTGAACATATGGTTTTAAATCTCTTGTATATGTAACTATCAATAAAACTGCTGGGTGATACGGTTAACTCTGTGTTTAACTTTTTGAGTAACTGCCTAATTGTTTTCGACAGCAGCTGCACCATTTTAAATTGCCACTGACAATGAATGAGGGTTCCAAGTTCTCCACATCCTCACCAACACTTATTATTATCTATCTTTTTTTATAGCCATCCTAATGTGTGTGAGTCATATCTAATTGTAGTTTTAATTTCCATTTCCCTAATGACAAATGATGTTGAGTGTCTTTTCATATGCTTATTGATCATCATGTATCTTTTTTGGAAAAATGTATATTCAAATCCTTTGCCCATTATTTAATTGGGCCATTGTTTTTATTATCGAGTTGTAAGAATTCTTTATATATTCCAGATATAAGTCCCTATGAGATACATGAGTTGAAAATATTTTCTACCATATTGTGAGTTGTAAAAAGTCACTTCCTTGTTAGTGTCTTTGACAAGACATTTTTGGTTTTGAGGAAGTCCATTTTATCTATTTTTTTGCTTTGATTACTCATGTTTTTGGTGTCATATCTAAGAAACTCAACCCAAAGTCATAAAGATTTATACCTATGTTTTCTTCTAAGAGTTTAATAGTTTTAGCTCTTACATTTAGGCCTATGATACATCTTAATGTAATTTTCATTTATGGTGTGAGACAGGTATCCAACTTCATTCTTTTGCATGTAGACATCCACTTGTCCTGGCACCATTTGTTGAAGACTATTCTTTCCCCATTAAATTGTCTTGACAACCATGTCAAAAATCAATTGTCATAGATGTATGGATTTTTTTCTGAACTCTCAATGATGGAATTAGTGCACCCCTTTTTTACACAGCATGGGTTTTGTGGTCCTTGAAAATGGAACACCATTTTCAAATTCTATTTAAAGGCTCCACCCTACACATTTGTTTAAATATTACTTAACTTGACAAGCTGTCTGTCACTGGAGGTTCCCAAGGGAGACCTTGAGCCAGGCCAGGTCATAATGTTTACTGTGCATGACTCCATGCTCCCCATCTACACCCACACACAGCCTCCCTCAGTTCACAACATTCCATTTCTTAGATGAGGAAACTGGCTCAAAGAGATGGGGGCAACCCCACCACTTGTGACATCCCACAAATCATGTTCAAACCCTTTTATTTGATATATAGGGCATTGCTGAAGCCCCCAACACCCCTCATGCAAGAAGCATTGGCTCACTGTACCCACAGATACCTGTACAGCCTCTGTTTAAACACTTCCACAAATGCAGGACTCCTAGTTTTCCTTTTCCTTTCACATCTATTATTTTCATTATGAAATATTTCAAACACACAGAAAAGCACTGTTGACACCCATAACATAACAAATACCCATGTGTCCACCACTGGGAGTGAATAAAGGCTAACATTTTTCTTTGTTTGCTTCAGATCATTTTTTAATGAAAGTCAACTATTACAGATGTATTGATGATCTATATGAATCCCTCCCCAATTCTCTCTCTCCACAATGGAATCACGATCCACAAGTAACAGTTCTGTTACTCATTCGTTAAACCTTTTCCACACATGTATACATGTGTGGACAATACATATTGTTTTGGATGCTTTAAAACTATATCTAAGTGATATCATGCTATAATATTCCAACCCTAGTTCATTCACTGTTTTTTGTTGTAGATGTTTACCCATACAGTTCCATGGAGATCTAGTTCATCCGTGGTAACATCCATATAGACTTTCAATGTGAGAGGACATCATGATTTGTACAACCCTCCTGACCATGGACACTTCCCAGCTTGTAAGTTTTACAAGCACTACTATAATAAACAACCTCTAATGATATGAGCTGGGTCATGAGGCATGTATATTTCAACTTTATTAGACGTTGCCAAATTGCTCTCTAAAAGTATTGTAACAGTTTATATTCCCCCACAGCCAGCTATGAGCAGTCCATCTACCCAGAGCAAACCATGGTGTTGCTAACCACGCTATCCTCTAACATGAAAGAGGGAATTCACTGTTGTTCTCAGCAGCATCGTTTCTTTTCCATGCTGACTCTTGAAGGAACTACCTTACAGTGATGGATGCACTTTCCCTGCTGGTAAGCTCAGACTGTGGCCATCTAAGATCCTCCAGAGCATTTCCCCAAGTGCTCCTATCAAATCAGATACCCCTTAGTTAGAATTGATTTTTCACCCAAATTTAAATTTTAGAGGGGCTGTGTGTGGATTTGGGAGGAGTTCACATTGGAGGGCAACAACTTGTAAAACTGTCCTCTAACATAGCTCAGAGAGCCTCAAAAATCATATTTGATTTAGGTTATCTAGTTGGTAATGGTTGAAAACATTTGCTTGTGCTCAGAAATAATTTGCCAGCCCCCTAAATTCCATCTTTTAACATGTGCTGGCTCTATTATTACCTAAGATTCTTTGATCCAGTTACCCAGGCATTTTAGTCCCCCCAAAACTACAGAACAAGACTAAAGAGCTTTACCATGACTGAAATCACCATCAGCCTCATCAATAAGTAACATGAACTGAGTCAGAGTAAGCCTGGACAGCACTGGTGTTGTGCAAAATACTTAATGATCTGTACCACACAGAGGCTGATCAATCCATCAGATAGCACCTGTCAACAGCCTGGTGCAGACAGACCATGAAAACCAGGTAAAGAGCAAGCAAAGCCAGAGAGCTCCTGTCATTACAGCACTGCCAGACTCTTGCATTATGTGGGCCACAAGCCTCAGGGTTGGAGGAGTGAGTAGAAGGGGAAGCCAGGATATGACACCAACACAGTGTCTAACCAGAACCCCAAGAACAGGGTCACAAAGAGGAGGGAAAGGGCTGCTGCTCGGCATCCATGGTGTGTGCACCTCTGATGGATGTCTGCCCCACTTCCATCAGCGGCTAATTTGAAGATTGAGGGTCTCTGAGGAGTAGGACAAACTCTTTTGGTCATGAGAGTGAGAGTGAAGGCTGTGGAGGTGGTGGAGATACTGGTGGGGTGGGGGGTGGTAGAGGTGGAGATGACGATGGTGGTAGAGGTGGAGGTGACAGTGGAGGTGGAGGTGGAGATGACGATGGTGGTGGAGGTGGAGATGACGATGGAGATGGAGATGACAATGGTGGTAGGGGAGTAGTAGAGGTGGAGATGACGAGGGCAGTGAAGGTGGAGGTGAAAATGGTAGTGGAGGTGGAGGTGGAGATAATGATGGTGGTGGAGGTGGAGTTGGTGACCTCTTGATAGAAACGTGGCAATAAGTTGTGCCTTATTAAGAAGGGACTAGTCCAAGGGAAAAGTAGAGAGTGCATCCACCTGTGTGGAAATGTACATGATGTGAGCGGCCATCTACCTGAAGAGCTATTGAGTTCAGTTAAAAGAAGAAACAGAAATTATTTTCTCATGAGTATTAACTGGACACCACTCAGATCAGACAGAAAGCCATTCAGAAGATGTGGAAAGCCCTCTTCGCTATTAGCAGCAGCTCCAGGACTTGTTCTTGACTTGTCTTGAAGGTCAAGGAGGTGGTGACCTCATAATGCCACCTCTTATTTCTGTTCCTGGATTTGGACAGGCCCAGCTCCTGGGAGCCAAGGGCTGGCAGCTCCCCTCCTGGCTGGCTCACACCTGGACAGCATTTCTCAGTCCTCAACTTCCTCCTCACACCAAGGTGGATGGCTGGGCAGACAGGAAGGCCATGGTCGTGGGCTTCGTGGTTTCCTCGCCCCCATGACCTGGTCAGGGGCACATGAGAAACAGCGGGTCAGAGCACCCCAAGAGTTCACAAAGTGCAGACTTGGATGTACACATTTTCACGGGTCTCACACCCCTCCTTGCCGGGCAACCTCACGGTGCAGCCCCAGCCCACACTTCTGGTCCCTGGCCCTTCCATCAGGTGGGTCCAGGCAGAGGTTGTGGTCTGGCAGGGGGGCAGCCCCCTGAAAGCCCTTCCCCAGTGGCTGGAGCATGAAGTTTGCTGGCCACTACAATTGAGCCAGGGAGTCCCCTTCCAGGAAGTGTCACGAGGCAGATGTGTCAGTAAACAAGACGCGTCTGTAAAGCAGACGCATGTGTGTTTCACTGGGTTTTTCATATGGTCAAGTTGTGAAATAATAAATATAAAATATATATTAGTCTCTGCCCCAGTGATTGGTTCCCAACACAGTCTCTTCAAACCCTTGTGATGTACTGGGTAATAGGAGGATAGGTGCGCCAGTGAGGTGAGTCTGCGTGGGCTCCTGGATGGGGCTGGTCACCAGAAAGACTAAGCCATGATTAGAAGCTTGGAACTTTCAGGCCCACCCTCCATCCTACAGAGAGGGGAGAAGGGCTGGAAAATGAGTTAATAATCGATCATGGCTATGTGATGAAGCCTCCATAAACATCCCCAAAACGTGGGGTTTGGAGAGCTTCCAGATTGGTGCTAGGAAGGTGATGCACCCCAACTCCATGGGGATAGAAGCTCCTGGGCTTGGGCCCCTTCCAGACCTCGCCCTGTGTTTCTCTTCATCTGACTGTTCATCTGTACACATTATCCTTTGTGATAAATTTTCAATAGTTGGTAACCCGTTTTCCTGGGTTCTGTGAGCCCCTCCAGCAAATTATTAAACCTGTGGAGGGGTCCCGGGAATCTCCAATTTGCAGTCAAGTCAGATAGAAGTGGATAACCTGGGGACCTACGACTTCTAATTGGTGTCTGGAGTGGGGTCAGTCTTGTGGGACTGAGCTCCTAACCTACGGGGTCTACGCTAGCCCCAGGCTGTTCGCGTCAGAATTGCTGGGGTGGAAAAGCCACACATATGGCGCTGGTTTGAGTGCTGTAAGTGTGGTGTAGTGTGAAAGGAAGAAAACACAGCGAGCCGCTTCCAGACACGAGCGCACCTGTTTCTAAATACAACGTGAACTTAACCGTACTGGTATATGTTTTGTTGTCTAATTTACTCCACATCTGCTCAGAGGAGAGCCCAGCCCCTGGTGCCTTCACGCCATCTCCTAACACTGCCGCCTTCCCGGGGGTGAGGGCCGGCCGGGGCACAGCCTGTCACACCCTCCACTGTGGGGTGTGCAACAGTTCCAGCGCCAAGTCAGGGTGTCCCACGGCTGCCCAGGAGGAGCCAGGTAACAGCCTGGAAGTACAGGGAAGTCAATTACTGCCTTTCGAGGTGAGCAAGGAGTAAAAGACAAGAAGGAGCAGAGAGAGGAATCCCTGGCCCTTTCAACCACAGACACTTAGTGTTTCAAGGGAAGGCGTTCCACTGATGTTCTCTGGAAACAGCCCATGTGCCTGAGGAGACGAGCTCTGCTTCTTGAGACTGCGGTCAGCTCGGTACACGCCCTCCTGACTGTCCTCTCCCTTCTCACTGCCTCCCAGCAATCCCCCCTCACCCTTGCTGCCCTGGGGTTGCGTCCCATCCACCACCCTCCTCTCAGAAAGTGTCAGTGGAGGAATTTGCCTCCGGCTCTGTTTTCTAGGGTACCTGGAAAGACAACTGCCTAAAATCATCTCTTTCCCTTCCAGTGGTACAGGTAACAAGTTTAGGGGAAAAATTGGATTGAAAGATTACTGTCCATATAGATACACGAGAGATATGAAGGCTGAATTTGGGAAGAGACATTACAGTGGGAGAAGATGGTGATGATGAGAGGACTATTGTGGGATGGCGTCGGCAGGCCTTGCACCCCAAACAGATGGGAACAGGTGGAAGGAACCAAGGTAAGCTGAGTTTGGGATCTCAGCCTGAGAGGCAAAAGAGCCATTAGCGGAAATATTGGAGAGGTTGGGAGTGCGCATGGATTTTAGGGTAAAACCGACATGGATTCTTGTCCAAGCTCTGCCATTTGCTAACTCTGTGACCTTGGGCATGTTACTTGTCACCTCTGGGCCTCACTTCTTCAACTCTAAGGTGGAGTGAGTGATGACCCCTACCCTATTCAAGAGGATGGAATGAAATAGTATTGAGCACACAGCCTGGGCAGGGGCTTGATAAATTAACATTTCATGTTATCTCCATTGCCTTGGTCCAGCCATGGACCTGCACAGGGTGGCCAGGGCTGAGTCATGAGCTCTAAGGTGCCTCCCAGACTGCCCGTCCAGGGCTAGGCAGGCCCCCAACCCTTCTTGGGATCACTGGTGATGAAACAAGAGGTAGGAAGCCCCCAGGTCTGTGGAGACGGTTCCCTCAGAGCCCTCCCAGCCCTAGCCCTGCCCTCCTAGGGCCCCCCCGCAGTGTGGGGAGAAGAGGGAGAGAGAGGGAGGGAGAGGGAGGCGGACCCACCCCTCGGCCCTTCTAGTGCAGCATCCTGACTGTGATGGGTGTGACCCCACTATAGACTCTCCTGGGGAGCCTGCTGGAGATGTAGATTCCAGGCCTCCCCTTGACCAGTGGATTAGACTGCGGATGGAGCCAGCACCTGAATGTGAATGTGCTGAGAACCACGGTTAGGACCCTGGACTCAGGACCCCCAGCCAAGTGTGATTTCTTGCTTCTGAAGAAGCTCCTTCCACCAGGAGCCTGACCAGAAGCATCTGCCCGCCTCCCCGACTCCAGCTCCAGCTGCCCCAGCACGCACCCTCTCTGTACCCGTCTCCAGGCATTTCTTTGTCTCTCTGTCTCTCTCCATGTCTGTCTTCCCCTGTCTCTCTGATTCCCTGTGTCTCTCTAGTTCCTCCTTGTCTCTGTCTCTATCCCCTGTCCCCTTCTCTGCCCCACCACCCTCCCCCAAGTCCCTCCATCACTCTCTTGGTTCCTCTGTTCCTATTGTTCTCTTTCTGTGTCTCTTTGTCTCTCTCTCTGTCCTATTTCTCTTCCCTAGTCTCTGTATCTGTCCTCCATTTCTCTCGTCCTCTGTCTGCCTCTTTCTCTCTGAGTACCTTTCCTCTTAAGTGTCTCTCTGCCTTTCTGTGGCTCCTTCCTCTCTCTGTCCCTTTGTCTCTGAGTGTCTCTTTGTCTCTCTTTGTTTCTGTGTCTCTCAGTGTTTCTCTCTGTCTCTGTCCCTCTGTCTCTGTCTCTTTGTCTCTCTGTGTCTGGTCTCTGTCGCTCTCTGTCCTCTGCTTCTCCCTCTGTTTCTTCCCCTGCCCCATCCTTCCCCAGAGGCCTGCAGGCTGGTGGTGGAGCAGATGGCTGTCAGGCTTGGCCTGAGGCCCGTCTCATCACACAGGCTCCTCCCTCCTTGGTTGCATTTCAGCAACCACCTGGGGAGTGCAAACTGTCCTGCCACAAACAGGTCACTGTCACCACCGAGATCCAGGGCCTGGCCCAGCCCAGGGCCCAGCCTGCCTCGTGTAACCCTGTGCAAGGCCAAGCTCCCAGCTCTGCTTGCGCAACAGCTGCTCCAGAGCCAGAGGCCTGGCGTCGAGGAGAGGGCGGGGGGGAGGGGGGGGCGCGGGGGCGGGGGCTTGAACCCAGAAGAACCCAGCTCTTCCCCAGAGCATCACGCGAAGGTCGCGGTCCTCCATGGAAACTGGCCAGCCCCATCTCTCACTGAGAGGCAAGGTCAAGGCCTCCACTCTGGCCCCCTCCCTTAGCAGGAGACAGGGAGAAGCCAGGCTGGGTGGCATGTCCTAAAGCCCCCTGCCCAATATCTCCCAGACCTGCAGCAGTGGCGGGGGGGCAGAAGTGGCCTTGTGCTACTGCCCCGAGGTCAGTGCTGCCCCACCTCTGTCTGCAGAGAGCGTCAGTGTCTGGTGAAAAGCCAGGGCCCCCCACACCCCTGTTGCCCATGCAGTGTCCCCCCCCCCAGTCCCTCTTTCTTCCCTGGAGCAGACGCTAAGGCAGCTGAGAAAACCTCTGCACTGGATGGGGGGGGTCACTGTGCCACGCAGGGGGCCCGCTGCAGAATCTAGAACAGCTGCGTCAGGCAGGAATCAGCACACCCATTGTCCAGATGAGGAAAGCAAGGCCCAGAGAAGGGACATGACTGCTCCAAGGTCCCACAGCACTAGTGGGGGACCCAAACAGCCTCGTTACACACATGCATACACACTCAGAACTGCCTGAAAGGAGCACTGGTCATGTGCAGGAAGCAGCTGCTCTAGGAAAACACAAACAAAAGACAGCCCCGGCAGCAGAGCACCCAACGAACGCAGTACTTGCACCCCACCCTGCTGTCCCTGGGGTCCCATGGAGAGGTGCTCCTCCCATGCAATGTACAGAGACGCCCCTGACAATGAGGGAAGCAACCATGTCCCGGTTCAGGGCCAGCCTGCACGGCTTGTGCACAGGCACCACCCCGCGCCAGCGTGTGCTGGTAAAAGCACCCAGCAGGGCTCCCCACCCCAGACCCAGGGAAGAAGCGAAGGGGAGGCAGGAGAGACTCTCCTGGACTGAACGGGCCAAGCAGGTGTCCAGGTGCCAGAAACCAGAGCAGGCCCTGTGCATGCGCGGGCTCCGGAGGGAAGGCCTGGTTTCCTGGGGTTTGTGCATCCAGGAGGCCCCCGCTGCTGCAGCAGCCGTCCCATCCCTCCTGGCTAGGAGGAGGACAGGATGGCAGGATGCAGTGGGAGAAGGCCCGGCTCATGTTCCCCCTCTTCCTGGCAGGGATTCCGTGGTGTGCAAGGACAGCTGAGCTGGCAGGTGGCCATGCCGTGCCGAGGGGAGAGCTGGGGGGGGAAGGGTGGCCAAGGGAGCTGGGCCCAGAGCAGCCACTCTCCCCACCCATGCCCCTTCCCAGTCCTGGGTGCTGGGGCCGAGCCACTGGGCCCTGGACTGATACCTGGGCACCTGCATTCCCTTTATCAAAACCTGCTCTCGAGGGAAGGCAGGCAAAGGCCCAGCGAGCAGTTTCTCAACAGACAGACAGACTGACACCAGGGAGAAGACCCACTAGTTTGTAGGAAGCAGCAGGGTGCAACTGAATGAGACCTCTGTAATTCTAGAATCTCTGATTAACACTGCCATCCCCACCCAGCCTCCGTGCTGTTCCCTAACCCCACAGCTCTGCACCTGTTAGAAGGCATCCGTCTGGGAAACCACAGGGCCCCTTCACCTTGAGCTGTCACCAGAGTCCTCAGCTGCTTGGACCACCTACCTACCTATTTGGGGACACTCCAGCCTGGGGACATATACTGACAATCAGTGGTCCTTAGAGATTCATCACAAATGTCAGGGAACTATTTGGTGACATCAAGCAATGAGGACTATGTGTGGGTCCAGATAGTGCCAGGAATGATGTGTCAGCAGCAGAAAACTGTACATCCTGGGTGTCAGAGGCGCCTGGGGCTGGGGCTCATGGAGCCCCCGCTGAAGCCCTAACAGGTGGGAAGTAAAGGTGAACTCTCCTCTCTGGGGCTCTATTGGGTCCTCACAAGACCCTACCCCCAGGGGGAGGACTTGAACCAGAAAAGCAAAGCAAAGCTGGACACTGAACTGGCTGAGGTTCAGTAGGTCTAGCCTGAGCCTACATCCTTGCAGAGGGTCCAGGGCCAGGAATCTTCCAGGAGGACCCTGAATCTGGAGCAGCCACCAAGGGAGGCTCCAATTCCATGTCAAACAGATACGGCCTGGCATCCACCTCCAGCAGGTGTGCGTGCCCCCATGACCTCCTTCTGAGCACCACAGGAGCCGATCAACTTTGTGGTTCCTGTCCACAGGCACAACTTCAGGCACCACAGTCCCGAAGTGAACTGTCAGATAGCACGCTCTTCAATTGTCCTAGACCGATTCGCTTCAAGCTCTCTCTCTGATGCTTTGTGATAGCAAGCATACTCAACCCAGTACTGCTCTTCAGGTTTTACTTATGTTAAACAGATGCCCTATCTGAGACCCTGTCCCTCATCTCCAAACTGCATGTTGTTGCGACAATTAAGACGAATGAAAGCACTTAGCACAGGGTCTCGCATGCAGTGGTTATTCAACGCATATTTTCTTCCTTCCTCCCTCCCTACCCCCTCCCTCCCTCCCTCTTCCTTCCTTCTTTCCTTCCTTCCTTCCTTCCTTCCTTCCTTCCTTCCTTCCTTCCTTCCTTCCTTCCTTTCTTCTTTTCTCCCTCCCTCCCTCCCTCTCTCTTTCTTTCTTTCTTTCTTTCATCTTCCCCCCAAAGCAGAAGCTAGTGACCTTGATTGATCTCCTTCAGCCCCCTCTCTTCTCTTTGTCCTGCAGCAATATTCTTTCTGTCGCTGCTCTCAGGATCCTCTTAAATTCCACTGTTTCCTTCATACATGGATCTGCACACTGTTTTCTAGGTCCACTACAAGAGAGAGACTCATTCATCTCTGTGTGCCCACCACACCAGACTCAAGGCCTGGAACACAGTGTCTGGTTCTAGATGGAATGAAGGAGCTGGTAATGGGATGGGGATGGAGGAGTGGGTGAATGAGGGGGATGGGTCTATGTTACCCTCAACAAGACCAGAGATCTAGAGAGCAACAGCTGTATCCTTGTCACTGATCACTGCTTCATTCCAATGATAGAGTTCCTGACACAGAGTTGGCATAGAAAAAAAAAGTTTTATTGTTTATAAAACAGATAATGAGTCTTACACACGACTGACTATCATTTGGGGAAAAGTGGAATGTATTGGTAAACAACAGTAAACCTTGATCTAGGACACTGAGTTTCAATCCCAGCTCTACCACTTCCCAACTGTGTGGCCTTATCCAAGTGCCTGCATGTCTCTGAACCTCCATTTCCAAATCCTGTGAAATCAGGATAATAGTTGATACCACTCAACTATCCCCTGAGGCTGCGAAGATCCTATTGGGCATGGGTTCTAATCTGGTCCTTTTGAAGACCCTGCCACCACGAGAGCCTTGATAGCCAAGCCCCAAAGCTGAACATCCATCCCACATGTTCACCAGAGGGTAGAGTGGGTCCATGGGGAGGGGACCAGCAGGCTGCAGGATGTGAGCCTGCTCCACTTTCAGGCTTCTGTAACCAGGGATATGCATGATCACCCTGACCTCAATCCTTCTCTGTGAATTATGGAGAGTAAGTTCCACCAGGCTCCCCACCCTCCCCTCATTTCATCCTTCCCAACTTAATAAGGACCATGGTTTATTAGCTGTTCCCTTCCAGCTCGCCTTGTCCTGTGTCTGCACATGTGAGACTAAAAATACCCATGTCTCCTATTGGAGGCTCTGCCCAGGAACAGGAAGGGCTGGAGTCCGCACTGACACTGAAAACCGGCTCCCTTGTGCCCCCTGGGATCTAGGCCACTGGGCCTGTCCCGCTTGGGGCAGATGGGCACCAGCTTCCTCCCAACAGTCCCCAGGGATCCCCAGTAATGATCAAAAGGCTGTTCTGACTTCATGTGTGTGTGTGTGTGTGTGTGTGTGTGTGTGTGTGTGTGTTTTAAATTTTATTTATTATTTATTTTTGGCTTTGTTGGGTCTTCGTTTCTGTGCGAGGGCTTTCTCTAGTTGCGGCAAGCGGGGGCCGCTCTTCGGGGGCCGCTCTTCATCGCGGTGTGCGGGCCCCTCACTATCGCGGCCTCTCTTGTTGCAGAGTACAGGCTCCAGACGCGCAGGCTCAGTAGTTGTGGCTCATGGGGCCAGTTGCTCCGCAGCATGTGGGATCTTCCCAGACCAGGGCTCGAACCCGTGTCCCCTGCATTGGCAGGCAGACTCTCAACCACTGCGCCACCAGGGAAACCCTCCATGTGTGTTTTTGTTCAGATACTCCAAAACCATTTTCTGGGAGTCTCCTCACCACCCCGTCAGACAGCCTCCCACCATGAGGCACGAGGGCTCTTCCCCAGAGGACACGCGTGACCAGGAGCACAGCTCTGGGCCCCGCAAGTGGCCCACCCAAGTCTTAGCCTGCTCCCAGAAAAGACATCTGTGCCCTTTCTATTAAAACACGCAGGACGGCAAGTGTGTGAGCACTGGGCCCATCTAGAAGCCAGAGTTGGTACACTGGTGAAACCGTGTGAACAGAGTTCTTGCTCCTTGTTTCTCTGCCAATAAAACAGACAAAAGGCATCAGCCCAGCCTTGGGTTAGAGCGAGGACGACATGAGTTCACGGAAGTAAAAATGCAGAATTCTGCACAGAAGTAGGTGACGGCAGGTAGACGAACTTTGAAGCAGGAAGTAGGTGTGAGGACACCTTGCTTCCATCAGAGAGAGAAGCAGATCGAGGAACATGCAAGGGACATTTCAATAGCTCGGCAATAAACACTTGGTGAAACTGAAGGGGTAATCTCTCCATGGGCTTTCATGTGCCACTGGATACCTCTCTTGGCATGGCCTGAGATATTTTGGAAGTGATGATGAAAGACAAATTGATTTTCATCACATCCATCCACAGGAAAAGGCCAAGAACGCCAGCGAGTATAAAGACTCCAAAATTTAAACTACCTGGAACTTGGATGTGGTTCTTCCCACAGGTACATCTCATTATATGCAAGAAAGGGGGTCGGAATGAGCCATGGACAGAAAAATAGGGACTGGTGATGAGGGTGTCATGGACAGAAATACTGACAGGGAACGGCTGACGGGCCATTGGGGAGAGACATACCAGAAAGATTGAGAACGGAAACCATGTTTAACAGAAATGTCACAGCTCTGGCTCCCGGCTGTGGTGAGGTGGGGCGGCTGCGTGGGACTGAACAACACTGTCAGAACCAAACTATCCCCAGATCCATGCTCCAGATGGTTCTGCCAGGAGCGGGGGAGGCACTTTTAGAGCTGCTTGTCCTCATTTAACCTTCTCCTCCATCCCCTGAAGGTCCGAGGGAGACACAGAAGAGCAAGTGCTACCAGTCTCTGGACGGCTGGTACCTTTCTCAGCTAAAGGGAGAGGTCTTGCTGGCTGGGAACACTCATTCCACCCCATTTGATTCAAACATTTATTGAGTGCCTCTTGTGTGCGAGACACATAGGAGGCACAGGAAGGGAGACTCAGGGATGAGGAAGACCATGAGTCGGTCCTCAAAGACCTTAACGTGATCCCAGCGTGGCCATGACCTCACCATAGACTTTGCTATGAAATAGGAAAGCTCTAGGTAGTTTGGAAGAGTATTCATTTTTCAAACTGATATTTAAATGTTTGTGCCATTCCAGTAGGAAAAAGGAACTAAGGATTCAAACTATTTAAGGTTTAATGATTTAACACACACACACACACACACACACACACACACACACGTAAATTTATGTAAAAAATATTGTTCAATCTCAGTGGTAAGTTTAAAATGAAAATTAGAAAGAGTTACCATGTATCAATTATATTATGACAAAGGTTCACACAATGACAGTATTCACTACTTGTGACAGTCTACAGGAAGTTGGACGTACACAGCTAGTGAGATTGTAAACAGGCATGATTTCTCTGGAAAATGATTGGACATTATATCTATCTAAAGCCTTAAAATAGTCATAACCTTTGACTCAAGTAATTCCACTACCTGGAATCTACTTCTAAAGAAATAATCAGAAATGTGGTCAAAGGTATAAGCACACAGATATTTATCAACATATTATTTATAAAAGTGGAAAATGCAAAACAAACTAAAATTTCAACAACAAGAAAATAGAAAAATGGATTGTGGTACATCGGTATAGTGGGTGATGAAGCAGCCTTTTAAATTAGGTTTTGAATACCTTTTAGTAAACCATTCACTACCTGTGTTGAGACTAAAAAAATCACGAGACCAAACTCTATATGATGTGATCCCAGTTTTATTTTTTAAATAAGTATATACACATATATATGTGTGTATATACGCACACACATTTATTATATATGTTGTAATAATTACATATTGTAGTTGAAGGAAATGCTAAACAACAAAATGTTTAAAAATGATTATTCCTGGATAATGAGATTGGGTGATTTTATTTTCTTCCCTATATAATGCTTGCATTTCAATAATGAACATGAGTTTGGCAGGATGGCTTGTTTCACAGACCCCTCTAGGGAGCCCTGCTGGGGGCGGTCCCACCCTCACCCTGAACAGTCACCTGTGTCTGAGGGTTGAGCTGGGTCTGCCCTCCAGCTGGAGTGGAGGCCCCTCGTGTCACCTGCCTGCTCCACCAGCGCCTGGCGCCTGCCTGTGCTCCTGCCTGCTCCGAGCCCAGCTCCCCACCTCACCTGGGCAGTTCGCACCACACTTCCAGACGCCCCTTCATCACACAGCCCAAGTGTGGTGTCTGACGATCTTTTCACACCAGCATCCCCTTACCCAGCAGCCTCTCCAGAAGCCCAGCCCACAGTATGTACCCTCAGGCCTCCCCCTCGTGAACACTCCCTGCTCTCCCTTCCCTGCTGACAACATCCATCACGGCTCAGGGTGGCAACAGGAGCCCCACCCACTGCAGGCCTCCCCTCATGCTGACCCCCTGCTGCTCTTGGGCTCCCCTCTGAGCCCTCCTCCCTGTACTGCGGCATCAACCAGACCACCCTGCTTTCACTTCCTGAAACATGTCATCTTCTCTCTCACCTCCAGCACTCTCCCTGCCCCCACCCTCTCCCCCACAGGCTGTTCCTCAGCCTGGAAAGTCCTCGCCCTTCTGGGGCTCTTCCGACTCATTCACCACCAAGGACACTGTTCGGATGTCAGCCCCACCTCATAGCCTTCCTGGACCCTCCTCTTTAGGAGGACAGGTACCCCCTCCCTGAGCGCTTACTGTGTCATTTCATCATGATGGCACTGCCCACAGTAGGGTCTCAAGAACAAGCTGCAGCCGGTGCCAGGAAGCATCCTCAAGACAAACCCAGCAGAAATAGCAAGGCTTCTTTACAGATTAACCGTCCTCTCTGCAGCACACCTCCTAATGATTCTGCAAATGGCAGAACTCTGCCTCCCTCTCCATCCCTCACAGCTCCTAAAGGCTGCTGAATGCTCCCGACCACCAACATTTGTCTATTGCCACTGCCACCAGTTCTCACCCACTGAGATGGCACAGAGCCTAAGAAATCTGTCCCCAAAGGCCCAACTCAGGGCTTGAGCTCAGAGAATTTTCCCAGGAACCTCAACAGATGTCTTGGGCTCCTGGCTCAAGGTGAGTTCATTATGACCATTGAAACCATCTCCCCTGCAGGCTGACGGCTGTTCTTCCCCTTGGCTGGGATGCTAGGCATCTCAGAAGCATGTGATGGTCTCAGGGGGTAGGGGGTGGTTCAGCACATGAGCTTTGGAGTCATACAGGGTATGGTGTCTAGGGTTAGGGCATCAGTGCTATGTATGAGACATTGTGGGACCTTGCATAGGTCTCCTTAGGTCCTTGAGCCTCAGTTTTCTCATCCATAAAATGGAGATAATACAGAGGCACATCCCATTGGATGCATAGCCTGTTCACAGAGTATAGGTGTGGGGGGATGGGGGAAGGAAGAAGAGCTACGCTGAACCACACTTCGCTGCACAGATCTGAAGTCAGTTGTGCAAGAAATGGATTCTGTGGCTCACTGAGTTTCTCTGCAATGGTAGAACAGCGAGAGGACAGTGACACAGGAGGGAAGGCAACTTCCTGCTCCAGGAGGGGTTCAAGGATGCCTCCAGTTTCTTCTGTCCCCCCTCCGCAAATGTGGAACCACATCCATGAGACCCTCCTCAGACCAGGGCAGACAGGGTTCTGACCAGAATACAGGAAGCCACTATAGCTTTAACTAAGCTATCGCTAAGCACTTTATCTCAACTCCCTCACCCATTTGACAGATGAGGAAAACTGAAGCTCAGAGAGGTTAAGTACATTGCCCAAGGTCACCCAGCTAGGAGGGAATCTGGAAGCATACATTTTCCTGGCATAACTGCTTCAGTGGGAATTGACAGGTTTTCTAAATTTGATGAGTGTGGGACCAGAGCTGGGATAATCTTCCAAGTCCTGTTAACTATCGGGATGGATACAAAGACAGGCACCACAGAGAGCTGGCATTCTCTAGGACTTCCAGGAACTAGGGTGCCCAGGAAGGCTTCAGGGTGGAGGTGAGGTCTCATGTCAGACCTTGAAGGATGGCTAGACCGTGCTTGCCAGGGACGTCTAAAACGTCTTCCAGGAAGAAGTGAAAGCAATAACAAAGACTCAGAAGTAGAAGCCAGCCAAGCCAGGCTGGTCATGACTCCAGGAGAAGCCCACAACAGCTGTGAAAAAGGTTTCTGGGAAAGATGCCTGGTCTCCCGTGTAACTGTTTGCCCATCTCAGGGGAAGCGAGAGTGTTAAGGGGCGGGGACTCGGTCTGCTGCCCTTCCCCGAGTCGCCCCACTCTCTGTGCACCCCTTCCCCACTGCACCAATGGAGAAAAGTATGTTGTGTCTACAGATTGCCGGCTAAGAGCCTTCCATGGGTTGGCTTGCCTATTAGGTCTCTATAGAAAAGGGGAAAACTTGCCTCTTGGAATCTCTAGAGAAGTAAGAGTTAGGACTGGTGGTCCCTGAGGAGCTACTATTTCTGAGGAAAAACAATAATGTGAGTCAGAACACAACCCCTTCTGGCAAGGGCCAGCCTCCTCCCATCAACCACCCTGCACCGCCAAAATAGCAAAGTGGGCTCGGGGCTCAGAACCACTCAATTGACAAATCCCCCCTTCAAGCAAAGGGGTGAAAGCAATGTGGGTGACAACTGGATGCGTCTGGGTATTAGATGTGACAGAGGATAAAGGAGACAATACAGCCATATGACTGCTCTTTGTCTCTCAGTGTCCTGAAATTTCCAAGTCATTGTGATTAAAATAATTAAAGTTCTGCCCTAAAATGGAGATATCCCCTGGCTTGTCAGGTCCTCAGACGAGGGTGTAGATTAATTAGCTGGGTCAGAATACTGAGGTCCTTGAATCCCGTGTTGTTCAAGATGGAGGGGCTATTAGGGGGTGCAGAGCAAAGCCTGGCGGCAGAAAGGCCAGATTTGCTCGGGGAGCAGTGGGCATGGCTGTGGCTGCAGCGTGTGTGAGTTGGCAGCGAAAGAGGAAGACATGGGTCTGTAGAAGGAGGCTGGACTAGAGTGTGAATCATAGGCTGAGTGTCTGTTCTCTGTCCCGCTGGTTGTAGAAACAATTGGAGAGGGATTTTAAGCAGAGGGATAGATCCTCTGACAGGTACCTCGTAGCCTCGGTCTTCAGTCCTGCTCCCCCTTCCCTTTCCAGAAACACCCAAATGCCTTCACCCACATCACCTTCCCCGTGGTGTCTCCCTCTCAGCCCAGAACCGATGAGGCTCTAGATGAGGGTATGGGTCACCTGAGGCCGGGGATGGGGGAGGGTGGGAGTGAGGAAAGCATCTCTTCTTTCTGCCCATGCTTCTGGCAGGCCCAAAGACTGAGGGCTGTGGGTGGGAGCCTCTCCAAAGCGGGTCCAGGTTCTGGGCAGCATCAGGATCCAGGAGCGGCAGCATCTCCCAAAGCAGTCAAGCCAACGTGGCCCCTATATTTACAGGTTTTTTCCAAAGCAGTGTTCTGACTGCATTTTTGTCCCCCAAGAAACATACGTCAACAACTGGAGTTGTTATGGGTTGTCACAACTGGGAAGTGGGTGCTCCTGGCATCTAGTTAGGTAGATGCCAGGGATGCTGCTAAATATCCTACAGTGCACAGGACATCCCCCTACAGCAAAGAGTTCTCTGGCCTCAGATGTCCATAGTGCCATGGGGGAGAAGCCCTGCCCCAAAAGATCTGTTTTCAAGTACTCTGGAAAGACAGGGTATCCCAGACCATCTTCCTGAAGTTCAGGCTAGCACCACCACCCTCCCCACTGCCCCAGGTCATTATCCTCTCCTCCAAAGGCAGCTTTGGAAGGTACGCCGTGGTGAGCGAGCTCCTAAAATGACACTCCCAGCAGGGGAGTAAGCATGGGGGATGGAAGGCAAATGTCTGCTGAGGGGACTTCAGCTCCCTGCCCTCCCCACGCAGCCCCATTCAGTTGCTGCACAGGAGCTTCTGTTGGGATCCGCACCATCAAAGGACTTAGCCCCAGTGGTGAGGTGATGCTAGGAACAGAGAGCTGCCTGGGCAATCTCCAAGACCCCAGAGAGCAAGGCTTAGCCAGCCTCCCAGCCCTGCGTGTGTGTGTGTGTGTGTGGTGTGTGTGTGTGTGTGTGTGTGTACGTGCCCACATGCAGACAGGACAGGGAAGGACAGGGCTTGCTGCATAAAGAAACTGCCTTGTGAGTCATCATCTTTACTGGTCCTGCGCTCAGCTCTCTCAGGACTCCAGTCAACACTGCCGGAAGCCAGTGACCGCTCCTTGCATCGGATGCCCGGTGGGCAATGGGGCGGCAGTGATACAATGGGGTGGCGGTCTTTACATGCGACTAAACTGTGAGCCACAGTCAGCGAGGAAAGATCTGCAGAGTCTGAGAGTTCAGCTTTGTGACCCCCAGCTCCATCACTGACTTGTCACTTCACCTGTCCCTTTCCTTGCCCTTAGAATCAGGTAAGAATGACAGTTACCACTTGAAGACCACTTACAATGCACCAGGCACCTCACATGCATGTCACTGTTACAGCAGGACCTGCATTATGCCCATGATACGAGTGACAAAATGAGGGGAAGTGGCTTGTCCAAGGTCACAGGGGTAGCAAGTGTGGAACCCAGGCCTGTGCCATACGGTCTGCCTCCAAGAGGTAGCGGGAGGTCTCAGCGGCCACGCTGCAAGGTAGGGTCACCTAACTCCACAGCAAGGAGGGTCCCAGAGCAAAAGGTCTCCACACCTCCGGTATTTCTTAACAGTGGAAACTCAAGTTAAGGGACTGACCCCAGCCCGGTAGGCCCACGGTGCCAAGGGCTGCCAAGCAGATGCGCTGTAAACACTCCTGAGTCCCAGAGCCAAAGGCTCTGCTGCCGCTGGCTGGGCAGGCCAGGCCTCACTAAAAATAGACGGGCCCTCAGGTCCAGCTCCCTGGCTGCCAACCGAGGCAGGCCGCTCCCTACACCCAGCCTCCTCCCCTCCCCCTCCCCCTTCCCCAGCGGGCTAGGGCCAGGCTTCTAGAAGGTACAGAGATGTTAAGACTTTCACTTCAGACCAGGCAGGGCTGTTAGGCTGATGCCCGGTGGGCAAGTTCCAAGTTCTGGTGGGGCCATAATGGGGGAGGGGGTGTCCTGACCCCAACGCCCCACACACCTCCCTCTAAGGAAGGGAGCTGTCAACCTCCAAGCCCACCCGGGGAGGCAGTGGTGCCTAGGCCAAAACTTGGCCAATTTCTCCACATTTTGGAATTGAATCTGGGGCCCCCTTGCCGTTTCCCTTTCCCTGCACTGATTCTCCCTGTTGACAGCACTGTACAATCTCTGCATTTGCCGCGGCTTTCGGAGATCTGCTGCTGGCCATCTCAGGAAGGCCCGGGGGAGCGCGGGATGCGGCAGCGCCCGGCCGGCAGGGGCGGGAGACAGGGGGCGCGGGGAGGGAGGCTCCGGAGAGCGGCCGGACGGGAATTTCCTTTCAAAGGTGACTTAGAACCTCTTCATTAGGGTAGTGCCCTCCCGGGCGGGCCCTAATGACGAGTTTGGCAGAGTCAGCGAAACGCGGCGCGGCTGCCGGGCGGCGAGGAGCGCCCTCTCCCGCACCCTCGCCGTCTCCCGCGCCGGGCAGCGGCGCGTACGAGCCATTTGCAGCTCAGGCAGCCTCGCGAGCGGCCGCCGCGCACTGGCCGGAGCTGGCTGCACCATGGAGCTGAAGAAGGACAGCAACGCCGTATCCATCGACATGCTGCTGATCGTGCACTCGGAGAAGCGGCACGCCGCACAGGGCGCGCACTCGGACCGCCAGGCGGACCCGGGCGCGCCTCCGCAGCGCAGAGGAGGTAATGCGCCCCTAGGCAGGGCCCCGGCCCCCAGCCCCTGGACCTCCTCACCCCAGCGCCCGCCTGTTTGGGGGGGCGCGCTACGCGCCCCTGAAAGGGGTCCCCGAGGCCGACCCACTCCCCAAGGCTGGCTGCGCCTCCGCGCTGCGCCTCTGGCATCCCGTGGCAACGCGCAGCTCCGCGATTGCCCCAGTTGACACCCCGTGCAGGCCTGCCGTGCTTCCGTCACCCCCGGGAGCAGGTTTCCTCCTGGTCACTCTTTGAAGGGTGCAGATCAGGTTGGAAGATGCCCTGGAGGAAAAGGACCTCGGGCCTGACTCCTGCGTGCCCGAGGCCTGCTCCCCACAGGCCGCATTGCAGGGCACAGGGGACCCAGGGGGGTTCGTGTGCTGAGTCAACTTTGAGGTGAGACCCTCCCTTGGTGTCCTTGCACAGTTCATGGCCTCACTGTCCCCTTTCTTGAGCCCTCTCCCAGCCTCCTACAGCAGAAGGCATGCCAGGTGTAGAAGGCACACAAGCTTGGGTAGGCTTAGATTTGAAATCTGCTCTCCCCACTTTGGCTTCTCTGTTGATTCTACTTGTCCTACAGACTTTCTGGAGAAGAGTAGACTGGTAAAATAAAGCGACTTTTCATAGAGTGATTGTGGAAAGCAGGGCTCTGGCCTCTGTACTCTCCAGAGAACAGGACACAACGTGAAGAGAGTAGAGATGGATAACAATGGCGGTTAAATCAGCCCCTCATACACCTGGGAACCCCCTGGTCCCGAGTCCCTGAGGAAGCCCTCAGAAGCCCTTGGGGAGGCTGGTGTGAGGGCGCACTAGACGCACTGTGTCCTGGTTTTTTGGGAGCGAAGCTTCACAGCCCTCAAGGTAAAATGACCTGCCTCCTGTCTCCCTTCCAGCTCCAGAGCTCCTTGAAGGTTGTCCCCAGTTCTTCTGTCCCCACAGCCCCTATGCACATTGAACATGCACCTTCCACCTACCCTGCTGAAGCAACGGTGCCGTGGGTGGCTTTGCCCCCCACCAGCCCCACAAGCTGCAGCTGCCCCATAACTCCTGGTGACCTCCTGGGGAGGCAGACAGGGGAAAGAAAAGAGATTCTGGAGAGCTGAGAATGTTGGCAGGTGCCCCAGTCTCCCGAGGGATTTGGGGCCCAGGAGTTATTTGGGTTAGTTGGTTCTTTAGTTCTCAGAGCTGCCCCTGGGAGAAGGGGAGATGGCCCGCGCAGGGGTATTTGTAATGGGGAAATTGGCAGAGGCCGTTGGCCTTCCTTGAAGAAATGTGGCTGCCCCTACTGCACAGACTGCGGTCTGGAAGGCCAGAGGCCCCCCACGAGGCGCAGCTCCAGGTTAGCGCATGAGTCCCCTCCTCCCTCTCTCCTTCTGATCACATCTCTCCGAAAGGCTCTGACACTAGAAAGAGAGGGCAGAGAACACAGAGAAGGCCCAGAGATGCCAGAGATCGGGGCTGCTCAGAGAAGTGTCCAGCACCCGGCATAAAGCCTACATGAGGCCAGACCAATGCATTGCACACTCATGACCGTGACTCAGGGAAAGAAGACCGCTGTTTGCTGAGCCCTCTCTGCCGAAATTTTTCTCCAAATATTTTCCTGACAGACATTTCTCCCAGGTGCTATGGCAGCAGAGAGACCCGTGTCACTTACTGATGATCAGACAGTTCTGCACCAGAGCAGGGAAGAGGGAGCATGCATGACCTCCAAGGCCCGCTGGGCAGCAGTGATGTCCAGGAGACCACTGGCTAAGCCAGCCTGCGGGCCCACTCCTTGGGAAAAGCTAAGGAGGGGAAATGCTGGACAAGACCAGCTTGTTCCAAGGCCTCCTGTTAGTGCACAGAGACCCAAAACCCACCCCTCCCCGACTTCCAGGCGTCTCCTCCAGTCTCCTCTCCGCTCCAGGCCCCCGGCTGGACAGGGAATCTTCCCCGGCTCTGCAAAGGAGGGCCTGAGCTCTGCTTTGAGAAAAGAGCAAAGCTTGGTTACTCTCACATGCAGAGGACTGAGTAAGGGTGTGACCAGGTGGCTTTCTGTTGTGTCCCTGTGGCAGAAAAGAGTCAGAGGGACAAGGGGGCAGGGAGCGTGTGCACCAGGAATTTGGGCTGCAAGGCAGCAGATACTCCCTCCCTTTTCTTGCAGGGCCCTAGCATTTCCCCAGCAGTTTCCTTAGAGCCGCACTTCTCCAAAACATGCCTAGAAGCCCTCAACTCCTATTGTATGTTCCCCTGGCCATGGAGGAGGTAGCCTAAAGCTGCCACACCAGGTCTGAAAAAGCTTCAACGCCTTAGGTTTTATCCCCAAAGTGGATGGGATGCGTGCATTCCACTCCCAAGTGTCGGTGAAGGTTCTGAGTGGTAAGGCCCAGACACTGACTATGGAGGGCTCTGCGGAAAAGAAGGGTGTCAAGAAAGGCCTGGGGGCGCTCAGAGTGGTGCAAAGGGTTGGAGACCCAGACTGGAGGCTGAGCTTCCAGGAACGTGACCATAAGCTGTGCGGAATGGCTGGTTTGGTGAGGAAGCCTCCACTGCCACCAAGGAGCCCTAGATGCTCCTTCTGCACCAGGAACTTGAAATTATTGCAGCAGCTTGTGCTTCCAGAACGTTTGCCAGTTCTGTGCCAGGAACTCGACCTTGCAGCCACCACTTCCAGCCACCACCAGAGAGAGAGAGAGAGAGAGAGCGGTTCCATTCGCTTCCCTGTTGCCTCACTAGGTCCCAAGACAGAAAGGGACACAGGTTCATATCAGTGGATGCCTTGGCCACACAGGTCCATGCTCTAGCTGCAAGGGAGGCTGGGAGAGCAGGCAACCATCACGTTCAGTTCCCATAAGGATCCATCAGTTTCCATCTTTGCCCACCCGCCACCCACATCAAGACTCTAAAAGTGGGAGATTCACCACATACAGAAGTAGGCAGGAAAAATGAATGGCAAATGTCTTCACAATAATGCTTCCATATTTATGCAGTGGAAATGTGGGAGTGACAAAGGGGCACCTCTATTGTGAAAATTCTCCCTGAATGATCCTGATAACCAACCCGCCACCCTTGGAAACTACTGTGGTAATATTTTTTTAATGTTTTGAATGTGGAGGGTTGCATTCATTCCTTCAAGTGCACTTCATTCGTGGGCAGCCTCCCTCGGATCCCGGGAGAGCCAAGTTCCACCAGCCCCACTTTAGCCCAGATCAGTTTGCAACTGGTGCATCACACACTTGACCTGAGTCTCCCCACCGCAGAGAGCCTCACGCCGGTCCTTGTTACTTCACAGGGCTTCAAGGTGTTGGAAACGGAATCCGGAGATGGCAGAAATTAGAAAGAAATGACCTACATGGTAAATTCTCTCATTTTCATTTTGTTTTCTTTTCGATCTCTGGAATTCAACACGCTGAAAAATGCCTGGAAGCACTGGGTTTCACTTGCTTGAGGACCAGTCCAGACATCTAACCACTCAGTGGCTGCTTGTGATGCAGCCAGGCCTCTGTGACCCTGGAAAATTTTCCTCAGCAACAGGTCCACCAATTTCCTGGAGGGTGTGCGGGGAGGCAGGCGGAGCGATGCTATAACCCTGAGCACCCACTTGTTCGCTGACTGAGCTATAAAGAACTTAGCATCATATGGGATGGTGGGTTTGGGTGTGTTCCCATGGGAGGTGGGGCTTCCCAGGTCATGCATCCCACGCATCTTGGGGCACCCATCTTTTGAAAATATTTCTGAACAGAGAAGAGAGCAGCCCGCCTTGGGTGGTGTTACTCAAGGCCTCGGGAGATGCCACTCAAGGGTTCTGTGGCTCCTGGCCTGGGATCCAGAATACAATAAGATCTGAAGAAATCAGCTTCCAAAGCCTCTTTATGGTGCCAGCTGTCTTTCCCCCTGCAGGCCCAGAATTTCTCTGACCATGCCATGCATGAACCGTTATACTGGGCCTTATTCTGTGCCCTTATTGTGAGATTTGTAAGCCCGGCCTCCAGGAACAAACACTGTGGAACTGCACTGTGGGCATGTGAGAATTCCAGTAAGAATCAGACCTCTATTCCCCGAGCCCCAGTAGGGGATTCAGTCAGATTCCAACTGTGTGAGCCCCAGGATCGGATGACTGACTCATCAAATGCCAGTAGGAAGGGATCCACGCCCCCATGACCCTCCACAAATGGGGAAACAGGACCCCAATTGAACAAAGCAGAGCACCTATGCTCTGCCATCCTTCTGACAGTAACAAAAGGGGAGGATGAACTTCTAAAAGTAAATTCATGCATTCATTCCCTCAGTAAAGGTTGACAGTGATTACTTTGTGCCGGGAAGGGTTCTAATTGTTGGAGATGGAACAGTGAACGGGACAGTCGGGAGTGCCTGCCCTCCTGGGGCCATGTTAGAATGATTGCATCATAATGCCATTCACCACAGCCGAGTCTCAGCACCCTGGAGGTGAAGAGCTTGCCTGTGTCCCCTGCACTGTGCATGGAGATAACTCATCCTCAAGACACCCGCCCACCAAGGACCACCCTCTGAGTCCTGGCTGATGGGCATGCGTGGGTGGGATGGCTTCCTAAACCTTGATACGGGGCCATCAGATGGTAGACGCACCAGCTCCAGCTCTACCTAAGCAGACGCCAAGGTTAGTGAAACTGTGCTGTGGGCTCTTGAGAATTACAGTAAGAATCAGACCTCCAGACACCTGACAGCCACAGAAGCACATAGCAGCCCGTGCAGGGAGGCGTGCTCGGCCAGTGTGCGGGTGGGTGGAGGGCAGGCGGGCCACGTGGGAGGAAAGAGACACTGCATCTGTGTTTGTTGCAGCTCTTACTTTGCCTGAGTTGTTGGAAATTCATCTTATGGCTTCTCGGGCATGTTATTAATGTTATCAGTCCTCAGGATAGGATTGAAATATACTGAATTCATCCTCTTTTTACCGTCTTCGGGGTCCCTGGTTTGGGGGAAGTTTAGTGGAAAAATATAACAAAACACAAAGAGACGGGATAACTCTTACAAGACTCTTCCTTAAGACATGAAGTGGGTCTTAGTACAATGTACCAGCCAATAAAGGGAATGATTATAGTTCTTGCAATTCCACCCAAGAACTGAAAGTTTCAGGTAAGTGCAGGGCTGGAGAGAGGCCGCACAGAAGCCTTGAGCCTGGGAAAGATGATGGTTCCACCACTCCACCAACATAACGCCATTTAAAATTTACTAAGTCAAATTCTATTTATTTTTTCGAGTGGCATGCTTGCATCCGTGCAGAGGTTAAAATTCCAGCTTCTTTCTGTGTTTTCTGATGGTGAGGTCCTGGGTACATACTTGCCTTGCTGGTGCCCAAGGCACCCAGCCCTGGTAACTGGATGGCTTTCATCTGAGAAGGAAGCAGCTGATGGCTTGTGCTTGGTGGAGTGTGCACAAATGTGGCTGAACGTGGGGTTGGTCCAAAAGGGCACATGTCCCCCCTCTTTCTGCACTGTGCACTCCTTGGGCTGGGGCGTTGGCAGGCTGGGGGGAGCCCGAGTACTCCAAACTTTTCCAAGCAGCAGGTGTTTGGGCTGAGCCACCAGCTTGCCCGGCAACGGGCTTCCCCTGCTGTGATTGGCTGCTTTCCTTGGTCCTGGCCGAAGTCTGCCTAGCAGCACAGGGACTAACACCCCACAGCTACAGGGAAACCAACTGTGCAACCCTGACTATAAATAGCCCACAGCAGCTATGCCAGCCAATCGTCCTCCTTGAGGATTCCCTTCCCAGATCCTATTTCTTCCATCAGCCAGCAGAGCAGGGATGCGGCCAGCTGTGCCCGCAGGAGGCAGCTGCCCTGTCCTCGCCTGGGTCTGGCCTGGAGCTCCAGCCCAGCATACTGCATCACCCTGGGTTGGCACACACGGCGGTCCTGGCCCTTGGCCAACCAACCGACCTCAGCCCGGTGGGGGCTAAGGGTCCTGGCTGGGCCTGCTTATAGAGAAGGCTGGAGAGGATGTGCTTCCCAGCCAGGAAGATCGCACGTCCAGCACAGCTCAGTGACCCACCCACCCATCCACCCTGACTGGCTTCTGCCGGAGCCCAGGCATGGGAAACGCTGAGTGACAGATCTGGTTGGGTACACAAGGGATGTCGTACGAATGGAACCAGGTCAGGCCAGTGCCCCTGAGTGCTTGCACCAGGTCCAGGCACAGGTGCCAGTGGTCACTTCCAGTGACAGGCCCAACAGCCTTTCTGCAGCCCAGTGGGAGACCAGGGGAGAAGATGGCAGGCCAGGGTGTTAGTGGCCCTTCCCCGACCCCTCTGAAGCAGAGAGGTTCAAGGGCAAGACCAGGCCACCACAGCAGCTGTAACGGGAAAGATGGAGGGAAGGCGGTGCTTCCTGTAGGAGGGGCAGATAAGCCTGTGGGTTCCCCCTCCACGGCCTATGGCAGCAGCTGGGCATCTCTCCACAGCAGCCTGGCTCCACTAGGCTCTGAGGACAGCTCTGTGTCCCGGGACATGAATATCGCCAGTGCATGGAGAGCATTCACCCTGCAGAGCAGGTGCCCTGCAAATGTCTGTGAAACTGAACCAAACTGCAAGCACCCCAGCTCCTAGGCTACAGTAGGTGGCAGGGTACCCTCACCCCCCCCATTCCTCTCAGAGGGAGGCAAGAGGCTGGAGACTTGGGTTCAAGTCCCGGGTCTCACCTGGCTGTGGGGTCTTTGGCAAAGTTAACCAGTCGAAGCTTCAGGCCCGTAATCAGGATAGGAGCCTCCCTGGCTGTTCCAAAGAAAGGTGTGGAGATCAGCGGGGCATTCCTATGCACTTTGGGAACTGGGCCCGGCTGCAGCAAAGTCAGGGGCTGTGGTCACTTAGCCCATGGGAGGCGTCCCCAGCTTCTCTAGAAAAACCCAGCCTCTGCCGGCACCTGCCGAGAGCGTGAGGCTGTGCGTACACGGGCTCCCGGTCACTTGCCTGTGTTCAGGTGTGTGACTCTGCTGATTCACACGTGTTTAGACCAAGCCTGGCAGCTCTCTCCTCTGCCTGGGGAAAAATCCACCCCACCGTGGGCCCAGTGGTCACTGCAGTTCCCTCTGTCTTCCTTAAATAGGAAACCTGGCGGAGAAGCAGCACGCCCAGCAGACCCAGGTCATCACCTCCTACGACAACCAAGGTAAGGTTCCGCCACTGCCTGTGACCTCTGCCCCAGCTCCTGTGTGCCCGGATCTACTGTCCTGGCCAGAGACGGCAGGTGCAGAGCCCAGACCGTGGGGAGCAGGGGCCTCTCTGTCCTGGGGATGCCGGAGCACCCTTCTCCTCTCCCACATGCCATGGAAAACAGTGAGAGGCTGCATGTGTCATGGAACAGAGAAGTAAAGTCCTCGGGCTCCAGCATGCACTGCTGCCACCATCATCACCCTGGTTGTCATCACTATACCTAACATTTGCTGAGTGCCAACTTCACGTCAGGCACCCTGCCAGACCGCGTACATGATCATTCTCGTGTGGATTTTGCCTCACAACAGTCGTATTTGATCGGTACTCTTACTACCTTCATTTCGCAGATGAGTGAGCTGAGGCTTAGAAAGGTTTTCTTTCGTCCAAGATCACATGGCCAGCAAGAGTCAGAGCGGGAGCCGCCTGACCCCCTCCCTGCCCCCCCGGCCCCACCCACCCCCCAACCACCACCAGGGCCTCAGCTGTTACACTTCTCACAGCTCTGCTTCTCGTAGAAACTGGCCTCCCCCTACTGGCTCGCCGTGTGCAAGCCTTCCCTCCCACTGAGTCACGGCGGTTCCCTGGCCTCTCCTCCAGAGGCTGAGCCTTCCAGGCCCTTCCACCCAGGGACAAGTTTAACTCAGCAATGGGGAGTGAGAGAGCCCTTCCTCAAGAATCCTCACTTTGCCAGGATGGGTCCTGGGGGCTCAGGGAGGGCAGGCAAGGGCAGCCCCGTGCAGACTCTGCAGGTGACTGGATCTGAGAGCACGGAGGGGTAGAGATGGGATGGCTCCACAGCTACAGCTGGAGGAGAGGCCAGGTTAGAGACCTCCACTCCCCCCCACCCTCACTAACCTCCCCTCCTGCTACCCCGGTTTTTCTGCTCAGGGCCTGGTGCCTGAGAGCTCTCGTAGACTCAGCCCCAAGATGTCACCACTGGTGCTCTCAGCACTGATGTCCTAATCTGTAAGGGTTACGTCCAGGGTGCAGTGTGGAAGGAGGATGCCCTGGAGGATTCGGAGGTCCTCGGGGAATCGCTGTCTGAGACACCGGCTAACCCACCATCCCCAGGGAAAGGCACTGGCAGGTAGTGAGGAAGGGCCTGTCAGCTCAAGTTCCCAGCAGGAGGTGGCCAGCTGTCCTTGCAATCTAGGTCAGTATCCATTTAGGGCAGAATTCCTGGGACTATGGCTGCAGGACAAACCCAGGCCCCCTGCTTCTCTGAAATGGACCTAGCAGCACAGCTCACCCCAAATAAGAGTAAGTGACACCTCACTAGAGTGAGAGTGGATTAGCAACCACTTCTCTCGCTTAGTTCTGGCCACATCCCTGATGGGGTCATGGAGTTATTCCTGTTTACAGAGGAGGAGTCTGAGACTGGGGATGCTGCAGTCCCCCAGCGGGGTGCTCCTGTCAGACCTGTGGGGTGGGACTAGTGGGATGGGGCCTGCCACTCTCCAGAGCCTCACCTGGCACACCATACCCTGGCTCTCATGGGCCATTCACGTGCCACCTCCCAGTATCTGAGGCTTCCAGAGGGCAGGAAGGAGAGTCGCCTTGGCATCCAACAAACAGGAGAGGGTCCATTGTAGGTTGGGATAGGATGGGACGCCCCAGGTCTTAAGGGAGCCTGGACCACAGCGAGGGAGAGGCTGCCCTGCTCTGGGGCTGAGCCAGAGTCCACAATGATGCTGATCCGTCCATTCCACAAAAAGCAGCTCTGGATGCCGGCACTGGGGATCCATCAGAGAACACAACAGACAAAGGGTCCTGTCCCTGCGGAGCTGACACCTAGCGAGGGAGACAGATGACCCTAACAAGAAAAATGCAAGGTGTCAGATAAGGCTGGGGGAGAAAATAAAGCAGGAAGGGGGATGGGGGGGTGCACATGGGTGTGTATTAGTTTCCTACGGCTGCTGTAACACATTGTCACAAACTTGGTAGCTTAACACAGATGTATTCTCTTTAACAGTTCTGAGACGACAAGTCCCAAGTCAGCCTCACTGGGCTAGTCAGTCTCTCGGTTGGCAGGCAGGTTCCTTTCCTTTTGGAGGCTCTGGGTAAGAACCTTTTCCTTGACTCTGCCGGCTTCTAGAGGCTGCTGGCACTTGCCAACTTGTAGCTGCATCACTCCAATCTCCACTTCCACTATCGCGTTGCCTTCTCTCCATAAAGTAGATGCATTCCCCTCTGTTTTATAAGAATACTGGTGATGACATTGGGCCCACCCGGATAATCCAGGATTGCCTTCCTATCCCGAGATTCTTAAGCGAATCACATCTGCAGAGTCCCCTTTGCCATATAAGGTAACTTTCACAGGTTCCCAGAATTAGGACATGGATAGCTTTAAGGGCCATCATGCAGCTACCACAGGGAATGATTTAAAATAGAGTGATTGAGAAAGGCCTCCCTGGGAAGGTGACATCTGAGTAAGGGAGGCGGTGGAGCAGCGGGTCATGCGGCCTCCGGGTAAGAGCTCCCAGCAGAGCGACACCGGGTGTGGTAACTTCATGCGACAGGTGACGGAAAGATCACTGGAATCTTGGATCTTCGTGCGGAAGAGGGCTTTGGAGGGTTCATCTGCAACGGGTGTGTGCGTTGAGTGAGAGGGGAACAATCACAGGAGCCCCAGTGACCTCAGGCCCCAAAAGTTATTCGTGACGAATCAGATTTGGGTTGAGACCTCATCCTTCCAGGTCACCCACCCTCATCCCCACGCAGACACTCTGTGCCTTCTTGGATCACGCATGCACTAGGCTCCAACTGCCGTGTTTCCAGACTTGTGACATCCCTGTCGAGCTCCATTCTGCAGAAAGAATCATGAATGGCCCTGGGTTTTCAAGAGCCCAGTGGAAGCCAGGGTCAGTCAGGGCTGCAGGAGATGCCCTTCATCACCCCCTGACGGGTGCCCCTGAGGTCTTGGCCCTGAGCTCTGCACACTCTCTGTCATCCCACGACTAGAGCCACTGCAGTACCCGGTACGGGATCTACAGAGATGGACCGTCCCGGGTCATCATTCAGCTCACTGTTCCTGGGATGTCAGAGCTTACGCTTCCGGCACTAAAGCTGACTGCCATACTCTGGGTAGAAACCTCTGTTGAACACCCAGCCAGGGGCTGTTTAAGGGTCATTTTTTTAATAATTACAAATGCTTTAGCTGAGGGTTTCTGACTCTCAGCTACTGCAGGAAAAAATTCCAAGGCAGAAGATCCAGGTTGTAAAGGCGGCAGGCAGCCAGTTACGGAGAGCATTAAGGACCACCTTAAGTCAATGATGGCAAACATCTGATGTGAATCCTGCAGCCTCCACACACTGATATACACCCACGTGTGTGTGTGCACACTCACACACACACATTCACATACACACGCACATACCTGACAATCTTTGCTAATTGATAAGCGCTCCAGGCAGCCACTTCCAATCAGTCAGAGTTAATGAACAACACGAAATCTGTTTGCCGTCTCTGCATTAGGAATTCTGAGCAAATTAGGCCTTTAGACAAAGCCTGATTCAAAGCCGCAGAGACCTGGAGATAAGCTCTCGCGTGGGAGGACTCTCCTGACAGGGTAGAAGGCAGGCCCAGGGCAGCAGGCCAGTGGACGGGCCTGGGCTTGCCTGCTGCATCTCCACGTCTGCGAGGGTGGGGAGACAGAAGCAGAGCCCGTAGCATCCGGGAAAAGGGCCTGGGAACCACTTCTCAGATGTAGCAGAAAATAATCGCTAATACACTTTTACTAAGACAGCCAAAGTTTCAGCTTCAGAAAATGTTGTTTGGGTGACAACCAGTAGAAGTGGGGAGGGGTGCCATGAGAGAGCCAGCCAGGTGACCAGAAATCCCAGGAAGGGGCTGCTTTGGGTTTAGATGTGACTAAGATTAGTGTCATGGTATCTGACTGCACTTAGGGTTTAGATCTCACTTTAAATGGTGCTCCAAATAATGCTCCACTCTTTATCATTGGCCAAATTAATTTTTTTCCATAAATTAAGAGTCTTATTTGATACAGGAATGTTGTAGTCAGCAAACTCTTAGCACTTCACACCTTTAGGAAGCACGGGTACTGTGACCCTGCTCACCTGGGGACAGCATGCCCAGACCCAGGCCTGTGTAGAGCAGAGAAGCCTCCCGGAAGGGCTCTTACACAGCTGTGAATGAGAGCGGGAATCACACTCCCACACCCATCAGGGAGACGTGGAGGGGAGCGATAATCGGCAGCGCCACTTCGGGGCAGAGCCAGGAGTGGGCCTCAGGACGATGCTGGGCGTCAGAGGGGAGAGAGAAGAGGCAGTGCAGGAAGCAGGAAGGGATGAGAAACAGTGATGGGTGGAGCTTCCGGCCAGGGCGAGTTCCCGGCGTGAGACCACCTCGGAAGGGCTTAAAGAGTATTTTGTTTTTCGGCTTGCTCATTCTCTGACAGAGCGACGTGGCTGGATTGGAGTGGTTGGAAGTACCCGGACGTTAGGAGAAGTTTGGGGAAGAGGTTTGTTGTTGAGCCCTAAACCAACAGGTGGGTCAGTTTTGCAGCTTCCCTCCACTTTTGGAGATCGTTGCAGCTCAGCATTTCCCAGATTTTGTTTGATAAAATAGTACTGGGTCCAGTAGACTTCTGCAGGACTTCTCAGAGCATTGTGTGTTGCGAACTACAAAAGGGGAGAAAGTGGGCATTTTTCTCATAAGGAATCTGGCAGCCAAGTACAGCTTGGCACCCACTTTGAAAACTGACTCCGAGTGTCTCTGGGGGAGAAAGTGCAAAGGCAGAGGTGAGCAGGCTGTGCCTCGTGCATCGTGGGAAGACACACAGGCAGAGTTGGCTGCCCATGGCGATGGTACCCGATCCTGTGACCAGAGCTGAATGATGCTTTGAACTCTGAAAGGCTTAACGTCTTGTCAAGTCGCAGGCTGATTTTCTTTGACAGTGAATGTGCTAGAAACTACACTCAAAATGAATATTAACCCCTTTAAAGTAATCCCTCGGGAGGCCACATTGTATCTTTTAAAATTGTTTGAGAATTACCCTCTTTGGCATGCAGAGCAAGTTCATGAGCTACACAGGAAAGTCAGTATTGTTATTCTGTGAAAACGCATTTAACAGGCAAAGGGTTAGTAAAAAGAGCTCTTACAAAATCAACAGGGAAAAAATAACGCATTAATAGGCAAATAGGTGATTCATTAAATAAGATTTAAAATGGCAAATAAGTATATGAAAAATACACTGAAAATTAAAGAAATACACAAAAACAATGAGATGTCATTGTTCATTGATAAAAATGTAAAGGATTAATAACAATCAAATGTCAGTGAGTGTACTGGTACTCTATTTTTACATTACAAACCACCACAACTCAGTGGCTTAAAACAATTACCAGCTTACAAGTGTACAGGTTGGCTGGATATTCTCGTCTGAGCCACACCTGGCTGAGCGCAGGTCTTGGCTGGGCTCTTTAATGTGTGTGGTCAGTTGGAGGGTTGGCTGGAGAGCAGCTGGTCTAGAGTGGCCTCACCTGAGATGGCTCTGCTCTGCTCCACGTGGTCTGTCATCCTCCAGGAGGCTAGCCTGGGTGCAGTCACATGGCAGTTGTGGCTGGAATCCCAAGAATGGAAGTGGCAGCGGCAAAGTCTCTAGGCCTAGGCTCGGAGCTTGCACAGCATCACTTCTACCACATGCTAACTGGCTAGATCACATCATTAGGCTGGGCCAAATGTGAGGGAAGGAATAAAAGACCTCTTCTTAGGAAGAAGTGCAAAATATTGTGGCCAATTTTGCCATCAAACACAGCAAGGATGAGCAAAATAGGCATTCTCTTGCACTGTTGATAGGATCGTAAACGTGAAATCATTCATGTGAAAAGTTTGCTAGTATCTAACAAAAGCCTTAAAAATCTCCATACCTTTTGATCCATGTTTAAGAATGTATTTGAAGGAATTGATGTGAAGAGTGTGTAAAGCAGTGTGTATCAGAATGTTCATCACATCACTGTTTAAATAGCAAAATATTCGGGACATGTTAACTATCCAAAAAAAGGGATTGCTTATAATGATTATAAACCATTTATAGAATAGAGTATTATGCAGCCATTTAAAATGATGACTTGTGAAGATGACTATATTCACTGACATGTAAAGACTTAAGTGAAGAAAGCAGGATACAAAAAGCATGTTTATTATAATCCTGCTTTTAAGTGTCACCTTCTATTTTTACATCTTTCTGTATCATACAAGTTTTTGTTTTGTTTTCATTCTGCTTTGACTTTGGTGTTTGGTTTGTATTTTTAAATTTTTATCTTCATTTAAATTAACATACAGTAAAATTGGATTTTCTGGTGTGGAGTTCTATGAGTTTTAACACATGCACAGATTCACGTCACCACCACCACAATCAGAATACAGGGAAGTTCTGTCACCCCAAAAAGTCTCTTGTGCAGACTCTTTGTAGAGACATCCTCCCATCATTCATTCCTAAGAGAATTGTTGAGAAGTACAGCTTGATATAGATATACCACAAAGTGTTTATCCATTCACCCATTGAAGGACATTTAGGTTGTTTCCAGTTTGGGGTAGTTATGAATAGAACTTCTATAAACATTTGTGTATATGTCTTTGTGTGAGCATGAGTTTTCATTTCTCTGGGATAAAAGCCCAAAAGTGTAATTGTTGAGTCATGTGTTAAGTACATGTTTTGTTTTATAAGAAACTGCCAAACTGCGGTATCATTTTACAATTCCACCTGCATATACTTGTCAGCATATAGTATTGCCACTATTTTTTTTATTATTGGTCTTCTAATAGGTGTGATATCTCATTCTGCTTTCAATTTGCATTTTCCTAATGACTAATCATGTTGAACAACAACAAGATGTTGAACATCTTATTTGGTGATATATCTATTTTTTTTCCCATTTTCTAATCGGGTTGTCCTTGCACTTTTGTAAAAAATCAATTTGCCATATTTGCGTGGGTCTGTTTCTTAACGCTGTTATGTTCCATTGAGCTATATATCTATCCCTTTGCCAATATCACACTGTTGTGATTACTCTAGCTTTTTTTTTTTTTTTGCGGTACGCAGGCCTCTCACTGTTGTGGCCTCTCCCGTTGCGGAGCACAGGCTCCGCACGCGCGGGCTCAGCAGCCATGGCTCACAGGCCCAGCCGCTCCACGGCACGTGGGATCTTCCCGGACCGGGGCACGAACCCGTGTCCCCTGCATTGGCAGGCGGACTGTCAACCACTGCGCCACCAGGGAAGCCCTGCTCTAGCTTTATAGTACATCTTTTATTCCTTTTAAGTGATTTTAATTAATTTATTTATTTTTGGCTGCATTGGGTCTTCATTGCTGCGCACTGGCTTTCGCTAGTTGCGGCGAGCAGGGGCTACTCTTTGTTGTGGCGCACAGGCTTCTCATTGCAGTGGCTTCTCTTGTTGCGGAGCACGGGCTCTAGTGCGCGGGCTTCAGTAGTTGTGGCACGTGGGCTCAGTAGTTGTGGCTCGCAGGCTCCAGAGAACAGGCTCAGCAGTTGTGGCGCACGGGCTTAGTTGCTCCGTGGCGTGTGGGATCTTCCCGGACCAGGGATCAAACCCATGTCCCCTGCATCAGCAGGCGGATCCTCATCCACTTTGCCACCAGGGAAGTCCTATAGTACATTTTAAAATCAGCTGGAGTCCTCTTAATTTTTTTTCAAAATTAGTTTGGTTATTCTAGTTGCTGTACCTTTCCATCTAAATTTCAGAATCATCTTGCCTATATCTACCATCTGTAAAATTCCTCCAAGGAGTCTGATTGAAATTGCATTAAATCTATAGATGAATTTAGGGAGAATTGCCAACTTGACAATATTGAGACTTCCAGTTCAGAACATGATATGTTTCCCCACTTATTTAAGTCTTCTTTAATTTGTGTGATTGTATTCTTTAGCTTTCAGCCTAGAGTTCCTGCACTTTTTTTGAGATTTATACTTAAGTATTTCATTTTTAGAGATATGTAATTTTAAATTCAATTTCTAATCATTTATTGCCAATACAAATATAATTGATTTTGGGGTGCTGACCTTGTATCCTGTGACCATGCTAAACTTACTTTTTAGTTCTAGGAAATTCTTTTGTAGATTATTTGGGATTTTTCTTTGTAGACAGACATGTCATCTGTGAATAGAAGAGTTTTATTTCTTCCTTTCTGATCTATATGACTTTTATTTCTTTCTCTTGTCCTATTTCACTGAGTAGGACTTTCAGTATAATGTTTATTAGGAACAGTAAGAGTGGCCATCCATGCCTTATTCCCAATCCTAGGGGGAGAGCATTCCAGTTTTCACTATTAAATATGCTCTTAGCTCTGAGTTTTTGGTAGATGCCCTTTTCTCAGATTAAGAAGTTCCCTTCTATTCCTAGCTTCTTGGGAGGTTTTGTTGAATGGATGTTAAATTTTGTCAAATGCTTTTTCTGCATCAGTTGATATGATCATGTGGGTTTTCTTCTTTAGCCTGCTAATATGGTGAATTACATTCATTGATTTTCAAATATTGAATTAGCCTTGCATTCCCAAAGTAAACCACACTTGGTTGTGGTATGTTATTCTTTTACTATATTGCTGGATTTTATTTTTCTAATATTTTGTTGAGGATTTTTATGTTTATGTCCATAAGGGATATTGGTCTGTAATATTCTTTTCTTATACTGTCTTTGTCTGGTTTTGGTATCATAAAAGGATATAAATTATTCGATACTCTTCTGTTTTCTGAAGGATCTTGTGAAAAATTGTCATTGGTGTTATTTCTTTTTAAATATTTTTAGAACTTGCCAGTGAAACCATCTGGGCCTGGTTTTTGTTTGCTTGTTTGTTTTTGGAAAATTTTGAACTACAAATTCAGTTTTAAAAATACATATAGGAAACTTCAGGTTATCTACTCATTGGGTGAGTTTTGGTAGTTTGTAACTTTCAAGGAATTGGTTCACTTCATTTTAGTTGCAGAATTTCTCTTCATAGAGTTATGTGTACTATTCCCTTATTATTATTTTAATATATACGGGGTCTGTAGTGATATCACTCATTTCATTCCTGATACTGGTGTCTTGATTCCTGATTTGTGTCTTACCTCTTTTTTATTTGGTCACTCTGGTTAGAGTTTTATCTATTTTACTGATCTTTTCAAAGAACCAGCTCTTGGTTTTATTGATTATTCTATCATTATTTCTTCAAATATTTTTTTTCTGCACCACACTATTTCTCCTCTCTTTCTGGGATCTCAATGACATGAACATTAGATCTTCAGGCATTGTCACACAAGTTCCTGAGGCTCTGTTCACTGTTTCTCTGTTTTTCCTTAATAATTCCTATTGATCTATGTTCAAGTTCACTGACTCTTTCCTTTGTCATCTCTATTTGGCTATTGAGTATATCCAGAAAATTTTTTAAACAACTGTAGTTTTCAGTTCTAAAATTTTTATTTCTTTCTTCTTTATGTCTTCTACATTTTTCTGATACTTTGTATCTTTCCATTTATTTTAAACTATTTGCCCTCACTTTTTAGAGCATGGTTATCATGGCTCTTTCAAAGTCTTTGTCTGATAATTCCAAAATCTGTGTCATCATGGGGTTAGCGTCTGTTGATTTTCTTTTCCTTTTTAAGTTGATATTTTCTAGGGTTTCTCTATACTGAGTAATTTGGGATTGTAGCCTTTGCAATGCTATACAGATCTGCCCTGCACATGCACCACCCAGCAGCCAGTCTGGGCATCGGTCTACCCCCTAGTTTAGTTCTCAAAGACTGTGATATGATGCTTAGAATGAGATCAAAGCATGCACAACATGAATGAGGTCCATCCATGAAGAGGTGACCACAGGAGTTCATCTATAACTTTATGGAATTTCTTTATTGAGCTCCCTCCTCTTTATGACCCACTTCCCAGTCCTCTGGCCCCAAAACTGGGGTTTTAGTTTCCCCACTCTTCTGGGTAGTTCTCACAATTCTGCCTGCATCTGGAACCAATCAGCAGAGAACAAAGAGAGAAAAAAAATCAATGAGTATTTTCTCCCACACTCTTGGGAATCATAGCTTCACTGGTACCTCCCCTCAAAGTCTTAGGTGCCTGCCGGGCCACCAAACTCACTGTAGGGCGCGGCCGGATAGCCATTACGCATGCACTAAGTATGCCGCTAGGGCGTATGCACCTAATATGCTAATCAGGTTTTGAAGCAGTGGCCTATCCAAAGTCCGGCTTGCGAAATGCGATAACCATACGGACGAATCAGGGACTTACACGAGTCCTTAAGCCTTTATATAAGCAGACAGGCTCGAGCGTACGGGGTCTTCCTTCCATCCGCCCGAAACCAAGCTGTACTCCAATAAAGTGTGATGCGAGAAGAATCTAGCGTGTGGTGATTCGTCATTCTGCTGGTCAGAAGCGGCTCGCCGCAAGTGGTGCCGAAACCCGGGAACCTGCGCGCCCCGCATGGAGGACCGATTCAGAACTCGACACACGGAGTGAACCGCCGTTAAGTAGTCCAGTTTAGGATCAAGATCCGATTTGGGTCCCGACAAGGTTAACAAGAGTCGTGGAAGATAATCCCAAGAACGATGTGGAGCGCTCAAGGAGTGACACTGGACTGGATACTGTTGATGAGCTTCCCCCTGCTCAAGGCGGAGATCAAGACGTTTTGGGGAATTAGCCGAACCTGGCCAGTCCCCATCCCCGTTCATTCTCAAAGTACCATTCTCCCAGTATTGTATTCCACTAGTTGTGAGATGAATACGGCTTGTGCTAGGCCACTAAGCACAGATTGGATGCTCTGAATAAGAGCAAGCAGATTGGAGAATTCCTAAAGGGAAATTGGTCCCGCGAGGCGGAGAAGTTGATATTTAAGCAGAAGTTGAATATCCTACAGCTGAATGCAACCAGAGTGGATCCAGTGACTCTTGGAGAATTTACCGCATGGCTAGCTAGAGCATTTTCCTTTTTTAAGGAATGGGTGGGTGTGGGACTGTTCGCAGCCTGCTGTTTGGGATAGTGTTGTGTCTCTGGTTGGTCTGTCGTATTCGCATTCGAACCCGGCGAGATAGGATAATGCTCACTCAGGCGCTTGTGGCCATCAGTGAAGGCGAGTCCCCCGCAGCCTGGCTCTCCACCCTAAAAAACATATGATCGCCCTTGCACAGAGGGGCCTTGCCGCCATTGCACCTCTATAGGGGATCGGCCCTAGGGGCTGCCTCTGCACGGAGAGGTCTCGTTACCATTGCACCTCCATGAGGAGCCCATGCCACGTGAAGACAGCCCTTGCACCCTGCAGTTCGATTGCGAGCATTGCACGCAGGAGGGTGTCTGCGAATGCAAGCGGAAACTACCGGTACACCGTGTACATACCCCGGTATGAGCACTGGTACAGGTCAATGTCCGCTGCAATGGTCGAAAAGAAAAAAGGGGGAGATGTAGGGCGCGGCCGGATAGCCATTACGCATGCACTAAGTATGCCGCTAGGGCGTATGCACCTAATATGCTAATCAGGTTTTGAAGCAGTGGCCTATCCAAAGTCCGGCTTGCGAAATGCGATAACCATACGGACGAATCAGGGACTTACGCGAGTCCTTAAGCCCTTATATAAGCAGACAGGCTCGAGCGTACGGGGTCTTCCTTCCATCCGCCCGCAACCAAGCTGTACTCCAATAAAGTGTGATGCGAGAAGAATCTAGCGTGTGGTGATTCGTCATTCTGCTGGTCAGAAGCGGCTCGCCGCAACTCACTGCTGCACTGATACCAGCAGAACTTCCCTGGGGGCTGAGTCAGGAGATAATGGAAAAAAGGGGTAAAAAAACAACAGGGGATTTCCCCCACTCTGACTCTTAGAGTTCCCCTTTCTCACTCCACAGGCCAAAAAAAGGGATTCTCTTAGAGCACTTTTTCTCTCATCCATTGTGCACTGCTGGGTTTGGGGCTGCCTTTGAGTCCAGTCTAGGTAATACCATTGGGGGTGGGGAATGGTCAACTCTGCCAATTTGATGATGCTTTAAATTCTAATGTTGTTTCCCAATTTGCCTATCATTTACTTTGCGGAGTCCTCAAAGAGTTAGCCCATGCATTCTTTCCAATGCCTACAGATGCATTCGGTGGGAGAGACAAGGTAGAATTTGTTTACTCCATCTTGCCCAGATCTGGAAACTGTCTACTTATTTCTTGTTTTTTGGTTTTGTAAACAAAAATTATTTGCATATTCAAAAGAAAGCTCTAAAACCAATTGTGTTTTATTGATCAAACATCTGTCATGAGACATTGCACCCTTTCCTGGCAGCGTCTGGCTGAGAATATCACCCCCTATTTCTCTGCAGGGACACAGCTGACTGTGGAGGTCCACCCTCAGGATGCCATGCCCCAGCTGCTCAAGAAGTTCTCCTTGGCTAAACGTACGTACGTACAGGGCTACTCATGTGTGAAGGGCTGACAGGGAGGATTGAGGGTAGCTGGAAGGGCCAGAGCCCAGCCTGGACACCTTCTTGGGGAAGGAGAGGAGTGACCTGGGCCTACACACTGGGAAGAGGCAGAGACATGACAGCTTCATCCTGAGCATTCTCTTCTCCACACTCAACAACCCCTGTTCTTAAGTCTCTGCCATTAGGTGTGGGTAACACAAGGCATTTAGCTAAAGATGAATTTCATCACAAGAGTGCTGTTGTTTTTGGACACCATTTATTGACTGCCTAAAAAGTGGCATGCGCAGTGCTAAGCATTGTACACTCAATGAGTTTTTAACTCTTTGATATGAACCAGTACTATCCCCACCTTGTAGATCAGCAAAGGCTCAGAGAGGTGAAATAGCTGCCAGTCACCCAGTTAGGAAGCGGATCAGAACCCAGGTCCTAATGAAGCCTGTACCCTTAACCACCGCACCCGGCTGCCTTCTGTGCTGTGCGCACAGGCCCAGACCCACACCCACGATGTCTCCTCTGCTCCCTTCTTGTTCCTCTCCCTGCATCTGTCCATCCTGTGGGTAAACAGGGGCCTGGGGAAGTGCCGGCCAAGGAACGGAGGCTGCAGGACATCCAAGGCTGAGGTTCACGAAGTGAACCTTCATGTCCGCTCATGGCGGGGGCCGAGGCAGCTCCTTCAAGGCTGCCTGGTCCTGCAGCCCTCAGCAGCCAGGGCCTCGGGAGGGCAGGCAGGTGTAGAGAGGTCAGGCCCTGCGAGTTGACAGGCTGGATTCAGATCCCAGCTGTGTGACCTCAGGCAAGTGGCTTTACCTCTCTTTTGGACTCAATTTCCTCATGTATAAAAGGAGGAAAATAATTCAACATCCCTCAAAGGATTGTCATGAGCTTAAATGAGATCGTTAATAATGCACAAGCCAGGTGTAGTAAGTACACAAAAAATCTGGCTACTCTTTTGAACCCCCATCACTCTACCAAAGAATGTAGGTGGAAACAAAATGTGGGTGTAAGAAAGACAAGGCCCACTGTTTCTCAGAGTGGCCTATGTACATTTGCAACCTTCTGTACATTTGAAGGCCTACAGTGGCCTTCAAGGGCAGAGAAAAACTTGCCTTGGCTTCCCCACCTCTGGCTCCTCCTGGTTCCAACAGGGACCCACATCTTCCTGACCTGGCTTCAGATCAGCAGGAAATTCTCTCCTGTTGCCTGTGGAGTCTAATAACAATTGCTGACCATTCTGCCTTAACAGTCCTGGATTTATAGGCTTTGGTTGTCCTTGAACCTTCCCAAGGAATAATTCCCCTCTCCCCCCTTTCATGAGCTGCCCATGGTCAGTTCTTGTCCTGGGGTCATCTGGTAGTGAATTCACTGGTGCTCTCAGGATCCCCAGCTGTGGTGCAAGACGGCAGGAGCGTCCAGAGGAGGGAGGAACATAGAGCTCCAGGCAGGCCCACTGAATAATCGCAAGGCTTGATGCCCAAGCAAATTCTCCCTCTGCTCACAGACTGCACTTCTCTTTCTTGTCATCCCGTTCCTGGCTGTCAGTCCTCCCTATTCCTCAGCAGGAAGCCCGGGGCAATCCCAGCAGCAATTCCGTGGTGGGTGGGGATGGGACCAAGAAGGCTGTGAGAGGGAGAGTGAAGAGGAGACGTCAGAAAGAAGGACACCCACACAGAGAATCGTCTGTGCTTGCATTTCTATTTCTTCTGAAATGTCTCTACTTCTGACCTTTGGGATATTGTAGGTTTACAAGGCGATAAAAATGGAAACACAAGAGCCCGGCAGCCTGGAGGGAAAGACGCCCACGGTAAGTTGCGGTACCTTCTTTGGAGCCATTCTCTGAGACGGTAAGTTGGTTTAGCCTCATGAGCCAATCTGTGCTCAATTGGAAATGGCTCCCTGGAGTACTGTGCTGGGTGTCTGGGGCCACCTCTGGGCTCAGGGGACAGGAGTATCATGATTGATTGGCAGCGTCTGCCATGGACACAGGTAGAGAAGTAAAAAGCTCACACACTAGATGTGATCCCAAAGTTAAAGCATAAACCCCACCAATAACAAGGCAGCGCATTATGGGAAACATTAAAAACAGAATTCAGAATTGTATTAACTTTAAATGGAATGCCAAGCATCTGTAAGGAGGGAGGCAGGAGAATAAGCAGAGTGGGGCAGAGGAAGAAATCCCGAATGGGTAATAGACGGCCTGGGTTCAAATCCTGCTTTTGGCCCTCACTCACCTTCCCTGGGCCTCAGTTTCCCCCTCAGCTCAGACCAGATGGCATCTAAGGTTTAGTACAGTTTGGTACTTCTTCCCATTGTTTTGCTTTAAAATTAGAATAACTTAGTTAATGCCACTGGTGTTTAAAATGTGTTTATGCAAAATCATATTCAAATATTATATAATCTGCTCAGGAAGTGAATTTAATGAGGCATAAATCATTATGGATATTCTTACTGTTCAGATATTGTAGAATGGAACCAAGAAAGAGTAAAACTTTCTTAATAATAGGGTTTTTCAGTCCCATTTTAGAAACAGCATCCTTCTTTGAAATGGGGGTGGGGAGACCTCATTTGCAGAGCTGACGCTTGTTAAATGTGTAAGTCCACTTCATATCCACTTAGGTCACTGTGACGGCCCTTGTCAGGGGATGGCAGAAACCAGATTCCTTGGGGGAAGAGGGCACCAAGAAGGGGGGAAGTTCGGCAGGGCCTCCTGCTGTGTCCCCCCTCCCTTCTGAGGGTCTGGCTGGACAAGGGCCACATGGTAGACCACCCGAGATAGGCCCTGAAGTGATCTGAGTGATGGGAGGTGAGAAATCCCAGCTCTGGCACCAGACAGTCACTGAGCTGCTATGGTGCTGGGCTTCTAGGGAGCTCCAGGGTAAGACTGTACAGGACAGAAGGCTGGGGGCAGGGGACGTCCAGGGAGTCTTGGTGCTTATTAGAGGAGCAGAAAATGAAGAAAGAAAATGCTAGGTTGCTGGGTGAGGCCACAGCCTCACCGTAGAGTTTGCACAGCCTGCCTGCCCACCACGCACCCTGTCCCCTCTTAGGAGGGGAACAGCCTCGGATCCTGGATGTGTCAGAGGTCACAGGGACCAGCACCTCCCCCCGCCCCACACCCTCCTTCCCCCCCCCCCCGCACTCCCCCACCCACGGGGACTCCTGCAGGGCGTCAGCAGGGACTGAGGGAGCAGGGAGAGGGGGCAAAATCCAGTCTGAGGCTGAGAAGGGAGAAGGCCTGGGTCCTAACAGGAAGGGACCCACAGCAGTGGGGAAGTGCAGAAGGACCCGTGTGGCCTGCTCCTGACAGCTGAACTTGACTGGAGGCTGGGAGCTCCTCTGTGGCCAGACGTTGACCAGCTCCCTGACCAGCTGGCACTGCCTGACATGCAATGCTGGCCCAGGGAGGGTCGTGGAGCAGCTCCAGCCAGCGCTGGTGGTGTCCCCACCCTCTCACCACACCTCTCAAGTCTACAGCACCAAGGAAACCACTGTGTGCATCTCGGTGGGAATGGCGACACTCTCCAACATGCTGTCCCCCGCAGTTCCACAGTCCGACTTACAGCCCTGGTTCTGGCTATGCAGCCTCTACACTTGCTGCTCTGGTCTTCCTGTAGCTCACGCAGTTACTTGAAGACATTTAATAAATTACTTTTCTGCTTAAACTGAAAAAAAAAAGGACTCTCACAGTCCACGAGGGTTGTGTGGGTACATGCAGGCACAGCCCCGCACCGGGCACAGCGGCTTCGCACCCCTGCTCTGCGCTTGCCTGCAGAGGACCCTCACCCTGCACCCTCCCAGGGAAAAGAGTGCTGCTGACCTTACCACGTGATCCACTGTCTCTTTCACTCTCCCAGGTGCCCCGTAGATTGCGCCGGAGGCTGGGCTGCTGGCTTTAGCACTGCCCAGTGAGGGGGAGGTCACCGGACTAGATCCCAGGCCTTGTGCAGCCCCACCAGGCACTTTCCCATGTTACTCTGCTCTTTCCAGGCTTGCTGTCTTGTCCTGGGGTCCCACCAGCACCCCTGACTCACCCAGCACCCAGAGGTTCCTGACATAGCAGGCTGAGAGTTGATCCACTGGAGTCAGGGGATCAGTGCCCCTTTGGCCCCATCTGCCTCTCACCCCCGCCCTGTCCTCCTATCCAGCTTGCCTGATTTTGGTCAGCCTGGCTCAGAGGGCCTTGAATAAGAAAGACCCAGCCAGAGCCCAGGCTCTTCTCCGGGCTGGGACAGGGGTTTGCTGCCCGTCCATCCATGGGTTGGTCTGACCACTGGTCAGTCAACCCTGCAGCAGCTGCCTGGGGCTGTCCTGTGTCCTGGCTTCCTCTGAGAAAGGCTGTGCGTAGAAGAGTGATTCTGAGGCCCAGCTTCCCTCAGGCACCACCCCCCTCACTGTACTTTGGGCACCTGTTGCCAGAACTCTTAACTTTCTTGGGGTGCAAGCGGTCAGTCTCCAGATGACCATGGGCAAGGGAAGAAGCCTGTCTGGGTGCCAAACGCACCTCACCCTACAGAGGTCCAGGTGGCCCAGGACCATCTTGCCCTCTCCCATACCCGGGTGCCCTTCAGACCACCCTGGGCACCGTGGCCAGGACATCAGTGGCAAGCAGCGCTGCCTGGGTGCTTCCCACAGAGCATTCATTCCTGGAAAAGCTAGCAGGGAATCTGCAGGAAACTGTGGGGTGGGGAGGAGGGATTCTGTCATCAGTCCGTCTGGGGCTGCTGAATTCACTGAGGTGCAATCAATCACTTCTTTTACTGCTGGCTGCTGGGGTCTGCTTACTATCCCTGTGGGTCTCCCAGAGGACTAGAGGAGTTACCACGGTTCCCAAACCAGTTGGACCGAGGAACCCTTCTAAGAGATCTAGCTCTTGAGAGCAGTGTTTCAGTCCGGGAATCATGTCAAAGGTCAGGCCGTCACAGCTCCTCAAAAAGACAGGGAGCCCTGGGCCAGGCAGTCCCGTTGGCTGGTCTCAGACCCTGACCAACCTCCTTGTGTTTCCAGCCTACCCCTGGGATCGCTCCAGCCTGAAATCCATGCCCCTGGACCTGCGGCAGTTTGAGAAACTGGACACCTATGCCTCACAGGTAGGAGAGCCGGGCCCTCTACCTGCGATGGTCACCCCCACAAGGCGGCTTGGAGTTTCCCAAACCAGAGCGGCAGAAGCTCTCCCCAGACCCCTCCTGAGTGTATCCTGAGTCCCTTGGGTGGATAGTACGGAGGAGCGCCTTTCCACAGTATGTGGGAGGAGGACAGAAGGGCCCCGGACAGAGGCCATTTCACCCTCCCACCCCACCCACGGTCCTGATGCTTTCACCCCAGGCTACACACCCCGCGCCGCCCTGTTGGCAGGCGCCTCCAGCCAGCCCTGTCCTGTCCTCCCCTGCCCACTGGGGCACTGCTGCTGCTGAGCCCTGCCAGCCCCAGCCCATGAAGGAAGGGGCGTGAGGATGGGGGGAGGACCACAGATGCAGATGGCCAGCCCCGACATGACCACAGCAGTCCTCACCCCTGAACACGTGGGCGGCTGAGCTCCCACACCTCTGGGCCTGGGCACATCTGGGGCAGGTGTGGGGAGGGGCAGCTACAAGAGCTGATGCCCTAGGGACACACTGGGGTCCTGGGAGCCAGGCAGGAGCCATACCACAGAGAGTCTGATTGGAGCAGCTAAGGAGCTGGACCCGTAGCTAAGGTCAGAGGGAGCAATCCTAGGCCGATAAGCCGGGAGATCGTCTACAGTCCTAGAAAAACCACCCTGGGGTTGGCACATAGTGGATACTCAGGAACCTTGTTTGCTGAACTGATGAGTGATGATAGGAGCTCGGATCAGAGAGTCTGATTCAAGGCAGGGACATCAGTAGGGGGTGCCCAGCTGTCCTGGCAGGAGGAGGCATCCCTGGATGAAGCGGAGACACTGAGAACGGAGAGGAGCTGGACGCAGAGGGGAAGGACCCCTCCCCAGTGTGTGTGCAGTGAGGTAAAGGTGGGGCAGGGCTTGCCCAGTCGCTGCGCTGAGCGGTGGAGGGCAGGCAGGGTAGATTCTCGGGCGCGGAGTGAGGGAGCTGGAGCATGTGTCGGGGGTGATGGTTTGTGTGGGGTGCAGTGGGCTGTAGTGCCTGTGGAGGTGGATAACCCTGGGCAGCTGGATAGCCGAGCCCGGAGCTGTATCTAGCCTGGAGAGGTCTGGGCCGGAAACCCTGCTTTGGGAGCCGTCAGATTCAGCTAAGAGCTAAAGCCATAGGGAGGGTGCCATCTTGGGGAAGGCAGGGCCAGGAGCCACCTGAGGCCGGGCGAGACCAGGAAGGGTCAGTGCTCTAGAAGGTGCGGTCATGGTTCACTCTGGCCAGGCGAGGCTAGACAGGCTCCCTTCCACTGCTCAGCACTGAGGCCCTTCGTACTTCCAGGGGGGCAGCTCAGAGGAGGCTGAATGCCTCGGCCAGGCTCCAGCAGGCTGAAGGGCAAATGGCGGTTGAAGGGGGAGGGAGTGGAGGGAAGACCCCACAGGAGCCTGGCAAGGAAGGGAGACTAGATGTGGGCAGTCCTGAGAGAGAGACTGGGGGGCATTTTGAAGAGACACGGCAGACAGGAGAGGCTGGGGCCGCCAGGGCCGGGAGGAGGAGGTGAGGACGCAGAGGAGCGAGGGCAGCGCCTGAGGAAGGAAGGGCAGCTTTGCCAAGGCAGGCGGCCTGGCTCCGAGGCCAGCAGAGAGCCCAGCGGAGGAGGAGGGCTCATTGGTAAGGAAGTCTTGCCTGGGCCTTGTTGAGTCTGAGGCCTGGTCATCTGTGAGAGTGAGGGAAGGGAAGGGGGGCATCCAGAGTCTGTGCAGGGTGGGATATGTTGTCATGGCTGCCAGAAGGGATGGACAGGCTGCTGGACAGCCTCAGAGAGCAGTGAATGGGGACCAAAGGGCCAGAAACCATAGAACCGAAGCTGGGAATTAAGTCAGGAGTCAGCCAGGCTGTAATGCGGGCCTGCAACGTGTGCTTCTAGGCCCTGGGAGAGGGACAAAGACAGGTGTTGGAGCAGCTGGGCAAGGGGACACGCGGAGGGGCCTGGCGGTCTCCCTGTGCTCAGAGGGTGGGTCCTGGAGCTCCCGTGTGAGCGGCGGAACCTCCTAGGTCAGGAGGACCTAGGGTGGGAGCTGACGGAGGTGCGGGCAACCATTGCAGAGGTAAGCGCACAGGTGCCCCTACTTCTCTAGAAAGAGTGAGCATGGCCAGGGCTGCCTTTCCAGCAACCCCAGCCCTGTTTTGTCCTGAGGATCCATGCAGAAAACCTAACTTGCTCTTTTTTTATATATTATGGTAAAACATATGCCATATAATTTGCCATTGGAATCGTTTTTAAGTGTACAATTCAGTGACATCAATTACATTCCCAGTGTTGTACAACCATCACCACTGTCTACTTCCAAAATCACCCCAAGCAGAAACTTTGTACCCGTTAAGCAATAACTCCCCATTCTCCCACCTCCCAGCCCCTGGTAACCTCTAATTTATTTACTGTCTCTATGAATTTGTCTAGTCTAGATATTTCATATAAGAATCATACACTGTGTCTTTTTGTGTCTGACTTGTTTCACTTAGCATTGTGTTTTCAAGGTTCATCCATGTTGTAACATGTCTGAGAAATTCATTCCTTTTAATGGATGAGTAATATTTCATTGCATGGATATACCACATTTTGTTTATCCATTCATCTGTGATGGGCACTTGCATTGTTTCTACCTTTTGACTATTGTGAATATTGCCCCATGAACACTGGTGAACAGGTATCTGAGTATCTGTCTGCAGTTCTTTTTGTATATATACCTAGGAGTGGAATTGCTGGATCATATGGTACTTCCATGTTGAAATTTTTGAGGAGCTGACAAATTGTTTCCCACAGCAGCTGCACCATTTTACATTCCCACCAGCAATGTACAAGGGTTCTGATTTCTTCAGATTTTTGCCAATTTTTTTATGATTGCCTTTTTTTTTTTTTTTTTACTATAGCCAACCTAGTGGGTATGAAGTAGTATCTCACTGTGGTTTTGATTTGCGTTTCCCTAGTGACTAATGACATTGAGCATCTTTTCATGTGTCTATTGGCCTTTTATATATTTTTGGAGAAATGTGTATTTAAGTCCTTGCCCCATTTTAAAATTGGGTTGTCATTTTGTTGTTGAATTATAAGGGTTCTTTATATATTCTGGATATTAAACCCTTATCAGGTATATGATTTGCAAATATTTTCTTCCATTCTAAATCTTTTTTTTTTTTTTGCGGTACGCAGGCCTCTCACTGTTGTGGCCCCTCCCTCTGCAGAGCACAGGCTCTGGACGCGCAGGCCCAGCGGCCATGGCTCACGGGCCCAGCCGCTCCGCGGTATGTGGGATCCTCCCGGACCGGGCCACGAACCCGTGTCCCCTGCATCGGCAGGTGGACTCAACCACTGCGCCACCAGGGAAGGCCCTCTTCCATTCTACAAATTATCTTTTCACTTTCTTAATACTGTCCTTTGATGCACAGAAGATTTTTATTGTTATGAAGCCAAATTAATCTATTTTTTCTCTTATATCCTGTGCTTTTGGTATCATATCTAAGAATCTATTGCCAAATCCAAGGTCACCGCGATTTACCCCTGTGTTTTCTTCTAAGAGTTTTATGGTTTAAGTTCTTATATTTAGGGCATTGATTATTTTTGAGTTAATTTTTTATATATGGTATGATGTAGGGGTCCAACTTCCTTCTTTTGCATATGGATATCCAGTTGTCAGGTACCATCTATTGAAGAGACTATTCTTTCCCCATTGAATGGACCTGACACCCTGGTCAAAAGTCAATTAGCCATAGACTTATGAGTTTATTTCTAGACTCAATTCTGTTTCATTAGTCTATATAACCCTTATGTCGATATCACACTGTTGTGATTACTGTAACTTTAAGTAAGTTTGAAATCCAGAAATCTGTGTCCTCCAACTTTGTTCATCTTTTTTCAAAATGGTTTTGGCTATTCCAGGCCCCTTAGAATTCCATACGAATTTGAGGACTGGTTTTATCATTTTTGCAAAAAAAGGCTGTTGGACTTTTATAGGGATTGTGCTAAATCTGTCAGTTGCTTCGGGTAGTGTTGACCATGACTAGGGGCTGCTACAGCGCCCAGATGGCCACTTGACTGGCCCCAGGAGCTGCAGAGAGAAGATGTGATGGCTCTAGGGCCAGTGGTTCAGCTGGTCAGCACTGCCCGCCACGTCCAGCCTGCATCAAGTTTGCCCTAAGCCCAGCCTTTGTGTCTCTGGGCCTCTCCTCCTTCTTTTCCCAGAGGAAGGGCAGTGCTGGCTGCAGGTGGCAAGGCACTGGGCTCCCCACAGCCCTTGTCTGGGCCCTGACGTAGCACACTCCTCCCACTTCCCAGGTGACAGTCAAGAGTGGCCTGGACGCGCTGGTGAGCGACCTGCTCCAGGAGGCTCACAGTGACCTGGAGAGGGTCCGCGCCATCTGGATCTGGATCTGCCACCACATAGGTAGGCCTGCCAGTGGGGCCACTGGCCCTGGGACCCTGTTCCCAGAGGAACGTCTCTGGGCTTGACTCCATCACCCATGTGTGTGGAGGAAGAGGGAAGGTGGAGGAGAGGGGCTCTCAGATGGCTGGGTTCAATAACCAAGGTTAACTCACTGTGTGCTAGCAGTCTCCATGAAGGGTGCATGGGCGAGGATCCCACGTGGCCCTCTGCTCATAGCCAGAGCTGAGGCCCCTCACCCAGCGGCAGCCTTCCCTCAGTCCTGCCTTCCTGGGTGACCTGCTCCACAGAGATGAGAACCCAGGGCAGAAGGTCATCAAGAAGTAGGAGGCTGGGGATGAGCCATAGCTATTTGAAAAGTTACTGCAGCACCAGAGGTTTCTCAAAACACCCGTGCCAGGAAGAGTGGACACCCCTCTCCCGGCTCCCTGCTCCCACAGTGGGGGCCTCGGCCGCTACTCTCAGCCCAGTCTCCAGGTTCTCAGAGCCACCCGAGGGGACCTGGGCCTGCACAGCTGCCCACAGCTCTGCATGGGACAGCCTTGAGAGTCTGACCAGCTCAAGCCAAGCCCACAGGTGGCTGCTAAGGGGAAGCTGGATGCTGCACCCTGCAGTCCATGGAGGCGCTGGCTGGTGGGATGGACTTCTAGTGACTTCTCTGTGACATAGAGACCAGCAGGGCTTCCCTGACCTGCTGCCACTGGGCTTTCTCTTTGTCCTCCCAGAGCAGCAGTTAGGGATGCAGCTTAGAGGATGAACTCGCCTAACATAGGTAGGGCATCTGCCATAAGACCTGAGGAGCCACTCCTCCAACTCCAACCCCGGCACTCAGCCTGGGCTTTAAGGGGACAGGATGGGAAACAGAACATCCGTCAGGACTTTGTTTGCTGCCCCGCCCCCCCCACACACATGCACACACACACACACAAACACACATACACATACACACACACACACACACACATCCCCACACACACACAGCCCACCCCAGCCCACACATGCACACACACACCCCAAAAACACCCACACCGCCCCACAACCACACACACACACGCCACACACATGCACACACAAACCACCCCACCCCACACACACACATGCACGCACACACACCACACACACAGCCCACCCCACCCCACAGATGCACACGCACACCCACCCACAACTACACACAGACACACACACCCCCACCCCACCCCACACACACACACAAACCACCCCACCCCACACGCACACATGCACTCACACACACACACACACATACACACACCACACCACACCCCCCCACACACACACACAAACCCCACACACACACCCCAAACACATGCACGCACACACACACACACAACACACGCGCACACACCACACACACACACAAACCAACCCACCCCACATGCACACGTGCATGCACACACACACCACACCACACACAAACCCCACACATGCATACCCCAAAGACACGCACACACCCACATACACACACCCGCACACCCACACACACCTGCACACCCACACACCCGCACACCCACGCATGCACACCCACACAAACCACCCCACCCCACATGCACACACACACACATCCCCACACACACCACACACACGCAAACACACACGCACACACACACATCCCCACACACACACAGCCCACCCCAGCCCACACATGCACACACATACACACACACACCCCAAAAACACCCACACCGCCCCACAACCACACACACACATGCCACACACATGCACAAACACACAAACCACCCCACCCCACACACACACATGCACGCACACACACAGCCCACCCCACCCCACAGATGCACACGCACACCCACCCACAACCACACACAGACACACACACCACACCACACCGCACACACACACACACGTGTGCACACACACGCGCGTGCACACACAGAGACGTGCACACATGCACACACGCACCCCACACTCACGCGCACACAGCCCACACACACACACACCACACCACCACCCCACACACACAGACACACATGCACGCATGCACACGCACACACACACACCACCCCACCACCACCCCCCACACACACACCACCCCCCACCCCGCCACACACACACACCACCCCCTACCACCACCACGACCCCCCCACACACACCTCCTTTGTGCCCTCAGAGGCCACAGGGATTCAGCCTCAGGGCCTCCCCCATGCCTTAAGCTCTACTGTTACTGAAGTGACAGTCTGTCTTCTCTATTTGGGACAAGTTTTAATAGTAGCTCAGTTGGCCCCCTGCAGGTCAGTGTGAGGCTTTGGCCTTGGGGGCTGCCGCAGGGATGGGTGAGCAGCCTCATTGGCCCCGCCTGCAGAGCTGCGTTGTGGTGGGGACACACAGGCAAACCCCAGCCCAGTGCTGTCTTTGTCCCTCCCCTCCCAGCCGCTCCTACGAGGCCTAAGGAGCCCATGGCCCCTCAGCCAATGCCTTGCTCTTCCTGCCCTCACCCACACAGAGGGGACATTTGCCAGATAGCACCTGGACTGGGGCCCTGTTCCCTTCAGTCCACAGCAGTTTCTCCCTGGCCTGAGGGAGGCCAGCCCAAGTGATGCTGGAAGTACAGTGGAGGGCAGGGGCAGTGCCACAGGTGGTGGAACCCTCTCTCCTCTGCACCAGCCGGGTCGTCTCCAGGGACCTGGTTCCTCACGGACTCCTCCTCTGCCCTCCAGAGTATGACATCGAGGCTGCCCAGGAGAAGGACCGCCAGGCCTTCAAACCCACCACCATCCTGCAGACTCAGAAGACCAACTGTGATGGCTACGCTGGGCTCTTTGAGAGAATGTGCAGGTACAGAGGCGTCCCGGGCTGACCACCCTGACCCAGCCCCTCCCCCTGCCAAGCGCCCTGCACCTTCACCCACGTGCCAGGCCTGAAACCCGAGTTTGCAAACTCTGCTCTGAATCCAAGTGAGTCCTGAAAAGGTCAATTTCTCCCTTTTTAACACCAGCGTAATTGACTTTGTACCATCTGTCGGGCTTCGGGATACATTAACATAATGGCAGATGAATGCACAGAGATAATTTGATTATAAAAGGCCCTTTTTCCACCTTCTCCCATCTCTGTGCAGCTGAAGGTTAGAAGAATGGCAGATCTGGGAACGCAAGGACAGTGACTGCGGGCGCCAAGAGGACTGTGAAAGGCTGTCCTCAGGGCTGGCACAGGGGCCCTCTCGGGGCAAACAAAAGCTCCACCCTCGAAAAGATTTGTCAGTTGGAAAAGCTGAATAACTAGGAAGCAGCTTGTCTCTTGGAGCCTTGGGGCTCCGTTTCCATTGCTCCGGGAGTGAGCACCTGGCCAGGTTGCCCAGGTGGGTGAGAGCAGGCGAGTGGCTGCTCTCATTTGTGTTTGGAGACCTCACTGCGGGTTCTAGGTGACCTGGAGACAGACTCAAGGCTGGGGGAGCCCCGCCGACCCGCACAGCTTCCTGTGCCTGCTCTCTGAGGTCTGCCGTGTTCCCCAGGAAACAGTCAGCCAGCCCTGGGGACCACTGAAAAGCCCATCCCCAGGGGTGTAGACAGACTGTGCCCACTGCCCCTGCAGCCCTCTGGGAGCCGGTCTTCTCAGGCACCCAGACATCAGCCAGCCAGGACTGCAGGGGGCAATTCATCAAACCAAGAGTAGCAACGGACACTTAAGAGTCCACGGGCGGGCGGGCGTGATGTGTCGGTGCTGTACAGCGGCCACAGGATGTCCTGCGCCTGGGGGACACGCATCCCAGTCCCTGCCTGACCCCCAGCTGTCCAGCCTCCCACGCCCAGCAAGCACAGACATGTTTCTCCACCCCTCCTGCTCACCGTCTGCTCTTAGAGGGGCCCACGGCAGGTCAGGGTGCAGAGGTGCAGCCCATCTCCCAACCCCTGCATTCCCACCCCACCCCAGACCCAGGCACCCCACATGCCTTTGGGCCTCTCCAGAAACCAGGGTCCTCACCGACCCCCTGCCCAGGCTCCCAGGCCCTGGGTTCCTGAACCAGACTAAAGGCTTACGCTGCCTCATAATGTCCTCCCAACTGCAGCCTCATCTCCCTCCCGGCCTTGCCGCCTCCACCGCTCCCCCGACTTCCAGCTCCTCAGGCCCTTTCTGCTCTCCTCTCCCTAATGCTCTTTGGGCCCCGCTGCAGGATGGCCCCCCTCCCCCTTCCAGGGTGCCGTCAGCACACCTGTACGCCAGCTCAGGTCTTGCTTAGGCTTTTCTTTAACTCAGTTTTGTAAATTAAAAATAAAACTTAACTATAGATTTATAAAGTGCATAGAAGCAAATAGAAGAAAATTAAGTTACCCGAATCCTACCACTTAGAGATGACACTTGACATTTTGTCATATTCCTTTCTGGACTTTGTTCTATCATGTAGGCTTTGCCTGTGCTCATTTCTTCTTATAGGTCTTATAGGTCTTCTGTGTCTTCATATGTCTCCCCCCACCCTTTCTGCTTTCCCTGTGAATATACATCTCAGAATCCTACACACAGTAGGCCCTCAATGACAGGATATTCCTAGCAGACTTGTATGAAATGGACCTTCTTCTCTTTTTAAATAATGGAATAGCCCTCCCTCTGTGTTCAGCTCTATTTTTACCTAGCACCTTTCAGCATTTTCATCTCAATTTGCAAATTTGAAAACACTCAGGGTTTTAAGTCATAGAATATATCCTTCTTTATCCAGTAGAAGCCTTCTTAGCATGGTATGGAAGGCGTATCAGATTTATAGCAGAAAGACTTCCAGGCCTCAGTTAGTTTACCAGTCCTTCATTTCCAGTCCTTAATGTTCCACTTATTAGTTTTGTTCCTTTTGGAAGGCACTAAGCCTCTGGGAGCCTGAGTTTTCTTATCTGTACACTGGGGACTTTATTGCCTACTGGCAGGACTGCAGGACTAAATGAGAACATGCAGTTTGGAGTTTGCTAACCTGACTTGGGGATTGTTGTTTTTTTTAATCCTCCCTGTCTTCCCACAGTACTGGAGTGTCTTTGCTCTGTAGAACTTTCCTACAGACCCACATAGACTCACATAGGCTCAGAAAATTGACATTGGCCTTGAGTGGAACTGTCAGCTCTTTTGGCCTGGTCCAGATGCTTAACAACGGCCGTATTCTGGCCTGAAGATGATCAGTAAAACACATCCCAACGTTTTGCATCATTTAACGCTAGGTTCCAACCTGGCAGTTATCGTGTGAAATACTCTGCATTTCCTGGGACATTTAACAATAGCTCACAGTTCGCTGAATTCCTTTAACTTTGGCTTTAAAGTCCGGTCACCTCGTCCATGCATCTTTCCTAAGTCCCCTTCCCTTTAAAATAACTGCTGAAGGTTTGGTAAATTCATTACCGGACTCCTTAATAACTGAAGACGTGTAATCCACACTTGCTGGTTTACCCCTGCTTAGTTGTCAAGGTGGCCTCTTAGCAAGAGTTGTATCCACACGGCTGTCATTACTTCTGCCAGTCCATTCCACCTCCCTGCGGTGGCCTCATTAAAGACTGATATAATAAAGTAATTTGGTGGGGAATTCAGATATTTTTGCAATGTCATTCATTTCTTCATCGTCTTTCCCAAGTAACCAATACACCTTTTTTGTGAGCACTGTTGCTTGTAACTGCTGGATCAGTTTCTTTCTGACTTTCTCTCGTCCAGCATTGATGTCTCTCCTTTTGCCTCAGTTCCCCGACAGCCTTCATGAATTTTGCTTCATTTCCTTGCAAGGGTCAAGCTTAATTCCCCAGAATTCTGCCACTAAGTCAGCCTCCAGTGCAATTTCTCCCCGTTATCACCGCGCTGGCACCACCAGCTAGCAGATTTTCCAGGGACTTCTGATAAGGCCAGGAGCTTATTACCAGTTCGAGACTTTGGTGCTGAGGAGACCCGTTGTCACCAATCAGATGTCAGTGCGTTTTCCATGCATCCTTCAGCTGTCACAGTGGCGTGCTGCTGTGTGGCATCGTGCCCCAGATCATCCCAGAACATCACTTGGTTCCAAAGGCCCAGAAGGCTGGATACATTAAATAACCTTAAATTATCCTCCCCATATACGACCTCTGAAAGGGGCATCTAAACTCTCCCATCCTTGTAGATACACCAAAGGAGAGTACTCACGAAGATGAATTACATCACTATAGCAAACCAGCCTTTAATTTCACTCTGTATACCACCCAGAAGTTTATAGATTAAAACAAATCTCCGTGTACAAAAGGGCTGGTGCAATTACAGAGCCTACTGAACTGTGCATCAGGAAAAATGAGTCCTGGCGCTGCTTTGGCCCCTGGACTACTGAGTGTCCCCAGGCAAGTCAGCCTCCCTCTCTGAACTGCCAACTCCTCACTTGTCAGAGAGGAGGCCGCTGAAGTCAACCTCAAAAAGCTCTAAACAGGGCTTTGGAGTGAAAATTATTACCGTGATTACAGTTACTGACCTTGCTGTAAGGGTGGTGGTATAAGAAAAGGGTAAGGGGACCGACCATATAGCAGAAATATGAAGACACCGTCAAATTTACGAGAAATCAACTACATAAATTGTGAAACATAAACCATGGTTATTCATGTCCTGCTGTAGTATAGAAATCACAATTTTTTTGCCAGTTTAGAATTTACCTTTTTTTGGATTTATATAATATACCTTTTTTAGTTTTTATTGAAAAACATTGATTTGAAATGTTGGGTTAGTTTCAGGTGTACAGCAAAGTGATTCAGTTATACATACATATGTATATATATATATATATTCTTTTACATTCTCTTCCATTATTGGTTATTTCAAGATATTGAGTATAGTTCCCTGTGCTATACAGTAGGACCTTGTTGGTTATCTGTTTTATATATAGTAGAGTGTATATTTTAATCCCAAACTCCCAATTTATCCCTCCCCCACCTTCCCTTTAGTAACCATAAATTTGTTTTCTACGACCTTCTTGAGGACCATTTCAGGAACAGCAAGGCCCTAAAAATTCTAATTCACACATTTGCCCAGTTAAACTGGCCCTTGGGCTTAACGTTAACGAAACCATGCTTCCTAATTTTACTATTAGAAATCACAATGTTTTCATCAAGATGGGAAAAAAGAGCATGCCTCACTGCCTCTCCTATAGCCTTCCCACCCTCCCTGGTTTTTTCTGTGTGGCTCAGACATCCTGGGAGAAGTGGTCAGAGGTGAGGAAGCCCACTATGTTCAGGGGCTGATATGTGCAGGGTACACCACCCACCCCAGGCCGCTCAGCCACCCTGCTGCCGAGGCCCGCTTCGTCTCTGTTTAAAATGAGTCACAGTCTGGATCCGTCACCTCCTCAGTAAAACCACTGGTGGTGGGATTTTCAAAACTGTCAAAAGTAAAAACCAAGATTCTGCAGGCGGAGGTTATTAGACACATCTCCCTGGCTGATATTTGGGGCTCTAGGATGGCTGGTTGGGGTTCTTTGAGAGGCGGAAACGTTTCTCGTCCTCTGCGTTTATTCAGTGCTCTCCCCGAGCTTTCCAGCAAACTCCTGCTCCTTTGGGTTCCCTGAAAGGGCCGTGCTTATCACTAGCATTTTCGTGACGGTTCACATACCTGCCCCCTTCCGATTATGAGCACATCTAGGGTGGCCAGTGACCTTTATGTTTAGAATATTACAACTTATTATGTTATACTATTTATTACATTTTGAAATGATATATGTGATATTATCCCCTGGTGCCTGTGCCTGGTACAGTGCTTTGCAGTGTATACCGTTGGTGATCTTTTGATGACCTGAGATGGTGGTGGGTCATCTGTCTAGCAACCAGCAGCTAGAATTACTAGGTCCACACCCTCGCATGAGGGTTATGGATTATTAACAATAATGCTTTACATTATGACTTCTTTGTCCAATTCATCTAGCACATTGCTGCCAGGTAATAAAATATCCTCATGTCAGAGTCAAGCATGGCAGAAGCTTACAGCTGAGGGGGTTTTCTTCATCTTTACTCTGCCCTAGGCATTCCCCACGGCCCTCCCAGCTTCTCCTCAGAAGAGAATCAACCCCTAGAGATCATTTAATGCCAACCTTCTGTGTTGCCCACAGTAAGCCTGGCAAGGTCACACTGGGGTGAGCCCCGCCTTCCCGGCTCAGCCAAGTCACCGCCGCCTCCAGCCCCGAGCCCTCTGGGAGGACAGCTGGCCACTCGCTTCTCCCCCCTCCGGCCCTTTCCAGGCTTGGAGCGGGGTGTTCACTCTTATTCCTCTACTTGGTGCTCAACTCTGACCTCCACTTCACACCCGTGGTGGGAGGATACCTCTGCCCGGGGACACGGCTTCTCCCGGGAGGACACTCCGGCAGAGCTCGAGCCAGCCATCTGCCCACATCAGCACCAGCCCCATCTTTCTCACAGCACCTGGAGGCTGCAAGGGCGCTCAGCACCTCTCCTTCCCCACTTGACTTCGCCCAGAGCGGAGCAGACACCCTCCCAAGGCCCGCAGCTCCCGTCCCTTCCTGCAAAGCAGCCCCTTGTGTAAACACTGGTGTCCCAGTACTCCACACTCCTCCACATCATCCTAGAAATTCATATGCACCGACGTTCTGGGCAAGAAAGGAAAATAACTCACTAAGAGTGTCATTTTCAAGTAGTATTTATGGATTCTTTTCCAATTCGAAAAGTAACGCATAATCGTTATTGAAAATTTTAAAAATAAAGAGAAGCTTAAAGAAGAAAATTAGAATCACCCATAATCCCATCACTAAGAGACCAGATGACTTTTGTACTGTCTCTCTCACTCTGCCCTCCCCCATCTCTTGTTTTCCATGCATGCGTGCACGCACGCGTGCGCGCACACACACACACACACACACACACACACACACCTTGTGCTGATGGTGGGGTTTTATAGGCTCTTGTCAGTTAACAGCGTGTCAGGAGCATCTCCTACCTCGTTAAATGTTTTTCACAACATTCCTTCTCCTCGTCCACTCTCTGAGTATACAGAGCCCTACCTCCCATGGAAGGTGCCCCCATACCTCCCACGTACCTCAGTCCCAGCCCTCTGGCCTGGCATGAGACCCTTGCTTCTCCCCTCTGCCAGCTGTTTCCTCTAAGACTATAAACTCACTCAGATCACACAGGCTGAGAAGCCCCTGGGCCTCATCCCATTGCAGCTAAATGAGGAGGGGGCTCTCCAGGCATGCCTGCTGCACTTCCCTCCCCTGGGGTCCTGGGCCCACCCCTCCCAGGCCTCGAGCCTCTGGGCGGCCCTTCTGCTCCAGGGAGTCCGTGTTGGCTTTTACCAGCAGAATCCTGACATCCATGGGAATCTGGTTTCTCTCGTTCTCTGCTCCCACCCCCCAAGGGGTCCCAAAATCCTCCCCACGGGCCCAGCTGGTCTGTTCCCATGGGATTTCTTAGGCAGCCTGGGAGGCCTGGACGTCCTTTTGGCAGGCAGAAGGGTGGGGGCCTGCAAAACTTCCCAGCCCATAAGGAGCCTCAGCAGAGCAGGCCTGCCCCTGGCAGGAGAGGGGAGCTCAGGCCGCGTGGGCACGTGAGCGGCCCCCACGGCAAGGTGGAATCTGGTAATTTGCAGGCTCCATATTTTGCCTCAGTAGGTCTCTCAACAAATGATATGTAAATAGAGATAAGTCGTATTTAATCCAATATTCTACTAATTGTTAATTAAATGGTCGTTTTTATACGGAAAATTTCCCCATTCCTATCCTGTGTGCATGGCCATTTCACCCCATTAGCCTGAGGCTCCATGGCCTCTTGTTCAGAGCAACTGAGGCTGCAGACCTGCTCCCGGAGGGACCCCAGCTGCCCGAGGCCGCTTCCTTGATTCAGGCCGGGCCTATACCCGGAACACAGCCCCGGTTCGTGCAAGGGGAGGGGCAGAGTCAGCGGGCAGCTCGTGCTGAGCCCCATCCGATGGGCCATCACGAACATCCTGGATATCACGGGTTTGGGCGTTGATTACACCAACCTTCCACAGTGAAAGGAAAGTGTCCTGAAGAAGGAGCACCTTGTTCTAGCTCACACAGAGGCCCCAGAAGGGCTGGCACCGGGGGTCCCCTGCACCAGAAGAGCTGCCATGTGGGAGCAGGGCTGCTGCAGGAGAGGACCAGCTGGCCATGGCAAGACTCTCGGGGTGCTTGCTGTGGCCGTGCGGTGCTGCCCACAGCCCAGGTCTGGGCCTCAGTGTTCCAGCTACAAGCGCCCAGATTAGAGCTTGCCATTTGGTCCCCAGAGGTGACCTGCGCCCATCACCCCACCGTCCAGGCCAGCTTGGTTGTGAGCAGTGGGGGAACACACTGTCAAGGGGGTCTTGATAAAAGCTCGGGCTGACCGCTCAGCATTTTCACTCCCAAAGTAACAGCTACAGGGTACTCTGGAACTGTGGCCAGGGCGATCAGTCGGCAAATGGCCTTAATGCACTGTGGTGGCCCTGGCAGTGGGCCAGTCCTCCCCAGGTCAAGATGGGGACCCCAGCTGGCCTGCCCCAGGGGTCCCCGCACAGGTGTCCGCGGGCAGGACGTGGCGGCGGAGGTGGGCTCAGCTTTCTTCCGTACCCTCGCGTGCAGCACCCTGCCTGACGCGCCACCTGTGGCACCTCGACCCAGCTCCCCAGCCACGTGTGTCGAGTCGAGAGCATTGGCATGCCCCTGGTTTCCTTGTCCGCCAGGCGCCCCTCACCGTTGCACCACTGTCCTCCCGCGGCTGCTGGCGGAGCCCTCAGGAGAGACATTCCCAAGTGCTCTGTAGAGGCTGGAGGGGGAGCAGACAGCGGGGACTGCAGCCAGGCTGCACCGGAGGGACCAGCCAGCCCTGTGTCCCCCTGTCCCCCGGCTCTGCAGACAAAAGGCTGTGTGTGTGTGACTGGGCGAGAGGCAGGGAAGAGGAGAGGCCCGGAGGGACTTCCGGACAGCAAATGCGCCTAAGGCCTGGGGCCACAGACAGACAGACTTGTGGTGCTGGACGCAGCCCCAGCAGGAGCCGCCTCTCAGAGCCCTGTCCCGCCCCAGGATCGCTGGCGTGCAGTGCATGACGGTGCCTGGCTACTCCAAGGGCTTTGGCTACCAGCCGGGGCAGAGCTTCTCCGGGGAGTTTGACCACGCCTGGAACGCCGTGTTCCTGGAGGGGAGATGGCACCTGGTGGACAGCACCTGGGGCAGCGGCCTGGTGGATTCCACCACCTCCAAATTCACCTTCCTGTAAGTACCTCGGTTCTGCGGGGTGCCTGGTGGGTGGAGATGGAGGAGGCAGCAGATGGAGAAGGCCGGATGGAAGGGGAAGGAGGGCTGGGGGGCCTCCTCTGTGTGCTGCTGGCCGCTCCCACCCTTCCTCTGGTGGAGGGAGTGAGCTAGCTCCAGGCCAATGATAAGGGCCCAGGCCTTCCTGTCACCTCACTCTCCACTGTCTAAATCCCTGCTCTGGCTCCCCAGCACTCCCTCCATCCAAGCGCTAAAAGCCCAGTGATTGCCCACAGGCCAAGTGCAGGGAAAGGCCGGGCTGAGAAGCTTCTCTAAGTGTCTGTAGGTTCCCCTCAGGCCTTTGGCCACTGACCTTGTTACAGTTGCCAGAGTTGTCTCCTACTGCTTCTCGCAGACACTGGGCTTCCTCCTCCTGCTCTCTGGGCTGAATGCAGCTGAATCCCACCTCTGAGAAAGGGGGTCTGGTGTGCGGGAAGGGGTGCTGGGGTGTGCAGGTTCCCTGTGGCCACAGCGACGGCTGGAGCACATCTGTCTTCTGAGGCTCCGGCCTTAAGCTAAGGCCCTGACATCCGTGCTGGATCTTGATGGCCGTCAGCAGCTCAGATGCCTTTTCATCCAGAGAAATGAGAGCACGGCCCCATTTGTGCAGCTAAAATCCTGGCGGTCCTGCACGCAGGGCCGCTACAAGTGCGTGCACGGAGCCCGTGCATGCAGGACGTGTTCACTCACACCCCTGCTTTGCTGCATCAGCTCTGGGCGCTACTCACCTGGGGTCGAGTGAGGGCTCGCCCATGTCGGATGAGTCCCCCGTTCTTCTCCTGATCTGCATCACTGACCAGAGAGCCATGTCTAGGCAGCCCCAGGGGCCACATCAAGGCCTCCCACCTGCACAGCTACTCACATCAGGTCACCATGTGGACGGAGCCGGTGCACCAGGCTTTCCCTCCCTGCCCTCCCTCCACTCCACTGGCACCTGGTCTGTGGGTCACGGCTTTGCTCCCTTCAAATCTCTTTGGCTTTGAGAGCAGGGGCAGCCCATTCCCCGCCTGGTCACAGCCCCTCCTGGGTGGTGGCCTTCTCTTAAAAGGGGCCTCAGATCCTGTCTCACCTCCTATTTATGGAAGCAGCCACTGAGGGGGCATCTGCAGCGCCCACGTTAGGGTTGGAAATGGTGCCTCTTCCCACTGGGTAGTGGCTGGGCACCCCCCAGGATACGTTAGCCCAAAGAGGGCCCCAAAGTCCCCCTGTGGGCCCCCCTGCCCCTCTGCACAGCCGGGGCCTGCTCCCCCCACATGACTACTGACCTGCTTTCCCCCTCCAGCTACAATGAATTCTACTTCCTCACCCACCCTGCACTGTTCATCGAGGACCATTTCCCGGACAACAAGAACTGGCAGCTGCTCAAGCCTCCTCAATCTCTGAGGCAGTTTGAGAATAACATGTATCACAAGAGTGAGTTCTACAACAAGGGGATGCTGAGCGCCCACCCGCAGACCTCCATCATCAAAACAGGTAACCCGGGCCCGTGGGGCTGCCCTGCCAGGGCCCAGCCCACTGGACGCTGTATATGGGGGCTGTGCAGGGGAGACAGAGGCAGCCCAGGCCGTCAGGCCATCAGGGCGTGACGCAGCCTCAGGTCACATTTGCGGGGACAGAAGCCCCTCCCACCAGCATAAACCAAGACAGGGATGCGTAGGGGGTCCGAGGTTTCTCTGGCCTGAGGGCCGCGTCCTCAGCCCGGGGTCGGGGCACCAGGGCTGGTGGGCCCGAGCTGGGGGAGTCTCTCTCAGCTCACACAGCAGGGAAAGGACTGCCTCAGACCTGGCTACACCCGCCTCCCAGCTCAGGTGCCCAACATATGCTCCTAAACTCCTGGCAGAGAACGTGTGTTGACCCGGCTGAGCCAGGGTCTGTGTGTCAGTGGCTTAAGCAACTAGTGGGCGAGCGGCAGGCGTGTCCCAGGACAGAGCGCTGGGGGCTGTAGTAGGGAGGTAGCCACCGAGCTGGGTGCTGGGAGCTGGAGGAGAGCAGGCATCACGGGACATGGGAAGACGTGCTCCAGGAAGGACACAGCAAGTCCTCCAAGGTCTGAGCTCAAGCACCCCAGACGACGGCCGGGCTCCAGGGGCGCTGCCTGGCCTCTCAGAGCTCCCCTCGCCGCCTGGATGCTGGCTGGTTCTGCCCGCTGCCCTGTTTCCTTCCCTCCTAAAGGCAGGACCAGCCTCTTCAGCCGACTTCCCCAGGGCTGGGCATGCAGGACCCCCAGCCGAGCTGTCCCCAAGGCTGGCCTGGACTGACCTTTGTTCCCCACCTCCCCACAGGGGCCACAGGCAGCCAGCTGGGTGTGTTTGGGAACTACAAGGCCTATGGGGGGGCTGGGCCCAGGGATGCCCGAGCCACAGTCAGGGCTCAGCCCAGCAGGATCAGTGCACCCCAACACTTCCTCCAAGGACTGCCTACAGGCCCCATCTCTGCCCCCAGGGGCCTGTGTGCTCCCAGGAGAGAAGGCCTGAGCTCACCTGGTATGAGCACAGCGGGGTCTGTGGGAGGGTCTTCAGGGGACCCCCACCCCACACTCAGGAATATAGGGGCACCCACATTAGTCCCAGCTGACTTGTCCCTTCTGCCTCACAACAGTCTCCTTAACTAGGCTGCTGAGCTCGGGAATACTTTTTCTAACACTGTAAATACCTGGCAGCTCCCGCTGCTAAGATAACGGCATGAAGCTGCCGTCTCAGGAGTGCGACTCCTACAAGTATGTCAGATGGGGCCCTGCTCCAGCTGTCATGGGCCACGGGGCCACAGGGAGGAATGGGCCAGGTCACACCAGCGTCAAAACAGTGCCCCCAAGGGGTTTGCCTTTACAAGAGACAGAGAAATGTAAACACTGGGTTTCTTAATATATAGTAAACCTAAAATGTGATTGCATATTCATGAAGCATATTTATAGAACATTTCTTTGCTGGAGCTAGTTTTCTTAAGATTGGGGATGGGAAGAAAGCTGAGAGGAAAACTGAGGTGGGCAAAAGGCAGGAAGGAGAGAGTGAGAGGAGGCAAAGGAGGGGTGAGAGGAAGAGGTGGTCACAGGCTCCAGCTTGGTCCCCAGGTGTCTCCAATCCTTGATTTCAAGTCTTCCCAGCCAGTCAACTTACCTTTGCCAAGAACGCCCTGGGCCAGGCTCCCCGGCCAGGCCTGCGACAACGGCAGGAAAGGAGGCAGGCGGACCCTTCCCTGTGGCGCCCGCAGGGAGGACAGACGGACGTTACACATAACCAATTCATTAGTACGGTGCTAAGTTCCGTGGAGGACATGCAGAGCCAGGAGAGAGGCTTCCAGGCAGCTCAGCCTCACCCCAGGACATCAGGAAAGCTTTCTTTGCAGTCAGAACGTTACACTGAGGTCTTATCCAGGTTTGGGGGACAACGGTATGGGGAAGAGCATGTGTGAGAGCCCTGGGACGTGAAGGGGTGTCCCCCGGGAGGATGTGAGGGAATACCGTGTGGGCCCGAAGATGGTCCTGGCTCAGGCAAGGCAGGAGGGGACAGGCCTCTACACTGGCCTCTGGTTTGATGGTGAAGTGAGCCCCGGAGTGGCCGGGTGGATATTTTCAGGAGCCCTCGGGCTGCCATGTGGATATGCTGGGAGTACTCCATGCATCAAAGGTGAATTGCACGGGGACCACACAACCAACTGTGGTGCAGGATGGAGCAGGATAGGGTCCGTGAGCAGCTGAGGGCTGAGACAGCTTCTGCCCTCTGAGCTGGCTTAGATTAGGAAGTGAGGGGAGAGAAGGGATTCAACCGAGAGAGGTTGATAACAAGTTTGCTGTTCTTGGTCACTTTCCTTTGGAGGTCACCAGGTCCCATGGTGGCTGGTGGCAGTGGAAAAAGAGTGTAGACAAAGAAAATAGCACATAAGCACAAAGAATGCCACAATTAGTGTATGGGAAAGGGAAGGGATCAGGTGGTGGTCAGAGGGTGGAGAGAGGGCCAGGCTGGAGAGGGTGGTGGATGCAAGGCGAGGAGAGGACTTCCAGGAGGGCGTGGCCAGTGGCGCAGATCATCCAAGAACACTTGAACACTTGGAGAATGGGAACGGAGGCCAGATTTCAGAGAGCTGACTGGGTGGAGGGGAACTGCAGTGGGCAGGTGTTTGGGAGAGTAAGGTAGGTGAGGAGTTGGCAGTACCTGGGAAGGCAGGGAAAGTCTTCCAGATGGAGGAGGTAGCACTGAATGCAGTCGCTGAGCACCCTGGAGTCGGGGACCTTGTGGCTGATTAGACAGGAAGTCTCAGGGACACTTGTCCTAGAGCCTGGGCATGGCTTTCTGCCTACCCAGCAAGAGCACTGGACCCCCGATTGGGGAAAGGCTACTAGGAAGCATGGATCAGACGCTAGTCTGTCTCCTTCCTTCGCGCGCATCCACGCACGGGACCGGGGAGGTAGCTGGGAGGAGCAGGAGATCAGCTTCTGAGAGGAAGGCGAGGCTCTCAGAGAAGCCCTCCGCCTCCCTGTGGCCCTGCGAAGCAGGGAGGGCCAGGTAGGGGTGTGCTGGTGGGCTGCAATAACCGGAGAACTCCGCCCCTCTCCCCGACAGCAATGACCAGGACAGAGGAAGACAGCACTGGAGGGCAAGGGGAGAGGCAAGGAGCGGGGAAGGTGGGTGCAGAAGACCCTCCCTTGCACTTACTGACCCCATTAGAGACATGCGGCCTGGAGTGGCAGGGGGGCTCAGGGAGAGTGGGGGACACGCAAGGAAGCAGCCCTGCCCCTTGAGCACAGCCTCCAGGAGGGAAGCCATTCCAACCCGTTTTTAAGGTGATGTGTTGACATGACAGCTGTGATAAGGTAACGCCCAGATGCTGGAGGGAGCAGTGTGAAAGCAAGACTTGAGACTTGGAGGCTCTCCAACCAGGGTCTTGGGCCCTCCTTGTCCCTCGGCCCTCTCCCCTGCCCTAGAATCAGGTTAAGGCTCCGTGTAACACTCATCTGATATGAATCAAATGGGCAAGGCCAGCACATCTGCTGGGGGCAGATTTTTTTCTTGAGACACCCTCCCACCCAGCTTGCAGCTCTCGAAGAGAACCACCTAGAGGGGGTAGGGGAGCCCTTCCAGAGGTGTGCTGCTTCTGGCTTATATCATGTTCAGTGAGATCACACTGGTGACTTAAAACTATCGTGGTTGGGCTTCCCTGGTGGCGCAGTGGTTGAGAGTCCACCTGCTGTTGCAGGGGACATGGGTTCCTGCCCCGGTCCGGGAAGATCCCACATGCCGCGGAGCGGCTGGGCCCGTGAGCCATGGCCGCTGAGCCTGTGCGTCCGGAGCCTGTGCTCCGCAATGGGAGAGGCCACAACAGTGAGAGGCCCGCGTACCGCAAAAGAAAAAAAAAAAAAACTATCGTGGTGATGGTATTTACACCACAGAAATGGGCAGACACTATATGTCAGCGGTTTCCTCCCAGAGATCCCGTTGTTAAACATTTACCAGCACATCAGCACAGGCCGGAGCCCTCTCACCTGACCCCGGCTCTCTCTCCACAGTGAACGGGAAGGTCACAGTCACCATCGAGAGCTGCGCCCCGACGCTGTTCATGTTCATGCTCAACGGCAAGCAGGAGCACGGGCTGCTGAGCCTCAGGAAGAACGGGATGAAGCTGGACGTGTACCCTCCGACCGTGGGCACCCACAAGCTGCAGATCTTCGCCAAGGGCAACTCAGAGATCTACAGCTCGGTGCTGGAGTACACACTCAAGTGCCACTACGCAGACATCGACGTCCGGCTGCCTGCGGAGCTGCACCAGCCCGTGGGGCCCAGCTGGTTCTCGGAGCAGATGGGCATCACGAAGCCGTCCCACCCCGAGCCTGTCATCTACACCAGCGACGGGCGCTGCTCCGTCAGCTTCGGCGTGGAGGAGGGCATCAGCGTCCTGGCATCGCTGCACGGGGACGATGGCCCCGTCACCGAGGAGACACAGCGGCGCTACATCTTCCAGCTGCAGCGGGAGAAGCGGACGGAGCTGAAAGTCCAGTTGCCCCATGCCGGCAAGTTCGCGCTCAAGATCTTCGTCAAGAAGAGGCAGGAACCGGGCAACTACGTCTTCGTCTTCAATTACCTCCTGTGCTGCACCAACAGCAAGGTGAACTGGCCCGTGTTCCCCGAGAGCTTCGGCAACTGGGGGCAGGACAATGAGCTACTGGAGCCCCTGTCGGGCGTGCTGCCCGCCAACCACAACGTCCCGTTCAAACTGAAGCTGCACGGTGTCGCCAAAGCCCTGGTGAAGGGGCAGGACACGTGGCCCCTGACCCTGAACCGCGAGGGCTACTGGGAGGGCAGCTGCAACACAGCCGGCTGCCAGGAGGTCTACGTCATGGTGCTGGAGAATGCCAACCACAACTTCTACTCCTACATCCTGAAATACAAGGTGAACGCCCAGTGAGGGCTGGGGCCCCGCCACCCCTGCTCTGGGCAGTGCAGAGAGCCCCAGACACCCCTGAGTCTGCATGGAATCCCTTCTAGGCCTCTGCCTCAGTCTCGCTGCTCTGCCACGGGAGCTGTGACGTTTGTGTTCTGGTGGCCGAGGGGACAGAGGCAAAGGCCCTTTAGAAGACAAAGGTGCTATGTAAATCTAAAGTATTGTAAACTGTACACCACTGCCCAGACTCCCCCTTCTCGTGCTGATGCCGTCGTTGTTGTTATCTGGCTGGTGTGGGAAAGCCGGGATGCTGCCTGGGCCGAAAGCTTTTCCTATGATGGGGAGAGAGAAGAGGGCATACTCTACAAGGAGGAGTCATCCTGAATCCTAGAGCCTCTTTCAAGGAGCATCAGTGTTTCTCACCAACTCCTGGACCCCAGGGGAGGCTGGACTGTCATCTTTTTCCCAGACCTGACAGCCTTCTGCATTCCTGATGCCACTTGTTGTTCCAGGGTCCGAGAAGGAAGGTATGGAGAGGAAACTAACTGCCTCCCAGCTGACTAGGGGCTGAGGGCCTCCACAATCCCTGTGTGTGCTGGGAATGTGGCAACAGAAAAGTTATGGGCGACTCCAAGGCCAAGAGCAGGCAGTGCCCGCTCTTGGTGTCCTGGGTAGGGGCCAGGAGGTGCAGGGATACATGGCAGCCCTGCCACCTGAGTCTAAGGATGTAAGACCTCCGACTCTGCTCTCAGAGGGAGTAATTCAGTCCACTCTGTCTAAGAGCAATTCACACGGCCCCTCCAGGCCCTCTCAGCCCCCGCCCCCCGCACCCTTCACAGGAAGCCCCAGGAGGCTGCTGGGCCCTTGGGGAGCCCTGGAGATAACCCTAAATAAAGACTTTGGGTGAAGTAGTGAGAATGCCGCAGTGCCAAGGGGCTCCCATGATAACAGGGCCCTGCTAGCCCCAAGATCCCTACCACCAAAGCCACACCTGGGGGGACCTGGACCTGTCTTGGGAGGAGTTTCTGTGCTGATCGCTATCCTATGCTCCCTCCTCCCTTTCTCAGACAAGAGAGACCCCCAGGGCCCGCCTTCCGTAGGGACAGTCCGGAGCCCCTTACTTGCTCAGGCCTGAGAAGCATCGCTGCCCAGCCGGCCCTTAGCAGCACCTCGGGCCAACGTTGCCATGGCAACAGCAGAAAGGCTGGCTCCAGCAAGGGCAGCAGGAAGGGAAGGATGGAGAGGCCCCAAGAGGCCCTGCGTGGCCACTGCAGCACCATCCCAGCTCATGGAGACACTGGAGGTGGTTCCGCCTGCCCTCCTGGCTTCTCCAGCTCTGCAGCCCCTGCCTATCAGTGCCTCAGCCCCTGAGAGCCAGCACTGCCCAGCACTCTCCTCCCCACACATGCTCCACATGCCCGGGCTCAGCTACAGCCAGGGCCCCCAGGGATCCTCACAGCCTCCTGAGCCTTCATCCTCACGTTTGTATATTCAACAAATGTTCGTGGAGCACTTAATAAGCACCAGGTACGGCGTCGGTTGACCTTTCATGCTGGGGTTACAGAGGAAACCAAGGGGCCCCTGCCCTTGCCATCCCAGAGCTCAGGGTGGGTGGCAGCAGCCTCTCTTGCCCAGGCCTGTTTCAAGTTCCAGGCTCCTAACACTTCAGTCCATCATCCCCCTAGGATCTCTGCCCCAAAATCCCCACTGTCACCCAGTATGGGCCCAGTCCAGAGACATGTCACTACGGGGTGCCCATCCTCCACCAGGCGGGGGGCCCTGGAACTCAAGGGCAGTACACCGTGGAGGGCCAAGCTGCCCTGGCCTGTGTCCAGCCATCCTCTGATAGGCTCTGCCACGCAGGCATTCAGCACCGTGTCACTCATGTCTGGAAAATGCACAAAGGCCGCAGACGTGGAACCGCTGTGCACCACAACAGGGAAACAAGGGGAGTTTCTACACCCTGAAAACAGCCTTTTCTCACCCCTTTGATTTTATGGGCTGAAAGAATTGTGCTGTGTTCCATCAAAATAATAAGTGCCTTCTATGACTCATGTCACTCCCTGGACCCAGAGCTGGCTGCTAGTCCTGCCGGGAACAGCATGCATCCTTTACAAAACAATACAATTAATCTATACATTCTAGAGCACACAAAGGATGCCACCCAGAAAAATACGAGCTGTCCCTAGACGGAGACGGAGGCCCAGCCTCTCAAAGCGCTGGGGAGTATCAGCGGCCCTCCCTGCGCATTTCAACAGGCGCCCCCGCCCCTTGTAAAGACAGCTGTAGGCACAGTCAGACGACACGTGCATTTCTTCCCACTAAAGTAAAAATACATGAAATGAAATCCAATCTTCATGAATTTTTACACGCACGCTGCTCAGGGTAGAATTCGGGGTTGCATTTCGAAGTCTTTTATTCAAATCCCTATCTTTGTTTCCCGGTCGAGGCGTTCCAGCAGCCAGCGGAATGGCACGGGCGCCCCCTGGTGCCCGATGTGCGGAGCTGCGGGCGCTGCAAATCCCCTTGAGGCTGACTCTATCACCGGGGTTTTTACACAGAATTTGAAAAATGCAGCTGAGATGTTTATGTTAAATTCACGAGTGCTTTCTCGTGGATTCTCAGCGATTCCTCGTGTATACGTGGAGCACGTCGTTGCCACGCACAAGTTGTGAGGCGAGACTGGGGCCCTTCCTGGCATGGTGAGACGACGTGAATGTAATAGGATTGGGGAGTGTTTTGCCCGGAAATCCCTTCCCGTTGGAGTGGATGGAACAGTTTGACCACACTCATTCCTGCGCCAGTGAAGGATTGGAACTGATCGAACTCAGAGAGCTTTTGCTGCAAGTCCCCAGAAGGGCATGGAGGATCGTGGAGGGTGGGGGGAGTAGGATGGGGCAAATGGGCTACAAACACAACCGCAATTAACTTCTTTTCAGCTTGTTTCGGAAGCGCCACCAGCACAGCTGGACTCCGTTTTCAATCTGATTGTGATCATTGTGTGTTCCCCATATGTTACATTGTCCCACCAGGGCGAACCCCTCACAGCCTGCTGAGATTAAAAGGAAATAAATAGATTAACTGAAGCATGAAAGATTTAGGCTAGACATAAAGTATTTCCTGTTGTTAAGCAGGAGGGACAAGTTGCCAAGAAAGTTTGTGAAATCCTCTTCTTAAAGGACGGGAAAAATAGAAAAGTTTTCCCAGTGGTCTGGGGTCTTTGATGCCACACTAACCGGAAGGACTAGGTTCTTTCCAAACCAGTTTAATTCTTGAAATACGCTCGATCACCCACAGCAAACAGGGGACCAGAATGGTATGGTCGCGTCCTTTGCTGTTGGCTAAGCATTCAGAGGTTGTCGGCATCTGTGTCCCCCGTCAGTTTATCTGAGGTCGATCATTTCTTTTCATTTGGATGAGTAGTTGGAGCTCTGAAGAGGTGATTAGTTTTCATAACGTGTGCATTGAGTTGTGTGGGCCACTGGCTGTTGAGTATGCTTTCCCCCACATTGTTGCTCGTGTTGTTTTTCAATAAAATTTATATTCATTTTTATCCAACAATGTAATTATCGACCCATTCTTATCACTGTTCTCACAAGGGGGGTAAAGACCAGGAAAAAACACTTTGATGTTCAAAGGGAACACTAGGAAAAAAAATCAATGTCCCAGATATTTGAATGTGATGGTGAGATGCAAATAGAATGTCAGGCAAATAGCTATTTCACATTAAAGCAAACATAATTAGGTTAGCTCCAGCTCCTCTCCGGCACACGTGCCTTTGAAGAACATAAAGGCAGTGTTGGTTTCATTGAATCTTGTTTAACTTGAAATTTTTTAATTCGATCCTAATTTCTGTTTTTAGTGGGAGAAAAAAAAAAGTTCCAAAAATGCCTATCAGCCTACTTTTTGTTGTCGTTGTGAATATATATAAATATATATTCCTTGATATACGTATACTTGCAGAAACTTTCCAGGTTATCTAAACAGATTATTCATAAATTAGACATTTAGGGAAATATAGAAAATGAAAATCTAGACACCTCTAAGAAGCTGCCATAACCATGGAGACCATTCTCATAGCTGTCGTGTGAAGGACAAAAAGAATTCGTGTTCCCAAATCTGGCCTTGTCACGCCCCTCACTGCTAGACCCACAAACACAAGCCCCAGCACGCTTCTCCTTACGAAGGAGGCCCACAGGTGATCTTTAACAGCACGATAAGGGAAAGTCAGAAGACACACTTTCCACATGATAGAAGGGGGGACTCTCAAATTCTTAGACCAGTTTGAAAATGCCAGCCCCGAGGCTGCAGTGGATGACCTCTAAAATCCCTTCCAGTCCGGAGAGTTTGTGATGCTGTGTCTCCGTGAACAGATGCTGGCAGGCAGTAGGCCTGGGATTGTCAGTGACGGAACATCTGAAGGGCCCTGCTGGGTTAAGAGCCTGCCCTGCAGCCCCCAGCAGACTGCGCTGCTGGCTCCTCTCTTGCCTGAGGGACCAAAGGGGAAGCAGCAGCCCCTGACAGGATCTCTGATTTTGTGAGCAGAACTAAAAACTAAAAGTCAGGCGGCAACTGGGATGCCGTCTCTTGGAATGTCCCACCCGCATCCCTGAGTCAAAAGATACTGAACCAAAGTCACTTCTCTCCCCCAGATTACCTCCACCTCCTCCTGGGCCCCCAACAAATGCATCCCCATCCCCTAAGTCAAACTCATGGTGGCCACTAGTAACCCCAACATCCCCTTCAGTGAGGAAATCTGGTCCATTGTGCCGTGTTCCATATTGGGAACAGTCCAACGCCGTGCGCGTTCCTTTGAGCAGCCTTTGCCATAATTCTGGCCCTTCTCGTCTCCCGGTGACACTGTGTGCTTGCTTCCTCTGATGACATGAACCTCCACCTGCCCTGTGACTCTCCATGCTTCCTCTTACTTGAGTACCAGGACTAGTGTGTTGGTTAAGACAAGGTGTCCATGAAAACCTTCCAGAAGTTCGCCACCTCTGGAGAAGGCATAATTTGGTCAGGTGTTGGTGGAAAATGTAGGTCTTCAAACAAAACCTGGTTTTAATAGGGAGGCAGGTAAAATCCCAGAGTCTCCTCCTTTTCCTGGACTCTGAAGAGGCAAGGTGCTGAGGACGTCTCTAGGAGACAGTGTGGAGGATAGCTGTTAGCACCACAGCCAGGGGAGACCTCTGACAGGTGCAGCGGTGGTGGCTGCAGGTGGTCACCCTGCTGGTAAGGGTGATGGCAGAGGATGGTCAGGGACCCTCTGGCCATGAATAGTCTAATGGAGTTGCCTTTCCTTCATCTAACGGTGTTTCCTGCCCCAGCTTTTCCCCCAGGGCCCAGTCTGAAGGAGGCTCTATAACCTAAGCTTGGTGCTTCCGTTCAGGAACACAGATACCCTTGGAGGCACCTGCCAGTCCCACCCAAACAAGCCCAGCGAGTAAACCTTCCTACAGGAAAGCTTCTAAAACCCCAGGAAAACCTGTTACCTTAGGAAAGAGCTGCAAAAATGGCACATCTTTTGTTATTTAAGACCAAAAAGCATAAACATTTTTTACTGACAAAGCCTGAGTATTTTCAGGCCTATCTTCAGGAGGGAAGGTTGATGTCTCAGAAAACAATGGTCCAGTGAACACTCAGAGCTCCTGGTTCTTTGAGCATTACTGTCCCCAAGGCCGATCCTCTAAAGAGAAGCGCCTATAGGATGAGACATAGAAGAGACAAAATGCCTCAAGGTCCTTGTGTATCCAGTGGCAAAGCTGAGTCACAAGGGTTTGAGAATGAGAAGGAAACCTGGACTTAAACTGGCTCTCCACATGTTTGGTCATTACTGCCTGGAGCATTGGGTTAAGAAGGATTCTGAGGTCACATCGGGCTCAGTAGGAAAGAGTATTGTGATTAGCTAGTGATCCATAGACACTGGACTGAAGGGTGAGGTGCACCACGCATTTGCCAATTCTGAGCTAAAGGCAGCCAAACTCAAGCCAAGACCAAATGATACAGGAGATTATTCAGACCAGTGGGTGAGCGCTGGCTTCCCGGCAACTCTGCCCACGGACGGACAACCAGCCACCTCCCACCATAGACCCAAGGTTGTTGCTCTGGAGGCGTCCTGACCACCTCTGGGCTCCAGGAGGTCACCACCCCACCCACCCGCGTGGAGCATACACACGCGCGCAGACATAATGCTCCAGGAAGGAGGAAGCACCCCGAACTTGTGTGTTATTTCATCTCATGATGAAACAGTACCTTGCATTTAAAATAAGCAATCAGTACGTGTTTGAAGTGAACATCAGTTTGTCCTTTCAAAAGCGAAATTATAAATCACTGGATTTATTTACATGGCTGTTGACCGGAAAGACTGTTGAGTCATCTTCTTTTTCCCAACTAACTGAAAGCTATATGCTGGGCGACGAGCTCCTTTGCCCCTGTGGGAAATGTGGATTTAAGGGACACAAAGGTTGCCACCTGGCTGGGCGTACTCCTGGTGTTCACCTCCAAAGAGCAACCAGGGCAACCGGTCGATCAGAGGAGTGCCCTTCTTCCCGGGGGAACTGCCGCCCTAGGCTTGTCTGAGATTGCTCTGTTTCCACTGGGGGGGACGGCTGAATGCCTCCGTGACACGAGGAATCAGACATAATTCCACCCCAGCTGTGCGGGGACTGGGTGAGGATGCCCCCTCTAGGGTGGCAGGGAGGACGGTGGGGAGGATTGTGCCATGAGGGCAGAGGGGCAGCCACACCGAGAATAACCAGGAGGAATTGGGCCACACGATTAATGGAGAACAGATGTTAGGAGTGAGGGGCCCCTGGCAGCTCCCATATGGACAAGGAGTGGTGATGAGGGAAGACGAGGAACATTTATGTAAAAGAAATGACTGCAGGATGACAAATTGTCTGGTGAGCGCTCTGCCGGTCTGCATATGTATTAGTGTGTATGTGAACACCAAGGGGATCTGAAAGTTAACATTGGTCATTTCATTATATGACAAAAAATTAAATGTAGCCAAGATACCGTAGGCATCTGGAGGCTGTTCCCCACCTTGCCCTCAGGACTGGATGATGAGCCTGGGCACTGTGAACCCTCTCGTGTCTGTTTCATCAGCCTCAGATCCCCTTCCCCACCTCCCAGGAGAAATGCAGTGGAGAGAACCTGATCTTGGAAATCGACTTTGTCTGTGAAAGCTTCACTTGACATTTTTAAAGCTCAACAAGAGTGTTCAAAGGAAAGATGGCCTCTTAGTCGCTGGTCACTGTTTGAGCAAAAGTTGCCTTGTGCGGTCAGGAGCCATTAATGCACGACTGAAACCTCAGTTTCGCTCTGTAAACATTGGCTTGACTCAGGGTAGAGGGGGGCGGGGCCTGAGGATCCCCAGGGACCCCTCCTCGCAGAGCTCCTGAGGCCGGATCCGTGGACGACACGAGGATGGTACCAACCATGCAGTCAGCCACCCGGATTCCAACCCAGCGCGGCCACCTGCCACTGCTGTTGGCAAGTTACCAAGCCTCCTGTCTCAGTTTTGTCATCACTAAAATGGGGATAATCATAGCACCCACCATGTAAGCTCCTTATAGGGTTTGAATGAGTGAAAAAGAACACAGTGAACAAAGTCCCTGGCACATAGGAAGGGCTCAGTGAGACTCAGCTGTCATCATCACCACGCCACAGTTGTCACCAGCATCACGAGGATGATACTGATGTGCTGTGTGTTGTTCCCTGAAGAATCCGAAGGTCGCAGGCCCCTCATAAAATCATACCAGTCACTGATTCCAGCCTAATAAGAAGAAATCCTGTCTCCAACACTTGGTTACCTTGCTTGTCCTAGAATCTTCCAGAGACCAGGAGCTCTGCACTCCACAAGGCAGCTATTACATTGCTGGGCACTTCTGCTGAAAGGGGCATTAAGTGAGAGCAGTTGACCAATCCGCCCACTGGCTGGTGGATATATCTGTTATATTCCAGGACCACCATGTGGCAGGAGCCCTGAGCCACCAGTACAAGACCCATCTGATGCATCCCAACCCCACTTTCCCTTCACCGTCTCCCTCTTCAGAGGATGAGGGTGGAAATTCTTGCTTTATCTCAGTAATGTTTAGGAAACTTTTTTAGAGCCTTGCATATCTTTTATTAGATATACTTCTAAGTAAGCACAGATGTATTTTTCATGATGCAGTAAATGGTATCAATTTTTAAGTTCATTTTCTACTTGTTTTTTTCTAGTGTACAGAAATAACAATTATAGTACCTGAAATCATGCAGTGTGTTCTTTGTGGATGTGTACAAATACAAAAATATGGTTGTGAAATGTTAACACTATCACCAGGATAGCACTTGCTTCTGGGGATAGAAGAAAGGGCAAGAAATTAGAAAGGATCACAGAAAAGTTTTCGGTAATCTTTGATGCTAGGTAAGTTTTGAAGCACATATGATGAAATGCTGGCATTTGTTAAATCCAGGGGAAAACAAATCACCCAATACCACCATCTAAGAAAAAGAATCTTTGCCTAACCCAGGATCACGAAGATCTTCTCCTGTTTTCTTCTAGAGGTTTTATAGTTTTAGCTCTAAATGGAAGTCACTCTCTTCTATGAGCTCCGTTCTCCCTGGAGGATGGAAGGAGCACATGGCAGACAGCCAGCTGCTGTGGCCTCAGTGTCCCTCGGAGCTCTGCAGACAAGGGAAGGTGGCCTGTCCTCCTGCGGCCCTCCCCAACCCCTGTCCTAGAGGCCTTGGCTGTGGTGATGCAGCCTGGCCCCAGGTCATCCTTATCACCTCCACACTGGTGTGGGTAGAGGTTACAAACCTTACTGTTCAGACTGCACAGTGTTAACCGCAGCCACCATTTAAAAATCCGGAAAATCACAGTAAAATCTGACTGGCAACTTTTCCCGAGAAGCCTGTGAACAGCTCCACAGGGAACGGAGTTGCAGCGCCCCCTTTGGACGGTCTGGCTGCCCAGGTCAGATGGTCCTCTCCCTCTGACCATCTCCCAGACCCTGAAGCCAGGGTCAGCTACCCGCCCCTGAGTGGATGCTTTCCTACAGCTGCCCCCTTCAGTGACGGATATTACCTGTGAGGCCCCATCAACAGCTTTTTGATTCTCTTCCCTATTCAGCATCTCACCTGGCCTCAGGACAACCTCACTGAGCGAGTATCAGAGTCCACATTCTGCATATGAAGAAACTGCCCAAGGGCATACAGCTGGTAAGTGGAGACCCAGCTTTGAGGTTTCCCTCTCTGCTCTCAGACTCATTTCACTCGGCCCATCCCGCTGGGCACTAGGGCCTTCTTTAAGCATTGGTGATGCAAATTGCTAAGGGCGCAGGTGTGTTACTAGACCCGTCACGCACACTTGTCAGAGGTTCTGGGAGCTGGGGTCTGTGTCGCCGGCATCTTCAGGGAATCACAGGAGCTCGGGCTTCTAAGATGAGGAGTTTGCTTGATTAAATATTTGATGAATGAATTAATAAATGGATGAACTGTCATCTGAGTAGCCCACATAGGTTTAACTATTAATCACAACACATTTTAACTGCAGAAATATTTTAGCTCAGGCATAAAAGAAGAGGAGGAAGGGTAGCCTACAATGCACCCATGCCAAACCCTCCCTCGCCCCCGAGGCCTCCTTCTCATTTAAGGGAAGACTTCCCATGAAAAGCATAGACAATAATATTTGCACAACCCTCTGGGGTAAACTGGAGAGGATTTAAGGGTGTCTATATGAGACAAAATTCATTACATTTTCTCTGCAATATGTAATTTTGATGATAAAAATAAAATGCAAGTATTAGGAAAGACATTGAATTTATATAAAACTTCCAATATGATCTTTTCAAAATTTTTAATGAAAACCCTGAGCTTTCTTTCATGACCTTAACTTTTTTTATTGCAATATAGTTGATTCACGATATTGTGTTAGTTTCAGGTGTACAGCAAAGTGATTCAGTTACATATATATTTTTTCAGATTTTTTTCATTATAGGTTAATACAAAATATTGAATATTGTTCCCTGTGTTACACAATAAATTCTTGTTTCTTATCTATTTTATATGTAGTAGTTTGTTTCTATTAATCCCATACTCCTAATTTATCCCTCCCCCCTCCCCTTTCCCTTTTGGTAACCATAAGTTTGTTTTATATCTGTAAGTCTGTTTCTGTTTTGTAAATAAATTCATTTGTATTATTTTTTAGATTTCACATATAAGTGATATCATATGATATTTGTCTTTCTCTGTCTGACTTAGTAGGATAATCTCTAGGTCCATCCATGTTACTGCAAATGGCATTATTTCATTCATTTTTATGGCTGAGTAGTATTCCATTGTATATATGTACCACATCTTCTTTACCCATTCCTCTATTGACGGACACTTACGTTGCTTCCATGTCTTGGCTATTGTAGATAGTGCTGGCAATGAACATTGCGGTTCATGTATCTTTTGGAATTAGAGTTTTTGTTTTTTCCAGGTATATGCCCAGGAGTAGGATTGCTGGATCATATGGTAGCTCTATTTTTAGTTTTCTAAGAAACCTCCACACTGCTCTCCACAGTGGATGTACCAACTTACATTCCCAACAACAGTGTATGAGGGATCCCTTTTCTGCACACCCTCTCCAGCATTTATTTGTATTCTTTTTGATGATGGCCATTCTGACCAATGTGAGGTGATACCTCATTGTGGTTTTGATTTGCATTTCTCTAATAATTAACAATGTTGAGTATCTTTTCATGTGCCTGTTGGCCATCTGTATGTCTTTGGAGAAATGTCTGTTTAGGTTTTCTGCCCATTTTTTGACTGGGTTGTTTGTTTTTTTTGATATTGAGTTGTATGAGCTATTTGTATATTTTGGAAGTTAACCCCTTGTTGGTCATATCATTTGCAAGTATTTTCTCCCTTTCTGTAGGTTGTCTATTCATTTATTTGGTTGATGGTTTCTTTTGCTGTGCAAAAGCTTTTAAGTATGATTAATGACCTTAACTTTTTATATCAGGATTTATACTGGAAATTGTTACAAACAATTCTTAATTAAGATATTTTTAGCTAACAGTGTCTTTAAATTCCTTCTAGTCCACCTTGATGAGAAACTTTACAAAGTAGTGATAATTTTCTTTACAACATTAATTTGAAAACTACCATACTACAAAATGTATTTAAAGACTCATTGCAATTCCTCTTCTTTAACTGACAAATTTATTGTTGAAGTTTCTAGTAATTTATGGAGAGATTTTGAATCCAATGAAGCATTTTTAAGTCAACTGTTTAGTTATGAGAAACACTAGTTTAGGGAACTTCTGTTTCTCATTGGAGTAGAGTCATCTTGTAGCTGGCTCGGGGTGAGAGGCAAGGGTACACAACAGAGAGCTATGATTATCTGACCATTGCTGGATAAAACATTTGCTCTGTTTGTAGGATTTAATTTTAGGCCAAGGGTCCAAAATGCATGTCCTGAGATTCAGAGACTACTGGATTGTTTTGTGAAGACAGAGATTCAGGACTGCCATCTAGAGTTGTACCCACAGGAACTCCGACTGGCCTCCCTGTGTTACCAACCAGGGTTCTTGGCCTCCTTAATCAATAGAAATTGATCAGAGGCCAGACAAGAAATTCAGGCAAGGCTTTACTGGGCCCCCTGCTGCAGCAGGAGGGAGCGAGAACAAACAACAGGCTCCCTTCCTCGATCCCCAAGGGGCGGGGGTTTGGTTAGCTGGTTAATTATATGGGGTGAGTGTAGGGTTTGGTCCAAGGGTTGGGCCGGAGGGGCGGCTTAGGTAGTCTGCCCACCCCCTTGGGGGTGCTATGTGGGTTTTTGGTCTTTTTGTATTTTGTTGTTCATAATTTGCCCCTACTGCACATGCATGCAGTTATTTTTAGTCCCTTATCGTTCTTTGTATTCCATTGTTGGAGGATAGGCGTGTCCAGGTGCAAGCACTGCAGCAAAGGCTCCCAGGTCCCAGCCTGTCTCACCTGCACCAGCTACCCTCCTCCTGTCCCTTGCCCCACAGTCCCCGGGTGGCCGCCCTTGGGCTACAGAATTCTGCTTGGGTACACAGAGCCCCAGCTACCCCCGTGTTTCATAGCTCCTTGTCCACAGTGGACGGTGGCACCCTCTGCAGCTCTGTTGGAGGAGACATCCAAGTGGTCCAGCTTCTCCCTGATCACATGCAGCAAGCCTAAGATGCCACTTGTCACCCACTGGGTTTGTCACCTACAGGGACTGTGGGATGCTTGGCCAAACTTAGCTTTCCTCCGAGGAGCCCCAGGCCAGGAGCTCTGACCCTCCCAGGCTTGACCTGGCTGCCCTAAATGCTGAGAGCATCCACAGCCCAGGGTCCCCTGTAACTCAGGGGAATGCTCTGAGCTGTCGAGTGCCTAACACTAGTTCTCCAAGATGCCCAAAGTCACTCCACGAATAATAAAAAATAAGGTTCCTCTTGCATAAATTGGTTTGTGATCTCATCCGTTTAAAGACTGAGTTCTTAGAATCACAGGTGACACTAAGCACAAATACTGCCCCCACTACACAAGTGAATGTTCACAGAGAAACAGACTGACCAGGGACAAGGTGAAGCATAAATAAGCTCTAAGCCTCTAAATTCTTAACCTGGAGTCCATGGACCCCCTACCAAGGGGTCCAAGGAGAGAATTTAAGCCTCCATGAACTTGAGGGGGAAAACCCAACATCCTTATTCTCAATAAGCTCTAACTGAAATTTAGTTTCCATTCTATTAGGAATATTGGCTATAAACTACAGCAATACTAGTAGTACCTGGGGCTTTATTCCAAGAGAAATCACAGGTATTTTCACCTCTCACTACAGTTGTTGCAGACACCTCAAAATAGTACCTTCATACATCATTGCTTCGAAACATAGTGGGCAATAGACCTGTCACTGGGTCTCATTATTGAATGAGTTAATAAAGAGGTGCATGTCATACTTTAATCACAAATTTGTTTTTTCTCAGGTTTTGATAACTGAATGTCAATGTAATTGGTTTTCTTTTTAACATTATATATTTCATTTTGTGGACTTAGTCACTGTTCTGAGGAGTTCATAGGCTTCATCCCTCTGCCAAAGAAGTCCCTGGCACACAAAATGTTAAGAACGTCTAAGTGCCTAAGGCCCCCAGCTCCCAGTGATTTGGAAAGCACAGGGGAGACCATCAGGGAGAGGGATGCAGGGGTCGTGGCCAGTGGGAGGAAGAGAGGCAGCTCTCCCAATTCCATCCCCGCTCTGGGGGGATGACATGCAGCATTTCCCATTCTGCTTTGGTACATTTCTAAGGAGCTCTTATTAACATTTTGAAAAATTTCAGGTGTCTGGAACACAGTTTGAGAAATGTGGATTTAAGGAATGACTTAACCTGGGGATATACTGGAATTGAGTGGTGTTGCTAAACCATGTGTTAGTGTTAAAACTTGAAGCAAATTAAAGAGATCAGGGGATGCCTTCTTAGTCCACAAGCGGCAGCTCATGCAGGAGGTAGCAGGTTGGACACATCACCCTTCTAGAACCTTCCCCATCCTTTGCTCACGGTCCAACTCTTATTAATAAGAACAGGCTGCTGCCAGCGTTCCACGCGGGGCTGAGGCGCCTGTCAGCCCAGAGGAGAATCACTAGGGAAGCCACAGGGCTCCTGCCTCAGCCACCACTCTGTCGGGTTACACGGGGACCTGCACATTGTAGCACATGCTCCTGCTGGGAGCAAGGGCTGTGCTCAGCCATGGCTGAAGGGACTAACTGGTAGAAAACACTTGTTGCCTTGTTTGTGGCATTGAATTTTAGGCTGAGGATCTGAAATGCATGTCCTAGGTTGCAGAAAGATTCAGACTGGTGAGTTGTTTTAGTCCATATTACACATTAGGGGCAAGACACATCCAAGAGATGGCCCAGCGAGAGGCCCATGCCGCTTCCCCAAGCCAGTGCTTCGGGCCTCAGGACAGCTCCCAGAGCTAGCAGCCAGCTTATCCACACCGGATGCCTCCCAGAGCGTGGCGGGTCCATAACAGCACCGGGCAAAGGGGTGTCGACCAGTGTCCTAGTTGATCTTCTATCCTCTAGCTGAAGAAATGAGCGGGTGTATGGCGTGTACCTGGCTTTTCTTCCTCTGTTTTGCTGTCACGCTTGTAAAGACACTGGGGACTGGCCAAGCAGTCTTAGGGCAGTCTCGTATTCCCACACTTCCCAGTAGTGGTCTGGAACTCCATCTAAAACGTTCTGTAATCAGCCCTCCTCTAACCACTGAGAGAGCGTCGAGCATTCCCGTAGCCCCTCCAGACAATATACTTGGCCAAGAAGCTCTGCCTGGTTGATGACCACGGACGTTGCTGCCAGGGCCCTCAGTCATCCTGGAAGCTGCCCCGCTAGTGGCAGCAGAAGCCTGCGCTCCACTGCGGGGAGAGCAGGAGACCTCGGTGACCCGGATCCCGGCAAAGCCCTTACCCACGGTTTCTCAGTGTGTAATCTTGTCCCCACACAAGCAGTTATTCAGACAGAGCTTGATCACCACCCTCTAAAGAGGGGTGCCACTGTTACTCCCGAGTGTGAAAGTGGAAAATATGAAATTTTAGAATAGCATGTGCTGTATGTGCTGTAATGTTTTCTGAATATAAACTTGACTTTTTTAGGTGTTGCTGTGCATCAGAGGCTTTTTTTGGAAAGAGCTTCATTAAAATATAATTCACATGCCATATAAGTCATCCATTTAAAGTGTACAGTTCAATGGTTTTCAGTTGTGCTATATTCAGAGTTGTGCATCCATCACCACAATCAAATTTTTGAACATTTTCATAACCCCCAAAGTAACCCTTACCCTTTAGTCCCAATCCTGCCATACCCCCCAGCCCAAGGCAATCAGCAACTACTTCCTGTCTCTACAGATTTGCACATCATGGACTTTTCAAATAAATGGAATCACACATATGTGTTCTTTTGTGACTGGCTTCTTTCACTTAGCGTAATGCTTTCAGGTTTCATCCACATTGTAGCATCAGTATTTCATTCCTTTTTATTCCCAAACAATATTCCGTTGTATAGATATACCGTGTTTTGTTTATCCATTCACCAGTTGGTGGACATTTATGTTTTCTCCATTTGGGGGCTATTATGAATAATGTCGCTATGAGCATTTGTGTGCAACCCTTTGGACATATGTTTTCACTGATCTTGGGTATATACCTAGGCTCGGTATTGCTGGGTAATATGGTAAATCTAAATTTAACTTTTTGAGGAACTGCCAAATTGTTTTCCAAAGTAACAACCATTTTACATTCTCATCGGCAATGTATGAGTATTCCAATTTCTCCACATCCTTGTCAACATTTGTTATTTTCCATCTTTTTTTATTACACGTGGGTGTGAAGGGTTTTGAGTTGCATTTCCCTGAGAGCACATTTTCATGTGCTTATTAGCCATTTGTATAACTTCTTTAGAGAAATGTTCATTCAGATCTTTTCCCCTCTTTTAAATTGGGTTATTTGTCTTTTTATTATTGAAAAGCTTGAATTTTTCATGACTATTCAACTGCACTTTAAAACTCAGCCCCAATAGGAATTCGTTGGGCTCCTCCAATTTTGTATCTCTCCCCAGGAAATGGAACACCATTCTGGGAGAATTCCAGCCCCTAAAGTTGTGGTTCTTAATCTATTTTTGTCTCACAGATATCTTTGAGAGTCTGGTGGGAACTATGGATCTTCTCCCTGCATTTAGTATCAGGGAATTCCTGGACTTTCCACCATTCAAGCTTTGCCTTGACTAGGATCCTTCTTTTCATAAGAGGAGTATAAACCTACTTCTGATTGGATTGTCAAATCATTTGAATGTGGCCTTAATGGGCAACATAAGTTTCCCAAATTCTAAGCTCCCACAGAGAGAAAGAGTGAACCGTGTTGTTAAAGTTACTAAAATCACACTGTGGAGAAATGGCTTTTGTAGAAGATTGCTGTCCATCATTCCTCTAAATGTTCCCCTTTGATCAAGCCAGGCCATGAGAGCTTCACATCGTCATGCTGGGGACTTCTGGGAACCGGTTCCTCTGAATTGCACTTCAGCCTTACGCCAGCAGTCCACACTGAAGCCCCCGGTAAGGAAGCTGTACCGATCCTCTTATTAGTCAGTTACAAAAATGCTATGTCCCGCTCCAACGGCTCATACACACACTGAGAAAGAGAGTGCTTCCCTTGAACCCATGGTGTTTTGATTTTGTAATAATTAGTTAATAAACAATAATTTAATTATGTACTTAAGTAAGTAATAATGTTTTCTTCTCTACTCTGGCCCTTAAGAAGCTCAGAGCAGCATTGCTACCTGCCTCTGGCAACTGGACTGGACTAGCTGTTTGTTTGGGACCAGCGTTTATAGCCCTCACCTTCCTTTGGCCCAACCCCACTTGTCAGTTCCTTTTTAAAGCATTTTTGTATACTATTTCAAGCTGTTTCTAGAACAAGTCAACACATTTCTTTTTCTAACCTTGCCATTCTGCACCTCATGTTGTGCACTTCATGAAACGCCATGCATGACAGCTGTTTGCTTAATGTACGTTCTCAATGACAGGTAGAGCTTATCTTGTAGTTATTTTTCTCACATGTAACGTTTAGGTTCTGGACTCAAGGATATTTTGCAAACAGACAACCATCACCTATAGTTCACCAGGTGTTACATGTCTGTGTATGAAAAGGAAGGTAGAATTTTTTGCAGCTAAGCAGACATAATAGAAACACATAGCATTGTATTGTTTCCATTCAACAAGATACTTCCATGTTTACTAGGCCAGGCACTGTTCTAAGTGCTTTACAAATACTTATCTTCACAAATCCTATGAGGTAAGTACAATTTTTATTTCCCCCACATTACAGATGAGAAAATGAAGTCATGGAGAGGTTAATTATTTTGCTCAAGGTCACAGGGCTAATAAGTGGCAGAGCTAGGATTAGGAACAGGGTTGTGTGCCTGCAGAGTCCACACTCTCTATCCCCAGGAGCTGCTAGAAAGAGCTGGGGCTTTGGGACCCTGGGCAAGCCACTTAAATCCTCCCTGTCACATGGGACAATGACACTCACTGCCTCCTAGACTTGTTGAAATCAAATGAGGCTCCATGGGAGGGTCATGTCCATCCCATAGTGGGAACTCATCTGTGTCTTCTTCGGCTAAAATCTGTGTAGAAATCCAAACACAACTTCACTAGAATCCAGGCCAAGGAGAATAACTCACCCAACAAAACATCATCCGAAAACCCAAAAGTAGACAACAGCACCCTTATCTTTTCAGCTAATTTGGGCACCCTGATCACCGAGAGGTTTTGTAAAATGTATTGTATATGAAGAAACGAACTCAAATTGAATTTTGACACATTTTAATATTTGGCATATCTTTTTTTTTTTTTTTTTTTTTTTTTTTTGCGGTACGCCAGCCTCCCACTGCTGTGGCCTCTCCCGTTGCGGAGCACAGGCTCCGGACGCGCAGGCTCAGCGGCCATGGCTCACGGGCCCAGCCGCTCCACGGCATGTGGGATCTTCCCGGACCGGGGCACAAACCCACGTCCCCTGCATCAGCAGGCGGACTCTCAACCACTGCGCCACCAGGGAAGCCCCTGGCATATCTTTCTGAAGAATGAAGTTGAGAGATGAAATTACAATCAGATGTTCTGGCAAATTCAGACCATCATTAACTACTTCAACTTTAAACAACACAGTATAAATTTAAGGAAATACATAGCACCTCATGGTCCCTTAAGTGCTTCCAGTGACTACAGAGTCTGCCATCGTTCCTCCTAGTCAACAAGTACCATGAGCAGTCCAGAAGCAGGGGTTGTACCCTATATATTCTAAGTGGAAGCTTGGGACAGTCTTAAACTCAGCATCTCCTCACACCAGTCCACACTGGTACAGTATTTTCAGAGTCTGCAAAGCCCTCCAAGAAATACCTTTTCAGTAAATCCTCTCAACCCCATGAAGTATTATCCCCGTTTTAGAGGTCAGTACAATGAAAGCTAGAATGGTGGTGATTTTCATCTACCTCGTGTTTGCTTAGTATCTATTATGTGTTAGGCAGCCTGCTGACTGAGGATGGCCCCTGCTTTTGAGGAGTTTTCGGTTCAGTGGGAGAGACAAATTGTAAGAGGAAGCACAGAGTGCTCAGCGCTTTGAGAGACGCACACACAGGGCGCTGTCAGAAACGAGGAACTCCTCCTGGGATGTACGAAAGCCTTGCCAGTCGAGGTGCTAAGGTCACGGGGGGGTGTGGGGGTGTGGGGGTGGCAGCGTGTGGGAAGAGGGGCTGGCTGAAGGGACGGCATGCACAAAGGCTCACAGGGAAAATGTATTGCCTCTGAGGAAGGACATTTATTCACTGCTCTTTGAACTGAGCACCTCCAAGTGCTGGGCCTGTGTGGAGAGATGAGGGCCCCACCAGACTGCCAAGTCCTTCCCCTCAAGGAGCTTAATTCTAAAGGCAGAATAGACAATAAAAACGTAAATCAAGTAACAAAATGACTGCACAGTGGCGAGTACTATGAAGGAAATAACTCAGGGCAGGGAGCGAGAGAAGCTGGGAGAAGCGGGTTTTGGAGACAGCAGTCAGGGAGGCTTTGGAGAAAGCGCCTATGGCAGGCACGGTGAGAGAAAGAGACACCAGGTAAACGGCAAGTGCAGCAACCCTCACAGGTTACAGCTGGCAGCACTCGAGAGGCAGAAAGGAGGCCAGCGTGGCTGGAGCACGAGGGAAGGACGATGATGCCGCGGGTGACGGAGGCGGGCACGGGGTACTGAGGGCCTTGTAGGCGATGACAAGCAATTCAGATTTAAACTGAGAGCAGTAAGGAGCCTTTGAGGGCTTGAGGTGTTTAACTTACATTTCTAAAGGATATCTCCAGAGGCGCTGTGGAGAATGAATTAGTGGGGTCAAGAGTAGGAGTCGTCGTACCAATTAGGAGGCTACTGCCAGAACCTAGGTGAGTGACTGGCCGGCAGCCGTGAGAAGGAGAAATGGTTGGACCTGAGATAGGCGGCAGCATGGACAGGCCCTCCCGATGGCTTGGATACAGACGTGTGGGTAGGAAGGAATTAAGTATAACTCCTAGCAATCGGCACACATGACGCTGTCCTGACACGGAACCTAAGCAAGAGGGAGAATCGAGAGTTCTCTCTTGGAAATGTTCAACCTGAGATGCTTATCAGACATTCAAGTGCAGCCATTCCATAAGCAGTTCAATATGTAAGGCAGCAGCTCTGGGGAGAGGTCAAGATCAGTTCTGAATGCAGGGGTCACTGGTCTACAGATGGTACTAAAAGCTTGAAGTTGAATGGAACAGTCTAAGGAAGAGCATGTTGAGTGAGAAAACCCACATGGAAGTCCCGGGGGGTGGGGGCTTTAGAAGAGGAAAAGCCACAAGAGTAGAATGAGATGGAGTGGCCAGTGGGCAGGAGTGTCAGGTCAAAGAAGCCAGGAGTGGAAGAGGGAGGAGCCAAGTGTGTGAAATGATGCTCGGGACTAAGGAGGTCACTGGCAACCTCTAGAGCAGGAGAGCAGTTTCAGGGAGGGAAGTGGGGATGGAGAGGGTTAGGAAGACAATGGGAACAGTCACTGCAGACAATTCTCACCAGAGGTGTCTTCGTGAAGGGGAGCAAATGTATGCAGCAGTAGATAGGGAGGATATGGAACCGAGGTTTTGTTTTGCTTTAAAGAAAGAATAACAGGATGTTTCCATGCTGACGGGAAAGATCCACCGAAAGGGTCAGATCACAGAAGCCCCATCCTTGGTGGCAAGAGCCCTACACCTCACCTTCTGGTCTCTAGTCACACATTCCAGCTCCTCTGCTGGATCTAATCATGGCTAATGAGAAGCAAAACCAGTACACCAACCTGGATCACTCTGAGTCCGAGATCCATGCTTCCACTACATACAACGCTACTGCTCTCAGAGGAAGTTCCTATAGTTACTTTATTTTCAACACGAATCATAAAATCTTTAGTTAGTCTACAGCTATTGACATTTAAGTCAGCATGAGAAAGTATCACTTTACGATAATAAATAGTAACATGAGAAAAAGTCTAGCAAAGTGGTTTATTTACAAGTTATTGCTGGAAAAAGTCCTTCGAACAAACCAGTGCAGTGAAAACACCTTAGAGCTAATATCAGTTTCTCAGACTCCTCATGGCAGCTTTATTAGTACATCTCATTTTTATGGTGTCTGTATGTTCAGCCTTTCAAAGAGCCGCTACTTCATGATGACAGTGACTCTTCGGTGTTTATTTTTATTTCCAAGGTGGTGATTTTTTAAGAGGCTACTTTCGGGCTGTGAATTGTTTCACTGTCTTTTCACTCTCTCTTTTTAGTTCTTCAATATGCGCATCCAGGCGCTCTAGAATGTGATGAGACCTCAGTTCCTCCTCTTCCAAAAATCTTGTGGCTATTGAACCAAGAGGAGACAGAGGCAAGGGGCGCTAGAAGAGAAACACATTTTGACATACATAAGTTGAATAGTATATTTCTAAGACACATTATTCATGATATTTTCTAACTAGCAATATTAAAAGGTGATGTTTTAAAAAATGCTTTCCTCTGAAAGCATTTGTATACCCTTCTACACCCCAGAAGAGAAATACTTAACGCCTATTATTTCAGACACACTTTTAAAATATGAATGTTACTTTTGTTTTAAAGCATAAAAAAGCTACCTATAATAAATCAGATATCAGTTAAAATCAATACTTTCCTTCTTCCAAATTTCGAGTCCACAGTGCTTTATCTGAAACCACTGGTTTCAGAATTTAGATTTTAGAAAGGTCACATGTACCAAGTTCAGTCAATCCTCATTTGCAGTAGTTATTTTCTAAGAAAGTCATCTCAAACACTGAATTAATGAATATTGAAACACTGTTCTTATGGGAAACACACACACACACACACACACACACACACACTTCACATAGACTATAATCCTAACTCCTAAAAACAACTCATCCAGTAGATTCTATTTTCTTTATTTTACAAAAGAGAAAACATGGTTGAGAGTGTTTAGTGACCTGCCCGAGGCCACCCCACTAAAGGGTGCCAGAGCTGGGGTTCAAACCCTGTTCAACGCCAGCATCCGAGCTTCTTGCGCTGCACTGTGCTGTCCCCCAGGGGCTCCATCCTCTGGGTACCTCAACTCAGCACAAGAGCTGAAACAAGAGGGCATAGTGCCACCCTGACTGACCTCAGCTGGAAACATGCAAGTCCAGTGACTCAAATTTTGTGCACCTCTGCACACGTTCACGAATGACTGTGGAAGTGCTCATGAGTACTGCTCAGGGCTTACAGTTTAGTGAGTAGACGAATTCGCAAATACAGACTCATGAGGGGTCAGAGGTAACTCCCATAATCAAACACACTGATATTTCTGAAGTAAAATGCTAAGTGGGATCAATAAAGTCTACACATACTATCACATCAGTTCAGTTCAGGCCAGGTGAGGTTTCAGCGCCAAGTAAGTTTTGCTGACAAACTTAGGAAGAAAGTTACTTGTCAGGACTTCTTTGGATTTCAGAAATACATATATTACATTTTGACAACTAAAAGAAAACCTTCCCATGGACTTGTTGGCACATTAAAAAGTCAAAAATACTGAACCTTCTCAGGTATACGACCACGGGAGGTTGATGGGAATGAATGGCCAGAGGCGAGTGCTTCAGCACAGAAGGTAAAGAAAAGATGGTGGAGTGGAGTCCTCACAGCAGCTGCGAGAACAAGGGGCCAGTCCACGTGGAAAGGCAGCCTCTGACACCAGGGCCACCACTGTGTGGCACCCAGTCCATGTTCTAGACACGTCAGATGCGACTCCTTCCCCCGCCTCTACCCACCTCTTTCCCTTTCCGACCGTTCCTTTTCTCCTTCCCCACTGTCTATGCCCCAGGACTATCTTGGCAGGTAGAGATATTCCTTGAACCAATCATCCCAACACAAAATTGACCCTCTCTGAAAAAGGCAGGAATGGAATTTCCCATTCAGGCTAAAAAGAAATGAATACCTATAACTTATGTTATATTTCTTAAGATGCATTTTGAAAAGTAGTCGTGGACGACAGTGTCTTCACAAGCAAAACCTTAAGACAGAAATAATTGAGGATAACAAAGGCTGCTTAAGAGAGAGAACCAGTAAGGGGGGTGGGAGGGGGAATACTGCTCCACCTTAAAATAAAAAATAAAATCAAACTAAATAAACTTAATACACTAGTAAGCTCAGCAAGTCTCCATACCGAAAATATAAAGTCTTCTTGGTCGTTTATACTTTCAGAGACAGTGTCAGAAAAATTGGTTTCATTTGCATCTAGCACTGAAGGCAAAGAGTGAGTTTTGCACAGAAAGTTAGAAGGCAGAGACATGGTGGAGCAGCAAGGGCTGATCTGATGACTCGGGGGGCTGAGGCCCCAGGACACAGGCTCTACGCTATCCAACGCTTGTCCTTGCGTAGAATGAAGACCTGCTTTGTAGTGCTCAGCCTCCATCCCATCATGCTTGCGCTGGCCACTGGCTGGCCTGGATAGCAGATTAGAAAATCAAACAGATAAACATTGTAGCAACTTTCCTCTTTTAAAACATACTTGTTGTTGAAGTTCACTTAAACTCACAGGACCAGGCTAAGAAGGCTGTAATTTACCAAACGAGCAGCCGGCTCCGACCAGATGGTCCTTCCCTCACTCCGGCCCCAATCCCCGATCCCCATCGCCAGGCCCCCGCCCCCACACACTTACAATACAGCAAGGAAGATAAGCAAGCTGCCAGGGTGACCCCGTGTGGTTGGTGCTTAGGATAGAGGGAAGCACTGTGCAGAGAGAAGGCCCTTATCTTCATCTGGGGAAGAGGTGGGAGTCGGGGTGAGGGTGTCAGCAAAGGCTGCCGGTAGGAAAACGTGTAAACCGTACCGTAGGAGCTGAAGCCAGGTGGTTTTTCACTGAATGCTGACTTCTTAAGTAACAGTCTATCATTAGTTGACCAAAAATACAAAAGAAGCTTTTTACAAAAAGCCAACTTCTACTTCTTATGGGGCAAGTGGGGCTGGAGAGGTAGGAGGCGGCATGAGGAGGCTCAGTGGAACAGGCTGCCATTTACACCTACGTCCAGAAGCCTCGATGAAAGTGCTCAGAACCCCTGCACCTCTTAACCTAACAGCTTTACTTGTGCACGGTGTACTTCAGGATTAAACAGAGTCCTTTGACGAAGGTTTAATTTCTGTAAATTGGAAATTATTCTCAAAGAAATGAGAATTATATTATAAAGATATATATTTTAAATAAGCTATGAAGAAATTTTACTTGAACTCCGTGTTCTTGAACTCAGGTACTCTGCTGTGTGTTGGTTTAAAGATCCTGTCCTGGTTTTTTTTGCAAATCTGAGTAGAAATCTCCAGCTGAGCTTTGGTATCCATCAAATCTTTCTGTAGTTGTTGATTTTCAGACACTAATTTATTTAATGCCTCAGTATAATTCTCCTGGAGGTCTGCTAGTGAAACCTCTTTTGCCTAATAAAAAAGAATACTAGAGTCACTTACTTTATACAAGAATAACTTGTAATCTGTGATACTGCTGTTGGAAAATTACTTTCAGCTGTGACTAGTTAATCTATGGCTTTACTCAGGAAAAAGTGAAGATTTGGTTTTGGTCCCCTAAAAGAGAAACAACGTTCTGTTTCTTACAGTAAATAGGGGCAGAAAACAAGGAGCACAGTGGGCTTCCCTGATGTGCCAAGGAATATCCAAGGAACTGGAGGAAAGCTGGAACTAGGATGGAAGAAAGCTACGGATGAGAATCAAAAACAGGGAAAAAGAAAGAAAATAGCAGCCATGGATTCTTCCTCAAGAAAGAGAACGTTGAGCTCAGTGAAATAAGTCAGAAAGAGAAATCCAGATACTGTATGTTATCACTTAGATGTGGAATCTAAAAAATAAAACCAACAAATGAATATTACAAAACAGAAACAGAACAAACTAGGGGTTTACCAATGGGGAGAGGGGAGGGGGAGGACCAGATAGGGGTAGGGGTTTAAGAGATACAAATGCATGTATATGTATAAATAAATGAGCCACAAGGATATATTGTACAGCACAGGGAATAAAGTCATTATTTTACAATAACTCTAAATGGGCTATAATCTATAAAAATACTGAATCATGTTGTATACTTTAATATAATATTGTAACTATACTATACAATTATACAACTATGCATTAACTTAAAAAAAAAGCTACTGATTAAAAAAAAAAAAAGGGAAGAGAAGGTTGAATAGCCCCAGAACACCTGTGGAAGAAAATCAAAAGACCTATTTCAAAGAAAGAAATTTGGACATAAGGCTCTGAAAAGGAATTCTGGCTGGCAGGGACAACTTTTAAATAAACAACTCTCTGGTCTTAAAGAGTTTTACATAATGTTGGCACCTATTCTGGTATGTGAAATAAATTTGGACGTGATAAGGCAGTATTCAAGGATAAGGTAGGTATGACTACTCTGATCTGGTCTGAATTCTGTGATTATTTATTGTTCTTCAATTCTAGGTGTTTCCTGGTAATACAGTACCTAAAAAAACAGAGGTCTGGACCATTTTCTTCTAATGACAAAATATTTTCATTAGCATTCTGAAAAATTATGGTTATCTTCTTTGGAATTTAATTCAATGTTTAGCTTGGTCTTTTCTATAAAGAACTTTCCAAAAATAAGCTGGTAAACAGTGGTGTGACAAACAGAATTTACCTAACACAAAAATAAATCTTAAAATGAAACCATTTAACTATCTGTTCTAGCAGTGACAGTAAGTTACAAAATGCTAAAATCTCAAAAAAGAATTTGCAGGACATAGGAGCTAAACTATAAACTACTGTCAATTTTTTTTTTTACTGTGGTAAATACTTTATCAGAGCTATTGCTTTTACTATTAAGATAATTAGATACTTTTATTAAAACAGTTATTTAGCTAAAATATTCATTTGTAAAAGTAATATCACCTTCCCCCAAGGTAAAATGCAAAACGGCACTTTCTAATAATTGTTCTTAATCCATACACCATGTTTACACTGTGTGTAACTTCAAAACCAGAGGAAGTATAAACTGCTAACAGGATTCTCACCAGCCAGAGTTTGATGTCTGATGTCATTAAATATACTTTTTAAAAGAAGATAATGTTTGCTTTTGCCAGGCAGGCATCTTTTAAATTTTTCTCAAATTTATTATTTTATTATCAACAATTACAGATAAATGAATGTGGAAGGTAATATAAAAAGTGCATAGCAAGCACACACCTTGCTGCGTAAAGAAAGGACATTACCACCACTGTTAGATAGAGGTTTCAGGAGAAATTAAGCTGAACAGATTCTCTGGTCATAGTCTGGCTTACGCACCCCTGAGAGTTCCCAACTCTTAAATATGAATAGGTAATCTCTGCATAAGATAAGATTCTGTCAATCAGCTATTGCCAAATCCTGAGACTTCTGAAGATTCTGTGGTACAAATCGGATTGGTTCTAGGTTTTCTCCACCACCAGCTTAGTATTGGGTTAAATCAGGGCATATAAAGTCATTTTCCTCCCTCCTTCCCTCCCTCCCTCCCTCCCTCCCTCCCTTCCTTCCTCCCTTCCTTCTTCCCCCTTACAAAATGTTTAGCTGTTGTCTCCTCTCCCACTTTTTCCATCCTTGTAGGTTTGTGTTTAAAAAAAAAAAAAAAAATCCTTTCATTATAGTTTTAGAGGGATTTGGGGAGGGAGCAAGATTAGATGTGCACACTCATCTGCCACCTTAAATGATGGCATATTTCCTAGTGTAGGAAGTCATGATTAACCATCCCTCTATAGATTAACATTGAGTTTTTTTCAAAATTTTGGATATTGCAAACAACACTGAAATGACCATTTTTATGCCTTTGCTCCTACAGGATGGGTTCTTTGGGAATGCAAACTGATATGACCTTTCTGGAAAACAATGATGATCAAAATCAGAAAAGCACATGACTCAGGACTTTATAGGCTACATGTATTTACATACAGTTAAATGGATATTGCTAAATTGCCCTCTAGAATAGTTATGTCAATTCACTTTCTCATTAACAGAGCACTGAAGAGCCTGTTCCTCTATATTTATTTATTTATTTATTTTGTTTTGATTATTAGAGGGGTGTAACTGCTTTTCTTCATTACTGGATTTTTGCATTACTTCTATGAATTATCTATTTATGTCCTTTACCCATTTTTCTACTGGATTCCAATCTTTTTATTATCTTTACAGGAAATCCTTATATATTAATATTTTATATTAACCTTTTATCTGTTAATAGATTGTTTTCCTCTAGTCTATTAGTCTTTTTTAATGGGGTCTTTTGTCATCCAGAAATTTTATATTTTTATGCTGTAAAATTCCTTATGTTGTAAAATTCTTTACGGTTTTGTGATGCTAAGAGAGTCTCACCCTCTCAAAATATTATAAAAATGGTCCCCCGTATTTTCTTTTAGCTGAAATAACGTATTCATGTAGTTTTTTGCATGTTCTGCCACCCCAGCCTCCATAATCCATGAGTGTGAAACTAAAACTACTTAGGAGCAAATAGGGGCATTGTGTGACCATGAATCTTTGGAGGCACACACTCTCTGGAAATACAGAAAAAAAGAATTTCTACAATCTCTGGGCATTTGATGTACATCAAGAAAAGATGGGTCAGAACAGATGGGTCATTTTGAAAATTATATAGATTTTATAACAAAATAGTTCAAAGAGCATCCATACAGTTTATAACTCACTGTTAGCTGATCATGTTCTCTGGTTTCACAGCAGTTTGTTTACATTTCTTATCCTCCCTACTAGATTACCCTCAATCTTGTAAAGGCAAGAATCTTATCTTAATTCATCTTTGTGTCCATTACACTGTCTACTAAAATACTCTGAACATAAAAGATTCTAGAATATTTGATGAAATGAACTATATCTTGTAGAAATATAACTAAAACCAAACTATTTAAAAGATCATATACTTTATAATGAAAAGATATTGTGAACACAATAATTTCAGTAATAATAATAACAGCATCAAACATTTATTGTGTATTTACTAAATGCCAGACACTATGCTAAGCCCTTTACATACATTCTCCCTATTAAGAACACATTATGTATTTTATCACATACATAATATTTTTTTAAATCTTCCAATTGCTGGAGTGGAGAGTCATATTTTGCTCACTCCCGTCACTGTCTTGACTTCTTTTCATTTGAGAAAGTTTTTGCAGAAGGATTGTTTCATAGTTTGATCTTAACTTTCTCTTTACAATATCAGTATTTACAAAGTGATTTCTTTAAAGGCTTGGATAGTAGAAAAACTTAAGTTTCTATTTATGTACCTCATGTAAACCCAATTCCAATTTCATCACCATTTCAGAAAGACGATGATTTTCTAACTTGAGTGACTCCAACTGAGCCAAAATCTCCTGAGAAGGGAAAAGCAAAAAACAAATAAATGTAACAAATAAATCAAACGCATCTTATAAAATTTTTCCACATGTAATTTTCATTAGGCGAGGTCACATTCTTCATTCATATATACAAATACTTTCTGAAAGGTTGTTGAAAAGGTGTTTCAACATGAATTCATATGCATGCAATTAGAATACTATTCTAAGAAGATGAATCAGGCACTGGTAACCCCCAGCACTCCTCTTACTGGCCTCCACCTCCAGCATCACGTGGACTGCACTCCTTTCACAAGGTAGTAAAACTTATTTTCAGTCCTCATTCTCCTTAGCTTTTCTGCTTAGCCATTCCTACTTGAAAAGATTCCTTCCTTCCCTGCCTTCCTACTTCCTTTGTGAAAACTACCTGATTTCCTTCCTTATTGCTACTTTTCTTTTTAGCTCCATTCCAACACCTTTTTACCCTAAATGAGTAGATTCCTAAGTTTGGTGCAAGTCTCTCCTCTTCATACTCTATGCCTTCTCGCTATAATATCAAAGTCTCTCAGGGTTTCAAATGCCAACTTCATGCAAAGATTTCCACAGCTAAATGTCTTACCTTGATTTTAATCTTGAACTCCAGGCCTTCTGTGGAATTGACTACTAGATATTTCCATGGAAGTCCAGCCTTTATCTCAAACCAGTGTCCCAGCTTGCCTATTTTATGTACCCTTTATACAAACTCATTATCCTCCTCAAACCTGCTCCCTATCTTTTCTGTATTTCACTAAAGAGCATCACTTCCTTTTCAGTTGCCCAAGCCAGAATCCTGAGTGACATCTTTTCCTAACTCTGTCTAACTCATTCTTCTGGTCCAATCAAATACAAAGTCCAGTCGATTTTCTCCAGAATGCATCCATTTCCCTCTGCCTCCCTGGCGCAGCGCTCGGGCCACAGTCCCGCTGCTGTGACAGCATCCGAGTGGTCTCTTTGCCTCCTCACTTATTCTCCACACGATAACCACAGAGACCTTTTACTCCTGCACAGGGTGGGCAGGCCCTTCAGGAGCAGGTCACTGCTTTCCAGTCTCATCCCTGACCACTCGCCCTGTCTGAACTCTGGTCTGTCACAGCGAACGTGGCACAGCCTTAATACACACCCTACACACCACAGAGAGGGTCTCTTCACTTGTCTCATCTACTCTCACCTCCCACCAATCTCCACTAGACTGCTTGTTAACCAGTCTACCCTTAGCCTGAAGGAGAGGGCTAATAAAAATTTACTAAATTAACTACTATGGAAATTATACCTTTAATAAATTGAATCTTCAAAAACAAACTTCAGGGGCTTCCCTGGTGGCACAGTTGTTGGGAATCCACCTGCCAATGCAGGGGACATGGGTTCAAGCCCTGGTCCGGGAAGATCCCACATGCCTCAGAGCAACTAAGCCCGTGCGCCACAACTACCGAGCCTGAGCTCTAGAGCCCACAAGCCACAACTACTGAGCCCGCGTGCCACAACTACTGAAGCCTGCACGCCTAGAGCCTGTGCTCCGCAACAAGAGAAGCCACTGCAATGAGAAGCCCGTGTACAGCAATGAAGAGTAGCCCCCGCTCACCACAACTAGAGAAAGCCTGCACACAGCAACAAAGACCCAATGCAGCCAAAAATAAATAAATAAATTTTAAAAACAAAAACAAAACAAACTTCAAATAAAGAGAATTTTTGTTCGAGTTTCACCTTGTGCTCTACTGCTTTTTCTTCTGCCTTTTGTATCTCTGCTTTGAGTTGCCTCTCCATGTCAGAGGAAGAACTTTTGGTGGAAGCAATAGTGATATCTCGCTGATGTAACTCTCGAGTTAGCTGGGAGATCTCCATTTTCATTCCCTCTAGTACAGAACTGTAACTCTGTTCAGCCTGCAAAATCTGTTCTTTCAACTACAAAGAAATAGAAGGCATTAAAAATTAAGAGAAAACATGTTAGATAGAAAAATATAATAATAAAGTAATTTTTACCTTACCTCAAGACATGAATTTTTCCCTGATTAAATCTGCAGAAAATTAGCAATTTACCAAGCTGCATATCTGTACTGAAGGTCAGGTGGTTATACCCACAATTACCTATTAGATTTCAAAACAGGGAGAGATGCCCTACTCAAATGCTGAGAACCAGTATCAAAGTCAAAGCCACATTGTTTAGAGGACAGCGCCTGTCACCTTCATTCTTTTTCTAGTTGCAAATCTAAAAATTTTGCTTATATAGTTTCCTGGTCCACAGAAGACAACAGAAAGGCAAGAGGAAGAAAGGGGCTAGAAGTAATCTCAAAGAAGTGATAAAAAATATGAGTCAACAAACAGGACAGCCAGGGCCCACTAACATAGAGACAAACTCTGCACACCTCAAATGCCAATGAGGATATAACTACCCACAGCACAGGAGAGAATACACATCCATCACCACCTTTGGTCAGTAAGAAAATATTAAATGCCAGCTCATATAACATGTTCATGTGCTTGTGCAAGCAAGAAGGTGCGTAGCTTCTAGAAAACTTTTCCTCAAGGCACATTTAAAATAACGTTGTAGAGTTCAAAGGGGCAGGCTTCAACTCTCTTGAAACTACTTACATGGCATCCCTGGGGATGACACAGAAAGACACTCTCCTAAGCACCTTCCAGGTACTCTCTACTTGTGAGCATCAAATGGCCTCTGGGTTACACTTTTCTCTCATTAAAAATAATTCCTGTAACCTCTCAACCCACAGCTCAGTCCATAAACACAAAGGGCTTTGCGATCCCAGGCATGCGGACCTTTACCTTCTTAATCTCGGCCCTGTACTCATTGTTATGCACTTCCATCTTCTTCAGTTCTTCATATTTTTCCATTAGCTCTTGGCTCAGCTGTTTACATGTTGTACTCACAGATTCCAAGCTGTATGACAAAATAAAGGTCACATATTTAAAATAAAACAAAACCCTGGAACCCACAAATTGAGTTATCTAACCTACCTTCTTGATGTCCAAGAAATACCCTTAAACATCACCTCCCACCCCAAAATAAAACTAATTTCCGATTTCCTTATCACTGGAGGCAGCTAAATCCAATTCACACTTCTGGAGATATTTTTGAGTTCTGTGTTTACCTATATTCTTTCTCTCTGCTTAGAATATTCCTGGTTATAAAATTCTAAAGATTATAGCAACTTAGGTAGCTTTTTTCTCTCTAGTTGTACAGGAGCTGCATCATAATCTCAGTCTTCACCAACTTAATTACAATCCCATCCTACACACAGCTGCCAAAAGAATCTTCTTCAAAGAGTTTCCAACTTGTTACCCTTACTTAAGAAAAAATCACTCATCAGATACAAGAACCTCAGGGGCACCATACCTCTCTTATCTCACAGCTCATACTTATAAAGTCTTTTTGCTGCTAAATTGCTGGGCTTTACTGTCTGCCATGTGCCATTTGCTAAGCCTGACTTCTTGTCTCTTCACACACCATCCCCTTGACCACACAGCGCCTTCCCCTCCTACCAGGCAATGGATAGTCAACACCCTTTCAAGAGTCAGATCAACATTTACCTGGATAGAGCCACACTGACACTCATTCCTTAATTACCTTAAAAACAGTCTATTTTCAATTGTTAGAGCTTGAATGTAGACATTTTCTAGAATTTTCACTTTAAATTGCTCTTAGGTCCTTTAATGTGCATATTATGTTTCTCGAACTACAAATTCTATGATTAAAATAATGTCTTTTACTTCTTATCTCCCTCTAACCTTGCCCACCATACCCTTATGCCCTGCATCATTTGGTTCCAGACTGTTCAATACAGGCTTAATAACTATCTAGGTTGTTTCACCCACACAGCCAACTTACCAAATAAGCTATCGTTCAAAAATACCATCTCTACAATACAACAACACAAAAACAATCACTTAAATTCCTACAGTTCCTGTTTCAGGGAATATTCTGTTCAAACTGAACAACACAAATAAGCTGTCTAAAAGGGTTCATTTTTCTACTTGTCTTTTGATACAGAAAAATAATTTTGAAAGTCTTTGTTTTACTACTGAACACTGGTATTTCTATCCATTTATTCCAACTTTACCTATTTCTAAAAATCCTAGAATGCTTATTTATTTGGTACTTAGAATGTGACTACAGTGTGTCAAACATTGAGGTAGAGCGAGAAGAAAATCAGATAATCTTGTCCTATCTACAGATGGGAAAATCGAGGCCTAAAGAGACTAAAGTGTACCAGGTCACAACGCAAGAGGCAGTGTGTCAGAAACAAGAGGCAAGCCTTCAGAGCCTGCTGAGAGCACAGCAAAACATGTAAAAGATCACTAAAAAGTCTATCAATGGAAAATCAGGATAAAAAATGTAAATATTAGTTCTAATGTCAATAAGAATACTAAGCTTTTATTCAATCTAAAGTATGCAAATATACCTCAGTAATGACAACTAAGAATATCTTAAGTATTCCAAGGTGAGAAAGAAATAAAGCAGGGGGGACCTTGAAGATGGCGGAAGAGTAAGACGCGGAGATCGCCTTCCTCCCCACGGATACACCAGAAATACATCTACACGTGGAACAACTCCTACAGAACACCTACTGAACGCTGGCAGAAGACCTCACACCTCCCAAAAGGCAAGAAACTCCCCACGTACCTGGGTAGGGCAAAAGAAAAAAAGAAAAAACAGAGACAAAAGAATAAGGACGGCACCTGCACCAGTGGGAGGGAGCTGTGAAGGAGTAAAAGTTTCCACACACTAGGAAGCCCCTCCGCGGGCGGAGACTGCGGGAGGCAGAGGGGGGAGTTTCGGGACCGCGGAGTAGTGCACAGCGACGGGTGCGGAGGGCAAAGCGGGGAGATTCCTGCACAGACGATCGGTGCCGACCGGCACTCACCAACCCGAGAGGCTTGTCTGCTCACCCATCGGGGCGGGCGGGGCTGCGAGCTGAGGCTCGGGTTTTGGTTTTGGACGGAGCGCAGGGAGAGGACTGGGGTTGGCGGCTTGAACATAGCCTGAAGGGGTTAGTGCACCACGACTAGCCGGGAGGGAGTACGGGGAAAAGCCTGCACCTGCCGAAGAGGCAAGAGACTTTTTCTTCCCTCTTTGTTTCCTGGTGCGCGAGGAGAGGGGTTTAAGAGCGCTGCTTAAAGGAACTCCAGAGACGGGCGCGAGCCGCGGCTAAAAGCGCGAACCCCAGAGACGGGCGCGAGCCGCAGCTAAAACCGCAGACCCCAGAGACGGGCGGGAGACGCTGGGGCTGCTGCTGCCGCCACCAAGGGGCCTGTGTGCGAGCACAGGTCACTCTCCACACCCCTCTTCCGCGGAGCCTGTGCAGCCCGCCACTGCCAGGTTCCCGGGATCCAGGGACAACTTCCCTGGGAGTACGCACGGCGGGCCTCAGGCTGGTGCAACGTCACGCCGGCCTCTGCCGCAACGTCACGCCGCCTCTGCCGCCGCAGGCCCGCCCCGCACGCAGTGCCCCTCCTTCCCCCATCCCCCAACCCCCGGCCTGAGTGAGCCGGAGCCCCCGAATCAGCGGCTTCTTTAACCCCGTCCTGTCTGAGCAAAAAACAGACGCCCTCCAGCGACCTACATGCAGAGGCAGGGCCAAATCCAAAGCTGAGCTCCTGTGAGCTGTGAGAACAAAGAAGAGAAAGGGAAATCTCTCCCAGCAGCCTCAGAAGCAGCGGATTAAAGCTCCACAATCAACTTGATATACCCTGCATCTGTGGAATACCTGAATAGACAAGGAATGATCCCAAATTGAAGAGGTGGAATTTAGGAGCGAGATCTATGATTTTTTTCCCTTTTCCTCTTTTTGTGAATGTGTACGTGTATGCTTCTGTGTGAGATCTTGTCTGTATACTCTTGCTTCCACCATTTGTCCTAGGGCTCTATCCGTCCATGGTTTTCTTAAAAAATTTTTTTCTTAATAAGTAATTTTAATCGTAATAACTTTATTATACTTTACCTTCATTCTTTCTTTCTTTCTTTCCTTCCTTCCCTCCTTTAGACAACGAATCACCCCAAATTGAGGAGGTGGTCTCTGAGAGCAAGATTTATGATTTTTCCCCCTTTACCTCTTTTTGTGAACGTGTATGTGTATGCTTCTGTGTAAGATTTTCTCTGTATAGCTTTGCTTCCAACATTTGTCCTAAGGTTCTATCCGTACCTTTTTTTTTTTCTAAATATTTTTTAATTCAATAACTATATTATACTTTTATTTTTACTGTATCTTCTTTCTTTCTGTCTTTTTTCCTTCTTTCCCTCCTTCCTTCCTTCCTTCCTCCCTCCCTCCCTCCTTTCTTTCCTTCTTTGCTTCTTTCTTCCTTCCTTCCTTTCCTCCTTTCCTTCTTTCTTTCCTCATACTTCTACTAATTCTCGCTACTTTTTCTCCCTTTTATTCTGAGCCGTGTGGATGAAAGGCTCTTGGTGCTCCAGCCCAGGAGTCAGGGCTCTGCCTCTGAGGTAGGAGAGCCAACTTCAGGACACTGGTCAACAAGAGACCTCCCAGCTCCACATAATATTAAACGGTGGAAATCTCCCAGAGACCTCCATCTTAACACCAGCACCCAGCTTCACTCAACGACCAGCAAGCCACAGTGCTGGACAACCTATGCCAAACAACTAGCAAAACAGGAACACAACCCCACCCATTAGCAGAGAGGCTGCCTAAAATCATAATAAGGCCACAGACACCCCAAAACACACCACCAGACGTGAACCTGCCCACTAGAGAGACAAGATCCAGCCTCATCCAGCACAACACAGGCACTAGTCCCCTCCACCAGGAAGCCTACACAACCCACTGAAACAACCTTAGCCACTGGAGACAGACATCAAAAACAACAGGAACTAGGAACGTGCAGCCTGCAAAAAGGAGACCCCAAACACAGTAAGATAAGCAAAATGAGAAGACAGAAAAACACACAGCAGATGAAGGAGCAAGATAAAAACCCACCAGACCTAACAAATGAAGAGGAAATAGGCAGTCTACCTGAAAAAGAATTCAGAATAATGATAGTAAGGATGATCCTAAATCTTGGAAGTAGAATGGGCAAAATGCAAGAAACAGTTAACAAGGACCTACAAGAACTAAAGATGAAACAAGCAACGATAAACAACGCAATAAATGAAATTAAAAGTACTCTAGATGGGATCAATAGCAGAATAACTGAGGCAGAAGAACGGATAAGTGACCTGGAAGATAAAGTAGTGGAAATAACTACTGCAGAGCAGAATAAAGAAAAAAGAATGAAAAGAACTGAGGACAGTCTCAGAGACCTCTGGGACAACATTAAACGCACCAACATTCGAATTATAGGGGTTCCAGAAGAAGAAGAAAAAAAGAAAGGGACTGAGAAAATATTTGAAGAGATTATAGTTTAAAACTTCCCTAATATGGGAAAGGAAATAGTTAATCAAGTCCAGGAAGCACAGAGAGTCCCATACAGGATAAATACAAGGAGAAATACGCCAAGACACATATTAATCAAACTGTCAAAAATTAAATACAAAGAAAGCATATTAAAAGCAGCAAGGGAAAAACAACAAATAACACACAAGGGAATCCCCATAAGGTTAACAGCTGATCTCTCAGCAGAAACCCTACAAGCCAGAAGGGAGTGGCAGGACATACTGAAAGTGATGAAGGAGAAAAACCTGCAACCAAGACTACTCTACCCAGCAAGGATCTCATTCAGATTTGATGGAGAAATTAAAACCTTTACAGACAAGCAAAAGCTGAGAGAGTTCAGCACCACCAAACCAGCTTTACAACAAATGCTAAAGGAACTTCTCTAGACAAGAAACACAAGAGAAGGAAACGACCTATAATAACGAACTCAAAACAATATAGAAAATGGGAATAGGAACATACATATCGATAATTACCTTAAATGTAAATGGACTAAATGCTCCCACCAAAAGACACAGATTGGCTGAATGGATACAAAAACAAGACCCTTATATATGCTGTCTACAAGAGACCCACTTCAGACCTAGAGACACATACAGACTGAAAGTAAGGGGATGGAAAAAGATATTCCATGCAAATGGAAACCAAAAGAAAGCTGGAGTAGCAATTCTCATATCAGACAAAATAGACTTTAAAATAAGGACTATTAAAAGGGACAAAGAAGGACACTACATAATGATCAAGGGATCGATCCAAGAAGAAGATATAACAATTGTAAATATTTATGCACCCAACATAGGAGCACCTCAATACATAAGGCAAATACTAACAGCCATAAAAGGGGAGATCGACAGTAACACATTCATAGTAGGGGACTTTAACACCCCACTTTCACCCATGGACAGATCATCCAAAATGAAAATAAATAAGGAAACACAAGCTTTAAATGATACATTAAACAAGATGGACTTAATTGTTATTTATAGGACACTCCATCCCAAAACAACAGAATACACATTTTTCTCAAGTGCTCATGGAACATTCTCCAGGATAGATCATATCTTGGGTCACAAATCAAGCCTTGGTGAATTTAAGAAAACTGAAATTGTATCAAGTATCTTTTCTGACCACAACGCCATGAGACTAGATATCAATTATAGGAAAAGATCTGTAAAAAATACAAACACATGGAGGCTAAACAATACACTACTTAATAATGAAGTGATCACTGAAGAAATCAAAGAGGAAATAAAAAAATACCTAGAAACAAATGACAATGGAGACACAACGACCCAAAACCTATGGGATGCAGCAAAAGCAGTTCTAAGGGGGAAGTTTATAGCAATACAAGCCCACCTTAAGAAGCAGGAAACATCTCGAATAAACAACCTAACCTTGCACCTCAAGCAATAAGAGAAAGAAGAACAAAAAAACCCCAAAGCTAGCAGAAGGAAAGAAATCATAAAAATCAGAACAGAAATAAATGAAAAAGAAATGAAGGAAACGATAAAAAAGATCAATAAAACTAAAAGCTGGTTCTTTGAGAAGATAAACAAAATAGATAAACCACTAGCCAGACTCATCAAGAAAAAAAGGGAGAAGACTCAAATCAATAGAATTAGAAATGAAAAAGGAGAAGTAACAACTAACACTGCAGAAATAAAAAAAATCATGAGAGATTACTACAAGCAACTCTATGCCAATAAAATGGACAATCTGGAAGAAATGGACAAATTCTTAGAAATGCACAACCTGCCAAGACTGAATCAGGAAGAAATACAAAATATGAATAGACCAATCACAGGCACTGAAATTGAAACTGTGATTAAAAATCTTCCAACAAACAAAAGCCCAGGACCAGATGGCTTCACAGGTGAATTCTATCAAACGTTTAGAGAAGAGCTAACACCTATCCTTCTCGAGCTCTTCCAAAATATAGCAGAGGGAGGAACACTCCCAAATTCCTTCTACGAGGCCACCATCACCTTGATACCAAAACCAGACAAGGATGTCACAAACAAAGAAAACTACAGGCCAATATCACTGATGAACATAGATGCAAAAATCCTCAACAAAATACTAGCAAACTGGGCTTCCCTGGTGGCGCAGTGGTTGAGAGTCCGCTTGCAGATGCAGCGGACATAGGTTCGTGCCCCGGTCCGGGAAGATCCCACATGCCGCGGAGCGGCTGGGCCCGTGAGCCATGGCCGCCGAGCCTGCGCGTCCGGAGCCTGTGCTCCGGCAACGGGAGAGGCCACAACAGTGAGAGGCCCAAGTACTTGAAAATTTAAAAAAAAAAAAAAAAAATACTAGCAAACAGAATCCAACAGCACATTAAAAGGATCATACATCATGATCAAGTGGGGTTTATTCCAGGAATGCAAGGATTCTTCAATATACGCAAATCTATCAATGTGATAAACCATATTAACAAATTGAAGGAGAAAAACTATATGATCATCTCAATAGATGCAGAGAAGGCTTTTGACAAAATTCAACACCCATTTATGATAAAAACCCTCCAGAAAGTAGGCATAGAGGGAACTTTCCTCAACGTAATAAAGGCCATATATGACAAGCCCACAGCCAACATCATCCTCAATGGTGAAAAACTGAAAGCATTTCCACTAAGATCAGGAACAAGACAAGGTTGCCCACTCTCACCACTCTTATTCAACATAGTTTTGGAAGTTTTAGCCACAGCAATCAGAGAAGAAAAGGAAATAAAAGGAATCCAAATCGGAAAAGAAGAAGTAAAGCTGTCACTGTTTGCAGATGACATGATACTATACATAGAGAATCCTAAAGATGCTACCAGAAAACTACTAGAGCTAATCAATGAATTTGGTAAAGTAGCAGGATACAAAATTAATGCACAGAAATCTCTGGCATTCCTATATACTAATGATGAAAAATCTGAAAGTGAAATCAAGAAAACACTCCCATTTACCATTGCAACAAAAAGAAAAAAAGATCTAGGAATAAACCTACCTAAGGAGACGAAAGACCTGTATGCAGAAAATTAAAGATGAAAGAAATTAAAGATGATACAAATAGATGGAGAGATATACCATGTTCTTGGATGGGAAGAACCAACATTGTGAAAATGACTCTACTACCCAAAGCAATCTACAGATTCAATGCAATCCCTATCAAACTACCACTGGCATTTTTCACAGAACTAGAACAAAAAATTTTGCAATTTGTATGGAAACACAAAAGACCCCGAATAGCCAAAGCAATCTTTAGAACGAAAAAAGGAGCTGGAGGAATCAGGCTCCCTGACTTCAGACTATACTTCAAAGCAACAGTAATCAAGACAGTATGGTACTGGCACAAAAACAGAAAGATAGATCAGTGGAACAGGATAGAAAGCCCAGAGATAAACCCACGCACATATGGACACCTTATCTTTGATAAAGGAGGCAGGAATGTACAGTGGAGAAAGGACAGCCTCTTCAATAAATGGTGCTGGGAAAACTGGACAGGTACATGTAAAAGTATGAGATTAGATCACTCCCTAACACCATACACAAAAATAAGCTCAAAATGGATTAAAGACCTAAATGTAAGGCCAGAAACTATCAAACTCTTAGAGGAAAACATAGGCAGAACACTCTATGACATAAATCACAGCAAGATCCTTTCTGACCCACCTCCTAGAGTAATGGAAATAAAAACAAAAATAAACAAATGGGACCTAATGAAACTTCAAAGCTTTTGCACAGCAAAGGAAACCATAATCAAGACCAAAAGACAACCCTCAGAATGGGAGAAAACATTTGCAAATGAAGCAACTGACAAAGGATTAATCTCCAAAATTTACAAGCAGCTCATGCAGCTCAATAACAAAAAAACAAACAACCCCATCCAAAAATGGGCAGAAGACCTAAATAGACATTTCTCCAAAGAAGATATACAGAATGCCAACAAACACATAAAAGAATGCTCAACATCATTAATCATTAGAGAAATGCAAATCAGAACTACAATGAGATATCATCTCACACCAGTCAGAATGGCCATCATCAAAAAATCTAGAAACAATAAATGCTGGAGAGGGTGTGGAGAAAAGGGGACACTCTTGCACTGCTGGTGGGAATGTGAATTGGTTCAGCCACTATGGAGAACAGTATGGAGGTTCCTTAAAAAACTACAAATAGAATTACCATATGACCCAGCAATCCCACTACTGGGCATATGCCCTGAGAAAACCAAAATTCAAAGAGAGTCATGTACCAAAATGTTCATTGCAGCTCTATTTACAATAGCCTGGAGATGGAAACAACCTAAGCGCCCATCATCGGATGAATGGATAAAGAAGATGTGGCACATATACACAATGGAATATTACTCAGCCTTAAAAAGAAATGAAATTGAGCTATTTGTAATGAGATGGATAGACCTAGAGTCTGTCATACAGAGTGAAGTAAGTCAGAAAGAAAAAGACAAATACCGTATGCTAACACATATATATGGAATTTAAGGGAAAAAAAATGTCATGAAGAACCTAGGGGTAAGACAGGAATAAAGACGCAGACCTACTGGAGAACGGACTTGAGGATATGGGGAGGGGGAAGGGTGAGTTTTGACAGGGCGAGAGAGAGTCATGGACATATACACACTAACAAACGTAGTAAGGTAGATAGCTGGGGGGAAGCAGCCGCAAGGCACAGGGATATTAGCTCGGTGCTTTGTGACAGCCTGGAGGGGTGGGATGGGGAGAGTGGGAGGGAGACGCAAGAGGGAAGACATATGGGAACATATGTATATGTATAGCTGATTCACTTTGTTATAAAGCAGAAACTAACACACCATTGTAAAGCAATTATACCCCAATAAAGATGTTTAAAAAAAAAAAAAAGAAAAAAAGAAATAAAGCAAAAACTCTGTGTGTGTATGCATGTATATTTAATATGTAAAGAAAATATTTAGTGGTTTGCAAAAACAGAAATAAAAGATATATTACTTAAAGATAGGACAAAAAACTTATTACTATACTTAAAAGGGTAAAACAGCAATTTTTTGGTTATCTGTTTGCCTAAAGGCTAACAGTTTATTTATTTTATTTTTATCTTCTACACAGCAGAAAATACTACTGTACAAATGACCATGATTTACGTTTAAACAAAATATCAAACTCTTCCCAATCAGCAAGTTCAGCGGGATGATAAAAAAAGTTCACAGTATGGTGATACAAGTGAACTGGGCATGGTATAGCATAAGTCAGGATTCAATCAACACACTAGGAAATATCAACAGCATTTCAGCACAGAAGGAAGGAGCACCATGTGTCCAGGGAGATCTTCCCAAGAGCAGCTCCACTGATGTGGCTGGTAGAGGGGAAAGGCTGCCTAACTGAAGGCCTTCTGCACAGGAGAAATGTGAAGACGTACAGTCAGTCAATAGAGACACCTCTTTTGAAGAATTTGGTTTTAAAGGACAGCAGACAAATACAGAAGTAACTTGACAGGGGTATAGAATTAAAGGAGGATTTTCATTTTTTTCCCAAGATGAGGAATATTAAAACATATTTTATACTAGTGGAAATGATTTAGCAGAGATTAAAAACTTGATGATGTAAAAGAGAAAAGGAGAAGCTGTAGAATCAGTATGTAAGTGGAGTCTTAGGAGCACAGACATCATCCATTGATTCATTCACTCTAACAGATTAAGGACACAGATAGATTGCAGGCTGACTGGTAGGTTTGGTGGTAAGAATATTAGGAAGTTCTCCTTTAACTGAGATTTACAGTTCTCCTTTAATCTCAATGAAATAAGAAGTTAGGTCATTTGTGAATGATAGAGAAAAAAAATTTTTTTCACTTGTTATATTAGCTTACTTTATCAACACGATGATTGAAAATAGTTTCTAACAATTTGAGTGTTTCTGAAATGTATGTAATTACCTACCTGCCTTCCAGACGAGTCACTTCTGCCTGCAGAAGTTCTTCACTAGTGTGGGTAAAATCCAGTCGGAAGAGCACATTCTCTAAGTCTCCCTGCCCTTGAGAGGCATACCTCCTTTCTGCCTGAGACTCCTCCAGTGACCTATGGGAAGATACAGGAGGACTGTTAAACGCCTTGTATCTTTGCAAACAAAAGCAACACACAGCCAGTTCATATTTCCCAACTCTTTTTGGTAATGAAACTCTTCAGAACTCTTCAGTTTGTTTCCTGATTTACAAAAAAACAAAACAAAACAAAAAACTGGGCGAGTAAAGAGGCAGAGATGATGCTTCTAAAAAAGTCAGCAACAGTTTACTCCTTTCTCAACTGGGATTTGGCCTGTTTTTCAAGGGAAAAAGACAAAATGGCAAAAATCACCTTGTTGACACTTGATACCTTGAGTCAAAGAAACTGAAAAGTTATAGACAAAAACAGAAATGTGCACCAGACTTAAATTACAAACTTCAGAGCAACAGTTCATACACAGAAATAAAATTAACTTTAGGAATTTTTTAAAGGGCTATCTCAATAGCTGGCTTATTGATGATAAGCAGCTACTAAACATGACCTGTTCTACCAAGGAAGGGAGGCCTCCCAGGAGACGTAGACTATAATTCCTTTCACGTTTGCAGTTTTGGCAAGGGTATGGATTGACAAAAGGGTTCCTAACTTTCTAAACATCAGAGTCTCTTGGTTAGGGATTGACAAAAGGGTTCCTAACTTTCTAAACATCAGAGTCTCTTGGTTAGGGGACCCAAACTGTAGGCAGAAAAAACTAATCATACAATTTTTTCTAAAGATATAAAAATTTAACTCAGAAATTAAAACTGAATAAGAAAACCCATAATATGATCAAACACAAAATTATGAATATGCAATATTAAAAATGGTGCTTCATACTAAACCACCCTGTGGCTAAGATTAATAATATTTAAGATTAAATATACCTTATGGTCTCTACTGTGTGTTGAGTGTCAGTTGCCTTTAATTTTGCTTGTAGCTTCTCCTTTTGTATTCTTGTCTCACACATGAAATTTTCTTGAGTCTGAAGAGCTGCCTTCAATTCTCTCTTTTCTTCTTGCAGAACCTGCAAAAATACTCAGAAAAAAAGTCAGATGTTATTAAATTTTTCTATTTCATGAGAAAACGTAGCCAGGGAATCAAACTGTAAGTTATATAACAGGCACCATATTAATAAGGCCTGTTATTAATATCTGATCCTGTTATTAATATCTATATATTGGCTACAGAGTAGGGAAGAAACCATAGATTTTGGAACCTAGTTCCAGGTTCATTAGTCTCTCTTAAAACACACATACACACATTTCCTCTGTTACAGTATATTACAATTTAAAAAACATACCTCTAACAGTTTTTCAGATTCCCTCAATTTTTCTTCTTTTTGCTGCTGGTCTTGCATAATAGTCATATTGGTTCCAACCAAGTCATTGACCCTCATGGTGAGGCGCTCTATTTCCAACTCATTGGCACAGATGGTGTCATTGGCCCGCTCCAGCTTACTGCTCAGGTGCTGAATTTCCGACTGGCTGGACAGTTCCACAGACTCTAATTTTTGTTTCCGATTGGCAAGCTGAGCCTAGAAACACATAAATTAACAACTGGTAAAAGTGAAAAGGTAAAAGAATAATCAATGAATAAGGAAAACTAAAATGAAACTGAGTTTTACTTCCATAAATACATATAGCATTAGCTCATTAAAAATATATAATCCAAAAAAAAAAAATATATATATATATATAATCCATTCATGATAAAAACAATTTCCATAATAAAAACTAGGAATAGAGGCGAACTTTCTCAATTTGGTAAAGACAATCTACAGAAACCTTACAGCCAACATTATACTTAAAGAGGGGAAACTTGATACTTTCCCACTAAGATCAGGTACAAGGCAAGGATGTCTCCTCACACCACTCCTTTTCAATGTCACACTGGATATCCTTGTTAATGCAATAAGGCAAGAAAAGGAAATAAAAGGTATACAGATCAGGAAAGAAGTCATAAAACTGTCTTTGTCCACAGATAACATGATCATCTATGTAGAAAATCTGAAAGAATCAACCAAAAAAAAAAAAATCTCCTGGAGTTAGTAAGCAATTATAGCAAGGTTGCAGGATATAAGGTTAATATATAAAAGTCAATCACTTTCCTATATGTCAACAATAAACATGTGGAATTTAAATTAAAAACACAATACTATGGGCTTCCCTGGTGGCGCAGTGGTTGAGAGTCCCCCTGCCGATGCAGGGGACGCGGGTTCGTGCCCCAGTCTGGGAAGATCCCGCATGCCGCAGAGCGGCTGGGCCCATGAGCCATGGCCACTGAGCCTGCGCGTCCGGAGCCTGTGCTCCGCAACAGAGAGGTCACAACAGTGAGAGGCCCGCATACTGCCAAAAAAAAAAAAAAAAAAAAAACCTCACAATACTACTTATAGTAACACCTAAATAAATCACTTAAGTATAAATCTAACAAAATATGTACAAGATCTATATGAGAAAAACTATAAAACTCTGATGAATGAAATTAAAAAACTAAATAAATGAGATATTCCATGTTCATGGAAAGAATCAATCCTGTCAAGATGTCAGTTCTTCCCAATATTATCTATGAATTCAACACAATCCCAATCAAAACATCAGCAAGTTATTTTATGGATATCAACAAACTACAGTTTATATGCAGAGGCAAAGACTAAGAATAGCCAATACAATATCAAAAGAGAAGAACAAAGTTGGATGACTGATGTTACCTAACTTCAAGATTTACTATAAAGCTACAGTAATCAAGACAGTGTAGTACTGGCAAAAGAACAGACAAACAGATTAATGTAACAGAATACAGAGCCCAGAAATAGACCTTTATAAATATAGTCAACTGATCTTTGATAAAAGAGCAAAGGTGATACAATGGAGCAAAGATAGTCTCTTCAACAAATGGTGCTGGAATAACTGGACATCCACATGCAAAAAAATGAATCCAGACAAAGGCCTTACACTCTCCACAAAAATTAACTAAAATGGATCATAGACATAAATATAAAATGAAAACTATAAAACTCTTAGAAGATAACATAGGAGACAACATAGATGACTTTGGGGACAGTAGGAGATAGGGGACCTACTGAGGTAGGAGATAGATGGACCCCTGGGCTGGACAGCTGGTGTCTGCAAGTGAAGTAAAATTGAAGCTTTGTTCTCACCCAGCCACTCCAAGGAGAAAGCTAGTGGCAGAAGCTGAGCTCTGCTGAAGTAAAAAGATGACCAGTCCTGAGGTCAAGGAAAACTTCCCTGTCTGCATATGTGCAGGAAGGCTCCTTGGGGGTCCAAAAGAGAGGGGGCGCCACCCCATAAGTGTGGACATATTCCCACAGGCCTCTGCAGTGGGATCCATCTTTGCAAAAAGTTGCGCACACATCTTGGGGAGGGTCCTAGGACCAGTCAGGTGTGAAAAAAGAAACAAGATAACTGGCCAAAGGTAAACAAAGACCTGGAAGAACTGTCCTACATAAAGGATTTAAATCAACTCTTTACTGCACTCCTCCTCATTAGACAGGACGCACATACTCTTTCTCTCTGGGTGTGTATTTATGCCTAGCTTCTGACTTACTGCACTCCTCATTCAGGATGACCACACTCCTCTCCTGGTATGTATTTCTGCCTTGCTTCTGTCTTAAATAAACTGCTTCTCTGTGTGCTCTCCTACATGATATGCTGTTTCTCTAATAATAAACTTTGTACCTGTTTTTACAGTTTTTGCCTCCTTGAAACATTCTTGCCTTCAATGGGGGTTACAGCCAGGGCCACAATGCTTCTATCCTCTAGTCCCTGGTGGTCTAGCAGCTAGGATTCCTGGTTTTCATCCAGACTACCCAGGTTCAATTCCTGGCCAGGAAACTAAGATCTCTCTTCAGGACCACTCACCACTATCTCTCCAAGATCAATATCTTTGTAGACACAACACCAAAGACACAATCCCTGAAAGAAATAACTGATAAGCTGAAATTCATTAAAATTGAAAACTTTTACTCTATGAAAGACAATGTCAAGAGATTGAGAAGACAAGCCAGGTCTGGGAGAAAATATTTGCAAAAGACACACCTGATAAAAGGACTGTTATACAACATATAAAAAGAACTCTTAAAATTCAACAAGAAAACAAACAACTCCATTAAAAAATAGGCCAAAGACTTGAATACAGATGGCAAACAAATATTATATATGAAAAGATGATCTATATCATATATCATCAAGGAAACGCAAATTAAAACAACAATTACATATCTATTAGAATGGCCAAAATCTGGAACACTGATAATAGTAAATTCTGGCGAGGATAAGGAGCAACAGGAACTCTCATTCATTGCTGGTGAGAATGCAAAATATTACAGCCATTTTGGAAGACAGTCTGATGTTTTCTTACAAAACATATTCTTACCATATAATCCAGCAATTGTGTTTCTTGGCATTTACCCAAAGAAGTTTGAAAATGTATGTCCACACAAAAACCTGAATATGGATGTTTAAAGCAGTTTTATTCATAATTGCCAAAACTTGGAAGCAACCAAGTACGTGTGGGGATAAGTAAACTGTGCTATATCCAGACAATGGAATATTATTCAATGCTAAAAAGGAATAAGCTATCAAGCCATGAAAACACATGAAGGAGTCTTAAACTCATATTACTAAGTGAAAGAAACCAGTCTGAAAAGGCTACATACTGTATGATTCCAACTATACAACATTCTGGAAAAGGGAAAACAATAGAGAAAATAAAAAGGTCAGTGATTATGGGGAGGGTAGGCAGGGGAGTGATGAATAGGCAGAGCACAGAGGAAATTTATGGCAGTGAAAATAATCTGTATGATATTATAATGATGGATATGTTTATGGATGGATGGAGAAGAGACGCTGCCTACCTACTGAAAAGACAGCTGCATTATTCTACCTACTTGTACAGAAGTTTAACTATATCCATGACTCATCATATAGGAAAACTGGATTTATCTCTTATTTAAAACATAGGAAAAAGGAACTATAGTGCCTTATTTTATTTCTTACAGAAGTGCAGAAATTAAAATTTTTTAAAAGTCACTAAACCACTTAAATTTCCAGGTCAAATTTTCCTCTCTCCCCACCCCCAAACATGTTTCATGTAGTTAATTATTGTGTTTTAACATTCTTTTCATGAAAATCACACACATTCCAATGATTCAAATTGACCACAAAAATGTTTACCTGTGGGAGGAAAGAAGTGGGGAGAAGAGAATTGTAGAATTTTGTTCCTTCAGGAAAAAGGTGTGTGGAGGGGAGGAAGGATTTGTTCTGTCATCAACTTTTGGACACTCCCTGAGCTAAAAGACTCAACTAAATACAGTGAATCTCAAAGTTTCCTTCTATGCTTTATCTACTGAGTTACATACCAATAAGACCACTTTAGCAACTGTCTCATGGACCTGCAGTACACAGTTCCTAGAACCTGGATGATTTTTTAGGCTATGTATCCCAGCTATACTGTTTTTTAGCTCCCAACTTTCTAGTTTTCAGAAATTTTAATCCAGCATCCTGAAAAGTACTTCATCTTCACACTGAAGATAAGCATAAATCATTTGTGTAAGTAAAACTTCCCTTATTCTAAATATTTTTAAAAGGTAAAGCAGGGCTTCCCTGGTGGCGCAGCGGTTAAGAGTCCGCCTGCCAATGCAGGGGACACAGGTTCGTGCCCCGGTCCGGGAGGATCCCACATGCCGCGGAGCGGCTGGGCCCGTGAGCCATGGCCGCTGAGCCTGCGCGTCCGGAGCCTGTGCTCCGCAACGGGAGAGGCCACAACAGTGAGAGGCCTGCGTACCACAAAAAAAAAGGTAAAGCACACAATTTTATTTTTAGAAATTTAAGTGGAAATGTCTCTGGGAAATCTATCTGCTGTGGATTTAAGGATTTTATTGTGAATAGTACAGGGCCAAAATCCTATATTGTGGGCACATAAAGTAGACGCTCAACAATGCCCATAAGCCAGAAAAAGGGTGGGAGGAGAAAGGCAAAGAGGCAGATAAATAGTGTTTATATAAATTACAGATCCAAGATTCCAGCACAAAGATTCAAAAAATTTTACCAGATTCCTGCAACAGTGTGAAAAAAGAACATCAAATAGGTTTAAATGCACAAGAATAACTGCCAGGATGCAACTGTCTCCAAACTTTTAAAATACAATATAAACTACCCGCCCCCAACAAGGGGAAATCTTACATAAAATTCTGTACAGAATATATAACTGAAGACATTGGATGAGGATGATAAGAAAGAGCCCAACATGCTGAACCTCCCCAACCCTACTTTAAACTGCACAGCAGCCCTGGGGCTTGACAGAACATAGCTAGAAAACTACTGTTCAACTGGATGCTCCAGATGAAAAACAATACATAACTGCAAAACACTAGCATTGTCTTTTTAACACTGTTAACAGCTATTTAACATTATTCAGTTCAGATCTGTGACCTTAAAGTAAACTGGTATTGAAGTTATAGTTTAACTAAGCTACAGTTTAACCAGCTGGCCAAGATTTGATACTTAAAAACTAAACAACTAGTTTTGTGGCATCAAGAACATAGCTTTTTTTTTTTTAACATCCTAATTGGAGTATAATTGCTTTACAATGGTGTGTTAGTTTCTGCTGTATAATAAAGTGAATCTGCTATATCCACATATACCCTCCCTCTTGCATCTCCCTCCCACCCTCCCTATCCCACCCTCTAAGTGGTCTCAAAGCACCTAGCTGATCTCCCTGTGCTATGCGGCTGCTTCCCACTAGCTATCTATTTTACATTTGGTAGTGTATAGATGTCAATGCCACTCTCTCACTGTGTCACAGCTTACCATTCCCCCTCCCCATGTCAAGTCCATTCTCTATGTCTGTGTCTTTAATCCTGATCTGCCCCTATGTTCTTCAGAAACTTTTTTTTCTTTTTTTTAGATTCCATATATATGTGTTAGCATTTCTCTTTCTGACTTACTTCAGTCTGTGTGACAGACTCTAGGTCCAACCACCTCACTACAAATAACTCAATTTTGTTTCTTTTTATGGCTAAGTAATATTGCATTGTGTATATGTGCCACATCTTCTTTATCCATTCATCTGTCGATGGACACTGGGGATGCTTCCATGTCCTGGCTACTGTAAATAGTGCTGCAATGAACATTGTGGTACATGACTCTTTTTGAATTATGGTTTTTTCAGGGCATATGCCCAGTAGTGGGATTGCTGGGTCATACAGTAGTTCTATTTTTAGTTTAAGGAACCTCCATACTGTTCTTCATAGTGGCTGTATCAATTTACATTCCCACCAACAGTGCAAGAGGGTTCCCTTTTCTCCACACCCTCTCCAGCATTTATTGTTTGTAGACTTTTTGATGATGGCCATTCTGACCAGTGTGACATGATACCTCGTGGTTTGGATTTGCATTTCTCTAATGATTAGTGATGTTCAGCATCCTTTCATGTGTTTGTGGGCAGTCTGTATATCTTCTTTGGAGAAATGTCTATTTAGGTCTTCTGCCCATTTTTGGATTGGGTTGTTTGTTTTTTTGTTATTGAGCTGCATGAGCTGCTTGTATATTTTGGAGATTAATCCTTTGTCAGTTGCTTCGTTTGTAAATATTTTCTCCCATTCTGAGAGTAGCCTTTTCATCTTGTTTATGGTTTCCTTTGCTGTGCAAAAGCTTTTAAGTTTCATTAGGTTTCATTTGTTTATTTTTGGTTTTATTTCCCTTTCTCTAGAAGGTGGGTCAAAAAGGATCTTGCTGTGATTTATGTCACAGAGTGTTATGCCTATGTTTTACTCTAAGAGTTTTATAGTGTCTGGCCTTACATTTAGGTCTTTAATCCATTTTGAGTTTATTTTTGTGTATGGTGTTAGGGAATGTTCTAATTTCATTCTTTTACATGTAGCTGTCCAGTTTTCCCAGCACCACTTATTGTAGAGGCTGTCTTTTCTCTATTGTATATTCTTGCTTCCTTTATCAAAGATAAGGTGACCACACGTGAGTGGGTTTATCTCTGGGCTTTCTCTCCTATTCCATTGAGCTATATTTCTGTTTTTGTGCCAGTACCATACTGTCTGTATTACTGTAGCTTTGTAGTATAGTCTGAAGTCCGGGAGCCTGATTCCTCCAGCTCTGTTTTTCTTTCTCAAGATTGCTTTGGCTATTCAGGGTCTTTAGTGTTTCCATGCAAATTGTGAAATTTTTTGTTCTAGAAGAACATAGGTTTACTTTTTTCTTTATGTTTTTAAACTGAAGTATAGTTGACATACAATATTATGTTAGTTTCAGGCTTACAGCATAGTGATTCTACACATATACATTACATATTGATCTCCATGATAAGTCTAGTAGCCATATATCACTATACAAAGTTATTACAATATTATAGACTATATTCCCTATGCTGCACATTTCATCCCCATTACTTAATTATTTTATAACTGGAAGTCTGTACCTCTTAATTCCCTTAGCCTATTTTGCCCAACTCCTCAACCCCAAACCCATGGCAACTACAGTTGTTCTCTGTATCTATGAGTCTGTCTCTGTTTTGTTGTTTGTTTCATCTTTTAGATTCCACATGTAAGTGAGGTCATATGGAATTTGTCTTTGTCTTTCACTTAGAGTAGTACTCTCTAGGTCCATCCATGTTGTTGCAAATGGTAAAAATTTCATTCTTTTTCTTGACTAATATTCCACTGTATACATATACCACATCTTGTTTATCCATTCATCTATCACTGGGCACTTAGGTTGCTTCTATATCTTGGCTACTGTGAATAATGCTGCAATGAATAGAAGGGTGCATATATCTTTTTGATTTTTTTTGGGGGGGGGAATGCCCAGAAGTATAATTGCTAGGTCATATGGTAGTTCTATTTTTAATTTTTGAGGAATCTCCATGCTGCTCTCCGTAGTGGCTGCACCAATTTACATTCCCACCAACAGTGCTTGAGGGTTCCCTTTTCTCCACATCCTCACCAACACTTGTTATTTGTTACCTTTTTGATAATAGCCAGTCTGACAGGTGTGAGGTGGTAGCTCAGTGTGGTTTTAATTTGCATTTCCCTGATGATTAGTGATGCTGAGCATCTTTTCTCATGTCTGTTGGCCATCTGTATGTCTTCTCTGGAAAAACGTCTATTCAGGTCCTCTGCCAATTTTTTACTCAAGTTGTTTTTTGATGTTGAGCTGTTTAAGTTCTTTGTATATTTTTGATATTAACTTCTTATCAAATAAATCATTTGCAAATATGTTCTCCCATTCAGTAGTCTACCTTTTCATTTTGTTGATAGTTTCCTTTGCTCTTCAAAGACATTTTAGTTTGATATAGTCCCACTTGTTTATCTTTGCTGTTGTTTTCCTTGCCTGAGGACACAGATCCAAAAGACTATTGCTAAGAATGATGTCAAAGAACATATTGCCTATGTTTTCTTCTAGGAGTTTTATGCTTTCAGGTCTCACATTTAAGTCTTTAATCCATTTTGAGTTTATTTTTGTACAGGGTATAAGAAAGTGATCCAGTTTCATTCTTTTGTCTATAGATGTATAGTTCTCCCAACACCATTTACTGAAGAGACTGTCTTTTCCCCATTGTATATTCTTGGCTCCCTTGTCATAAATTAATTGACCATATAAGCGTGGGTTTATTTCTGGACTCTCTATTCTGGTGCATTGATCTATGTGTCTGTTTTTTTGCCAGTACCATATAGTTTTTGTTTTTGTTTATGTTTTGCGGTACACGGGCCTCTCACTATTGTAGCCTCTCCCGTTGTGGAGCACAGGCTCTGGACGCGCACGGGCCCAGCTGCTCCACGGCATGTGGGATCCTCCCAGACCGGGGCACGAACCCGTGTCCCCTGCATCGGCAGGCGGACTATCAACCACTGCACCACCAGGGAAGCCCCATATAGTTTTGATTACTATAGACTTATAGTATAGTTTGAAATCAGGGAATATGACACCTCCAGCTTTATTTTTCTTTCTTAAGATTGCTTTAACTATTTGGGGTTTGGTTTTGTGTGTGTGTGGTTCTATACAAACTTTAGATTTATCTGTTCCAGTTCTGTGAAAAATGTCATTGGAATTTTGATAGGGACTGCACTGAATGTGTAGATTGCTTTAGGTAGTATGGCCATTCTAACAATATTTATTCTTCTAATCCATGAGTATGGTACATCTTTCCATTTATTTGTGTCATCTTCATCTTCTTTCATAAACATCTTAATAGTTTTCAAAGTATACGTGTTTCACCTTTTTGGTTAAACTTACTCCTAGGTATTTTATACTTTTTGATGCACTTGTAAATGGGACTGAAGTCTTAATTTATCTTTCTGATAGTTCATCATTAGTATATAAAAAAGCAACAGATTTCTGTATATTGATTTTGTAGCCTTCAACTTTACTGAATTAATTAGTTTTTTGTGTTTTTTTTTTTTTTTGCGGTACGCGGGCCTCTCACTGTTGTGGCCTCTCCCATTGCGGAGCACAGGCTCCGGACGTGCAGGCTCAGCAGTCATGGCTCACGGGCCCAGCCGCTCCACGGCATGTGGGATCTTCCCGGACCAGGGCACGAACCCGTGTCTCCTGCATTGGCAGGCAGACTCTCAACCACTACGCCACCAGGGAACCCCTGAATTAATTAGTTTTAATAGTGTTTTTTGGTGGAGGCTTTAGTTTTCTACATATAGTAACATACCATCTGCAAATAGTGACAGTTACTTCTTCCTTTCCAATTGGATGGCTTTCATCTCTTTTCCTTGTCTGCCTGCAATGCCTAGGACTTCTAGTATCATGCTGAATAAAAGTAGTGAGAATGGGCATCCTTGCCTTGTTCCTGATCTTAGAAGAAAAGCTTTCAGCTTTTCACAGTTGAGTATTACGCTAGCTGTGGGTTTGTCAAATATGGCCTTTATTATCTTGAGGTATGTTCCCTCTACACCTGCTTTCTTGAGAGTTCTTATCATAAATGAATGTTGAATGTTGTCAAATGATTTTCCTGCATCTATTGAGATGACCATATGATCTTTTATCATTTTTAAATGTGGTGTATAATACTAATTGATTTGCAGAAATTGACCCATCCTTCTATCCCTGGAATAAGTTCCACTTAATCATAGTGTATGATCCTTTTATTGTATTATTGAATTCGGATTAATAATATTTTGTTGAGGACTTTTGCATGTATGTTCATCAGGGATATTGGCCTATAATTTTCTGTTTGTTGCATCTCCATCTGGTTTTGTATCAGTGTAATGCTGGCCTTGCAGAATGAGTTTGGAAGTGTAGGAAGACTTTCTCTTCAATTTTTTGGGAACAGTTTGAGAAGGACAGGTATTAACTCTTCTTTAAATGTTTGATAGAATTCACTTGTGAAGCTGTGGTCCTGGACTTCTTTTTTTTTTTTTTTGAAGTTTTTTGATTACAGTTTCATTACTAGTGATTAGTCTGTTCAGAATTCCTATTTCTTCCTGATTCACCCTTAGAAAATTGAAATCTTCTAGGAATGTATCCATTTCTCCTAGGTTTTCCAAACTGTTGGCATAAAGTTGTTCATAGCAGTCTCTTATGATCCTTTGTATTTCTGTGGTGTCTGTTGTAACCTCTTTTGTTTCTCATTTTATTTATTTGGGCCCTTTCTTCTTTTCTTGATAAACCTGGCTAAAGGTTTATCAAATTGGTTATCTTCTCACAGAACCTTCTCTTAGTATCATTAATCTTTTCTATTGTCCTTTTAGTCTCTATTTCATTTATTTCTGCTCTGATCTTTATCATTCCCTTCTTTCTACTAATTTTGGGCTATATTTGTTCTTCTTTTTCTAGTACTATAGGTGCAAGGTTACACTGTTTATTTGAGATTTTCCTTGTCTCATGAGGTAGGCCTGTATCACGATGAATTTTCCTTTTAGAACTGCTTTTCCTGTGTCCCACAGATTTTGGAATGTTGTGTTTACAGTTTCATTTCTCTCAAAGTATTTTCTAAATTTCCTCTTTCATTTCTTCAATGATCTACTGGTTGTCAAAAAGCATGTTCTTTAGCCACCACGTTTGTGTTTTTTTCCACTTTTCTTCTTGTGCTTGATTTCTAGTTTCATACCACTGTGGTATTAAAATGATGCTTGATACAACTTCAAATTTCTTAAAGTTATTGAGACTTGTTTTGTGACCTAACATGTGATCTACTCTGGAGAATGTTCCATATGGACTTACAAAGAATCTGCATTCTGCTGTTTTGGGGTGAAATATTCTTTATATATTTATTAAGTCCATCTGGTCTAATGTATCATTTAAGGCCAATGTTGTGTCATTGATTTTCTGTATGGATGACATATCTATTCATTAAATGAGGTGTTACAGCCCCCTACTATTACTGCATTACTGTCAATATCTCCCTTTATGTCTGCTTTATGTATTTAGGTGCTCCTATGTTTGGTGCATATTTACAGGTATTACGTCCTCTTGATGAACTGGTTCCTTAATCATTATGTAATGACCTTCTTTGTCTCTTGTTACAGTCTTTGTTTTAAAGTCTATTCTGAAATTGATAAACCATTAGTCAGACTCATCAAGAAAAAGAGGGAGAGGACTCAAATCATTAAAATTAGAAATGAAAAAGGAGAAGCTACAACAGATACCGCAGAAATACAAACCATCCTAAGAGACTACTATAAGAAACTCTATGCCAATAAAATGTACAACCTGGAAGAAATGCACAAATTCTTAGAAAGTTATAGCCTTCCAAGACTGAACCAGGAAGAAATAGAAAATATGAACAGACCAATCACAAGTATTGAAATTGAAACTGTGATTAAAAATCTTCCAACAAACAAAAGTCCAGGACCAGATGGCTTCACAGGTGAATTCTATCAAACATTTAGAGAAGAGCTAACACCCGTCCTTCTCAAACTCTTCGAAAAAATTGTGGAGGAAGGAAAACTCCCAAACTCATTCTATGAGGCCACCATCACCCTGATACCAAAACCAAAGATACTACAAAACAAGAAAATTACAGACCAATATCACTGATGAATATAGATGCAAAAATCCTCAACAAAATACTAGCAAACAGAATCCAACAACACATTAAAATGATCATACACCATGATCAAGTGGGACTTAACCCAGGGATGCAAGGATTCTTCAATAAACGCAAATCAATCAATGTGATACACCACATTAACAAACTGAAGAATAAAAACCATATGATCATCTCAATAGATGCAGAAAAAGCTTTTGACAAAATTCAACACCCATTTATAATAAAAACTCACCAGAAAGTGGGCATAGAGAGAACCTACCTCAACATAATAAAGGCCATATACTACAAACCCACAGCAAACATCATTCTCAATGGAAAAAAACTGAAAGCATTTCCTCTGAGATCAGGAATGAGACAAGGATGTCCACTCTCACCACTATTATTCAACATAGTTTTGGAAGTCCTAGCCACAGCATTAAGAGAAGAAAAAGAACTAAAAGGAATACAAATTGGAAAAGAAGAAGTAAAACTGTCACTGTTTGCAGATGACATGATACTACACATAGAGAACCCTAAAGATGCCACCAGAAAACTACTAGAGCTAATCAATGAATTTGGTAAAGTTGCAGGACACAAAATTAATGCACAGAAATCTCTTGCATTCCTATATACTAATGATGAAAAATCTGAACAAGAAATTAAGGAAACACTCCCATTTACCACTGCAACAAAAAGAATAAAATACCTAGGAATAAACCTACCTAGGGAGACAAAAGACCTGTATGCAGAAAACTATAAGACACTGATGAAAGAAATTAAAGATGATACCAACAGATGGAGAGATATACCATGTTCTTGGATTGGAAGAATCAATATTGTGAAAATTACTATACTACCCAAAGTAATCTACAGATTCAATGCAATCCTATCAAATTATCAATGGCACATTTTACGGAACTAGAACAAAATATCTTAAAATTTGTATGGAGTCACAAAAGACCCCGAATAGCCAAAGCAGTCTTGAGGGAAAAAAACAGAGCTGGAGGAATCAGACTCTCTGACTTCAGACTATACTAGAAAGCTACAGTAATCAAGACAATATGGTACTGGCACAAAAACAGAAACATAGATCAATGGAACAAGATAGAAAGCTCAGAGATAAACCCATGCACCTATGGTCAACTAATCTATGACAAAGGAGGCAAGGATATATAATGGAGAAAAGACAGTCTCTTCAATAAGTGGTGCTGGGAAAACTGGACAGCTACATGTAAAAGAATGAAATTAGAAAACTCCTTAACATCATACACAAAAATAAACTCAAAATGGATTAGAGACCTAAATGTAAGACCAGACACTATAAAACTCTTAGACAAAAACATAGGAAGAACACTCTTTGATATAAATCACAGCACGATCTTTTTTGATCCACCTCCTAGAGTAATGGAAATAAAAACAAAAAGAAACAAATGGGACCTAATGAAACTTAAAAGCTTTTGCACAGCAAAGGAAACCATAAACAAGATGAAAAAACAACCCTCAGAATGGGAGAAATATTTGCAAACAAATCATCGGACATAGGATTAATCTCCAAAATATATAAACAGCTCATGCAGCTCAATATTAAAAAAACAAACAACCCAATCCAAAACTAGACAGAAGACCTAAATAGACATTTCTCCAAAGAAGACATACAGATGGCCAAGAAGCACATGAAAAGCTGCCCCACATCACTAATTATTAGAGAAATGCAAATCAAACTACGAGGTATCACCTCACACCAGTTAGAATGGGCATCATCAGAAAATCTACAAACAACAAATGCTGGAGAGGGTGTGGAGAAAAGGGAACCCTCTTGCACTGTTGGTGGGAATGTAAATTGATACAGCCACTATGAAGAACAGTATGGAGGTTCCTTAAAAAACTAAAAGTAGAATTACCATATGATCCAGCAATCCCAGTACTGGGCATATACCCAGAGAAAACCATAATTCAAAAAGACACGTGCACCTCAATGTTCACTGCAGCAGTATTTACAATAGCCAGGTCACGGTAGCAACCTAAACGCCCATTGACAGATCAAGCAAATATTACTCAGCCATAAAAAGGAACGAAATTGGGTCACTTGCTGAGACGTGGATGGATCTAGAGACTCATACAGAGTGAAGTAAGTCAGAAAGAGAAAAACAAATATCGTATATTAACACATATATGTGGAACCTAGATAAATGGTACAGATGAACCAGTTTGCAGGGCAGAAATTGAGACACAGATGTAGAGAACAAACATATGGTCACGAAAGTAGGAAAGGCGCAGGGGGGGTGGGGGTGAGGGTGTGATGAATTGGGCTACTGGGATTGACATGTATACAAGGATGTGCATAAAACCGATGACTAATAAAATAAATAAATAATAAAATGTACATTCAAATTTTTTAATGGGATTGAGTTATATCCACCTCTATAACACTTTCTCCTATTATGCCTAATAAACATTAAATTTTTCATTAATGAATAAATTAACCTATTAAAAAAAGTCTATTTTGTATGATATTAGTATTGCTGCTCCAGTTTTTTGTTTCCATTTGCATGGAATATATTTTTACATCCCTTCACTTTCAGTCTGTGCAAGACTTTAGATTTGAAGTGAGATCTTGTAGGTGAATCTCTTCCTTTTTTTTTTTTTTTGCGGCACGCGGGCTTCTCAGCGTTGCGGCCCCTCCCATTGCGGAGCACAGGCTCCGGACGCGCAGGCCCAGCGGCTATGGCTCACGGGCCCAGCTGCTCTGCGGCATGTGGGATCCTCCCGGACCGGGGCACGAACCCGCGTCCCCTGCGTCGGCAGGCGGACTCTCAACCACTGTGCCACCAGGGAAGCCCCGAATCTCTTCCTTTTTTATCCATTCAGCCACCCTTTGTTTTTTGGAACACTTAGTCCATTTACATTTAAAGTAACTATCGATAGGTATGTACTAATTGCCACTTTGTTAATTCCTGGTTGTTTTGTACTTCTTCTCCATTCCTTTCTTCTTCTCATGGTCTCTTCCCTTGGAATTTGATGACTTTCTTTAGTGTTATGTTTGGATTCCTTTGTCTTTATTTTTTGTGTATCTGTTACAGGTTTTTGGTTTGTGGTTACCATGAGGTTCATATGTAACAACTTACCTATTTTAACTTAATGGTTGCTTAAATTTGAGTGCATTTAAAAGCACTAAATTTTTACTCCCTATTTTGTTTTTGATGGCATATTTTACGTTTATTTTGTGTATCACTTACCTAATTTTATTATTTTATTACTTTTTCAATTTTTTTTAATGAAGATAGTTAATTTACAATGTTGTCTTAGCTTCTGGTGTACAGCAAGGTGATTTGGTTATACATATATATATATAAGATATGTGTGTGTGTGTATATATATATATATAGTTTCTCATATTCTTTTCCATTATAATTTATTACACAATATTGAATAGAGTTCACTGTGATGTACAGTAGGTCCTTGCTGTTTATTTTATACACAGTAGCTTCCAGCTACCAATCCCAAAACCCTAATTTATCCCTCCCCTCACCCCTGCTTTCCCATTTGGTGACCATAAGTTTGTTTTCTATGTCTGTTTCTGTTTTGTAAATAAGTTCACTTGTATCATATTTTAGATTCCACATATAAGTGATACCATGTGATATTTGTCTTCTTCTGTCTGACTTCACTTAGTATGATAATCTCTAGGTCCATCCATGTTGCTGCAAATGGCATGCTGCTGCAAATGGCATTATATCATTCCATTGTATATATATACCATATCTTCTTTAGCCGTTCATCTGCCAATGGACACTTAGGTTGCTTCCATGTCTTGGCTGTTGTAAATAGTGCTGCTATGAACATTTGGGGTATGTGTCTTTTTGAATTAGAGTTATCTCCTGATATATGCCCAGGAGTGGGATAGCTGGGTCATATGGTAACTCTATTTTTAGTATTTAAGGAAACCTCCATACTGCTTTCCATAGTGGCTGCACCAATTTACATTCCTGCCAACAGTGTAGGAAGGTCCCTTTTGCTCCACATCCTCTCCAGCATTTATTATTTGTAGACCTTTTAATGATGGCCATTCTGACCAGTGTGAGGTAATACCTCACTGTAGTTTTTATTTGCATTTCTCTAATAATTAGCAATGTTGAGCACCTTTTCATGTGCTTATTGGCCTCTGGAGAAATGTCTATTTATGTCATCTGCCCATTTTTGGATTATGTTGCCTTTTTGTTACTGAGTTTTATGAGCTGTTTATATATATTTAAAACTAAGGCCTTGCTGATTACATTGTTTGCAAATATTTTTTCCCCATCTATAGGTTGTCTTTTCATTTTGTTTATCATTTCCTTAGCTGTGCAAAAGCTTCTGAGTTTGATTAGGTCCCATTTGATTATTTTTTATTTTATCTACTGCCTTGGGAGGCTGACCTAAGCAAACACTGCTACGATTTATGTCAGATAATGTTTTGCCTATGTTCTCTTCTAGGCATTTTATGGTGTCATTTTCTTATATTTAAATCTTTAAGCCATTGTGAGTTTACTTTTGTGTATGGTGTGAGGGGGTATTCTAACTTCATTGATTTACCTGCAGCTGCCCAACTTTCCCAACACCATCTGCTGAAGAGACTGTCTTTTCTCCACTGTATATTCTTGCCTCCTTTAACAAAGATTAACTGATTGTGGGTGTGTGAGGTTTATTTCTGGGTTCTCTATTCTGTTCCATTGATCCATATGTCCTTTTTTGTGCCAATACCACACTCTTTTTTGTTTTTTGGCGGTACACGGGCCTCCCACTGCTGTGGCCTCTCCCGTTGCGGAGCGCTCCGGATGTGGAGGCTCAGTGGCCATGGCTCACGGTCCCAGCCACTCCGCAGCACGTGGGACCCTCCTGGACCGGGGCACGAACCCACGTCCCCTGCATCAGCAGGTGGACTATAAACCAACTGCGCCACCAGGGAAGCCCCACACTGTTTTGATTACTGTAGCTTTGTAGTATTGCCTGAAGTCTGGGAGGGTTATGGCTCCAGCTTTGTTCTTTTCCCTCAGCACTGCTTTGGCAATTCTGGGTCTTTTATGGTTCCACATATATTTTAGGACTATTTGTTCTAGTTCTGTGAAAAATGTCACGGGTAATTTGATAGAGATAGCATTAAATCTGTAGACTGCTTTGGGTAGTATGGCCATTTTAACAATATTAATTCTTCCAATCCAAGAGCCTGGGATACCTTCCCATTTTTTGGATCACCTTCAATTTCCTTTATCAAAGTTTTATAGTTCTCAGAAAATAAGTCATTCATTTCCTTGGTCAGGTTTATCTGTAAGTATTTTATTTTTTTGGATACAATTTTTAAAGGGATTTTTTTTTTTTTTTACTTTCCCTTTCTGATATTTCATTGTTTGTGTAAAGAAACGTGGCAAGTTTCTGTATGCTAATCTTGTACCCTGCTACCTTGCTGAATTTGTTTATCAGTTCTAGTAGTTTTTGTATGGAGTCTTTAGGGCTTTCTATATATAGTATTGTGTCATCTGCATATAATGATAATTTTACCTCTTCCCTCCCAATTTGAATATCTTTTATTTCTTTTTCTTGTCTGACTGCTTTGACTACGACTTCCAGTACTATATTGAATAGAAGTGGTGACAGTGGGCATCCTTATCTTGTTCCAGATTTTGGCAGGAAGGCTTTCAGCTTTTCACCATTGAGTATTATATTGGCTGTGGGTTTGTCATAAATAGCTTTTATTATATAGAAATATGTTCCTTCTATACCCACTTTGGTAAGAGTCCTTATCATGAATGGGTATTGAATTTTATCAAATGCTTTTTCTGCACCTATTGAGATGATTCTGTGTTTTTTGTCTTCTCTTTTGTTGATGTGGTGTATCACATTGATTGATTTGCATATGCTGAACCATCCTTGTGACCCTGGGATGAATCCAACATGACTGTGGTGTATCACCTTCTTTATGTGTTGGTGGATTCAGCTTGCTAATACTTTATTGAGAATATCTGCATCTACATTCATCAAAGATATTGGCCTGTAATTTTCTTTTTGGTACTGTCTTTGGTTTTGGTATTGGGGTGATAATGGCTTCACAGAATGACATTGGGAGTGTTGCCTCCTCTATTTTGGAATAGTTTGAGAAAAATCTATATAAGTTCTTCTTTGTATGTCTGGTAGATTCCCCATTGAAGGCATCCAGTCCTGGACATTTGTTTGCAGGGTGTTTTTGTTTTTTTGCTTATTACAGATTCTATTTGACTTCTAGTGATCAGGGTTTTCAAATTATCTATTTCTTCTTGATTCAGTTTTGGTGGGCTGTATGTTTCTAGAACCTTGTCCATTTCTTCTAGGTGGTCTAATGTGTTAGCATATAATTGTTCACAGTATTACCTTATGGGGTTTTTTTTGGTATTTCTGCAGTATTGGTTATTTCTCCTCCTTCATTTCTTACATTATATTATTTATTTGGGTCCTCTCTCTTTTCTTCTTGGTGAGCCTGGCAAGAGGTCTATTGATTTTGTTTACCCTTTCAGAAAACCAGCTCTTGGTTTTATTATTTTTCTATTGTTTTTTTAATCTCTATTTTATTTATTTCCTCTCTGATCTTTATTATTTCCTTCCTTTTGACTTTAGGTTTTGTTTGTTCTTCTTTTTCTAATTCTATTAGGTGGTAGGTTAGGTTGTTTATTTGAGATTTTTCTCATTTTTTGAGGAAGGCCTGTATCACTATGAACTTCCCTCTAAGAACTGCTTTTGCTGCATCCCAAGGATTTCACATGTTTGTGTTTTCATTTTCATTTGTCTCAAGGTATTTTTAAATTTCCTCTTTGATTTCATCATTGACCCAGTGTTTTTTTAGTAGCATGTTGTTTAGTCTCCACATAATCGTTTTTTCTTTTTCTTGTTTCTCTTTCTGTGGTTGATTTCTAGTTTCATGCCATTGTGATCAGAAAAGATGCTTCAAATAACTTCTATTCTCTTAAATTTGCTGAGGCTTGTTTTGCATCCTAGTATGTGGTCTATCCTAGAGAATGTTACATGTGCAGTTGAAAAGTTTGTATTTTAAGTCTTTTTTTTTTTTTTTTTCGAATGAAATGTCCTGAAAATGTCAATTAAGTCTAACTGTTCTATTGTGTCAATTAGGGTCTCTGTTGCCTTATTGATTTTCTGTCTGGAAGACTTGTCCATTGATATAAGTGGGGTGTTAAAGTCTCCTACTATTATTACATTCCTGTCAATTTCTCCCTTTATGTCTGTTAGTATTTATGTATTTAGGTGCTCCTATATTGGGTGCATATATGTTAACGAGTGTAATAACTTCTTGTATTTATCTTTTTCTCATTATATAGTATCTTTATGACCTTTAAATTTTGTCTGAGTATTGTTACCTCTGCTTTCTTGTCATTCTGTTTGCATGAAATATCTTCTTCCATCCTCTCACTTTCAATCTATGTGCGTCCTTCACCCTAAAGTGGGTCTTTTGTAGGCAGCATACTGTAGGCTCTTGTTTTATTATCCAGTCTGACACTCTGTCTTTTGACTGGACTATTTAGTTCACTAACATTTAAAGTAATTATTGATTGATATGTATTTACTGCCATCTTAAAACTTATTTTCCAGTTGATTTTGTATTTCTTCTTTGTTCCTCTCTTTTTGTTTTTCCTTTTGTGGTTTGATGGTTTTCTTTTGTATTATACTTGAGTTCTCTTCTGTTTGGTTTTTATGAATCTACTGTATGCTTTTTATTTGTTGTTACCCGTTTTTCAAGTAGTTAACCCACTACTATATATACTTGCTTTAGACTGATAGTCATATAGGCTTAAACACATTCTTGAAAAAAAAAAATCTACATTTTCTTACTCCCCTCCCCGACACCTTATGATTCTGATGTCCTCTTTTATATCTTCATGTTTATCCTTCTGCTGTTCATTGTAGTTATCATCACTTTCACACACACTAAAAAATTTTAACCTATGTACTGGCTTATTTAAGTGATTTGCTTTCCAATTGTGATTTTTCTCTTCCCTATAGATTCTTGTTTCTTTTCCATTTGGAAAGTTTTCAGCCATAATTTTTTCAAATAAACTTTCGATCCCCTTTTCTCTTTCTTCTCCTTCTGGGATCTGTATTATGCATTGGTCGGGATGCTTTATATTACCCCATAGGTCTCATACATTGCTTTCATTTTTTTTTCATTTGTCTTTCTGTCTGCTGTTCTGATTGGGTGATTTCCATTATTCTATCTTTCAGATCACTTATTCATTTTTCTGCATTATTTAGTTTGCTATTTATTGCCTTTAGTTCAGCTCTCATCTTGGCAAATGAGTTTTCTAATTTTAATTGGCTCCTCTTTATAGTTTCTAGTACCTTGTTACAGTGATCTACATTTCTATTGATAGCTTTTCTTAATTCCTTCAGTATTTTTATCACCTCCTTTTTGAACTTGGGGTCTGGTAGATTGGAGAGATCTGTTTCATTGTTTATTCTTTCAGGGGATTTCTCTTGTTCTTTTAATTGGGAGTGGTTCCTCTGCTTCTCCATTATCCTTATATTTCTCTGACTCTATAAATTTAGGAGAAATAGTTATCTACTGTGGTCTTGAAGGGCTGTTTTTATATGAGAGCATCCCTGTGTGGCCTGTGTGAGTCTAATATTTTTGGTGCAAGGGTTTTTTTTTAGAATGGGTGCCTGCCATGTCTTTCCTCAGGGTGTGCTGGCTGTTATCCCCTTGATACAGGGTGTGATTGCTGTTGTAGTGACCAGAGCCTGCACTGGATGTTGAGCGGGGCCATCTCCTCTTTGCTCTGTGGTTGTCAAAGCCCTGTCAGGAACAGGGTCTCTCCCCAGTTGTTGGAGTAGAAGCCCCCAGATCTATTTGTGAGCTTCAGTGTGGGGTAGGTGGGACTGGAGAACTTCCACTGGGAGAGGAGTCACTGAGTATTCCTCCACCCGAGCTGTCCACCAGGAAGTATGCTCTGTGGTGTTGTCCATCACCCATTGTGCATGCTCACAAAGTACACTGTTGTTGACACTGCCTTCAGGCCCACCTCAGCTGTGGGAATGTAGGACCAGGTGTCCTCAGGCACTGTGCTCACAAAGTCACCAGCACAGATCCACTGGCACAGATCTACTTATATCAGGCACTGGGACCCACCATAGTCACGAGTAGTTGTGCACCTGGACCCACCATGGGAGCTACAGTATCAGTGCAGACCCTGGCCCTGGCTCCACGAGTGCCTGCCCACAAAGCCCACAGCTGCTAACTCCAGACCCACCCCAACCACAGGAGCACAGTAATCTGCTCTGATGTCCTGATAACAATGAGCTTACAAAGGCACCTCAGCATAAATCCACTTAAGTTGCAAAGCCACCAGACATGGCTCAGATTTCAGCCCTGCTTCTAAAGTCATGTGGCCCCTGGGGATCTGCTCAAATTCCAGCCCCGCTTCCGTGTGTGGGCTTCCGTGTGTGGGCAACCCTCCCGCAACTGCACACTCCCAGAGCTCATAGAAGCAGAGCCATACCCACTGCAAGCGCACTGAAAATGAGGCTCCCACTGTGGGGCCCCACGTATCCCTTTGCATGCATGTTAACCATGGGGCTTCTAAAGTGGACCTGGGCTCTGTCCTGCATACACTCCCAGTTGTGGCCTGGCCAACACTCCAGCCCCTTCAGGCTATCTCCATGCAGCCAACCCCAGTCCTCTCCCCAGGTCTGTCCTCTGAAGCCCAAGTTTCAGCACCCAGCCCCCATGTGCACCATCAGATACATGTCTCCAGCTGGGGAGCAGTGAGGTGGCCAGGATTGTCTGGGTTGCTCTCTCTCTGTTCTCGCTGCCACAAGCCAGCTGCTGTACTCTCCTCTGAGCCTTTGAAGCTCTAACCTTGTCAGTTAGAGTACTCTTGGTTGTTAAGTATTTTTCTTTCAGCACTTTGAATATATCATGCCAGTCCCTTCTGGCCTGTAAAGTTTCTGCTTAAAAATCAGCTGACAACCTATGGGGGATTCCTTTTTACGTAACTAGCTCCTGTGTGTGTGTGCGTCCGCACACATGTTGATGCTTTTAAGATTCTCTTTATTTTTAACTTTTAACATCTAATTATATTGTGTCTTTATGTGAGCCTCTTTGGATTCATCTTGTTTGGAACTCCTGGGCTTCCTGGACTTTCATGCCTGTTTCCTTCACCAGGTTACGGAAGTTTTCAGTCATTATTTCTTCAGATAGGCTTTCTGACCCTTTCTCTCTCTCTTCTCCTTCCAGGACCCCTATAATGCCAATGATAGTATGCTTGATGTTATCTCAGGGATCCCTTAAACTATCCTCATTTTTTTAAATCCTTTGTTCTTTTTGCTGTTTTGATTGGATAATTTCTACTACCCTGTCTTCCAGATTGCTGATCCATTCTCTTACATTCTCTAATCTGCTTTTGATCCTCTCTAGTGCATTTTTCATTTCAGTTATTGTATTCTTCAGTTCTGACTAGATCTTTATATTTTCTATCACTTTGAGCTCTTACTGAGTTCATCCAATCTTGTCCCAAGTCTGGAGACTCTTTATGACTATTACTTTGAACTCTTTATCTGTTAAATTGCTTATCTCTGCTTCATATAGTTTTCTTTCCCTGAGGTTTGGTCTTAGCTTTCATTTGGAAGATATTCCTTTGTCTCCTCTGTGTTTGCCTAACTCTATGTTTGTTTCTATGTATGAGGTATATCAGCTACATCTTCAGGCAAGGGCTCCGGGGGTATCCCCTGTGTGGGTGTGCCCTCCTGTTTTGGTTGGACCACAATTACTGCAGGCATACTGGTAGGTGGGATTGGTCCCCAGGCCAGCTGACTGTAAAGCCTGGCCATGACTGCTGTGGGCAGGCATAGCCTATCTTTAATTATTCAATATTTCAATCACATACAAATACACCATTTTTAAGCATAGTGAAAATTACATAATTATTGCAAGAACAAATTCTAAATTTTCATTAACTAGAATGAATACACTAGGCCAATACAGCAGTCACTAGCCACACGTAGCCACTGAGCACCTGCATCGTGGTTAGTCCAAATTGAGATGTACTCAAAGCGTGAAGTACACACTGAATTTCAAAGACTCAATTTTTTAAAAATGAGAATGTAATAATATTTTTGACAAACTCAGATAAACAGAATATATTAATTTTGTTTCTTTTTACTTTTTTAATGTGACTGCTAGAAAATTTTATACATAGGTGACTCATTTCTATTGGACAAAGCTACACTACAATATCTCAAGACTACCTCTTTCCAATATGAAGAGAGTCAGAAATAAAAATGTAAACGTTATAAAATAATGATTATTTCTCTTAAGTATCTGGTGTTAGAGGTATCGTAAGGCTAATATATTTTTAAACCTTTTTTTTCCCACTAACCACTGCCACTAATTTTTTGAAACAGAAACCAGAGTTTCCTCTTACTAATATAATATATAGCATCCTAACTATTCTAGTGGAGTGGGTAGAATTATTTCAACAACATAAATCACAACAGAGGTGGTTAAAAGTAAAGAAATAGTTAAGAAAGAAATTTATGCCACGGAGATAAAAACAAAAACCGAGGGTGGGCAGCGAAAGTGTGAAAATAGTTTGGAAGGGCTGGGGATTGGGGGTTGAACACAAATCCTCCCCTGGCTTTGTGGTATGTAATCCTGGGACTTCAAGAAAATAACTTTTCCATATAGTGAGATTACTGAGAAGAATATGATACAAAGCAACAGGGTTTTTTATTTTCCAAAGGATCTCAACATGAAGTTATGGCCACTGCAGGCATCAATTTTTACTAGGCTCCCCATCAGAGTCAACTCCAAATGTGTCAGTGCAGGCCACAGCTCTGCAGTATTTCCACTAAGTAGCAGCTTGAAGAGCCAGCCCATTAACAGTACAGCTCCCAGTAAGACCTTCCTATCACTGTTGTGTCTCTGTCACCATAAACTTTTAAACAGTAGGTCTGAGCCAATTCAATTAACTCTGTGATAATTCTACCAAGACAACAGATTAATATTTGAGTTAGGATCATCTTTTCCTCATAAGGAAAATGGTGCTTTTAAAAATATAACATATATTCAAACCTATAAATACACATATATAATTGAACAGAGGATCTAAAACTAACTTGAACAATATCACATAGCTCATCTAAATATTTCAAAAGGAAAACATATACAATGCAGCCTTTACTTTTCTCACATACTATGAATAAGCTAAATATTTTACACTCTGTGTTGGCTTAATACTTTTAATTTTTTTTTCAAATGTTCTTATGTTCTCTAAGATTTCCCTGAATGTTTCCTTTTCACTCTTATACTATTTGAGCAGGAGGGAAAGGAGCAAGTGATTCTTTGACCTCTAAACAGAAAAGACCTTATGTTTTAGTGACTATACTGATCTTTTCCTATGCTTATAACAACCATCATTCTGTCTTTGCATCTAATAATTGTCATGTTGTTTAACAACTGTACTTTTAAATTTAATACATTTTAATATTTGATAAAAGAAACATCACCTTTACTCTTTTTAAAAATGTTGCCTAGGGCTTCCCTGGTGGCACAGTGGTGGAGAGTCCGCCTGCCGATGCAGGGGACACGGGTTCGTGCCCCGGTCCGGGAGGATCCCACATGCTGCGGAGCATCTGGGCCCGTGAGCCATGGCCGCTGAGCCTGCGCGTCCGGAGCCTGTGCTCCGCAGCGGAAGAGGCCACAGCAGTGAGAGGCCCGCGTACCACAAAAAAAAAAAAAAAAAAAAAAAAAAAAAATGTTGCCTAGTACCATTCATTTATCCTTCCATATGAATTTTAGAATCATTCTGTAAAGTTCTCAAAATGTAACAGTCAACAAATTATGTGGATAATCATTTGGAAAAAGACAAATATAGATTCCTACCGAATTCCTTATACCAAAATAATTTTCAGATCAAATATCTTAAGAAGAAATTACAAAGCATTAGAAATATTGGCTTAGTCAGGATTTATAGTATGACAACCAAGATAAAAACCTTAAAGAAAAAACTAATAGATTTAAGCCACTCTAAACAACTGTTTATAAAACAATTGCATTTCCATAAAAATTACTAAGCAGAATTAAGGTAAACTGGGAAAACACACACAATTGCAATGAAACAGCAAAGAGTTAATATAGTTAATGTAGGAAGAGCTCTTTCAAAATATAAATATAAATATTTATATTTATAAAATATAAATATCCTTAAAAAAATGAGCAAAGAATTTAAATGAAGTTGTGGCCACCTCTGTTGAAGGACAGGGCTCTAAGTTGATTGTGTAATAGATAATGCACTTTCTCAATGGCTCTACAGTCATTATTAACATGTCTTCCTTCCTCCCCACAAGGACATAAGGTCATTTCTGTCCTTCAAGTTTGAACAGTTAATAAATCAGAGAATCCAAGGGGTATGTTCTATTTCCCAGGAATGATTGACACTTTGGTGCTGGGGTTTTATGGGGGGGGTAGTTTTTGTTTAGCTTGTGTGGGATTGTGTGGGAGGGGAAATTTTGATTGTTTTTTCTTCTTTTCTTCTGTGAGCTGTTGACGCCTGAAGTAGAACAAGCACGTCTTCAGGTAAAGAGAGGGATTTCTCAGCCCACTTTCTGTGATGTCAGACTATTGGAGAAACCCTTTCAGCTGCTTTCCAGATGTACCTAAATTCAGTCAGATATTTTGGATTAAGAAACCTGAAGTCCTGACAGATCATATACTCCAAGGAAATACATCAGGGACAGATAATTGGCTGAAAACACTGATGCTTCAATGTGACACATTTTTATAGAACATTTCTACCAGGGGGTACTGACTTGATTTCTCCTACAAGGACCACACTGCCTTTGTGTTTAATGTAATGTAATCTGTGTACCTTCTAATCATATATCTGCAAAATTTTCTCATTTTTATAAAAAATCATGCCAGTAAGCTAGATGTTGAATGTATGTAAGCAGCATTTGGTAACTGTGCTAAGAGGCTACAAAAGTGCATTACTGGTTTAAAATTTTTTTTTTTTTTAGTTCTGATTTGGTTGGATAAGGTTTCATTATGACCTCTTCTGGGTCTCAGGCTCTAATGCTTGACTGAAATAGAAGAAAATATATTGGTTTTTGAAAATCAGTGTATTGTGACTTGAACTGCTATACATTCTTCCACACAATATGTCAGAGTCATTAGTGCTTTGTACATTTAGTCATTTTTATTTTATTGTTCTGAAAGAAAAAATATACTGAGTTTATAGAAAGTATTCTAATTAACAAAGTTTAAAATATTATCTCTACTGATTAAAATTACAACAGATAAATAAAATAACCAGAAAAAAAAGAGCAAAGAAAAGAACATAATTTACAAAAGAATGGAAATAGCCATAAGTAGATGAAAAAAATGCTCAATCTCATTCATAATTAAAGAAATACAAATTAAAACAAATAATCAGATACCATTTTTTCCACCTATCAGATTGACAAAGACAAGCCTAAAAGTAGGAGAAATTTTAAAAAATAATAAAATAAATAATAGTGCCCAATACTGAGAGTGGGAGGAAATGGACAATATTGAGAAAGTGTGAGGAAATGGACATTCCCAAACACTGCTGGTGAAAGTGTGTATCAATGCACCTTTGAAGAGTACTTTGACAATATATATTAAAATCTTTAAGAATGTATGACTACTCTGATGCAGCAATCTCACTTCTAGGGTCATTTCCTAAGAAAATAAATGGACATATACTCCTAAATATTTAAATAAGGATGTTCACCCATGCACTACTTATAAGAGTGAAAAAATAAAAAAACTAAATGTTCCACAACAAAAGATTAGTTATATAAATGAAGACATTTAATGGTAGATTGAACTTCTATACAATCATTATGACTCACATTTGTTGACATGTATTTAAAAAGGAAAATTTTTAACTTGTGAAAATTAAATAAAATATTGCATTATAAAGTGCTTAGCATACTGCCTGTCACATTGTAAGCATAAAATTTACATTTTCACATTATGTTTTATGGAAAATTTCAAACGTATACAATATGGAAAAAGTAAGATGATGAACCCCTATATATTCATCACCTAGCTTCAACAATTATCAGCATTTTGCCATTCTTAGGAATTTTTTAAGTTTGCAACTATTCCTCTCTTCCCATACACACACATACAGTGTTTTTCCTACCAAATGTACATGAATGCAATGTACACAGCATACAAGCACAGAAAAAGTCAGAAGAAACTTACATGCAAATGTTAACCATGGTAAATCTCTAAAGGATGGAATTATGAGTAATTTTATTTAATTCTCATTTCATCTACATTTTCTCATTTTTCTAAAATGAACATGTATTATGTCATTTTAATAGCTGACTAAAAGAAAAAAATCAAGCAAATATATGACTCAAAGAGTGAGAAGTTATTCTGAACTCCACTTTTTTTTTTTTGGTTATGTGGCTTGAGGGATCTTAGTTCCCCGACCAGGGATTGAACCTGGGCCCACAGCAGTGAAATCACTCAGTCCTAAACACTGGACCGCCAGGGAATTCCCTGAACTCCACTTTTAGATGTTAAAAAATACAGAAGAAAAAACTTTACATCAAAATTTTTTTTAAATTGAGGGGAAGTGTGGATGTTGATATCCATTTATCCAATCTGCAAGACTTTCTACCTTTATTGTTCAATGGTGATTCACATATCAACAAAATGCAATGTTTCAACCTTAACTGGAGTCCAACACATTATTTCACACAACTCAGGAAATTTGAACAGACTAGATATTAAATTATTTAAGAAGTTATTTAGTCTGTTAATGTGACTCTGGTATGTCTATTTTTTTTAAGTCCTATCTGTTGGGAAATAAGACAATGTCTGTGATTTGCTCTGTAATATTCCAGCCAAAAGTAAAAAGTAGGGAAGGATGAAACAAAATTGGCAAAATGAATTGTTGCTCAAAGAGTCTTAGTCTTGCAAGCTGAAAAAGTTCTAGAGATTTGTTACACAACAAGGGGCATATAGTTAACACTACTGTACTCTTTAAAATGGTTAAGATGGTAAGCTTTAATGCTTTTTACCACAATTTTTTAAAAGATTGGCAAAATGATAACTATTATTGCTGGGTAATGAGTATACAGAAATTCATTTTTTAAAAAAATTTTAAATGAGGACCACAAGGGAGAAAGAAATATAAGTAACATTTTTTACTTAATCAGAGCAGTTTTAGTTTAAAGAAAACTATCAGAAGAATAATTCAAATACCTTTAAGTAGGGAAAACAAACGTTGGCTTTTTAAAGGCATCTTACTCTAGCCCCAGCTAAATTATGGTAAATAAAAATCTCATTTTTACTAACAATGACGCTTTAATTATGCTGAGTAATCACAATAGTAATTTGAAAAAAGGATCTACAATCAACAATAAGCATACTACATAGATGAATAATTGAGAACTTAAAAACCAGGACTCAATTTTCTATTTTGCCAATCTGAGGCCTACAATATCTTACAGCTATTTATGTTTATACAGTGCTTTAGCATTCAGGCCAAAAATCGCTGGTCTAGACATCCAGGATTTTACTGGCCCACTCTGGCTGCATAGCTTGCTGCAGTCTAGTAAATAATTTTGTTCCTTGAGATTGCTGTGGGCCCCTCTTGCCATTCTGAGTAGACTCACTAACAGCAGAGCCATTTGTGGTAGTTTACTAGCCTGCTGATATTTCAGGGGGGATGATTAAAAGCCAATATATTACTGAAACTTAGAGCAGCAAATAATACAGATTGTTTCTTTAAAAAATTTTTTTAGAGCTTCTCTCTAGCTCTCTTAACTTCTCCAGTAATTCTCTCTTCTATAAAACTGAGATAACTACCAACCTTGACAAATTATCATGGTATTAAACAGATAACATATAACTATATATTCTAGATAACTACATTTAGAGGAAGCACTGAGACAGTGTCTAGCACACAGAAGATGGTCACAAATATTCACTACCCTCTATTCTCATTTCCCTTTTGATCTTGGTTTTTAATTGAAAAAGCAAACAAACTGAATACGTTCTAAGAAGAAAGTTCCTAAATTAGGTAGCTAATTTTTTGTTTTGTTTAAGCCATTACTTTTTCATTAAAAAACAGTTTCTAGTAGTGTCCTAAGAAGTGTTTCTGTTGCCACAAAGATACTGCTTTTAGTTAGTGTAAATCTTTCAATATTTGTGTCCAAACAGGTGGACTGGCCAAAGCTCCCTGGCTGAGGGACCTCAGCCAAGGCACCCCGAACTATCAGAGATGGAACAAGACACAGACAGAAGTGGAACCAAGGCAAGAGCCAGAAACAGCCAGAATAAGTAAGCCAGAGCCAGAAAGAAATGGAAAGGGAGACAAAGAGAGCAGAGGTAGAAAGAGAAAAGGAGAGAGGGAGAGACCAAGATTAGGAGAGTGAAACAAATGTGAGTGTGGAGTGAGCATGAGGACGTAAGACAGTGACAGAGTGAGAGAGCAAGAAAGAGCACGAGTGAGGAGTTAGGGACCGCTGAGAAAAGCAGCAAGCAAGGGAGCAAGAGGGAGTGGGGACGTGGGTGGACACGGTGAGCACATGCGCACCGCATTAAGCCAGCTCAAACTTAATCAAAACCTCTCTGCCTCTCATTATCCCAAAATGTCTTAAACTTACCTGAATTATCTCTGATTGTTCAGCCAGAGCCTTCCTTTGAGCCTCCAGAGAAGATACCTGTTGCTGATAAATCAAGCGCTGCTTCTCCCAGTCCAGTGATTTCTGACGAAATTCCTGAAGAAGCAATTAAGGTACTTAACTTCTAAGTGCGTCCCCTTGCTGTCACTACTTTCCAGATTCACTTTTACTTTAATTGTTCCCCAGGTCCCTGGGTACACATGCACCTTTCTCCACAGCAGGAGCCCCATTACTCACTTAGCTGACAGAACTATAGAGTAATACTAAATTCCTTACATACTGTGCCTCTGGAGATCTGTCTTTCTAAATTTAACACCCTAATGGTGAAGAGTATGAAATACAGACGCTAAATACTGGATTCATGATTTTCAAAGATCTGCTGCCACCTAAGGGCTGCTAATAATTTTTTTTAGTGATTTTTCAGAAAACTGATGCTAAGATAATGAAAATTTCAAAATATGATTACAGATACCCCTCACTGCCCAAATTCTTGATATCCAATTTGGGATATTCTTGATATGAATTTTCAGGTAAATCCCTGGGTAGCCCAATTCTTATCACTGTCTAAAACTCAGGAACCAAATAGATTCAGTTAACACAGTATCCTTTGATATCCAAATTTTTATTATCTCAACAGAACTGCAAAGACATGAATAACAAGAAATATCTGTATTAAATTTTAACAGATATCTGTAACCCAAAGCCAAACAGTTCAAAATCAATGATGGATCAATAGTAACTTCAAGTTGCATGATCAAGAAAATGAGCCCAGTATTTATGAAAATGAGGCAAACCAAAGAGAAAGGAAACTCAGTCTTTCCATCACTGTCCTCCAGGAGCCTCAACTCCAGAAGTCTCATGCTAGCTTAGGGTAATTACTGTTCACCAGCTGATACTCACTTATTCATTATTTCTACCATATACATGCCAGGTACTGTTCTAGGTGCTGGGGATACACTATATAACAACACAAAAATTCTAGCCCCACTCAATTGGAGGGAGATAGGCAACACATTCATTGTACAGTACATTAGATAGTAATACAGTCACCCCTCAGTATCTGTGGGGGACTAGTCCCAGGCCTCTGCAGATTCTAAAATCCACAGATGCTCACGTCCCTTATATAAAATGGTGTATTATTTGCATATAACCAATGCACATCCTCCCATATACTTGAAATCATTTCTAGATTACTTATAATACCTAATACAATGTAAATGCTATGTAAATAGTTGTAAATACAATGTAAATGCTATGAAAATAGTTGCTTGTGCATGACAGATTCAAGGTTTGCTTTCTGGAACTTTCTGGTATTTTTTTTCCCCAGAATATTTTAGATCCATGGTTGGTTGAATCCATGGATGCGGAACCCCCAGATACAGAAAGCCAACTGTACCTGTTTTGGGGAAAATAGAGCATGAAGTGCTCAGAGTTGGGGGCTGCAATTTTAAAAAGGAGTGGCCACATTGAGTAACATTTAAGTAAACACCAAGGGAGACAGGGATGAAGTTATACTGTTCTGGGAAGAGGGAACAGCAAGTACAAGGCCTTGAAGTGGAAGCATCCTGGTATGTTCAAGGATGAGCAAGGAGGTTGGTGTGGCTGGAATGAGTGAGTAAAAGGAAAAAAAGGAAGGGAAAGGTCAGAGTTAACAGGCGGTGAGACTACGTAGGTCATTATGATAACTTTGTCTTTTAAGAGAAGCTACTGGAAGGTTTATGTACAGGAGAGGACATGATTTGACTTACATTAAAACAGAATCATTCTGGCTATTGTGCTGGGAAAAGAGAAATCAAGGGTGACTCCAAGGTTTTTAGGCTTGAGCAATCTGAGGAATGGAGTTGCCATTAACTGAAACAGAAATGGTGCTGGAAGATAGGAGAGAAAAAAATCAGGACCTTTATTTTGGACATGTCAAGTTTGAGACAGCTTTAGACATTGGAGATGTGAAACAGGAGGTTGGAAATTATTCTGTAGCAAAAAGGAGAGGTCAGGACTAGATATACAAATGTGGGAATTATCAACATATACACAATGCTTAAAACTATGAGACTGAATGATATCACCAAGGGAGTGGGCCTAGACAGAAAAAAGAAGAGTACAATGACACAACCGTAAGGTGTTCCAATGCTAAAAGGTTGGGGAACAAAAGAGACTGAGAAAGAGTGGCAAACAAGTTAGGAGAAAACCCAGGAAAGTGCAATCGTTCTCCAAGCCAAATCCAGAAAGAGGTGTAAGGAGGACGGAGACCAGCTGGGTCCAGTGCTGCAGACAGGATGGGGAAGATGAGGGCTGGCCACAGGCTTGAGTAATGCGGAAGTCACTGGTGACCTCCGTGCAAATAGCTTCTGCAGAGAGAGGGGGCAAAAGCCTTACTGAGTGGGTGTAAGGAAAATGGAAGGAAAGGAACTGGAGACAAGTATAGGTACTTAAAGTAGTTTAGTTATAAAATGAAGAAGAAAAATGGGGCAGTATCCAGAGGATGAAGAGAGAGGTCAAGAAAGGATATTTAAGAGGGGGGAAGTTTGCATGTTGGTGGAAAATATCCAGTAGGGAGGAAAAACCTGATGATGCAGAAGAGAGGAGCATTTCTAGAGTGATGTGGGTAGGGAATAGGGAAAGCATGGACAGTCCCTCCAGCAGGAAGGCAGAGTATATGGGTGCAGTTGCAAATAGGCAGGTAGACACAAGGTTGGAAGTTTGTGAAAATTATCTTCTACTTTCTCAATGAAATAGAAAGAAAGATCATCATCCAAAAGTGAGGATGTGGGGAAAAGTGTTGAAAATTCAAAGAAAGAGAAAGTATGAAACAGTCATTATGGAAAGTAGGAGAGCGAGGGGAAATATATGATTCTGGGCAGCATGTGGACCCATTTGAGGTGAGTGACCATGAATTTAAAATGAGGCCAGTCAGCACGATTATATTTTTCTCCAGCCATGGTCTGCCACACATGACAGGTAGAAAGTGGGGAGAAAGCTGGATTTAACGAGAGTTACAGTTTTGCCAAGCAAAGGCGATGAAGTAAGAGAGAGCACAGAATTGAAGGGGAATATAAGGAGTGTAACCATGGGATGGAAGCTGGGTAAGGACTTGTAACTGAGGACACAAGGTAGAGAGAGAGCAGTGACAAGTGGCAGGATCCAAGCACTTTAAGGGATGGGGGGTCAGGTGAGTATTGAGCATCAGGAGCCAGAGGGAGAGAGCTGAAAAGACAGGGATGGTAGTTGGAGAATGCGATGCTTAAAAATGTGATTCTAGGAGGGTTGCAAGTATTGGTAATGATAACACCTAAGGAAGGACAATGGGAAAAGGGAGAAGAGACAGATAGGAGATCAAAATATCTGTGGAGGAAAGAACACCAAGGAACTCAAAGACCACAGTATTATCAGCATCACTGTGGATACTGAAATCCTCAAGAATTATGATAAGAGCAAGGTTGGAGAGAATGACAGTGAACTGGGAGCTGAAGTCTTTGAACAGGGGAGTAACCAGGGATCAGAAGATGACTAACTCTGGCTGTATGTACACTGGTTGGTGGTATATACTGATGACATGAAAATCAAAGATGGATTTTCTTGTTGGCGGGAATGTAAATTGATACAGCCACTATGGAGAACAGTATGGAGGTTCCTTAAAAAACTAAAAATAGAACTACCATACGACACAGCAATCCCACTACTGGGCACATACCCTGAGAAAACCATAATTCAAAAAGAGTCACGTACCACAATGTTCATTGCAGCTCTATTTACAATAGCCAGGACATGGAAGCAACCTAAGTGTCCATCACTGGATGAATGGATAAAGAAGATGTGGCACATATATACAATGGAATATTAGCCATAAAAAGAAACGAAATTGAATTATCTGTAATGAGGTGGATGGACCTAGAGTCTGTCATACAGAGTGAAGTAAGTCAGAAAGAGAAAAACAAATACCGTATGCTAACACATATATATGGAATCTAAAAAAAAAAAAAATGGTCAGAAGAACCTAGGGGCCAGACAGGAATAAAGGTACAGACCTACTAGAGAATGAACTTGAGGATACAGGGAGGGGGAAGGGTAAGCTGGGACAAAGTGAGAGAGTGGCATGCACATATATACATTACCAAACGTAAAATAGCTAGTGGGAAGCAGCCGCACAGCACAGGGAGATCAGCTTGGTGCTTTGTGACCACCTAGAGGGGTGGGATACGGAGGGTGGGAGGGAGGGAGACACAAGAGGCAAGAGATATGGGGACATATGTATATGTATAACTGATTCACTTTGTTACAAAGCAGAAACTAACACACCATTGTAAAGCAATTATACTCTAATAAGGATGTTAAAAAAAAGTAAGATGGAGTTTCTGAGGTACAAAGAAAAGACAATCATCAGGAAGTGGTAATGGGGAACAAGAACATGAGGGGTTTTTCAAAAAAGACCCAGATTTCACTGAAGAGGGCTGGAGGGAAAGCAGTATCTGATTCTAAGCTCTTCAAATGTATAAAAATATTGAGATATAAAAAATATTAAATGCAGAAATTAAAATTCTAGGTAGTAATAATATACTGGCATTTGTGGGTGACAGGTCACTGAGTAGAAAAATTGTAAGTAATCACACAAAGATGTTGAACAATGTTTTTTAATTAGCATTGGCTAGGGAAGCTAGATAAAATGCAGAGCCCTAGCTTGCATGCCATACAACTGGATCAAAATCTCTGAGAGCCTCAAGAGGGCCCTGGGTGACCCTTAGGTACCGCTGAGAACCAAGAGCACAGACAGAGGGGATCCAAGGGGAGAAAGTGAGCCTCGTGCTGCTCTTTCATCTACTCTTAGTGGTGTTAACCCACCACTCCCTTAACTCCTCTAGGGAATCAATATATACAATAATAATGAAAAATTAATAATAATAATAATAATAATGGAGTTATTCAGTCTCAATAAAAACAAAGTCAGCAAAGGGGGAGGTAAGTGACTTACCATATCTAAATGGGAACTGACAATAAACAATCTGATATGCAGAGTACTCCGTACAAAAAAGCTTCAACGCTTAGTACCTTCAACACTTACTAAGCCCCTACTCTGTTAGGTGATAAATAAGACAAGGACACTGCCCATGGAGGACAGCTAGTAACTGGTAGTCAATGTTCCTCAATATTGGCATTTTGGGTTCAATACTCCTTCCTGTGTGGAAAAGTCCCAGCCATGTTTAGTGTCCCTGGTCCCTGTGCCCTACACACCAGTTTCACTCCCAGCCATTCTGACAACCAAAACAATGTCTCCATACATTTCCAATGCCCTCAAAGGAGGGTACTGCCCTGTTGAGAGTTACTGATAGCTAGTAACCATCCTGGTGACAGGATGCACAGTGGATCACCCTCCCACCTTTGCAACAGCTCAGTAGTAGTCCTGGAGATGAGAGAAAATTGGTTTCAGGAAATAGCACTATTAGAAACAGCATTTTCCTACATGAAGGCTGACAATCACTATGAGCAAATCAGTACTATGAACATACCTCTATTTTTCCAGTTAATCTCTCAATTTCAGACCGATCTTCCCTGTGATTTCTGGCATTTCCTCTGAAGTCTCTTACATGCTTTCTCTGTAGCTTTTCATAGCTTCTCTTCAGTCTGCCTAACTGTAGACACAGTTATTTCTAGACTTAAAATTTAAGAATGTGTAAACAGTGCTGATACAACAAACTGGCATTATGAAAGCACGCATAGAGCTAACTAGTATCCCTGAAAATAGACAGCATGTCAGATAAAATAACAACTCAAAACTACATATAAAAAATAAACACCAGAAAAGAAATATATTGAGTCAAAGAAAAATAAAGGGAAAATATTTTATAAACAGAAGTTTAATTTTTCTTACAATGTACAATCGCCTTGCACTTAGGGGCCCCTAAACCCACCCCCACAATAAAAGCAGCAAATAAAAACCCTGTCTCTCTTCTCTAGGCCTGTGGTTCTTGAACCATTCTCCTGCAGAACACTGAGTAAGTAAGCAAGAGAGGAGTACTGTGGAATTAAATGAAAATAAAAGCAGTTTTTTCCCAATCTGAAGAATAAAAGTGAGTTAACTGATAGAATTTTCTTACTTTCCTTATCTATCCCAAAATGCTTCTGAAACCTTTGGATCCTCCATTATTTAAAATCTAGTAACTGATTCAACTTAAAAATTAAAACATTTAATATAAGCTTTTGGTATCAGTATTTCATGGTATTATACAAAAATAGCTCTATTTCTTTCAGGTACTCAACCAACAAACACATTTTAGAATCGCTGTTGTAGGTAGTATCAAACATATAAACAGGCAAGATTCTTTACCTGGGTTTAAGAACAGAGAAATAGATTTCCACCCCTGCACCTCCCTTAGTATACATACATCCACTCTATGAAGTAGAAACTGGCTCGTTAACAAAATTCTCATGTGTTGAAGAGACAGAATTATACAACACATAACAGAATTAAAATCTTACTTCTTCATGTAGTTTCTTTAACTCCAGCTTATACTCTATGGCCATCTCTTGCTTGACTTTTTCATGTTCTTCAACCTGCTGACGCAACATTCCAACCTAAAAGCAGAGAGGTGGTAGCATTTTTCATTTACTATTAGCATTGAAACAATAACCCTGAAACACAAAAATAGGAAATAACCTTTGCACTTATCTGTGAATACACATTCTCAACAGTACAATTTCTCAGGAAGTCAAATATCTAATTATTTAATAATCCATAACAATGCCAAAAAATGGAAAATGAGCAATTGTTCTAGAATTGCTAGGTTTAGAGGGAAACTTCCTCTGTCTCATTTATTCTCCCCAACCCTTTTTATCAAAAAAAAACCTCACAAAAAATTAAGAGAGATAAAGTTACAAGAACCTTGGAATCTAAAAATATGGAACAAAATCTATAAGACTTCAAGAATAAATTCTATAAATCAAAGTACAGAATAGTAACATCAGACAGAAAGATAGCAGGAGACTTGTACCTGCTTTACCATTTACCCCACTTCAAAGAAAACCAGTTTCACCAGCCAGAGTGAGCATCCTAACCCATTTTCCAGTGGTTTAATGCCAGCCACTGCTAGCTCATGCCCAGCCCTCACTTCCATCAATATCCATCAGCATTTCTCTACATCTCTCAATAACCAGTTAGCATTTCATCTACTAATAGCTAGAAGGGAAAGGAAGAACTGGGAACAGTAAGTAGTAATCTCAATCACAATACAGAATGGTAATTTGAAAATAAAAAAACTGTAGATCTTAAAAGTTCTCATCACAAGAAAAAAAAATTTTGTGACTATGTATGGTGACAGATGTTACTAGACTTACTGTGGTGATCATTTCACAATATATACAAATATCGAATCATTACATTGTATAACTAAACTAATATAATGTTATATCTCAATTACACCTGAATAAAAAAATGCAAAAATAAAATTCTTATAAGAACAAGGAGTTAATGCAATTGCAATTAAAAATTCTAGTAGAATTCTTTTTTGGAACAAAAAAGTGATTCTGAAGTTCAAACCAGAGGAATGATTAAATATAGCCAATAAAATAGAAAAAACTACTTAATTTTTTTTTTATTTAAATGAGTATTTACTGAATTCCTGGATAGGGAGAAACTGAGCTTAAAACTAATGAGTCATTTGAGAATGATAGATTTGACTCTGCAAAATATGAAACTTCTATATTTGAAAAAATTCCATTAAAATTAAAAATCAATAAACTGAGAAAAACATTTACAAAAGTATGTCAAAGGGTTTTTTAGTATTTAGGTATCTTTTCGTAACTTGTTTCCACTATGTTCAAAGAACATACTCCATTATTTCAAGACTCTGAGTTGTGTCAAGATTTTGGAAAGAGTTGCTTGTGCTAGAAAAAAACGTACACCACAGTTCTCTTGTGCAATGTTCTGTATATATAAATTAGGTCAAGTTTGTTGATCACGGTGCTCAAATCTACATCCTTACTGATATCTGTCTCTTGTTCCATCAGTTACTAAGAAAATTGGGTTAAAATCCCCAACTACAATTGTGGCTTCATCTATTCCTCCTTGTAGTTCTGCCACTCTTTGCATACAGATAAGAGAAACAGAGAGAAATTTAAAATTAATTAGAAACTTACAAATTCAGATTTTTTTTTGTCTTAGTTTGAGTTCTCCCAAAAGTGTAGATTTTAGGGCAGTTAGGTAATGGAGGTGATCCCAGCAAACACAGTAAGGAAATGAAGAGAGAGATCCAGAGAAGGAAAGAAAGCCAATAAAGTGTGTTACTGAGCTGATTTCTGCAGTAAGTGCTGGAGCCGCTCCCACAGGGAACTCACCAAGGAAACAAACAGAATGTGTTTCAGAATTGTCCCTCTAAGGGATGGGAAGTTGGAGAGTTTATCCACCGATTCCAGTCCCTCCACTGCTTGAGGCTTGCCCCAGGAGTGTTAACTGCCCCCACAATCCCAGGTTTCACCTGAGCAGCTTTTAAGTTTCCAGAAAGAGAAGCACAGTGTAGTGAGATGCTGGCAGTACACAGTGAGCTGTATGTAATATCCAGGTGAAATGAGGGGGCAAGGAGGATGTGATACAGGCCAATAAGAATATCTGCTACAGTTACATATACGGAGGTTTCATATTTTATCATTATGAAGTGTTTCTCTTCACCTTTGGTAACGTTCACTGCTTCTGCTTCAAGTACAGTTTAGCTACACCATCTCTCTATTCAAAGTGTTTGTATGGTATATATTTTTTACATTTTACTTTCAACTTTGCTGTATCTTTATAAACATCAAATAATTGAGTTCAATTATCTTTACCCAGTTGGACAATTTTTATCTTTTAATTAAGTCATTTAGTATATTTACATTTACGGGACCTCTTTCGATTTATGTCTATTGTCTTACTAAGTGCTATTTGTACTTAATAAGCTCTACGTTCCTATGTTCCTTTTTCTCTCCTTTCTTGCCTTCTTTGGGGCTGATAACTTCTTACTTCATTTTTCTCCTTCTGTTGGCTTAGAAGACATATACTCTATTAACATATTACTATATACTTTTAATGGTTCTCTCAAGATTAAAACTTAACTAATTAACACTAAACTTAACTAACGTTAATTAGATTAACATTAGCTAACATTAACATTAGTTTTACCAATTCCCAGACAACCCAAGGACTACAGAAATACTTTAATTCCATTTACCCCCCCACCAACTTGACTGAAATGCCATCATAATTCCACATATATGTTCAAATGAAGGCTCTTGTTGTTATATACAGTAAATATTCATTTAGATTTACCCACATATTTACTGTCGCCTTTCGTTTCTTCCTTTATCTCTTGAGCTTCCATCTGGGGTCACTTTCCTTCTGCCTGAAGAACATTCTTGTAGTATTTCCTTGGTGCAGGTCTCCTAGTGACAAATTCTCTCAATCTTTGTTGATCTGAAAATGTCTTGATTTCACCTTTATTCTGGGTATAGAATTTATTTCTGGTTTGGCAGGGAAGAAAGTCATTTCTTTGTGGACATCATTCTATTGTCTTCTGGCTTTCACTGTTTTAGCTGACAAGTCAGCTGTTAGAAGCTGTTCGTAGATCACCTTTTTTTCTTGGTAGATATCTGGTTTTGTTTTATTTTGTTTTCTTTGATAACTTTTCAGATGTCCTCTTTGTCTTTAGTTTTCAACCTAGGTAAATATTTCTTTCTGTTTATCTTGCTTGAGGTTTTCAGATTTCTTAAGTACATGGCCTTCCTCACTTTTGGCAAAATCTCGGTCAATTTATCTTCAAATATTGCTTTAGCCCATTCTCACTTTGTTTTCTCCTTCAGGGACCCCCAAAACACTCATATTTGACCTTCTCACTGTATCCTCTTTTCTCTTAACCTCTCTTCTATATTTTCTATCATTCTGTCTGTGCTTTATTCCAAACATTTTCTTCTGTCATATTTTCCAGTTCACCAATTATCTCTTAATCTTAAAGGTCTTAATTTTGTTTATTCTATTTTTCAACATTATGATTTCCACTCATCTTTTAATAGTTTCCAATTTTTTTCAAAAGATAAGAAATGCTCAATCTTATCTTTTATCTCCTTGAACACAGTAAACATAGCCTTTGCAATTTCCTTTCCTTTTCTTTCTTTTACTTTCTTTCTTCCTGTGAAAACATCCTTCCTGGAGCTTGCCATTCTCAAATATTGGTAAGTTACTCTAGACTACCTGTATTGCTGTCATCTTGGGAACTCCCTTCACCATTATTCTGGAGGCTTTCTGTGCTTTTCTGCTTTTTGCTTTTTTAAAAAATTCTGTCATCTTCTTCGTAAGTTTACTTCTCATTTTGGTAGAACATTCTTTTGAGATTTTACATGTCTGAAAATACCTTTATTCTCTTTTCACATCTGGTTGAAAGTTTGATTGGCTGTAGAATTTAGTAGTAAATTTCACTTAGGATGTTTTTAGTTAAATGTGAATCTTTCAGACTTTAACATTTGGTAATGGCAGACTAGGTATTCTGGGCCAGTCCATACACTGAGGACAACTATATAAGTAAGATTTCTTAAAAACTGTGCCTGAAGTCAAGCGCTAACATGATAGGGAAGAATTACCAGGTCAGCATCTGGGCTAGGCTAGAGGTGGAGGGAGGTGAGCCCAGAGTTTGGGGCAAGTATTAACTGAAACTAGAGAAGGCAGCTGAAAGGATAAGAGGCCGAATGGGAGTTTTGATAACTTCAAGGGACTAAGAGAATAAAAGATTTTGTGCCCAAGACAGCTCTGAACCCATCCTTGCTTTGAGTTGGGACCCTGAAAGGCTGTACCCTAGGAGTAAGAATAGGCCAGATGTAGAACAGGCCTTCTTGAAATTGCCAATCAACTGCAGACATCTGAATCTCTGAAATCAGTTTAAGATGATCTTAAGAGAGTGCTAACATCTGTCCCCAGGCATCTCCAAAGTGCTAGGGATTCCAGGAACTTGGAAAAAACAACCTAAACTTTCTCCAAAGGAAAAAAAAAAAACACTATTCTGTGTCTTAAACTATTTCTTCAAATAATTTTACAAATACAGTGCTTGATAACCCACTCAGAAAGTAACCCTACACATACAAGGAGATAAGACAACAAAAGTGAAAAAAAGTAGAAGCAATAAAAGAAAGAGATCCATGGCAAATCTAGATATTGGCATTATCAAATCTTCCTATCATTGAGAAGGTACTTTTCAAAAAAGCAAATAAAAATGAGACAGTTACTAATTCCCCAGAAAACAAAAACATTGCACAAGAAATAAGCTTGATTATTATTATGCTATCTGACTCAGTTGTAAATAATAATTACCATCTTAATGATATAAACACTAAACACTGACATAACGAAAAATTAAGATATACAATTCTGGCGGGATGAGGGGATGGAAATTGTATATGAGAGCAAAGCCCTTAATTTTCATAGCAGCAAGTTATTAGATAAATAGTTAAAACTGAAAATTAAGAAGATTGCCATAAAATGTTATATAGAAATATGAAGAGAATAACAAAAAAAGAGTAAAAGACACTGAAATGACTGCCTCAGAGAAGCAAGAACCCTAGGTTCAGAGGACTAGGGCAGATGATCACTGTTTTTTCTTACGAGCTTTGTAGAACCATTTTTCTTTTCATTTAGTATGTAAGGCAAGCATAAATATAAAATGTGAAAAAAAGGTTGTTTAATTTCATTTATTTACCAGAGTCTGGTTCTTAGTGGGCATACAACAATATCTAAATTTCTTAAAGAAAAAGAGGAGGAAGAAAGAGCTTAATTACTGAGAGCAAGAGATGGCATTAGAGAAATGGAAGAGAGGTTTGAAAACTGTCAGTATGGATGATATCGTTTTAACTACAATTTAGAGTTTTCAAAGTGGTTTCTTAAAACAGTAACTCAATCTTCACAACAACACGGGAACATAGGGATTATATCCTAATTTTACACATGATGAAATGGACTCAGAGAGGTTAAATTATTTGTCCAAGGCCACTCAGCTGAGAAAAGGCACAGCCAGGACTCCAGATTCCTTACTTGTTTCATTAGCTCTACCTGCTCTGTAGGGCATTAGAAGGTAACAGCAGCAGAAACGTCCATTAAAACCAATCCAATCCCAACAATGTAATCAGAAAACAGATCATTCACTTATGAAACAAGTTGTTTATACTAGTACTCCTCCAAGTATGATCTGCAGATGGGTTGGAGCTGGTCACAATAGCAATCCAGTGTGAGATAAGAACCTTGAAGCAGAATGTAATCAACTATGTTACAAAACACACTGTTTAGTGCAACTGACATTTTTATACAGCAAAACTTTCTGTGAAGTGAAGGATGCAATGTACCACTTTACATCCTGGTGCAATCCTTTCATCTCACCATGGAACTGTCATTTCAGTAGCACTGGTTTATACCATAGGACTAACTGCTTCTAGGCCTGAAACTTTCAAACAAATAGAACTGACAAAAACTTAAAGCTCTATATTCTAGTTCTTCTATCATGTGCTTTTCAAAGTAGATTATAAACATATTATTACCAATAACACAGTAAAATTACAATTTCACAGACAAACTCCATGGAACAGATTCCTATAATTAGTATTTGGTAAAAACACTTTACCTCTAGAAATTTAATCAACTTCCAGCAACCCAATCAATGAAGCAGCAAATCATTGACAGCTACATTTCTAAACATCTTTTATGTCCCCAGGCCAAACCTGTAATCTTCAAATCTTTACCAAGGAACCTATCTACTCAATCTCTTTAATTCCTCTTTATGGTATTAAGTACAGGCATACTTCAGAGATACTGCAGGTTCCTTCAAGATCACAATGAAGCAAATACTGTGATAAAATGAGTCACATGAATTTTTTTGGTTTCGCAGTGCATATAAATGTTATGTTTACACTGTACTGTAGTCAACTAAGTGTGCAAGAGTATTAAAAAAAATGTAGGGCTTCCCTGGTGGCGCAGTGGTTGAGAGTCCGCCTGCCGATGCAGGGGACGTGGGTTCGTGCCCCGGTCCGGGAAGATCCCACATGCCGCGAAGCGGCTAGGCCCATGAGCCATGGCCGCTGAGCCTGCGCGTCCGGAGCCTGTGCTCCGCAACGGGAGAGGCCACAGCAGTGAGAGGCCCGCGTACCTCAAAAAAAAGAGGCCCGCGTACCGCAAAAAAAAAAAAAAATGTATATATCTTAATTTAAAAACACTTTATTGCTAAAGAAAAAAATGCTAACCATCATCAGAGCCTTCAGTGAGTCATAATCTATATGTTGGTAGAGGATTTGAAATATTGCAAGAATCACCAAAATGTGACTCAGAGACATGAAGTGAGCAAATGCTATTAGAAAAAAGGTACCAACAGACTTGTTCAACACAAGGTTGCCACAAAACTTCAATTTGTAAAAAAATACAATATCGGCAAAGCATTACAGAGTGAAGAGCAATAAAATGAGTAGTTTTATTACTGCATGTAGTGCAGTAATGCCCTTGACATCAAAACTAAGCTGCAGCAGTAAGTTTCAACAGCCTCGGCATGAATATTCTCATGATCACACACACAGGAATTTCTTTAATGGGTTTCTAACGAAGTAAACAACTTAGATATCCACATATATAGCTGACGGTTTGAACTGTGCAGATCCACTTATACATGGATTTTTTTCGATAAATATGTACTACTGTACTACACCACCCAAAGTTGGTTGAATCTGCAGATTCAGAACAGATACAGATACAAGGGCCAACTGTAAAGTTATATGTAGATTTTCAACTACATCGGGGATCAGTGTCCCTAATTCACAGGTTGTTCAAGGGTCAACTGTACAGTGTTTTTTAACTAGGAAAGCACTATCACCTTAACTTTCTAAACAGAACTACTTTTGTTTTGCCCCAGGAGAAATAAAGAAGTAGTAACTAAAGTAATTTACCAAGGAGCACTGACCCTACCTAAATTACGATTTTTAAAAAATCAAATATGATTATCATTCCATGTACTTTTTTACCCACCTTCTATATCTTTTCATGAGGTCTAATTTTATTTTTTTTAATTTTTAAAATTTTATTTATTTATTTTTGGCTGCATTGGGTCTTCACTGCTGCACGTGGGCTTTCTCTAGTTGCAGCGAGCGGGGGCTAATCTTCGTGTGGTGTGTAGGCTTCTCATTGCGGTGGCTTCTCTTGTTGCGGAGCACGGGCTCTAGGCACGCGGGCTTCAGCAGTTGTGGCACATGGGCTTAGTTGCTCCGCGGCATGTGGGATCTTCCCGGACCAGGGCTCAAATCCATGTCCCCTGCATTGGCAGGCATATTCTTAACCACTGCGCCACCAGGGAAGTCCCAAGAGGTGTAATTTTAAAATACATTCTCAAAAGTCTACCCAAATTTTAAAATAAATTCCAGTTTAGCAAGTGGCATTCTCAGAACACTGAATCTAAATCTAACACGGCCAATGTTACTATGTATGGTTGACCCTTGAACAACATGGTTGAACTGCATGAGTCCACTTATATATGGATTTTTTTTCAATAAATACTATAGTACTACATGAATTCATGGATGTGGAATCTCAGATAAGGAAGATTGACTGTAAAGTTATATGTGGATTTTCGAGTGCATTAGGGGTTGATGCCCCCAACCTCCACGTTGTTCAAGGGTCAACTGTACTGCTTTGACCCAATGTGTGCATGGCCAATTGAGAGATTCTCTTGACAAGGAAAAAAACACTTTATGAAGCCTAACTCTTTCCTTGTGACATGAAACATTTCTAAAATATTCTTGATAAGTGAGTATCATCAACAGAATCTACCACTCACAGAAGCACCCCTGAAGAAGCTGAATGACAGCACTGGTGATCCTACTGGTAGGAAAGCCCATCCAAGTGGGGCTTGGGACCAGTGTTTCCCTACAACTCTTCCAATCCTTCTGAGATCAACACTGATGCCAGAAATTTAGGGGCAATTCTTGCACTTATATATGCTTTCTGCTTCCCTTTCAATATTAAATGTTCTTTTCACTGTACCAGCTAAATTAAGAGAAATCATCAGGGCTTCCCTGGTGGCGCAGTGGTTGGGAGTCTGGCTGCCGATGCATCCGAGAAGATCCCACATCCCTTGGAGCGGCTGGGCCCATGAGCCATGGCCGCTGAGCCTGCGCATCCGGAGCCTGTGCTCCACAACGGGAGAGGCCACAACAGTGAGAGGCCCGCATACCACAAAAAAAAAAAAAGAGAAATCAATTAGCAAATGTTATTAAACTTTTCCCCCAAATCAGCAATAACATTGGGTGATGAGATCACAAATAATATTTATTTTCCTCTTTTCTTTCTTTTTCCCTGTTAACAAGTGCAAATATAAATTTTTTTTTTTTTTTTTGCTGGGACGCAGGCCTCTTACCTCTCCCGTTGCGGAGCACAGGCTCCGGGCGCGCAGGCCCAGCGGCCACGGCCCACGGGCCCAGCCGCTCTGCGGCATGTGGTATCCTCCCGGACCAGGGCACAAACCCGTGTCCCCTGCATCAGCAGGCGGACTCTCAACCACTGTGCCACCAGGGAAGCCCACAAATATAAATTTTTTAAGAAGATTTTTCTGAATTTTATTTTAAACCTAACCAAAAGAAGCCAATTATTGAATTTGGGGCTTAACTTTTTACACTAGTCATACAATGAGGCCAAAAACAATGTTCGCTAAACTCGGTGATTATTAACATAGGCATGTAATAGAATGAAGGTTACAAGGATCATGTGACACCCTTCACATTTTCTTAAAGAAGTTATTGTATGGCACATTAAAAGGATCATACACCATGATCAAGTGGGGTTTATTCCAGGAATGCAAGGATTCTTCAATATACGCAAATCTATCAATGTGATAAACTATATTAACAAATTGAAGGAGAAAAACCATATGATCATCTCAATAGATGCAGAGAAAGCTTTCGACAAAATTCAACACCCATTTATGATAAAAACCCTCCAGAAAGTAGGCATAGAGGGAACTTTCCTAAACATAATAAAAGCCATATATGACGAGCCCACAGCAAACATCATCCTCAATGGTGAAAAACTGAAAGCATTTCCACTAAGATCAGGAACAAGACAAGGTTGCCCACTCTCACCACTCTTATTCAACATAGTTTTGGAAGTTTTAGCCACAGCAATCAGAGAAGAAAAGGAAATAAAAGGAATCCAAATCGGAAAAGAAGAAGTAAAGCTGTCACTGTTTGCAGATGACATGATACTATACATAGAGAATCCTAAAGATGCTACCAGAAAACTACTAGAGCTAATCAATGAATTTGGTAAAGTAGCAGGATACAAAATTAATGCACAGAAATCTCTGGCATTCCTATATACTAATGATGAAAAATCTGAAAGTGAAATCAAGAAAACACTCCCATTTACCATTGCAACAAAAAGAATAAAATATCTAGGAATAAACCTACCTAAGGATACGAAAGACCTGTATGCAGAAAATTATAAGACACTGATGAAAGAAATTAAAGATGATACAAATAGATGGAGAGATATACCATGTTCTTGGATGGGAAGAATCAACATTGTGAAAATGACTCTACTACCCAAAGCAATCTACAGATTCAATGCAATCCCTATCAAACTACCACTGGCATTTTTCACAGAACTAGAACAAAAAATTTCGCAATTTGTATGGAAACACAAAAGACCCCGAATAGCCAAAGCAATCTTTAGAACGAAAAAAGGAGCTGGAGGAATCAGGCTCCCTGACTTCAGACTATATTACAAAGCAACAGTAATCAAGACAGTATGGTACTGGCACAAAAACAGAAAGATAGATCAGTGGAACAGGATAGAAAGCCCAGAGATAAACCCACGCACATATGGACACCTTATCTTTGATAAAGGAGGCAGGAATGTACAGTGGAGAAAGGGCAGCCTCTTCAATAAATGGTGCTGGGAAAACTGGACAGGTACATGTAAAAGTATGAGATTAGATCACTCCCTAACACCATACACAAAAATAAGCTCAAAATAAGCTCTTAGAAGAAAACATAGGAAGAACACTCTATGACATAAATCACAGCAAGATCCTTTCTGACCCACCTCCTAGAGTAATGGAAATAAAAACAAAAATAAACAAATGGGACCTAATGAAACTTCAAAGCTTTTGCACAGCAAAGGAAACCATAATCAAGACCAAAAGACAACCCTCAGAATGGGAGAAAACATTTGCAAATGAAGCAACTGACAAAGGATTAATCTCCAAAATTTACAAGCAGCTCATGCAGCTCAATAACAAAAAAACAAACAACCCCATCCAAAAATGGGCAGAAGACCTAAATAGACATTTCTCCAAAGAAGATATACAGAATGCCAACAAACACATGAAAGAATGCTCAACATCATTAATCATTAGAGAAATGCAAATCAAAACTACAATGAGATATCATCTCACACCAGTCAGAATGGCCATCATCAAAAAATCAAGAAACAATAAATGCTGGAGAGGGTGTGGAGAAAAGGGGACACTCTTGCACTGCTGGTGGGAATGTGAATTGGTTCAGCCACTGTGGAGAACAGTATGGAGGTTCCTTAAAAAACTACAAATAGAATTACCATATGACCCAGCAATCCCACTACTTGGCATATACCCTGAGAAAACCAAAATTCAAAGAGAGCCATGTACCAAAATGTTCATTGCAGCTCTATTTACAATAGCCAGGACATGGAAACAACCTAAGCGCCCATCATCGGATGAATGGATAAAGAAGATGTGGCACATATACACAATGGAATATTACTCAGCCTTAAAAAGAAATGAAATTGAGCTATTTGTAATGAGATGGATAGACCTAGAATCTGTCATACAGAGTGAAGTAAGTCAGAAAGAAAAAGACAAATACCGTATGCTAACACATATATATGGAATTTAAGGGAAAAAAATGTCATGAAGAACCTAGGGGTAAGATAGGAATAAAGACGCAGACCTACTGGAGAACGGACTTAAGGATATGGGGAGGGGGAAGGGTGAGTTTTGACAGGGCGAGAGAGAGTCATGGACATATACACACTAACAAATGTAGTAAGGTAGATAGCTGGGGGGAAGCAGCCGCAAGGCACAGGGATATTAGCTCGGTGCTTTGTGACAGCCTGGAAGGGTGGGATGGGGAGAGTGGGAGGGAGGGAGACGCAAGAGGGAAGACATATGGGAACATATGTATATGTATAGCTGATTCACTTTGTTGTAAAGCAGAAACTAACACACCATTGTAAAGCAATTATACCCCAATAAAGATGTTTAAAAAAAAAAAAAAAAAGAAGTTATTGTATGTATTACATGTGACCAAGGTAACATGATCCTTGAAATAAATATTAATACTCTTATGCATTTTCACCAACGATTCTTCTTCTGAAAGAAACCATCAGAATTTGACACACAAATGCTTTCTTTGCATTATGAAAAAGACAGTATCACCAGTTCAAGATGGCAGTGTAGGAAGATACTGAACTCACCTCCTCCGACAGACTCACTGGATCTACAGCTAAATATGGAACAATTTCTTCTCGAAAAAAGAACCTAAAGGCTGGCTGCGTGATGACTACACACTGGGTAAAAGAGAAGAAAACCATACAAAAGCCTGTAGGGGAGATGGGGACACAATCTCACCATAAACCTCACCCCTGATTTAGCAACTAACAACCAGAAGGGAACTCAAAACTCCCTGAGGAGCAAAGGATTCAAACCCCACATTGGGCACCCCAGCTTTTAAGACATGCACTTGACAGATAAGCCCCCAAAACATCTAATTTTTGAAAACCAATGGGTCTTGTGTCCCAAGACCCACAAAATGATAGTGATGAGAAACACCTCTTAGAGGGCTCATGTGCTTGGACTCACCCACCCCAGAGTCCAGCTCAGAGGCAGCCAATCATGCCTAGACTTAAAGTGAATAAGGCTCACCTGCTTATATTAAAACCTCCATCAGAGGGGCAGGAATCTAGTTCAACACACACATCTAGGAGCCTGCTGGAACGCTCTGGGAACAAAGACTGGCAGGCACTACCTTTGCTGTGCTCCAGAGCACCAGTATCTCTCAGCAGGGAGCTTTAACACACAACAGGTGTCCTGACTTTTACAGCTGCTACCCAGGATATGATTCTTGTTACCTGGCTCTGGAGGCCAGGGGAGCTTGTGTTCTGGGTCCCAAGGAACTGTAGTAATTGGTGTCACCCAGAAAGGAGCTCATGCCCCTGTCTGGTGCCTGGATTTTTGTGACTGATGCTAGGGAACACCTCTACATCAACTGGCTCTGGTAGTCAGTGGGGCTTATACTCATGGGTCCTACAGGGCTGTAGCCCAAGGAGAAAGAGTTCTTAAACAGTTACAACCCCAAGGGCACAGCAAAGGCAACAGACCCAGGAGCTCAATCTTTGTGCGAAGGGAGACTATTAACTGATCATCCTGACTGCTAACTGAGGGGCAAGCTTCTGATTAGGCATGCATCTTGGGGTTGACTGTAATCCTTTCCAGAGACCTTGGAGGCAGGTGCTACCTTTGCTCTCACACTCTGCTGCCTCTAGTGCACCAGTGTCTCCTGGAGGGTAGCTATACACATGGCTGGTGCCCAGGGGCCGCCCCTCAATTACCTAGCTCTAGGTGACTGGAGGGATTTGCATTCCTGGATCCCACAAGACTATGGCAATCAGAGGGATAGTTCTTGGCAGGCTACCAACCCCAAGGCACTGCACAGAAAGCAGAATGAGGCATACTCCCTAGGGTCTCTGTGAAAGAGTCCTCTTTACTTGTCTTGGACCTTCGGCCTGAGGAGCAGGCTTCAGGTTTGGCTCACATTCAGTGGCCTACGGAGTTGCTATCAAGAAACACAGGCTGTGGACGCCATCTAGGCACTCTCCCTCTGCCTTGCTCCAACCCATCAGTATCACCCAGAAAATAGTTCATCTGGACCCCACATAGTGGACACCTCCAGATCACCTGGCTCCGAGGACCAATGTGGCCTACCCTCACAGCCCCTCAGAACTATATATATTTGCATACTTTAAAAGCTGCTGCCTGAGGGTCCAGATTCCAGTCAGCCTGAATCTAGGTGCTGAGATCCTCCACTCTGGGACAGTGACAGGCCTTGGCACATCCTCAACTACTGGGAGCTACTAAAAATATAATAGGCTGCCTGGACAAGCACAGAGGTTTAAGAGAAAACCAGGAGCTGAGGCAGGGTTGAATAACAAGGTTCATCTCCTACACAAGGCCACTCAGTCAAGACCGGAAGAAGTGGTTGTTTCATCTACTGTACAGAAACCAACAGAGAGTCAAGCACACTGAAGAAACAGAGGAATATGTTCCAAATGAAAGAACAAGATAAACCTCAGAAAAAATCTTAACGAAATGGAGATCAGTAATTTACCTGATAAGGGTTCAAAGTAATGGTCATAAAGATGGGGAGAAGAATGGATGAACACAGTGAGAACTTCAACAAAGAGATGAAAAAATATAAGAAAGTACCAAATAGAAGTCACAGAGCCAAAGAATGTATTAACTGAACTGAAAAACATACACTAGAGGGGTTCAACAGCAGACTAGATGAAGCAGAAGAAAATATCAGTCAACTCAAGGACAAGGCAGTGGAACTTACCCAACCAGAGCAGCAGAAAGAAAAAAGAATGAAAAAAGGAATTTATGGAACAACATCAAACAGACTAACATTTACTTCATAGGGCTCCCAGAAGAAGAGAGAAAGGGGCAGAAAACTTATTTGAAAATATAATGGCTGAAAACTTCCCTAACTTGGGGAAGGAAACAGACGTTCAGATCCAGGAAGCCCTGAGAGTCCTAAAAAAGATGCTACCAAAGAGACCCACACCAAGACACATTATAATTAAAATGTCAAAAGTTAAAGACAAGGAGAGAATCTTAAAAGAAGCAGAAGAAAAACAACTAGTTCTATACAAGGGAACCCTCATAAAACTATCAGCAGATTTTTCAGCACAAACGTTGCAGGCCAGAAAGCACGATACATTCAAAGTGCTGAAAGAAGAAAACTTCCAACCAAGAATACTCTACCGAGCAAAGTTTTCATTCAGAATTGAAGAAGAGATAACAAGTTTTCCAGAGAAGCAAAAGTTAAAGGAATTCACCACCACTAAACTAAACTGGCCTGACAACAAATTTTAAAGGAACTTCTTTAAGCTGAAAGAAAGGATGCTAATTAGTAACAAGAACACATATGAAAGGATAAATCTCACCAGAAAAATAAATATATAGTGAAGGTAGTGGATTAATCACTAATAAAGCTAGTATAAAGGTTAAAAGACAGAACTATGATTACAATAATTAGCTAAAAGATACACAAGGTAAAAATACATAAAATGTGACATCAAAAACATAAAACATGAGAGTAAGTGTTGAGCTTTAGAATAGGATCAAACTTAAGATGCTATCAGCTTAAAACAGACTGTTATAGATATAAGTTGTTAAGTGTAAGACTCACGTCAACCACAAAGCAAAAACCTAGAATAAATACACAAAAGAGAAAAAGAAAGGAATATAAGCATACCACTAAAGAAAGTCATCAAACCACAAAGGAAGAGAGCAAGAGAAGAAAAAAGGAACAGAGAGAAACTGCAAAAACTGCTAGAAAACAATTAACAAAATGGCAATAAGTACATACCCATCAATAATAACTTTAAATGTAAATGGACTAAATTCTCCAACAAAAAGACATAGAGTGGCTGAAGGAATAAACAGCAAGACACACCTATATATGCTGCCTGTAATAGATACAATTTCGATATAAGGACACAGACTGAAAGTGAAGGGATGGTAAAAGAGATTCCATGCAAATGGAAACGGAAAAGAAAGATGGAGTAGCTACACTTATATCACACACACACAAAAAAGACTTTAATACAAATGCTTTAATAAGAGACAAAGAAGACATTACATAATGATAAAGGGGTTAATCCAATTAGAGGATATAACATTTGTAAATCTTTATGCAGCCAACATAGGAGCACCTAAACATGTAGCACAATTATTAACAGACCTAAAGGGAGACATAGACAGCAATACAATAACAGTAGGGAACTTTAATATCCCACTTACATCAATGGAAAGATCATCCAGACAGAAAATCAATAAGGAGACATCAGCCTTAAACAACATGTTAAACCAGATGGACTTAACACATATATATAGACTATTCTATCCAAAAGCAACAGAATACATATTCTTCTCAAGTGTATATGGAACATCTTCCAAGATAGATCATATGTTAGGCCACAGATCAAGTCTTAATAAATTTAAGAAGACTGCAATCATATCAAGCATCTTTTCCAACCACAATGGCATGAAATGAGAAATTACACGAAGAAAAATGGGAAATACACAAATATGTGGAGATTAAACAACATGCTACTGAATAACCAACGGGCAAAGAAGAAATCAAAAGAGAAATTAAAAAATACCTTGAGAAAAACAAAATGGAAAGGTAACATGCCAAAATTTACAGAATGCGGCAAAAACAGTTCTATGAGGGAAGTGCATAGTGATAAACACCTACCTCTAGAAACAAGAAAAGCCTCAGACAAACAACCTAACTACACCTTAAGGAACTAGAAAAAGAACAAAAAAAGCCCAAAGTTAGTAAATTAGGGCAGAAATAAATGAAATAGAGACTAAAAAGACAACAGAAAAGATCAATGAAACTAAGAGTTAGTTCTGTGAAAAGAGAAATAAAATTGACAAAACCTCAGCTAGACTCACCAAGAAAATATAAAGACTCAAGTAAGTCAGAAATGAAAGAGGAGATATTACAAGCGACACCACAGAAATACAAAGGATCATACAGACTACTATGAAAAATTACATGCCAACAAACTGGACAAACTAGAAGTGGATAAACTCTGACAAACGTATAAGCTACTAAGACTGAATCATGACGAAATAGAAAATCTGAACAGACCACTTACCAGCAAGCAGATCAATTCATTAAACAAAAACTCTCAACAAACAAAAGTCCAGGACCAAATGGCTTCACTGGTGAATTCCACCAAACATTCAAAGAAGAATTAATATCAAGCTTTTTCAAATTCTTCCAAAAAATATAAGAGGGGGAATCTTTTCAAAACACATTTTATGAGGCCAGTATTAGCCTGATACCAAAACCAGACAAGAGTGCCACCAAACAAAAAAAATTTCTTTTTACAGGCTAATATCCCTGATGAACATAGATGCAAAAATTCTCAACAAAATATTATCAAACTGAATTCAGCAACACATTGAAAGGATCATATACAATCATGAAGTGAAATTTATTCTGAGGATACAGGGATGGTCCAATATCTGTAAATCAGTCAGTGTGATACACTTCATTAACAAAATGAAGACAAAAATCATATGATCATCTCAACAGATGCATAAAAAGCATTTGACAAAATGTAAATCCATTTATAATAAAATCTCAAATCTCTCAAAAAAGCAGGTATAGAGGAAACATACCTCAACATAGTTAAGGTCATATATGACAAGCCTACAGCTAAATCATACTCAATGTTGAAAAGCTCAAAGCTTTTCCTCTAAGGTCAGGAACAGGACAAGGATGTCCACTCTTACCACTTTTATTCAACATAGTATTGGAAATACCAGCCAGAATAGTTAGGCAAGAAAAAGAAATAAAAGGCATCCAAATTGAAAAGGCAGAAGTAAAACTCACTGTTTGCAGATCACATGAAAATAGCTAGGAAACCCTAAAGACTCTATCACAAACTAACAGAACTAATAAATGAATTCAATAAAGTTACTGGATACGATATGAATACACAAAAATCTATTTTTTAAATAATAACTATCAAAAAGAGAAATTAAGAAAACAATCCCATATACAACTGCATCAAAAAGAATAAAATACCTAGGAATAAATTTAACCAAGGAGGTGAAAGATCTGTATACTGAAAACTACGAGACATTAATGAAAGAAACTGAAAAAGACACAAATAAGTGGAAAGATATTCTATGCTCATGGATTGAGAGAATCAATATTGTTAAAACTGCCATACTATCCAAAGCAATCTACAGATTCAGTGCAATCCCTATCAAAATTCCAATGGCATTTCTCATACAAATAAAACAAAAAATCCTAAAACTTGCATGGAACTGAATAGCCAAAGCAATCTTGAGAAAGAAGAACAAAGCTGGAGGCACCACACTCCCTAACTTCAAAGTATATTATAAGGCTATTATTACATACAAATGGTACTGTATTGGCATAAAAACAGAGACTTAGATCGATAGAACAGAACAGAGAATAGAGATCGCAGAAATAAACCCACACATATATGGTCAATTAATTTATGACAAATAAACCAAGAATATATGATGGGGAAAGGACAGTTTCTTCAATAAATGATGTTGGGAAAACTGGACAGCCACATGCAAGTGAATGAAGCTGGACTACTATCTTACACCATTCACAAAAATTAACTCAAAATGGATTAAAGACTTGAACATAAGACCTGAAACCATAAAACTCCTAGAAGAAAACATAGGCAGTAAGCTCCTTGATATATGTCTTAGTGATGATATTTTGAATCTGCACCAAAAGCAAAAGCAAAAAAAGTAAAAGCAGCAAAAGCAAAACTACATAAGTGGGACTACATCAAGCTAAAAAGCTTCTAAACAGCAAAGTAAATCATCAACAACATGAAAAGGCAACTTACTGAATGGGAGAAAATAACTGCACATCATGTAACTGACAAGGGGCTGATATCCAAAATATACAAAGAACTTTTACAATTCAATAGCAAAAAAACAAACTATCCACTGAAAAAATGGACAGAAGAGCCAAACAGACATTTTTCCAAAGAAGACATACAGATGACCAACAGGTACATGAAAAAGATGGTCAACATCACTAATCATCAGGGAAATGCATATCAAAACCACAGAGATATCAACTCACACCTTGCAGAATGGCTAGTATCAAAAAGACAACAAATAACAAGTGTTGGCAAGGGTGTGGACAAAAGGGAACCCTTGTACACTTGGTTGAGAATGTTAAGTTGGTGCAACCATTATGGAAAATAGTATGGAGATGCCTCAAAAAATTAAAAATAGAACTACCATATGATCCAGTAATTCCACTCTGGGTATTTATCTGAAGAAAACAAAAAAAAAATTAATTCAAAAAGATATATGCACCCGCCTGTTCACTGCAGCTTCATTTACAATAACAAAGATACTTAGAAACAACCTAAGTATCTACTGATGAATGAATGGATAAGGAAACTGTGGGGGGCTTCCCTGGTGGCGCAGTGGTTCAGAGTCTGCCTGCCAGTGCAGGGGACACAGGTTTGAGCCCTGGTCTGGGAAGATCCCACATGCCATGGAGCAACTGGGCCCGTGAGCCACTACTGAGCCTGCGCATCTGGAGCCTGTGCTCCACAACAAGAGAGGCCGCAACAGTGAGAGGCCCGCACACCGTGATGAAGAGTGGCTCCCGCTTGCCACAACTAGAGAAAGCCCTCGCACAGAAACAAAGACCCAACACAGCCAAAAATAAAATAAATAAATTTATTAAAAAAAAAAAAGAAACTGTGGTACACATACACATATATAAAGAATATTATTCAGCCATTAAAAAAAAGTTGCCATATGCCACAGCATGGATAGACCTTGAAGGCATTATGCTAACTGAAATAATTCAGACAAAGAAAGACAAATATTGTATGATCTCCCTTACATGTAGAATCTACAGAAACAAACAAAAAATAAGCTCATAGATATAGAGAACAGATTGGTGGCTGCAAGAGACAAGGCTTGGATCAGGGGATGGGAGAAATGGGTGAACTGTGTTTTGTTTTGTTTTAAATAAATTGAACTCAAAAATTTTAAAATGCTTTCTTCAACAAATATTTAAGAAACATTTATTATAAAAGGTAAGGTGAAAATATCAAAAAGAGTAGCAAATCATCTGCTTTACCTCTTTGTGTTTCATATCCACCTGACTCCTGAGAGCCTTAAGTTCCCGTTCACGGTTGTCCAAGCAAGTTTCTAGAACATGTGTCTGTCCTTCCCACTCAGATTTTTTATGAGCTACCATTATGTCAATCTGTTTCATGAGCTCCTGTAGTTCTGCTTCACAGGATGTCAAAAATCCCCTATAAATAAGGACAGACCCTTAAGAACATAGAACATATCTCCAAGTGGCTTTTCATCTTTCACATGTAAAAATATAGCAGATGTAAAGCTACCTGACGTGGAACAAATAATCAGAAGCAGAGAACAGGATCTCTGAGCTTTTCCTTTTAATGCTCACATAAGATGATCACTTATTCCACGGAAGTTTGTCTTCCTCCAGTAGCCGACCTAAAGCCTAAGTCAACTAGTCAAACGCAAGGTTTATGTTTGAAGTCTGGTTTGTGAGTGAGACTTCCACAACCAACAACTAGCTCTCCTGTAACATTTTAGGGAAGCTTTCAGGAAGAATCCAGGCAAGCATATGTCACATTCTCAGCTAGTCAAACAAAATAAAAAGCTTTGGAAACAAGTAGGCTATTGGGAAAATGACAATACAATTTTAAGAGCTGTTTTAAGAACCTCCATCCTTGAGCCAAATTTATTCCAACTATTTCTTTCCAACTTATTATTAGAAACTTACCGCATCCTATCTTATTGTTGTAAACTTACTGATGTCCTTCAATGTTTCTGGAGATGCCAAATGTTACAAAGGTAGAAACAGAAGTGGACACAGATGTATTGGATTCAGAGATTTCCGGGAATGGCCACAGAGAGATAACTCCTAAGGTTTAATACTTTAAAAAAAAAAAAGCATTTGTTCTTAGTGTCACAAAACCTCTATAGCCTTTTGCTTTTTAAAAGCAGAAAATTTAACTGGGATGATAGTAAGCATCCAGCTTCACACTGCTGAGATGAGGGAAACACCCCAAGGAGAGAGACTGTCCACAAACACGACATGGATCAGCTTATATTTTGGTCACACTTCTGCTTCTGTACCCAAAGCACAAAATGGTCAGAGGCATAACTCAGACATGCTTTTTCAACTCAGTGAGAAGCTTAAGGTCAAAGCAAACTTACCCATCATGTCCCCGATTTTGTATTCCTTCCAACAAAGCCTCCATCGCCAAATCCCCTTTGTTTTGGCAACTGGGAAAGCAAAGAACTCTGTCAGGAGAAAATTCATTTTTTATGTTCTAACATTCCAACTTACAAACTTAAGAATGTGAATGAAAGCATACAAATAACAATGAGAAAATGCAGCACTTCTTAAGATGACTGTAGAAGCAGTCAAGGAATATCTCTTCAAGAAATACTAGAACCAAATACATTTCAGACTAAAACAAAACAATTTAAAATGATCTGAATTGCTACTGACACTCCCCCTGCACGACTGAAATCAAATACCTCACTGTCACGTCCCTACTTCCTCATGTAAGAGTGGGCCTGGGTGGAGATGGGGTGCTAGCAATAGAGGAACAGTGACACTAACAAATTGAGAGGTCAGAGGAAACGTGTAGCTTCTTTTAAAGAGATATTGTAAAAAGGTTAAATGCCCTGCGCTTCAACTTCTTGGCCCATCACGGGAGATCCTACTCACCGGCTAGATGACAGGCCCATGAAGCTCCTAGAACACCCTCCCTCACCTAAGAGGCAGCTACATGGGCCCTCCCTCCTCTGCACTTCATTGTTCCCAGTCCTTAACAGGTTCTTTCATAGGAGTTACACCACCCTGGAAATGTCCTTTTGCACACCTTTTTCCCCTACTATTCAACCGTCAAGGGTAGAAAACCAGTTTTTTTCACACCTGCAGCTCCAGGGCTTAGAGTAGCATTTCAGCCTGGCCTGTGCTGAATGCTTTTGGCTGAATGTATCTCAATTCCCCTCCCTTTTCACCTATCCCCCTATGCAAACTGGTCATAGCTGGAGAACTACAGAGAAGAGTCTAGCAGAGAAAGAAGGGAAGGGAGATAAAACAGACACAGGAGAATGAGAAGACTGCAAAATACAACCACTACACGTTATTTGCATCTATTTCTAAAGTTACTAATAGGAGTACTAAATAACTGTTCACGCACACATATGGCAGAGAGGATTTCTTTCCAGCTGGTTTATCCTTTGTATTACACCAACATTAGACAAAATAAAAACCTAAAGAAAAATGTTTTCATGGTCTATTCCACTTTCTTTCAAACAATGACACAGTCAATTACAAGAGGACGCAGATTCTGTGTTTTGATCCACTCTAAGGAACTGAGAGGCAGTACACAGTTCACACAGTACCATGTATATGGAAACCCAGGATAAAGTCCTGCTCTGCAACTAAGTAGCTTTGTGTCCTTGGACTTCAGTTTTTGCCTCTATAAAGTAAGAAGCATGATCTATATAATCTCCAAGGTTTCTTCCAGCTTTTTAATGGGATTCTAATAGCCAATTACATATATTCTGCACCATGCTCCTGACAACTCTACATGGATATTTATTAAATAAGTAGGAAAGTGCTCTTCCTAAGGACAGAGCTACTACAGTTATTCAAAACTATCATTAGTAAAATTATACTCCTTTAGGTCATGTTATTCTTAAAAAATACATTTAGTAATATATATTAGAAACAGATTTAGTAACATACATTAATATATTTTCTGGATGATATTATTTAGTAATTAGGAATATTTATAATAGAAGCTAAGTCATTGAATGCTCAACTCTTCTGCCTGTCTATATTGTCAGATTCAATCTTCATAACAATTTTAAAACATAACTACTATTACTTTGAGGAAACTGAGGCTCAGAAGGTTAAATAACTTGATTATGGTAAACTACAAACCACAGTCCTAGGATTCAAACCTAGGCAATGTGACTCCTAAGTTCCAGCCAATGTGCAATCTTTATATATTTTACAGTATTCCAGATCTTAAAATACATCAGCATATCTTCTTTTTATTTAATAATGTGTTCTTGGCATAAACAAAATCAAACCAAATTGAAAAGTCTGGACACAGGAAAAAATATACAAACTTAATTATGATGTCACCACCATGGCCACCAGGTGGCAGTAGCACAACAGTGAAAATAGTCCACATAGGGGAAAATAGCCATTTCAGAAATTAAAATCATGGTCTAAGACTTAGTTAAGGAGATCTCTGTTTTTTAAAAAAAAAAGGTGGGAGGGGCTCCCCTGGTGGCGCAGTGGTTGAGAGTCCGCCTGCCAATTCAGGGGACATGGGTTCGTGCCCCGGTCCGGGAAGATCCCACGTGCCGCGAAGCGGCTGGGCTCGTGAGCCATGGCCGCTGAGCCTGCGCGTCTGGAGCCTGTGCTCCGCAACGGGAGAGGCCACAACAGTGAGAGGCCCGCGTAACGCAAAAAAAAAAAAAAAGGTGGGGATGGGGTGGGGAAGAACCAGTAACATTCTCTGTGGAAAATAATCTTACTAATATATAATGATCTTTTAACAATACTTTCACCATCTCCTCGAGCAGCTGACCAACACCATCATTTCTCATTCCTGAGGATCAGGTAAATAGCAAGGATTCAGATCTTCTGTGGACTTTTCTCATCCGAGTTTCTCATAGCTATATCACTGACTCATTTCCTAACCAACCTGACCCTCATTCAGCTCCGTGCACTACACCACTTGCTTTCTTTTTTGCCTGTGCCATGTGGTAAGTATATAAAATTTATTCTTTATCCAAATAAATACAAATTTAAGCAATTACTGTTTGATAATCTGCTACTCCTTGCCACTAACATGAAATGTTAATGTAGTTAAATGGAAATTGTGTAGCTCTACAATTGGTACAGGACACTCTTAGTCATTTCTGCAGTTAGACCAAGATATCAACGAACAGAGGTTATATTTAAAACTCTCGTTTCGAATGAAGGCTACTTTAAATCAGTGAAATCTAGAATAAAATGGTTAAAGGAAATACAGGCTTTTTCACCAAGTCTGGGAAGCAGGGAAAACATACTTTAAACCTTAGGAAAAAAGAATCCAAAGAGGTTACCTAGGGACTTCCCTGGTGGTCCAGTGGTTAAGAATCCGCCTTCCAATGCAGGGGATGCGGGTTCAATCCCTGGTCGGAAAACTAAGATCCCACAAGCTGCAGGGCAACTAAAGCCTGCACACCACAACTAGAGAAGCCCACGTGCTGCAGCGAAGACCCAGCACAACCAAAATAAAAAAAACAAAGAGGGTATCTAGTAATGGGCAAATCTTTGATATTCATTAACATATTGGAATTTAAGAGCTAGAAAGAACCCAAAGGACTCCAATTTAACCTCTTTATTTTACAGATCAGGAAAAATATCCAGAGTATGCACCCAAGATCAAATTACTCACAAAATGGGACACAGGAAGAAAATAAAAACTCTGGTTAGATATGTGTACTAAGAGAAGGAATATGCCTACTCATCAAGTCTCATTTAAAGGAAGATAACAATGCTTTGTCCCTTACCTGCCTTGGTGTTACTGTGATTACAAAGATTTATGGCTATGACAGATATACTATGACTGATAAACTGTGCCTGCTCCAATAAATAATCAATATCATTTATGACTGCCCAGAAAGGTTCCTGCTTAAATTTAAGGGAAAAAATTATCAGATAAAGTATCAAAGAAATTTTCCAAAATAAAAATGAAATTTTAAAACACTGTTCAAACTATGACTCAAAATCCAGAAAGAATAAGGGGCTAAGACTAAGAAATCTTAGGAGACAAAACTACACTTTTACATGGGAAAAATGCTGTAAGCAAAGCTGAAAGATAGATGACAACATTACTTGAAAGTTTTATCACAAGGGGTTAATTAACCAAATACATAAAGAGCTTCTAAAAACTGAAGGAAAAATAAAAATCTATAGAAAAATGTGCAGAAGGTATGAACAAAGAGTTCTCATAAAAAGAAATGCAAATGACCTTAAACATATGAAAACATGCTCAACCTTGTTTACAATAAGAGAAACAAATTTAAACTACACTGAGTTACCCTTTCTTCTGTATTAGATTAATGAAAAATTAAGTTTGAAAATGCACTCTGATGACAAGGCTATGGGAACAGGCATTCACATACACTGTAGGTAGGAATGCAAAACGGTACAACTACTATAGAGGAAATTTTGGCAATACTTAGCAACTGAAATATATGCATTTACCCTTTGATCCAACAATGCCACTTCTAGGAATCTATCCCAAACATATGTTGCCAAGAATACAAAACCATACATGCAGCAGGATATACACTGCAGGACTATTTGCAAGAGTAGGAAACAACACAAATGCCTATTGACAGGGAACTAGTTGAATATTCATCCACCAATGGTATAATACTATGAAGCTGTGAAAAGGGAAAACGATCTCTACATACTTCTATGGTGGGATCTACAGGGCACATAATATTAGATGAAAAAAGCAAGATAGAAAACAGTATATGCAAACCCTACTTTTTACCTACGAAAGGGAGAAAATTATAGATATATATTATATATATTGCATAAATATAAATTATATATTATATATGTTATGTATAATATAAATTTCAGAATATATTAAGGATATATAATTATATATAAATATATAACATATATAGTGTATTTGTTCTTCTGGAAGGACAAGCTCAAAGCTGGTAAATATGACACCTGTAAGGATGGGAAATAGTCAGGGTAGAGAAAACAGGAAGCTAAACTTGTCTGGATGTATACCTTAACAGCTATTTGTTTTATAGGCACTATGCTAATGTTTTATAATATAATGAAAGAAATCCAGTTGGAAAAAAAAAAAGCAGTATTGAAAAATATTGGAAACAGGGGCTTCCCTGGTGGCGCAGTGGTTGAGAGTCCGCCTGCCGATGCAGCGGACATGGGTTCCTGCCCCGGTCCGGGAAGATCCCACATGCCGCGGAGCGGCTGGGCCCGTAAGCCATGGCCGCTGAGCCTGCGCGTCCGGAGCCTGTGCTCTGCAACGGGAGAGGCCACAACAGTGAGAGGCCCGCGTACCGCAAAAACAAACAAACAAAAATATTGGAAACAAAATGAAATAAATCAACTATCAATTAGATATCAAGTTGGCACCCTTACCATATAACAAATTGTTTCATTGGTTTTAAAATGCAACAATTTTACTGTACATATTCCAACTGGGATATATACTAAGGACAAAAACGTACTACAGAGAATCCCTAAACATCACTCAGGAATCATATTGTTAATAGTAAAATTGGTATCATTAATTTGAAAGCATTATATATAATACAGAAAAAGTATGTTAATAGGCAAATGAGAAAAAGATACAAATATAAAATCAAGTGTTTAAAGAAACTATGAAATTAAATTGGAAATATCACTGTGAATTCTGGATACTTCTCTTTTTAAAAAATGTACATATTTCCTAATTTTGGCCACTGTAAATCCTAAAACCAGTGACCAATCTAGTAGCAAGAGTACCTTCAGTACCCAGACTGGTCTCTAAACACCATCTCCCACTGAAAGGAACCAGGACTTCTTGGTGGCCAGAAATGTTTAAATGAGCCAGGAACATGTTTTACCAGAAAATAAGGAAACTCTCAAAGATTACTGGTCATATCAAAGTGGACAGAAGCCAACTTAAATAGGCTGCCACTCGCCAACAACAGGACAACTTGAGTAACCCCCCAACAAAAAGACTGCAGTAGGTTGAAACAGTTTAAATATATTTAAGTCTATAATTTCATGATGATAAAAAAAAAAAAAAGGCAAAACCCTCATGGTTACCTTTGAGGTTGCCAGGCCACCAACTTATTACTGTGCTCTGAAAATAGAGGGAAAGAATTAAGCATTTTTCTTGCCTTTCCTATACAAACTGTATTTCAAATAGCTGGTGGGGTAGTCAAATAGCTGGTGAAGTAAAAAGTTCTTATTCATAAAAAATTTCCAGCTAATAAATGCTGAGGAATGACAGAATCAGAAAATCACCGTATTGCAACCATCGATGCAATAGTGGATACAGGCAACCTAAATCCATGAAAGGATCTCACCATTAAGTGAAAGGCTCATGGAGAATTTCATGATGGATGGACTGGGCTGACAACACCTGAACCCACTACGATGCTCGATTTTAAAATCACAGAGAGAAAACTCAGACATCATGTGCCTCTCTGGAGTGTTTTGCACCACTCATGAAATTTTGCCCTGCCCTCACCCCCACAAAAAAAGTCAAGGTTGAATCTGATCAATCTTCTAGACCAGTGCTCTTCAACAGAACTTTATGCAATTATGGAAATATTTTACATATACACCAAACTATTGGGCCCTTGAAATGTTGCCAATGCAACTAGGGAACTGAAATTTTTAGCTTTATTTCATTTTAATTCATTTAAATAGCCACCAATGGCTGATAGCTACTATATTGGACAGTGCATTTCTAGACCTTACTACCAGTTTAGAGGGAATAAAGGGAATAGATGTACAAGTTAAAGGATACCATGTGGATGCAATCAACTAAATCTAGAATGTTAAGGGAAAAAAGAGAGGCAATGAAACTGCTATATTAAAAAAGACTGAAAAAGTGTTATCAACTCAATGCAACACGTGGATCTCTACGAGATTTTGATCCAAACAAGCTACTTATAAAAATACATGTATGGGACAAGTGGGGAAACCTGAACCCAGACTGAATATTGACATTATGGGATTTTTATTAATTTTCATAGATGTGATGACAATACTGTGGTTTTGTAAAACTGAAAACACAAACTTAGTTCTTGAAGAACAAAAACCCAAAGTAACATAAAAACCGAAAATTCAATTCCTGAAGCCCAGGTCAATGTTGGCTTTAGCTGAATTTCAAATCAAATTGACATATGTTTAAAAGTAGGAAGCTCTGATAAAGTGGACCACTGACGCTGTCACCATCTGCCACCACTACTGTATAAGTGAGAACAGGAAGGAACAAGCAAAGGTGTTCTACCTTTTAATGGGAGACAAGTGGCATCAGTACAATTAACATATACAATAACTACAAATAATTGTTAAAACCTGAATACATTTTAAAGAGCAGTGTAACTGAATGTTTATAAATATCTAACCCACTTTAATTTCAGTCATTCTTACCATACTGATCACTGGTAATGATATAGTCAAAAGGCAAGAAGCTCAGGATAAAAATCAACCTAAAGATGATACTGCATTCCAAATAAGAAAATACATACCCTTTGTTATATCATTAAGCTACAGCTATGATCAATATAAATAAAAATATTTGAAGGTAACATGTAGTTAACGATCCTTATGATTTCCTCTTCGTATCTTGAAAATAAAATTAAATGCAAGCATGTGGGGAACTGTATAAGTAAAGGGCACAAATCCTACAATACTGCTTTTATTAAAGGAAGAAAAAAAAATTTAAGACTGGCTTAAGAATCGTCTGTAAGGCTGAAGGAAAACTACTCTGCAAGTAAGAGTGCTGTTAACTGTAAACGATGACTAGTCGCTGAGAGCAAGCTCATCTTTACCCTGATGTTGTAAGTCATTAAAAAAACAAAACAACACATTATGAGCCGAGATTTACTGCCTTCAAATACCTTCATGATTAAAGTATTCTAAGAACCCGTTCCTTTTATTCCCTTACTTCATTATCTATTTCCCATCCCTGATTTGAATGGAGCAATCCAAAAGTTCAGGGTCCCCCAACTTCAGTCCTTCATGATTTCTGCCACATTTCAGTACCTAATGTACTAACATTAAGGTTTTTAAGTCAACTCACTTTTTACAACTTGCTGAACTTCTCACCCATAAATGAACCGCTATCACCTGCCATCAAAGACCTAAGTCTCAACAATGTTAGGAAGCTAACCAGATGAGGCGGCCCAGGCGGGAGGGCTGGGCCGGGGGCCTCTCCCCTGAAGTGGAAGACTGGCCCGCGGCCGACTCCGCTCGGGGAAGATGAGCAGCTCGCCCACCCCGCAGCCCTCCCTCCGGCCCGGCCTCCGGGGAAGGGCTGACCACGTGGCTGGGCCGAACAGTGCGCTGGGGGAGGCCATATCTGGCTTCGCGGGTCCGCAGAGCGTCTGCTGCGAGGCCGATGGGTGGGGCGCCGGGGCGGGCCCGGGCCGGCGCGGGCGAGCCTGGAGGCCAGCGGGCTGCTGAGGAAGCCGGCCCCAGGCCATACGATCGCACTGGCCGCGGCCCCACCGCAGCCAGAGCTGCCTGTGGACACTGCCGCGCCTCTCTCGTCCGACGTTCCCACATGCGGTTATGGGGATTCCGCGAGCGCGCCCCCGAAGCTTCCCGCCGTTACCTCCGGCCGGGGGCGCGCACGCGCGTCACCGCCAACCTAACGTCCAGCCACAGTCGTCTGCACGTTCGTTCCGCCCACTGCCCCCTCACTTGTAATAGAAGCAACATCCTCCCTGACTCCCCCTCCGCGCCTGCAAATGGGCTCACCCATATCTGGGGATCGGAGAGAAGACCGTGCTGATCACGTGACACTGAGAGGGTGGTCCGCTGGAGGCGGGCGCCGCGCTGGGCCGGGTGCTGGTAAGGGTTTCCCGCGCCCCTAGCCTAGGTCTTGGAGAAGCGGAAGCGCGTTCGGACTTATGCTGCTCCTCTTGGCCGAGGCCGTTCTCTTAACCTCATCCTTATAACCACCCTCCTCACCGCACCTTGGGAGGGGTGGAAAGGGACTTGCGCGGCGGTCCTGGGCCTCCCCCGCTGCCGCATTTGGTATATCCTGCCTCGGGCCGGAAGCCGCGGCTGTGGGGCCGCCTCCCACACCTGTACGGATGGCGGTGGCCTGCGAGGGTCATTTTTAGCGCGGGAAAAGGAGTTCTAGTTTTGCTGCTGTAACTACACGTTTGCAGAGCTCTAAAACAGAGATGGATAAAACTGCCCTGCCCGGGGGAACGTACGCACTGCCTGTCTGGGAAGACCCTGTGACGGGCAATGTAACAAGCTCCCGATGGGGACCATTCAGTGCGCCCAGGGAACTATGGGGCCCGCGGAGGGGCGGGGACCGCGTTCTCCTTGGCGCTTAGAGAAAGTTCCTGCAGGAGGCGACCTGGGCGCTAAGTTTTTAGACTGACTGAGGGTTAGGTAGGGAAAAAAGGAACAAGATCGTGCATTCCAAGCATTGGGATAGTCACACGTGTAAAAAAAAAATTTTGTTCAGGAAAGTGGTAATGGCTTGTTCTGGCAAGTGTGGCAAAGTGCTTGGGATGGTGGCCGTGTCCTGGTCATTGCACGCGTTATGCTATCCACCCTTCCAGCTCCTGAAGAGTGAAGGCACCTTAGCGCCTAATTCTGGAAATGGGATATTGACCCCGATGAGCTGACGCCGAACTTTGAGTTTGGAAGGAAGAGTAGTTATTAGTGATGGGGCAAAGAGACCTTTAAGTGCAAAGGTTGGAAAGTGTGACAGGGTTAGAGGTGTTTGGAAGAGGGACAGGTGGGAAAAGATTGAGGCCAGATTGGGGAAGGCTATGCTGAGTCATTGATACAAATTTTACACACAGCAATTGGAAACAGTAATGCCTGAGCAATCAGTCATAAAGCCGACCTAACTTGTTTAGTGGATCATAAGGACAAGAAGGAACCGGTCAAGGGCAGAATGTGTGCTGAAGCTGGAGTGATCTGAGAAAACTTTACAGAAAGGTGGAATCTGTGTGTGACCGGGAAAATCAGCTGGGAGGGACTATGGTCTTATAAATAAACTGCAACCTGACCCAGATGAGATGAGTCTTTCCCAGGGTGATATCATGCCACAATTCACATCCAGGCTAAAAAGCCTGGAGAACCCTACTGCTAGATTACATCATCTCCTCAGTCTTCATGTTTAAGAAATAATCTTTTTGGCTTACAGATCTGGCAAGATCAAAGCTGCAGGAGAATGGACAGTGAGGTACAGAGAGATGGAAGGATCTTGGATTTGATTGACGATGCTTGGCGAGAAGACAAGCTGCCTTATGAGGATGTTGCAATACCACTGGTAGGCTGTAATTTGTGCTGAGGGTGATAGGTTAAAGGTATGATCTGGTAGACCCTAGTAGGGGTAGGATATCAAGACAAACTAGTAAGGCAAAGAAATCAAAGCTGTGGAGTCCTCTAACTCTAGAAGCTTCTGGAGAACATTTAGCTTGACTTTGAAGAGAAATGTGGTTCAGAGGGCTGACGTGACCAGCTCAGTTAGGGGATCATTCCAGAACTAGAACCCAGGTCTTCTGAGCCATGTTCTGTCTACCACACCAAAGCTAGTAAACCGGATGATGAAAGTTTAATGCACACAATGAGGAGGAATAAGAAGCAGTGGCATATGCACTTTATCTCTTCTCTACCTGTGGTTTGTCAGTTGACATTTTTAGAAACTCACATTTTTGGAACACATACCTATTCTAGGTTCCCTGGAAAATATTTGGAAGAGAACTGGCTTTTCTTCTTTTGCATTTAGACCATCACACTCTTTTCTTTCCTGACCTCTGGAAAATTCTCCCGCAATGAGTTTGTTAAACCTAACGTAATAAGTGACCTAAACATTTTGCTTGAATAAATATTTATTAAAAATCCTATTTATGTCACAGAGGACTAGCAAGGAGAACAGAGACTGTCTTTCTTTAGAGCCTGCCAATTGCAAAGAGCCATTAATAAAATAGAGCTTGCAGGCAGACCATGTGCTGCTGCCATTTACATTTTCATCTAAGAATAAGAGGTAATATGTTCAGTGAATAATAAACATAGCAAATAACAAGTAACAGCTTAGTTCAAGTTTAGAAAAATAGTCAAAAGAGCATAATGAGAATTATAGTTCCATTTATTGAATACCTGTTTTGTGTCATAGACCAAGGTTGAAATCTGACATACATTATCTGTATCCTTAAGACACCCTTCAAGGGTGGTTGTGTTCTGCCCACTGTATAGGAAGGAAACAGAATCAAAGAGGGGAACTTGCCCAAAGGTTGGTAGCCAATAAGTTGGACTTCACACCGAAGTCTGTGAGGCTCCAGATCCTGTCCGGTGGTGGTTCTTTCATTCCGCAAGCAATTCTTGAAGCCTACTATGTGCCTTAAGACTTGGTAAGCATAAGTACAGTTTCTGCCCCTCGGAGTCTAGAGAGGCAACATATATCAATAAATAATTGTAATAGTAAGTGTTCTAAGTGAGGGTTGTGAACAGCTATGTAGTGTAAGAAGTGGCTGATTGCCTGGTGGGCATCAGGAAGGACTTCAGAGAGATAAATCACATTTGAGCTGGTCATAGGGAGGAAAAGAGGTTTAGTGAGGGTAGACAGGGGCCAACCAGCAGAGGGGACAGATGTGCAAAGGCTCAGAGTTTTAAACTGCTTTGGGAGATGGTGAGGCAATTCATTGTGGATGGAGGATATACTTCTCATAAAAGGTAGGGAGAAAAGTTGGTCTTGGACCCAATTTTGAGAGGAGCACTTGATGCCATGCTTAGCCCTCATCCTGAGGATATCCAGGAGTGAGTGGTCTTCAAAGTAGAGATCTGCCACGCTCAAATATATTAGAAAATCAGTTTAGCAACATTGTTAGAGAACGTGTGTCAAGGAGAAAGGGGCCAGTGACAGAGCAAAGAGACCAATTAGAAAGCTAACGCAGTGTCTAGACAAGGGAGGAGGACCTAAACAAAAGCAAGAAAGTGGAAGGGAATTGCTGAATTCTGGACATACTAATAGCAGGATTTGGGGACCATTTGTGTGGAAGGGGTTGAGTGAGAGGAAGATTTCCATGCTGACTTCCAAGTTGTAGCCTGGCCCTGTTGCTAATCTGTGTTTTTTCCCAGGACTTGTGATTCTAAGGCAATGTTTGTGTCATTAGCTTTTGTTGCTGCCTAACAAATAACCCCAAAACATAGTGGCTTAAAACAGCCGTTATTTATGTCATGATTTTGTCATTCAGCTGAGAGAGTCTTGTGATCTTTGCCAGCTCGGTTGATCTCTGCTGGACTTGGTGGTGTTTTGCAGTCGGCCAGCAGGCTGGCTGGAGGCTGGGATGATGAGCTGACTAGGCCACAGTCTCATGATCCTGCAGATTAGCCCAGACTTCACAATCATTTTAGGGTTCTAAGAGCAGCATGAGAGGAAACTGTAAGGCTTCATGGAGCCTAGGCCAAGAATTGTGGCCATTTTTGCAGTACCCCACAATAGATGATTGTTATGTTCACGATACTTTATGATACTTTGTGTTTGTTTTCCAGGCATATATGCAATTTTATATGTTGGCATTCATTGCAAGAGACAATAGTGACCAAATGAAAAACGTGTTATTTTAGAACAAGATGAAATTAAATAATATCTGAATTAAATAATTGATTAACCAAGGACTTGTTTATGGTTTGCCAGCTGTAAGTAGTTACTGAAACAAAACTTTCTCTTTGCATTATTGCTTTAGAGAAAATGGTAGTTCCTTTCAATTTGTACAAGTATGTTTGAATCTGAGTATTTGTAGAGCAAGATGTGATTCAAACATACTTGTACATATTGTAATTAAGTCATTTTAGTCACATTGAACATCACTTTGAAGGAAAAAAGTTATTATATTCATATACTGCACATTGGAGTCCAGTGGGAAATCATAAGTCTAGATATTGAATAACAGTTTGCTACCCTTAAATAAAAGTCGGGCTTCCATGGTGGCGCAGTGGTTGAGAGTCTGCCTGCCGATGCAGGGGAAGCGGGTTCGTGCCCCGGTCCAGGAGGATCCCACATGCCGCGGAGCAGCTGGGCCCGTGAGCCATGGCCGGTGAGCCTGTGCGTCCAGGGCCTGTGCTCCGCAACGGGAGAGGCCACAGCAGTGAGAGCCCCATGTACAGCAAAAAAAGTCTAAATTCAGATAACTGAAAAGAAATATATTGGTATCAGTGAATTCGTACGAAACAGAGTTCCAGTAGTAATAAATTTAAATTTAAAATACAAGGAAACTATCAAAAACTTCTCACCACACGCCAAAAAATGGTGAACTGTGCAAGGTGATGGATGTGTTAACCTTATTGCAGTAATCATTTCACAATATATATGTGTATCAAATCATCACATTGTACATTTTAAACTTACACAATGTTATATGTAAATTAAATCTCAGTAAAGCTCGAAATATATAAAAAAATTCCCCAGATTCTACATTAAGTGTGGCCCGTGGCTTACCATTTTAAGAAAGTTGCGGGTAGGCTATGTTGTTTTATGTTGCCCTGCTCCACCACTAGGGGGAAGCCTCATCTATTGTGTTACATTTTCAGTGCTCCTACCTCCATTATAATATAGGCACATTGGATACAGGATCGTTGTTGAATACCTTTCTTGTGCTTAAGGAACATGCCAGCAAATGTGGTATTCTATAAAGCAGCCTTCCCCAAAAAAGATATAGTACTGGCTCTTTTCAGTGTTCCTAGCCACTAGTAAGGATGACAGTTAGTCCTTGCACTGGATACCCCATGCAGTGCTGGGCACCTGACCTGCATTTCCTCATTTAGCCCTCACAGCAGTCCTGTGAGATGGTGACTACTTTTTTCTCTCGTTGCCTAAGAGGAAGCAAAGGCTGCAAGGGTCTGAATACCTTGCCTGAGTAACCCAACAAATGGTGGCGTCATGGCCTTGGATCCCAGTGGCTCCCAGAAGCCTGTGTCCTGAGCCTTCTGCCACGCTGCCTGCCACACAAGTACCAGAGTCATAATGCCATCACTCCCGGCTGGAGACGGATGAGGCACGTTTGAGCGAGGCTTGTGATGTTTCCTCACATTTTTTATTTTCTAGCTATTTCCATAGGATATGCTTCTATGCTGCCTGTTTCTAGGAACTCACAGGTTTTAATTCCAAGTGCTTTTGAGTTTTAAGGGGTTTGTTAACATAGAGTGTGACATCGTCCTGAATGTCCATTGTACCTTTTCAGAATGAGCTTCCTGAACCTGAACAGGACAATGGCGGCACCACAGAATCTGTTAAAGAACAAGAAATGAAGTGGACTGACTTGGCCTTACAGTACCTCCATGAGAACGTTCCCCCCATTGGAAACTGACGCCTGGCTCCTTGTTCATCCACAGATTTTTTTTAAATACACAGATACAAAATGTTTTCTTTCAGCCTCCTAATTTGAGTCTTTCAGTGTTAGATCAGCGCTCAAAAATGTACAACTAATTTTGTGGCCACAAAATGCAGTGTGAAAATACTCAACCCGAACCAGAAGCTGATTGCGATTTCTTGGGATTGCAGAATATCTGGCCCTTTGAACCTAAAGTTCTTCATTGACTAGCTAGTATTTGAGCATGATTGATTAAACATTTGCCTTTAACTCTGATTTTGCTTTACTGTCAGAGTTTAACACTTCCCAACTACTTATATATGTCCTGTGACACAGGTGATTGAAGATATGAGAGGGAAAGGCGAAGAACAACAAAGCCAGACATGAGAATTAACTTCTCATGTACCCCCATTCTGAGAATCATCTGAGTGGGTGTGTGTGGAGTCTGTAGATGTAATGGACGTATAGATGGCCCATTCACTGACTACTGGGATTCCTAAGATTCCCCATGAGATTTTCAAACTTTGGATAAATTTACAAATTAAAAGCTATCTTGACCGTTAACCCCTGATCTCCCTACAGCTTCCTTTGGTGCCGCTAGAAAGGCGAGATAGACCGTTAGTTTTATCCAGTAACAGGATTTCTTATTTTCTCAAAGCCTTTCCAGATATAACTGAAGCACCATGGAATCAATATTTAGTTGCACATTTGTGAAATAACTTGTATTTTGGAAAACGCCTTGATGGACATTATCTCCTAGAATTCTTTGCCTGTTTTATGTGGTATCTCTTTTATTCTCTCCCCAGATTGTAAATTCTGTGGGAAGAGGCCCTGGCTTTTACATCTGTATCCCTCACTGAAAAACTGGAAACACTGAATAATTGAAATTTCTCTTCTCGTCGTTTTTTTAACTGGGTCATTTTATTTACATACCTTTTAGGAGTAGGAAGTGTACCACAAAACAAATGAGCCGATTTTAGGGTTTCGATCAGAAACATGGTTGTAACAACTCACCTGACATCCAGACACACCCAGGCTGATCTCCCTGTGGATCAGTGACTTGCCTAGGAGTCATTTATCTCAGAATAAAGACCCCAAGTCAGCAGTCCCTCAATAACTGAAGACAGACAACCCAGTAGAAAAGAGAATTACGATGTGCAAAAAAAACATACCGAAAGAGAACAAAGCTTTTCAAAAAATTAAAGTAAAATTCCACAGTTCTTCCATGTTCTAGTTAAATGAGGGCTTTACTACAACTTTATTTGTGGTGTATAATACGTAAAACACTGACATCTGGATATTAGGAGATGTTCATATGAATCCACCCATGCTTGTGGACCCAGCCTTTCCCAGGGGTATTGGTGGAACAGTGAAATATGAAAGCTGTCTGGATTTCAGCTGAATCAGAATTAGGCTTGTAAGACAGGCAGCTGTTGGTTTATCTGCTTGGCTTGTGACCCTTATCTGAGAACTGCCCCCACGCCAAGTTTGTGACCTGTGATGTGGTGACAGCCATAGCTCATGTGAGGAATTAGGTGACAAATTCTGGGCCAAATTGTCAACTGCAGCTTTGGAATCTGCCCATCTAGGACTGGCTTGAGGATCATGGGCACAAGAGATGCTAGGCTGCCATTGTAGGGTGCCTTTTCAACCTTATGTGCCAGAATACCCAAGGAGGAAAGTGTCTGCAGAGGGAGGCTCAGAGGCTGTGTCCCTGTAGCTTTCCAGCTGGTTCCTGCGCCTTTGTTCCCGTAACTTTTGAGTTCAAAGCATGTGTGTTGCTCTCCTCTATGGGAGGCGCCTCACTTGTTGCTGAGAATGTGGCAGTGAACAAAATAAGTATGGCTTCTGCCTTCATTTAGTGAGGGAAACATGCATTAAACCAATAGGCATACAAATCTCTGATTTTAAATTGTGACACATGCTAGGAAGAAAAAATAGAAGATGCCCCTTAGGTTCCTGGAAGCAAAACCTGAAGCAGTTTCTTGTGCAAGGAATTTATTGAGATTGTGCGCTCAGGAGAAATCTGTGAGGGAAGCAGGGTAGGGCAGGGGAAGAACCTGAGCAAAGATGTGGCTTCAGCTGGAGTCTGGCCTCTGCCTGGTCCCACAGGAGCTGCAGAGCACGATGTTACCAAGAGTCTTCCCACCTTGAAGCAAGATCCTAGGCCTTCGTGTTGAGTATGTGGTGGTCAGCCATTGGCTCTGCCCTCCCTCCGTCCCCCAGGGAGGGCATAACCAGGCATTGCCAGGGGCCAGGGCTCTCCAGGGAACAGTGTATCTCCTGGCAGCCAACACAGTCAGGGAATGGGTGCACAGACAGACGGGGCAAAGGGGATCTGGGCCCCAGCAGTGACTACTGCAGGGTATAGGGAGTATGACTGGGGACCTGATTTAGATTAGATAATCACAGCAAAACTTTGTGATAAGTAGCTTTTATAGCACATAATTTCAAATATATTGTATTTGAATTTTTTCCATTGTCCAAGGAAGCAGCCAGGTCCTTAGTGCTTCCTGTTCACAGCAGAGAGCATGTGCTCAAAACCAACCCTACCCCCTTTAGGGGAGCAGGGGAGGGAGGAAGAGGAGGATCCTCTTAGGAGTAGTGGAAGTCTGTGCCCCAGTGGCTGGTGATACCCAGGGAGATGGTGAACTTCAGAAGCTCGTGGTTTGGGGGTGCCCCAAAGGATACCTGAAGTCAACCTGAGTCTCCCAGCTTGGGCAAAGACACCCTAGCGCTGGAACCACCTCCTTCAAGGGCCCCTCAGAGTTGACGGTGAGGATAGCAGCAGAAACGCAGATGGAGTGGAGAGTAGAGGTCCTCGCCCATTTTCAAGCTCATTTATGGACATCCTAAATGCTTGTGAGACCCTGAAAGAGGAAAGGATGCCTCAGGGACCACAGATCTAATTTCTGCTGCAGCACAGCAGAATGGAGCCTCCTTGAGTTTGTGGGCCAACACCTGATGGATGGGTAGGAGTAGCCAGGGGAAGAATTAGGGGGTGAGGATTGATGGCCAAGAGCAAATTGCATAAAGCTCAGAGGTGGAGCTGGCATCCCGAACAAGGTGGGTGGGGAGGCAGAAGGAGGTAGAGGAGTGGCCTAATCAGGTTTTATTTTTTTTAACCTTTTTTTTTTTTAACCTAAGTCACTCTGGGTTTGAGCAGGTAAGAACAGAAGTGGAAAGACAGAAGAGCTTTGCCTTGGCTCAAGTGAGGGATGATGATGGCTTGAACCAGCAATATGGGGGTGGCAGTAGAGGGACTTGGAATACCTTAGAGGTCATTGCCCACAAGTGCCAGGTGAGAGGTGTGTGTCAGGAAGCCAGCACCCCGGATGGTGGTTGTGTGGTTCAAAAGAGACTCGGGTGCCCAGTGTGAGTGCTAACCTGTGACCAAGGGGGAAATTCTCTGAGCCAGACACACGACTCTGGGTGCAGCTTCTGTCCTCTAGCAACGGAGAATCTGGTCCAGGAGCTGCCCATCCTTTGAAGTCCAACTTAAACCCACTTCTTAATAATATAGTAACAATAATACAGTTAATTGAGTGCTTCTTTGTGTTTTAGACGCGTGAACTCCAGCCCTCATGTCCACTTTTTAAGGTGGATATTATTGTCCTCATTGATCAAGTGATGGAAGCTTAAAATTGAATAATTCATTCCAAGTTAAAGTCACTCAAATAGTAAATGGGTTCCATCCTAGGCTGTCTGATCCTAAAATCTGTGTCCTCTTCCTGGACCACGTGATGTCCCCTGAAAAACCTTCTGTGACCACTGCATTCTGAAATGGGAAGAAAATCCTATTGGATCATTTAGAACTTCCAAATGTTTACCTTCTTTTACAATTGAGATTTAAAAAAACTGAAAAATTTTTGCTAGGAACCTAGGAGTCATGAAACATTTAAAAATTCAACCTATTACCAAACCTATATATAATTCATATAACTCATAATTTTACCACCATGAGTCATGTTGTTGTCACTTGTTTGTGTACAAGGTCAAATCCCTAAGATGTGTTTTCAGATTTTGGTGCTTTGACAGTTTGATGTCAATGCTACTTAGTACCCAGCAGGAGGCGCTCAATTCCTTTAAGAAAGTCAGAATTGCTGGCGGAACTTTAAGTAAACTCTAACTCAAGGTCCTGAATAAATGTGGTGTTTTGCTTGGGAGCGATTCTGCATATCTGGATTCCCAGTGTGTTGGGTAAGGGTTTGTGTGAGTCCCCGGAATTTTGGCTGGCCACACACGGACTGGACAGCTCACCTAGTGGGCTTCTCACTCCCACTCTGTGGGGGGCCAAGAGGGCACATGGAAGGTGCGGGGAGTTCAGAATTTGGGTTACAGAAAAAGGTAGCCAGAATCAGGGGTTTTGCCCACCTGTGACCCCAGCTTATAGAATAGTCCGGCCTGGGGACTCTTTACTATGCCGTTTCCCAGCTCTTTGTGTTAAGTTATTTGGAGATGTTAGGTACCATCCTGGAATGATCTATTAGACTCTAGAAAGACTGTTTGTTTCCCAAATCTTCCTCCTTGATGTGGCCCTGCCACGGTTAAATTCATCCCCCAGTCCATTGCCACTCTGCACCTCATCCATGGGCTCCTCTGGGAAGTACTGGGGGAGGTTAGGGGCTGGCGGGGAAAAGCAGCTGCGCCATCTCTTGAGAGGACTTCACGTCTGTGGCCTTCCTGGCCTTGGCCTCTGCACCTGAGCCAACCAGGACTGGCTTCGTGAGCACACAACCTGTGCAGACATACAGGCCCTGCACGCAGAAGGCCCTGCTGTGGCTCTGTTGAAACCAGTAATCATTTTTGAACAAGTAGCCCACATTTTCATTTTGTACTGGGCTCTGTAAATTCTGTAGCTGGTCCTTGGCAGTCATCTGTAGGGGTTCCACCTTGTTAGTGAGAATTCAAGACACCATGAGTATCGGCCTTTGGGGTGACAGAAAAGCAGGAAGGTCCGGGAAAAGGAAGAGAAAAGCTGGTGCAGACCTCCAGGCTTGCTGCGGAGTCCTGAAATGTATTCTGGCTCCTCAGCAAATCCTACAAGTGCAGTTGCTGAAATTGTTTCCTGAGCTCCTCTGTCATTCTTGCTGCCTGATAGCTGACCCTGGGGTGAGGGGTATGTATAGAAATCCTAGAAGTGCAGCAAGACAGATTTTTGTGGATGGCTAAGAGAACCTGAAGAGAGATGATCACCCAATCCAAGGCGTGTTCTTGCCCAAGTTTCATCTGGAGCTCAGCCAACTACTATATGGATGTGCACTCTGTCGCCCTGGGTACAGCAATGTAGCTGGCTCACGATATAGCCTCTGACCAAGTAAGAGGAGAAGCACAACTACAGAGCTGGGAAACACGGTCAACACATTCCTTCATGACGAGTTCTACCTAGGTTTTTATTTAGTTTACCCTTCTGTGTTGAGCCATATGAAAAAGCTGCTTTTATAGGTCAAAGTCATCAGTCACAATTTCCTCTGTCTTTAGCTAATATTCTTACCTAGAGCCAACTGTGTGTGAATACACCCAAAGACTCATACACACACAGCGCACACAAACCAGGTTTAATGGGGGAGGTGAGGAGTTGGCAAAGGGCGGAGAATGTGAAAACAGCCAAATGACTGGAAAGGAAGTGAGGGAGGTTGATGCATAAACCCATCCCAGTGATTCCACACCTCCCCTAGTGACTCAGCTCCCCTTTATCGTTGCGCCACCACCCAAGGCCAAAGAGGTTTTCCTCCGCCCTTGCCATGGTACTGCCTCCATTCTCCTGACACCTCTGCCCATGCAGCTCAGTCTCAAGCACTACCCGTTGCCCCCACCACCGTGCTCACAGATTGGTGCTCACTCTAACAGGCAGGCAGTCTAACTGTAAGGTCTTCTTGAGGAAGAGTGAGGTGGCAGCTTCCCTGCCTCTTTGCCAGTGGGGACACCCTTACATCTGTCATCCAGTAAGACCCTCCGCAGCCTACCCCATCTCAACCCAGACAGATGGGAACAGGCCTGCCTGGTGAGGCCCTTCTCTTCAGGCCCATCTTCCTGGCTTTCGCCTTCCCAGCCACTCTCCTCCCAGCTCAGGCTCTCAACTCCCAGGGCTATGCAGATGTTGGGAGATACTCCTTCTGCCCCACTTACAGCTGCTGTTCAGCCAGGGCTGCCCTCTAAGAGATTCAGTGCTGACAAATCCAAGCTCTTAGCCAGGGAGTACAGGCAGCAGAGGCTTCAGGAGTACAAGAAAAATGAGCCCCAGGCCGGACTGGAGGGTTCCTGATGGACTGGACTCAAGACAGGAGTGGAAGGGCTGTGGCTCTGGTCCCCCCTCCTCCCGTTGACTGCTTCCTGCCTCTTTCACCAGGTTTCAGTCTTTCTCTAAAATCAATCAAGGAATCAGTCTTTCTCTGTGTATGTTCCTATTTCTCTTTCTTGCTATTTTTCTCCCTTTCTCTTATTCAAGCATTTATCTAAATATCTTCCTCTATACATTAGACTTATCTTTCTTCTTTCATGTTGCAAATTCCTTTAAAGTAGAATTCACATCACATTTGCATCTTGTTTTATTTTACATAATAGTTACTTATATGAAATTACATATAAGTAAAGCGTATATAGGCTGCTGCAAAGTATAGGGGCTAAAAGTACAGACTTTGGAGGCAGAAAGACCTAGGTTGCAAACCCAGCGTAGAAAAAAAAAAAAAAAAAGCCAGCGTAGCACATCTGGTGCCCATCCTCAAATAAGTTATTTACCTTTCTGAACCTGAGTTTCCATATTGGAAATTGGGTTGACAATATTGCTTACGTGATGGCTTATTGGAGGACTAAATGAGACAATGCAAGTAAAGTACTTAGAACAGTTTCTGGCATGTGGGAAGCACTTGATAAACATTAGCTTTTATTTGTTTTCAATATAATAAAATAAGCATTTCCAAAATAATTCTACACTGATACTCAGAAGTAAAGCAAAGAATAATCCATTTTATTATGTAGATAATTATTCCCCCCAAATCCTCGGGGATTATTTTATATAATAGAACCAGCAATGAATTAGAAGGCAAAACACCTGGGTTCAAGTTCTAGCTCTATTACTTACCAGCTGTGTGACCAGGAGCCTGCCTGTCAACCTCTCTGAGCCTACATCACAGGGTTAGGGAATAAAATGAGTACAATAAATTCAAAACTGTTTTGTAGTTATAAAGAACTGTATACATTTACATTAGACATCTTTATTTACTTCATAAATTCACAATTTATTCTAAAATTCATGTTTCATAGAGCTCTTAACATATGTGCTAATTTAAACATAATAAATGTACATGTAGGTATATCTGTATGTGAATGTACATAAACATGTTTTTATAAGTCTGGATGGAAAGACAGCAAATTATTGGCAGTGGTTGCCTCTTGGAACAAGATTAGACTGGCCAAGAAGGAAATTGTCACATCTTACTCTATCTTCTTCTGGAAAAGGATAGTGTTGGGGTTATGGGTAACTTTTGAAAATTATAATGTAGATATTGTGAAAATCAGAATGGCATCGCTTTTAAAAAAAGTATTTCCACTGCCTTTGAATAAAGATTTGGAACGTACATTAAAACTTGTGTCAGAATTCAGTAACTCATTCTACTGACGTTCAGCAGGAACACCAGCTCTGTGCGAAGCACCCTGGGAGATGCAGAAGTAAATCAGATGTGGAATTTTACCTGAGATTACAACAGATCAGATAAGACACTTAGGCAAAGAGTCATAATCTAAGAAGAAAGTGGTCAGTGTGCTTGGTGTACTATAAGTGCTCAGTAAATACTTTCTGGATAGATAGACACAGGGAGGGGTGGATGGATGGATGGATGGAGATATAAAGATAATGCCATGAAAGAAGGAAGGCAGAAGAGGAATAGGTCTAGAGCTGAGGGAATTTAGAAAAGCTTTGTAGAAAAGATAGCCTTTGAAAGACAGGCTGGTTTTGGACATCTAGAGATGAAAAGGGGAATTGGGAAAGTCCCTTAGTGATGATATCCTTTCATTCCTGATTCAATCCCGGTTTTTCCTTCCCTCTCTCACTTCCTTCCAACTAAGAGGCAGAGCTGGTATGTTTGGAAACATGTGAGAAATTTTGGTGTTACAGTGACTGGGGTGGTGGGGAAGGGAGGTGTCAAAGGCTACTGCTGTATTTAGTGGTATTTTGGGCAGAGCTGTTAAATATACTGCAGTAAAGAATTATTCTAAAATATTGATGGTGACCACATTGAGAAATACCAGTTGGTGAGAGAAGCATCATAAACGATTATTACAATGTCATAAAGAAAGTGCTGGGCTTCCCTGGTGGCACAGTGGTTGAGAGTCCGCCTGCCGATGCAGGGGACATGGGTTCATGCCCCGGTCCAGGAAGATCCCACATGCCGTGGAGCGGCTGGGCCCGTGAGCCATGGCCACTGAGCCTGCGCGTCCGGAGCCTGTGCTCCGCAACGGGAGAGACCACAACAGAGAGAGGCCCACGTACCGCAAAACAAAAACAAAAACAAAAACAAAAAACACATATAACAAAAGTATATGTTTCTATTTAAACATGCATATGTCTGCAAAAATCAGACAAAGGTCAAGAAGGACACAAACCAAACTACCCTGAAGGGTGAGGAGGGACCAGCACAGGGCTTTTGCTTCTACTCTCTAATCTTCTGTATTATTTGAACATATGAATATTTTACAATAAGAATGTACTCATATATTACATAATTATAATACATAAGATATTATAAAACACTACAGGGGCAAGATTCCAACTTCCAAATACCTAGACATTTGACATAGAGATTGATCTATCTATCATCTCTCCATCTATCTAGAAAGACGCAGTGAGAGAGAGAGAGAGAGAGAGAAAGCAAATATGACAAAATGTAATACTTGTTGGATCTAGGTGGAGGGATATGGGTATCATTGTATTATTTTTTCAACTATTTTTAAATTTTTCTCATAAAGTTGGAAATAAAAACACATCAAATACACATCCTTGGACACATACACACTTTTCCTGCGCAAGCAAATTTTTCCAGATGTGTGAGCAAAGCCTGTGGCTTGCTCGGCTGCAATTATGGCCAAAAAGCATTGGCAATCCTTCCCCCTGGCTTCTTAAAGCGAGTGTGTCTCACTCCTGTGTCTTGAGTAGGCTGCAGAGGTCTCAGTGTACACTAATTGGGGTGGTCAGCAGCCCCCTCCCCAGTCCCTCTGCAGGCAGAGTCTGGACCAGGGCCTAGTGGGGAGCAGGGACCTAGCTGTCTCTCTGCCCCTCTTCCTACAGAGACCAAAGCCAAGGGCACCTTTAACATGAAATGTGCCCCACCCCAGGTGTGTATTTATGCCAGCCAACCCCATGAAGGGTAGAGGTGGCCACTGGTAAGAAGAGGACCTGGGGGCTCCTTCATGGCCACAGGACCCTTCATCAGTCTTCCACCTGGTGTTTATTTTTGAGATAGCAATGTGAGAAGAATGGGGGGAAAAGGAATTGCAAAAAAAGGAATTGGAATTTTAATGAGAACCATCTGGAGTGTTTGCCAAGGGTGTAATGTTTGGTATAAGAAAGTAATTCCTCAGCTTCAAAGAGGAAACGAGAAGAGAAGGAAATTGTTATATCGTGCTTACCCCCCAAAACTGATGCTGAACAGAGCCACCTATAACACGCACATCACACATGACCGGGGGTGAGGCAGGGCTGCGGGGAGAAGGAGAGGGCCGTTCTTCGCTCTGGTTCTCCTCTGTCAAGGAGACTTTGGGGGATGCGTTGTGATGGGCTCTGGGCCAGCGCCTGGAATCTGGGTAACCATGGAAACGGGCCCGCGGGTGACAACAAACACGGGTTGGAATTTCAGCGTTCGCAGCCAGGCCACGGAGGAATGGGAAAGTTCGGGAAAGTTTTTCTGTTTGTTTTTTACCCGGGGTTGCGGGGGAAGCACAGGAGGGAGCGGCGGTGCTCCGAATAAACGCTCCCTGCCCGGCACCCCAACGGAATCACAGCGAGCCAGATTCTCTCGGAGTCTCTGTCTTCACCTTATTCCTTTTATTATTTATAGCCCCCCGCGTTCCACCAAGCATTGCACCGGGTCTAAAGCCGCTCCTGAAAGGTGGCGGTGCACAGCCGATCCTTGCCTCAGCGGGAGACGGGCGGCCCCAAAATCGCAGAGCCTGAGGACGGCCCCCTCCGCATCGTCTCAATTCAGCCTCACAACAGCACTGCGGCCAGGGTGGCCAGGTCCCCACTTTACACAGGGGGTCAGGAAATTCAGAGAGCCAAAGTCGGAGGGCGGTCTTCCCAACCCAGCCCATCCTCCTCGCACCAGGCCATCCCACCTGTAATCGTTATTCTGAAACAAATGAATAATTACGGTAGTCAACATTTATGAAGAAAAGTCAACTGTTCTACATCCATTGGCACACAAATGCCAGCTATCCCTGTGGCTGAAGATGTGGATCTTGACTGAATGGGAAAAGATCTATATGATGGAAGGAAGAAATTTTTAGAGCTAACAGGCAGAAAAAATTAAAGAAAAGAACTCATGATATAAACAACAAGGTCCTACTGTATAGCACAGGGAACTATATTCAATATCTTGTAATAACCTACAATGGAAAGAATCTGAAAAAGAATATATATATATATATATATATATATATATACACATAAGTATCACTTTGCTGTACACCTGAAACATTGTAAATCAGCTATACTTCAATTAAAAATAAAATTAAAAAAAGAACCCATGGACTCTAGAATTTTCTTCTCTGAGACCTTTAGAAAGAGAATGCCTGGCAGAATCTCTAGACAGACGCACGCCTGAGACTGAAGGAACCGTAAAGACACTCACTGCGGGCTCTGTGCTTTGCAGACAGGGAAACCAAGGCAGAATTGGGGGCTGGGCCCCATGTCCTGCTTCCTAGTACAAGGTTGTCTTCTGGACAGCATGTCCCAGGACCCCAGAAACAAGCCCATGGTTGACCCTGGAGTCCAAAAGTGGGTTTTGGTGAAATAGTGTGAATCAGCAGGGTTAAAACAGTAGGCAATACAACTGTTACAGAGCAGAGGGCAGTTGCAGAAAAGGGGAAATAAAGCTTAACTTCATATTCTTCGCAACTGAGATCAATATGGTATAAAATCCTCCCTAGTTTCACCGTCGTGACCATCAATAGTTAAGAGCGAGTCTCCGTTCTGAAAAGAGAGACTCAACAGTTAAGAATTTAGCAAAGAAGATCGTTTTAAATGAGCAAAGTTACATAACTTTATAACAGTTTCAAGAAATCGTCTTGAAACTTCATTAGCAAAAAATGCCCCTGAAGAAGCCAACAGGAAATAAAGAATTGCAAGGAATTTCTGGAAATAGGAGAGTGTTTTTTTGTTTGTTTTCAAAACGGGAAAAAAAAGTTTTTAAGGAAAAAGGAAGCCCTGACCCACATAAAGATAGGGTTTCAGTGAAACTAATTTGAGGCGAAGAAGGAAAGTGTTGGCCTCTCAGCAGTTTGAGAGCCAGGCCCTGATGGCTTTGTGTGGGCTGCAGAGAGCAGCAGCTACCCCCAAAACATGGGCTCAAGAAACAGAGCCAGTTTTACACTAAAGATGAAATTTCATTCACAGGAAAGTGACGAATCTGCCCAACTGTCCACAGCCATGTTGAAATTTATATAGAAACTTAAAAATTGTTTCAGTGAGTAATCCAGGAATAGCTGCTATTTATCCTGAAGTCACTGGTTTTTCCCTAAAGCTCTGCCTTATAACTTTCTATCCTGACACCCCTATTTCCCTTATTTAGTTGTGAAAAATGGCGGGGGGGGGGTGGAATAGCATTCATTTTCTCAGCAAATATTTTTAACAACGTACTCTATGCCAGGCCCTGAATAAAGGGCTGCTACTGTATCAGATTATTGCCTCTTGGGCTTAATACCGTATCTGAGTTAATATTACGATGCAGAGTCTGCTGTGAATCTCTGAGACTCCCATAAAGTGTTGAGAGTACATAATACCATAAGTACTGTGCAAGCTTGAAGAAGCCACTGCCCGTTCTTAATGAGAATCTTCTGTTTATGATTCATGGATTAAACCCCCAAAACTGGTTTCATGTACATGCCCAAAATATGTGGATCCACAAGAGGTCTGAGTGTATTCACATAAGTATGTGTCTGCTCGTGAGAAAGTGTGTGTGGGACGGAGGGAAGGAGTAGAAACTGTTTTAATTTTTAAAAGCTTAGAGGGCAAGCAAAAACTATTTATATACATCATTACAAAAGTGAGTGTATAGGACATAAAGATGGGAGAAGCCAATGCATTTCCAAATTGTCATTCCTTTAGCTCTTGAAATGATGACTCCTTAATGGGAAATCATGGGCTGGTGTTTGTTTTCTCAGTGATAATTACACTGTTACTGTTGTTTTTTAATCCCAGTGATTCTAAAAAGGGGGTTTAAATAGGATTTTAAAAATCACTTTTTATCCTTTTATAAAAATGGTATTAAAAAAAACCCTTTATCACTCAGCTTTTCATTATCTCACGGATAATTACACTGAAAGGTCCCCACTGCCGTTGGCATGGTGGCCTCCACACCATTACAGCACGCAGTACTAGCCTGACTGATTTGAAAGGGCCTTAGACGAGATCATCTCAGCCCAGGGTGCCCAATTATTTGTCATGAGAAAGTGTTCTCCAGGCAAGGTGTCCCTTTCTGACCGACTCCAGATTGTACCCATTGGATGAGCAGAAGCTTAAGTATTGGGCGTGTTCTGAGTGAGGAACACCCTGCAGACCCTTTCCTGTCCCCTCCCTGGCCTGTCACCAATGGCTTGCTTCCAGCCTTCATGGGGACAAACCACCAGAAACATTAGAGCTATTACTTAGATGTTCTATGTTATGTAAAATTGAAGAGCATCACTTCTGTTTTTGCCAAAATGCCTACGTGAAGCTGGATTTTTCAACAATAACGCTGATAAAAAAACTATGAATCAGAATATATTGAACTCAGGTTTGTATTGTGCTGTCAAATGCATGTCCACAGACAAACCTGTATCACGGTAATATCCTATATCCAACAAGGAAACCTGCAATATCTGTGTGTTATTTAGTATGCTTTTGGCTGGAAGTAATACGAGACTCAACTAACAGAAGCTAAATCAAGGGGATTTATTATTTCATATAACCAACCCAGATCCAAGGTTGGTTAATTCCACAGCTAAATGACATCATCCAGAACCCAGGTTCCTGTCCATTGTTAAGGTTCTTGTGTCCTCCTCAGTTGTCAGCTTGCTCTGCTCTGGTCACAAGATGGCGGCCACAACTCTGGGCAACACATCCTCACATCTGAAGCAGAAAACCATTTATCTTTTCCCTCTGGTTCGAGGATGGGCTGATGGCAGAATCAGAGCCAATGAGAGCCTGTCACTTGCAACATAGAGACCTCACTCATACACCACTCTTGTCTAACTTTTCCAGCCCTGAACTGGTCCTCCAATTTTGTTTTGCTTTCTAAAAGCATTGCTGGTTGGGACGTCCTACAATATAGCTGGCCGGTACTCATTAAAACTGATGAGGTGTGATAAACAAAGACTGAGAAATGGCCTCAGATCAGAGGAGACTAAGGAGACATGAAAACCAAATGCAAAGTGGAATTCTGGATCAGATCCTGGGCGAGAAAAAGATATTAGTGAAAAAACTAGAAAAATCCAAATAAAGTCTGTAGATTAGTCCATAATATTGTACCTGTGTTAATTTCTTAAATATGCTGTGGTTAGTAATGCGTTAACATTAGGGGAAGCTGGGTGAAAGGTGTGGGAACTCTCTGTATTATCACTGCAAATTCTCTATGAATCTAAAATGATTCCAAAATAAAAACTTTTAAAAGATATATTACCAGTCCCTAATACTCCAAAGTCTAGTAAACACTGAACTTGTCTGCCTTCTTCAAGTCACAGATAAGCACATTAAGTCCCAGAGAGGTTAAGGGACTTGCCTACCTCACTTGGTGATTCATGTCAGAGCTAAGCCTGGAATCCAGGTCGTATCACCTGGACACACAAATCACCCTGCAGCCAGGGGACCCAGGGACCTTGCTCAAAGGAATTGGTTTCCATGGAAACAGCTCTTCTCTAAGCATACTAAATTCCCTTGCTGCTCCCCATATTAGCTCTGGACTATTACATTTCAAAGTCCATTTTTCACATTGATAAATGACACAATTACAGCAGTCCAGGAAGGAGCTATAACATCGTGGAAAAGGAATCTGTACCAGAAATTTAAGCTACCATAAGGTCAAGGGATTAACATCAACCATAAATAGAAACCATCACATTCTGTGGCGCCTGCCAATCACATTCACATGAATTAAGCATTTTCTGAAAAGCAATACACACAAAAAATATTAATTCAGGATAAGCCCAAGCCACTACATTTCCAAAGACGGATTTTTAACGGGGCCGTATCTCCAAGAAATTAGGTGGGAGGGAGCATGGAATCCTGGAAAAATACAACATTAGGTGACTCAAAAAGTGGTTCTAGTGATGACAGACACTGATGTCAAAGACTCGTCTGTAAAGCTTGGATAAAATGTGTTTCATACCATGTGAAGGAAGAAGCAGAATAAGGCTCAGCCCTCCTAGAGCAGTCTCCTGTACCATGCTGAGTTCCTCCATGTAGAACTGAATAATACAGCCTCAAAATGAGACTGAGTAAAAGGGAGCTACCCTGGTCCACCTGCTTCCCCCCAGACACACCAGTCCCGTCCTCCACGGTCCCCCTCCTGTGATGCTTGTGGCATCCACACCCTGGTACCCAGAGCTGGACAAGGAGCCGGCCACGGATGTTAGTTCCCTCCTCCCCTCTTTTCCCGCCCAATTATTACTCCTCTTCCACCTTGTGAGCATCGGCCCTTAGGCAGAGCTCAGGCATCTGCTGGTGTGTTGATCACAGAAGGTGAGCACCCAGGAGATCCCTGAGAAACATGGACAGAGGTAAGCTCATTAGCACCCTTCCCCATAATTGCTGGTGACTATTGGAATTATCTGATAAAAGTGATGACAATAGTCCCCCTTCGTTGGCACAGAGATGATTCAGGAAGCACATCCTGATAGAGGGAAAAGCCATAATTTCCAATGTTGGCTATGGTGTCCCTCATTACCTAATGGTTATATGACAGAAGATAAAAAATGAGCTTGACAGGCAAGAATAACGGGCCCCAAATGAGAAAATGTAATTTAGAAAGAATGTAGGCAGTGCCCTACAGTTAGGTTCCAGAAAGTGCCTTGCAGAGGTCCAGGTGGCAGCGTGTGGTGACAGCCAGGGAAGAGGGCTGGGCCTAGGAGTGCCAGGTCCCAGCAGAGCCTCTGGCAAGCTGGCTGTGCTTGGACAAGTTACTAGCTTCGGGGAATGCAGTGTTCTCATCTGGAAAATAAGAAAAATGGGATGCTCTTTCCTGTACGTCCCAGATTTGAAGCAATTTTTTGCCAACAATAGGAGGATGACTCAATGAATTATGGTGCGTCCTCATGATAGAGTATCATGCAGCTGTTACAATCCCTTTGTTTCCCAAAAATATCTAAGGTGAGAAAGTGCTTTTGACATGATGTTAAGTTAAAATTAAAAGTAGGATGAAAAAAATCAAATATGGATTATGATTCTAATTGTGCAAAATGGAATAGATGCCTCAGAGAAATAAAAGACTAGAAGAAACCACAAAAAATATTAACAGTGTTTACCATGGGTTGTTTAGTTTTTATTATTCAGAGCGCTTAGAATTGCATTTATTATTACAAATTGTAAATGCTTGATTAAAAATTCCAACAATACACAAGTATATACAGTAAAATATAAAGTTTCTCCTTTTTCCTCCCACTGCCACTCCCCAGATGTAAGCTATATTAACATTGTGAAGTAAATTGGACTTTACCGAGTTTGAAGCTGAATTTGCTAGAAGCGTCCTTTGGTACAAGCAGTCTATTTACAATGAGAAAGTTAGAAACATAGATGGTTTCTATTTTAAAATAAAACCTTTAAAACCATTGTAAACCCTAGGAAGAGAACTTCAATGAGATATTAGAATAAGAGTAAGAATTAGGATAAGAACAAATAATAATAATTAAATCTAGGTACTAGCACTTTTGTAAATGATTTTAATAGAAATCTAATAATCAGTTTTATGATGACTGATATTTGGAGTGTTATTACTTCTTAAAGTATTTAAGAAAGTCTAATATAATGAATTTGTAATTTTAGAATATGCTAAGTGTTTAGAAAATTAAATAATTTTCCATCAGTGGGAAAAAATGACTGGGAAAATTTAATTTGTAAGTCAATGAGTTTTGACTTATAATTGTGTAAGTGCTGTGTGAATATGTAGAGAAATATGGAACATTTAAAATTAATGGAATGTTAATCATTTGATAAATTTGGAAGATTGATGAATGAACCATTAAACAAAGTGCAGGAGTAGTAATTCTCCATCCTCAAAAGCCCTCAACCATTAAAGAATTGTTTATGTACATGCTTAGAGTTCAGGCCATACTTTGTTGAGGACACCAAAGTATGAGCCTCAGATGAGGGTGTGGGAAGGGGGAGGAAAGGGAAGTCAGCCTCCATCCCCACCTGCAGACCCTCCGCCTCTGCCAGAGGCTGCACCTGAATAGGAGACTCAGTCCCAGCTGGCCACTGATTTTCACCTGTGACCAGTGGTGTGACATCCTTCTGTGGTGAGGGTCCCAACAGCAGCAGAGGTCTCCAGGGACATCAGAGGCATCGGCTGTGATGCCTGATTCCTGGCTTCTGGGACAGGTCTGAGTTCTTCTCCACCGTGAGGCAGGATGCAACAAACACAAGTTAACAACTTGGACACTTCTCAGTTTACCCTGGCAGGGTAGACGCCAGGAAGAGAGAAAACATGAGTTGAGATTGGGGGCACAAGATGTTTAATTGGAATACTGCAAAGAGAGATATGACCTCAATTGTACCCCAAGCAGATGAAGTGGAACATATTGGTTACTTTTTTTTTAAATAGATCTTTATTGGAGTATAATTGCTTCACAATGCTGTGTTAGTTTCTGTTGTACACCAGAGTGAATCAGCCATATGCATATATATATCCCCATAGCCCCTCCTGGTTACTTTTAAATCTGTGGTTTAGTTGGAGTGCTATTGTTTTGCCCCCAAAGCATCTATTCACTCTTTTTACCGGGTAGCTGTACATCACTTCTCTTCTGGGGGACCACCTCTCCTCCATGGTCAGTGCACCTGTTCCTAGTGCCGTGGATTCCTACCCCTTCTCTACCTGCCGGACTGTGATCAGGACCAGCCAGTCAGAGCATCACTTGTAAACTATGGAGCCTGGAGCTCTGAAGGCCATCACATGGGGTGCTAGAATGAACCAAACACAAAGGAAGGCTGAACCTGTCAGCTAAACAGGGAGAAACCAGCCCCTGGACCATGGCAGTCCTGGAGCATTTCCTGGACTTTTCAGTTAGTTGAGCCAATAATTTCTCTTTGGGGCTTAAATCTATTTGATTTGGATTTTCAGTCATTTGTTACCAAAAGGGTAACAAACTTGTATCCTAACTGATACAAGTGCATCTGAGTGCTTGGAAGGATCTGGAAATTTCACCAAGGAGAGCAGCTGAGGAACTGGTGATGTAATCCAGAGAAGAGAAGATTCTAATACTACACAATAAGTCTTCAAATACCATGTCGATGGGTGTTAGTGTCCATTCAGCAGGTAGATGAGTTTTCTAATAATTAAAGTTGTGCAACAAAGGGACCAACTCCTTCAGATGGAGGTGACCTCCTTATCAGAGGAGCAATCCAGTCAAGGATGGATGGCTTCCTGACAAGGCTGTTGGCACTGAGATCCCTTCACTGGGTGGGAAACATGAATCTCAAATGACTCTTCTGACCCTAGCAGTCAACAGAAAGTCGGAGAAGATACAATAACTAGGGAAAATGAATGAAGGTACTGCAAAACTCTGCAAGGTCCTGGCTTGATCATTGAGAAGCTTTGGCGTCAACTCTCTGAATCCGCTTTGGTCTGCAGGTTGATGCTGCATAATAAGAGAGTTAACGTGGAAGTCAGAGGCCTCACTGGAAAGCATAGCGGGCTGACCACTTCCCTCTCGTAGAACACCGATTCTTTAAATGGGAATTCTGTAGTTGGTTTGGAATGCTCGTCTGCAAAGTCACTTCTGTTGACTTGGCCAAGATGAGAGTAAAATATGGAAGAGACCAGCCAGAAGCCTGGTGGGAACAAAGGATTCTACATACACCTGCATATATGTGTGACTATGGAAGTGACCAAAGTCAGCTCCCTGCCCCACTGGCACCTAGTGTTAGGGGCCTAGAGATCAAGATGGGCATAGAACAGTTAATGTTTTCCTTAGTGTGGCAGGTTGGCAGTTTTCACCACGTGCTCTACATCTCTGACCTCTTCTTCTCCCCCAAGCTCATTGCACTTGAATCACTTGGACTTTCTTTTGATTCCTCACATACATCTGGCTCATTCCCATCTTACAGCCTTGGCCCTCGCTCTTCCATTTACCCAGAAAGCCCTACTTCTAAGTCTTTGTATAGCTGGCTTCTTGGGGTTGTTCATGTATTAGCTCAAATGACACCTCCTTGGTGAGTTCTTTCCTGACCACCAACGCAAATTAGCAACTTTGTCCTCAACATGTGCCCGAAGAGCTCCCATTCTCTGCGTCACATTGTCTCCCAAGAACTCATTACTCTTGGAAATTGTCTTGCTCATTTATTTTCTGCCTGTTTTAGTCTTTCCTCTCCTTGAAAGCATAAGCTCTGTGAGAGCAGGAACCCTGTCTGCTTTGTTCACTACCACATCCTCAGCTCTTAGAACAATTCCTAGCACGTGGTACACATGTCATGAACATTTGTTGAATGAATAAATGATTGATTGAACCTACTCTTTCCCACCTTGCTCTTGGAGAAATTTCCTCCTATGTAACATAATGTTTTCTGGAAAACAGAGCAAGTGAGTGACTGAGACTCAGCTATAAAGACTCTTGTGTTGAAAGGACTCGTCCCTGGTATGGCAACTTGCCCTTTAATTGGTTTAGTGTCCTGAGGTGACCAAGGAGGAAGGGAACACAAGACTTCATCCAGAGCCCAGCTCTCTCTGTGAGCACACCTAACGTACTCTGCAAGAGCAAGCTGACCTTATTTGTTAAAGGAGCCACGGCTCAGCAACACCCAGCCCATGGGATGCTTACTGCCTTTTCAACCCATTAGCTCTCCTCTGGTCCTCTGTGAAGAGAAGCATAGACAGAGACCTCCCTCCTCCACTGTGAAAGCCCAGAGCCTCGAGCTCCATTCAGCTCTCAAGTGTGACTATCGTTTCTCCTCTTTGTATATACAAATAATTGCTTGCTAGCATGCCCAGTGCCTGAGATGATTGATAGAGGATGGTTTGTAAAGTATGCATGCAAATCAACAAAGCCAGGCTTGGATCACCTTCCAAGGACTTTGCCCTATGGGAAACTTCTTTCAGGACCTGGGGAGGAAGAGACCTGTAATTATTTAAATGAAAGAAGATGGGAGGAGTACTCTTTGGAATGTCATCTCACAGGCTTTCCTGAGTTAGGAGTAATCTCCAGGCACTCTAAACACGCTGGCCAATGTGGAGCTGGTTTTAGCTTCTCAGGGAAGTCTGGGTACAGAGGGTGGGGGAAGAGGCTTCCTACAAGGAATTTTTTTTAAACAACATCTTAAATACAGGAATGGCATCTCTAGGGCAGGGACAGATATTCAGGAGGGAAGGATTGCTCAGTGATGGCGTGAGAGGGTAACCAGACCCAACACAGGGACCATGCCCATTAGAAAGGTAGCCATGGGAGGGGTGTATTTTTTGGCTAGAATACTGAACTATTGGGAAAGCTTTTATTGCTTCACTCACTTTTATAGCTGCTGGAAGTATAAGAATATGGTCCATCCTGCATTTACTCACTCATTTATTCATCAGCCAACATTACTGAGTTGCTGTTATGTTTCAGACACCATTTTTGGTTCCAAGGAATCAGCTCTGAACAGTACAGACAGGGCCCCTTTGCACACGGAGATGACATTGTAGAGGTGAAGATGGACATTTAAGAGATATTTGCACCAGGAATTAATACAGATATGACGTTATATGTAGGTAAGTTGGCCAAATGAAAAAAGGTCATGAGGCCAGTTTGTTCCCTTTCACACTCCACCTGTTAAAAAACCCTGCAAGGAGTTGGGGGTGGGATGGGGGCCAATAATAGCCAGAGGCAGAAGGTGAGCAGCAGCCCTGGGTCCCAGGGTCCCTACACTCCGCCCAGAAAAGGGGCGATCTCGGGAGGCACAGAAACCAGAGGCGCAAAGCTTTCCCCATTTCACTTCCTGCTCAAGCCATGCTCTCAGGGGCAAGTGGCTCTGGGCAGGCCACTGCTGACCCGCCCCGCCCTCAAACCGTTTTTGCCCTCTCTGCTGACAGCTGAAAAGCCACATGTGGTATTTCTCACACAGACTTCCTCACATGTTAAATCAGTTCATGTTCTCCAGGAAGCAGACACCAAGATGGAGTTAGGAGGGCAAGGGATTTCCTGGAGATGACTGAGAAGAAGGCGGGGAGGCAGGGAGAGCCTTCAGACCACAGTGCCGTTCTGACCCCATGAAAGACAGAAGGAAGGAAGGAGAAATAAGCAGCAAGAGCCTCAGAGCAGTACAAGCCCCAGAAAATCTCAGCCAGCCCCCCCCGGGAGCTCCGGAACAAGGATTGCCCATGAGAGGAGCCCTGCACTGGACAGAGACCGTCATGTACGTGGTCATTGCCTGTTGCTGCCCAGAAGAGTGTGACCTCGGCTGTAACACAGCAACGGATCCTGGGGGCGGTGCAGCCGGAGCCTATAGGCTCCTCTGGACAGGTTCCCTCTTGAAGGGAGAGCTGCGTGGCTCACTCCAGTGGCTGCCCACAGGGTCAGCCATGCTGGTGGCCTCACTCACGGTTCCAGTCTCCACTGCCGTGATGGACACCAAGGGAGGCTTTCCGTAAGCAGAGCCTTTGGCCTCTGGGGAAGACAGTAGGGATGAGATGGGGGCGGTGGGCACAGAGGGCGCAGACGGGCCCCTGGGGTTTGAGGAGACACCAGAAACTTTGCCAAGGCTCAAGAAGTGCCAACTGTGATGGCTGAATGACAACTGGGGGGGACTCAGTAGTGGGAAGTCCTGCCAGTGCTGACCAGGGTGACCGGAAGTGGCTGACCGCCAGGAGTCGCCACGTGGACAGGCCAGTGATGACACGACCCTCACAGGCAGGCAGCCCAGCCCGCAAGTTTAGTTACTCTTCCTTGGTTCCCTATATTCTCCTTGGGGCAAATGTAGACACCCGCCTCTATAAACACCCGTCTACACCCAATGGTGTCAATCCTTCTTATCCTCAGGAGCTTAGCAACTGGTATCAAAGAAAACACCTGAAAATTGTTTTGATAAAAAATTCAAGAATTAAGCTGAATCTATCTTAAACTAATTTTAAGTCATATTTCTCAAAACAGAATAGAACATCTTAGCAATACATTTAATCTAATTTAATAGTTCTTTGAAAAACTCATCCTGAATATTACATCCAATGTTAAGAGGCCCCTGGACACACCAAGGATTATATTGTATCGTGAAGTGAGGAGTACGCTGAACTAACATCTCTGTAGCTAAGGTCCAAAGAGAAAATAAAATGAAATAAAGCAATGCTAACCCAGCGAGAGGGGCCCCATACTTTTGAGCACCCCACAAACACAAAATCCAAACATCCACCCTCGTGATGAGCACCACTGAGAGCCTGGGAAAACCTATCCCCAGAGCTTTTGTCCCGAATCCTCAAAACGGTGACTATTGATTGCTGTGAAGGGGCGGCCTCAGAGAAGTGCAGTGTGCTTAGGTGGACATGGGGTGCTCAGATCAAGAAAGACAAATTAACCCGCCTGATCCTTCCTCTCAGAAAGTATGAATGCAATAGATTCTTACATAACGGAATATAATTTCCCAGTCGTACTGAGCATCTACTTTCCTGTTCTCTTCCTGTTCTAGTGTGTGTTTCTAGATGTTCTCAGTTAGTGCTACATTCATGGCAGTTGTGTATATATGGTGGCTAAGGAACCTTTTGCAATTTTATTACATCATTCCCATTGCTATTAAATTTGGTTGTCAGCTGAATCTGTAATGTTTCAGTACATAAGCCTCCCTTTGCACTCTTGGCCTGGGCCCCTCAAATCTGAGGATCAGGCCTGGACTGTGGTATCCCTGTTACCCAGAAGAAGTCAACAAAAGGATCCATAAAATTGGGCCACACTTCATGAAAATATTCCCATGATGGATCGTTAGAAATGGTGATAATCACAGCAGCGGTTCTATAAACACACCCAAAGGCACTGGGTCTTACACATTCTGCTCTCGTAATCAGCTCTTTGCCCTGTTCTGTGTGGTATCTCTGTGTACTGCTGTAAGGAGCATCCCTCACACCCCAGCTTGTAAAGGAAGGACCACTTCTTGTTCTGCCTCAGCCCTCGTCCTCCCAGTCAGGGAATCCGGGCTCTCTGAAATCTGCTCCCTGGTGGGCTCTGGAGACATGCTTCCAGATAGCCTCCTCACTCATCCTCTGCCCCAGCACTGCTGCTCCTCTGCCTAGGGTCCACGTGAAGCCATGTCTCTGTGGGTGGCTGGGCTGAGCCCCACCAGAGCCCTGCTGCGGGACCCGACCTAGAGACCTAACTCTCCCATTGGCCCCTCACCCATGAATGGAAATCCCTCCTCCACTGCTGCTCCACGCATCTTCTCAGACAGTGCCTGGCTCCTTCTGCCGAGTCCCTTGTCTGTCTGTCTGGCTTCTCTCAGCTCCCAGATGTCCTCTGAGGACCTCTTGTGGCACCTGCCATATGGCTCTCGACCCTCACCCCACCTAATCCCCAGGTAACTCCATGGCACTCGCTCAGCCCTGAGAGAGCAGGTCTCTCCCTCCCCAGACCATGTGGTAGTACTGCATGGTTCCTTTAAAAATAGACACTTAGGGACTTCTCTGGTTGTCCAGAGGCTAACACTTCACGCTCCCAATGCCAGGGGCTCGGTTTCGATCCCCTGTCAGGGAACTAGATCCCACATGCCGCAACTAAAGTCTCCGCATGCTGCAACTAAAGGTCCCACGTGCCACAACGAAGACTGAAGATCTCGTGTGCCACAACTAAGACCCGACGCAGTCAAATAAATAAAGTAAATAAATAAATATTTTTTAAAATAATAATAAAAAAATAAAAATAGACATTTAGTCTGTCCCCAGCATGACCCTTTCAAAGTAGTCATTTTTCTCAGTTTTAAAGAAAAAGAAAGAAAAGGCCATGCTACAATCCATTTCCACTGCATTCTTTGTTACACATCAAATGATCCACCTGACAGCCTCTTAGCTGCCGAAGATTTCCATTTCCAACTGTTTCTCAGAGCTAGGCACACTCAGGAGGGGAGATCAGAGACAACACCCACCAGACACCACAAATCTCAGGAGAAGTTCTGGAGTCTAGTTCTGGAGCCTTCCCAGTGGAACAAAAGGCCTCCTTCATGTGTCCGAACTGTCAGAGATGGAAGACCAGGAAAGCCATGCAGCGTGGTCCCCTAATTTTACAGGTGGGGAAACGGAGGGGCACGGAGGGGAAGCAACTGGGCCAGGTCACTCTGGAGTCAGCTGTAGGGCAGGAGCTCTGACCCAGGGTGCTTCTCTTCACAGAAAGGCTGTGGATTCTGTTCCCAAGAAAAAGCCCACACTTCTTTGGTAAATAGGAAGGGACTTCCAGGGCCCTTTCACCACCCCGAAAGGAGAATTGTGGCCAGGAACTGTGGGCAGAAGTCCTTGGGCAGTCGCCAACCGAGCTGCCCAGCTCCAAACTCATATGGGCCTGGAGCATAAGAAGAAAGTGTGAGAGCAGGAGAAGGAGAAGGGGCAGTGGGTACCCCCTCTGTCTCTGCATCCTCTGCTTTCTTCCCCCACCCCCCTCACCGTTCCTGGATCCACACCCCTCCTTCCCACTGCAACGCATCCTGCCTGGCCTTCCCCACTGTCTCATCACCTGTGCCTCCTTCTGAGCAGAACAACAGTAAGGTGAGAAGATGCTCAGGAAAGTAAAGGAAGAGGGTGTTAAGTAGGTGAGATACACATCTGATACAGAGAGAGCATTTGATACAGCTCCCTAAGGAGAAAGAACTACAGCCCTCATGCTGACTGTGGAGCTTCTTAGGTCAGTTGCCTCAACCTTGGCAACACAATGGAATTACCTAAATGGCTTTAAAAAATACAGATGCCTGGACCCACCCAGAGACTGACTTTTTTTTTTCAATACTTCTGAGCATCAGGATTTGTAAAAACTCCCTTGATTATTTTAATATGTACCCGGGGTTGAGATGCAGTTCTTAGAAGAAAAGCCCCTGGTCCTTCTTATATTGGGTTCTCTGCTTCAAGAAGAAGCAAATAATGTTTAGATAGAAAATACTCAAATCCTTTTCCTATCCTGCTCTCAGCCTGCACACCAGGAATTACAATTGTTCTAGATTAAACTGTCAGATTTTCTGCTGAGATCCTTTTCCTGGCATCCTGGGCCTCTGCTACAATTGTCAAATCTCCATACCTCAGATTCTCCAAAGTCCTTTCCAGTTCCCAAAGTCCCTTGGTATGTGGCTCTATAAAAAATGTTTAGAATCACCACTGCTATGAATGTGATCTTTTTAAAAATCCATCTTTCCTTTCTAAGCATGGTAGAGTAACTGGTACCAGTCTTGTCCTCCCACTATTAAAAGAATGATAAAATTGGACAAAATGTATGAAACTGCTGTTTCCAAGTACAGGACAACAGGCAGTGCAGGACACTGGTCGAGGAGAGTTAGGAAACACAGTGAGCCCTACAATTGCCCTGGCTTTCTGTCAGGAGCCACTTTTCCGGACAGTGGTGCAGAGTAGCATTACAGTCTTAGCAAGTTAAGCAGACAGAGATCAGAGTTCGGAGAGGCAGAAATGGCTGGAATTTATGGGGCTGAGTACTAGAGAGGAAAGAACTATGGGAAGAAGGAGTTCCTGGATCTACATAGTGGTCTCCTTGAGTTTATTGCTGAAAACCAAGCTGTGAATGCTTAGGGTGAAACTCCAAGAGGCTATGCAAAGAAGTACTGGGAATCTGTGATGAACAATCCCAGAGCTTACTCGGGGATATGAGATAGTATAGATTCAGCCAAGGAAGAGAGTTCACCGGACACCAAGGGCACTTAGTAGAGACCCTAGAGGGTTATATCTTAATAGTAGAGCTAAAATAGACCTAAAGTAAAGGCTACTCTAGACCTGCCTTAACAAATTTAAAAGCAAACCTTCAAAAAATTGAATTGATCCTAAATTCCCCAAGTGTATGCTGAAACAAAATTCAATATTCTTTAAAGAGAAAAACAAAAAAACAAAAGAAATCTACTCAAAAAGGCTACTGTGACAATGCCTAGCACCCAACAAAAATTTACTAAACATACAAAGATGCAGGAAAATGTGACCCATAACTAGGAAAAAAATCAGCAACAGAAGCATACCTAGAAATAACAGATTTTGGAATAAGCAAACAATTATATTAAAACAGCTATTATATATATGTTAACATAAATAGGCATAATGAGGGAAGAAGTAGAAGGGTTAAGAAAGAACAAATAAAGATTCTGGGGATAAAAAATACAATATCTGAAATGAAAAGTTTAGTGAATGGAATTACCATCAGATAAAATACTCCAGAAGAAAATGCAAGTGAATTTGAAGATGGAACAATAGAAATTCTCAAACTGACACATGGAGAGGAAAAAAAAAACTGAAAAAATTAATAGAATCTGTGAACCACGAAAACAAGTCAAAAGGTTGAACATGTGTTCATATAGAAATGATGTCTGAAATATTTCCAATTTGGTAAATTTTTCTTTGAATGACAGATCTAATTAGCTCTACTAATCTCCAAGAAGGGCATACACAAATAAAACAACATGAAGGCATATTGCTAAAACTAAGGATAAGGAGAAAATCTTAAAGGCAGACAGAGAAAAAAAAAGACATACAACATAAAGAAAACAAAATGAGAATTCCCATAAATTTATCATCAGAAAAAATGCAAGCCAGAAGACAATGAAGTGGCATTTTTAAAATGCTGAAAGAAAAAGCAAATCAATCCAGAATTCTATAAGAAGTGCAAATATGCTTCAAAACTAAAAGTGAAATAAAGATATTTTCAGACAAACAAAAGTTGAGAGAATTCATTGTCAACAGACCTACTTTACAAAATAATATTTTTTATAAATATAAATAGAAAATTTTTATAAATAGAAATTTTTCAGGCTGAAGAAAAATGACTCTGATGGAATCTTGTACCTACACAAAGGAATGAAATGTGTCAGAAATAGTAAATAAGTGGGTAAATATAAAATACCTTTTCCTCATTTAAAAATTTATTTAGGAGATAACTTGCTGTTCAAAGAATAAAATAATAACAATATATTGTAGGATTTATAACAGAAGTAATATGTATGATAACAATAGGACAAAGGATTAGGGGCTTAAATATATTGTTGTAAATTTCTATATCATACCTGAAGTGATATAATATTATTTAAATGTAGACTGTGGTAAGTTAAATATATACATTGTAAATCTTATTGCAACCATTAAAAAATAAAACAAGACATAGAGCTAAAAACTAAAAGTAGAGATGAAGTGAAATACCAACTGTATTAAAATAAAAGAAAACAGCCCCAACTATATGCTGTCTATAAGAATCCTACTTTAATCATAAAGACTCATAAAAGGTAAAGGTAAAAATATCTTTTGTAGAAAAGGATATAAAATGCAAATACTAACTATAAGAAAGCTAACAGGGCTTCCCTGGTGGCGCAGTGGTTGAGAGTCCGCCTGCCGTTGCAGGGGACGCGGGTTCGTGCTCCGGTCCGGGAGGATCCCACGTGCCGCGGAGCTGCTGGGCCTGTGAGCCATGGCCGCTGAGCCTGCGCGTCCAGAGCCTGTGCTCCGCAACGGGAGAGGCCACAGCAGTGAGAGGCCCGCATACCGCAAAAAAAAAAAAGAAAGCTAAGAATGCTATATTAATTTTAATTAAGTAGGCTTTAGTTCAAAGAATATTATCAAAGGTAAAGATGGACATTTCATAATGATAAAAGTGTCAATTCCCCCAAGAGGACATAACAATCCTAGACATTTATGTACCCAAAAGTAAAACTTCGCACCACACGAAGCAAAAACTAACAGAACTAAAAAGAGAAATAGACTTTATCCATAATTACAGTTAGATATTTCAACATTTCTCTATTAATTTATAGAACAAGTAGACAGAAAAACTGGCTAGTATATAGGAGATTTGAACAGTAATTAGCCAACTTGATTTCATAACGTTTATGGAACACTCCACCAAAAACAGCAGAACACACATTCTTTTTAAGTACACATGGAACATTTACCAGTATAGACCATATTCTGAGCCATAAAAAAAGTCTCAATAAATATAAAAATATTGAAGTATATGTTCTCTGCCCACTCAGAATTAAATTAGAAATTGGTAACAAATATATCTAGGGGAAGAATTCCCCAAATATTTGGAAATTAAAAAACAAGCTTCCTAATAACCTATGAGCCAAAGAAGAAATCATGAAAATACTTTGAAGTGGATGAAAATGAATACACAACATATCAAAATTAGAAAAATGTAGCTAGAGCAGTACTTGGATAAAAATTAATAGCTTTATATGTTTATATTTGAAAAGGTCTAAAATCAAGTATATAAGCTTCCACTTTAAGAAGCTAAAAAATGAAGATCAAATTAAACCCAAAGTAGAGAGAGTGAAAATCAATGAAAATGGACAAATGATAAGAACATCAAATTTTAACTTCTAGTTTTTTTTTAAAAGATTAGTAAAATTGATAAACTGTTAGGTAGATTGACAAGAAGAAAACAGAGAAGACGCAAATTGCTAATATCAGGAATGAAAGAGGGCACATCATTACAGATGCTATAGACATTAAAACGATGCAAGAGAATATTAGGAACAACTCTATGCCAATACATTTGACAACTTAAATGAACAAATCATTTGAAAAATACAATAACAAAACTAGAAAAGGAGAAATAAAAAGTCTGGATAATCATATGCTTACTAAAGAAATTGAATTTGTAAATAAATTTCTTTCCATAAGGAAAACTGCAGTCTTAGATGGTATCACTGATGGATTCTTTTGAACATTTCAGAAGGAACTAATACTAGTACTACATAAATTCTTTATAAAAGAGAGGAAGGAACATTTCCCAACTTGGCTTATGAGGGCAGCATTACCTTGTTACTAAAATCAAGCAAAGATGTTACAAGAAAAGAAAACGATAGACCAATATCCCTCATGAATACAAACACAAAAATATCTAACAAGATATTAGCACAGAAAGTTTAGCAATATTTAAAAGGGGTAAAGTATTGTGAACAAGTAGTGTTTATCCCAGGAATGCAAAGTTGACAACATTTGAAAATCAATCAACATAATCCACCATGTTGACAGAATAAAAGAGAAAAACAACATGATTGTCTCAAGAAAACAAAAAGAAAAGACATTTGACGTAATTCCACATCTATTCATGGTAACCAATCAGAAACAGAGGGGAATTTCCTCAACCTATAAACAAAATCAATGAAAACCCTACAGCTAACTTCATACCTAATAGTAAAAGATGGAATGCTTTCTCCTTGAGATTAGGGAGAAGGAAAGAATGTTTGCGATCATCATTTCTATCCAACACTGTACAGGAGGTCTTAGTCAGTGTAAGAAACAAGCACAGGAAATAAAGGGCATTCAGATTGGAAAGTAAGAAGTAAAACTACGTTGTTTACTGTGTACAGAGTTTCAGCTGAAGAAGATGAAAAAGTTCTGGAGATGGATGGTGGTAATTGTTGCACAACATTGTGAATGTACTTAATGTCACAGAACTTTACATTTTAAAATGGTTAAAATGATAAATCTTATGTTATATATATTTTACCATAATACAAATTAATAAAACTTTAAAAAGTAAAATTGTATTTTCAGATAACACAATTGTATAGAATTGTATAGAAAATCTAATGAGGCTACAAAATGCTACTAGAAGTAATAAGTTCTAGATCTCAGAATACAGTCAATATACAAAAATCAAACAGAAGTATTTCTATATAGTAGCAATGAACAATTCGAACAGAAATTTTATAATTCCATTTATAATACCATTGAAAAAACATGATACATTTAAGAATAAATTTAACAAAAAATATGCAGACATGTACTCAAAACTACAAAACATCACTAAAGGAAGTTAAAGATGAACTAAATAAATAGAGACAGAGTACATTAATTGGAAGACTCAATATCATTAAGAAATCAAATCCCCCCAAATTGATCTATAGATTCAATGTGATGTTCATGAGTTGAATCTAAAATTTATAAAGGAGTACAAAGGATCTAGAATAGTTAAGAATATTTTTATAAACAACAAATTTGGAGTTCTTACCTACCTGATTTCAAGACTTACTAAGTACTATAACTATCAAGACAATGTGACAGGGGACCTTCAAGATGGTGGAGAAGTAAGACGTGGAGATCACCTTCCTCCCCACAAATACATCAGAAATACATCTACATGTGGAACAACTCCTACAAGACACCTACTGAATGCTTGCAGAAGACCTCAGACTTCCCAAAAGGCAAGAAACTCTCCATGTACCTGGGGTGCATGAGGAGAGGGGATTCAGAGCACCACCTAAAGGAGCTCAAGAGGCGGGTGCGAGCCACAGCTATCAGCACGGACACCAGAGACAGGAGTGAAACGCTAACGCTGCTGCTGCAGCCACCAAGAAGCCTATGCACACCTCCCCTCCCGGGAGCCTGTGCAGCCCGCCACTGCCAGGTTCCTGTGATCCAGAGACAACTTCCCCGGGAGAATGACAGAGAGCCTCAGGCTGTTGTAACGTCATGCCTCTGCCTCCACAGGCCTGCCATGCATTCTGTACCCCGCCCTCCTCCCGGCCTGAGTGAGCCAGAGCCCCCTAATCAGCTGCTAATTTAACCCCATCCTGTCTGGGCGGGGAACAGATGTCCTCAGGCAACCTACACGCAGAGGCGGGGCCAAATCCAAAGCTGAACCCCAGGAGCTGTGAGAACAAAGAAGAGAAAGGGAAATTCCTCCCAGCAGCCTCAGGAGCAACGGATTAAATCTCCACAATCAACTTGATGTACCCTGCATCTGTGGAATACCTGAATAGACAACAAATCATCCCAAAATTGAGGTGGTGGACTTTGGGAGCAACTGTAGACTTGGGGTTTGCTTTCTGCATCGAATTTGTTTCTGGTTTTATGTTTATCTTAGTTTAGTATTTAGAGTTTATTCTCATTGGTAGATTTGTTTATTGATTTGGTTGATCTCTTCCTCCTTTTTTTTTTTAATATATATATATATTTTTTTTCCTTTTTCTCCTTTTGAGAGTGTGTATGTCCTTTTCTCTTTTTGAGAGTATGTATGTGTATGCTTCTTTGTGTGATTTTGTCTGTATAGCTTTGCTTTTACCATTTGTTCTAGGGTTCTGTCTGTCCATTTTGTTGTTTTTCTTTTTAGTATAGTTTTTAGTGCTTGTTATCATTGGTGGATTTGTTTTTTGATTTGGTTGCTCTCTTCTTTCTTTTTTTTAATTACTTTTTAATTTTTAATAATTATTTTTTATTTTATTTTATTTTATTTATTTATTTTCTCCCTTTTCTTCTGACTGTGTGGCTGACAGTGTCTTGGTGCTCCATCCAGGTGCCAGGCCTGTGCCTCGGAGGTTGGAGAGACAAGTTCAGGACATTTGTCCATCAGAGACCTCCTGGCTCCATGTAATATCAAATGGCAAAATCTCTCCAAGAGATCTCCATCTTAACGCTAAGACCCAGCTCCACTCAATGACCAGCAAGCTACAGTGCTTGACACCCTATGCCAAACAACTAGCAAGACAAGAACACAACCCCACCCATTAGCAGAGAGGCTGCCTAAAATCATAATAAGGTCACAGACACCCCAAAATACACCACTGGATGCAGTCCTGCCCACCAGAAAGACAAGATCCAGCCTCATCCACCAGAACACAGACACTAGTCCCCTCCACCAGGAAGTCTATACAGCCCACTGAACCAACCTTACCCACTGGGGGCACACACCAAAAACAATGGGAACTATGAACCTGCAGCCTGCCAAAAGGAGACCACAAAGACAGTAAGCTAAGCAAAATGAGAAGACAGAGGAATACATAGCAGATGAAGAAGCAAAGTAAAAACCCACCAAACCAAACAAATGAAGAGGAAACAAACAATCTACCTGAAAAAGAATTCAGAGTAAATGATAGTAAAGATGATCCAAAATCTTGGAAATAGAATGGAGAAAATGCAAGAAACATTTAACAAGGACCTAGAAGAACTAAAGAGCAAACAAACCATCATGAACAACACAATAAATGAAATTAAAAATTCTCTAGAAGGAATCAATAGCAGAATAACTGAGGCAGAAGAATGGATAAGTGACCTGGAAGATAAAATAGTGGAAATAACTACTGCAGAGCAGAATAAAGAAAAAAGAATGAAAAGAATTGAGGACAGTCTCAGAGACTTCTGGGACAACATTAAACGCACCAACATGTGAATTATATGGGTCACAGAAGAATAGAAAAAGAAAGAGACTGAGAAAATATTTGAAGAGATTATAGTTGAAAACTTCCCTAATATGGGAAAGAAAATAGTTAATCAAGTCCAGGAAGCGCAGAGAGTCCTATACAGGGTAAATCCAAGGAGGAACATGCTAAGACACATATTAATCAAAATATCAAAAATTAAATACAAAGAAAACATATTAAAAGCAGCAAGGGAAAAACAACAAATAACATACAAGAGAATCGACATAAGGTTAAAAGTTGATCTTTCAGCAGAAACTCTGCAAGCCAGAAGGGAGTGGCAGGACATATTTAAAGTGATGAAATGGAAAAACCTACAACCAAGATTACTCTACCTAGTGAGGATCTCATGCAGGGTCGATAGAGAAATTAAAACCTTTACAGACAAGCAAAAGCTGAGAGAATTCAGCACCACCAAACCAGCTTTACAACAAATGCTAAAGGAACTTCACTAGGCAGGAAACACAAGAGAAGGAAAAGACCTACAATAACAAACCCAAAACAATTAAGAAAATGGTAATAGGAAAATACATATCAATAATTACCTTAAATATAAATGGATTAAATGCTCCCACCAAAAGACATAGACTGGCTGAATGGATACAAAAACAAGACCCGTATATATGCTGTCTACAAGAGATCCACTTCAGACTTATGGACACATACAGACTGAAAGTGAGGGGATGGAAAAAGATATTCCATGCAAATGGAAATCGGAAGAAAGCTGGAGTAGCAATTCTCATATCAGACAAAATAGACTTTAAAATAAACACTATTACAAGAGACAAAGAAGGACACTATGTAATGATCAAGGGATCAATCCAAGAAGAAGATATAACAATTGTAAATATTTATGCTCCCAACAGAGGAGCACCTCAATACATAAGGCAAACGCTAACAGACATAAAAGGGGAAATCAACGTAACACAAAAATAGTAGAGGACTTTAACATCCCACTTTCACCAATGGACAGATCATCCAAAATGAAAATAAATAAGGAAACACAAGTTTTAAATGACACATTAAACAAGATGGACTAAATTGATGTTTATAGGACATTCCATCCAAAAAAACAGAATATACTTTCTTCTCAGGTTCTCATGGAATATTCTCCAGGATGGATCATATCTTAGGTCACAAATCAAGCCTCAGTAAATTTAAGAAAATTGAAATCGTATCAAGTATCTTTTTCTACTACAACGCTATGAGACTAGACATCAATTACACGAAAAAATCTGTAAAAAATACAAACACATAGGGGCTAAACGATACACTACTTAATAATCAAGAGATCACTGCAGAAATCAAAGAGGAAATAAAAAAATACCTAGAAACAAATGACAATGAAAACACGATGACCCAAAACTTATGGGATGCAGCAAAAGCAGTTCTAAGAGGGAAGTTTATGGCAATACAATCCTACCTCAAGAAAAAAGAAACACCTCAAATAAACAACCTAACCTTACACCTAAAGCAATTAGAGAAAGAAGAAAAAAAAAAAACCAAAGTTAGCAGAAGAAAAGAAATCATAAAGATAAGATCTGAAATAAATGAATAAGAAATGAAGGAAACAATATCAAAGATCAATAAAACTAAAAGCTGGTGATTTGAGAACATAAACAAAATTGATAAAACATTAACCAGACTCATCAAGAAAACAAGGGAGAAGACTCAAATCAATAGAATTAGAAATGAAAAAGGTGATGTAACAACTGACACTGCAGAAATACAAAGGATCATGAGAGATTACTACAAGCAAAAATATGCCAATAAAATGGACAACCTAGAAGAAATGGACAAATTCTTAGAAAAGCACAACCTTCTGAGACTGAATCAGGAAGAAATAGAAAATATAAACAGACCAATCACAAGCACTGAAGTTGAAACTGTGATTTAAAATCTTCCAACAAGCAAAAGGCCAGGACCAGCTGGCCTTACAGGCGAATTCTATCAAACATTTAGAGAAGAGCTAACACCTATCCTTCTCAAACTCTTCCAAAATATAGCAGAGGGAGGAACACTCCCAAACACATTCTAAGAGGCCACCATCACCCTGATACCAAAACCAGACCAAAGATGTCACAAAGAAAGAAGATTACAGGCCAATATCACTGACGAACATAGATGCAAAAATCCTCAACAAAATACTAGCAAACAGAATCCAGCAGCACATTAAAAGGATCATACACCATGATCAGGTGGAGTTTATCCCAGGAATGCAAGCATTCTTCAATATATGCAAATCAATCAATGTGATAAACCATATTAACAAATTGAAGGAGAAAAACCATATGATCACCTCAATAGATGCAGAAAAAGCTTTTGACAAAATTCAACACCCATTTATGAAAAACACCCTCCAGAAAGTAGGCATAGAGGGAACTTACCTCAACGTAATAAAGACCATATATGACAAACCCCCAGCCAACATTGTTCTCAGTGGTGAAAACTGAAAGCATTTCCACTAAGATCAGGAACAAGACAAGGTTGTCCCCTCTCACTACTATTATTCAACACAGTTTTGGAAGTTTTAGCCACAGCAATCAGAGAAGAAAAAGAAATAAAAGGAATCCTAGTCAGAAAAGAAGAAGTAAAGCTGTCACGTTTTGCAGATGACATGATACTACATACATAGAGAATCCTAAAGATGCTACCAGAAAACTACTAGAGCTAATCAATGAACTCGGTAAAGTAGCAGGACACAAAATTAATGCACAGAAATCTCTTGCATTCCTATACACTAATGATGAACAATCTGAAAGAGAAATTAAGGAAACACTCCCATTTACCACTGCAACAAAAAGAATAAAATACCTAGGAATAAACCTACCTAAGGAGACAAAAGACCTGTATGCAGAAAACTATAAGACACTGATGAAAGAAATTAAACATGATACAAACAGATGGAAAGATATACCATGTTCTTGGATTGGAAGAATCAACATTGTGAAAATGACTCTACTACCGAAAGCAATCTACAGATTCAATCCAATCCGTATCAAACTACCAATGGCATTTTTCACAGAACTAGAACAAAAAATTTCACAAGTTGTATGGAAACACAAAAGACGCTGAATAGCCAAAGCAATCTTGAGAAAGAAAAATGGAGCTGGAGGAATCAGGTTCCCTGGCTTCCGACTATACTACAAAGCTACAGTAATCAAGACAGTATGGTACTGGCACAAAAACAGAAATATAGATCAATGGAAGAGGATAGAAAGCCCAGAGATAAACCCACGCACATATGGTCACCTTGTTTTTGATAAAGGAGTCAAGAATATACAATGGATGGCTTCCCTGGTGGCACAGTGGTTGGGAATCTGCCTGCCAATGCAGGAGACATGGGTTCGAGCCCTGGTCTGGGAGGATCCCGCATGCCGCGAGCAGCTAATCCTGTGCGCCACAGCTGCTGAGCCTGTGCTCTGGAGCCCATGAGCTGCAACTGCTGAGACCCTCATGCCTAAGCCTGAGCTCTGCAACAGGAGAAGCCACCCAATGAGAAGCCTGCGCACCATGACTAAAGAGTGGCCCCTTCTTGCCGCAACTAGAGAGAGCCCTCGCACAGCAACAAAGATCCAACACAGCCAAAAATAAATAAATAAATAAATTTATTAAAAAAAAAGAATATACAATGGAGAAAAGACAACCTCTTCAATAAGTGGTGCTGGGAAAACTGGACAGCTACCTGTAAAAGAATGAAATTAGAACACAACCTAGCACCATACACAAAAATAAACTCAAAATGGATTAAAGACCTGAATGTAAGGCCAGACACTATAAAACTCTTAGAGGAAAGCATAGGCAGAACACTCTATGACATAAATCACAGCAAGATCCTTTTTGACCCACCTCCTAGAGAAATGGAAATAAAAACAAAAATTAAAAAATGGAACCTAATGAAACTTAAAAGCTTTTGCACAGCAAAGGAAATCATAAACAAGACAAATAGACAACGCTCACAATGGGAGAAAATATTTGCAAATAAAGCAACTGACAAAAGATTAATCTCCAAAAGTTACAAGCAGCTCATGCAGCTCAATATCAAATAAACAAACAACCCAATCCAAAAATGGGCAGAAGACTTAAGTAGACATTTCTCCAAAGAAGATATACAGATTGCCAGCAAACACATGAAAGGATGCTCAACATCACTAATCGTTAGAGAAATGCAATTCAAAACTACAATGAGGTATCATCTCACACCAGTCAGAATGGCCATCATCAAAAATCTACAAACAATAAATGCTGGAGAGGGTGTGGAGAAAAGGGAACCCTCTTGAACTGCTGGTGGGAATGTAAATTGATACAGCTACTATGGTGAACAGTGTGGAGGTTCCTTAAAAAACTAAAAATAGAACTACCATACGACACAGCAATCCCACTACTGGGCATATACCCTGAGAAAACCATAATTCAAAAAGAGTCACGTACCACAACGTTCATTGCAGCTCTATTTACAATAGCCAGGACATGGAAGCAACCTAAGTATCCATCGACAGATGAATGGATAAAGAAAATGTGGCACATACATACAATGGAATATTACTCAGCCATAAAAAGAAACGAAATTGAGTTATTTGTAGTGAGGTGGATGGACCTAGAGTCTGTCATACAGAGTGAAATAAGTCAGAAAGAGAAAAACAAACACCATATGCTAACACATATATATATGGAATCTAAAAAAAAATGGTTCTGAACCTAGGGGCAGGACAGGAATAAAGACGCAGACGTAGAGAATGGACTTGAGGACACAGGGAGGGGGAAGGGTAAGCTGGGACGAAGTGAGAGAGTGGTATGGACTTATATATACTACCAAATGTAAGGTAGAGAGCTAGTGGGAAGCAACAGCATAGCACAGGGAGAGCGGCTCGGTGCTTTGTGACCACCTAGAGGGGTGGAATAGGGAGGGTGGGAGGGAGACGCAAAAGAGAGGAGATATGGGGATATATGTATATATATAGCTGATTCACTTTGTTATAAAGCAGAAACTAACACACCATTGTAAAGCAATTATACTCCAAAAAAGATGCTTAAAAAAAAGAAGATAATGTGGCATTAGCATAAGGATACACATATCAATCAATGTGACAAAACAGAGAATCCAGAAATGGACCCACACATATGTGGCCATTGTTTTTTGACACAAGTGCAAAGGTAATTTAATGTCGGAGAGAAGTTTTTGGAAAAGTGGTGCCGGAACAACTGGATGTAGTATGTTTAAAAAAAAAAAAAGGACAAGAATCTTTTCTCTTATCTCATACCATACACAAAAATGTACTCAAAAGGCATCATAGACCTAAAGATAAAGAATAAACTATAAAACTTCTAAAAGAAAACTTAAGAGCAGATTTTTGTAATCTTAGGGTAGGCAAAATTTCTTAGGATACCAAAAAGCACAAACCATAAAAGATAAGATTATTAAATAGAAAGGACTTCCTCAAAGTTAAAACTACTCCTTTTTTCTTTTGGCTGCACCACAGGTCATGGGATTCCCTGACCAGGGATTGAAACTGTGTCCCCTGAAATGGAAGTGCAGAGTCAACCACTGGACCACCAGGCAAGTCCTAAATACTTCTGCTTTTAAAAGACACTATTAAGAAAATGACAAGGCAATCCACAAAATGGCAGAAAATATATCTGATAAATACACACACATCTGACAAAGAATGTATATCTAAAATATATAAAGAACTCAATAATCAGAAAACAAACAAACAAATATGGGCAAAAGATTTGGAAAGGAACCACAAAAGGAGATACACAAATAATTAAAAGCATGTGAAATGATGCTCAACATCATTAATTACCAAGCAGATACAAAGTAAAATCACAATAAGAGATATGACCCATCCATTAGAATGGCTAAAATGTTTTTTTAACATCTTTATTGGAGTATAATTGCTTTACAATGGTGTGTTAGTTTCTGCTTTATAACAAAGTGAATCAGTTATACATATACATATGTTCCCATATCTCTTCCCTCTTGCATCTTCCTCCCTCCCACCCTCCCTATCCCACCCCTCCAGGCGGTCACAAAGCACTGAGCTGATATCCCTGTGCTATGCGGCTGCTTCCCACTAGCTAGCTATTTTACATTTGTTAGTGTATATATTTCCATGCCTCTCTCTCGCTTTGTCACAGCTCACCCTTCCCCCTCCCCATATCCTCAAGTCCGTTCTCCAGTACGTCTGTGTCTTTATTCCTGTCTTAACCCTAGGTTCTTCATGATATTTTTTTTCTTAAATTCCATATATATGTGTTAGTATACGGTATTTGTCTTTCTCTTTCTGACTTACTTCACTCTGTATGACAGACTCTAGGTCTATCCACCTCATTACAAATAGCTCAATTTCATTTCTTTTTATGACTGAGTAATATTCCATTGTATATATGTGCCACGTCTTCTTTATCCATTCATCCGATGATGGGCACTTAGGTTGTTTCCATCTCCGGACTATTGTAAATAGAGCTGCAATGAACATTTTGGTACATGACTCTTTTTGAATTATGGTTTTCTCAGGGTATGTGACCAGTAGTGCGATTGCTGGGTCATATGGTAGTTCTATTTGTAGTTTTTTAAGGAACCTCCATACTGTTCTCCACAGTGGCTGTACCAATTCACATTCCCACCAGCAGTGCAAGAGTGTCCCCTTTTCTCCACACCCTCTCCAGCATTTATTGTTTCTAGATTTTTCGATGATGGAGAATGGCTAAATTTAAAAGATGGACATACAGAGAACTGGCGAAAATGTGGAGCAACTGGAACTCTCACACATTGCTGGTGAGCATACTAAATGCTACAAACACTTTGGCGATTTGGCAGTTTAGCAGTTTCTGAAAAGTTAGCCATACACTTAAACTGCAAGTCAGCAATCTCATCCCCAGGTTTTTGCCCAGGAGAAATGAAAACCTATGTCCACACAAAGGCGTTATTCATAATATACAAATACTGTAAACAACCTAAATGTTCATCAACAAATGAATGGATAGACTCATTGTGGCATATCCACACAATGGACACTAGTCAACAATAAAAAGAGAACAAACTACTGCTAATCACATAAACAGGATGAATCTCAAAAGCATTGTTTTGAGTAAAAGTAACCAGACATGAAGAAGTGCATATTTATGAGTCCATTTATATGAAACTGAAACTGAGTGGGACCCTGGGGCCTTCCCAGGTACACACCTGCATGTTCCATGCCTCTTGTTTATGTAAAAGCTTTAGCCTCATAGGCCTTCCCTGAGTTCCAAAGAGCAAATTTAATTAGAGAAGTGAGAAAATGCAGAGACACAGAAAAAGAGTCAAGTGAGACAAAATAAAAATAGTTTAGCCATAAAACAAAATCAAGGACATTTAGTTCTTCCTCAAGGGCTAGATAATATCCTGAGCCATATCCTTGATCTGTTCTGCAGATACTAAAACCCCCACCAGGTGGAAGAAGTTAACTTCCTCCATGAGCCCCCAGATGGGCTGGAGCCTGAGGACTGATAATGCTGACCCGTGTGACCTTCCCTGTTACCTCACCACCCACCAATCAGAAAATTACACACAAGCTGATTGTGCACCCTGTGACACTCTCCCTCACACTGTCTTTAAAAACCCTTCCTTAAAAGCCATTGGGGAGTTCTGGTCTTTTGAGCATGAGCTGCCCATTCTCCTTACCTGGCCCTACAATAAACCCTGTATTTTCCTTCACCGCAACCTGGTGTCAGTACATTGCCTTTGCTGCAAACCAGGCGAGCGAACCCAAGTTTGGTTCAGTAGCAAAATTCCAAAAAAAGACAAATTTGACCTATATTGACAGAAGCAGATCAGTGGTTGCTTGAGACTGGGGTTGTCGGAGGGGATAAGCTGTGAAGAGGTACTAACGGTACTGGCTACATAATCTGTGGGGCCCAGTGTAAAATGAAAATGTGGGGCACCCTGTTCAGAAGTTAAGAATTTCAAGGCAGGGACAGCAGAGCATTAAACCAAGCAAGGGGCCCTTCTGAGCCTGACTCCCCGACCCCGTGTGAGGGCACAGGTCGCACACCCATGAAACCAACCCTGGGTACAAGGGGACTTTTAGTAGGGGTGAAATGCTCTATATTTGATTTTGGTGGTGGTGACATGTTTGTGTACATTTGTCAAAATGCAAATGGCAGAAATTACCAAAACCACTGGGAACAAAACTGTAGACAAACCAGCCAACAATCTGCAGTGACTTGCTTTCTACATTAATCTATTAAAAGCAATCCTTTAGCCTTCAGATTTCAGCCATGCTCTCTCCAGGAACCTCCCAGAAAGTCCTCATTTTCATTTATTATCTGTTTATCGCATATCTACTTACTGGCATTATCCAAGGAGTTGGAGACAAAAAGGTTTTTTTTATTTTTGGCCACACTGCACAGCACGCGGGATCTTAGTTCCCCGACCAGGGATCAAACCCACAGCCCCTGCAGTAGAAGCCTGGAGTCTTAACCACTGGACCACCAGGAAAGTCCTACAAAGATTTTTTAAAAGACAGTGTCTGCTCTCAAAGAATAAATACAGTTGTCCCTAAGTATCCGTGGGGCATTTTTTCCAGGACCCCCTGGGATACCAAAATCCAAGGATGCTCAAGTCCCTTATATAAAATGGCATACTATTCGCTTGTAACCTATGCGCATCCTCCCGTATATTTTAAATCATCTTAATGCCTAATACAATGTAAATGCTATGTAAATAGCTGTAAATTCAAGTTTTGCATTTTGAAACTTTCTGGAATTTTTTTTTCTGAATATTTTCGATCTGAGCTTAGTTGAATCCATGGATGCAGAACCCACGAACAAAATAGTCTCGTCCTGTGCCATCTGATATAGTAGACCTAAGCAGCATGTGGCTATTTAAATTGCATCAATGAAAATTAAATGAAACTAAAAATTTCAGTTCCTCGTTGTCACTAGCCACATTGCAAGTGCTCAGAAGCCACCTGTGGCTAGTGGCTGTCATACTGGCTCAGAGGATATCTTCGCATCGCGGAGAATTCTACTGGATAGCGCTTGGCCTGGGGATAGGCAGTGGGAGAGAGACATAAATTAGATAGATCCACATTTCTCCTGGTTTTAAATACTTGCCGACACCACAGTCTTTTATGTTCAATCACCTACAGACCAGAAGCAGCCCCTAGCCAGGCCAGGGAATGCAGTGGGGTTTCGGGATCCTGCTTACCTGGGGAAGAAGTCAACCCCTGGGAAGTCTGTTTTTTGTCAAACGTGAGCTCAGCTTCCCTTTCTGGGCTGAAATACTCCTAGGAAGCTCTTACTCAGTATTGTCCATTAGCTACCCAGGTATTTCTTTCTCCAAGCACCTCAGGCGAGAGCATCAGTCCAGAGGTCCTCAACCTCTCCTCCCCAACAGCTTAAAGGACACGATACCTGCCCACCGGCTTCAGCAATACATAATGTGAGATTTGGGGAGCAGCAGATCAGTGGCTCCAAAGACAACTGTAAACTCTAACCCCCTCCACCCATGGATTCAGAAACTCTCTCTCCACTGTCTTTCCTGCTAGAATAACTTGTCTATTTTAATCTCCCACCTGATACATGAATCCCCTCTGCAACCCATCTGTCAATGAGTTGCCAGCCTCTGCTTCAACACCTCCAGTGATGAGAAGCTCCTTGCTTCCCCCTACAGCCCATTCCGTCATTTGGGAAGCATTCTTTCGATGGAGTCAGACAGAAGGTGACTATAGAGACTCCTCCCCTTGGTCTTGGTTCCCTGATTTCTCCTTCTTTTGTAAGTCCTTTAATTTGTGAAGAGGACTCTGGGTTCCCACCAAGAGCCTTAGCCTCTCCTGCCTAATAAGCTCTGCCCGAGAGCATCTCTTCCTGCGCCCTGTGCAGGGGACCTAGCCCAGGCTGCACCACATCCTTTGTAACAGGAGTGCTTGTGCTGAATGCTTGAGGTGGCCCCCAAAGAATCACTGGTCTGGAGCCTCTTTTGAAGTCTTCCATTGTTGGTCACATCAACAAAAAAATCATTAAAAATTTACATTTGTGTCAACGGCAAAACCACTGTTACAGAGGCAGGTCACTCAAGGTTCTCTGCAGAAACACCACACAGGATATTTCTTCTTGAATTACACTCTAGGTTTTAAAAATTGTTCAAGAAATGGGTAAGTTTCCTGCTTTATTATGAGAGCTCTCTGGGTGTTTGTTTGTTTACTTGTTGAGCCTTTCTCATCAGCTGCTCTGGAGCTCCCAGCCAGCAGGACCCCTCTTACCTGATGCTGTGTCCTGGGTGATACCAACACTCCTGTGCCCACGGCTGCAGGTGCTGCAGCTGTTTGGGGAAGCTCAGGAGGCCTCAGTGAGAAGAGCGGGGAAGGTGAAATCTATGATCCCCTGGCCCTGATCCCTCCCACCTCCGCCTTCCTTCTCACTGCCAAGGAAGGGACACTGAGGGGCCAAGAACAGGGACCCACCTGATGGAGACAAAAAGGCAAGTCAGGGGACAGCAAAATCACACCCCAGACTTCTGAAATGTGTTGTAAAAGGAGTGGGAGTGGCTTGGCAGGTAGACTTAACCAAACGAGTCTGTTAAAAAGAAAACTGCCATCAAAAATGTTTTAATCGCTAGCACTATGTCAAAGTGAATTATCATTTCATCCAGGAGGATGGCTTCCTAAGGGCTTCTTCTTTTTCTTTATTTCACAACCTGGAGTCAGTAGAACCAGCCTGGGCATGTACCATATCCCTGGTCCTCCTAACCCAAGTGTACCCCTGATCCCCTCTCCCCAAGGGTACCTCCATCCCCTTCCCAAGTGTACCCCACCCCCTCCCCCAATGTACCCATACAAAGAGCTGCAGCCTTTCCTTGGAGCCTCTTTCACCTGAGCATCCCACACTGAGACCCACCACCAGGCAGCCCACCCAGCATTCATTCTCAGCTGTCCCTGAAGGTGGGCGGGGCCCGTCCACAAACCCCAGGGGCCAAACGTGTTTCAGAATCCAGAACTTTTGGGATTTTGGAAAGTTACTATAGTGCATATTACTTGTATTATGTAAAACCCCAGTGGGGCCTGGGGCAGGACTCAATAGTCAAATGCATCAGTATTTCTGCACCAAACGTCTGCACTATGTGGAATAAAGATGGCAAAGAGCTGCAGGTCAATTCAGGTCAGGTCGTGCTGCCAAATGAGTTTTTTTACAACTTGCAGTTTTCAGAGCTGTCTTGACCTGTTGGAATTGTGGGTAAGGGATGCTAGGACTGCCTGTCCTCTCCTTTCTCTTCTTTATGTTGCTTGAGTTATTTCCCAAATTAATTTGCCATAAAGAGATTCCTGCTGTGTTTGTGGGCAAAGTTTGAAAGGCAGTTAATAAATAGTGATGAAATCTTTGTGCTCATCCCAAATTTAAATAGAAAAAAATCTTTGTTTCACCTGGGCAAAACCCTTTCACAACACCTGCCTGTCTGTCATCTTCCGTGTTCCCTAATTTGTCTTCAGAAAACCAAACCATCTGCCACCTTCCAGCCCAGCCCTTGCACCTGCACCTTCCAGATGGCCACCTTTTCTTCAAAAGCGCCTCACCCCCTCCTTTAATCCCCGGTGACATCCAGAGCCGGTGTGTGTTAATCACAGATTTGGCGGGGGTGGGGGGTGGGGGTGGGGGGTGGGGGGCGGGCTTCATCCTTGAAAGAAAGATGATAAGGTCTAATTATCCGAGGGCCACTCACAGACTCATCTTAAATCTACGCAGTGTGGGAGCAGGGGAAATCTCTTAGTGAATGGAGAGAAAGTTCCTGGAGGAGCCCCTCACCATCTAACGCGCACTGCTTTCAGGTCAACCGCAATGTAGCGTCTCCTCGGTTCCACGCTCACCTTTCACAGAGCTTCCTCCTACGAAACCCACACAATTCCCACACCCTCCCTCCAGCCTCCTTTAGCAGGTGGGGAGATTGTTTTAGCGAGAGCTGGACAGATGTGCTCATGTTTCAGCTCTGTTTATAATTCAGAAGTTGGCCACCCAGATGGCCGTCCAGCCATAGAAATGGCTCCAATCCCTGTCTTCAAGTGGCCTCAGGCCCCTTCCCTTTGTCCTGGTCAGCAGACTCTAATTTCCTGCTCCCACTGAATCCATCATCTCTTAGGCATTGCCTCTAAGTGTGGCCAGTGCTGCAGTAACTCAGATGGGGACACAACCCCCTTTCTTGTGTCATCTCCAAACACCTGTTATGTCAGGTGCTGCTAGCAATACACCTTCCACTGAAGAGGCAGGGGCTGGGGAGGGGGCAACTCTACAGGCCCAGCCATTAGACAGCTAAAAACAGACTATCTGAACTCTGGAGAGAAGCTCTGACTCTCAGGCCCAGCCCCCCTACTCTCCTCACACCCTCCTTCTCTCCCTGGTCTCCCTCCACACTCCTCAAAATTCTGCTCATTAGAATTTGCCAGGCAATTTCTTTTTTCATTCTTTTTTTTTTCTGCAATCTGGCTGAAACAGACCAGACCTAATTGGGCCAAGGCCAAACCATATGGGCCCTACCACACTGGCCACCAGCAGGCTTCTCTCAGACGGGCCCCTGCGCCTGCATCTGTGGCCAGACCTGGGGTATGTGTGCCTGTGATCTGATCCTGGTGTACTGGTGTTCCCATGTCTGCCTGTGTCCTATGACGGTTTCCAACTGTAATGAATCACAGCTAATGAAAACTGAGCGTCCACTCTGGGCTCTGCAGTGTTGCACGTACCTTCTGTGTAACCTTAACCACATTACCCTCTTATTATCCTCCCTGTTCACAGACAGGAGACCTGAGGTCTGGAAAAGTTAAATAACATTTTAATGGACTGAAGTGTCCGGGGGTCTCTAGGTTTTGGGTCCCCTGACACGTCTCTCCTTGTGTGTGTTACATAATTATGTGTTCCCATGTGTGTCCTTTTCTGTGTATGTATGTGTGTGTTTGCAGCCCCAGAACCCTGTATCCTCATCCTGGCCCCCTGCTCACTTCAGCGTGGGCCTCTCCTGCTTTGGTCCTGGGAAGGTTTAGTGCTGCAGTAATAGGTGTTGGTATGTGGCTCAAAGACAGTGATGGGGAGGGGGTGTCTGTCCCTGTGTTGACAGGGTTTAATCCAGGCAGCCTTCCTGCTATTTCAGGGGGACCAGTGTTCCCTGCATCTGTAAGCTCTGAGGTGGGAACTAGGGGAGGAGTCTTGTAAGTGGCCAGGGGTCCAGGCATCTCTCACTGGTGATGGTGCCCAGACGCTGCCAGTCTCGACTTGGGACAGATCAAGGAAGATGGGCTCCAGCTGCCGCGCAGAGAGATGTAGGGCAGGACTTCCTGGCAGTGATGGTTGATGGATAAAGGACTGTCACAGGGCCCTAATGGCAGAGGAAGTTTCTCCTTTCTCAGAACACAGGTGAAAAGCCACCTCTCTCAGATGGTGTGAACATTTCCCTGCCTCCACTACTTACAAACACTATCTATAATCCTTGAAACAACTGGATAAGGGTAGCTTGTTGCAACTGCTCCTGAGTCACAGATGAGGACATGCGGCTCAGAGAGGTTAAGTGAACTGCTCAAGGCCACACAGCTAGTGGCAGATCCAGAATGCAAGTCCAAGTCTTTCTGGCTCCAAAGCCTGGACTCCTTCTACTATATCAAAGTATCTGTGAACTACTTGGTTCTTCCTTGGGATTTCCCCAATTCCTAGAGTAAGGTACCACCTCACGATGAAGAGACTGCTATGGTCCATGACCCCAGGGTTTGCTGGCTTGGAGCGGGGCAATCAGCAGCCTCTATCTAGGCCTAGACTGTCCATTAGAAGAGCACAGGGCTCCCCTCCAGCCACTGCAATCGTTTCCCCTTAGAAATTCGACATGCTGATCCAAGTCTTACTCAACTCATTTTACAGTAAGGGGGATGAAGCATCTGCCCAGTCAGCCACTGTGGGTCTGGGCAGCATGACACCTGGAAGCCAGCCTCCTGGGGCAGAACATCTGGTCCGGAGCCTGTCTCTCCCTGGCCGTGGGCTTGCACCCTTACACAGGTGTGACTGATGAGGGGGGATCAGAACACTTCACCAGCAGGATTCACAACTGCAGCGCCACTGGAGACCCTGTCCTCCACCCTCCCCTGCCTGAGAATTGCTCCTAAGATAAATCCCAGCATCCTCAGCGCAGCCCCCACAAGGCCCTGCCTGGCCTGACTCCTGTCCCTCCCCGTCACTCCCCTCTCTCAGGCCACACTGACCACACTGTTTCTCAAAGCCTCCACTTCCTCTGTCTCCTCTGCTTGGAACACTCTTCCCTGTGAACTTTCCGCCCTGCCTGTTTCATCCTAAGTGTACTGCCCTTGAGGAAGTCCTCCCTGGCCCTCCAGGTCCTGCCAAGGCCACTTAGAGGCATTCAGAGCCCCCAGGACTAGGTTCAAATTGCACTTGATTATTTGTGGTTGTTTAGTGTCCTTCTCCTGCAGTAGGCCACAGGGCGTGTGGGAGCAGGGACCATCTGTGTCTCGCTCATCTCTCTGTCCCCAGCCACACTGCCTGCACTCAGTAGTTGTTTAGTAAATATTTGAAAGATGCATATAGACATGATGGAAGTAAGGAGGGAGGGAGGGAGGGAGGGAGGGAGGGAGGGAGAGAAGAAGAGAAGAGTTATCAGCCTCTGAATCCCCAGTTTCCAACCTTTGGAGCGCTGATGCACACTGGCTCATTTTGCTGTAGAAATGTCATTTGTGAGGCTCTCATTCCTTTGAGGTCACTCAGGGGAGAAAACACATGAGAAAAAAGCAGTAGAGGAAGCCGTTCCCAGGATTGCCGAGATCTCTGTTCTGTCGGTCCCTGACTCACCTTCCAGACACGTCCGTGACGTTGACCTCCCTCAAGGCACTCGTCACTCACAGGGGTGACTACCCTGGACTCCGCCGTCCCGGGATGCCTCAGTCTACACTCAAGCCAGACCTTCTGCTGGCTCCTGCAGCTGTGCCAGCTGGGCTCCTGGCCGACCTCACAGAGGCTGAGGTGACCATCTCCCTCTCACTGACTTTGCCACCACGGTCTCAGTAACCGGGGGCTTTGTGCACCGTCCTTCCCTCCCTTCACCAAAGGTGGTTCATTTGTCACCTCTTTCTGGAATCAGACTAACTCGGCTGCTCTGATGGTACTGCTCCTCTTCCACTTCTAGAAGCTGGGCAATGTCCCTGCTGGTGACTCTGACAGGGGTCCCCGCCAGGCAAGGCCGACCTGCCCCTCCACAGTATATTCCGAGCTACAGCTTCAGTCTCTCTTGCCCCAGGGAATCTCTGAAAAGATGGAGGGGGTTGGGGGAGAGTGTGAGGAGGGGCAGGATGTGGCAGGCTGTCTGGGGCTGCAGGGAGCGAAGCCCCGCTTGCTCACGGCTGCTGCTGTGCACCTGGCTGGGTCCTGCCCCCTTAACCACCAGCCTGAAGAGCATCGGGCCCCACTGCGGCTGGAGCAGCTCCACGGAGGCGGGATGTGACCACAGGCCATACGTCATAGAGGGTGCCCAGAGCCTCACAGCTCTGTGCTCTGACTAAGAAAGGCCTCCAGAAACCCACAGCGGGCTCTTCCCAGAAAGCTGCCTGCAGGCACCTGGCAGGAAAGGGCTGTGTGTCCCACCAGGGTGGGCGGCTGGGGTGGGTGCAATGCAGCAGCTGACCTTTCACCTGCAGGCCTTCCCAGGTGCTCCTGGAGGAGGGAGTGGCTCACAGCTTACTGTCCAAAGTGTCGCTTTCCCCAGAGCATCTCATGGGACTGCTGTACGTGGATAACTGATCTATGCCTGCCCGCTCGTTTTACACGTAGGGAAACAGGCCTGGATGGTGAAAGCTTGAGTTGGAACTGAAAGTAACTTCTCCCTGAGAGGGGGCCTCTGTTTCCTCACCCTTGCGTGCCCCCCAGGACCAGCATCCAGCCTCGCTCAGAGATGAATTGTAGGTGCCTGCTCCAGAGAGGGAGCTTGAGATGGGGGCCCTAGAAGAAAGAAAAGAGCGAAAAGGAGGCTTTGCAATGGAAGGAAGGTTGTTTTAGACTCTTTCTCTCCCGAAAGAGGTAAGCTGTCCCTCTGACACCCCCAAACAGAACAAATCAAGGGTACTCCTGACCTTGAACTCTCAGCAGAATAGACAAGCACCTCACACCTGGAGTCATTCATAACTAAGGGAGAGAGTACAAGGGAACAGGGTATGTATTTACAAACGGAAAAAAAGTATGATGGACTTCTTAAATTTCCTTTCCTTGCCTTTTTTCATTAAAAAAATTTTTTCCTTGTTTTTGCTCTATATTTTGGAATTGCTTTTTATACTCTTTGGTGAATAAGATAAATCAATGATGTTAAACTTCATTAATACGAATAAGTTTGGGAGAGAGAGGCTTGATCCTTGATAATCAGTGTGATATTTTCAGAAAAATCTCTTCATTACTAAATTGAAAGTTCTGGCCAGGATGAGCTCCCAGTCCTCAAAGGGCGAGGCCCCAGTGCGTAAGCAGCTGCACAGCACCAAGGGGAATGCTCCCGGCTACATTATGTGCCTCTGTTTCCTTGCCTTTCCACTGCTTTGCACAAAACTTCCTACTGTCATTGATGCCCTGCTATCGCTGAATGCCCAGTGCCTGGCCCAGGGGCTGCAAGAGATGGGGTGTGGGAAGGAACACGTCATGACTGGGTGGATGGTGGATGGAAACGGTGAGGATGCTCAAAGTCGTGTTATGGGCATCCTGAGAATAACAGTGGGCATGGAATTGCCTGAGGAAAGTGGAAATAAGAAATGTAGACAAGAAGGAAATTAGCATTTGTTGAGCACCTACTATATGCCAGGCAATTATTTAGTGCTCTGTAATTTACCAAGTGCCTTCCTACAATCAATCTATCTTCTTTCTCTCTCTCTCTCCCTCTCTCTTTCTCTCTCTTTTCCCTCTCTCTCTGCCTCTCTCTCTCTCTCTCTCTCATTTTTCATAGTCCTTTTCACTTCAGAATATTAGATTGTATGTGCATCTATTCATTTGCTTATTAATTGTCTCTCCCAATAGAATATAAATTCCATGATGACAGATTCTGTAGGTCTTATTCACTGCTGCTTTCCTAACATCTAGAATGGAGCCTGACACATAGTAGTTTATAGTTTAATAAATATTTGTTCAATGAATGGATGAATAAAATCATCATCATCACAACCGTTTTTGAGAGGGATTATTATCCCCATTTTTCAGATCAGTATGCTGAGGTCAGGGAAGCTACAACTTTGCCCAAGTTCAGACAACTAGCAAGTCAGGAAACTGAACCCAATTCTTCTGATTTCTTTCCATGATGCCATAGCTGCCTTATGCATAAACATTATTTCATCTAGTCTGTACCACACCTTTAAAAAAATAGATCCTCATTCTCAGAGAGAGGAGGTTTGGTCTCAGAGAAGTGAAATGATGCGCAAAGGTGCTCAGCAAGTAACTGTCAGAGTTCAGATTTGAACCCAGGACTTGTTCCCATCCTTTTCCTCAAGGAGAGAGAACATAGTGCAAGGACACACTGAAAGAAGCAAGGACAGATGACATCCAGTGGTAAAATTGCTCTAGACAGGGCCTGGTACTAGAGGCCTGGTCAGCCCAGATTGGGTGGGAGAGCTCTGCAATGGTGGGCAAGACCATGCCAGAGGAACCTGAAGACCTGTGGGTGTCCCTGAGCCCCTGAGCCCAGCCCTCTTCTCTGTGAAATGAAGGCTTCAATTAGGTGGTGATTAAAATCGCTTCTAGCTCTGAGGTGCTAAACAATGTCTCCTTTGTGACCCTTGAACCTTATCCAGAGTCTTGGGTACCAAATTCTCTCTTCCTCCATTGACCACAGGTAGTGGCCAAAGTCCAGGTCCTGGGAACATCATGGTGGGTAGGCTGAGATTCCCCATAGGCAAGATATGGAAACAACCTAAATATCAACTGACAGATGAATGGATAGAGAAAATGTGGTATATCCATACAATGGAATATTATTTAGCCTTAAAAATGAAGGAAACCCTGTCATTCACAACAACGTAGGTGGATGTGATGGTTAATTTTATGTGTCAACTTGACTAGGCTAAGGGATGTTTAGATATCTAGTAAAACATTATTTCTGGATGTATCTGTGAGGGTGTTTCCAGAAGGAATCAGCATTTGATTGAGTAGACTGAGTAAAGAGATCCACCCTCAGCAATGTGGGCATCCAATCCTTGAAGGTCCAATTGGAACAAAAAGGTGAAGGAAGGGCTAATATGCTCTCTTCTTGAGCTGAGACATCATTCAGCTTTTCCTGCCCTCGCACATCAGAGCTCCTGGTTCTTGGGCCTTTGGACTCTAGAACTTACACCAGTGGCCCCTGGGTTCTCAGCCTTTCAGACTTAGACTGAATTACGCCACCGGCTTTCCTAGTTCTCTACCTTGCAGATGGCAGATTGTGGGACTTCTCAGCCTCCATAACTACATGAGCCAATTCCCATAATAAATGTCCTCTTATATGTATCTATATATTTCCTGTTGGTTCTGTTTCTCTGGAGAACCCTGACTAATACAATGGACCTTGAAGTCATCAAGTTAAGTGAAATAAGCTGAATACAGAAAGATAAATACTATATGATCTCACTTATAGGTAGGATCTAAATAGTCAAATTTAGAGAAGCAGAGAGTAAAATGGTAGTTGCCAGGGGTTGTGGGGGAGGGAGTAATGGGGAGGTGATGGTCAAAGGGTATAAAGTTTCAAGTATGCAAGATAAATAAGTTCTGGAGATCTACTAGACAGCACAGTGCCCATAGCTAACAATACTGCATTGTATACTTAGAATTTTGTAAGTATACAATGCAGTATATGCTAAGTGTTCTCACCACACACATAACAGTAACAATAATAATAACAATGGCAATAATAATAAAGGTGTCAGGAGGAAATTTTGGGAGGTGATGGATATGCCTATTGCCTGATGGTGGTGATGGTTTCATGGGTGTATACTTACCACTCATTGAGGTGTATACATGAAATATGTACAGCCTTTTCCATGTCAATCATACCTCAATAGAGTGGTTTAAAAATAAATCAGGGACTGAGAAGTGGGAGCACAGAGAGGGCAAGGATGAGCCCTGAGGTGAGGGCAGGTAGGGATTGTAGCAGGAAGGAAGAGGCCACAGACGGGGCCCTGGGTGGCCAAGCGTGGCCTCCTGCCCTCTCTCAGGCCCTCTCTATGTCCCTGCAGGGAGCTCTCCCCTTCCTCTTTTTCTGTCACTCTCTCTTTATCACTCCACTGCACTGGACAGAATGTGGAATACAGGACAAGGGAAATGGATGCAAACAGGAAGCTCATGAGACCTGTTGTGCTGTGAGAAATAAACTGTCTAAATCCACTTGTCTAAATCTCATTGGCCCTTTACCAGGCAAATCTATGGATGTACAGCAAATCAGCGAGATTAGGAACCACTTAACTGCTTGACTTTACCTCCGAGTTACCTCAACAGCTGTGTTAGCAATTCCCTATATTAATTCCCCTCTGTTGAAATACCAGTGTGGTTTCCCTTTTCCCAACTGCACCCTGACTGGCATACCAGGCATACTGGCATACCAGGCCTGAGCTCTACATTGACACAAAACGCTCAGTCTATCCACCTATCCCATAAAGTCAACTGAGTGCCAGCTACCTGGCCAGTAAGGATGGGACCCGTCATGGGCCCAAGCTCAGAAGCACACAGTGCAGCTCCTGCTTATGTACCTTCAGGGAGGTGAGTGAGCCCTGAGCAATGACCCACAAGGCGGATGCCCTGCTGAGCACGGTCAGGAATGGGTCCAGCAAAAGTCAAGAGTGGTGTTTTCATATCGTGGGTCAACATCCATCGGGTAAATCAACTGAACGCAGAATGTTCAAGCATTTTTGAAAATGAAATCAAGGAGAACAAAATAGCATAGAATAGAAAATAGCAAAGTGCACTGCACATAGTAAATGTGAGTTTTATTTTACCAAACTTTTGTATCAAGTGTGAGTGTGTGCGTGAGAGAGAAGTTATACTACACTGGGTTATAGTATAGAATGCTTACATTTTTTTTTGTTTTAGATAGTGATCAAAGAGTTTGAACAAACCACTGGTCTAGAGATCTTCACTTATTATCTTTTCTTCTGGAGACGTGGGTAAAGTCCTAGCTGAATGTAAGTATATTTTATTCTGTTAGTCAAATAAGCATGCACTAAGCAGCTGTTACTGTTTGCTGTTCAGAAGAAGCGGGGCCTGTCCCTGAGGAGTCTATGCTGGGGCGGGGACACAAACCAACAGAGGAGGCTCTATGAGAAAGGGGGTGCCCTGTGGAAGGGCAAGAGTGAGGCTGGATGAGAAGCAAGATGTTTTGATGTGGCCATTCTGATGCTACTTTCTTGACACTTTGATAGGTTATGTACAAGTGTAAAACACTTTCTTAGAATCATTCATCAATGTGTAAAACAGACTCTTATAACTCTTACTCCATTCCTGACTCACCCCACCCAAGGGGTGAGGCTCAAGAGCTGGATAGGGACGTCTGTGTACTTGGTCTATTTTTTTTAAGCCTAAAGATTAATGGTTGGGTTTTAGGCTGAGTCAAAACTGCCCCGCGTCAAAACAACTGTGTGTTTAACAGCTGCTGCAGTCACAGTCAAAATGGCTGCAGGAAAATTCCATGGCCCTTCCCTGTGGGATCCCCTCACACAAACTCTTATTTTTCCACCCTGCCAATTTAAGGTCAGTATGGCTTAAAAGGATGGCATTTGTGTCAGCCAGGCCTGGCCTCCCAGGCAAGAGCTGGGTAAACAGAAGTCCTGGGGAAGACCATTTCTTCACCAGGGCCCGTGGTGGACTTTTCCAAGGGAATGAAAGGTTGCCATTGTACAGAGGAGAGGGGAACGAGAATCTGCTATTCCATGGCCGCCTGTTCTCCATGACCTCATCAGTGTTGGCTCTCTCACCATTTCATCTCTCTTGGAGCTAAGGAGAAGGCCGGGAGGAGACTGGTGAAGGGCACCACCCTACTATGGAGATTGGTCAGGGAAGGGAGCAGGGTGTCAGTGACAGCGCCCCTTCAACCCCCCAGACAAGGGGCGGAAGGAAGGGAGGGGGCAGTAGTGAGCCCCTGACTGTCTTGCCTTGGACCAGATGTGCCCGAGTTTCAAATGCCTACCAGCCAGACCTGATTTTTCTGGCCTGTATTATTCTTCTCAGGAGGAAGCAGCATGGACCTGACACTTGCCCTGTAATTTAGGCACTTCCTGGAAAGCCGTAATTACCTATCACATTGTAATTACCCAGCCGCTGGTAATTACCTATCACATTGTAATTACCCTGCCTGCTCTCTTCCGTTTGGAACCCTTGCTTCCGTGAGTTCTATTCTTAAATTCCTCCTCCGCCCTGAGAAACAAGACAAAGCACTTTAAATGGTTTCCTGATGAACATTTTTCTCCTCTGAGAACCTTTACATATTCCATGCTATCCTTTGAACGTCTGTTTTCATTTTCATTGGCAATAAGATTATTTTTCTAAGTGACTGAAAGGAAAGGAGTAAGGAGTTATTTTCCACAACCAGCAAAGAATAGAACTGAATGCCATCTCTTTTTTTGCTTCTTCAGGAAGAGCCAGCCTGGTAGGCAGAAGGACATGCTACCGTCCAGGTGTTCGACCTTGCATGAGACACCCATCTTTCCTGGGGTTGATTTTCCAGTTGGAGAAATGAAGATTAGACTAAATCAGCATTTGCCCAAGTGCTGGAGCTGTGACACGAGGGAATTTAGGTGGCACAAGAGCAGAGCATCAGATGAGACTTAAGCAGGCACTGAAAGAATTCTTTGCAGTTATCTTTCGGTTCTTTAATACCGGAACATAGAAAGTCTCAGTTTGGTGCTGGTGGGCCTTTAACACCTCTCTAATGACTTTAATCTTCCTTTATTACAGGTTGAGCTTGAGCCTTGGGTCCAAGCCATCTGCTGGCAGTAGCAGCTGGAGTTATATAACTTCATTTTGATTTTACTATTTTAATTTTTTATGCTACCTTCTATTTATTTTAACTGTAACTAGTTTTCTACTTATGGTGAAAATATAGATTCCTTTTCAGTTTTTTTTTTTTTTTTCCATTAAAAAGGGCTTTGCATTTTACATTGTAGGGAGGAAAGCAGGGGTTGGGCTAGGGAGTGTGCTTTAAGTAAACCTGTTGGGATTAACCTTTCTAAATATTAGAACGGACCAAGGAAAATCTAAGGCATTAGCAAATTGAATTAAAGATGATCAATTCAAGCATATACCCTGCAAATGACAACTCTGACTTACACTGCTTTGTTATCTATCCAGATACTCAGCAGAAATAAACTAGGTGTAGATAAACACGTCTGACTATTAGCAGGGACAAAAGCCTTTTTCTTTCTTTCCCGTTTTACTTTTTTATTTGAAAAATCATGCTAGTTTTCTTTATTTATTTATTTCATTCATAAAAGGACTTTGGCACTGTTTGCTCCACAAAAATGTAATCATGTTGTATATGCTGTCCTGCATTTTGCTTTACTTATTTAAAACTACCTCTTAGGGGCTTCCCTGGTGGCGCAGTGGTTGAGAGTCCGCCTGCCGATGCAGGGGACACGGGTTCGTGACCCGGTCTGGGAAGACCCCACATGCCACGGAGCGGCTGGGCCCGTGAACCATGGCCGCTGAGCCTGCGCGTCCTGAGCCTGTGCTCTGCAACGCGAGAGGCCACAACAGTGAGAGGCCCACGCACCGCAAAAAAAAAAAAAAAAAAAAACACTACCTCTTGGAAATTCCTCCAAGTCCACTGCTATAGCCCTTATCCATTCTTTTAGAAGCTGTATGTACCATGTATATTCTATGGCATGGATGTGTCCCAATTCTTTCAACCATTCGCCCACTGATGAACATTCACACTGATTCTGATTCTTGCCCTTCGTAAACAACGCTGCTATAAACATCCTTGTATATGTGTCTTCATATATCCATGGTTTAATAACTAAGGAGAAGACCCTCAGGAGTGAGGTTGCGGGTCAAGGAGGAGCTATATTTTTATTTTAGTAGATGTTGTATTCCCCAAAACTCACATTTCCACCAGGGCTGTATGATAGTACCTCTTTCCTGAATCTCCTCCAGCAATCAATGCTGTACCTTTAAAATTTTTCTTGTCAAATAAACGAAAAGTATTATTTCATTTTTAGTTTAATTTGCAGTCCCTTGATGGCTGGTATTTTGAGTTATGTTCTTTTTGCTTCTTGGACATTCTAAACTTCCTTTTCATAACCTTTGCCCTTGTTTAAAACAATTAGGTCATCTTTTACTTATCAATTTGTAAGAGCTGTTATAATATTATAGATATTAACCTTTTGGCCAATTCTCAGGCATTATACTATTCTTCATAATCATTACAATAATTTTATCCAATTCAAAAATTACTATGGAAATTTAAAGTTTTTAATTTACATATTAATTTTGGAAGAATTGATAGTTTATAATATTGCCTTCTCAACTAAGAATGTCTTTAAATAAGATTTCAGATTTTCCTATAAATAGACCTTGTGCTTGTCATGCTAAATTTATTCTAGGCACCATATATCTTTTGCCACCCTTGTACTGAAATTTTTTTTCTACTTCTATATCTATGTGTTTATTGCCAAAATAAAGAAAGGCTATTCTGACATATATATCACCTACTAAAACACTTTCCAAATTATCCTATTAATTCCAGCAGGTTTTTTCCTAGTCTTTGGATTTTCTGGGTGAACTATAACATAAACAGAAAGAAAAAAAGATAGTTTTAATTCTCCTTTTCTAATTGTTTATAGCAATTATTTCATATTCTTGTATTATTGCATTTGTTAGAATCTCCAAAGCAATGTTGGATAGCAATGATGATAGTAGGCACCCCTGCCAAGTTTCTCATTTTAATTGAAATTATCTCAGTGTTTCACTACTTAGAATAGCATTTCCTATTGGATTTTGGTGAATAGTCTGTTGAAATATGTAAGCAGTTTCTTTCTATTTCGAGTTTATTATGAAAATTTTTTAGAACGGTTGTTGAATTTTACCAGACCTTTAATCTATTAATATGAGCCTACAATTTTTCCCCTTTAACCTGCTGATATAATAAATTATGTTGAATGGAATTCCTGATATTTATTCCTAGAAAAAAAATCTACTTGGTCAAAATACATTATTCTTTTGATATTTTGGTGGAATCTATTTGTTACTTTATTTCATTATCCGTAGCAAATACTTATGGATAGCTTACCATGTCAAGGGCATTTTTTAGATCCACGGCAACAAACAAAACACAAAATCTCTGACCTCATGAAGCTTTACCTTTTAGGAAGCTGTTTAAAAAATTCAGTGACCTTCAATAACAAACCATTTATTCTTTGCTCATAGGTCTGTCGGTTGCCTGGTCTTGTGTTTAATTTTCTAGTACACACTCAGGTTTTTTATTGAAGAATATCACACTTACAAAAAAGAGCACAGGGCTTCCCTGGTGGCACAGTGGTTGAGAGTCCGCCTGCCGATGCAGGGGACACGGGTTCATGCCCTGGTCCGGGAAGATCCCACATGCCGCAGAGCGGCTGGGCCCATGGGCCATGGCCGCTGGGCCTGCGTGTCCGGAGCCTGTGCTCCGCAACGGGAGAGGCCACAGCAGTGAGAGGTCCACGTAGTGCAAAAAAAAAAAAAAACAAAAAGAGCACAAATCCTAAGTGAATAGCTCAAATAATTACATACCCACCACTCAGGTCAAGGTAGAGATATTTCTATTATTTGCTAATATTTTATTTAGAGCTTTTGCATTTATATTAAAAAGTAAAGTTTGGGGGACTTCCCTGGAGGTCCAGTGGTTAAGACACCGTGCTTCCACTGCAGGGGCCGTGGGTTAGATCCCTCATCTTGGAACTAAGATACCACATGCCACGGCCAAAATAAAATAAAATAAAATAGTAAAGTTTGGTATTCAACTTATACTGGCAAGTAAATAGTACTATTTGTACACAGTTCTCCCCTTCCACCTCCCCCACCACCTTTGCCAAGGCTTCAGTGAGGATGGAGTAGACATGGTCACCCCATTGCCGTTAGCCATGTGAGTAGCTTTGACAAGTGAAATGTGAGCAAACACAGCATATGCCACATTCATCCCTGGTTTGACTTGCCTCCTTCCCATGCTATCCTCCTCCTTGAGAAAAACGTTTCCCTGGGAATCATTCATCCCAGAATCAGAAAACATATGGACCAGAACTAAACCCAGACTGTAGCCTGAAGCCAAGCCTAACCAAGCCCAGCCAACCCATAGCTGACCCACAGACCTTAGTCTGTGTTGGAAGCCACTGAGATTTTTAAAAACTTGTTATGCAGCATTATTGCAGCAGAACCTGACTAATACAACTTACTTTATTAAATGAATTAGAAACATTCCAACTTTTTCTATGGCCTGGTTTTCCTTAAAGGTAAGAAAAAACTCAGCCATCAACCTATCTGCTACTAGAGTGCTTTTCAGTAGTCTTTTATCACATTTCCCATCATGTATGGTAATTGGCCTTTCTACTTCTTCTATAGGGCCAATTTGGGAAATTTATGTTTCCAGAGAAACAGCCATTTTCTGTAAGTTTTCAAATTTGTTGTTAAAAGACTTGCCTGTAGTATTCTTTATAATTATTTTTAATCTCATCTGTAATTATGTCTCCTTTCTCATTCTTAATCATGTTTTTTTTTACCCTTTCTCTCCCTTTGGACTAAGGATTAAGATCAAGTGGGTGGAGAGTTTATCTATTTCATTCATCTTTTCAAAAAAACTATTCTGAGGTTTATTTTTCCTTTGACATATTTGTTGTTGTTTCTATATCATTAATTTCAGTTTTTATCTTTTTTAGATTCCCTTTTCTTGATTCCTTTCTTTTATTTTTTAAACTAGAATCTAGTATCTGACTTTTTCTGGTTTATTTGTTTTTCTCATTTGTAAGATGAATACTCAGTTTCTTTATTTTTCAGTTTTTCATTGCTTTTTAGACAGTTTGTTATATATCTTTGATCTTTTTAATCCAAGATAGATGGATAGTTATTTTTTAGAGCAGTTTTAGGTTCACAGCAAATCTGAGTGGAAAGTACAGAGAGTTTCCATATTCCCCCAGGGCCCCTACACACAGCCTCCCTACTATCAACAACTGGTACCAGAGTGCTGCCTTTGCTACGATTGCTACAACTGATGCACCTACAATGACACATCACTGTCACCAACGTCCATAGTTTACATTAGGGTTCACTCTTGGTGCGTATTCTGTGGGTTTTGACAAATGTAAAATGACATATATCCATCATTACAGTATCGTGTAGACTAGTTTCACCTCCCTTCCGTCCCTTCCCCCATCCCCTCAGAATTACTGATCTTTTTACTGTCTCCATTGTTTGCCTTTTCCAGAATGTCACATAGCTGGAATCATACAGTATGATCCCTTTCCTATTGGCTTCTTTCAATTAGTAATATGCTTTAAGGTACTTCCATGTCTTTTCATGGCTTGATGGTTAATTTCTTTTTAGTGCTGAATAATACGCCATTTTATGGATGAACCACAGTTAATTTTATCCATTTGTCTACTCAAGGAAATTCGTCTACTTAGTTGCTTCCAAATTTTGGCAATTATGAATAAAGCTGCTATGAACACCCATGTGCAGGTTTTTATGTAAAAATAAGCTTTCAACTCATTTGGGTAAATTCCAAGGAGGGCAATTGCTAGATCGTATGATAAGAGCATGTATAACTGTGTAAGAAACTGCCAAACTACCTTCCACAGTAGTTGTACGTTTTGCATTTCCTATACACATTGTACTTTGCAAAATTGATTTTGGGGTTACAAAGAAAGTTTAGCAAGTATGTGAATTTGCAAATATAGCATCCTAGAATAATGAGAATAGACAGTAATTAGCAGCCTAAGGGATGGGCGTTCTATTGGTGGAAAACAGGGGAAAGAGCTCTGTCCTAATCAAGGCAGCACAGATGCAGGCATACTGCCCATCTCCTGTGGAGGTACCTGGAAGATGCTTTCCTGGTCTGGGTTCCTTGGCATCTCCAGACTCAGGAACAAGGGAACTAAGTCCACTGGTTCAACAACTTCTTAGTTGCTGGCATGAGGGGTCCAGGTGTCTTCATCTGACCCAATGTCAGCCTTCCTCTGGACATCCACAGATCTCTGGGGTGCAAACTCTCGCCAGGCTCCACCTTTTCTTGGACATTTCAAGGCTCCCCAGTATTTGACGAACTGACTGGGGAGAACACCTATCCCTCATTCTTTCCACTGGTACCTACAACTGTTTAGCTTGAGAGAGAGAGATAAATTCATTTGGAAATGGATGGAAAGGGAACCACATTCAAGTTACCGTGTCCCCAGAATCACCTGTAAAATATCCTTTTAAAATGAATTTAGTTTAAAAAGCAGAAGAATTTACAGAAACCTCTTAAGTATATAATATTATGGGCAATACATGCTATGACAGAAATCACAAAGGTGGTGTGTGAACAACAAAGCCTGGGAAATACTACACCAGAAAAATGTTGAATTTTCCTTTCACAACAGAACTCTACATGGCAGAATTACCAGAGTGTTCTTCTAACAAGGAGTTATGTGTTGTTTTAAAGGGAAAAAAAAGCTCACAATCAGAACTAAACTAGTAAAATGACTTCTCCATGGTTAGATAAGCCATACATACAGATATATATACACACTGTGTATGTATCAATATGTATAACATATACATAGACAGAACTTAGGACAGACACAGATAGTACAAGAAAGCAAGGGGTCAGACTTTATAATGTTTTAGATATAATAGCTGCAAGGACACAGAACCCTGGGGCTATTAGAGAAAGGCTGGACAGCAGTTGTAACCATCACAAGGTACTTCCTCTCTCACCGGGGACCCCCTCCATAGAGGGGTCTGGGCTACTGAGGACCTCAAAGCCCAATATGCCTTTACTACAGGGAGGAATTCCTTCCAAAGTAGGTGCCTCACGTGTTTCTTTTGTTGTGTAATGTTCATTAATACTTGTCCACAAGGCGTGGGGGAGGGAGGGAGGGAGGTCATGGTGGCACCTTTAAGAGGCCCTGCTGGGACACACCACACCCCTCTCAAAGTCTCTCTCTCTCACACAAACACACCCCTTAAACTTTCACCGACCCACATCACCAGGCTGCTGTGAGCTCCTCAACAACAAAGGGTCCTGGCTCATCCTGCGCTGGGTCCTGCCTCCATCTGCGATGGACTTGCCCAACTGCTCAGTGTCTCCTGAGGATTCGGGAGACACCACCACCCCCACCCCCACCCCCACCCCCCGCCAAGGACCTAACACTCCACTTAGCTCACAAAGTGCTTCACCGACCTCAGGAAAGCTTCGCGCCTGAGGAGATGGACAGAAACGGCTGCTGTGGGTTACCTGCCTTGGCGGGTTCAGGTTCCCTTTTTTTAGGAAGGCGCACAAAGCACAGAGAGGGGAGGGGCGTGTAACAGTAGCTGCCAAGGCCTGCGGGCGAGAGCGGAGAGGGGCGAGGCCAACGCATGAGAAGGTGCTCTGCGAATCCACGACTTGGCCCCTCCGCGAGGCAGAGCCAGGGCCAGGCTGCGGGCCTCCCAACTCCGATTCGGGGCCCTCTGTGTCGCTGCCCAGTCTGATATACCAGCCCCGTGGCTTCTGATACTGAGCTCGGCACTCAAGCCAATCGTCCCTTCTCTCTGAGGTCGACGTGCGTGCCAGGGAAGAAAGTCATTGTGCTCTCGGCACTGGCATCGCTACACCTGCGACCTCTGCAAGCACTCACAGGCCCAGAGCCCCGCGTGAGCGTGTGTGTGTTTGTGTGTGAGTGTGTGTGTCCATGCGTGCACGTCTACTACCCCAGCGCATACGAGGCGCTGGCCCTTACGCCGGCCCACGGGGAGCTCCGGGCTCACGGGGATGGACGAGGCCGGCTGGCGCGTGGCCGAGCCCGGGGTCGGGGTGCTCCGAGAATTCGGTTACTGTTGTCGGGGCTGGGCTGGGGGGCGCCTGCAGCCGGCGGGCTGCAGTCCATTGAGAGCTCAGCGGGGCGGCTGGCGCAGTGGTGGCGCGTCCCCCTCCCCCGCCCTTTGCCCCGCGCACCTGCCAGCGCCCCCCCCCCCCACGCCCCGCCCCGCCCCGCCCGGCGCGCCATCTGTCGTCTGAGCGCAATTGTAAGCCGCCGCGCCTGGCGTCCTGGAAGACACCCAAGGGGACCCGGGGCTTAGCGCGGGCGAGAGGCAAACAAGGAGGGTTTATTCCAATCCCGTTTGGAGGTGACCTTGAGCCAAATAGCCAAACCCGGGGACATTCGCCGGCACCCTCCCACTCCAGCTCTGGGCACAGGGCTTCTTTGGGGGCCCCTCCTGCACCCGGACACCCAGGGTCCGCCATCTGAGCCGGAGCCCTCTGATTGGGCTTTCTGGGATATTATCGGACCCGCAGGAGCCCGTCAGCTGGCAGATCGCGCCGGAAGCCTTCCTGAAGAGCCCCTGCGATCCCGTTTCAAATGCAGATGCAGGTTTTGTCTGCAAGTCTGAACCTCCTAGTTTACCCCAATTGTCCAGGCCTCTTGGGACACAGGCTTGAAAGAAGAGTTTCTCTTTTCTGCAACTGCAAATGCGGCCCGTTCCCGTCCCACCTGCCAGCCTGCTGCCCCAGCAGTCTTCTCTTCAGCCACATGTGTTTAATAGCTCACGTCTTCCTTTAAGTTACTGGAAGTTTCAAATACTTTGGCATATCCCGACCAAAACCAAACCAAACCAAACAGACAAACAAAAGCAAAGCTATGGCCGTTGTGAACTCACCTTTTCAAACTACTCACCTTTTCTACTGTTACAACTACTGCCGTGTCCCCCAAAGATTCTAATCATCCACCCTCCCTCCTAGGCACCTCTCAGGCTGCAGCTTGTGGAGCTCACCCTTCTCCCACTCAACCCCACTCCCTTCTCCCCCACACAACCAACACATCACCCCTTTTCATAGATGGAAAACCAAAGACTAAGAGACAGAGGAAACTGTGGACAGATGTGGTCTTTATGGATTTAAAAACAAAAGCACCCACACTCAATTTGGGTTGCTATTACTAGCAGGCATATCCATGCAAAGAGGGGTGTCAGGGCTCAAGGGGGGAGATTTGGGGCTGATCTCTCAGGTGGGGTCTCTCCAGGTTGATACCTTAGTAGGTGTCAGTCTCCTGACCCTGTGGCCAGGAAAGGAGAGTGCCAGCACCCCAAAAGTTTCAGATCCCCAGGAAGCATGTTCACACAAGGCAGGGCAGAATTGCATTTAGAGTGAGGCTGTTCTCCAGAACTTTCAATGCTTCCAGCTCCTAATTCTCCATCCAAAGGAAGGCCTGGAGGGGTGGAATCAGAACTGGAAGTAGAGAGGCCTCTGTGGGATATTACACCTCAGATCTCCTCCCTTGGACAGAACTGGAAATAAAAATTGTGCTTCCCCCTTTCCCATCCCCCAAAACAAATGGATTTTTTAAAGTGTGTTAAGATTGCTGATTATTCCTGGGCTGTGTGTATATGCACGTGCATGTGTTTGTGTGTGTGTGTGTGTGTGTGTGTGTGTAGATAATGTATGCATGTGGCACAGAATTCCAAAGGAACAAATGGTTATTCAGCGAAAAACAATTCTCTCCTCCACCCTGTTCCCAGAATGTCAGTGTTTGATTTCTGCTTGGCCCCAGGAAAGCTTCCGTCTCAGCTGCTGGGCTCCTGTCTTGCCTCCAGCTGTGGGACCGAGTGCAAGACTCTCCTCTCTGAACCTTGGCTGCCTCCTCAGCAAGATGACGGCAAGAACATCTGCCACATGAGGTTGTTAGGACCAAATGAGAATGTGTAAAAAGTGCTCCAGGCCTGCGGGAGTGCTGAGTGCTGGCAAGTCATGACTACTAGAAACAAAGCACTATTCTCACCCCCTCACCTTGTTGAGCAAAGTCCAAGGGGATAGGATTTGAAGATCTTGGATGAGAACAGGAAAGATTTGGCAGCTGGGAGGTTATAGGCTATTCCAATGTGGAGGAGAGCTGGAGTTAATTAAAAATGGGCATGAGAGGCTGAAGGGAGGTGTGTCAGGTAGCTTACACTGCATAACAAACAACCACAAAATACTTATGGCATTTCTTATAAGCATTTCTTTCTTCCTCAGCACTTGCAGGCCAGCTGCAGTTCTGCTTGAGGTTGTAAACTGTGGGCCAGTTCTGTTCCATGTGTCTTATCCTGAAGCTAGGCTGAGGTGTCCTACTCCCTAGGGTATGTTCTTCTGGCAATGACAGAAATATGACGTCCAAGCCAAACTACAAAAGCATAATATCTGCTGACATCTTATTGGCCAAAATAAGTCACATGGCCCAAAGTCAAGGGGGGTTATATTCATGATGAAATAGTGGCAATGGTATGTATTACCATGGAGCAAAGAATTGGGAGCAAATTTCAATCTCTTCTCTCTACATTCCCTTCCTAAGGAACACCCATCCCCACAGCCTTAAATGCTATGCATTTGCTAAGGATTCTTAACTTACCTTTCAGTCCCCAGTCGTCCCCTATGTTCAAAGCCCCCCTGAGTTCCCACAACCCATCTCGCCCCAGCATCTCCACTTGCAGATCCCACACATTCTCCAACTGGGACTCCGGGTTCCCTGCCTCCACCCCAAACCTGACTCCAGCAGTGGTCCCCTCTTCTACCCTCTTGCTCAGACAAAAGGCAGAGGATCGCCTTTCACCCACTTTCTCCCTTACCCCCTCTTCACCGCACTCAGCCCATCAACATGATAAACATGCCTCTCCCTGGTCTAAACCCTCAGCATCCTTCACCTGCATGACTGCCATAGCTCACAACTGCTCTCCCTGCTCTGCCTTTGCCCCCTTCAGTCTTCTCTCAACACAGCAATGACAGTGATACTTACAAGTAGATCAGATCATGCCACCCTTCTGCTCCCAACCTCTGATGGCTCGCAGCTCAGAGCAAAGCAAAGTCCTTGTAATGGTCTACAAAGCTTTACATAACCTGCCCTCACTTCCCCACCTCTCCGACTTCACTCCCTAATACTCTGGCCCTCACACATTCTGCTCCAGCCACACTGCCCTCCTTACTGCTCTGCAAACCCTGTCAGGCACACAATGGCCTCGGGGCCTTTGCACTTGCTGCTCCCTCTACCTGGAATGCTGCTCCCCAAAACTCCTACAGCTAATCCCCTTGCTTCACCTTCCTAGGAAAACTTCCCCTGGCCACCTTATCCAAAACATCACCTCTTACCCAAACTTTCAGATCCCCTTTCTTATCACTATCAAACCAGAGATACAATTTACTCATCTGTTTGCTTATTTTTCATCTCTAGTGGGGATAGTGTATTCTGTGTATCATGGCCATCCCAGTTTGCCTAGGACTGTCCCTATTTTAGCACTGAAATGACCATGCCCCAGGAAGTCCCTGGAAAACTGGATGGTGGTCATTCACAAGGGCAAGGATTGTCCTCTGTTTTGTTCACTGCTTTATTTCTATTCTTGACATTTAGCACATTGCCTGGCACTCAATAAATAGTGCTTGAATGAGTGACTGAATGAATGAGCAGCCAGAGTGATCAGTTAAAAACTTAGATCACTTCCCTCCCATCCTAAAAACTTTTGTTTAAAATGAAATCTTAAAATGATTGCACTTAAAATGAAATCTACACTCCTTACCATGGCTGAGGAAGGGTCAGCTTCTGGCTGAGGGTCAGCTCTAGGTAGTCTGACCCTCTTCCAGCCTCCTCAAGTCCACCAACCCTTTCAAATCTCTACAACTTTGCTGTTGCTGCTTTCTTGGCCTGGAATAAATACACTTGCCTTGGAGGCTCCAGCTCATCCTTGAAGCCTCAGTTCAAATGGGGTCCTCAGAGAGGCCTTCCCAGGCTGTCTCATCCAAGAGGCTTCCTCCAAGCCCTGCAGCTTTCCACTCTATTTCCTGTGTACCACTCATCACTAACTGTAATCACCCTTGTTTGTTTATTTGTTTTTTATTGCCTGTTTCCCATGAGGGCTGGAGCTGTCTGACTTGTTCTCTGTGACAACACCACTGCCTAGAACATGCCGAATGCTCTTAAATATCTGTTACAACAATACCTTGTGGTCAGGAGAGGAGGACAGAGAGTAGGAAAGATTTCATGCCCAGAGGGAGGAGTTAATTTCACTGGGGACCAAATGGTTTTTATGAGCAATGAAGGAATTCTTTGGACCTTGTCAAGGATGATAATAATTGTAATGAAAATAATATATACTGGGACTTCCCTGGCGGTCCAGTGGTTGAGACTTCACGCTTCCACTGCAGGGGGCACAGATTTGATCCCTGGTTGGGGAACTAGGATCCCGCATGCCACTCAGCGTGGCAGAACGATAATAAAAATAATAATATACCTTTTATTAAGCACTTAACATGGGCCAGGCGCTAAGCACCTTATACACAACACCTCATCTAATCCCACAACAACTTCATTATTATCTCCATTTTCAGGTAAGAAAACTAAACGTAAAAGGCACTGTCCATTGCCTACCTAATATCCATTCTCCTAATATACTAATATCTTCTCTGACACTAGAACTCCAGCTTTTTGTAGGGTGAGAATGTGTCCAGTCCTAGTGATGGATGACACAAATTCTATTCCCTGCAGAACCAGACTCCCTTGCAGCTAAGGGTGGCCATGTAAGCCTATTCTCAGCAATGTAAAATAAGCAGGAGTCTACTGGGGGAGGAAGTGTTCTGAGAAAATTTCTACTTTTCCCACATCCTTCTTCCTGCCTTAAAGTGAAGTGTGGTCTGGAGCCCTGGCAGCCATCTTATGACCATGAGAAAACAGCTCAAGGGTGAAAGCTTTCAGATTAAGCATGGCAGATCAGAAAGAGGGAAGCCCTCCGGTTTTCCAGTCACATTGTTTACCATCTGAACCAATGCAAGCAACCTCCTACCTCCAGTCTTTTTGTTACTTGAGTGAAATAAACCCCTATTTGTTTAAACCATCATTAGCCAAATTCACTGTTACTTGCAACTGAACACATTCCTAACTAATAGGCTAGAGCTCAGAACTTTGGAGAGGATCAAACTTAGAGAGGAAGAATTCCGTCAAGAGTTTGACTGTGGAAGTTAACAGATTAATGGCTGGAGCTTAAGCTCAGATTTTGTCTTGGTGATTCAAACTAAACAGATCCTGAATACATTGTTTCTGAGGCCACTTAAAAGAGAGAAGGATAAAAATAAAAAAAGTCACATTCACGTCAGTATGCATATATAGTGAAATTTCCAAAAATGACAGAAGGAATTCTACAAGGAAGGTTAGGAGTAAAAGATGCAAGGTTTTGTCATATTACAAGGTATAAAAGAACTGACATCTCTTAGTTCTATTATGCTCCAGGAACTGTGTCAGAAGTTTTACAGTATTAGCCCATATGGACCTCCCAACTGCTTTGCAAGGCAGGAATTATCATCTCCACATGACAGAGGAGGAAACTGAAGCCCCGGGAGGAAGTAAAGTTAAAACACCTAAGAGCTGTAGATACAAACAACCCAAGTCAGAAATTTGACATGCATTTTAAAGAATATAAATTCACAAGCTGATCCTAAAATCCATATGGAAATACAAACAACCTAGAATACCTAAAACCACCCTGAAAAAGAGATTAAAAGTTGGAGGACTACTGGCAGGTGCATGCCTAATTTTTTTTTTTGCGGTACGCAGGCCTCTCCCATTTCAGAGCACAGGCTCCGGGCGCACAGGCCCAGCGGCCATGGCTCACGGGCCCAGCCGCTCCACGGCATGTGGTATCTTCCCGGACCGGGGCACGAACCCATGTCCCCTGCATCGGCAGGCGGACTCTCAACCGCTGAGCCACCAGGGAAGCCCTATGCTTGATTTTTTTTTTTTTTTTTTTTTTTTTTGCGGTACACGGGCCTCTCACTGTTGTGGCCTCTCCCGTTGCGGAGCATAGGCTCTGGATGCGCAGGCTCAGCGACCATGGCTCACGGGCCCAGCTGCTCCGCGGCATGTGGCATCTTCCCGGACAGGGGCATGAACCCGTGTCCCCTGCATCGGCAGGCGGACTCTCAACCACTGCGCCACCAGGGAAGCCCTATGCTTAATTTTTAAAGAAGCTGCCAAACTGTTTCCCAAAGTGGTTCTATATTTAACTTGCTTATCCACAGTGAAAACACCTGATTTCAGAAATTATTACAAAGCTGTAGTAACAAAAACAACATAGTATTTGTGCAAAGATAAACAAATAAACCAATGGTACAGAATAAAGAATCCAGAAATAAACCTATGCATAAATGAACAACCTATTTTTGACAAAGGACAAAATAACGCAGTGGAGAAAGGACAGCCTTTTCAACAAATAATGCTGGAACAATTGGATTTATACATAGACAAAATGAAGACTCAGAAGAGGAGAAGAAGGGGTTGCTGGCGAAGGAAAGTCACTCCTTGCACCATTAATAAAAATTAACTCAAAATGGATCATAGACCTTAATATAAGAGCTAAAACTACACAACTCTTAGAGGAAAGCTAGGAGTAAATATACGAGTAAATCTTCATGACTTTGTGTTGGTCATTGGTTTCTTAGATATAACACCAAAGTACAATCCATAAAAAAATAAGTGGATAAATTGGACTTTATCAAAATTAAAAACTTCTGCTCTTCAAAAGACACTGTTAAGAGCAGGAAAAGACAAGCCACAGACTGGAAGAAAACACTGGCCAAGCATATGTCTGATAAAGCACTTGTATCCAGAATAGGGAATTCCCTGGTGGTCCAGTTTTTAGGACTCTGCGCTTTCACTGCCGAGAATCCGGGTTCAATCCCTGGTCGGGAAACTAAGATCCCATAAGCCAAAAAAAAAATGAATACATAAATAAAAACAAATACAGAATATATAAAGAAACCTCAAATGCAATAATAAACAAAGAACCCAATTTAAAAGGGGGAGAAGGCAATATATTTGAACAGACACTTCACAAGAAGAAATACAGTTGGCAAATAAACACATGAAAAGATGCTCAACTTCAATAGCCATGAAGGAAATTCAAATGAAAACCACAATGAGATATCACTACATGCCTATTAAATGGCTACACTTAGAAAGACCTGCCACACCAACCTTGGTGAGTCTGTAGAGGAAATTACACTCTCATACACTGTGGGTGAGAAAGTTAAATAGTACAACCACTTTGGAAACCAATGTGGCAGCTTCTTTAAAAATTAGGCATATACCTGCCAGATTAACCCGCCACTCCTCTCCTAGGTGACTACCCAGGAGGAAAGGGAATATATGTTTATACAAACACTTGGACAAAAATGTTCATAACAGCTTTATTTATTTATTTTTATTTTTTTGCAGGACGCAGGCCTCTCGCTGCTGTGGCCTCTCCCACTGCAGAGCACAGGCTCCGGACGTGCAGGCTCAGTGGCCATGGCTCATGGGCCCAGCCGCTCCGCGGCATGTGGGATCTTCCCGGACCGGGGCACAAACCCGTGTCCCCTGCATCGGCAGGTGGACTCTCAACCACTGCACCACCAGGGAAGTCCATAACAGCTTTATTTATGATACCCAAGAGCTGGGGGGAAAACAAAAGTCCATCAAAAGATGAAAAGATAAACAAATCATGGTATATCCCATACAATGGAATACAACCTAGAATAAAAGAAAATGAACTATTGAGACACACAATAGCTGGATGAATCTCAAAGGAATGATGCTGAGTGAAAGAAACCAGACAAGAAAGGGTCTCAGATCAGTGGTTGCCAGGGAGGAGCGGGTGCTGTAAAGTGCACAAAGAAACCTTGGGGGTGATAGATATGTTCACTCCCTTGATGGTGGTGATGATTTCGTGGTTCGTATAGTCAGTCAAAATTTAACACCTTGTTCAGTGTAGTTTATCATATGCCAATGAGATCTCAACGAAACTGTTCTTTTTTTTAGAAAAATTTATTTATTTATTTATTTATATTTTTGGTTGTGTTGGGCCTTCGTTGCTGGGCGCGGGCTTTCTCTAGTTGTGGAGAGTGGGGGCAACTCTTCATTGCGGTGCGCAGGCCTCTCACTGTCGTGGCCTCTCTTGTTGCGGAGCACAGGCTCCAGGCACGCAGACTCAGTAGTTGTGGCTCACGGGCCCAGTTGCTCCGTGGCATGTGGGATCTTCCCAGATCAGGGCTCGAACCCGTGTCCCCTGCATTGGCAGGCAGACTCTCAACCACTGTGCCACCGGGGAAGCCCCAAAACTGTTCTTTAAAAGCACTCAAGAGTGAGCACAGGGTCAGCAGAGAAGCCCTCACTGGATCTCTAGGGCTCCCGCGAGCTCACCCCACCCCCACTGCTGCCCCCAGATGACCAAAGTCTGTTGGCAGGAGTTATGTGTGCGAAAACGATGGCTAGAATAGCTGGAATTCTTCATATAAATTCCAGGAAATCCAGGGACTTCTGGGCACCATATGAAAACATAAGAGGGAAAAAATGGCTCATTTTCTGAGAAAAACGAAGCATATTTTATGGGGTCATGGAGCCTCTGAAATACCACCACCAACCATTTCTCCTGATGCTTATTGGTGCTGGGGTTGGATGTGGGGAAGAGAAAACCCCAGTTCTGCCTGTCCTTTCCAGCCAGGGTCTCACGCAGAGGTGGTCCTGGCACCCGTCGAGGCTGACAGGAGGGGACCGAGGAGATGGGACTCCTACGGGCATCCGGGGAAGTAGGGCAGGCTGGTGCAGGCCTCCAGGCCAGCAGATGCCCCAAACTCAGACGCGTGGGAAATTAGGCTGTTGGGGGCAGTTAAAGCATGGGGACCCCAGTGTGACCCTGGGGGAGACTGTGTCACCTGCGGCTTTCCCGGGTGCCCAGACCAAGGTGGGAGCTGATCCCAGCAAGGGCAAGCTCTTCTCTGCAGGTAGAGACGCACACGTATGCCCGCGCAGCTGCCCTGGCTGTGGGCAAGGAGCAGACCCCACCACCCCTGTCCTCCAGACCAGATCAAGCTATAATAGCCAAGCTTTCACTTTGTAACAAGTTCTCTTCCATTCAACAGATATTAATTGAGTGTCTACCACGTGCCAGGTGCTCTGGTCTCTGGTAATCCCAGCCCTCATGGAGCTTACATTCCAGTGGGGAAAACAGACCAAATACAAGACAAATAAATAAACACACAGTGTGTCAGATGGCTGTAAGTGCAGTGAAGAAAAATAAAGCAGAGACAGGAGAGGAGGCAAGGGTAGAAGAATAGGTGGTGGGTGGAGCTGGGAGGGAAGAGGTGGAGTCACCTGGCATGACCCGCCCTTTTCTCACCTGTGATGGGTTTTCCCCCTGATCTTAGAGCAGACAAGGAATCAGGGTGAACTTTGTTGTTCCCTCGGCAGCTGTATCTAAGGCCCACTTGTATTCTCAGCAGCTTCTCCTGGACAGGAGGAGGGCATCATGGCAGCCCCCCTCTCACCACTGCCCCATCACAGCCATTCCTGGGGCTGCCCGTCCCTGGGCCCAGTGATGAGCTAATTACCCCCAAAACTGAGTACTTTCCTCATCTCTCTACCAAGACTTCTCCCACTAATCCCACCTCCTAAACTCAGAAAAGTCATGGCCCGCAGTCTCTCATTATTTTCTGAGTCGTTACCATGTACCTTCCATTTATTCAGGCCTGTTTCTCTGCCCATGATCATGACACACCAATTCCTATTTCTGTGCCTTTTCTCCCATGCTGCTCCTCACCTGGAATGCCCTCCTCCTATTCACACATTTTTCATACTCAAAGGTAAAGCTGTAACCCACATATTTCTAGAACCCCTCCCTGCCCACATCAGCCCTATGAAGCCCCTCTTCTTGAGCTCTAAGAGCACACAGCATCTGAGCCTCATAAATGAGGCAATAAGATCTCTGCGTTCCACTGTTACCCCCTGCTGTTAGTCTGGTCCCATCCTGGGTGTTCCTCCTTGAGAGTCAAGATCAAGCTGAGCACACAAAAGGTACACCACGGATATAGCTGATTTCTCCCTAAAAACAAGGCTTTGTTTCCTCCAAATTTTCCCCTCTCCATCTGAGAAATGGAAATGGTTTGGAAAATTCCAACATGGGAGTGTTCAGACTTATTTGAGTTGTGCAAGTGGGAAAAAATGTGCTTTTCCCAAAATTAACAAATTCCCCCAGCCTTTCCTCTGAAAGCAATTCACGAACCTCTGAGCCCAGTGTGTAAGCTCGTCAGTTTCTTTTCTTCATCTCTCTAAAGAATGAATTGCCCTCCTGTTTGTATGTTGTATGCACACATGTATTTGTGAGTAAATGAGGAGGATGGAATCAGAGTAGAAATTAACTGATCTTGAAAATGTAGCAAGTGACAAGTGGAGACTGGCGAGCCCTTTGATGCACAGGTCCCTGGCTTTCCAGTGTGCTCAAGAGACAAGTTCTTAACACCAGTATGCTCCCACCCGTCTCTATGCTCCCTTTGCATGTATCCAAATTCATTCATTCATCCATTCAACAAACAGTAATTGAAAATCAAATGTGGTTGGCAGTTTCTAAAATGGCTCCCAATGGTCCAATTTCCTGGTAACTATATTCTTGTGTAATCCCCTCCCCTTGAGTGTGCACTGGACCTAGCGACTTGCTTCTAATGAACAGAATGCAGCAAAAGTGATGGGACATCACATCCAACATTAGTTTACAAAAGATAGTAGCTTCCACCTTGCTTGCACTCTCTGTGGTTCTCCTTGTTTACTCGTTCTGGTGAGGTCAGCTGCCCCATTGTGAGATGTCCTATGAGGGTGGACTCTGGCCAACAGCGAGAAGTGGAGGCCCTCAGTCTAACAGCCTGCAAGACACTGAATCCTGCCAGCAACCCTGTGAGCCGGAAGCAGATCCTCCCCACTCAGTTCTTCAGATGAGATTGCAGCCACGGACGACATGTTGATGGCAGCCTAGTGAGAGATGCTGAGCCAGAGGATCCAGTAAAGTTGCATCCAGGTTCCTGACCACAGTAGTTATAAGACAGTAAACGTTGTCGTTTTAAGCCATTAAATTTGCGGGTAATTTGTTATGAAGCAATGCATGATTCATACACCAACAATGTGTCAAGCATTGTTCTTGGTCCTGGGACATAGCAGAGGACAAAACATACACACAACCCTGCCCTCATGTAGCTGACAGCCTAGTGAGGGGAGGCAGATGATAAACAAAGCCTGGTGAAGGGGAATGGGAAATTGCCAGGGTTTCGGGTAAGCAGTAACTGGGGTTGACAGTAGCTGTAGGGTATTTGGAAAGGCCTCCCTGAGAAGGTAGCATCTGAGCAGAGACCAGCAGTGAAAGCGTGGGCCATGGGCTATCTAAGCGGAAAGTGTTCCTTACAGAAGGAATGGTCTAGAATACATTTTTGTTTTGCTTGGCAAAATAACATTTAGAGAAGGAAAGGCTTCTGGCTTCTCGTTTTAGCCTGTAGGAAAAATAACCAAACCCAGGCAGCCCACCAGAAATGCATTCCAACTTTCCTCCTGCTCCAGAGAGAGCTCTGGGTCCAGACAGAGGTAAGCTGTGTTTCTGTTTTGTTTGCTTCCTGTGTCCTCAATATAGGCAGTTACTCACCTTGGCAGGTGGGGCTTCTGTGATTTTAAGAGAGGGAAGGACGCCGCCTAATGCCTCTCCATCCCGCCCTCTGCCCTGGAGTGGCTTTCTTACTTGATACAGAGTATAGGATGTAGGGATTGTACAAAATGTTTTTTACTTGCCCTGTGAAGGAAGTAAGCCAGATAAAGTTATCCTATTGTGTGTGAAAGCGGACGTCTGGGTGCACTCAGTGATTCTCCTTCCCACCCCACCTGCCCAGAGTGAGGCTGGACACCAGAGCTGCTCAGTGGAGATGGTGATTTGTGAGAGGAGGTGCCAAGAGCAGCTCTCCTGCCAAAATCTGACCTGAGCCAGATCTGATCCCTTGGTCCAAGTCAGAATCAAATGCCTGCCTCTGACTTCTGTCCGACACTGGCTTTGCTTGATGCCTCTCACATCCTAGAAAGAAGGGGTGGACTTTCTCTCCAGCCTGTGGTATCCAGGACAGCCTGGCTCTACAAGGGCCCCACCTTGGCAGCCAAGAGTGCTCTGTTTCTCCAGACAGGAGGCAAGGACAAAATAAAGACAAAATTCCAACCAATAAAAACCCACATTAAGGGAACACTTAGAAAGCAAAAGGAAGATGACCCCGAGTAAAAGCATGGAGATGAAGGAAGGAATAGAGAACAATGAAAAGGGTAAATATATGGTAAAACTAAATGAATATTGATAATATATAAGAAAATAATAATAATGCCTTGTGAGGTTTAAAATATATATGGAATTAAAATACATGACAACAAGAGCACAAAAGATGGGAGGGGAGTAATGGAGTTAATTAAAGTGTTCTAATATCTTTGCATTGTCCTGAAAATGGTAAAAATATTAATTTATATTAAACTTTAATAAGTCAAAGGTACATATTATAATCTCCAGAGTGACCACTAAAAAATAATAAAAGAATATGTAACTAATAAGTTAAATGGGATGGAATAATAAAAAGTGTTTAGAAAGCAAAAAAGGAGGAAAAAGAAAGCAAAAAACAAGTGAAACAAATAAAACACTAATAGTGAGATGCTGGATTTAAACTCAAAGATATTAGTAATTTTATTAAATATATTCAATAAATGGGCTAAATGCTCCAATTAAGATCAAAGATTATCAGATTATTTCAAAGGAAGCCTGACTTAGGGAGCATGCACCCCTTTGCCTTGCTCCCCTTAGCCTTAACCCTCTTAATTATTGGGAGACTGACTTGATTGCTGGAGCCTCAGTGGCCATCTTGCAACCACGAGGCTGAGTCTAGAATCTGTGGGCAGAGGATGGATGAGCAGAAAGAAAAAAATAGGCTGGGACACTAAAGATGCTGTGGAGCTACCATACCAGCCCTAGACAACACACCTCCAACTTCATGCTTTATGAAAGAAAAACAAATCCCTAACTTTTTAAAGTTTAAACCACTCTGTGTGTGGTGCCCAATGCTTGTGGCTAAGCACAATTCCTGATATACAAGGTTGAGGATATTACATCTGCAAAACCCTTTGAGTGTCAGATACTAACCTTAAACCAATTAAAACCACTGGGTTGTGTACCATGCAAAACCTCTAATGAGCACAATGTAACTTAGACCATTTGGACCAATCAGACTGCAGGGGAGTTTAGTGGATTGGGGCCAGCCACAGGAATGCCCCATAAGTGCCTATCTCTCATACTCAGAGGGATGTTGCTATGGGGGTATAAGCAACTTAAATGAGTTAGCGGGGGAAAGTGATTTCTTGTAGGCAGCCAACAATCACAAAACAACATGGATCTTCCCATGGCAAAAACAAATGTCCATGAGTTCATTGCATCCATTTACCAAATATTTATAGAGCATCTTCTATGTGCCAAACATTGTTCTAGCCAGCAGGGATGCAGCAATGAACAAAACAGACAAAACTCCCTGGCTTCTTGCAGTTTACATTCTAGTGTGGGAGAGAAGCAATAAGCAAATACATAAGTGAAATCAATTGCGTATAGAACGGTAATAAGTTGATGGAGAGAAACAGTGGAGGAAAGAGAACAGGGAATGGGGTAGGTTGCAAATTTTTTAAAATTAATTTATTTTATTATTTATTTATTTTTGGCTGCGTTGGGTCTTCGTTGCTGCACGTGGGCTTTTTCTAGTTGTGGCAGGCAGGGGCTACTCTTCGTTGTGGTACACGTGCTTCTCATTGCGGTGGCTTCTCTTGCTGCAGAGATGGGGTCAAAGTGCGCAGGCTTCAGTAGTTGTGGCTCGCGGGCTCTAGAGTGCAGGCTCAGTAGTTGTAGCGCACGGGCTTAGTTGCTCCGCAGCACGTGGGATCTTCCCAGATCCAGGGCTCGAGCCCATGTCCCCTGCATTGGCAGGCGGATTCTGTGCCGCCAGGGAAGTCCAGGTTGCAACTTAAATAATGATTATTCGGTATGATTAGGGAAGGTCATACTGAGAGGTGATGTTTGATAAAAGATCTGAATGGAGAAAGTAGGAGACAAAAGACATGGGCAAAATGTTTCAACCCACTCATGGCAAAGCAAGAGGAAAGATTCCAGAAAAATACAACTTGTCTTCATGGATGGCGTTGGCTGAGGGTGCTGCTTGCTTCGGAACTGCCCTTAAGTCTTAGGGAGGGGCAATCGAGCATATGGGAGGTCCCATTGCAAAGTAGTGTAAGGTGAGAATTTACAGAACTGCTCTGTGGTGAGGGTAATTATTACACGCATTCTGGATGCCATTAGAAAGATCATTCCATTTAATGCTCAGAACAACCCTATGTATGAGATGGGTTCTATTGTGATGCTCGTTTTACACAAGACGAGAAGGAGGTTCATCTTTTGGCCAAAGGTGGCAAAGCTAGTAAATGGGGAGGGAAGCTTCCCTCGTTGATGCCCTCAGCACCTCAGAAACCCACTCATCCTATTTCCAGGGCCGACATCAGGCCGACATTGGGGGAAGGGCCAGGGCTACAGAGAATGCAGAAGAAGTAAAGATAAGGGAATACTAAGAAGTCTTGGCCCCCCTTGGAAGCCTGAACTGAGCGTTTCTCTCCTCCTCTGACTGAAGCATTGAAATGGGTTCTGTGGTTCCAGGGGCCCGGTGACAGCGCAGGTGCAGGGGACAAAGGGCCAGATCTTAGCATTAAGGGCTTCGCAGCTGCAGAGACCAGGGGCTCTGCCCTCACCTAGGCCCCATCCCACCCCTCGACCCCATTGCCCCACCCAGCTGCTCCCCTGGACCTTCCTTGCTAGGCCCTTATTCCTCATGGAAATGAGGCTGAGGGGCAGACACTTTCTTGGTGGCACTTTTATAGGCCCCGACTCAAAGGGAGGGGTCTGGAATGTGCAGGGGACATTAGCTCTCCTGGGGAACCCCAGCTGGAGCCTGCTCAGTCCCTCTAATCTGCTCGTTGTAAACAGGACATCTCAGCCACCAGGAGTTGGACGCCAGTGTGTGCCAGGACATGAAGATGTCTGAGCCGCGGGACGCTCCTCAGGGCTCCACTCCCCCGAATGGAGATAGAGTTCCCAAGTGAATACGCGTGAGAGGAGACCCAAAGTTCTCTCTCTTTTCTCTCCCTCCTGTTTATCAAGTGGTTGGTCCTCACCACAGCTCAGTGAGGGAAACTCCATTTCATAGAGGAGGGGGCTGAGACAGAAATGAGATGGTCACACGCTCAAGATTCTGCTGATGCAAAGCCCTGGTTCTTTTCTCTTTTTTTTTTTTTTTTTTTGGCCGCGCTGCACGGCTTGCAGAATCTCAGTTCCCTGAGATTGAACCCGGGCCCTCGGCAGTGAAAGCACGGAGTCCTAACCACTGGACCGCCAGGGAGTTCCCAGCCCTGGCTCTCAGTCACTGTGATGTGGTCTTTCTCTCCCCTCCCCTCTCCCCAGTTTTCTCTTTCTGATCTTTTAGTCCTCGCTCTGTCTTCTTCCCTTCTTCTTTTCCTCTTTCCCTTTCTTCTTCGTATGCATTGATCCAATAAATATTTATAATTCAACTATTTTTTGCCAGGCACTGTGCTTGGCACTGACAATAAAGCAGTGAAGAAAGACAATCCTTCCTCATCAGGTTTACTTGTCACTGGGGGAAGACTGACAATGAGGAAACAATCTAACGCACAAAATATTAGGTGGTAAGGGAATCGCTGGTTCCATTGTGAAGAGAATAAGAAGCAAGATGTGCTGGAAAGCATGGCAGGTAGGGGTGTTTTCAGTAGTGTGGTCAGGGACAGCCTCTCTGAGGAGGTGACATTTGAGATCAGACATGAAGGAAGAGAAGGGACCAGCCACGGGCAGAGGTGGAGCAGAAGCATTCCAGGTGGTGGGAGCTGCAGGCTCAAAGATCCCAGCGTGAGGGATAAAAGGCCAGGGCGGCTGGAGCACTGTGAGCTCCAGGGAGACGGGGCAGCAGAGCCGAGAGGGGCCACGCAGAAAAGACTCTGATGTCATTCCGAATGCCTGACCAAGTTTTTCAGGAAAGGAGCTACTGTGATCTAAGTCGTGTTTCTAAAAGATCACCCCAATTGTGATGGGGAGAATAGTTTGAAGGGGGCAGTCGTGGAAGCAGGGAAATGAGTGAGGACACGATTGCAGAGCCAGGAGAGAGAGGGCAGTGGTGTGGACTAGGGTAAAATTAGTAGCGCTGGAGAGAAATGGGCATTTACTAGGCACCTCCTAAGTGCCAGGTGCCAAGACCTGAGTAAGACCCGTGTCTCTGCCTTTGTAAGGTGTCCAGTGAGAAGATGGTCATGGGAACAAGCTCACTGGCTGCTCTTCTGAGTGTGGAGAGAGAGGTCTGTACAGGTACAGGGGACCAGGTAGGAGGGGCCAACTCCACCTCAATGGGGATAGGAGGCTATGGAGAGAGCTCAGGGGGCTCTTCCAAACCTGCACCTACTCAGATGCAGATGACAATGCCTGCAGCTGAGCTCAAGGCCGTGCCGGTGGATCACACTCATGACACCAGTGGTGCCTGTAGAAGGAAAGTAATGGCACAAAGTGTTCAGACATGTCAATGTAAAAGCTGGCAGTGAAGCTATTTAGAAACTTAAAGAATGGAATCCCTCCCAGTAAGCAGTTGACTTTTTCAAGAAGTCGGTAGACCTCCTCCCAGTAATCACCAAGCTGAGTCCTTAAGGATACATTGGGTCTCCCAGGCAAAGAAAGGAGATACTCAGGGCATCCCCAGGAGATGCATGTTCAAAGGAGAGACCAAGAGGAGAGGGTCTGAGGACTTGGGTCGCCGACTTGCTACCCATGCGAGTGAGCCACCTTGGGAGTCGATTCTCCAGCCCCAGTCAATACCTCAGAGGACTTCAGCCCCACCAGTGTCTTGGCTGCAACCTCACGAGAGACCCTGTGCAGCCAAACCACTCTCCCACAGATAAGATTTCATTAAACTCTCACAAAAAAAAAAAACAACATGAGGTGAATATTATCCCCAGACAGTGTCCAGCACATAGTAGATTTGTGTATTACTGTGGACTAGGCAGCAATAATAAATAAACCCCAAGTTGCAGCAATTTAAAAACCAAGAAGTTTATTCTTTTCTCACAAAAATCCCAGGGCAGGTTGTGTGTAATCTGAAAATCCAATGAATATAACATTGGCTACTGTATTAGTCAGGGTTCTCCAGAAAAACAGAACCTATAAGATGTGTGTGTGGAGGGAGAGAGTGAGAGAGAGAGAGAGAGAGGGAGAGAGATTGATTGATTGTAAGGAATTGGCTCACACAATTGTGGAGGCTGCCAAGTCCAAAATCTGTAGGGTAGGCAGGTTGGAAATTCCGGTAAGATTTGATGTTGCCCCTTGAGTCTGAAGGTAGTCTGGAAGCAGAATTCCTTCCTTTTCTGAGGTTCTCAATCTTTTCTCTTAAGGTCTTCAGCTGATTGGACGAGGCCCACCCACATTATGGAGGGCAGTCTGCTTTACTCCAAGTTTACTGATTTCAATGTTAATCACATCTTCAAAATACCCTCACAGCAACATCTAGACTGGTGTCTGACCAGACAGCTGGGCACAACAGCCTAGGCAAGTGAACACATAAAATTAACCACCACAGCTACCTTTCTCTTAAAAAAAAGCTACTTAGATTAAGTTGCCTTTTATATCAGTGAATTCAATTCAATATGAATTCTTTTTCTATGCATAAAAAACAAACATTTCGGGCTTCCCTGGTGGCGCAGTGGTTGAGAGTCCGCCTGCCGATGCAGGGGACATGGGTTCGTGCCCCAGCCCGGGAAGATCCCACATGCCGCGGAGCGGCTGGGCCTGTGAGCCATGGCCGCTGAGCCTGTGCGTCGGGAGCCTGTGCGTCGGGAGCCTGTGCTCCGCAACGGGAGAGGCCACAACAGAGAGAGGCCCGCGTACCGCAAAAACAAAAAACATTTCTGGGGGGAAAATGTGTTGCCATTTGCTTTGCTGAGGAGGCAACATTGATAAAATACGCCAAGCATTTTATTGTGTATTATTTATTTATTCTGCTTGTGTGTTACTGGTCTATTGCCTCCTTATAGACACCTCATGCCCCACACTCATGCCCCACTCACCTCCAGACACACACTCACCCTATGCATCAGATGTCTGCATCATTGGCCTGGGACACAGGCCAAACAGGCCTCTGTGTAGCCTACATTGGCATGCTGCAAACTGGTGCACATTCCCGGGGTGTCTATGGACTTGCCAAGGACTATGAGGGCACCAGTGTTTTAACAGAACCGGTTTCCTGATCTTCAGTTTACTTGTACAACCTCTTAAAACTGGCCTACCTGGGAGTCCTGTGATAGAGGTGTCCTGCTGGACTCCTTCCCATCCCCACTCTCAGCCTCACCCTCTCCACAGGGCAAAGCAGTCTCACTCACGTGCATTGCCCCACCCAGGGCCAGAATCCCAAACAAGAGGACATTTAACACACACCCCATCCATATCATTGAGCAATAGATTTCCAACAAAACGATACTTTGTTTAATAATTATTTTTCAAAATGTGTAATATGTTTTGTTTTGATCAATTGTGCACTAATAATAATTGCAATAATAACTCAATTCAGGATAGAAATGTTTAATTCCTAGAGCCTTACAATCACAGACAAGTTTTAAATGTTTCAAATTATTTTTGGAAATTTTTTTATTGAAGTATAGTTGGTTTCCAATGTTTCAGGTGTACAGCAAAGTGATTCAATTATTCATATATACATATTCTTTATCAGATTCTTTTCCATTATAGGCTATTACAATATACTGAATATAGTTCCCTGTGTTATACAGTAGGTTCTTGTTGTTTATTTTATATATAGCAGTGTGTGTCTGTTAATCCCAAATTCCTACTTTATCCCTTCAATAAAAATATAATCTTTTTAAAGTTTAATTTATATTTTTATTGAAGAGAGGAACAAGGAGGGATCATTAAAAGACTTTCTAGCATAAAAATATACTAGAAGAGAAAAATTTCTGTGGAAAAGAGAATAGAAATACGATTTCAAGAAGAAAAGAACTAACTAGAATTTCTGATTTTTTAAAAAAAGATCTTTCATGTAATTTTATTTCCCTAAAGCATATTGGTGAGTATCAAATTGTGATAATATTTAGAGCCCATATGATACATTTAAAAGAGCAATTGAGCAGTCTTATTTTTAAATATCATTTTTACTGAAAATCACATCAGTTGGAACTATTTAAACTTCTGCTATAAATTTAAGTGTTAACTTAAAAGCATGCTAGAGAGCAAAAAATGTTCAAAAGTGCTTGGTGTATGTGAGAAAATATTTCAAGGCCACTGGCCTAGAGTATCCCTACACATACCAGATGGAGCCCACCCAGCCTCTCCTAGGCCCACAATCATGTAGCCTGGCACCAGGTCATCTGTCAAGTTTACTAGCGGTGGCCATGGGTATCTCTACGGTGGTTGTCACCTCATCTTCATGCTTGGAAGAGCAAGTTTCCCCTGGAAACAATAGCCCACTTTGTGCCAGGCAGTGCCTGGGAGACTTCTTATCTTACTATGAATTAATTCTCATAACAAATTTATGGTTAAATACCATTTTTATTCTTATTTTACACATGAGGAAACCAAGGCTTAGAGAAGTTAAGTCACTTGCCCAAGGTTACCCAGAGAGTTTATGGTCCATCTCCAGCTCAAAAGGAAAGGCAAGCCACAGGCAAAACATTTGAACAGACACCTCATAAAAGAAGATGTATGAGTGCCAAATAAGCATATGAAAAGATGCTCATCATCACTATTCATCAGAGAGTTGCAAACTAAAATCATGATGAGACACCATCATGGACCCACTAGAATGGGTAAAATTTTAAAGGCTGATAATACCAAGTGTAGACAGATGTGGAGCAACTGGATGTCTCATACATTCGTGGTGGGTATGTAAAATGGTTCAGCACTTTGGAAAACAGTGTGGTGGTATCTTATCAAGATACACACACTTTCCACATACCCAGCAATTTCATTCCTAGCTGGTCACCCTAGGGAAATAAAAATGTGTGTCCACACAAAGACTTGTATGTGAATATTCATAGCAGCTTTATTTATAATAACCGAAAACTGGAAACTACCCAAATGTCCACCAACTGATGAAAGGACAAACAAACTGTGATACATGCCCACTCTGGAATATTGCTCATTGATTAAAAAAAAGGAACAGAATACTAATACAGGCAACAAGTTGAAAGAATCTAAAAAGAATAATGCTAAGTGAAAGAAATTAAGCTACATGCCAAAGACTGCTGCTGTATGATTAATGATTCTATTTATATAAAATTCTATGGGAATTCCCTGGCGGTCCAGTGGTTAAGACTCTGTGCTTTCACTGACTAGGGCGTGGGTTCAATCCCTGGTCAGGGAACTAAGATCCTGCAAGCCACGCAGGGCAGCTAAAAAAAATTTTTTTAATTAAATGAAAATAAAATTCTAGAAAAGGCAAAACTGTAGTGACAGAAAGCAGACCCGCAGTTTTTGGGGCTTGGGGATCAAGGGAGGAAACTTCCTGCAAAGCAGTGCAAGGAAACTCTTTAAAGAGATAGAAAAACTCTAAATCTTTATTGTGATTGTGGTTATACCACCGTACACAACTATCAAACTCCATCAAACTGTACGTTAAAAAGGTCGAATTTTGTTATATATTATATATATTCTTATATACGTTATATTACATTGTATCTTACTAAGATATAAGATCTTGTCCAGAAATAATGATAACTGACCTGCCTGACCCACGACCCTGCCTCTCCCTCTTTCTACCATCTCCTCCCCACGGCTGATGTCCTTTTGTTTCTGCTGACCTCAGAGGAAGCACTCTCCCTGTACCTCTCCAAGATCTCTTCTTTGTCCTAGGGCCAGATTCCGTGTCTCTTCCAGCACCAGCCATTTGGATTTGGGCTGCTTTGGGGAGGAGTTTGCCAAAAGGGTCTGAAAAAGCAGGCCAGAAAGCCAAGACCCACTGGGCTTTCAGGAGAGTTTAGCAAAGGACTGGCCTAAATATGGGCTACATTCTTCACTGTCTCCAACTCTGCGGCCACCTTAGTTTCCACCAGGATGATACACTGGACACTCCCAATTGTCTACTGCCTGATACCTTTTCAGACAGTGTAATTTCTTTCAGCCTGTCCTCACCCATGTGGGTGCCTTAAACAAAGATATGGTTTCTTTCCTGCAGATGTTTTTCAGACTCCACACAGGTTGATGCCATCGTGGATCTCTAAGGAAGGAATACTGTTTATGGAGTCTCCCTGGCACAGCTGACTGCTCGTGGAGCACCCCACAGGGCCAGTACCCACACAACACACCCTGAGAGCCTCTTGCATGAACTAAGCCAGATATTGTGATGTTTCCCAAGTGACTCTCCATCCCCTACCCATTCGAACAACAGAACCTTTCCAACAGGGCTGAAAGGCCAGAGACTCGGCCCTCAGGAGGCAGCAAAGCTGCGCCTGGGAGAGGCGGTGTTCTCCCCACCACCCTCTCCCGTGAATGCACCAAGAGGAGAGGGGTCAGACGGGAAGCAAGGACAGCTCCAGGCCAGCCTTCGCCCAGAGACCCAAGTTCGGAAGACGAAGCGGTGTCTGAAGGAGAATCATCCGCTTCCTGGAGCTGCAGCTCTGAAACCCCAAGCCTCAAGTCTTCCTGTCCGATGTCCTAGCTGCAGCCGTACAGGGCCTGAGTGGCAGAGCCCCGGAGCATGCGTCACGCATACAGCTCGCGTCACGGAAGCACCCCCAGCCCGGCTTATCCTGGGCGGAGGTACGGGGACCCAGCCCACCACAGCAGGGAAAGCAAGCCCCGAAGTTGTAGAACTAGCTCAACAACCCCGAGCTTGCCAGCTTCCTGCCCCAAGTGCCCACACCAGTCCCGACATGGCGTGGAATGAGCCACCTCGGTGAGAAAAACCAGGAGGAGACCCAGTCCAGCCGAACTGGGAGGAAGCAGAGACCAGCACCTTCACCCTGGCTCCGCCCCAGGCCCCGCCTCCCGGACAGGACAGACTTGAAAGGGAAAAGCCTAACCCCTCAGCGAAAGAAGGCTGGGGAGGAGAGAGCAGGAGAGGAATGTCAACAAAATTCTGGAAAAGGGAAAGCAGATAGATGAGGTTTTAGCTTTCCCCGCACTGCTGAGTGTTCCGGGAGGGAAAGAAGCAAGGTCAGTGGAGCCTCAGACCGTCTTAGCAAACGGAGCCTCCAGCATCTAGAGACTGAAGGCTGTGGTCGGAGCCCTGGGGTCTGGCACAGCTCACTCCCCCAACCCCCTTCTGCTCCCTTTTCTTGTTCGGCTCTCCAAACACAGGGAGCCAGGCTTCCAGCCTCCAGCAGGAAATTCAGAGGATCCTTCACTGGGAAACTGACTGGTTCAAGGGAATCGACCTACATATTATGATATTTTGGGGTCCTCCACATCAGGGCCAAAACCGTATCCCATCCTTTGTCTGTGAGACCCACCAAGAAACTGGCTCTGCATCCACATGGGGCTTCCCTCAGCTGTTAACCGCCTCCCTCTTAAATAGGACCAGACAGCCAAGAATCAAAGTCATTTGAGGGAAGCCTTAACTACGAAAAACACAGACCAAAGCAAACAAACAGAAAAAAATGAACTCCAAGGAAACAGAGATAATGTGGAGATGGCAATAAGAAAAACAATTTTCATTATAATCACCACTTCCAAAGGGATAAGAGAAGATCGTTAATTCATGTAACAAGAGGATGATGTTATAAAAGAGAACACTGGGTAAGGAACATCTCTTGAAAATTAGAAATGACAGCAAAATATGGAAGGGTTGAAATATAAAGGGGTGGAAATTTCCCAGAAAAATGAAGATAACAGGAAAAAACATTTAAAACTTAGAGAAGCATTTTGGGAGTTCTAACATCCAAACAACTGGTGTTTCAAAAAAGAGAACAGTTAAACTGCAGGAAAGTAACAACAAAATCATAAGAGAAAATTTCCCAGTGCTTAGGGACCTGAAGTGCCAGAATGATGGACCCATCAAGGGCCCAGAGCAAAGAAATATCCCTGGGAAATTTCAGGACAACGGACATGCTGAGAAAATGCTAAAAGCTTCCAGAGAGAAAACGGTTTCTATCCAGAGATCACTACTCAGAATCACATCATTTTCCTCAATGGCAACACTGGAAGCAAGAAGAAAATGAAGCAACACTGTCAAAATACAGAGGGAAAATTATTTCTAACCTAGGATTTTATACCCAGCCAACCATCAATAGTGTATGAGGGTAGAGTAGAGACACTTTGAGACATAAAATGGTTAAAAACATTTGCCTCCCACAGTTCTATTCTTAGGAAGATGAAGACAAGGGATCCAGAAAACAAGGAACCAAACAGAAGTGAGGGGAGGACCCATGGTGAAGATGAAGGGAGATCTCAGGATGAAAGCTGTTTGGTGGGACTAGAGAGCAGCCCACCCAACTCTCCAGGAGGGATGACGCCAAGGCCAAAATGGACCTGATTGAACGCCAGTGGGTCTACCCTCACTGAGTAGAATTTTAGGGTTCTGTCTATCCCTTTGGGCACAAATCAATGCTAAATATATAGCATGCCAAGAAAATGAAAAAATGAGGCAAATATTTAACTCCAAGAAAAACAAGAGTTGTACAAGAAAGGAAGTGTACTCATGGCACAGTAGGTGATTCAGCTTTTAGCAATATTTACACAGTCACAATAACATAAACACTGAATAGTAATTTAACCAAACTGTCATGTTTCCATGTGAAGGATGGAGAAGTGTGTATGTGTTTAAGTGTCTGTGTGTGTATGCGGTGAGTAAGAAGTAGTAGGAAGTAGATAGGCAGTACCTAAAACAGAAACACCATGGAATAAAAGAAGATTTTTTAGAAATTTAGGTGTAAATAACAGAACATCTAAAAGACTTGAAAGTGGTTGTCTCTTGGGAATGAAATTTGGTGGGGAGAAGAGTACGACAGGGTGCTGCTTTTTACATTGTACTACTACTTGCCTTTTTAAAATGTTTTTCTTTTCTATGGAGTGTACTTGACTTATAATAAACCATGCTGGTTAAAAGTACACAATTCGATAAATTTGGGCCTACGCACACCATACTCCCCCAAAGTTTCCTTGTGTCCCTTTCTTTGTAGTCCCTCCCACCCAGGATCATTCCTGGACAGGGACCTACGGGTGACTGGAGGTCAGGAACCACCTGTGAATGGCTCAACACCTCCCCCTTCGGTCTGTGTTTCTAGTGCAGGTTCTCCAGATGCCAGGCTGGGGAAGACCTCACAGGCCATCTTGGCCTTTAGCGCTCGACCTGAGGAGCACCTCCTAGTGGAAGCCTGCCTGACTCCCTCCCTGTGCCTCCAGAACTTTCCGTTCTGCAGTGTACTGGCCTCTTTCTCTCCCGTGCCCAGTGATCCATGACCTCCACAAAGATGGAGACCCCCTTCAATTCAGAGGGCCTGGCTTAGAGCAGATGCTCAGGAAATATTTGTTGAATGAATACATGAAATAGAAGACAGAAGAGATGAATGGAAGGGTGAATGGGTGAGTAAATGAAAGGTATTTTCCCAATGATGTCAATGATGTCAGATTGTTTGTATTAAAGATGGCATCTCCTTAAAGAAAAAGGGAAAGCCCAGGAGAGGTTGAAATGTGAGGAAAGCTCTGAAACACAACTGGAGCCATTAGTCCATTCTTGGAGGGACCTGGGAAATGCGTGTCCCTGGAATGAAACCTTGTCCAGAACATCCCTGCTGGCCGGCTCTGGGACCCCAGGTCCACCTTGGGAACCCTGGGTAGAGCTGTCCCCAGCAGCCAGGGATGTGTCTCACTAGGGGGCACTCTTCCATTACACTGGCCCTGCCCAAGCAGACACAGAAACCTGCCCCAGGCTCTTTTCTTCAAGGAACCCTGCAAACCCTGGGGCCTCCTCACATTCCCTGCGGCCTCTGGCCAAGAGCAGAGGTTCTCTCCAAGCAGCAGTGAGCATCCACCAAATCGGTACCCACTCAGTACAAAGTAGCTTTGCAGAAAAGACCGGTGTCTGGGGTTACGTTGATATTTCAAAATGATCTTCCCTCCTTTACTGCCTCAAATATGCCAGTTCTGAGATCTCCATCCCCATCACCTTCCCCAGCCTGACGGCTGCTCAGATAAGAATAAATTGCAAAGTGGACTCCTGCAGTTTACCCGTTTATTCACAATATACACCGGATACACCTGTCGGCAGGGCTGGGCCAGTGGAAATTCTGGGCAGTTATAGACTCCAGAGCAGGGAGGGGAAATGGGAGCAGTGTTCAGAGATCCTGCCCCAGGGGGACTTCACTGCCCACAGGAATCATCCCAGCCTTGGGCCTGCAGAAACATCAGAAGCCAAGGGGCACGGATGGAGGCCAGGGGTTTGAGGGGCGTGTACAGTTTGGAAAGTTAGGACTCCTTCATTTTTTAGGATAACATCCTCTTACCTCAACCATTGTGGGGCCTAATTTCCAAAATGCTCCAACTCTGGAGGAATTAATCCCCCGAAAGACATAGACCCTGTGAAGCAGCCAGTGCCTGACGAAGATTCGGGCCTGATGCCTGGAATAGAAGGAGAGGTGGTGGTGGAAGGAGAGACTTAGGGGGAAACCTGGGGTGGGGGAGGGCCGAGAAGGGGGCAGAAAGTGGGCCACGGGGACTTGCAGAAGGACAAAGAGAAGAAGGTCCCCAGCTTGACTCTTGGAAGTGGAGATGGGAACTTCCATCCCAACGTCCAGGCTCTTCCTGTGAATTTGCTCCCTGCTCCAGATTCTGGTGGGCAGCCTGTGTCCCATAACCTGTCAAAGGAAGTGTCCAGGGGAAGCTGGAAGGGAGGATTTCACAACTAGCAGAGTCTTCCTTTGATGCTGCCCCCCTGGGCCCTGGAGCCCCTCCTTCGCCTATCAACCATTTGGGAAGTAAGGGGACCATTCCCTTCCCAGCTCCATGGGGGACCTGGGCTGCTAGAGTCTAGCTTAGAACTCGCCTTTATTTTTCCTGTTGGGTGCAGTGGGGAACAGTGGCAGGGTCAGACTGAGGCCACGTCACAGGCACAGACCCAGGCCGGAGCCCAGGCCCAGGCCCAGGCTAAGCAGGGATGAGGGTGTGGGTGCCTGGATCCCTTGCTAATCCACGTACAGGCCTATGAGGCAGCCACACCCCTGGGAGCTGCACCCTCCTGAGCCAAGGCATCAAGCCTGGCTGACTCTGAGAACTGGGTCACCGCTGCATCTCTCCTGGGCAGGATTCCAGGTCCAGCCAGCCACACTCTCACCTGGGAAGAATCATTACCTGCAGGGAGAGAGGGCTAAGGGAGAGGGAGGCAGTGTGGACAGAGACGGACAAAGCTGGGAAGTAGAAAGCACTAGCTTACTAGGCGAGCCTCTCTTCCCCTGCTGTGTGCGTGTGTGTGTGTGTGTGTGTGTGTGTGTGTGTGTTAGCCGGCTGGCCAGCCCAGCGCCCACCTGTGCACACCTGCCTCTGGCACATCCGAGCTGTGATGACCCTCTTACCCAACCACCCTGCAGAGCCAGGCGGGTTCCACTGAGGCCCCTGGCCCTGCCCTGCCCTGCCTGCCTGGGAGGCCCTGCCCTCCATCCTTGCAGTGAGAAGGGAAAAAGAAGAAAAATGTGTGTAAATTTCCCATCCAGGTTTCAGGATCTCTCTCCCGCTTCTGTCTCCGGAACACAGAGGTACACAATCAGGGGGTCCCTTTTAGGGCTGCAGCAGGCCTGCCCAATCCAAGATGTACCTCCTGACTCCAGCCATCTTGAGCCGGCCCCTTTCTGCAACCATCTCGAGGATGTTTGCCCAGCATTTTGTCCAGTGTCGCCACAAATGCCCCTGAAACACAGAGCTGTACCATGCGACCTTTTCCCTGATTTTGCAACCGGAGTGCACATGCCCACACCCACTCTCACACTTCCACCAAGTGTTCCCAAGAAGAATGCTGTCCACAGGGTAAGAGGCCACCTGGGTACCTCTTCTCTGTTTCTTTTTATTTCTAAAATTCCTACCTATTGTATCTAGTCGGGACAGCGGCATCTTGGCCATAGCTCCTCTTGGTGAGGTGGTCCTTGGATGACCAAATATCCCCTAACTTGACACAAATGACTTATTTTCTCATTTGTCTTAGCCGATCACTTCAGGAATACCTTGAAGATACTGCAGGTTCAATTCCAGACCACCACAATAAAGTGAATATTGCAATAAAGCAAGTCACACAAATTTTTTAGTTTCCCAGTGCACATAAAAATTATGTTTCCAGTATACTGCAGTCTATTAAGTGTGCAATAGCATTATGTCTACAATAACAATGTACGTACCTTAATTAAAAAATACTCTATTTCTCATCATCTGAGCCTTCAGCAAGTCATAATCTTTGTGAAATAGTAACATCAAAAATCACACATTTCCATAACAAATATAATAAAAATGAAAAAAAATTGAAATATTGCTAGAATTACCAAAACGTGACACAGAGACAGAAAGTGCTCAAATGCGGCTGGAAACATGGTGTTGATTGATAGACTTGCTCAATGAAAGGTTACCACAAACCTTCAATCTGTGAAAAATGCAGTATCTGTGAAGTGCAGTAAAGCATAGCACATTGAAACGAGGTACTCCTGTGCTTGAAACACAATATTTGGCTTCCAAGTAAATCACACACACATACACACATTCTGGGGGAGGGTTTTATTAAAAATTAACAATGTCCCTGGCTAGTAAACAGCTCTTTGAACTTACCAAGTTTTTTGTCCCAGTCCCTTCCAGTGAATCTCGCAATTGCAAACTCCACCGTGAGGGGAGGTGCAGAGGACCCAGTCAGGGCTGGAAGTCAGCCCTCATTCTCAGGATGGACAGGGGCCTGGGCCTCACACATGGAGGTGTTGAGAGGCCCAGTGTGGTGAGGGTCCAGGAGGATCTGTCAGAGCAGGCTTTCAGAAATGGGGGTTTCCACCGGCACAGATGGACCAGCCTAGTGCAAAGGCTGGGGAGGAAGGGTCCCAGGGGCAGAGGCCAGAATTCCATCCAGAGGGGGAACAGCAGAAGCAGCAGAAGTGGACACAAGGGAGGGCTCCTGGCTGGCAGGGTTGTGGATGGAAATGAAGAAACCAGAACAGAGAGAGGGCAGATGAAGAGAGGAGGGCTCCCAGGGCCTTCCCTGTCCACCTAGGGAACCTGGATTCTGGTGGCTGCGGAAAAGTTCTGGGAATGAGAACCCACAGCCCGCTGGCTACCTGGCTTCATCACTTACTCTCTGTGTGACCCCTAATTTATAAAACACGGGTGATAACAGAAATCCCTGGGAGGATAACTGGAAGGGCTGGATGGGAGGACCAGGCCCAAGAAGCACGGTGCGTGCTTTCCGTAAAGGGCTGCTCCTTACTAACTTCTTCGGGAAGAACTGGACAAAGCGCCTGGCGGCGGGTGATTCAGCTAGTTAAGTGGATCAAATTAACCAGGTTTTTCAACCCAGATTCACCCTTCCTGAAGAGACAGATCCGAAAAGAGCTGGCGAAGGTGTTTGTAAACAAGAAAAGTGCAATTCGAAGGTTGCCGCCAGCGACAACCAGCGAGGCTTAGGGCTGGAAGCAAGAGTCATCTCTTCCCCGGGGGCAAGGTTCAAGCCGCGCAGATGGGGACATCTTTGCAGTCCTCCCTCCCCGTACACAACACACACACACACACACACACACACACACACACACACACACACACACACCAAGCCCCCTCACCCCCAACCACGTCCCGAAGCAACACCCAGAGTCCCTCGGGGACATGCGATGTATAGCCCTCTGTGTCGTCCGGCCAATGGAGCTGGCAGAGAGAGGAAGGCAGGGAGGCCGCGGCCTCCGGGTCCTCAGCGCCGCCTCCCCGGAGGAAGGCGGGGGCGGGGAGGAGGGGGTGGGAGGAGGCGGAGGGCGGAGGAGGGCGGCGCGCTGCGAGGTTATTTGTGGTTCGCTTTGATCCCGAGGGGGAACCTGAAACTCTCACATTCCTGGCATAGCAGCCGCCTCCGGCGCTGGCCGACCCTGGGGCTGCGTGCTGGGGCCCAAGCGGCCAGAGCGTCGGCGCCACGGCCGAGAGCACACCTCAGCCGCCGCGCTGAGCCGAGCCGGGCCAGGCCGGGTCGTCGGGTCTGACAGCGCCGAGCACCCGCGGGCCGCTGCGGTAAGGAAGGCCGCTCGGCGCTTTGGGGAGCGCGCGGGACCGCAGAGACTCGCCCCAGCCGAAGCCCGAGCCCCGCCGCAGCCTGGGCTTTTCCGGGAGCGGGAGCGGAGCGGACCCAGCGTCCTCCAAGGCACAGCGCGCCTTTCCCGGCAGCCGCGAAGCAGGGCAAGGACCGCTCCGCCCGGGGGTGTCTCTCGAAGGCGCGCGGGTCTGCTGGGGCTGGAGGAGGGGGGGCAGCCTCTAGGGAGAACGTAGTGGGTGTTTGGGGTCGCGGGTCGGGAAGAGGGGATGCCAGGGGATGCGGATCTGGGCGGAAGACGCCGCTTGGAGCTCAGTTTGCAGCGCCCTGGGGGCTGATTTGGTTAGGTAGGGGTTACAGGTGTCTTTGCCCCCCAACTAGCCCAAGAATTCCTCTTTGTCTTCCTTGGAAAATCCTCTCTTGAGCCACGGTCCGGCTCTCACTTAGAAAGAATGCAGCTTGCCGTCCAGCCCGCTGACGTCAGCGCTGGAGCATTTGGAAAACAAAGAGGGCTCGGGAGGGAGGGAGGGAGGCGGCTCCACGACGCTTAAAGACCTCGCCGGACCACGGGCTACCGTCGTCCACCCAGCTCCCGGCGCAGCGGCGGCCACCGGGTGCTCGTAGTCAGCCAGGAGTCCGGGTAGGGCGGGATGAGGTGCGGTCTGACTAGAGACCCTCGCTTTGGTCCCTTAGGCGAGCGTGAGCCCAGGCAAAGGCCGGAGTTGCGTGCTTGCTTAGAAGAGGGTGTTTCAGAGACCTGGGCGCGCTAGTGCAGCAGGGGTGCACGGCCCGGGTCGCGGGCGCAGATTTTAGTAACGGCTCAGCTGAAAGGATGTGCATCCGAGGGTCTTGACCGGGACAAACGCGGGATGAGAGGCGCGGGAGGTGTTCCCTGCACCCAGGCACACTGTTGGTGGGGAGAGGGCCTGGAATCTGTCTGGAAAGCAGCATTCTCCGGTCCTCCTCGGCTGCAGTCAGCCCAGACAGTGATTAACTTAGGAATGCCCGGTGGATGAAACGCTAGGGAGAATTGATTCAGGTTTGTTTTGCCTCGGGTAGCTCTAGAGTCTTGCATCTCCCCTCCTTGTGTGTTTGGGGCGGGGGGAATGAGGGGGTGCCAGGAAGGATGAATACAGAGTACCCTCCAGACGCATCTCCCTCTCCCCGGTTTTGGGCAGCTGGGAGGAGGGAGTGGAATGGCTGCTCTGCCAGTTGGCCAAGCCCTAACTTGAGCAGGGCACTGGGGCTAGTTTTGGGGCAGAGGAGGGGCTGCGTTCCTCCTACTGTCCTCCTCCCGTGCACACAGGACCTCCGGAGGTGTGGGTTTTGTTTGATCTTCCCTGAATCCCAGTTTGGAGGTCTGTGGTAGAGGAGGCTGTGGAAAGGAAGCTGGGTGAGGTGGGCAGCCTGCCAGGCCATGAGCCACTGGGAGCCCAGGCTCAGAAGGGAACACCTTCCGCAGGAGATACTATCTCCCTGCAGTTTAGGCGCAGAGCCCCCAGCCCCAGGTTCCTGCAGCCAAGAGCCTCCCCGCTCGCTCCCTTACTTCTTCAGTCGGCTCAAGTGGTGTTACCGATGTCAAGATGCTGATGGCCCATCATCCCCTGCGTGCCTAGAGGGCCATCAGGGCACATCCAAGGAGCAAGTGTGTGTGTAGCTGGGGGTGGTAATCATAAAATCGAAGACATCGTGCCACCCTTTCTTTTTACCTGGAGCACGTGTGAACTTACTGTCAGCGTACAGACTATGTGACTGGCCCACAAACCTTGATGGGTGGCACCTTTTTGCCTCATCTCACAAAACCATTGTCCTATTATAGTCTCTCTTCTTTCATCCCTTATTCACCAATCCAGATGCATTTCTTCCTTCTTCCTGTTCACCTTGCAGAGTGACTGCCATGACAGGGAGGGCTCAGCAGAGTAAAGGGTGGTGAGTTAGCTGTGCCAAGGCATGCTTCATCCTAGACGGTCCTGGGGGCTGTTTGCCTAGGGCGTCTACCAGGCTGGAATCATTCTTTATCACCTGCCAATAAACTGGGGCCCTGTCCACCCCTGGACTGGAAGGCTCAGTGGTTAGAGCTGAATTAGGCCTGCGCTAGAGTCACTCATCAGGCTCTTTGATGGGAAGCTGACTGCAGGAGGCCAAGGTTCCTGGTGTCTGGGTTATTGGTGTTTTTCTCTAGGCACAGTAAGTCTCCATGAATATGATTATAATGGCAGTCCTTTGCCAGGGATTTACAGTACACCAGGAGCTCAACAGCCATTGCCTGTTTTAATTCTCAACTCTGTGAGGCTAGCATTATTCTTTCATATTTCCGATGGAGAAACGGAGGCTCAGAAGTTAAGTGACTTGCCTTAATCAGTAGATGGCGGCATTGGCAGTTGAACCCAGGCTTGTGTGCCCCTCCATAGCCTTGCTCTTTACCATCATGCCTTTGACCAGACAGTAATGGAAAGTCCCCCCCTTTCCCATGTGCTCCCACTGAGTGGTCTTCTTTCTCTCCTCCCAGGTGCTCTGGGGCCAGGTGCTGCTGGCCTTTGTCCAGGCGGTTGTGTGCAAGCCCAGGAAGCATGAGGACACTGGAAGACTCCTCGGGTACGGTCCTGCACCGCCTCATCCAGGAGCAGCTGCGCTATGGCAACCTGACCGAGACCCGCACGCTGCTGGCCATCCAGCAGCAGGCCCTACGGGGTGGGGCTGGGGCTGGGGGCACAGGGAGCCCCCAGGCCCCCCTGGAGATCGTGGCCCCCGAGGACAGTCAGGTGCTGCAGCAGGCCACAAGGCAGGAGCCCCAGGGCCAGGAGCACCAGGGCACCGAGACCCACCTGGCAGAGAACAGCCTCTACCGGCTGTGCCCACAGCCTGGCAAGGGCGAGGAGCTGCCCACCTATGAGGAGGCCAAAGCCCACTCGCAGTACTATGCGGCCCAGCAGGCGGGGCCCCAGCCACATATGGGGGACCGGGATCCCCACGGGGCCCCGGGTGGCATTCGGAGGCAGGATGAGGCCCTGCGTGAGCTGAGGCACGGGCACGTGCGCTCCCTGAGCGAGCGGCTCCTGCAGCTGTCCCTGGAGAGGAACGGGGCCCGTACCCCCAGCCACATGAGCGCCTCCCACAGCTTCCCCCAGCTGGCCCGCAACCAGCAGGGACCCCTGCCCAGGGGCGCCCCTGCAGAGGGCCCGGAGCCCCGCGGACCTCCACCTCAGTACCCACACATCGTGCTAGCTCATGAGACCACCTCCGCTGTCACCGACCCGCGGTACCGCACCCGTGGCAGCCCGCACTTCCAGCATGCGGAAGTAAGGTAACTGCCCACCTCGGTCTTCAAGCTCTTGGCTTCCAGCGTAGTTCTCCCAGGGTGAAGAGCCTCCAGAATCCTGGCGAGCTCCAGAGGAAGGCCGATGATACCCTCTCCCTCCCGAGATGGGAGCTAATGCTGGAAGGAAAGAGGGATTTAGCCAGGGTCACATGAGAACTTAGCGGCATCCCTTGCTTTAATTTGGAGGTGGACACCATTGTCTAATTGTCTGTAGCAGTTGAGTAACTAGGGTTTTCAGAGGCTATGAATTACAGCAGGGGGTTAAAGGTTGGGTTTCAGAAAGAACTTGCAAAGACAAGGGTTGGGAATCATTGCCAAGCTGTTTCCAAGTTAAGTGGGAAGAAGGTGGAACCTCCTTCTCTGGAGATTTCTAAGAACAAGTGGACATGTTTGCTTTCTGTGATTACTGGGAGGCATTCCTAACTGTAGGCAGGAAGAAAGGACCAGATGGCCTCCTTAGGGACCTCTCCCCGCTCCTGCACCAGGGCGGGAGCTGCCCTGTCCCTACCATTCATTTCCTTTCATGTTTTTCTGTGTGGTCCATGTGGCTGGAGCCTGGAGTAAGAGAGGATTCTTGGTCCAGGTGAGCCCCTTTCTGTGGAGGCTCCGGAGAGGCTGCTGGGGGGAGGGCTTAGTGTTTGATTCTCAGTGTGAAGGGAAGCCTTTAGAGGATGCGATTTGGCTTGCCTTTTTAAAACGGTTCCTCTGCTGCATGTAGAGAATGGATTCTAGAGGCTAGAATGGAAGCAGGGATTCCCGGGAGGGGCAGGACGCCCAGATAGTTGGCAGAAATAGGGTTCCTAGAAATGAGGCTATCGCTTGGCCCCGCACCTTCTCCTGAGAAGCTGACACACGCCCTTTTCACACGCCCTGCATCTCCCCCGCATAGGGGTCCAGGAAGCCCCACCAGAGGAGCCTGAAGGTTTGCAGACTCCCTCTTCCTCTGATGGCCCAAGGTCCAAGTCTGGTTCTCTTCGTGCCTGCTGAGTCCTCATTTAGTCACCCACTTTCCCACTGTGTGCCCTTTCCCGGGAAAGATGGCTTTCTTAGCTCTCGAGAAATGAGTGACGTGATAGCTTGGAATGAAGGGACCAGAAGATGGAGCCTGTGGGTTTTCGCCACCCTCCACCTCCCAGACCCCCCTACCTTATCTCCTTTCTCAGGGCTCCGTCCTGGGAGAGTTTCGGAAGCTGAGTCGTGGTTTCTTCTCTTGGACCAGCCTTATTGAGCCCTGTCAGGAAAAGATAATATCGTGGAAAGGAAGTAGACTGTTTGCAGGAGAACAAAAAAAGAGGGAGGGGGAGGGGCGAACAAGGGGAAGGGAGAGCAAGTGTGAAGGAAAGGAGGCTGTATTCTTTCTTGGAGCCAAGTCATCCCCAAAGAATGCCATTTGTGTCTGCCTGGCCCAGGGCAGGGGGAGCAAGTTCAAGAAGCAACCCCAAGATGCCACATTTAGCAGCACAGGGAGAGTTTGCACATTCCAATGGGGACTCTCAGCTCTCACTGGAAGCTCTACCTTGGGCAGTAAGAGAAATACATCTGCCAGCCTCTCCTTTGGCTGATCCGATGAGACTTGCTTTCTGGGAACTTGGGGCAGGGACTGTTCTTATAGCCTAGGGTCATAAGAGGGGCAGGGGAGCCCGGAGTCTGGAGGGGGAAGGATGAAGGGGAGGGATGAGGGGAAGGGCAGGCATAAGTGCTGAGGTGATGGACTCATGTGGGGCGTCTGGGACTTGGGAAAGTTCCTGGTGAAACTGAGGCCATCACCTCTTTTACACTTAGAGCCACAAGGCCCCAGAAAGGCTCTGTGACCCCACAGGCCTCTTACTCTGCTCCTTCCCTTGACGTGGGGCCCTAAGGCTGACGTTATACCAGTAGGACATTGTCCCTAAACTCAGGCTATTGTCATAGTCCTGAGGCAACCACTACGCCCCAGAAAATCCAGTGTTTGGGTCACATTTACTCTTTGAGCAGAGAGTACGCTGCGGTCTCCACTAGGAGAGACGGAGGATGGGCCGTCATTGTGGGAACGCCCACTGCAGGCCCAGCACTCTGCCAGGCAAATGTAGCCCTCACAAACCCCCTTGAGGCTGAGAACCTTACTTTCATGATTAAGTAGAGTCCTGCCGCACCATGGGCTTAAACGCTGGAGCCGGAGTTTGAATGCCTATTTTGTCAGACTCTGGAGCCCAGACTCTACCCCTGACGTCTGTCTCGCCGCTCTAACCTTAGCCGCAGTCTTCTAAAAATGTTTCTTCAAGGGGTGACGGGACCCAAAATAGGAGGGAGAAGAAGTGCGTGTGAGCGCAGGGCCTGACACCAGGGGCCGGAACAGACACCAAGTGGCCCAGGGGCCTGGAAGTTTGTGTGTTCAGTCATGATGGATGTGACCTCCACACTCAGAAAGAGCCTTCTATTGATGAGAAGGGTCAGGAGTGCACTTTTCAAGATCTCTTCTTTAGCTCGGGTTGCTAGGACTGCTCAGGCTGATCCCCAGGGCCTCGGCCACAGTGAGGCTGGGCATGAAATAAACATGCTCATGTTAATCCCCTCCAGCCCTGCTCCCCTGGCCCTTGAAGGTCTTGGGGACGCCATGTGGAAAGGCCTTCCCCACCAGTCGCTGCCTCACGCTGTGGGGAGGCTGTCTGCCCAAGAAGGCTGGGGCGACTCGGGGTGGCTTCTCGGTCTCTGAGCACCTACTCTTCTGTTCCCCAGGATCCTGCAGGCCCAGGTGCCCCCTGTGTTCCTCCAGCAGCGGCAGCAGTACCAGTACCTGCAGCAGCCCCAGGAGCACCCCCCGCCCCCATCCCCGGCTCCCCTCAGCCAGGGCCTGCTAGGCTCCCTCAGCCTACCAGGGTTGGAGGCCCCAGCAAGCACCCAGGCCTCCTCGGGCAGTGCCCACCTGGCCCAGATGGAGACTGTGCTGAGGGAGAATGCCAGGCTGCAGAGGGACAACGAGAGGCTGAAGAGGGACCTGGAGAGCTCGGCGGAGAAGGCCGGCCGCATCGAGAAGGTAGGCCCTGCTGGGGCCTCGGAGGGGCAGGGAGAAGAAGGGACCCCGACGGGGCTGGCCTGGCTGGGCTTCTCAGCCGTCCCTCAGCCCCCGCCCCCATCCCTCGTGCACCCTCCCTGGCTGACTCCAGACAGCTGGGGAGCAGCTGGCACAGCAGGCCTGGAGCATGAGCTGTTGCTGCCCAATGGTGATTAGAAAGAGCCCATTCACGGCTCCCTCACACTCACACCCTTCCCCTGCACACACCCCCTCCCATGGACACCTCCCACAGAGAGCCCTTTGTATCCCCCACACAACAGCAAGTCTGTTCCAGGCCAGCCCTGGCCACAGAGGAAGCCCCTCCTCTTGGAAAAAACGAGCGACTTATTGGAGTCACAGGCCAGCGAAGAGCACGTGCGGAACCTGCCAGCCGCCAAGTGGGGGGGCAGCCAGGGCCAGGCTGGCCCTCTGGGGTGGATGGCGGTGGCTGGAGAGGCAAATCCTCCAAGCAGGGGCGGCTCAGGCTGGGGTCTGGTGCTCCCTTCTTAGTGAAGGGTTACCAGCTGTGCGCTCAGCCTTAGCAGGTGGCCCCAGGCCTCCCGAGGCCATCCTGTGGTGTCCAAGATAAGTCCACCCTCCAGACCGTGGTTGGAGTCTGAGTGCCCACTCCTGGGCCCATTGTGCTCAGATTTCTCAGTAGAAGCCAGACAAAAGGAAGATGCTTCTTTCTGGACAGTGGGCCCCAGAAAGCTGCGCTTAGTCACGCTGCAGGCAGCCACTTCCAGAGAACCTGGCCTTGGGTTTGCTCAGGACCTTGGGACAGTTGAAGGGACCCTCGCTTGCCTGTTCCAGCAGTCTGGTCCACCTCTAGAGGCTACAGGCTGTAGCCCGTCCCACCAGAACTAGGTGATTTTTTTGCTGTGGCTTTTGATCCTCTTCTCTCTCACCCTTTCTGATGGAGAATAGCAGATCAGCCGGGGTCTGTGGAGGGGACCTTGATGCCACTCCCTCCCTGGGAGCTATCCCCTTCCTTCAGCTCTGCTGTCTGCCTCTTGCAGCTGGAGAGCGAAATCCAGCGGCTCTCTGAGGCCCACGAGAGCCTGACGAGGGCCTCTTCCAAGCGGGAGGCCCTGGAGAAGACTATGCGGAACAAGATGGACAGTGAGATGAGACGGCTGCAGGACTTCAACCGGGATCTGAGAGGTGAGGACGGCTTACCCAGGTGGAGGGGTGGGGAGTGCCTGCGGACAGCTTGATCCCGCTGTTCTAGGGAATAATTCAGAATCTGTCCTCTGCAATAATAGTGTAAATCGACTCAAAGGAGACTAGGCTGAGACTCCTTGGGGAGTCTTGTCTCTGTGTTCTAGACCTTAGGGCCCCTCATGGAGCTCCCACCCATGTGGCCCAGGATGACCTGGAGCTTCCCTATGAGCCCACCCCCAACTTGGAGAATGCAGCCCGACAGATAGGACCGAGGGGACACCCCAGCAGGCGACTTCACCTGTATTCAAACATTTTTCCTTAAAACCTCTTTTCTTTATTTGAAACAGAGAGATTGGAATCTGCAAACCGGCGCCTGGCAAGCAAGACACAGGAAGCGCAGGCAGGCAGTCAGGACATGGTGGCCAAGTTGCTGGCTCAAAGTGAGTAGGGGTCCCACTCAGGAGCCTGGCCAGAGGTGTGGCCAGGACAGCCCCTCAGCACAGGGAGGATCGGCCTCCTCTATCAAAGCAGTGCTTGGAGCTTGGGTTTACTGAATGTCTACTACACACCCAGCAGTGGACTAGACCTGGGGGAGGGGTAGTTTCTGAAGAGGAAAAAGATCTGGTTCTCTGTGTATTGGGGAAATCAGTGGATCCAGAGGGATAGCTGGGGAGCTGTGGTTTGCTGAGCTGTGGTGCTGACCATCGGTTCGGTGTCCTTCAGAAGGGGGAGGCCAGAGAGCCTTGGAGACAGGTGAGATGAGAGAGGAGGAAGAGCCTGAGTCTCCCAGGGGGTGCCCGGAGGAATGCGGGAAGCTGGAGAGCATGGTGAGGCTGGGCCATAACAGGTGGAGGCACCAGCCAAAAATGGGGCGTAACCAACAGGGCAGCCCAAAGAAGGGGCTCAGGAGGCTCCCCTAAAGAGGGTGGTCAGAGGCTTCTTGAAGAACAGATGAGCTCATTGTTGACTCATCCGTTCAGTCACTCATTTGTTCACTAGCACGGCTGTGCTGAGCCCCTGGCCGGCGTGGAGCACAGCAGGAACAGGTCAGGAAGGTGCCAGGGCAGGGAGGTCAAGAGAGGCAGTGAGCTTGAGGAAGGAGCAGGGTCTTCCCACCCCGGGTTTCAGGCAACAAGGGTGGCCTGGCCCCAGAGGCGAGATGAGGAGAGGTCCCCAGCAGCCTGAGAGAGGGGCTCTGTGGGGTAGCAGGGTGGGGAGCAGGCCACAGGTGAAGAAGCAGCAGGATAGCTCAAGTGGAGGTTCGAGCAGGGAGTTTGGGGGAAGGGGGAGGACAAAGGGAGCCCCGAGCTCAGCAGTAGGAAGAAGCTGCAGCAGTCAGAAGAGACAGAGAGGCAGTTATTTATTAAACTCCTCCTGTATGCTCTTACTACGTGCTATAGTGGTGTTAGGGTGTTTGCAAAGGAGTGGAGTGGGGGCGGCTGGTGTCCGGGCGAGGGTGGCTTCGAGGAAGGAGGAACACATTCAGAAAGCCTGCTGTGCTGAAGCTGGATACTTAGGGGGTGTCCAGAAGTGGAGGAGCAGCTTGAGGGCTGAGCTCTGCTGGCAGCACCTCCCTCCTCAAGGAGGGCTCGGCCCTGGACAGGGCCGACCGGAGCCCAGCACTGAAGGGCTGGGGGGTAGGGGTGGGCAGGGGGCAGGCGGGGCTGTACTGGCGGGAGGCGATGACTTAGGGTCTCTGGGAGGTGGGGAGGGGACGGCCCCGGGGGTCCCGTTTGGAGTCCGGGGAGGGCGGGTTTCTGGAAGGAGGCAGAATGGGGCGCCCTGTAGCAGAGGGCCGACTTTGGGGGCCGGGCTCTGCCAAAGAAAGGAAGTCACCGGCGGGTTTCTGGGAGCGGACAGGGGAGGGGCGAAGGGGGAGACCGGCCTGGAGGCGTTTCCGCTCCCCGGGGAGCGAGCGCCAGGCTGTTCTTGGCTCCGGGCTGGAGCCATTAATCTGGCAGCGGCGGGTGACCTGGATGCCAGGCATTCCTGAGCCCGGGCTGTTCCGCTGCGCCCCGCCCCGCCCCCGCCGCCGCCGCTCCCTCCCGCGCCCCGCCCGCCCGCACTGCGGGAGGAGGGAGGACACTGGGACAAAGGGACTGGGACGTGCCGGTGGGGCCTCGCTTTCCCAGGGGGAAAGGCCTTCTGCTCCCTCCACTGCTCGCTCGCCCTTGGCCCCTCGCCCTGTCTCCCTGATTCGCGGCCACCCCGCCTGGGAGCGCCCCCGCCCCCTGCCCGCCAGACAGGCCCAGGGTTTTATCCTGGTGGCTGGGGATGGCCAAGGTCTCAGACTTCCCAGCCCCTGCCGGGGCCTTAGAGGTGTGGGAGGTGGCAGGAACTTCTGGAAGCCAAAGGCTGGGTCCTGGGGATCCTCCCCAAGGGCTGAGGGAAGCCATGCAGCCCTTCCTTGCTCCCAATAGCCATGGGGAAACCAGAACTCCCAGGGAAGATGCCTCTGGTTGATCTCACCTTTTTTCTGGAGTCAGTCAACACTAGTAGGGAAGTGTGGCCACTATCGCCAGTGCCATCTGCTTTTCCTACTAGGCAAGCCATACAGACCTCCAGCTCAGGTCAGGCCCTGTCCTCCCTGGGGAGCTGACCTTGAGTCCTGAGGCCTGGTTGTCCCAGCCCTGTCCCCCTTGGGCAGTTTCTTCCCACTGAGCCTCAGATTCTGAGGCTGTAAGATGGGGGCATCATAGACTGGGATGAGATGCAAACTCTGTAAGCTGTTGGGCTCTGTGAAGCCTCCCAGGATGGGGTCACTACCTCCAGGTCCAAAGTCCCAGTCAGCACTCCCGCCTGCCCCCTCCACTCCACAGGGGTCAGGCCAGCTTGGGATGAAAGGCTCAATTTCAGTGTTACTGAGCTCTGCCATCTTTTCCCTCCACCCCAAAGAATGAGGCCAGCCTGGACCCAGCCTTCTGAAATCCAGCGTGAACCAGAGCTGACCTGGGTCAGTCGCCTGTGTCCTCCCTCTCTGCCCCAGGGCCCTGAGTAAATGAATCCTCCCTTCTGCCTGCCAGGTCCCAAGCCTTCACTCGTCTGTTCCAGAGCTTGTACTGTCCTATGTGATAGGTATAAAGATTAAAGATGGCTCAAAGATCAAAATTAATTAAAATTAAATAAAATGAAGAATTCGGCTCTTCCCTCACACTAGCCACGCTTCCAGTGCTCAGTAGCCCCGCATGCCTAGTGGCTACTGCACTGGCGGGCACGGTGTAGGACCAGCCCGTTACGACAGGAAACTCCACCGTGCTGATAGTGCTGCCCTAGAGAGTGCCTTTGAGTCCACCAGGCAGGCCCCAGAGCCTCTGCCCTCCAGCAAGGCGGGCAGCCCACACACTCTGCGGGTAGGGGCACCTGGGTCCACAGAGTGAGCCCTGGAGCCCACTTCGGCAGCCCTCTAGGTGTGAGGGCCTCACACCACAGCCAAGCAGCCTAATCCATCAGAGGCAGGCTGACTTGGGTCCCCATCCTGGCAGCACCATTCACCTCCTATGTTTCCTCCCCTTTAAGTTGAGGGGTCACAAATCCTGCCTCAAGGGACTGTTACTGGAGGCTTTGGTGGAATAAGATGTATAAGTGCCTGGCTCCTGGGGCAGCACACGGTGGTCTCTTCCCCTCTTCTTGATTCTTCCACTTGAATGATGACCACACGACAGTCCACCTGAGCCTCCGTTTTCTCATCTGCAAATGGGCGTCACAGTTCCTACCGGGTCCAGTCTCTAGTGTCACCGTGAGGCTCGAGGGGAACTGTGAATGTTTTTTGGAAATGGTGACACCTGGCACAAGTGGGCAGTGTTTGGGGCTCTCTCTTGGCAAGACCATGTCCCAGCAGAGGAGCAGTGTAGCCCAGTGACTACTGCAAGGGCCCCGGCCTGGCACTCTCATTTACTCATGACTTAACCTGAGCCTCAGTTTCCTGGCCCATGCAATGGGGTTAATAAGGGTACCTAACTCGTAGGTTGTGGGGAGGATAAGATGCAGTCGTGCTGCTGCAGTGGTCAGCCCAGAGCCCAGTACGTGGGGGGCGCTCCGTGGGGCCAGCGAGGCGGCTGCCGTCACTGACCAGGCCCCCCCTCTTCATCCCTGCAGGCTACGAGCAGCAGCAGGAGCAGGAGAAGCTGGAGCGGGAGGTGGCACTGCTGCGCGGAGCCATCGAGGACCAGCGGCGGCGGGCCGAGCTGCTGGAGCAGGCTCTGAGCAATGCCCAGGGCCGGGCGGCACGAGCCGAGGAGGAGCTGCGGAAGAAGCAGGCCTACGTGGAGAAGGTGGAGCGGCTGCAGCAGGCCCTGGGGCAGCTGCAGGCTGCCTGCGAGAAGCGTGAGCAGCTGGAGCTACGGCTGCGGACGCGCCTGGAGCAGGAACTCAAGGCCCTGCGTGCGCAGCAGGTGAGCTGGGAAGACCCACGGAGGTGGCAGAACTGGAGCAGCATCAGAGGAGGCCAGCTTGGGAGCCCCTGCTGAGATCCAGGCCAAGCCCCCTTGGAAAGCCAGGGTGATCTGTGCCGGCCTTGCTGAAGGCCCCTCCCAGCCACCAGTCTTAGCAGAGGCTTTGCCACGGGGCCGTGTGCCGACCTCGGGGACTCAAGACTTGGGCCTCTGTCCTCAGCAGCAGCACAGGTTGGCACACTTGGTCTCTAGAGAAAGTCACTCAGGAGCATTGATAGAGGAGACTAGCCACCTCTTGTGTGTCTCCTCAGGATCCTGGGAGAAGATAGTCGCCCAGATCCTGAGTCTTTATCCTCACTTTGGACTGTGTGAATAGCTCTTGTGTTCACAGACCAGATAGGGTTCTGTCTCCACTCCCAACCTTACCCTTCCCACAGAGATAGGGTGACCAGACCTCCTGGATTGCCCAGTTCTGTCCTAGTTTACACCAGTTGTCCCAGTGTCATTGAGTTGCACCCCTTTCCCGGATTGGAAGATAATTTATGTGGTCGCTATGCAAAGGCAGACCTGATCTTCTCACACCCTTGGCCGCAGGATTTGGGGCGGGGGTTCAGGGACCCACGCCTCCCCTTTGTCTCTGGGTGGAAGCGGGCTGCGAAGAGTGTACGGGGAGGCTGACCAAGCCCAAGGCTCGGTGAGAGTCCTCCTGTGGAGGCAAAGACCTGTGGCCGACACGCCCCAGCTGCCGCCCCTGACCACGGTGCTCCTCTCTCTGCAGAGACAGGCAGGCAGCCCCGGTGGTGGTAGCGGCGGTGGGTCCCCGGAGCTCAGTGCCCTGCGGCTGTCGGAGCAGCTACGAGAGAAGGAGGAGCAGGTCCTGGCACTGGAGGCCGACATGACCAAGTGGGAGCAGAAGTATTTGGAGGAACGTGCCATGAGGCAGTTTGCCATGGATGCGGCCGCCACGGCTGCCGCCCAGCGCGACACCACTCTCATCCGGCACTCCCCCCAGCCCTCACCCAGCAGCAGCTTCAACGAGGGCCTGCTCACCGGCGGCCACAGGCATCAGGAGATGGAAAGCAGGTTGGGCATTACAGGCCGGGCACCTGAGTGGGGGTAGGGGGGTGGCGATGTCAAGTCCCTGCCCCGTCCTTAATCCGTGATAAACACCCCTCGCCCCACCTGGCCTAACAATCCCTCCTACTTCTGAGCTGACCCCCGTGCTTTTGGCATAGCTGGCATCATACACGTATTCTTTCCCAGAGGTACCAACCAAGTCCTTGGTCTGCCCAGGAGACCCCACTGTTGGATGCCATCCAAGGCTCTGGGACTCTATCCCCTCCCCCTCCCCCTCCCCCATGTAAATCAGAGAGCAAGACTTTCCTACTGAGTCCACACCATGTACCACCCCCAGAAGGAATGTGGCCGAGGCCTCCGGCCTGGGGGTAGCTAGTATTTTCTCTCCAAAAACAATTTCAGAGGCCCCACAAGATTTCCATTTAACCTATACCTGGCTCAAAAGCACAAGCACGTTGACTGAGCCCGTTTGGTCAACAGCCCTGGGGGTGGTCCTCCAGGACAGGGATTGTACCATTGCTGTTATTGGATGAACCCAGAACCTGCCCTTTGATGACCTGCCTTTGCTGGTGTGAGAAGGGCCCAGCACTTCACGCATGGGCAATTTTCAGAGCATCCAGTTCCGGAGCTGTGATGGCATTTCTGAAGGCCCCCTCCTGCCCCTGCTGCAAGGCCAGGAGAGCCCAGCCTGGTTGTAGGAAAGGCTTTCCCTCCAACGTCTACAAGGCGGGAAGGACGGGGGCTGTTGGATCTGTAGGTCCGAAGATGCAAGCATGACCTCTCACCCCTCAGGTTAAAGGTGCTCCATGCCCAGATCCTGGAGAAGGATGCGGTGATCAAGGTCCTTCAGCAGCGCTCCAGGAAGGATCCTGGCAAGGCCACCCAGGGCTCCCTGAGGCCCGCCAAGTCGGTGCCATCTATCTTCGTGGCTGCAGCAGCAGGGGCCCAGGGCTGGCAAGGGCTCTCCTCCAGCGAGCGGCAGGTGGATGCCCCTGCCCGGCTGGCTGCAGGTGAGAGGAGGCCGGTAAGCGGCAGAGGCAGAGGCTAGGGTGTCCTCAGGCCTTTCCTCAGAACTGAGGCTCAGAGGAGCCAGGGCGTCCCAGCCCCTCACCCAGGGAAGCTGGTTTATACTCTGGCTCCAGTGATCCTGCAGCCCACAGCTGTCCCCCTGGTGTGAAGAAGCAGGCTGTAGCCCCCATCTCTGGAAATTCCACCACCCTGGCCCCAGCCACTTACCATCTAAGTAAAACTAGAGCTCCCTGTACAGATGTACCTTCTGGGCCAGCCCTTCCACTCCCCCTTCTAAGCAGATGCCACAGAAATCTGAGAGTCCCTACTGGTTTTAAGATTTAATCTACACCCCTTTAAGAAAGCCTCTTCTACTCGAAGTTTTTGGAACCCAATCCAACCTGATAGGTATTCCCATTTGGAAACAGGAGCGTTTAGTTGTAATCGAAGTTCTTGCAAATCAAGAGCAATTCGCATCCCTAATAGGTACAGTTAAGTAGGGGTGTTCTTCCTGGGGGCTCCATCTTATGGACAAGGCAATAACTGTGAACCTCCTGCCTTTCCAGCAGACAGGGCCCCAGCGGAGGAGCCAGTGGCCGAGGCTCCCCTAGCTGCCCACGCCAAACATGGGAGCAGGGATGGGAGCACCCAGACTGACAGCCCCCCAGACAGCGCCGCCGCCTGCCTGGGCCTGGAGCCCGACGGCCTTCTGGGGTGCAGCAGTGGCCAGAGGACAGCCTTGCTGGGTAAGTCCCCTTCCCCCCCCACCCCCCGACTTCTCTGCGGGGCTGAGGGCATGTTGGGGTGTGAATTGGGGCCCCTGACCCTTTATTCCCAGACCCGGCCCCACTCACTGCCCACACTCCACAGGGAGCCCTGCACAGGGATGGGTGAGCAGGGTGTGAGGCCCACCACAGTACATATGAGAGCTGGTTGGATGCATGAATAGGGGAACTGAAAACCCTGATTACAGACAGATCCACCTGGGAGGCTCTTTATCTTCTCTTTGGAAGTCACTTTGGAAGATAATGGAGCTTGGTGAGTTACCCTTCCACTCAAGTTAGGAGACTTTGTTTAAAAAGAATCCGGGAAGGAGAAATTTGAGAAGATGCCATTACTGTGTTTGCTGCCTTCCACATTAGCCTTTGCGTATTTGCCTGGCCTCACCATCTCGGAAAACCACAGGCATGAAAAGAATGCGGCAGCCTCCCTCCCTCGGGGCTCTCCACCCTCCCTCCGAGCCCTCCGACCAGTTCCAAGTTGTAAACAACTGTGTCTTCCACGCTGGAGGCTGGTGGTCTGGACCGAGAGCCCAGAGGGAGCAGAGCTTTGTGCTTAGGTTGGCCAAGTTATGGCGACCTGGGCAGCTGAGTTGGGAAAAGTTGGTGGAGATAGATCCTATCTTTCAAACGTGGTAGGATTTAAAAGAGCAGTGTGGTAATGCTCGTTGGCATGTGCCTGTGTTCTTATCTCTCCAGATTCTGTTGCTACATCCAGAGTCCAGGACTTGTCGGACATGGTGGAGATACTGATCTGAAGGAGGTGGTGCCTTGGGGACTCCGAACCACTCCCTGCTCTCCTCCGCCCTCTGCCACGTGGCCATTCCAGCAGGCCCTCCAGAGGCTGCTTCACCGTCCCCCAGCCCAGCACTCATTCCCGTTGACCATCTGGTCCCAGGAGCTGAGGAAGGATGCTGCAGAAGAGAGGGGAGCTGTGAGCCGGCCCCCAGAAGACTCTGCTCCTTAGCCCCACATTCCTCCTGGGCCCACATGGAATGAGGACTGGACCTTAACCTGCTTGCAGCCCAAGGCTTGCTGCCAGGGTAACAACCAAAAGCTCAGAAGGGAGTAGCCCCTTCTGCACCCCCAGTGGACACTCGGGCAGAGGGGGACAGGATATGTTGATTTGGGGCCTGATTGCCAAGGATGGCTGCCTGTGGACGCCAGGTGGGCTGGTTCACTAGTCAGGCCTGGCTCAGTGTGGTCCCTCCAACCTCCTCAGCCCCTCACCGCCTCCTTGGGCTCACCCACACTTGCATCTTGTGGGGCCCGTTGAGGCCACAGCCTCACCCCTTCACTTGGAAAGGACTGGGATGTGCTGTGTGGTTTGTATATAATTCCCTTCCTTGTGGAACAGAAGACTGAAGCGGGCTGCTTCAGATCTGTCCCCTCGTTCTGTGCTCCCATCTCTGCTGTCACGGTTCCGCCCAGTTATCTCCCCTTCTCAAGCCCTTGGCCCGTGATCCAGTTGATCCACGGGATATTGGCTGTCTTTTTCCCCATCTTGAACCCTTTTTGAAATGCCCACGTGACCCTCCCCCACCACCACCATCACCAGCCTCTTGAAATGGCTCCACAGCTCCTGTCCTTGGGACATCCTGTCAGTTTGGTTATGAGCCCTGAGCCAGGTGAAGTGAGCTACCACACCAGTCTGCTGTGGTGGGGTTCCCAGCACCAGTTCTCCCAAAGGAAACTGGAGACATGGCCTTGTTCTCATCAGGGTCTCTGTCCACCCACCCTGGAGGGATTGGGAGACGTGACTCAGATAGTCCTCTGAATGGAGCCCCCGTTACAGCATGGCGCCGTGAGGCTGGCTCCTCGAGCCACCCGTGCCCAGCGCCCTGAAGCAGGGCTGGCGCTTGAGAACTGGAGTGAAGCATCCAATGGCAGCCTGCCAGTGGCCGTGACTTTGACTTCTGGTCTTAAAGAGTCCCCCAGCTCAGCCCCAGGAGCAATTGGTGGGTTTTAGCAGTTTGTCCTGACTGTTTTTAGTTCTCCTTGAATCTTTGTTTTTTTTTTTTTTTTTTTCCTTTACCGTTTTAAGGTTTTATATGTGTTATTTTATTCCCATGGTTCCTCAAGTTTCCTTTTTAAACATTTGCATTTGCTGGACAATTGCATATTTTTTTAAATCTCCCTACCCCTCTTGAAAGCTGAAAAATGCATTTGGTTCATATGCATTGTTTACAAAGAAAAAAAGAAAAAAGAGAAAAAAAGGCAAAAAAATATTGTGGAAGAAAAAAAACAACTTAATATATTTTGGATTAATATTTGGTATTTCTTTTAAAGTATTTTTTTGTGCTGTGAACATTTTCTGCCAAAGACCATGATGTGTGTCTGTATGTTTAAGTTATCGTAAATATTTAAAATGTAAACATGGCTGTTTTGTTATGCCACCCTGTACCAGGATTGCTGCTGCATTCCACTGGGTATAACAGTATTTTAATAAAAAAAAAAAAAATTTATTAAAAGCGGTATCTTTGCACAGGTGAGAGACTACACTGAGAGGGAAAGGAGAGGGGGTAGGAACTTTGGGGGGGCCACCTGTGTCATAGTCCCCAACCACTCTCAGCACTGAGCTGGACCCCTACTCGTCCACCCCACGCTCCTGTATGCCTTGGTTCTTAAACACTGACCATAGCATGTCCATAAAGCACCAGCTCAGGGTGACTGCCATTTCTCATACAAGAGGAGTGAAGGCTGGTTTCCATTTTCTGATTGTGGGAAACCTTTGGGCAAGGCTGGTCCCTCCTTATCTGCAAGGCTAGGAGGCTATCCAGTGTAATTTCTTCTAGGATCCACAAGTCCTGGGAATTTGTGAGGCTGCATTAAGGACAAGGTTGGAATGAGGATGTGGTTGGCTTTCCCCAGAGAACATTTCTCTCAGTCTGGGAGAGTCTGGCAGAGGGGCAGCCTCCCCAGGTAACTTTGTCCTAACTGACTTTGTTTGCCCACACGCTGTGGTTACTCCACAGTAGGAAGGGGTGTCCAAAGGTGGCTTTACCCTTCCTTCCCCCTCCCCAGCGTGGAGTTCCCGTCTGGGACCATCCAAGAGACAGGGAGCCGTGCTGCTTGGAGCCCTGCAGAGGGTCTTCATGTGTGCGGCAGGATCTTGGGCTCTGCCTCCCTCCCTGGCTGTGGCCTCAGCACCCCTGCCCAAGCTCCAGGAAAGCATATCACTCCAAACCACAAAAGAGAAGACATCTCAATCTCAGGGGTCCTTGTATCAGAAACAAAGCCCCTGCTGCCATGAGCCAGTCAGCACAGAGGTTCCCCGTCAGGCACAACCAGCCTCATCAGGCTGTCAGTCAGAAGCCAACCACCAGGCAGAGGGCGGCCAGACAGGCCCGTGATGGGAACGGTCACCTCCACGGCAGTGAGCCAAGTATTTTCAGGGCTGGTGTGGGGACTCAGCAGCCATGTTGATGGGTATCCGAGCAGGATCGTAGAGAGCTTCGCGAGCCGGCCGACCTGCACAAAAGAGATGGAGCCAGACAGGTGGAGGAATTGGGAACGTGCAAGGACCTTCTAGCAACTTTGCGATAGCGATGGGCCCCAGATTCCCCGGCCAGCACAATGCACCCCGTGGCCACGCCTCCACCCCAGCCCCCCCAGGCCACCTCCCACCACGTGGGCAGCATCGATGCCCATCTTCCCAGGCCCCGGACTGTGACTTGCTATGTGGACTGTGGCTAGGTTGCCCTCCTCAGATGCAGGCCTGGTCCTCGGAGGTGGCCCGAACAGTGGAGCTGCTGCTCCCATCTTCTTCCCTCGGCCACACCAGCGCACAGAGACATTCGCTAAGATGTGGTGTCCAGACAAAACGACAGCGCCTGTGGCAGGGCGCTCCAAAGAAGAGCCTGGCCACGAGGCTCCTGTTCACCTCCACCTGCCCCCAAAAGAGCCCTGGAGGGCAGCTCAGACCCGGTGCTATAAGGCCTGACGAGGGCACCATCCCACCCCCAGGACCTGGGCCGGAGGCTTGCAAAGCATCTGTGCCTTTGGCAGGAGCCAGTCCATGAAGAGTCACTTTAATATTTCCTTGGCACGGACCAGGGGGTAGAAGAAACCAGTGTGCACAACACACACACGTGCATGTGCATTTGTGTATGTGTATGTGCACGTGTGTGCCTGAGTGTGCCCCACAGAGAAAGACTGGAGGGGCACCGATATCTTCTGGCTGGTGTCCTTGCCGGGTCACCAGAGCGTCTAGAGACAGGGTCACCAGTGAGTATGAGGGGCCATGTCCTCTCAGAAAAGGGGTGAGTAGGCTTCTCAGTGCCATTTAACGTGCAGTCTAACTAACACAGCTCTGGGCTGGGGACGTGCTGGGGGCTGGCCCTGGGGAGGGGAGTGTCTGCCCATGTACCCGGGCACCCGCGGTGAGGGGGCCTGGGCCATGAGAGGGCCAGTCCCTGGGTCCCACAGGTGGCTCTGCCGGGTGCTTGGAGGCCCAGTTCCTCTGTGAGGGACAGCTCTGCTCTGCCTGCCCTGCCCGCACCCAGTGCCTCCGCTAACAGGGCTGGGAGTACGGCTCAGGAGGGGCCCCCACTGCCCCAGAGGGCGGGAAGGCAACCAGTGGGCGCTGTCCCAGCCCTTTCCTCTCTCTCACCTCCAGGTTAATGGTTAACTCTTCCCCTGGGCCCAGCAGAGCAGGTACCAGGCTCAGAGGGTTTGGTGAAAAATGCCAAGACGCAGGCAGCAAACTGGGGCCCAGTAGCCCAGGAGTGGCTGAAGCCCCTCCACGGGCCCCGGGAACCTGAGCTGGACGGGAACCTTGTTTGCAGTGCCACCGTCTTGTCTCCTAGCTCAGTGAGGACCAGGCCAGGACATAGTAGTCCCTGAACACTGGTCCCTGTGTGTGACCGATGCCTCAAGAAGCAGCCCAGAAGCCCCGGCACCAAGCAGTGCCTTCATGGGCCCGCCACGTCTAGGTCCAAGCTGGGACCCAGCAACCCAGCTCCACAGCAACCCAGATCTCAGCCTTCTTTTTTTTTTTTTTTTTTTTTTATTGAGATGTAATTCACATACCATAAAATCCACCCTTTTGAAGTGTACAATTCAGGGTATTTTATATCACAGCATCCATTTTAAGCCAGCGGTCAACCATGGGTTAGCACCAAACGCCCCGCCAGTAGGCCATATGGACATAATTAGAAGTGCTATTTGATCTGGTGTATTCACACTTGTCGGCTCCTTCTTCTCAAGATGAAGCTTTGATCTTCCTATAGCTGACGGTCTCCTTCTACTGGGCCTGCCCGACAGTTCCAGCACATCCACCCTGGGCCACAAAGAGGACACTGCCTGCTCTGAGCTGGAGCCCTCCGCCATCTGACCCTCAGGCTGCTGGGGCAAAAGTCCTGGTCTGAGATTCAGGCAAGAGGCCCACAAGCGCTGAGCCACCAGGCACCCACTGTCTGCTCAAGATTTTACAGAGTCAAGGGGTGGGTTCAGTTTTGTGGGACCTGAAGTTTATATCATTTGAGGGGTCCCCCTTGAAGAAGAAGAATGCAAAATGGCAAATACAAAAGGAGGTCTAGAGTCTTGGAAGGGGCTTGTTCAAGGGAGCGCCTCAAGGCATAAGCTTCATTAACCTCCCAGTCCGTCTGCTTCTGGGCTTCCGGCATCGAGTGTCCAAACGAACGGTGCCCTGGGAGGCACCATGATTCAATTTGGGCTCATTCTTCTTTCTCTCCGATGAGACTTGGAGCTGGGGATCAATGAAGCTGCAGTTACTCCAACCCAGGACACAAGGAGTGGCTACTCGGTACCCACCTGGGGTACCCAGCTCTTTCCCCTGGGGCAGAGGTGCCTACAACCAGGAGGCCTGGAGGCGGAGAGATGTCGCCACAGAGCCCGGACAATAGGCCTTGCAGAGGACCAGACCCATGGCTGGCCCATGTCCGCCCACTGCTCTCACCCACCGAGCAAAGCTCCAGCCCCCTAGCCAGAGTTTGGTGGGGCCATGGGGTTGGGGTGGGTGCGGGGACACACAGACATCTGACAGTCAGCTCCCCAGGTACCCTGGAGAGCCATGCCAACTTGATGGTGGCAGGGCCTGTCTGTCCGCTTTTGATTCTGAGCTGGCCAAATGTCACAAGCTGTCCTCAGATAAATGCCTCTTGAGAGTCCAAAAACTCCTACCTGCGGCCACATTCCAGGTGTGGTTGAGCAACAATGTGGACAGTTCCCTGCACTGCTTTGCCTCTTCTTGCATCAATTTGGCCTTCTTTTCCAGCTCCAGGAGGCCCTGCCCCATTTCTCCTCTACAGCTTTTGCTTGCTCAACACAATGTGCTGTGGAAATCCTCACAGCGAGTTGCATCAGCAGCAAAAATACCAAAATCACAACCACGGAGTGATTAACTGAGGAAGCCACAGCCGAGGTTCACCCTGAAAACTACAGCAACCTTCTTTAATTTAGAATAAAGGGACTTCCCTTGGGACTTCCCTGGTGGCGCACTGGTTAAGAATCCACCTGCCGATGCAGTGGACACAGGTTCAATCCCTGGTCCAGGAAGATCCCACATGCCAGGGAGCAACTAAGCCCATGAGCCACAACTACTGAGCCTGCGCTTTAGAGCCTGTGCTCCTTAACAAGAGAAGCCACCGCGATGAGAAGTCCGCTCACGGCAACGAAGAGTAGCCACGGCTCACCGCAACTAGAGAAAGCCAGTGTGCAGCAACGAATACCCAACACAGCCAAGAGAGAAAGAAAAGAAGGAGGTGATCATATAAATAAACAAATAAATGAAAAATAAAATAAAGAAAAACAGCCCTCCTTCCCAGAAGCTCTTCTCTAAGGCTTGGGTTCTCTGACTCAGCAAGACTGACTTCTCTTTACTCCATCCTATTTCTCTGTAAGTGACTGGGCTATCTCTTCATTCATTCATTCATTTGCGTTACAGATGTTTATTGAGTGCCCGCCGTGTTCCCAGCACTGGGGCAGGCACTGAGGCTACAGTGATGAATAAGGCAAATTGTGTGTCCAAACACCTTTATGTTCCCACCATCTCTTTTACTGTTATACCCCATCCTGAGCCAAGCGCAGGGGTGGTCAAAGTGTTGACTAGGGCTTCCCTGGTGGCGCAGTGGTTGAGAGTCCGCCTGCCGATGCAGGGGACATGGGTTCGTGCCCCGGTCCGGGAATATCCCACAGAGCGGCTGGGCCCATGAGCCATGGCCGCTGAGCCTGCGCGTCCAGAGCCTGTGCTCCGCAGCGGGAGAGGCCACAACAGTGAGAGGCCCGCGTACCGCAAAAAAAAAAAAAAAGAATATATAATTTCAATCACACAGAGGTTCCTCCTGTCCCCATGCTGGGGTCACAAGTGGCCCTGAACACTTCCTGGACAGTAGCTTCTTAGAATGTTTTGGCCAGAGGGCCGATGCCCCTCTCCTTAGCCAAACCCCCACCATTCTGGAGCTAAGGGAGGACGAAAGAGATTCTACGGGTGGAGTCTTGGGGTCAGAGAAGGAGAGGTTGAGCCCAAGGGCTTGGGCAGACGTGGAGGGGAGTAGCTGAGCAGGTGGCCATAGGTGTGTGAGCCCAGAACCGGCCCTGCAGGATGGCTGGCCCGTGAGGCAGGCCCAGGCACTGCAGGCCACGTGGGCCTCGGCCAGCCCCAGCCATGGGAATAGCTGGTAGAACCAAACTCCCTCTGCCTCCAAGACAGCCACTCCCACCTGCCCCTGCCAGCCAAGGGCTCCCTCTGGGTAAGGGCAACATGGAATTCTTTGTATCAGGATGACAGTTCCCAGCCATGCCCTATGATACTTGAGTCCCAAGAACAACTCACAAGGCTTCAGACCAGAGCCCTGTGCCCACAGCCAGACCAGGCAGGAAGGGGCTCAGGGAGCATTTGCTGCCCTCCTACCCCATGTCGAGCTGATGATGTTTCACCCTCTCAGACCATCTCTGCCAGTTTGTGTATTCAACAAATATCAATTAAGCCCCCACTATGTGCCAGACTATTCTAGGTCCTAGGAGAACATGGAGGACAAAGCAGACAAAAATCCCTGCCTTGTGGAACTTGCATTCAAGCAGCAGTGGGATGGTGGGGAGAAAAACAGGAAACTGAATTAATTTATAGGTGTATTAGAACAATGATTCTGTGGCAAAAAGCCAGTTTATTTTTTTCCAGTCTGCATTTGGATTTCAGGGCAATGTCAAATTGCCATAGATGCTGAAGTATCTATAGGTACTGTAGTACAGAAGTTTCTAAATGCTTACTCTCCATTTCTACACTCACGTCCTCTCCTGCTGCTGGTCCACATTGTGTGAGAAGATGAAAAAAGCTTTGGGAAAAACACGAGTGTAAGAGACATGAGGAGTTGAAAGTAAGGCAGCGGGGCTAAGGGGAGAGTTGCAGTTTTAAAGGGGTGGTTATTGAGAAGGTGACATTTGAGCAAAGATTTGAAGGAGGTAACAGAGAAAGTCACACATGTGTATGAAGATTAGACTTTGGTTGAAGCCTTCTTGAGGGAAAGGGGCAGGGCAGCAGGAAGTGAGGGAGCATTGTAAGGGGGGAAGAAATGGGGATCCCCCAGGATGACCTTTCTGAATCCTGCAGGGTCTGCAGCTCCCTGGGGTGGCTCTTCCCCCAGGGTGGGCCTGGGGTGATCCACACCCCCTTAGAGCATCCATCTCAAGCTAAGGCAGGGCCTCCCTGCTCAGTGCATCCACCTCCAGCTTTGCACAGAAGAGGTGCTTCCAGCTCAGGAGGTGATTTGAGCCCCATTCCTGTGCACATAGGTGCAGGGCCATGACTGCAGGGAAGGTTCCATCTGACGTTTTTCTGCATCCAAGCCCAGATATGTGGCACAGTGGACAGGCAGGAGTCTCTCCTCTTCTTGAACACACTTTCACATCCAGTTACATACACACACTTCCACACCAAACACACACCCAGACTTGAAATATACTTGCGGGCTTGGCCACGTGCACACCTGCCCACCAACATCTATGGTAAACCTTCAGGTACACTAAAATGGGTATGCACACTTTCACACACACACAAAACACACACACACACACATAGCCTTGTGGGTCTACATCCATACCCATGCACACACCACATACAAACCCCCAGAGATGCACACATGCTCCTTACACATGGACTCACTCTTCCCAAGAGAGTTTCTACTAAGATAAAACATGTGGTATCTACATCAAGTGGCAGACAGAGAGATGGGACAAAGTTCACTCATGTGTTCAGTGACCAACACAGCCACACAGGAGTAAGCAGCAGGCTTGTCCCCTCACCAACAGGCCTTCGGGAGGTCAATGCTGGGGTGGGATCAGTCTGGGGCAGGAATGTGTCAGAGCTCCCGGGAGCTGACTCAAGGCCAGGAGCAGACAGCCTTTTGCATTCCCAACAAGTAGGTCACCATGATGAGAAGTGCTTGCCTACATGCTGGGACCCAAGGTTGACTGGAACAGAACCGGGGAAAACCCAGCTGTCATGGAGCATCAGGTGTTAACTAGTTGTCTTTTATTCTAGCCCTTTGGTTAGGTCTTTGCAGCACTGGGGAGCTTGTGTCAGGGGCCTGAGCCTTTGCTGTGTGCAGTAATTTATTATTATTTATTAGTGTTTTTAGCATATTCCTTAGGATTTTCTATATACAAGATTATGTCATCTATAAATAGAGAGTCTTACTTTTTCCTTTCCAATATGGATGCCTTATATTTAATTTTCTTGCCTAATTGCTCTGGCTACAACTTCTAGTACAATACTGCATAGAAGTGGTGAGAGCATAGAGCATAGAGTGGAGAGATATCCTTGTCTTGATCTTAGGGGGAAAGCATTTAGTTTTTATCATTAAGTATGATACTAGCTGTGAGGTTTTGGAAATGCCCTTTAGCAAGTTCAGAAGTTCCCTTTTATTCCCGGTTTCTTGTGTGCTTTCATCACGAAAGAGTGTTGCGTTTTCTGCAACTATCAAAATGATCATGTGATTATTGTTATTAAATCTATTAATGTGGAGAATGACATTGATTTCTAGATGCTAAACTAAGCTTGCATCCCTAGGGTAAATCCCACTTGGTCATGGTATATAATCTTTTCTATATGGATTCACTGAGGATTTTCCCCACAGGAAAATAAGCCCAGGAAGGATGGGGCCACATCACTGCAGTATTCCCAGTCCCTCCAGCAGTGCCAGGTACAGTGAGTACTCACTGAGCCCCAAGAAATGAATGAAAAAAATGAATCTATAAAGCATAGGATATCAAGAGCCTCCAAAGAGGCCATGTTAGAAATAGCGTCTATTTCATTATCACAAATGTCTGAGTATGCATGATCCTTGTAAAGCACAAAGTCAGGGGAGACTATGAAAAATCCAGAACTAGAATGAAGCCCTTCCCAGGGGAGGGGACACTGGGCAGCTTGTTCCGTCAGTCAAGGGTATTTCACCTGATGGCCCAGACTCAGGAGGCAGAAGCTTCTGGAGACTTGGAACCCTCCCTCCACAGGCAGCCCACCCCCACCCCCAAGCTGGGGAAACATGACAAGGCCCCAGGGTGGTGACATATGTTCTAGGGCCCCTGAGAGCAGACACAAGATAGATGAGTGGGTGTGTGGTGGACAGCGGAGTCTTGTCCACTGTGATCTGGGCGGAGATTTCTGGATGCTGTGGCCGCCAAGCCTGTCACCACTCACAGGCCTGGCCTTAATACAACTTCTGAATAGGTTTTTAATCTCATCCTGAACACAGGGCTGTTAATCTGAACCGCTGGAAGCTGGCATGAGGGTTAAGTGAGAAAATGTACGAAGAGCCCTTAGCATGATGTCTAGCATAGATTAGGTGTTCAGTAAATGGGGACATTATTATTTCTATGGTCATTTTTTAAACTTTGAAAATTATTCTGGAAGGAAGTCCACTGACAGCCAGACTCTCTTGTAGCTTTATTCTATTCATAACTTTAAAAATCCCCCAGTAGGTGCCACTTGGACCAATCTAAGACCCAGAGACATGAGGTATCCCCCACCTCACCCGGACACAGATGAAGACTCCTTCAGGACAAGCCAGAAAGGAAATTTTCTCCTGTCTCCCCAGGTAGGAGCTTTAGGGGAAAGGAAAGCTGCCTTTCCTTTTGGCTCTCCCCCACACCATGTGTCAGCCTGGCTTTTGACTCACACAGTGAGAACTGCCCAGTCACAACGCCAAGGCACAAGGGGGCACAATTGGAAGAAACCTGATCATGGCCAGAGAGTTGGGGTGATGGGCCCTGCCTGCCAGCTCTAAGAATGGACCCCAGGTTCTTCCCTCCCCATGTGCTGGGAATTCCTCTCTGGATTCTGGCATCAGGCCTGAGCTCCTTATCTCCTCCATACCAGCCTTATCAGAGCAATTCAGTGAATCTACCAAGAATGTATTTGCTGCCCTTTCAGCAACCAGAACTCTTGCAGAGCTGGCCTTGGGCCCTTCTCCTCCAGGAAGCAGAGCAGCAGAATGAGCCAGGCCAGAGCTCCGGCCTGAAATGCCCCTAAGACCAGGACCAGCAGTGCCCCTCTGCCCAGGTGAGATCTAAGCACCTTCAATGGGACCACATCCCAGATCGCCTCACAGACTCTACTAAGGTGTGAACTCCAGGGTGGTCTCGGTCAACTCTGGCTTGAAGAAAAGTAGAGGGAGAATGGAGGCATCAGGCGCAGAGGGGTGGAGGAGAGCAGGCCTGGAAAAGCCCCGGGGTCTGGTGATGGAGAGGCCAGAGGTGATTATTCAGAGCAAACCTTCACAGCTAAAGAAGGTGCCAAGGTTGTCTGTACAAGGATGTTTATCATAGCGTTGTTTACAACAGTGAACAATTGATAATAAGTTCAAGGTCCAGCCATAGGAGAGAGATAAAGAAATTATGATTCAGCCATGCACAGGTAAAACCTGACAGCTGGGGGTGGGAGGGAAGGGAGAGGAACGGGATGAAGAGGTGGAACATGGGATTTTTAGGACAATGAACCACGCTGCATGATGCTATCATGGTAAATACAGGTCATCATACATTTGTCAAAACCCATAGAATGCAAATACCAAGAGCGAACCCTAATGTAAACTTGGGACTTAGGGTGATTATGATATGTCAGTGTATGTTCATCAGTTATAACAAATGTACCACTGTGGGGTGGGGTGTTGATAATGAGGAAGCTGTGTGGGGAGGTGGGGGCCAGATGGCATATGGGACATCTCTGTACCTTCGCCTCAATCTTACTGTGAACCAAAAATTGCTCTAAAATAATAAAGTCTTAAAAAAAAAACCCAAGACCTTGACAGCTCGCAGGTTTCATTTGGCTTTTAAGGAGAATGAGATTATTTGCTGAAATTAAAAAGATTAAAAACTTTTATGGAAAAAAAAATCCAGATGTCCATCTTCTCTTGAACTCCAGAAATTCCGGCAATTCTAGGCCCTTATTTCCACCTGGCAAGGCTTTGGCTGGAGTAAGAAGCAGCTGCTCCTCTCAACTGAGGAAGCCCCTCCAGATGACCAAGGTTTCTACCTGGCCAAAGTCGATCACGCAGTTTCATGCAGTCTCCATCGGCTTTAGGTGTAGATCTCTTGTTCATGCTATTCCCTGTGCCTGGAACATTCTCCCCTGTGCCCCCAACCCTTTGCCCTGCTAAGTTGTTTTGATCCTGCAGGAATTTCTCAAATGTCACCTCCGCAGGCAAGACTTCCCCGACCACCCCGACTGAGTTAAGTCACTCTGTTTTCTGTTCTCATTGCATCCTTATAAAACTCTTCACTGCTGTCACAGAAGAAGTATTTGTGACAACTCTCCCTTACAGAAGAATTCTACTTACTAAATATAGAAGGAATGAGGAAATACAAAACTACCATTAGAACTCCAGATCTCTGCAGGCAAGGTCCACCCCTGGATGTTAATCTTAGTGGCAAAAATTAAAGAAGAAAAATGATATTTGCATAGTTTCAAAATACTTTCCCCAAACGAAATTTTTATTAATGACAAAAGGAAAAACGGCAACACTGGAGTGTAGAAACCTGGCAGATTTAAACTTAACGAAGTGACCAAGAGGTTAACATCGATAGTGATAAGACATATTGTGATCATGTACCTCCTGATACCATGCGCTGAGAAGGGCACACCACCCCTGTGGCATCCTTTCTGATCACATAACCTCAATCTAGTCATGAGAAAACATTGGACAAACCCAAGTTAAGAGACCTTCTAAAAAGTAACTGACCAGTACTTTAAGCCTCAAGGTCATGAAGGACTAAAGAACTGTCACAGATTGGAGGCGATTAAGGAAAAGTAACAACTAAACATAACATGAGACACTGGTTTAAATCCTAGAACAGAAAAAATAACATTCTTGTGTGTGTGTGTGTGTGTGTATATATATATATATATATGAGAAAATCTGTACTAGATAGTACTGCACCGATGTTAATTTCTTGGTCTTCAGAACTATAATATTAGTTGTGGGAGATGGTAATATCAGGGGAAGCTGAGCTAAGTGATGGGTATATGAGAACTCTACATCATTTTTTGCAAGTCTTCTGTAATTCTAAAATGGTCACAAAATAGAAAATCAAAAAAGTATTTGCGTAATTATTTGCTTGATGGTTGTGTCCCCTGCTAGGCTATAAACTTCACGAGGACAGGGACTGTGAATGCAGTCATTTTCATCATTGCACTGTTTCATGCATCTGACACACAAGGGGTATTCAATAAACATGCACTGAGTAAACAGACTCGTGGTTACTGACACAGAAATAGTCCATGGCATATTACTGAGTGAAAAACATAGGACGCAAAACAACACATATAGTATGCTAATACTTGTATAAACGAGGAGACTAAGGATTTACAAACCAATGCTGACTGTGGCTGTCTCTAGAAGATAAGTTATGGATAATTTTTCTTCTTTTTAATTTGTTATATTTTCTAAGCATATTTAAAGGCTCACAAAACTACTTTTATGTGCAGAAAAAAGTGTGCGCACACACACACACACATACCCTGCATCTTCATTTCAAAGAAAGCCGTGAGCATGCCTGGCAGACCTGGAGCCAGGCCTCAAGGGCTAAGCAGGACATGCGTGTGCATGGGCAGTGGTGACCCAGCTACATGGTGACTGCAGCCAGTGCAGGGAAGAGGTGCCATAAGGATGGCTTCTGTGCTTCTGTGCTTCTCAGTTTCTCCATGCAGCCAGCCAGCACTCCCTGAGCAAAAGTGTTGAACTAGTGCATTCATTTCCTAGGGCCGCCGTAACAAATCACCACAAACTGGGGTGGCTTAAAACAACAGCAATGTATTCTTTCCCTGTTCTGGAGGCTGAAGGTCTGAAATCAAGGTGTCAGCACGGCCATGCTCCCTCCAAAGGCACTAGGAGAGAATTCTTTTTTGCCTCTTTCTGGCTTCTGATGGCTCCCAGCGATCCTTGGCTTTCCTTGGTTTATAGCCGCATCACACCCCCAATCTCTGCCTCCATAGTCACATGGCCTTCTTCCCTGTGTTCCCTCTGTGTCTCTGTATCCAAATACCTCTCTCCTTTCCCTTATAAAGACAACAGCATTGGATTTAGGGTCCACTCTAATACAGTATGACCTCATCTTAACTTGGTTACATCAGCAAAGACCCTATTTCCAAATTACACAGGTACTGGGGATTCGGACCTGAACATGTTTTGGGGGGACACACAGTTCAACCCTCTACAACTACAAACTTCCCTGTACCCATTACCTATTACTGGGTAACACGCCACTTCAAAATTTAGCTGTCTACCACCATATTATTTGCTCACAATTCTATGAGTCAGCAGTTTGGCCTGGGCTCAGCTGGGAGATTCTTCTACTAGTGTCACCTGGATCACTAGTGTGACTACAGTCTTCTAGCGGCTTTACTGGGCCTGGAAGATCCAAGATGGCCTTATTAATACGTCCGGTTCTTGGTGCTGGTGGCAGTCAGTCTTGTGAGTCTCATCTGAGACGGTACTGCTCTTCTCCGCGTGTCTCTCATGCTCCAGGAGGCTAGCCCAAGCGTGTTCACACACAGCTGGCAGATTCTAAGAGTACAAGAGCAAAAGCTAGTCCTCCTGAGGAAGAGGCTGTTGCACCATAGTAGTCAAAGCAGATCACAGGCAAACCCAGATTCAAGGGGTAGGGAGACAGGCTCCACCTCTTCATGGAAAACGCAGCGGAGCCACATTGCAAAGGGCCATACACACAGCAATGAGAGGGGCTGTTGAAACTATCTTTGCAAACAATCTACCATAGGTCCCAAGTTCTGGAGGATAAGATGAGCAGATGCAGGTCTTGCCCTTAAGAAGCAAGGGCAGCAGATGATCGTGGTGCACTGGCGAATGAGCTGTGTGTTTAGATAAAGGCATGAGAGAAAGCACCATTCTTTGGTGTATGTAGAGGAAGATAGTATGAGGTTTAAACTCAGTAATCCTCTTGCTCTCTGATCCTCAGGTGAAGGGCCCTCTCATCTTTGGTTCTGGAATAATGACCCACGTCTTGGGCCCTTATGGCTCTAGTCACAAGCTCAGATAATCATTGCTGGGGATCCTAGTCTAACCCTAAAGCAAGGATGGCATGATCTCAAATCTCCAAAGAAGCAGCTATATCCTCATGCACAATGCTGACGGAGGCAAGAGATTTTCAAACCAGGGAGTTGGTACAGAAGTGGGTGGAATCCTGGATGTATGTATTCACTGTGTAAAATATGGGGTCACAGGCCTTTTGTAAGAACCAACAAGAATGATTTGCAAACTGTACCATCATCTGTAAAGATGTGTTTTGCTCCTGGTTCATTCATTTATTCATTCATTCTCTCATGCTATGTTTAACTTTGTTTTGTCTGTCCAGAAGAGAACCCTCCTCCTAGGATCTGCTCTTCACCCTTCTCCAAACACATGCTTCGAATGGGAACTTCCATCTTCATCCAGGGTCACCCTTAGCTGGTGTTAGGTGCACCAGGTGAGGCCCAGGGGCTGGCAGGACCACTCACATGGTGTTCCACTTACAGCCTTCAACCTGAACATTGGGACACACACCTGGAGGTGGTCAGCAGGGGAGAATGGAGCTAGCCTCCTCCAGTGCTCTCATGTCTGGGCCCTGTTACCAAAACGATGAGAGCCAGCACCTCTGTACAGCCTGGCTGCCCCCTCAGCAGCAGGCACTGGCCAGCAGACCATCATGGTGGGCTGGTTTTGCTCTAGGTACCATGCCCCCTGCTCCCACAAAAACCTGGATCAGCTTGCCCTGACAGCAAACACATCTGCTCACAACCTCAACAAAAATGACAAGTGAAGCCTTTGGTTCAGATGGGAAGGAGGCAGAGGGACCTTTATGGAGGCCCCTCAGCTGGATAGGACTAGAGGGGTAGCTTCCTCCTAGGGATCAGAGCCTTTCCTTCCCCAAGTAGTCCCTAAGTGCAATTCTGCACACCCTCACTCCAGGGGCAGCCAAGAACTCAGCCCATGTGAAGCACATGATGGGGTCTCAAGAGCAGGTGGTCAGCTTAAGGCAATGGGACTGTCTGGACACGTACCCCCAAAGCTGTGATCAGAGATCAGCGAGCATCACAGAAGCCATTGGGAGGAGATGGTCTGAGCAGGTGAAGGGCAGAGGTCAAACGGCCAGAGCCTGGAGAAGCTCAAATACATCTTCCTGGACTCTCTCCCAGTCATAACCCCGTTTGCCCACCAAGCTCCCAAGCACCTTGGTCGGCTCCTGCAGTAATGGCTCTATCTGATTCTGTAAACTGTCTGCCCAGCAGGCTGTGAGAGCCCTGATGACAGGGCCCGTTGTCCACACTGCAGACCCGGCTCCAGCCTAGGCCTGGCATGGGGTGGAGGCCGGCAGTGGGAGCTGTCAGTGGATAAGCGACCTCTTGAGCAGCTCCCATGAGGACCTTAGGGAGGGCTAGCAATGGGTGTCAGGGCCAGGACAGCCCCAGTGACTGGAGGGCAGGTCTCAGACAAGAGCAGCAGAGCACGCAGCAAGCTGAGACGAGCAAAACTTGATCTAAGACAAGCTCTGCGAGGGGAGAGGGACAAGGGGACTCAGGCTGCCCCACCAGCAGCATCCTATCAGAGGAGGCTGAGAGCAGGGAGGACAGAGATGCAGGGAGGTGATGGCAGGGGGAGAGTAAGGTGTTGCGGGGAGAATCTCCAGGTGAGGGGCTCAGGGCAGAGAACAGGGACCCAGGGTCCTGGGTCCCCATAGAGGAGTCCTAATGTGAACAACATGAAAGATGTCAGACCTTGCCAGGATATTATGAGCAAGACCCCACAGCTAGGCTCAGGGAGCCCCCGGGAGCAGGAGTGGCCGGGAAGGTTGGGTAGGAGACTCCTGGTAGAGCCAGGTGGCCCCTGCACTCAGGGAGGTGAATGGGTGCAGGCGTTCACAGGCTGAGAAGGGGACTGCTGGGGAGAGGCTCCCAGAGGATCCTCAGCATCTTGGTCAAGAGTGTGACATCTGGGCCCACCTGGCAGTGCACAGAGCTGGCAGCCGGGAGGGGAGGTGGGGCTGCAGAGAGGAAGCAGTTGGGGGTCAGAGTCACCCCTGGTGGAGCAGCAAGGACAGGAGGAGGGGGATGGAGCTGGGTGCTGGTACCCAGCATTCAGGGCAGGGGGAAACAGAAGTGAGTCACAAGTGGAGAAGAGTGAGAGGTGAGGCTTTTCTAGTGTGTGGAGACCACATCACTGGAGGCAAGGGTTGCATGTTACCCTGATTACCTGGAGGGCACAGGGAGGGATGGGAGGCAGGGAGTGGCAAGGTCAGTTTGCATTTCAGGAGCTGGAGACTCACCCTGTGGGCCCCGCCATCCCTATCCCAAGGCCCACAGTGCTATGCATCCTGCTACTTCTTTGGCAGCTCTGGCCTTAAGTTCAAAATAGTGACCTACAGGAGGGCTGGGGGAGGCAGCCAGGGGCCCCAGCAGGCAAGTTGCCCATGGGAGATTCCCTGCTGGGCAGTGACCATGGGAACCCTCAGGCCCAGCATCCCCGGCATGGGAGGAAGCGTGGCCCTCGGGCCTTGGGCCTCACCCAAAACGGAGCCCCTTAGCAGCTCACTGGCTCCCGAGGCCCTGGGCCCAGCCTGCACGCCTCCCATCCCGCCCGGCGCTCCCTGCACTGGTGGCCCGTTAGGCTGCTCTGGCCAGGCTAGAAGGTCCTAGGGCCCCGTCTCAGGTCCTTCACTCACTTGTCCCGCGTCAGGGTTGCTGTCTGCCTCCCACCTCAGGCTTAAGGAGGGGATGACCTGGGCCTTGGCTCGTCACGAGCTACCCGGGGCTCGCGGATCCCACAGCGTGTCGGGCAGTCTGGGCTGGGCTGGGCTTCTGAGCGCCATCCTCCCCCATCATCTGCCCAGGATGCCCAGGTCCCTAAGACCCACCTCTGCTGAGGGCCATACAACCGCCCCTCTGCACAGCCCCAGCTGGCAGAAACCAAGAACATGCTCAGGGTAAGGGTGGGAGCTTCCCAACCCCCACTACCCCCCACCAGCTCCCCACGCCTCGCACAGGCACCTCCCACCCAGCACTCACTTGCTCCCAATGACAGGGCCCAGCCACAGTCTGCAGCACTTCCTCCACACTCCTGGGACGGGGTTCTCACCATGTGGGGCTGATGTGGGGACAGGTGAGTCATCACTTTCAGCAGCAGAAGGCTGACACAGTCTCCGGCTCCCACAGGAGGAGGGAGGACGAGGCCAGGACAGGCCCAGAGGGGGTGAGAGGGAATCGCAGCATTTTTGACCCCTCCTCTGCTGTCATGCTGGCCACGGATGGTGCAGCAGTCCTGCCTCAGAGGAGCTCAAGCCGGCTGGAGGCAGCTGATAAGAGAAACTCACAACGTGTGGAGCAAGCGTTCGTGAAGTTCGTGAAGTGGAAGCAGAGATTCTACGGGAGTCCAGGGCAGAGACCTGAGGGAAGCCAGGAAAACTCAGAGAGGAAGAGCATCTCACCTGAGGCCTGTAGGTTGACCTGTCAGATAAGGAAGAGGCTTGAGGACGGAAGGCGGGTGGCCGGGGTGAGGGCAGGGAGATCAGTGGGCAGGGGAGACTGGCAGCCATTCTATACGGTTAGAGAGTGGAGGGCCAAGGGGTACGAGATGGCCTGGAGAGAGGGTGACCAGGACAGCACGGACCTCAGGAAATGCCTGCTGCCCGGAAGGAGGCCTCTTTCGCCGGATGGCCACAGGGTGGGTCTGAAGTGGGTGTCCTGGGTGTGATCGCGAGGATCATGTCCTCCAGAGGACTCACTCCTGCTTCTGCCCCATGAGCCCTGGACCATAACTGCAAGGCTGGACCCACAGGAGCCCCGGTATGTCCTCTTGGGACCACCAGCCAAACACGTATTCACTCTCATTGACCACACGGGGAAATTATTCTGCAAATAGGCATCTGAGGTTCAGAACATCCGGCGAACTTGCCTGAAGTCAGGTGGCACATCAGGCACAGAGGAGGTCCAAGCCTGTCCAACGCAGGAGTTCTGGGCAATGTTAATGGGTGTCATACTTTGTGTCACACACATACACAACAGATCTCCTGGTCATATAAACTTGGGAAGTGCTGGCTTAAATAACTCAAAGAGGCACTTTCCTGCAGGACTTTTCAGGGTCTTTAATGTGCTAATGGGTGGTTCACCGGAGAGATTTCTGAATGCATTTGGCATGGAATCCCTTCCTCCCTGACAGAGCTGCTGTCTCCGAGGAGCCACTCTGGGGCCTGCTGGTCTGGATGGTAGAGTCAGGGACTGGGCTCTGGAAGCCTGCCTGCCTTATGCTTTGTGTGTGCTCACTTTGGTGCTGTCCTTTTGTTTGAGAGGCTTGGTTCGTTGCAGGTACGCAAGCTTGGGCAGAGGAGAATGGGGAAGGTGGGCTCCCTGGGCCCAGCCTTCACAAGAGCCCTCTCCACTCTGTGCCCATTGCCTGTCTGTGGTTGAAGGAGGGACACCCCTAGACAAAAGAGCCATTCCCGGTCACCAAGGGCACAGGCATGTTTGGGAAAGGTTTCTGGGAACTGGTGGCACTTTATGGTGAGGGATGAGAAGATCGAAATCGTCAAGGAAGAAGCCACGGTTATGGGAAGAAGTGGGACTGAGGCTGGGAGACGCTGGGGGAGGGAGCTGGTACCTGTGGTGGGGCTTTGAAGGCTGTCCATGGGGATTTCGACTTGGATCTGGGGGTATCAGAACCACAGAAGGTGCTTGAGACAGGGATGACTTGATCAATCCACACACAATTCCAGCCTGGAGTCATACCCAGCAGAAGGGATGCTTTCCTTCCTCCCCGTGGGCTCCCAGGACCTGTCCCCACCACGTGACCTCAGTCACCGCCTGTGACCTCCGGTCTCACCCCTGCTGGAATGTGCCAGCTCTGACCCAGCCATGCCACCTCTGACCTGGGCCCGCCTCCTGCAGCCTCCTTGGCCTGGTGTCTCCATCTCCATAGGCCCCCTCTGGCCCTGAGATGGCCTCACGTTGCCCTGGTGGAAAACCGTGCGCCGGGCTTTCCCAAGCTTCCCGCCCTCACTGCACACTCCTTAGTGGCGCCATCCTCACCCGCCACTTCCCTGCATCCTCAGGCGCTGCCCTCAGCACATTTAAAGAAGGGTAACATCTCTGGGGCACCAAGAAATATCTGGGCATGGAGGAAACGCTGGCGGCTGGCCCCCTGCTCCAGAGAACACAGGAGGGCACTCTCTCCTTGGCCTAGCCTGCTCTTCATCCCAGCTTTCCTGGAGCCCATCTCTGGCTGTCTGGGAAACGGGCATGTCAACCAGGCCAAAGACTAACCCTCATGGTCACCCTGACCAGAATGCCGGGCACTCATAATAGGCAGATGCCAAAAGCCGCCTGGGAAGAGAGAGGGGAGACAGAAGAAAGGGTCTTGAGAGTCTCAGACTGCACTGACCTGCTGCCCCCCGCCCCATCCCTGGGATGGTTAAGGGTCCATATGGCTGGGCTAAGGCTGATGTCCCCTCTGCCCTCTGTGCCAGGGTACTGCCTGACACATCCTTTCTTTGATGGGTTAGTTCTTGGATGTGGTTCTCCTTCTGCCTTGCAGAAGTGGCTTTTCTGATCTCTGCTGGGGTTCTGGGGATGGGGTCACTGGCATCAGCTCCTTTTACACAAATACGTGAACACGTACACAAAAACAAACATATGCAATGCTGACACCCTGGAGCACTTTCCTTGGAATTCTCTCTCCCTTGGCTTCCATGGAAGGTCAGAAGGCTTAGCACCTCTTGAACCCGCTGATCCATTCCCTGCTGGCATGTAAGGTATTTTTACAATTGTTCTAAAATCCCATTATCTCATCCTCTGAACAGGTTCTGTGACTGGTCCTGGCTGAATACGTGACTGGCCACCGGCCACCAACTGGTCCCCTGCTGCCCTCACTCCTGGGGCAGCGGAGCAACCGAGACCTCTGGGTCTTCAACATACTCTCCCCTCCTGAGGCCTGGATTATGGAAAGAACACAATGAAAAGATAGAAAGGAATGGTCTTGACCACAGGGGATAACTGTAAACACCAAACGATGTTTCTAAGAAACACAAAAGTGAAATTATACAGTTGACAAGCCGGGAGGAGCTCAGAGATAATTTTGATCATTCTTTCTAGCCAGCACTTACCATATTAGTAATTCTGTATTTATCTGTGTTATTATTTGCTTAATTCATTCAACAAATATTTACTGAGCATCCACGCTATGCCAGGGGCTATTCCTGATCTGTGATAAAGCAAAGATGTTGTTACATCCCGTTGGAGGAGAGGGAGAGAAAGACAACAGTAACAGTATTCATAATTAATAAGCAAATGACAGAAAGTAGAAAGTGATACACGCTAGGGAAAACAGAAGCTGAAGAGCAGGGAAAGTGGTGCTCGGGGTGGGGGCGGGTGGTAGCCTTCAAGAGAGTTAGCAGAGGAGACCCCGGGGAGGAGCTTGGCAATGGAAGGGGCAGCTAGAACAAAGGTCTGAGCAGGGGCTAGGGCGGTGGGAGAGGTACCAGGGAAGAGACCGCATGGGGCCCGGTGAGGACTTTGGCTTTTGTGAGAATGAAGTGCAGAGGAGTGGGGTGGCGTGACGGGACCTCACACCTGTGAGAGCCCGGGGAGGCCAGGGTCAGCCTGCAACCCCATGCCTAGCATTCAATAAATACTAAATACTGGTGGAACGAACGAATGAATGAATGAACCCAAGATGGAGATCATGCCTCCACCATCCCAGAGAGACAGGACTGTGGAGATAGCTCTGAACAAAAATGTTTCCAACCCGGTCATTGTGTCTGAACCAGAGATTCCCGTCCATATCACTTGGGGAGTTTTTCAAATTCCTCAGGCCCAGTCCCAGACCCCTCCCCACAAGTCTTGATTCCTAGATTGGGTGGGGCCCAGCACATGTATGTGATTCTCAAGCAAACCCACCCCCAAGGGAGAAACTGTGGTCTAGACCTTCCCAGATGCTTCCAGCTCCTCAGGACCTGACAGCAGTTCCAGCCCCAGGGCACATATTGAATGAAGGAATAAATGTTTGTTGACTGAATTTATGCACGTCCATGTACATGAAGATAGCTAATTAATTGTTCTCAATGTATTTCTGCAGAGCTCTGAGCGCGGGGCCTCTCCTCCGAGGAGAGGGCTGCTGAGGAATGAGGCTGGACTAGACAGCCCAGTGTCTGCAAGAGCAGGGGCGCCCAGCCGGCAGTGGGGGCTTGGAGGGAGGTGGCTGTTCACTTCCCCTTCCACACAGGAGGGGCCACCCACATTCCAGGGACGGGGACCACATTCTTCCTGCAGGAAATGCTGGGGCTGCGAGGACGGTCCTGTCAGCCCCTTTCCCTTCATGCTTCTTCCCTCTTGGCCAGCTGCCTCCCTGGGGGCCTGGGGCCCCAGCTCAGGGCGTCTGGGTCTCACAGATTCCCAGCCTCTTGCTTGCAGGTGTTGGCTGCCAGAGATTTTTTTCATGTAAACAGTAGGGAGCCCCTTATTCTCTTGACATACTTGGAATAAGTACGGCCATTTTTTCTCTTCCCAGAATTCAAAAAAGGCCAGAAATTCCACAAGGCATCTGACTCAACTCTATTTTCTCCTTCCTCTTGCTTTTCCACCCTGAGCCTTGTGCCCTTTATAGAGCAGCCCCAGGAGCCTGTGCGCTCCAGCCTGGGGCTGTGGCCACACCTGGTGGCCAGAAGGAGTCCTGTGAACCAACTGGGTCCAGAGGCCCGCCTGGTGCACGCCACCAAGGGGCAGCTCTGAGCGCAGGAGAGCAGAGAGCAGTGGGCCGAGGGCCCAGCACAAAAGTCAGGCGGCCTGGCTTCGGTCCTGCCCCTCCACCTATCAGCTTTGCAGTAAATGCGTTCCATCTCTCAGCCTCATGTCTCACATGGGTGCGTCAGTAGTTTCTTTCTCTTATGGAGGCTGTGTGGGTTCAGGGAGATAATACACGGAGAGCACTTCACAAACAGTAGCTATAATTATTGTATGTTTTCTAGTATTTGAGTGCCTGTCATATAACAGCTACCGTACAAAGTCCCAGTACAGTAACTTTGAACTAAAAGTTCAGGGCCCACAGAGACCACCTTACCGAGGGGACAGTCAAGGAAACAGCAGCTTTGGGCTCCATGTGATAAAATGGTGCTCAAGACAGAGGGGGAGGGTTTCCCCGGTGGTGCAGCAGTTAAGAGTCTGCCTGCCAATGCAGGGGACACGGGTTCGAGGCTGGGAAGATCCCACATGCCACGGATCAGCTAAGCCCGTGCACCACAACTACTGAAGCCTGTGTGCCTAGAGCCCGTGCTCCGCAACAAGAGAAGCCACTGCAATGAGAAGCCTGCGCACCGCAATGAAGAGTAGCCCCCGTTCGTCGCAACTAGAGAAAGCCAGCACACAGCAACGAAGACCCAACACAGCCAAAGATAAATAAATAAATTTACATATAAAAAGAAAAGGTAGAGGGGGAGGTGGGCTAACCCTTTGCAAAGAGATCAAGACAGTTTCACAGAGGAAGGAGACCCTTGCAAAGGCTTTGAAGGTTGAATAGGAGTCCTTAAGACAGACGAGGGGGAAAGGACATCACAGGTAGAGGAGTCAGCATTTCCCAAGACTCAGAGGCGCCGTGAGCAAGCTGGGTTTGGAAGTCCACCGTATAGGACTCTAAAGTGGGAAAAGGACAAGGGTGACAGGGAATCTAGCGAGACGGGCAGAGGCCCATCCTAGAAGTTCTTGGAGGCCTTGCCAAGGAGAAGTCCAGATGTCTCCTCTCCCTAAGGGCACTTCCTTGTAGTGAAGGTTTCTTTTTAGGAAGACCTCTGGCTGTCGTGGGAGGTGGGCAGGACAGACACTGGAAGAGACGAGGCTGAGTCAGAGTTAGAGGATGGATGCAAGAGGTCGGGCAGGGCTTCCCTGGTGCCGCAGTGGTTGACAATCCACCTGCCAATGCAGGGGACACGGGTTCGAGCCCTGGTCTGGGAAGATCCCACATACCACAGTGCAGCTAAGCATGTGAGCCACAACTGCTGAGCCTGTGCTCTAGAGCCCGCGAGCCACAAGTACTGAAGCCTGCGCGCCTGGAGTCAGTGCTCACCAACAAGAGAAGCCACCGCAATGAGAAGCCTGTGCACTGCAGCGACGAGTAGCCCCCGCTCACTGCAACTGGAGAAGAGCCCTCACAGAGCAGCAAAGACCCAACACAGCCAAAAATAAACAAATTAATTAATAAATTAAAAAAAAAAGAAGTCAGGGCAGTGGCCCCCAAGCTTCAGTCATCCCCCTGCTCCTTCCTGGTGTTTGACATATCCAGGCACAACCCCAATCATCATTTACATAATGTTTCCCTTTATGTTAGTTCAGTTTTAGGTCTGCTGTACCATTATAGCTACTGCTTCACTTTTTCTGAACATCTATGTAAATCCTACACTCTTGAAATGAAACGTGTATGTCCACTTGCCACTGGAAATCACTCCTCTGTCCTCCTGCCTTGGGAATCATGGATCCTGCTAGAGCCCACCAGCAGGGAGGGGAGAAGGGTCTGCTGTGTGGTGTCAGCTGGGCTGCATCCCAAACCCCTGCTTCAACCTTTATTGCATTTGTGACTTTGCTTGGGGGCTGGAGATGGGCACCACGGTTGCAGCTCTGAAAACAAAGACAAAACAGACCTCCCCAAATAATGCCATTTGCAGCAACGTGGATGGACCTAGAGACTATCATACTGAATGAAGGAAGTCAGACAGAGAAAGACAAATATCATATGACATCACTTATATGTGGAATCTAATAAAATGACACCAATGAGCTTATCTACAAAATATAAACAGACTCACAGACTTCGAAAACACACTTACGGTTACCAAAGGGGAAAAGAGGTGGGGGAGGGATAAATTAGGAGTTTGGGATTAACATATACACACTACTATATATAAAATAGATAATCAACAAGGACATACTGTATAGCACAGGGAACTCTACTCAATATTCTGTGATAAACTATCTATGGGAAAAGAATCTGAAAAAGAATGGATATGTGTATATGTATAACTGAATCACTTTGCTGTACACCTGAAACTAACACAACACTGTAAATCAACTATAATATAAAATAACAATTAAATTTAAAACAAAACAGGCCTCCCCAGCCCCTGGCGGCCCAGACTCTTGTCATTAGTGGCCCTCCTCCCCTGAGCATGTGGGCTCCAGCTCTGCTTGGAGCCCAAAGAGGCAAATGCGCTTCCCTGAGACAGAGCTTGGCAGACCTAAGGACACCTCGGTGGTGGAATCCTCTGTGGGTAACTGCATGGTGCTGTGTTAGTGAAAAATATGCAGGGGGAGGGAGAGAAGGAGGAAGAGGAGGAAAGAAGGTAAGAAGAGAGGAGACGCATCATCTGATTTATCTTCCCAGGAATCTTGTAAGGTAGGAATTATTGTACACCTTTTACAGATGAGGAACCAATCTCAGAGACGTTAAGCTACCTGCCAATGTTGCTTCTAATGAGAAATAACTGTATAACTAAGCAAATAATCCAGGTCCGTCTGACATTAAATCCACTGCTTTCTTTTAAAAGAATGATGTTCTGGGACTTCCCTGGTGGCCCAGTGGTTAAGAATCTGAATCCGCCTGCCAGAGCAGGAGACACAGGTTCGAGCCCCTGGTCCAGGATGATCCCACATGCCACGGAGCAACTAAGTCCATGCGCCACAACTACTGTGCCTGTGCTCTACAGCCCGCAAGCCACAACTACTGAGCCTGCGTGCCACAACTACTGAAGCCCACGTGCCTAGAGCCCGTGCTCCGCAACAAGAGAAGCCACGGCAATGAGAAGCCTGCGCACCACAATGAAGAGTAGCCCCCGCTCGCCGCAACTAGGAAAGCCCGCACACAGCAACGAAGACCCAACACAGCCAAAAATAAATACATAAATAAATAAATTTTTTAAAAAAAGAATGATGTCCATAATCACACCACTGTAGCAACTGTTATTTTTTTAAATCTCTTTGTAGTGTTTTCTGCATGAATCTCTTCTTTTATTCACCTAGCATTGTACCATGAACATTTGTAATGTTGCTAAATAGTCTTCACAGTAATGATTTTTATGTGATTTTCCACACTGTGGACATACCATGGTTTCAACGTCTCGGGATTATCAATCCCCACTTCCACCCTCCCCAAGGCAGGCTCCCCTGGGATGAGTCAGGGCTCCCACCTGCCCTACGTCTGAAAGGTTATTTAGGTCGTGGGGACCCCATGATACCTGCAGTGATGCAGCAAGGTATTCTGGAGCCTCAGAAGGTGAGAGCGACTCAGAAAGCTGTGTCCTCTTCCCCCTCTCACAAGCTTGCCATGGTCTTGGCACTGCCCCTGCCCCTGCCCCTGTCCCCGCCTCATCAGGCCACAAAATCGGAGGTGTTGTGGACTGGACAGGCCAAAGGCTGCTCTAGGTGGTTTCTTACTGCCGGAGAAGGCAGCCCAGACATCTCAGGGGCCAAAAGGCACCCAGAAGACCCCAGAACTGGGATAGAAGGCAGACCCCTGCAAAGGACCTGGGTCATTACTTGGTCCCCATTCCCCTGAGAGGTCCCTTACAGAGAGTCCTCTGTTCTCTGCCCTCTTGGGGAACACACACATCCCAAGCCTCAGCAACTCCAAGATGGCCTCTGGAAGCAGAAACACTCCCAGCAGGCGAGCAGGTGTGCAAGCCGCCTAAGGTGACCGGCCAAAGATCACATTTTCAGGATGCTTCTTTGTTTTATCTGTTTGCAAGGCAGATATTTGGGGAGGTTGGGCTCAGAATTGCTTCTCGGTTGCCAGTCCCATGGGAAATGGTTCACATTCTTCGCATAGTTGCAGGGCTGTGAGGCAAAGGAGCTGACTGCGCACGAGTGCCAGGAGGCCGCTCCCACCAGACCCGAGGAAGATGAGCCACCGCCTCGGCATCCTCTCTGCTTGGACCGGTTCCGGTGTGGGAGCACTGGATGTTCTCTCCGAGAAGGCAGGGTGGTGGGAAGCCTCTAGAGGGGGTTTTTGGAGAGACAGTCATCGCATCATTTATGCAGGCCCAGGACTGAGAAGATTTTCAGAGGTCGAGTTCTCTGTGCCCCTGCCTGGCGCACATGCCCAGTGTCAGCAGCACTGACCTTTGGAGATGCTCACAAAGTGTTAAAGAGACCAGCTTTCTTGAGCCAGTGGGACTTCAATTTCTTCTGGGGGTGTTGCTGTTTGCATTGTTTCCTTTTAATAAAAAACATGGATCCTTTAAAAACAAAATCAATAAAGTTATTTTAAAATAAATAACTAAATAAAAGGGCCACCAAGCTAGGGCACTTCACCTCTTGCCTGGATTGTAAACCCCAGGGTGTAGCAATCTTTCTTGTCAGGAAATCATGCTGTTACCCCTCTGTGCCCTTTCCTGGAGTCGCTCGGACACCTGCCTTCGCTGCTGCACGGGGGTGGGGCCGTGGCCTCCTTGGGTCAAACCTGCGACTGGTGGCCAGTCCTCACCCAGCATGGGCATGCCAGCGTGCAGCCAAGAACCACACACCTACAGAGTTGTCTGAAATGAGGAGCACCGTTCCTGAGACCACTGAGTGGAGAGGGCTTCAAACGGCAATCTGGACTTTATTCAGGTGCCGCTCAGTGCCAGGAAATGCAGGGAGAGAAATCCCCTCTGGCACCACCTCTGTGGTCTGTGCCAGGCCTCTGCCCAGCCCGCGCGTGTAGATGTGTGCTCAGGGAACCCACCCGTGGCGCTGTCCTGGGAGCTGCCCCCGCCCCCCACCCCCTCCGACGGCCACAGCTTCAGAGCTTCAGGAAAGCACCAGAGGAGAGGAACTGACGGCAGAAGGAAAGCCAAGCAGCTCGCAGCCTGCTTGATGACTGCGTGCCTGCTTGATGTGAAACTGTGAAATCCTCCTGGGAACCTCGTGCCAGGTGTGCGAGTGGGATTTAAGAGAGGCCCGGACCCCTCCCTGGGGTGGCTACTGTCCAGGAGGATGGAATGAGAGGCATGCCTCAGAAGTGCCAGAGCTGACAGGCTGACAGCCTCACGTTGCCTGAACTTCCCATACGGCCAAGGCTCTCAGCCCTGGCTGCACACCGCACATCACCAGGAGAGCTTTCTAAAACTCCCCGCAGCCGGGCCGCACCCCAGACCAACTCAATCATGCTCCTTGGAGGCGAGACCCAGATATTAGCATTTTTTCAAGCTTCCAGGTAATTAAAATATTAGCCATGGTTGACAACCAGTGCTTTAAAAAGATATCTGGGGTACCCTGGTGGCGCAGTGGTTAAAAGTCCACTTGCCGATGCAGGGGACACAGGTTCGAGCCCTGGTCCAGGAAGATCCTACATGCCGCGGAGCAACTAAGCCCGTGCGCCACAACTACTGAGCCTGTGCTCTAGGGCCCGTGTGCCACAACTACTGAGCCTGTGTGCTACAACTACTGAAGCCTGCGTGCCTAGAGCCAGTGCTCCGTAATAAGACAAGACACTGCAATGAGAAGCCCACGCACTGCAACAAAGAGTAGCCCCTGCTCGCCGCAACTAGAGAAAGCCTGCGCACAGCAACGAAGACCCAATGCAGCTGAAAATAAATAAATTTGTTTTTTAAAAAATGAAAGAAAGAACAAAGATATCTGATGCATCCCAGGCTCATCAAACAAAGTAGGGCTCCTCCTAAGTGATTCACAGAGCTGCATTCTCCCTCGAGGCCCTCCTCCCTAAGAGTGAGAGGAGAGTCTCAGCTCCTGCCATTCTTCAAAAGCCGTCTCAATCCCCACCTCCTGTGGGAAGCGCTCCCCGGCTGCCTCGGCTGCTGTGAGCGCCTTCCTCTGAGGTTCCAGGTCACTTAGGACCTGTGTCACTTACCACGCACAGCCATTGATGGACTGACATTTGCCTTGTCTACAAATGGGGCTATCCGTTCCCATGGAGGCACGCACTCTGTCACATACTGTGCCTCCTTGTAACACACCGACCTACCACCCACGACCGTGCATCACCCCTATTACATGCTCAGTAAGTGTAAGTAAGGCTGACTTACATTCTACTGCATTTCAACATTTCAGGCAATCTTGGTAAGAAAGTTGAAAGAATGTCTGACACAAATTAGTGGTTTTAATGTTGATCAGTCATTGTGGTCACGGAGGAAATGGGGGTGGCCAGCAGGGGGTGAAAATGGCTGCAGGAAGAAAGGCTAAGAACTGCCTGCTAGACTCTCTTCCAGGAATGTATGTGTAACCCATATAACCCAGCTCCCATGTGGTCCAGGCTCCGCACTGGACATCTGCTAAGACATGGCAGTTCCACAGGGTAGTGGGTGGGGGAGAGATGTTTTCTAATTAAGAGCACTTTGAATATTTACTGCAGTCCCTTAAGGTAACTTGAACATGGCAAACTGAGCCCACACTTTCCTATCTCCTCTCTACCTCTCTCTCTGTAAATCACATCTGAGGAGCTGGTATATCAGCTAGGCCTTAAAGGGTGGAGAGAGAAAGAGAGGGTGTTTCAGGCAGAGACACTAGCTGGGACACAATGCCCACTGGGTTCTCAGACTGGCCGGTGGTCCTGTGACTGTGGAATGAAGGGATTAAAGGATGGGGGTGGTTAGAGAGAGACTGAAAAGGAAGAGCAGGTCCAGTGTATGAAGGGCCTTGAATCGCAGGCTAAGGAGATGGACTCCAGGTTTTATCATCCAAAGCTGAAGGCCGAGAAGTGTTATAATGGGGTCACTCTGGCAACCTGGAGACCAGCCAGGGCACGGCAGCAAGCCCGGGAGAGATGGCTGGGCCAGAGAGAGGCTGCCCACGAGGGCTGCACAGTCAGGTCCACCTGTAGCTGCTGGGGAAGACGTTTCTGAACCCCACCTCCTGTGTGGTGTGTTCTCAGGCCTGGGGCCAGTGTTGGAGGTGCTCCCACATTCCTTACTTCAGAGACCCGTCCAGAGGTCCTGGCCTGCCTGTTCAGTCACCCCAGACCCAGATCAGTTACTCCACGTAGGCCTGCCCTCAGCTGGCTTCACCCACAGGCCAACATTTTTGTTTTATGTCCAAGCCAAAGGACACTTACAGTCACCACCAAATGGAAAACAAATAAGCAAATCTCTAGATTCAAACAAGAAATATATTTCAGTGAACTTTTTAAAACTGAGGAATACCTCTTGAATTCTAAAATTTTTATGTCAATTTTTACCAGAAGATTTTAGGAGTCTGGGCTGCTTGGGTTTTCCAGGACACTGATGCTGAGATGGAGTTAGGAATGCAAGATGACTTGTGGGGTGAAGTGTGGCAGAGGAGAAAACACCTGTGAAAGAAGGGAGAGAAAACACGATTGGAGCTTCCAGACTGCGGTGTGGACCTGACAGTCTCTGCCAGCCCACCAGGGAGCACTAGAGGAGCCCAGGGTTAGGGGGAAGCGTGGAAATGCCTCAGCCCTTGTACCACCACCTTGCTCAGTCATTTGCCAAGGCCACCCCCAAGAAGGCCTTAAACTTGTTCTGAAAGCTGGGTGGATGTAGCAGGAGTCAACAGCTGTAGGTTGTGAGCTGACCACAGCCTTGCATCTGGGCAGTCATTTCTTGGAGAGACATCTTCACATCTGCCATGGAACCTTTCTTCCCCACACCTGCCAGTCTGAGTGGACCACACCTGGAGCGTTTGACCCCCGTCCTCCAGTCTCCACAAGTGGTCCCTTCACTCTTACCTTCCTTCCCTCCTGCCTCAGTCAGCAGAGGACATCTCTCTCGGGGATCTGTTCTGTCTTCTCCCTCTTTCCACTTCCCAACGCTGATGCCTTTTCCTTCATTCACCTCCTCACGATACTCTGCCCAAAACTCACCACAAGGAAAATCAAAAGATGAATGACTACCTGGGAAATAATCTGTATTACTTGAGTCACCAAGGATTCACCTTCCCAAGATATAAAAAGCTCAACAAAAGTCACAGACATAACGAAACATAAAAATGAGCAAAAGATATGAATGATAGTTCATAGGAAAAAAAACACAAACGGCCCTTGGGTGAAGAGATGCCCGACCTGACTCATAATGAAAGAAATTCCAGTTACGACTACACAGAGATACTGTTTTCACATATCAGATTGGCAAAGATCAAAACCTTTGATTCAGCACAGCGTCGGTGCGAAAACAGGGCACTCACACACTGCTGGTGGGAATGGGAATTGGTAACGCTGTATGGAAGATTGACAATATCCCTTTAAGTGACAAATTCCCATGACCTTCCAAAGGCGGTAGAATGTAATAGTTAAGAGAATGAAGTGGAGCCCCAGAACCTTGGTCTGAATCCTAGCTGTTCAGGTCGCCTACTTTTCTGTGCCTCAGTTTTTCTCATCTGTAAAAGGGGATGATAATAGTACCTACCTCTGGAGATGCTCATGAAAGGATTAAAATCTATTAGTAATTGTAGAGCACATACTATAGTGTCCGGCTCTTAGCAAATGCCATGCAAATGTTAATATCATTACTATTAATTGGCCCAGCAATCCCACTGCTAGGAATTTATCCTACAGATACGCTTGCTCATGTGCTAAATGAGTGTACAATGTATTCACTGCAGCGCTGATGCAGCTGGGGAGAAAACTGCAAGTAACCCAACTGTCCTTAAAAAGGTTAAATTAACTGGTGCATGTGTATAATGGAATACTATGCGGATGCAAAAAAACCAAAAAAACAACCCAAAAAAAGCTCCTTAGTACTGATCCATTGTGTACAGAATACTACCGTAAGCTTTTAAATAAGGAGTAGTATAAACACAAGTCCACATTCCCTTATCCACAATTATGAAGTTCAAAACTCTCTAAAGAAAAGTTTTTGTTTGTTTGTTTGCTTAGGAAATTTGGCACAAACTCATGCGGTAGCAAAACTTGAACTGAAATGAACTGAACTTACTTAAGGCTGATTATGGCTCCATTTATCCTACCTGGTGCAGAAATACTAGTGCGTTTTGTCACAGACTCTGCTGGGAGTGTGACATAATATACACGTACTACTTTTGTACACTCCTTGAATTCCGAGTTCCCAAACTCACCTGTCCCCGAGGGTTCCAGATAGGGACGTGTGGACCTTTTTTGACCTTTTCTTTTTCCCGTTGAAGTATCTCTCTAAGACTGCACAAGAAATTAGCCCCAGTTGCCTGTAATGAAAGGAGCTGCCTGGCTGTGTGACAAGAACGTGAGGGACAATTTCACCATATTTGAGTCCAAGAATGTAAAGAGTCTATGGATATCTTACTTATTCAAAAAATACCATTGAAGACCTTCTCAGCCCAGGCTGCCAGGTCATCTTAAAGCCTGGACACCCTCTCACTGGCATGTCTGCGGCAGCCTGCCTGGGAACTCGGACCTGGGAACCAGGCTCGAGGGTGGGGGCAGGTGGGACAGGAGCCTCATCTCTGACTCACGGTGCTGCCCTGGGCAGGTGGGGAGGCCTCCTCCCTAGAAAAGTGCAGACACTGGGAGTGAGTCAGTGTCAGGCACTCCGATGGGCCGATTGGCAGGGAAGCCAGGTCCCTCGCTAGCACTCTCCTGCACACCTACTCTCTCCCAGAAGGGCGAGAGCCACCCTCCAACTCCATCTCAGCACATCTCCCAGCAGAGACGGTGGTGTGAGGGTCTCTGATCCAGCTGTGACCGGCAGGGTCCTGCAGATGGAGGCTCAGGATGGAGAGCAGGGTGCACCACTGTGGACACACAGGAAGCTCCCAGCAACCCTGGTTTCAGGGGTGAAAATTCTGAACAAGCCACCACATGAAGTCATGACAAGGGGGGATAGTTAAATACATCCAGGGGATGGATAGACCTGAATATGCAGTATGGAATAATGCCCATGACCTAGTAATGAGTGAAAAAAGCAAATTGCACAACTACATATATATATATATATATGGGAGATACATATATATAAAATCATATATAGTCCCACAAGGACCCTTAGATGGCAGGGGGTAGAGGGGAAAAACTAACAGAGCAAAGTTGTTAGTGCATTTATAAAAGAGGAAAGGTAAGTGGCAGATGGACAAACTAAAACCAAGTGCTGGAGGGACCTGCCTGTCAGAAGCCCACCGACTACTCCTCTGGTTTCTCAGGAGGCAGGCACCGCAGGAGGGGCTGGAGTGGAAAGCAGGGCACAAGCAGTGACCGCGGCTCCCTCCCCACTGGGAAGCAGACTAGCTTATCCTTCACCCGGAGGAGACTGTAAAGTTAGACCCCGGGGGACTCCAGATTCAGGGGCACCAGGGCACAACAGAGGGTAAGGGGGACCCAGCACTGAAAATGGGGGATTGGGTGAAGGTCCACAAATGGAGGATGAGCCCATGACCCCTTTCCCCCCACACCCCCAAACACTGGCTGCCACTCAGCCATGCTGTGAGCCCTGCCCTCCCCACCAGGGGTAGATTATACCATTCTCAGAAGAAACTGAATGGCCTCAGAGGAAAGACCCATAGAAACTGACACCTGGGGCTCCCCAGACAAACCCTGGTCCTCCTATCACCCTCCAGTGAAACAAAGCTCTAGCTAAGCACACAGTTTCCTGTTAGATTTTTCTGAGCACGCCTCTTGAATTATGAACAGATGTGCAAGAGTCACCAGTCACTTGAAAAAACTCCTGCCACAAAAGACAGAAACCACAACAAAGAAACAGAATAAAGCAGACAACATATAATGCACAGAGTAGAAGAAAACGTCAAGAAAAACAATAATATCTTTAGAGAGATGAGAAACTGGCTTCTGTTAAGTTAGATCAGAATATTTTTTAAAGACAGAAAGAAAAAATATCAGAAATTAAAATTGTGATTCTAAAATAAAACAGACAAGATTTAATAGGAAGATTTGGAGATTAGAAAAATCATCCAAAGAGACTAAAAAGAGAAAGGACAGGAGAGAAAACATGAAAAAATTTGGAGGCTCAATCAGAGGCCCAATGAGGAAAGGAGGTACAGAGGAAGTGGAGAGAAGGAAATCATATGTAAAAATATCACAAGAGAACTTCCCTGAACGGAAGGACATGAGTTAAGTGCCTATCAAGTACCCAGTACAGTAAATGAAAAAAGACCCAGAGCAAGAGAAGTGGTGGAGAGATTTCCAAATACCTGGCATAAAAAAGATTCTAAAGACTTCCAGCAGGAGGAAAACACGTCATCTACAGACAAACAGGAGTCAGAAACTGAGTAGGGCTGCAAGAAGAGCAGGGTTTGATCACTGGAGGTGAGAAACTCAAATTCATTTTTTAAACGTGTAGAAATTGAGCTACTTCTTCAGATGTTGTATAGACTATTGAATTTGGGAGCCTGGAATTCTAGAGATTTTAGTGCATTTTTTTCTTCTTTTCTTTTCTTTCTCTTTCTTCCTCCTTCTTTCCTTCCTTCCTTCCTTTCTTTCTTTCTCTTTTTTCCTTTTTTCTTTCGTAGGACCCCTTCTCATAAGCCATGTAGCAACCTAGTGCATATCCTTCCACAATTGTCTCTATGCCTAGATATCACACATCTACTAAATGTATATACGTATATATACACACACATATCCACATGTATACGTACATGCACATATATCCATATTTAGACACAAACATATGCAAGCATATCCACATGTGTGAACACGTGGCAGCACAGAACTGCGCCTCTCATACCTCTGACTGTAGTGTTTGCATTGAGGCCAGGCTTCCCCAGTCTCTGAACCAGCAAGGCACGGACATTAAGCCAGGCCTGTTCCCAGGACACGGAACTCCAGGAACTTGGGACTTTGATTCAGTGACACCCCATCCGAGTTGCCAAAACTTTCTTAGAACTGCATTCTCCCAGCCTCCTCCAGCAAACTCCCCATATTTAAAATTTATTTATTTATTTATTTTTGGCTGCGTTGGGTCTTCATTGCTGAGCGTGGGCTATCTGCAAGCGGGGGCTACTCTTGGTTGCGGTGCACGGGCTTCTCATTGCGGTGGCTTCTCTTATTGAGGAGCATGGGCCCTAGGCGCACAGGCTTCAGTAGTTGTGGCACGTGGGCTCAGTAGTTGTGGCTCACAGGCTCTAGAGTGCAGGGTCAGTACTTGTGGAGCACAGGCTTAGTTGCTCCGCGGCATGTGGGATCTTCCCGGACCAGAGATCGAACCTGTGTCCCCTGCATTGACAAGAAGATTCTTATCTACTGTGTCACCAGGGAAGCCCCAAACTCTCCATTTTTTTAATCACAGGAGTTTTTCCCAATAAACTTGAAGTCTAATATCCCATTTTAGTGACTGATTCTTGAAGGACCCAAACAAACAAAGTATATATATACATATATATGTATATATATATACACATATATATGTGTATATATATAAACTATATATATGTATATATATATATGACTCTAGGTTTGTTTTTTTTATATACAGCAGGTTTTTATAAGTCATCCATTTTATGCATATCAGTGTGTACATGTCAATCCCAATTGCCCAATTCATCACACCACCACCACCACTCCCTGCCGCTTTCCCCCCTTGGTGTCCATACGTTTTTTTCTCTATGTCGGTGTCTCAATTTCTGCCCTGCAAACCAGTTCATCTGTACCATTTTCTAGGTTCCACATATATGCGTTAATATATGATATTTGTTTTACTCTTTCTGACTTATTTCACTCTGTATGACAGTCTTTAGGTGCATTCATGTCTCTACAAATGACCCAATTTCGTTCCTTTTTATGGCTGAGTAATATTCCATTGTATATGTGTACCACATCTTCTTTATCCATTCGTCTGTCGATGGGCATTTAGATTGCTTCCATGACCTGGCTACTGTGAATATTGCTGCAATGAACATTGGGGTGCATGTGTCTTTTTGAATTATGGTTTTCTCTGGGTATATGCCAGTAGTGGGATTGCTGGGTCATATGGTAATACTATTTATAGTTTTTTAAAGAACCTCCATAGTGGCTGTATCAATTTACATTCCCACCAACAGTGCAAGAGGGCTCCCTTTTCTCCACACCCTGACCAGCATTTGTTGTTTGTAGATTTTCTGATACTGCCCATTCTAACTGGTGTGAGGTGATACCTCATTGTAGTTTTGACTTGCATTTCTCTAATAATTAGAGATGTTGAGCAGCTTTTCACGTGTCTCTTGGCCATCTGTATGTCTTCTTTGGAGAAATGTCTATTTAGGTCTTCTGCCCATTTTTGGATTGGGTTGTTTGTTTTTTTAATATTGAGGTGCATGAGTTGTTTATGTATTTTGGAAATTAATCCTTTGTCTGATGATTCGTTTGCACATATTTCTCCCATTCTGAGGGCTGTCTTTATGCCTTGTTTATGATTTCCTTTGCTGTGCAAAAGCTTTTACGTTTCATTAGGTCCCATTTGTTTATTTTTGGTTTTATTTCCATTACTCTAGGAGCTGGATCAAAAAAGATCTTGTGATTTATGTCAAAGAGTGTTCTTCCTATGTTTTCCTCTAAGAGTTTTATAGTGTCCAGATGTACATTTAGGTCTCTAATCCATTTTGAGTTTATTTTTGTGTATGGTGTTAGGGAGTTTTCTAATTTCATCCTTTTACATGTAGCTGTCCAGTTTTCCCAGCACCACTTATCGAAGAGACTGTCTTTTCTCCATTGTATATCCTTGCCTCCTTTGTCATAGATTAGTTGACCATAGGTGCATGGATTTATCTCTGGGCTTTCTATCCTGTTCCATTGATCTATATTTCTGTTTTTTGTGCCAGTACCATATTGTCTTGATTACTGTAGCTTTGTAGTATAGTCTGAAGTCAGGGAGTCTGATTCCTCCAGCTCCGTTTTTTTCCCTCAAGACTGCTCTGGCTATTCGGGGTCTTTTGTGTCTCCATACAAATTTTAAGATTTTTTTGTTCTAGTTCTGTAAAAAATGCCATTGGTTATTTGACAGGGATTGTACTGAATCTGTAGATTGCTTTGGGTAGTATAGTCATTTTCATAAAATTGATTCTTCCAATCCAAGAACATGGTATATCTCTCCATCTATTGGTATCATCTTTAATTTCTTTCATCAGTGTCTTACAGTTTTCTGCATACAGGTCTTTTGTCTCCCTAGATAGGTTTCTTCCTAGGTATATTATTCTTTTGTTGCAATGGTAAATGGGAGTGCTTCCTTAATTTATCTTTCAGATTTTTCATCATTAGTGTATAGGAATGCAAGATATTTCTGTGCATTAATTTTGTATCCTATAACTTTACCAAATTCATTGATTAGCTCTAGTAGTTTTCTGGTGGCATCTTTAGGATTCTCTATGTATAGTATCGTGTCATCTGCAAACAGTGACAGCTTTACTTCTTCTTTTTCAATTTGTATTCCTTTTATTTCTTTGTCTTCTCTGATTGCTGTGGCTAGGACTTCCAAAACTATATTAAATAATAGTGGTGAGAGTGGACATCCTTGTCCTTTTGCTGATCTTAGAGGAAATGCTTTCAGTTTTTCACCATTGAGAATGATGTTTGCTGTGGGTTTGTCATATACGGCCTTTATTATGTTGAAGTAGGCTCACTCTACGCCCACTTTCTGGAGAGTTTTTATCATAATCGGTTTTGAATTTTGTCAAAAGCTTTTTCTGCATCTATTGACATTATCATATGGTTTTTATTCCTCAATTTGTTAATATGGTGTATCACATTGATTGATTTGCGTATATTGAAGAATCCTTGCATCCCTGGGATAAAGCCCACTTGATCATGGTGTATGATCCTTTTAATGTGTTCTTGGATTCTGCTTGCTAGTATTTTGTTGAGGACTTTTGCATCTCTATTCATCAGTGATATTGGCCTGTAATTTCCTTTTTTTGTAGTATCTTTGTCTGGTTTTGGTGTCAGGGTGATGGTGGCTTCATAGATTGAGTTTGGGAGTTGTCCTTTCTCTGCAATTTTTTGGAAGAGTTTGAGTATGGGTGTTAGCTCTTCTCTGAATATTTGATAGAATTCACCTGTGAAGCCATCTGGTCCTGGACTTTTGTTTGTTAGAAGGTTTTTAATGACAGTTTCAATTTCATTGCTTGTGATTGGTCTGTTCATATTTTCTATTTCTTCCTGGTTCAGTCTTGGAAGGTTATACCTTTCTAAGAATTTGTGCATTTCTTCCAGGTTGTCCATTTTATTGGCATAGAGTTGCTTGTAGTAGTCTCTTAGGATGCTTTGTATTTCTGCAATGTCTGTTGTAACTTCTCCTTTTTCATTTCCAGTTTTACTGATTTGAGTCCTCTCCCTCTTTTTCTTGATGAGTCTGGCTAATGGTTTATCAATTTTGTTTATCTTCTCAAAGAACAAGCTTTTAGTTTTTTTTTTTTTAAGCTTTTAGTTTTATTGATCTTTGTTACTGTTTTCTTTGTTTCTATGTCATTTATTTCTGCTCTGATCTTTATGATTTCTTTCCTTCTGCTAACTTTGGGTTTTGTTTGTTCTTCTTTCTCTAGTTCCTTTAGGTGTAACACTAGATTGTTTATTTGAGATTTTCCTTGTTTCTTGAGGTAAGCTTGTATAGCTATAAACTTCCCTCTTAGAACTGTTTTTGCTGTATCCCATAGAGCGTCATGTTTTAATTGTAATTTGTCTCTAGGTATTTTTTGATTTCCTCTTTGATTTCTTCAGTGATCTCTTGGTTATTTAGTTACGTATTGTTTAGACTCCATGTGTTTGTGTTTTTTACGTTTTTTTCCCTGTAATTGATATCTAATCTCATAGCACTGTGGTTAGAAAAGATGCTTGATATGATCTCAGTTTCTTAAATTTACTGAGGTTTGATTTGTGACATAAGATGTGATCTATCCTGGAGAATCTTCTGTGCGCACTTGAGAAGAAAGTGTAATCTGCTGTTTTTGGATGAGATGTCCTATAAATATCAATTAAATCTATCTGGTCTATTGTGTCATTTAAAGCTTATTTTTCCTTATTAATTTTCTGTTTGGATGATCTGTCCATTGGTGTAAGTGAGGTGTTAAAGTCCCCCACTATTATTGTGTCACTGTCGATTTCCTCTTTTATAGCTGTTAGCAGTTGCCTTATGTATTGAGGTGCTCCCATGTTGGGTGTATATATATTTATAATTGTTATATCTTCTTCTTGGATTGATACCTTGATCATAATGTAGTGTTCTTCCTTGTCTCTTGTAACATTCTTTATTTTAATGTCTATTTTATCTGATATGATTATTGCTACTCCAGCTTTCTTTTGATTTCCATTTGCATGGAATATCTTTTCCCATCCCCTCACCTCCAGTCTGTATGTGTCCCTAGGTTTGAAGTGGGTTTCTTGTAGACAGCATATATATGGGTCTTGTTTTTGTATCCATCCAGCAAGCCTGTGTCTTTTGGTTGGAGCATTTAATCCATTCACGTTTAAGGTAATTATCAATATGTATGTTCCTATTACCATTTTCTTAATTGTTTGGGGATTGTTTTTGTAGGTCCTTTTCTTCTCTTTTGTTTCCCACTTAGAGAAGTTCCTTTAGCATTTGTTGTATAGCTGGTTGGTGGTGTTGAATTATCTTAGCTTTTACTTGTCTGTAAAGCTTTTGATTTCTCCATCGAATCTTAATGAGATCCTTGCTGGGTGGAGTAATCTTGATTGTAGGTTCTTCCCTTTCATCACTTTAAATATATCATGCCACTCCCTTCTGGCTTGTAGAGTTTCTACTGAGAAATCAGCTGTTAACCTTATGGGAGTTCTCTTGTATGTTATTTGTCATTTTTCCCTTGCTGCTTTCAATAATTTTTCTTTGTCTTTAATTTTTGCCAATTTGATTACTATGTAGACACATAGTTTTCTCCTTGGCGTGTTTCTCCTTGGGTTTATCCTGTATGGGACTCTCTGTGCTTCCTGGACTTGGGTGGTTATTTCCTTTCCCATGTTAGAGATGTTTTTGTCTATAATCTCTTCAAATATTTTCTCGGGTCCTTTCTCTCTTCTCCTTCTGGGACCCCTATAATGTGAATGTTGTTGTGTTTAATGTCGTCCCAGAGGTCTCTTAGGCTGTCTTCATTTCTTTTCATTCTTTTTTCTTTATTCTGTTCCACAGCAGCGAATTCCACCATTCTGTCTTCCAGATCACTTATCCGTTCTTCTGCCTCAGTTATTCTGCTATTAATTCCTTCTAGTGTATTTTTCATTTCAGTTATTGTATTGTTCATCTCTGTTTGTTTGTTCTTTAATTCTTCTAGATCTTTGTTATACATTTCTTACATCTTCTCAATCGTTGTCTCCATTCTTTTTCCAAGGTCCTGGATCATCTTCACTATCATTATTCTGAATTCTTTTTCTGGAAGGTTGCCTATCTCCACTTCATTTGGTTGTTTTTCTGGGGTTTTATCTTGTTCCTTCATCTGTTACATAGCCCTCTGCCTTTTCACCTTGTCTATCTTTCTGTGAATGTGGTTTTTGTTCCAAAGGCTGCAGGATCGTAGTTCTTCTTGCTTCTGCTATATCTAGGTTTTTAAATCATCGTTTTCCCTAAATACTGTAAATGCTTTTCTTCATCTTGCTTTTCTTATTCATCAATATCTAACGAAAATTTACTATGGCATTTCTCTAGTTCATTCTTTTAATGCTGCACAACTTTCCTAGTATGGATGCACCCTAATTTACTCAACCTATAAATGGTCATTCACTTTGATTCCAATTTTTGGACACTATGGACAGAGCTGCAATAATTATCATTATCTTGTACAGATATTTGAGGATAGATGATAAAGAATAGACTGGCAGTCAAAATATATTTATGTACATATAATTTATACAATTTATAATATACAAATTGTTAATTTTATATAATAATTTTAATTGATGCTGCCAGATTGATTTTTTAGAAAGCCTATAAAAATGAACATTTCCACTAACAATGTATGTGAATATCCCTTTCTTTCTCTGCAGGTCCACAAGCAATAGGTATTACCAATCTTTTTCATTTTTGGGGGGTGGCTGATTTAACTACTTTGCTAACTACTAGTGATTTTTCATATCTTTTGGTTCTTTAGAATTGTTTTTAAATAAATTGCCAATATTTCCATTGGGTCATTTATCTTCTTCTTGTCAGTTTCTAAAAATTCTTTGCTCCTTTTGTCCTGATTTATAAACATGGTCTTCAAATCTCTTTATCTGTTGTCTTCAGTGTTATCTCTTGCCACACAAAGTTTAAAATTGTAATCTAGTCAAATATGTTAATTTTTCTTTCATAGCTTCTGGGTTTCTTGCCTTTGTTAAAGCTTTCCCCCACCCCATCTTCATGGTCCAAGAAGGCTGCTAGAGCTCCAGCCATCCAATCTGTATTACAGGCAGCAGTATGGAGAAAGTGACAAGAAGGGCATTCCACCTCTCTTTGAAAGAAACTTTCCAGAAATTTCTACACAATAATTCCACTTACATGTCATTGCCATAATTTAGAGACATAGCCATAGCCAGCTGCAAGAGGAATATTATCACAGTTATCTTCGGGAAATGCAATCTTCCACACCTACATTTAGAAGCAAGGGTGCCCTTGCTTCGTGGCATTCAATAGACAAGCAGAGACCACACACTGCTAAGAGTGGGCTGGAGCCTGGGAACCTGCTTTTAGGAGAGAAAGGGCCTCTATTCTGCCTCCACAGACACCATGCTTAAGACAGTTGGACTGCTAAGTCAGGAAGGTCTCAGCTCTGAGGCTTGTGTGAACAAACCCCAGAGTGGCCGTAGCTTCCAGAAGTGGCACCTCTGCCTCAGGCCCCTCTCTCCTCAGGGCCCTCCCCCGGGGATGGCCAGAAGTTTGCAGCGGGTGGGCAATAGGCAAGCCTGCTGGCATGAAGGGCTGATGGCTTCTGAACTCTGGGAAATATCACTAGACATTTCCAGGAAGATGGGGTCTTTAGAGAATTACTTATGATTCATGCCAATCTGCAGGGCGTGTCTGTGCCAGAGAGAAAAACATAACACTGGAAATACTTTCTCACTCCTTCACTCAGTCCCTTACAAGCCCAGAGAGGGGCCAGCCACACCCACCCAGATATTTCTTTATTTTATTTTTTTAAAATTTTTGTTACGTGGGCCTCTCACCGTTGTGGCCTCTCCCATTGCGGAGCACAGGCTCTGGACGCACAGGCTCCGGACGCGCAGGCTCAGCCGCCATGGCTCACGGGCCCAGCCGCTCCACGGCATGTGGGATCTTCCCGGACCGGGGCACGATCCCGTGTCACCTACATCGGCAGGCGGACTCTCAACCACTGCGCCACCAGGGAAGCCCCCAGATATTTCTTGCAGGTTTTCTTCCTACAGTTATGCTCTCTGTTGAGAAAGCACCAATGGAAGAGGTAGGTCAATGGGGGAGCAGCTGGCCAAGAAGAAGGGAGGCTTAGAGGTTTCAGTTTGGAAGAAGCTGGGAAGCAAGAGACCCAGCAAACCAGGCTGTGGGTAATGTGGATCCAGGGCAGCATGCAAAGGCCGGTTCCACCAGGTCCCAATGGTACTATTCTCTGAGTCCTCCACCTCGCTGAGCCTCGTCTTCCTCATCTATAAAGTGGGAGTGGTAAACCTGGCCCTGCCCCCTTGCCAGCACTGAGAAGCAGGGTGATTTGGGGAATTCTCCAGTCTCTCATAGCCCAGGATTAACTACATTGTACAGCCCAGCGTGCTCTGCTACAATTCTCTTGTCTTTTTGAGATACCTTTAATTATACAAGTATTACATGTTCACTGTTAAAATAACCAAAAAAGCAGTGACAAACAAAATGAAGGCCATAAAAGAGAGAAAGCAATTAACATCTTGGCATATGCTCTTACAGTTTCCAGGACCTGGATATATTTTAAATAGAAACCATACTTTATATATGGTTCTGTAATCTATTTTTCACTCAGTGATATACCATGAGTTTCTTTCTAAAAGTCGATAAGCAAACTTCCATGAGATATTTTAATACTTGTGTGATATTCTGCCAATGCCGTGTTCAATTCTGAACCCATAATCAGTATTACTCATTTTTCCTTTCCCTCAGATTCTTCTGTCTTTATTTAAAATTCTACTGTTTTGTTCACCATGGATTGACTTTTATTTTTTTAATATTGCATTATTCATCTTGATTATGGCATCTTCCCCTAAGATTATTTTCAATTTTTCCAATTAATTCGTCTCTCTATTTCCAGCATCCAGCACAGTGCAGTATACCTGATAGTGCTCAGTAAACAGCTGTTGAAAGAACGAATAAATGAACGAACGAATTGGTGACCGAAGGAAACACTACACCCGGCCCCGAAAGTCTCCCTCACACAGGCTGAGTCAGGAGCTCACTGATACCAGGCTGATGGCTGGGCCCCTTCTCCTGGGGTGCCAGGCCTGTGCCCCCTGTGTGGACCTGCCTCACCACAGCAACAGCAACAAGGAATTCTCCCAGCCCTAACGAAGGTGTAGAGTTTTAAAATAACAAAGCCGGAATCTAAGGGAGGAAATTCTAAGAATGTGAAATAAGTCAGAAGAGCAGAGGTGGTTGCTTATTTTCCATTGACTGTCTGGTCCTCTGCCTCCCTTCCCCCACCCCAAAGGCTGGGGGAGGGGTCCGGATTCAGATGTCAGCACCACAAAGCTAAAGGAAACCCATCTTCCTGTGTTTGCCAAGGAACAATGCTGGAGAGGCCATTCCAAGGCCTGCACTTTTCCTCTATACAGAAGAATTTAGGTCCTGGTGCATTCCTGGGAGGGTGGCTGGACAAGGAATTTCTGGACGTAAACATTTTTGTTCCATCACCAAAGAACATTTGGGATGCACTGGCTACCATCCCAGGTGGCCTCCTGTACTCAGATCCGTACTGACCGATACCACGTCAGGATCTAACAGTGGATCTGGGGCCTTGGCTCCACCCTGCAGCCAATCAGCTCAAAGTCTGGTCTCATCAGCTTCCTCAGTCTCTATCACCCTGCACTCCCCCTTCAGCTCTTATCAGGCTCTTACCGCTCCTTTTCTGAGCTACTGCCCAAGTCCAGCCTTCCTGGCCCTGACCCTCCTATCCTCACCCACGGGCCATCTTCCCACAATGCACCTACAGGCGAGTCCCTTCCCTGCTCCCAATCCTTTGCACCTGTAGCAGCAGATGCCCCAGATGTATTCCAGGACCTTTATGATGGCCAACCACACCACTCTCATCTCCTGCCTGCTCCCCTCCTCAACCAGGGAGGGACAAAAAAATAGGAAGTTCCATGACCAGTGTCCATCCCTCAGCCAAGCACCTCCCCAGGGCAGAAGAGCTGGATGGCTGCCCTTCTCAGAAGCACAAACAGCTACTTTGAAGGGAAAGAGGAGTCAATGAATCAGGCAGGGAGTTGAAGACCATCCAGCGTTTACTGAGCATCTACTAGATGCTGGGTACCATGCCAGATGCTTTATGGGCTTTATGTCTCTGTCCCCAAAATACTCCAAAGCATCACGTTGAGTCGTGATGCTCTTTATACTCCTCACAGGCCCACTGCTGTGTTTCCTGCAGAACGAGAACTCCATAAACCAACAAATACCACGGGTTCAACAGATATTGGAACCCCAATCCTTGTTGTGACTCAGCTGGTGGCATGGCAGGCACTTCTGGGGACACAGGCTCAGGGAACCAGTTGGATCACATGGTCTTCCTTCAGCCTCTGAACACAAGGTTCCCTCTGTCTAGAACACTGTTCCCCCATCTTTTGGGCTAACTCCTATTGGGCTTTCAGGTCACTTGGCAGCTTCCTCCAGGAAACCTTCTTGGATCTCCCAATCCGGGCTATTCTTTTATGTTCCCCATCACCCTCAGCTTCTTCCCTCTCTCTGGGTGTTTGAGCGACTGTCTCTAGGATCAGAATGTCAGCTCCTAAAGGACAGGTGATGCCTTGTTCACCTCTGTGTCCCCAGAATTTAGCTCAGGGACTGGCACAGAGCAGAGGCTTGGTAAATATTTGTTGAATGAATTAAATGCTTATTCTTGGATATTCAGTCTCTCCCTGGCTGGTCAAAGAGCACCCAATCCCAAACTGGATTGTCTGCTTTTCCCTTCCTATATCTAGGCCTTGCCATCCACAATATGCCCTAAAGATGGGCAAATCTAGGGTCTGAACTCTGCCCCTTGAGGCTGGTGTCAGAGAAGGTGGATTCCATCTCCCCTTCCAGCTATAGGCCCTGCCTTCTCGGTGCCTGAGTGGACTACTTCGGGTTTCCTTCCTTTTCTAAACCAAACCTGGTCTCGAAGCACCGCTACCAGAGGGCTGGTGCTGAGTCCCAGCTGGCCTGACAGCCCTCAGGACCCTGTCCTTCAGCCGGACGTGCGGCAGGTCCTGTGGGGTGGCAGACAGGGGGCCTCCCCTGGAGCCGTTGCCAGGCGTTCTCTGACGGGAGGGGACCGAACTTGCGCGTCCAGGGCGCGCAGTGAACACCCTGTTCACATTCCTGCGCCGACCGGAATGCGGACAGGGATAAAGCCAAAGGCCGCATTCCTCTGGCCCGTGCGGGAACAGGGCCCGGGCCCCGCCCGACCCCGGCCCCGCCCCGTCCGCCGGACGCGGGACCCCCGCCCGAGAGGGCGCCCCCTGGCGGCGCGGGCGGCCGGAGGTGATACCGGGGCCCTTGCCTTCCAGTCCCGGCCCCCTGCGCGTCCTCCCCCTATCCTCCCTCGCTCCCTGCGCCCGCCCGCACCCCGCCTGACCTTTGGATCCAAGAATCCACTCCTTCCTCTTCCCCGGGAAGCTTCCAGCTTCCGGACACTGATTAGGACTCCAGAGGGCCTTTTGTTGCTTGTATCTCAGTAACCCTTCTCCACTGTTGTTTTCATTTTTTATTATTTGCTGCCAATCAAATCAGGTAAAAAAGAATGGCTCCCCAGAGGCTTAACACAAAATCCTAACTCCAGGGTGGTTTCCTTTCCTAGCTTCCCATCCTGTACCCACAAAACCACCCTTGACCCTCCTCTGATGGGTGCTTCTGCGGGAGTCTCCCACCCTTGTGTGTCATCTCCTCCCCATCAGGGCCAGAGACCAAGATGAATGAGCTGCAGGCCTCACCCTGGCCGAGTCACCCATGCCTGCACCGTCACTTCTCGCTGCTCCATTGAGGGCTTCAGGAAAGGAGATGCAGTCTGTCCCTAGTTCTTGTGGCCCCAGGTTGAAAATGAGCCTGGGTCTGTCAGTCTGTACATTGGCACCTACCGGAAAAAGCACCACTGCCTCACAGCGAGGATCCCTGCTACTGATGGGAGTCGAGGCCCCAAGAAAGTGGAAAGCCACTAGGCTGAGGGTTTCCATGTTAGTGTGGAAACCACTCATATCACATGCAAGCTGCGCCAACCTCAAACACCACTGAAACAAGTAAGCAGGGCTGTACCTGTTTAAGTCACCCTCTAGGGACTTGAAGAAGAGGGGTGTATACTGTTTACTCACTCCTGCATGAGGGGACAAGCCGCTTGTTTTCCCAGATACCTGGTAACCGTGAATGGTGGATGGTGCCAGGAAGACATGGGCTTGCACCCAACTTTCTCAGCTGGTTCTCAGATATCTTTCTTAGTGGGAAAGAAGCTTCAACCTAACACTGTTTGCATATGGAAATTTGCATGTTTATCAGCCCACGACCAGTTAGGCACTCACCCTGTGGTTAAAGTAACACCTGGGCAGCCAGTAATGAAACAGGCATGCCTGGAACTTGCATTGCTCACCATTGGGGAGGGTTGTGAATGTTGCCAAGAAAGATGGGAAAGCAGAAGCCAAACTCTCATTGGCCAACACCTCAGCTGCAAGAAAGGGTTGGGCGGCAGGGGAGCTGGATTGGAAGTTGGCCTTGAAAGCTGGCTTACCTTGCTCAGTTGATTTCTTAGCCCCTAAGAGGAGGAAAATACTGCGGTCCCTTCCTACCTGGCAGGGAGGTAGGCCCAGAGTGACAAGTTGGCAGGTGGTCCTGCAGCTCTGGTTTGTGATTGCAGCCCTGGCTCCAGGTCTGCCTCTTCCCCATGACAGAGAAAATGGACATTCTAGACTTTTCTCACCACCCTGGCAGTTCACCGAATGGCAGTGCCAGGGCTCTGTCTCAGTGGGGTGTGAGGGTGCTTGCAGTGATCGTGAAAGACACAGGAGAAGCCCCAGTGATGAGTCTATTCATTTTACAAACATTCACTGAACCCATGCCCTACCGCCAAAAGACTTACTGTCCACTGGGGGAGACAGACGCCAACCCGGGCAGCACAATTCAGTGTGATGAGTGACAAGGTAGAGACAGGTCCAGGATGCAGTGGAGGCGGGTAGACTGGGGAAGGGAGTGCTGTCCAGCCTGGGGCAGAGCATGGGCAGGAGCGTCTTTTACTGAGGTAGGGTGCGGGGGGGGCGGGGGGGGGGGGAGGTGAGGAAGGCTGTGCCGGAAGAGGGCTCTCTAATTCTTGCCTCTACTCCAGAGTCCTCTTCAGTATTGTGAGGCCAGCATGCATTGTGCTATTTTTTGCTAAAGAATCTCCGTGGATTTTGCTGGTCACGTGGTTAGATCGGCCAGCCTTTTTTTTTTTTTTTTTTTTTTTTCGTGGCCCCTTCCGTTGCGTAGCACAGGCTGCGGACGCGCAGGCTCAGCGGCCATGGCTCACGGGCCCAGCCGCTCCGCAGCATGTGGGATCTTCCCAGACCGGGGCACAAACCCGTGTCCCCTGCATCGGCAGGCGGACTCTCAACCACTGCGCCACCAGGGAAGCCCTCGGCCAGCCTTTAAGCATTGAGTTCTAAGGTCCCTTTCTAAAGATGAGTGAGATTGTAATTCCCACTGGGCCCAGGCTGGGATATGGTTTCAGGGATGAATTTGCCCCAGAAATTCACCCCCTTCCCATGGAGTTACTCGAAGCCGGGGCCCCCCTTCGCTGATGCGTGGACTGTCATCTCGCTCCCCACAGCCCTGTGAGTCTGGTGTGAGCGGCAGCTCCCATCCACTGGGAACGTCCCACACGCTTAGGTGAGTGACTGACCCCCTCTGAGCCTCACTCCACCCTTGGGCTTAAAATCAACAGAAGGCTACTGGGCCCTACCTATCCCATATTGAGAAAAATAAATTCAGATGATAAGCCCTTTGGAAAACAATAGTTTTCAAAAATATCATTATATAGAGTGATGTTTCTATAATATAAGCATGCTTTAGAATCATCAGTTGGTAGAGGTGGGGACAAGGGTTTATTTAAAATGCTTTTTCCTCAGTCCACTCACAGATTCTGAGTCAGGAGGTCTCAGGTGGGACATGGGAATCTGCATGTTTCCAAATCATCCTAAGGAATCCTGATGCCATTGGTCTTTGGACGGCACTTTGATAAGAACTGATACAGGCAACCGTGCATCTGTTCTCAGTGAGTCCACTTAGAATGAACTCTCCCTCTGTCAAGATTTGGGCAGATCTTTTTAATCTTCTGCCCCTGAAAGGAAGCACATAGGGACTGGGGCTGAGAGGGAGGCCCCTCCATTATGCAGGGTGGGGAAACATGCAGTAAACCAGGACGGACCCTCGGGAGTCCCGTAAAGTAGGCTTACTCCAGTGATTCCAGAAGAGGGCCACGCACAGAAGGCTCCCACCTGCCCTTCCTCCTCCTTCTGTGACAGGAATCCGGCACTCGTGAAACAGACCAAAAACAAACAAAAACCACCCTATTTGAAATGCCTCAGTTGGAATCTGAACCAAATCCCAAAGGGTCATGGTTCCAATGTCTGGCCTTGAGCAGCGTCAGCAACAATCTTCACAAAACCCAATGCTCAAGCCTTTGGTACACAGCAAACTGTAAGAACTGTCAGGACAGGAACACAGGACTGTTGGCAGTGGCACACACCAGTGATCTCCAGGCTCTTTTGATCTGGGCCTCAGCCTCCAAACACATTTTTGCTTGCACCCCTGATAAGCCATATGGCTGTACTCCTATTCCTAGTACTACTGATATCAAGGCCCAGCTATGTTTGTTATTATAGCAAAGCTCTCTATAAATGGTAATAGATATAATTTCAAATGGCTTTGACAGGTTTGAATTTGGGAGACTGATGTCTTGTCAGATCTGAATGGGCTGCCCTTGTTTTTATGTCATATGCAGCTAAGAGCTCATACGAGGAGTGGAATGAGAGCTTAGTCATTTCTCTTTCTCTGGGTCACTTGTGCAGGTACCATTTGTATTACCTTCAGGCTATGGTTTCTTCACAGGGAATTCTTAAAAGCTACTTGTCCGTGCTGTAAGGATTACTTTCTTTTTTTTTTAAATTTTATTATTTATTTGGTTTTGCCGGGCCTTAGTTGCTGCCAATGGGCTCCTTACTGTGGCTGGCAGGCTCCCCAGTTGTGACATGCGAACTCCTAGTTGCAGCATGCACATGGGATCCAGTTCCCTGACCAGGGACTGAACCTGGGCCCCCTGCACTGGGAGCATGGAGTCCCAACCACTGCGCCACCAGGGAGGTCCCAAGGATTACTTTAGGTAACGTACGTAATACACTCCGTAAGTCCAGCCTGGTGGGGACACATAAAGTCTGTCACACATGCTTTGCTGATACAGGACTATTTGACATCCATTCCAGTGAGAGAACCACCACCAATTTGGATATTAAATATTAGTGAGGCTACATTCTTATTTTTAGATTAAAAATATAAATAAATACATAAATAAAAGTTCTAGTATTTTCTCCCTGTACCTCCAACAGATCATCTTGCGTACCTCAACGTGGAGACCAGTAGTCTAACTGGATTCTCCCACACCAGGGGCCCACCTCCCTGAAAGCCAACCTTCCTCCCTCAGGAGGAGAACCCAACAGTTAGCCAGGCCCCCAAAAACCAGACGGATAGACCCCTACACCTAGAAGAAATTCTGACAGAGCAGAAGAACTCTCCAGTTCAGACTTCTACTTTGGCATCTGCAATGGCTAACCTCCCATGCTCCCTTGTGTCTGGTTGGGGGGCATGCAGGCTGAGGACTGTGGTAAGGTAGGGCAGGTCCCCTAGAGTTTGGGGGACTCCCTTGGGCTCACAAGTCCAAGCTCCGACTGTGCTCTGTGGGGGACAAACTAGGTCAGTGGGGGACCGCGGCCAGGTTCCTGACCCGAGCATGGGGAAACAGTGGCCCCTGCTGGCTGGGACACACCGTGCCTCAGAACCCTGGCATCCCTCCTGCTGTAACATTTGCTGAACCCTGGCTTTGGTGTTCAAGTACTGTGGTGTGATCAATTGCACAGACACAGGTAAGAAAGACCTGGCTTCCTATCTGGGCTCATCTGATGGTCCCAGGCAAATTAACTTCTCTGAGTCTTAGATTTGCTGCTAGGATTAAATGAGATGCTGAGTGAAAAGTAGTGAACAGTGCCAAGCACATAGGAAGAACTGAAATGTGATGTCATGATGATTGATGTTAGTGCCTCTAGACATCTAAGAACACCTGGAAAATATCTCTGGGGGCAGCCCTGGAGGGAGAGTGGGAAACTGTGAGCAGGAACTCTTGTGTTTCTGTGCTAAGAGACACAAATGAGCAGTGAATGTGTCCTGGACACTGGTGGTGAGCATCAGCCTGTGTGTGTGTGCGTGTGTGTGTGTGTGTACAAGCACAGCCGCGGTAGAAAGGCAGAGAGCTCTGGAAGATGCTCAGGGCACCTCCCAGAAGGGAGCAGTGCTGACAAAGGGGAAGCCAGTGTCACCTCTTCTTCTAATCACACTGCAGAGCTCAACTCTGAGAGAGGATGGGTGTTATTGAATCACACAACAATTACTTATTGATCACCTACTATGTGCTGGGCAGGGTTAACAAGATGGAACAAATACCTGTCACAAGGCACTTTCAGATAGAGTTCAGGGCTGAACAAGAGGGATGTTGGGAGGTCAGTCTAGACTGGTGGTCTGGGGACTAGTGACTATTCCCTGCAGCCACCAGAACAGAATCCCGGGAAGTTCACAAAACCAGGCCCAGGCAGAGGAAGGGTTTCTGTGCTCAGGTGGCCTGCTGGAGGTGCATCACCACCCAGCTTTTTGGAAAGTCCTGGGCCCCGCACAGTTCAGGTGAAGCCAGGGAAACGTCTGAGGTACAGTCTCTCAATCACCCCTACCCAATCTCTGGGGTTTCACTCAACTAAAATTTGGTTCTGTTCAAAACTAGCAACTTCTGAGAGTTCCCCTCACCACCTGCAGAAGGGTTTGCTGGTGGAGAAAGAAGGAGGGGCTGGTGTCCCAGAAGAGATCTGCCAAGTCCTTGGTGGGCCCTTCTGGGACTCTTGGTCCTTCCACAATTCATTGAATAAAATTATATCAAAATACATGGACCACTTGTTGCTCTGCTCCCCATCCTGCCTCTAAATTACAAACCTCTAACATTCCAACAGCCTTGAGAGGTGCCCTGAGCTTACGGTGCTTAGGACTTATGTTACTTCTTAACACCTGCTCTGTGCTGGGCAGGGGTGGGGAAGGAAGGCACTGAGGTGAGGGAAGGGCTTCTGCCCAGTTTAAAGCTGCCCCTTCCTCATGACTTGGTCTCTCTCTCTCACACCTGTCTCACCCTGTTTGCCCAGCTGGAGACACTGAGGGCCTGCCTTTGGCCCACTTCTGCCTCCACCAAGTATGACTTACCACGTACCCCTCTGCCCTCAACACACTATTCTTAGATAAATGCAAACTTGTTGGTGCTAATTTGAAAAATGACACTGCTACAGTGTTACAATCCTCCTGTAAAGGTCCAGTACAGCTGTTCATCTTGGGGGTGGGGGGGCTGGGAACCACCCACCACCGAGAGCACCCTTTCTGTAGAGACATTCCCAGCTCAGACAACTGACCCCTGAAGCTCCAGTCCCGGGATCACTGCAGATCTGTTTCCCTTTTGCAGGCCCCAGCCCTTTCCTACCTCTCATCTTCCCCTGACGCCTTGATCCTGTCTTTCTTGGTTCTGTCCTCAGACCTCAAGAAGGAGAGAAACAAAGGAGGGAGCCAATCTATGGAAAAGCGCTCTTCAAAATTCAGAAGTCTTTTGCAATTCCTTTTGGAGGGCTTAGAAGGCTTTAGTTAAAGACGCATGTAAATCTAAAGCCAAAAAAGATTTTTTAAGGTAATTGTTAATTCCAGGGGGAAAAATAAAGGAAACATAACCATAGTGAACACTTTAACTTAGCCATGAACTACACTCACATATTTATCTCCAAAAGTAGCTAATACTTTAACAAAAAGTTGGGGCACAGCTGTTGCAGTAGGATGGAGAGAATGGCAGTGAGGATATGGAAGTGGTATTAGTACTAAACCTTCACCTTCCATAGCAGGAAATCAAGATAATGTCTTGATTGAGAAATACAAAGAACTGAGAAATACAGAGGTACATACCAGAAAAATACTGCTAAAAAGTTTAGGAAAGGGTATCAGGAATAAGAAATTGCAGGACAGTGCTATCTATAAACTGGATAAGCCATATTTTATTTATACATTTTTTAAAAGCAAGCTGAATGTTAGGGAGATAATGTTGAAAAACATTTTCTTCAAGGCAGAGTGAAAAGACAAACAGCTGGAAACTATGAGATAAAGATAAAATAACCCAAGGACAAATGTAGATGTCTGAATGCCGGGGAAAAGGCAGAGAAGGTAGAAGAAAGGAGACAATTGGAGAAGTAACCAAAAGACTTTTTCCTGAGGCAAAGAAAGACACAGATCATCCAAGAAAAGATCCACTGAGGCCAAGAACATAAATGGGAAGTCAGGAAAAAGAAATTCAGAGGGCCAGTAACATAGGAAATGATACTAAGCCATACATTCAGCCAAAGAAACACACATGAAAGCACCAATATTTTCACCTGTCCAGACTGGCAGTGCTTAGAAAGCTTGATAATACCTACTATTAATAAGTTTGTAGAGAATGAGACACTGAAAACCTGTTATTGAGAATGAAATGTGCAAACTTTTGCAGGGCAAATTGGCAAAAAATGATCAAAAAATAAAATGTCCGGACTTCCCTGGTGGCGCAGTGGTTGAGAGTCCACCTGCATATGCACGGGACGTGGGCTCGTGCCCCGGTCTGGGAAGATCCCACATGCTGCGGAGCAGCTGGGCCCGTGAGCCATGGCCGCTGAGCCCACGCGTCCGGAGCCTGTGCTCCACAACGGGAGAGGCCACAGCAGTGAGAGGCCCGCGTGCCGCAAAAAATATAATAATAATAAAATAAAATAAAATGTCCTTACTCGTTATTCCAGCAATGTCACTACTAGGAATTTATCCCTTGCATATAGTCATTAAAGTATGTCAAGATACCTATAGTCATTCAGAGGTGTTTACTGTAGTATTGTTTGCACAGCCATAAAACTTGAAATTATCTAAATGTCCATCAACAACGGACTGGTTATGTTACTGAGTCCAAGCTTGTACTGCTTGCCACACGACATGCCAATAAATAAATGAGGTGTTGGGGCAAGGAATAGTGACTTTTTTTGGAAAGCCAGCAGACTGAGAAGATGGAGGACTAATGTCCCAAAGAACCATCTTACCCAAGTTAGAACTCAGGCTTCTTTTATACTAGAAGGGGAGGAGGTGTGGTTGGTTGGTGCGAACTTCTTGGTGTCAGAATCCTTTGTTCTTGCAGCTGTCCTCCTAAGTCAGGTCATGATGCTCCTGTAAACCTCCAACAAGACAACTGTTATTCTCTGTTCTGCTATTTTTCTTCAACTCTCTGTTAATGTTAAAGTGTTATACTTTTAAAGGTCAGAGCCTTGACTTTAAAGCTATGCTGTACACTTCAGGCTATAGACAACATTCTTAGTTTGTAGCAAAAGCAATAGAATACAAAGGTCAAAGTAAAAGAAACAGATCCATTCGGAATCAGATTTGTTCTTCCCTATTACAGTTAGATCCCTGAGGGAGTGGAGTAAGGGAAAGCTGACTGTGTGGTTAAGTGTGTGTGGTGTGTACTTTCCAGAAAGTGAATACTATTTGCCAGTAGAAACATTTTTTCCTGGTTGTATGGATACCCAATGAACCAAAGAAAAAGGAGAGAGGGACCGCAGGTGAGGCCTGAGGAGAGCTGTACCTTTCATTTTTAAACAGTACAGAACTGTTTCACTTTTTCCATGATAGTGTTTTGTTTTATGCTTCAAAAAATTAACTGGAGTTATCTCTGTGTTGCTATTATTGCCACCCTTGTTTTTCTCATAATACATTTTGGTATTAAACCAAATAAATGTTTTGTTTTGGTTTTGTGTTTTTTTAAGGGTCCCACTGAGGGCCAATGAGGATGAGTAAAGAAATATCTCGTTTAAATGCACTTGGGTAAAATTTCAGAAATTAAAGCATAAAGAGAAAAATCATATAAGCTTCAAAGAAAAAACAGGTTACCTATGAAGAAATGAGATTCAGCCTGACATCAGATTTTGCATCAGATTTTGAAGGAAAATTAATTTGAATCTGGAATTCCAGCCGAAGTACCATCCAAAGTGAAGACAAAATATAGACATTTTCTGAAATCCAGAGAGTCAGAAAATTTAACATTCAAGTCTTCATGGTCTATGAAGAAATCACTCAAGAAGATGTCCCACTGAAACCAAATAATTCAAAAAACAGTAAGTGAGATTTAAAAAAATAGAAGCCGAATGTTCAAAGAGATATAAACATAGAAAAAAAATGAACTGATACTGGTTTGGACTTGGATACCTGGAACATTCTCCTTTGCTCTACAGAGATTTAGTAATTGAAGGCTATGTTTTTCTTAAGTGCTCCAGTCATACAACTTGAATCTGTAGCAAATAATATTTACACAATTGTAACATCAGAATTACATGTTACAATAGTGTTATTATGTGGGGTTTGATATCTTAGACTTAATCTGTAGACAAAGCATGTAATGAAATGAACAGAACAGAAACCTTGACAAAATAAAGGGGAAAATTTACTTTGCTGAAAGCCAGAAAGCTAAATTCTCTAAATTCCTTTAGCTGCAAATAGTATATCAAAGCCAGGCCTGGTTGTTTAGAGTTTAGGGTTCTATTAATCACAAAATTGGTGGAAGAGCCCAGGCCGGATGTAAAGGAAGTGGCTCCAGGGCTGTATTGGAGGCATCCTAACAGTTCCTTAGAGCTGATTGTCTTTATCTCTTCTCAACTCTCATTGACAGCATGACGTTAGCTTGAAATTAACCATAGTGGGAATATTTACACCACAGATATGGCAAACTTTATACTTGAGGGCTTTTTTTCTTCCCAGAGAGCGTGTTGTTAAATATTTACCAGCATACCCATGGGAAAGCCTGACACGTCTGGCTTGAAGTATTATAAGGATAGAAAGGAAGAGGAAGGTGGTGAAAGCAGGTGGTGAAGCCCGCAGGGTTAGATGGGTCATGGGGGAACTAGTGGCATTCTTAGTGAAATCTTCTAAGGTATGAGTCAGCAAACTTTTCCTTAAAGGTTCAAATAAATAGAAGTATCTCAAAATTATTCAACCCTGCTGTTACAGCTCAAAAGCAGCCATAGACAATATCTAAATGAATGAGCATGGCTGTGTTCCCATAAAACTTTTATTTACAATTAAGTGGCCAGCCCCTGGGCCATGTAGTTTGCCAAGCCCTGGTCTGAGATAAATCCCCTGGGAGGGCACTTCAGATATGGCCCAGAAAATGGCTCAGTACTCACAGCTGGAGGTAGCTGGGTAGCTGGATATTTGAGCTAGAGGTCCCACCTCTGGCTCCCCATGGCCTCTAAGTAGCTTGCAGGGGATCCAGAAGTTCCTGTGTCCCAGGGGAAGGGACAGAAAGGTGTCTGCCTGATCTTTCCTCTCCGCCATTCCTAGGTACAGCTCTCATCCACATGGCCCAAGGTGGCTGCTGAAGCTCCGCCATTATACCCCTCACATCCAGCAGGCAGGAGGAGGATAGCAGAAGGGGGCAGCCCTCCCTACCCTCAGCTCCGTGGACATGTGACCTGTGCAGTCACTTGGGGCCCAACTCAGTTTAATGGTGGACTGTCACCGTCTTGGAATCTTAGTAATGTTATTTTTGAACTTCTGTTTTGTAAAAGAAGTCTGATGGGACAATAGAGCATGTCCACGAGCAGAGGAGATCCATGCAATGTGCCTGTGTGTCATCCCTCCTTGCAGCCCTCATTCTCACGCAACATAGGTAAGGCCTGGCATGCAGCTTCCATGACATGCTTACCTTGTACTCCGATCACAGGGCCTCCATGCAGGCATTAATTTAATGCTCTGGATTCCTGTTTTGAATTTGTAATTAACTCTATCTTTGAACTTGTGCTTTGTGAGTGAAGTCCAGTAGGACAATGGCTGATGTGTAGTATGTGTACCTTCCATTTCCACGTGTGCCAGGAGCACAGAATTTCAGTGGACTCACCACGTGTGGGCTTTTATCAAGATTCAAAGCGAGTACAGGTAAGCATGTTATAATCCATGACTAAGTGGGAGTCCACAGCCCTGAGAGGCCACGCTTTCCATTGGAATCAGAACTTGCTTCAAATACAGACAGAAGGTAGCGGCATTTTAGGAAACACAAACAGCCAAGGAGCCCACCGTATCCTTTCTTACTTGTGTTACTTTCCTGTATTCACTTACTTCCCTGTCAATCACTCACTTTGAAAATGATGACAGATAAATGATAGGGTAACCCAGAGTTCCTGTGATGTTCAGTCCTTTAATCATCGGTAAGGTGAAGGTAGACAATGTTGGTACCATGTGAGCATACCAAGATGTAAAATTAAAATGTTGGTTTTATGCAACATTTCTACTGTTTGGTATGAGTAAAATGCATGCGTGATCTATGAAATATAAATTGCATAATTTCTGTGAATTTTACATATGAGTTAAATGCTCTTACGTTTTTTATTTAAAACTGGCATTGTGGGCTTCCCTGGTGGCGCAGTGGTTGAGAGTCCGCCTGCCGATGCAGGGGACACGGGTTCGTGCCCCGGTACGGGAAGATCCCACGTGCCGTGGAGTGGCTGGGCCCGTGAGCCATGGCCGCTGAGCCTGCGCGTCCGGAGCCTGTGCTCCGCAACGGGCGAGGCCACAGCAGTGAGAGGCCTGTGTACCGCAAAAAAAAAAAAAAAAAAAAAAACTGGCATTGTGCAATTTAAAGATGAATGGTAAAATTCATAGTAAGAGTATAAAATTTTAATTTTTCTTTACTTAAAAATGACATTAAATAGCAAATAAAAATCACCATGACAAATCAAGAGAGAGACTGCAGAAGAAAGGAGAAACTTAATATTTTAGTACCTGTAGTAGTACTTTTTGTTTTCTGCTTTTTGAACAAGGGGGCACTGGGTCCTGCGAATTATGTAGCTGGCCAGGGCAGCACATTAGCCCAGGATGTCATATGGGCCCAGTCGCAACTCTCGTGTCAACAGCAAGGAGCTGATGCCCCTTTTCTCAAAGAGAGTAGCAGAGGTCCAGAGGACCTGATGTGTTGAGGGCCCCCCTAAACTTCAGTGGATACAGTAAGGGTCCTTATTTACCCAGATACCCAGAGAGCATCTTGAGGAGAGGAAGGGTGAGGCACAGAGCTCAGGACAGTGAGTTTTCCAAGAGACTATGGAAACCAGCCACACGAGGGAGTTCAGCTCCAAATAGACTGACTACTCAGACCAAAGGGAGAACATTCCACATGGAGAGCCGGGTGTAGTGTTAGAGGCAAATCCAGCCTTCCCCCTGTATGGTAGGGTGGAACTGCTAAGTAAGACCCTCATCTTCTTTGCAGGTCGGAATGGCGTGTGCACTTTTGCAAGCCAGCTACCCTGGATCCAAGGCACTTTCTGTCTGAAATACCCTCCTACCTGCTCCACCTCAGTCCACCCCTAGTCCTGTAACCCCAGGTCACCTGGCTAACTTCTCACCTTTCTGCACTCAGCTCAGGTATCTCCCCCAGGAAGCCTTTCTTAACACCCTGCCCTCACTGTCCCCTCTGGGCACTCATTGCAACCTGGCCACCAGAGTGTCAGAGGAGCAGTTTGAGTGGCAGCAGGCATGGCACTTGCCTTGGGGCCTTCCTGCTGCTCACTTACCCTCTCTGAGCCTGTTTCTCCATATGGAAAATGGGGTAATCATAGCAGACCCACTGACCTTATAGAATTTTTAAAAAATTTAATTTGTGAATAGGTTCTAGGTATACCTAGTACACAATTCAAAAGGTATAAGGACACATAGTGGAAAGTTACTCTCCTTCCTGCTTCTCTCCTCCAGACTCCCAGTTGTCTTCTCCAAAGACAATCCCTGTCACCAGTTTCTTTAGCTTCCTTCCATAGATATTCCATGTGGTTTAGAGCAGATATATCGTCCATCACCACCTGTGCAGCATTCCAGGGGAGGAGAATCCACAACCTGCATCTAACTATGAGGAAGCATCAGACAAATGAGGAATATTCTATTTTTTAAAGCGGCAGTTACAAAGCATCAAAATCACAAAACACAAAGAAAGACTGTGGACGTGTTCCAGAATTCAGGAGAAGGGTAGATTAGATAAAAGCACTGTATCCATGTTAAGTTCACCAAAGTTGATAAGTTTACTGCGGTTATGTAAGAAAATCCCTTTTTCAGGACATAAACACTGACATATTTAGGGGTAAAGGGGCCATGATGTACAACTTACCCTCATATGTTTCAGGAAGAAAAACGTGTGTGTGTGTGTGTGTGTGTGTGTGTGTGTGTGTGTGTGTGTGTGTACATAAGAAGGGAAGGGAGGACACACATGATAAAGAAAATGGGGGTAAATGTTAACAATAGGTGAATATGGGTAAAGTGTTGATGAATATTTTTGTAGTATTTTTATTTTTGCAACTTATGTCTAAGTTTGAGGTTATTTCTCCTAAACAATTGATGTTCATATTCATGAGTTCAAGTATTTGCAAATTCATCTACTCACTAACCTTTATTTGGAGCCCCAAATCAACACTCCAGGCACTTGCACAGCCATTCACACGCATGTGCAGAGCAGGGACAAATCTGAGTCATCCAACACGCACGTTCCAAGCTGAGGTCAAACAAGGCGGCCCCCTCCCTCCCTGCTTCAGCTCTCAGCCTAAACAAGTGTCCTCTTTGCAGTCTATTTAGTGTCTATTTAGCCATGTTTTTTGAATTTTCATGCTTTTTGTTAATAATTGTGCTGCTTAAAATTGCCTTCAGTCAGAGTGTTGAAGTGCTCTCTAGGGTTCCTAAGCGCACAAGAAGACTTTGATGTGCCTTACGGAGAAGGTACATGTGCTAGATTAGCTTCATTCAGGTACGAGTTCCAGTGCTGTTGGCTATGAGCTCAGTGTTAATGAATCCGCAATACATATTAAATACGATATCTTTAAACAGAGACAATAAAGTTATGTATGTGTTGGTCTGTTGATGAAAATACTGTGACCGGAGCTTGCAGGAACCTAACCCTGTATTTCCCCTGGGAACAATAGTTCAATATCTGTTAATTCAGTGTTTGTGGCAACTTTATAGAACATAACTACCATGAATAACAACAATCAACTGTTTCTATATATGTGTTTCCTACACAAATGAGAGAATACAATATGCACTATTCTGTACCGTATGAATATATTTACCAACATTCACAGAAATCGTGCTATTAGTTTGCATTCATTCTTTTTTTTTTTTCAATCAGGTGAACAAAACATGTGCTATAGAGATCTGTCAGCCTCTTTTCTCAGCCACCCAGTGTTTGCTCAATGGGCCCATGTAACCAAGTGGCATGGTAGCTGGGTTTTGTGGGCACATTGGGGTTTTTTTTTTCATTCTTCTGAACAGGTGCCTGGGATTCCCCATATGGGTGTTTCCTAATTGATCTAACTAGTCCTCTAGTGACAGACATTTGGGTTTTATCTTTTCAAAATGTTGCAGTCCTGCTTAAAGTACTTCCATGCCTTACTTCTGTGGCATCTCCTGGCTCTTGGGATTAAAAATTAAAGTCCTAAACCATGACCTGACAGACACTCTCACACAGCACCCTGTCATCTGCAAGTCTCCCCTCCAGCCTTCTCTCACCCCCGGTATCATCCACACTCCCTCCTGCCACATAGCATGTGCACGAGCTTTCCTCGTGGGACAGCATCCCCATCCCTCACCCTTGGCCTGATTAACTATCCTCTTCCTTCAAACCTCTACCTGCTCAACCAATGTATCGCCTTTGGGGCCTGGCATAGAACCTGGCATATAGAAGCTGTTCAATACACTCGTGTTGAACAATTGAAGGAATGAGGCAGGAGGCAGGCAAGGAGAGAAGGCAGCTGGTAAGAATTATGTTTATGTGGCTCTCTTTTGACCAAACACTTGGTCGTAAACGCTTAGTGGAATGAAAACTGTACAGCTGTCGTACCTCCTGTCAGACTCTCAGCTCATTAGCACCAGAGTGATTTCTGTTGAACTAGACACATAATGATGATGGGAAGTCAGGAAGCCCCGCAGAGTGACCCTGAGGAGGTCGCCATACCTTTCTGTGCCAGTTCCTCACCGTGAGAGGGGGTGATAATGTCTGGATCCGGCTTGCTGTGAGTAACACACCTTAGGACACATCACAGGGGCTCTCTTCCCCGCCTCCAGCTCCTACCACCTGTAAAGCATTGCCTCTGTCCTCTAAGAACGTCCTCAGCATATTGGCTCAGAACAAAAGATCTGAATACGACGATCCAGTGACAAGTCAACATTCCCCCAACCAGGAGATGCCTGCTGGCACCAAGCTAAGGGGAAGGAACAGAAGAGGAGGTATCATAGACAAAGTGTCTTCCCGCCTCTCCAGGAGCGTATCACATGCCTCCGAGCAGGGAGAGACAGAGTTCTTTCTAGGCTGTCACCAGGCCTTTGGCTCCTTTCCACCTTCAAGTGACTAATTCTATTCTCACGGTTTCTCTAAAACTATATGAAACTTGTGGTAAAACCCACATCCTTCCCCTATGCCAAAAGGCCCCCAGCCATATCCTCCCAATGACCACCACCCCTTTTCCTCTATTATTGTTGCAAAATGAATCAAAGTAGCTCACAAAAAAGGTGTGAGAGAGAGAGCATACACAGGGGATGTCATAGACCCAGAATCCAACCAGCTACTTTTCCCCCCCGACCAACCACCTCCCCAGTCTGAACCATCCTCATCCCTCACCTGGTTTCTTGCAACACCCTAGCTGATCTTCCTGCTTTTACCTCCGTGCCCTAAAGCCTTCTCCGTGTACAGGGCTGCCAGATAAACTTCAGGACACTGAGTTAAATTTGCATTTCAGATAAACAAAAAATAATTGTTTAGTATAAATATGTCACAAATATTATCTGGGATACACTTGTACTAAGAAAAGTATTCATTAATCTGAAATGCAAATTTAACTGGACATCATGAAGTTTTATTTGCTAAATCTGGCAACCCTAACCATGTAGCAACCAGAGTCAGCCTTTCAAAATGTAAATTAGCTCTATTATCCCTCTGCTCAAAATTCATCAAGAGTTTCCCATCTCTGAGCAAAGTCTTTACCATGATCTGCCTTCCCCAGTACTTCTTGTATCTCATCCCCTACCACTCCCTTCCTTGGCCACCCAGCCCAGCCACCCTGGCTTCCTTGTTGTGCCTCACACTTCTCCCAGGTAGCCGCATTGCTAGCTCCTTCTCCTTCTTTAGGGCTTTGCTTTCTCAGTGATGTCTTCTCTGACCATCCTTTAAACAAACACTGAGCCACCCTACCTTCTGTCATCTCCCTGCTTTCTCTCCATCGCATGGTGATGTGTCAGCTCCTAACACACCACAGTACACATATGTGTTGGCTGGCTCTCTCTCTCTCCCCACTAAAAAGCATAGTTCATGAGAGCAGGTACTACAGTTTGTTCAAGCTGAGTATCCAGCCCCAGAATCCTGCTTGGCACATAGTAGACACTCAATAAATACTTCTTGAACCAATGATGAAACTCAAGGACAAGAAGCACAGCCAGGAAAGTCCGAAAACAAGGGGGTTTTGCTGCGTTTTCCTTTCTTGGCAGGATTGCTCTTATCTTTCTCCACTTACTTATCTTGCTCAAGGCCCCCTTTGGCCACATTTCCGTGCCTCACCAGGACTTCTCGGGGGCACCATCACAAGACTGGGGTAACCTGATTGGCTCAGCTCACCTCCCTTCCTTTCTCTCTCTCGTTTTCTTTCTCTATCTATCCCTTTCCCCCTCCTTCCCTCTTTCCCAATCTCTTTTTGCCACTTATGCTTTTAATATTTTTTAATGAATGAGTAATATTTCTAAAAATTGACTTTATTTTCTTTATGTCTAGTGTGAGAAAGAGTGATCTGGCGGCTCTGACAGCCAAGAGCAAATGCCACTAAACATCTTCCTTGTGCCCTTTCCCAGCCTCAGGTTCCCTGCAGAGAATCACTGGTTCTCTGGTCTGTATTAGCTAGGAGAGGACAGCCTTCGGTCTGGTAGCAAACAGACTCAAAATCTGAGTCATATAAGACAGGAATTTACTCCTCACATATGATACATGTCCAAAGTGAATTGGCAGGGGTTCTGCAGTACCAAGTCTCAGGAAGCCAGACTGATGGAGACTCTTTTGAATTGTAGCTGGGTCATCTGGTCACCCTGTCCAGAGCAGGGAAATAGAGATGGAGGGACCCACCCTGGTCCACCCACCCTGGTTCTTAAATGCATCAGTCCAGAAGTGAGGGCCAGCACATCCACTCACAGCCCTTTGTCCAGAATTGGTCACATGGCTCCACATAATAGCAGGGGTCTAGGAAATGTGGGCGAGCCTAGAGGTATTTGGTAAGAAGTAGATGTCTCTTCCTAGGCACCCTCTTGGGGAAGAGGATGAGAGGCAAAGTGGGCGAGAAGCCTGTTCGGGCACAGATGTTCTTCTACTCGCCCACTTCACCTCCCAGAGCTCAGGGAACTCAGATGAGCCCTGGCCAGTAAAGAGGAAGAGATCAAATGTGAGCCAGCTCTAAGCACTTGAACCAGGCCAGATGGCAGTGAGAAAATAAGATGATTTTCTGGGTAATGCAGGCTCCATTTCCTGATTCCATATCTGCTATGGAAAATAATAATATTAACTTTCATTTTTCCAGCACTGACACTTTTCAAAGAGCTTTCCCTTTCAGGTGGGCTTCACGAAAAGGCAGAAATTAATACCTTTTTACCGAAGAAAAATCAGAGGCTCAGAAAGGTTAAGAGCATTGCCTAAGGTCAGGCGCAAATAGAGGCATAATTGGGACTTGAGCAGCTCTGTTTGCCTCTACCTGGTCCAGGGCTCATCATCACATCATACTTGTGCATTGAAGGACTGGCCAGTGGGGAGGGAAGAACACAACCGGTCCCATAGAGGTCTCTTCAGCCACACCACATACATGGGAAACCATCACTGCTGCCTCCCTGTTATTCAAAAACAGGTTAAGATTCAAAAATTAGGTAAAATTTAGCTCTGTTCAGGAAACAGAAAGCATGCTATCATGTGGATGGTGGCGAACAAAAGTGTAATGGCTTTCAAAGCAGAAAGATGAGGGAACTTTCCAAAAACCACACTTTTTCCATGTATCCCAGAGAGCTAAGTTGTAGAGCTGAACAGGCTGGTTACAAGGAAGGTTGCCCTGGGTTTGAATCCTGGCTCTGCCCCTAACCTGCTCCATAAACTTGAACAAGTGACAACCTTCCTGAATCACGATCTCCACAGTTGTACAATGATGGTTAGAGCATCCCCTTTATAGACTCTTGTGTGGACATAATGTAAAGTGAACCTATATGGTTCTCAGCACACAGCTGTCATTTGATAAATGATGTCTGTTCAGAACTGTTGAATGGGTTGACAGGAAGCCTGTGGGTCCCTCAGTCTCAGAGAGAAGAACAGAAGGAACTGGAGGGCGGGGGCTTCCCAGTTCCTCTTCCTTTTGCCCTCTCTTCCTCCTTCTCTCACACTATTTTATTTTTACTTATAAAGAGAACAGAGAATAATTTTTAAAAGTTTAGGAGTAAAGAAGAAATAAAATGCAAAGAAACACTCACAACCTCACGTGGCAACCCAAACGTCTTGCCTTGTTCATACTTAAAAGTAAGTTTGCATTCTCGAAATACTGTGTTTTGAGACTTTTTCTATGTTGCCTCTTAGGTTTAGGATAGCTTGTGCTCCAGTATCAACCCCCAAATCTCAGAGGCTTAAGATAATAAAGGCTTATTCCTTATTTCCCCAATGTCCTCTGTGGACCCGAGTGACTCTCGTGCAGTGAGAGTCATCTCCCATGGGATGACTTAGAGATGGAAGCTCCTTAAACCTTATGGCCCCTCCATTTGAACACATGGTCCTCTTCTTGACTGTAATGAAGAATTGTGTGTGGCACCTTAGATGCTCTAGCCCAGCAGAACAAGTATCACTTCCTAGCCACGAAGCTGTATCTTAAGGCAAGGAAGGGTGTGAGGAGGCCTGGACAATGCAGTCTTCCATGTGTCCAGGAAGGAAACTGAGAGTACCTGTGAGCCATCTTTTCAACTTTGTGTTTGCATGACTTTTCATTAATGGCACATTCCATCATTTATAGTTAGACATTTAGATTGTTTGCAATTTTTCAATATTATAAATATAATCAGAGCTCCCCAGTTTCACTATGTTTACAGGTGGGACCACACTAGCATTAAGACTGCCATCTTGCAGATGTAGGCCACCACCCACTCAGGCAGAGCCTCAGCTCTCATCCCCACTCATCCAGATCAGCCCTGTTTCCCAGAGTCCACAGGTGAGTAAGACCACCCAAGTTCTACTATTCATTCAGAAATATACATTGAGTGCATGCTGGAGGTGAGGCACTGTGCCTGACACACCTGGGGACACAGCAGAAAATCAGACAGATGCAGTCCCCACCCTCAAATACTCCATTCATGCTCTTGTCCTCTGCCCACACCTTTCGGAGCACTGCTGAGAACTCTGCGCCTTGACAGAGTAGAGGGGGTAGGAGAATGCTTCTCTCTCTGTTCCGTATGGCACTTGACCATGTAAGGCCCTGAAACTACACTGTTTGGACGTTAGGGTCTCACATAGTCCTTTGTTCATTCTTTTCCTTCTGTTTCTCCCACAAAGCATCAAAACCAGTGAGGCAGCCAATTCTAGGGTGGCAGAGACTCAAACCTTCTTGTCCCCCATGGTCCTCATCTTTATCATCCCTAGGAACCTCTTACTCATTCTTCAACGAAAATCCCAAAGCTGCCATGTACATCAACTGATGAAAACACACACTTGTGGAAAGGGGTGTCCCCTAATGCCACCCACCAGGACCACTGTAGACTCAGGCTCAGGTCATCCAGAAGCCACTGAGAAGCCAGTAACACTCAAAGGACATCACCAAGAAGAGCTTCTTTCTTCGTTAGATTATTTCCCTAGGATAAATTCCCAGATGTGTGATAGCTGGGTCAAAGTATTAAAATATTTTTTGTGGCTCTTGATTCAAGTTGACAAATTGTTTTCTGAGACTTGTGTGGTGATAAGCGCTATCTACGATAATACCAGTTTCTTGCACTGTCACCAGGATTAGGAATTATCATTGTTATAAATATTGTCACTGTGGTGGAAAAAAGCCATACTTTTCCTTTGCTTTAATTTGTATTTCTGTGAATACCACAGATTTTAATTTTTTGCCATCTTTATTTATAGCAGTGTTCATACTTGTGTGATTTGTCACTGCAGGTGTTGTTTTATTTATTCAAGCCTTAATTTCTTAAACCAATTTTTATGAGTTCTTTGTATAACAAAGATGTTAGTCTTCTAGCTGTGGTAATTATATCTTAGAGCCTCACCCCACTGCCCCTGTTCTGGTCTCTTTGCTTTTTTATTTGGTTATTTTATTGTTTTCATTGTAGTGCAGAAGTTTTAAATTTTAATTCATTCAAATGTGTCAGTCTTTTCCTTTGTGGCTTCTTTTTTGTTTTCACTTCAAAGCTTACAAAAGTTAAAATTGATGACTAATAAGAACCTGCAGTATAAAACAAACAAACAAAAAAAAACCCAACTAATACTAAACTTTCTTTGGGTTATTTGTATGGAAATATGTTAATATAAATATTTCAGATATTACATGAAATTTCTAAAAATCTTATGTGTTCTGGTATAATGTTATAAGTCACAATTCTAGTTATTACTTTAAAATGTGTATCTCAGAAATAACTAAATTTCCTTGTCAATTGCATTATTATGAACTTTCATCAAACCTTTAACCGTGGTCGTTTTTAAGTCTTTTGTCATTTACAGACAGTCCTGGGTGTATTCTGATGCTTTTGCAAAAATGTTCCTATAAAAGGGTTTCATCTTCAAGGAATTCATGAAAAAGACTCTGACACGTACAGGTTTCTGGTAACTGACTATACTGCTGAACTGAATGAATAAGCATTTTCAGAACTCTAATGGAAAACTGATGAATTCATAAAAGTGCTAACAAAAGATCAAGATGAAAAAAAATTAATTACATGGGACTGAGTGAACTGATGAGGATGATTATAATTTTTGTGACTTTCTGTTTGAATAAAAAAAAAAATCCCACAAGGACTCAGAGGCAAAAAATATACAAATCAATTTTCACTGCAAAGTAAAGGAGCTGTTACAGTGGAGGATTAGTGGACTGATGTCAATATTATGACATAGTATGAGTGTGTTTCATGCTTGGTAATTGCAATCATTGTTGCTTTTGTTGTGGTCATCCATTTACAATACTTGGTGTCAGTTTATTTATCTCTTGTAAAAATAAAATACAGTGTTTGTGTGTGTGTGTGAGTTGTGAAAAAAAAGAAAGCTTACAAAAGTATTTCCTATCCAGAAACTTGATAATTATGTGATTTTATTTTCTTCTAGTTTGTCTTCTATGATTTGGCTTTTTAATATTTAAATCTCTTTTTTCCCCCCCGGGCGTGCACTTAAAGAAAACTCAATTGTTTGAACATGGATTGCTTCTTAATTTTTTTCTTTAATGTTTATTCAATTTATTTAAACTTAAAAAAAACAGTTCCCTCATTTCTCCTACCCCTCCACACCCCTATCCCTCGCATCTTGCAACCACCAATCTGTTCTATGGGCTTGGTTTTTGTTTTGTTTTGTTTTAGATTCCACATATAAGAGAGATCATATGTATATTTGTCTTTCTCTGACTTATTTCACTTAGCATAATTCCCTCAGGGCCATTCCTGTTGCTGCATATGGCAAAATTTCATTCTTTTTATGGCTGAATAATATTCCATTATATATATAATATATTCCATTATATATATCTATATATAATATACAAATATATTCCACAGCTTCTTTATCCATTCACTTAGGTTGTTTCCATATCTTGACTATTGTAAATAAAGCTGCAATGAATTTGGGGGTGCATATATATATTTGAATTATTGTTTTTATTTTCTTCTCCATTTATTTTTAACTAGCCTTAGAGGGGATAAAAACCTTCTCTGAAAGGTAAGGAAACTTATTTGGGGTGTTTAATTCTAAACCCAAGGCATCAGGCATTAAATTTTCATTGGTTTGAAGGATTAGAGATTACTCTGTCCCAAGTTTTAAGCAAACTGAACTATAAAAATATCAATTCTTCCAATCCATAAGTATGGAATGTCTTTCCATTTATTTGTGTTTTCTTCAACTTCTTTCATTAATGTCTTGTGATTTTCAATATAGGGATCTCTCAGCTCCCATGGGATGACTTAGAGATGGAAGCTCTAAATTGGTTAAATTTATTGACAGGTATTTTATTCTTTTCAATGCAGTTTTAAATGGGATTGTTTTCTTAATTTTGCTTTCTGATAGTTTGCTGTTAGTGTTAAGAAGCGTGACAAATTTTTGTGTGTTGATTTTGTATTCTGCAACATTACTGAATTTGTTTATTATTTCTGAAAGTTTTTTGATAGAGTAGGGTTTTCTATGTATAATATAATGTAATCTGCAAATAGGGAGTTTTACTTCTTCCTTTCCAATTTGGATGACTTTTATTTCTTTTTCTTGCCTAATTGTTCTGTCTAGGACTGCCAACACTGTCTTGAATAAAAGTGGCAAGAGTGGACATCCTTTTCTTGTTCTTGACCTTTGAGGAAAAATTTTCAATTTTTACTGTTGAGTATGATAATAGCTGTGAGCTTGTCCTATAGAGCCTTTATTATGTCTCCTGGAGGGAAGCTTTACACGTGTCTGGTGTCTGGTTTATGCAGCTGGTGCCCAGAGGGCACCCCTTGATCACCTGACTCTGGTGGCTGGAGGAGCTTGTGTTTCTGGGTCCCATGGGAATGTGGGAATTGGAGGAACAGTCCTTAACAAACCACCATGCCCAGGGCACAGCACAAACAATGGACTGAGGCACACCCACAATTTTTTCTGTGAAGGAGGCCACTCTGCTTGTCCTGGAGCTTCAAACTGAGGAGGCCGCTCCAGGTTTGGCTCACATTTAGTGGCCTATGGAGCTGCTCTCAAGGAAGATAAGCTGTGGACGCCATCTTGGCATTCTCCCTCTGCCTTGTTCCAGCTTTCTGGTATCTCCCAGATACCAGAGCTTATACACTCATCTGGAGCCCACACGGTGGACATCTCTGGATCACTTGGCTCTGGTAGCCAGTGGGGCTTACCCTTGCAGCCCCTCAGAACTATATATATTTGCATAAAAGCTGCTGTCTGAGGGTCCAGATTCCAGTCAGCCTGAATCTAGGTGCTGAGATCCTCCACTCTGGGACAGTAGCAGGTCTTGGCACATCCTCAACTACTGGGAGCTACTAAAAATATAATAGGCTGCCTGGACAAGCACAGAGGTTTGAGAGACAACCAGGAGCTGAGGCAGGGTTATAAAAAGGTATAACCTTGTAATAACAAGGTTCATCTCCTACACAAGGCCACTCCTTCAAGACTGGAAGAAGTGGTTGTTTCATCTACTGTACAGAAACCAACAGAGAGTCAAGCACACTGAAGAAACAGAGGAATATGTTCCAAATGAAAGAACAAGATAAACCTCAGAAAACATCTTAACGAAATGGAGATCAGTAATTTACCTGATAAAATGTTCAAAGTAATGGTCATAAAGATGCTCACTGAACTGGGGAGAAGAATGGATGAACACAGGGAGAACTTCAACAAAGAGATGAAAAAAATATAAGAAAGTACCAAATAGAAGTCACAGAGCTGAAGAATGCAATAACTGAACTGAAAAATACAATAGAGGGGTTCAACAGCAGACTAGATGAAGCAGAAGAAAAGATCAGTCAACTCAGGGACCAGGCAATGGAATTTACCCAATCAGAGGAGCAGAAAGAAAAAAGAATGAAAAAATGTGAAGATAGTTTAAGGAATTTATGGAACAACATCAAACAGACTAACATTAATTTATAGGGCTCCCAGAAGGAGAAGAGAGAAAGGGACAGAAATCTTATTTGAAAATGTAATGGCTGGGGACTTCCCTGGTGGTCCAGTGGTAAAGAATCCACCTTACAATGCAGGGGACATGGGTTCGATCCCTGGTCAGGGAACTAAGATCCCACATGCTGTGGAGCAACAAAGCCCACGCACCACAACCACTGAGCTTGCGTGCCTCAACTTGAGAGCCTGCATGCCACAAACTACTGAGCCCACACGCTCTGAAACCCATGTGCCACAACTAGAGAAGAGAAAATCCACATGCCACAACTAGATAGAAGCCTGTGCGCCACCACGAAAGATCCCGCATGCCTCAAAGAAGATCCTGCGTGCTACAACTAAGACCCTTCACAGCCAAAATAAATTAAATAAATAAATAATAAATAAATCTTAAAAAAAAAAGAAAAGAAAAGAAAAGAAAATGTAATGGCTGGAAGCTTCCCTAACTTGGGGAAGGAAGCAGACATTCAGATCCAGGAAGCCCTGAGAGTTCCAAAAAAGCTGCTACCAAGGAGACCCACACCAAGACACATAATTAAAATGTCAAAAGTTAAAGACAAGGAGAGAATCTTAAAAGAAGCAAAAGAAAAATAACTAGCTCTATACAGGGAACTCCCATAAGACTATCAGCAGATTTTTCAGCACAAATTTTGCAGGACAGAAACACGATATATTCAAAGTGCTGAAAGAAGAAAACTTCTAGCCAAGAATACTTTACCCACCAAAGTTTTCATTCACAATTGAAGGAGAGATAGAGTTTTCCAGACAAGCAAAAGTTAAAGGAGTTCATCACCACTAAACCCGGCTTACAAGAAAAGTCTCAAATAAACAACTAAACTTTATACCATAAGGAAACAGAAGAAGAAGAACAAATGAAGCCCAAAGTTAGTAAAAGGAAGAAAATAAAGATTAGAGCAGATATAATTGAAATAGAGACTAAAAAGACAATGGAAAAATATCAGTGAAATTAATAGCTGGATTTTTGAAAAGATAAACAAAATTGACAAATCTTTAACAAGATTCACCAAAAAAAAAAAATAAGAGAGGATTCAAATAAATAAAATCAGAAATGAAAGATGAGCTGTTACAACTGTACCACAGAAATACAAAGGATCGTAAGAGACTACAATGAACAATTATATGCTGACAAATTGAATAACCTAGAAGAAATGGATAAATTCCTAAGCACGTACAAGCTATCAAGACTGAATCATGAGGAAATAGAAAGTTTGAACAGATCAGTTACTAGCAAGGAGTTGAATCAGTAATCAAAAATCTCCCAACAAACATAAGTCTGGACCATACGACTTCACTAGTGAATTCTACCAAACATTCAAAGAAGAATTAACACCAATCCTTCTCAAACTCTCCCCCCAAATAGAATGTCTTCCAAACACATTTTACGAGGCCAGCATTACCCATTATAAAAACCAGACAACCTGCCAAGACTGAATCAGGAAGAAATAGAAAATATGAGCAGACCAATCACAAGCACTGAAATTGAAACTGTGATTTAAAATCTTCCAACAAACAAAAGCCCAGGACCAGATGGCTTCACAGGTGAATTCTATCAAACATTTAGAGAAGAGCTAACACCTATCATTCTCAAACTCTTCCAAAATATAGCAGAGGGAGGAACACTCCCAAATTCATTCTACAAGGCCACCATCACCTTGATACCAAAACCAGACAAGGATGTCACAAAGAAAGAAAACTACAGGCCAATATCACTGATGAACATAGATGCAAAAATCCTCAACAAAATACTAGCAAACAGAATCCAGCAGCACATTAAAAGGATCATACACCATGATCAAGTGGGGTTTATTCCAGGAATGCAAGGATTCTTCAATATACACAAATCAATCAATGTGATACACCATATTAACAAATTGAAGGAGAAAAACCATATGATCATCTCAATAGATGCAGAGAAAGCTTTTGACAAAATTCAACACCCATTTATGATAAAAACCCTGCAGAAAGTAAGCACAGAGGGAACTTTCCTCAACATAATAAAGGCCATATATGACAAACCCACAGCAAACATCATCCTCAATGGTGAAAAACTGAAAGCATTTCCACTAAGATCAGGAACAAGACAAGGTTGCCCACTCTCACCACTCTTATTCAACATAGTTTTGGAAGTTTTAGCCACAGCAATCAGAGAAGAAAAGGAAATAAAAGGAATCCAAATCGGAAAAGAAGAAGTAAAGCTGTCACTGTTTGCAGATGACATGATACTATACATAGAGAATCCTAAAGATGCTACCAGAAAACTACTAGAGCTAGTCAATGAATTTGGTAAAGTTGCAGGATACAAAATTAATGCACAGAAATCTCTGGCATTCCTATACACTAATGATGAAAAATCTGAAAGGGAAATCAAGAAAACACTCCCATTTACCACTGCAACAAAAAGAATAAAATATCTAGGAATAAACCTACCTAAGGAAGCAAAACACTTGTATGCAGAAAATTATAAGACACTGATGAAAGAAAGTAAAGATGATACAAATAGATGGAGAGATATACCATGTTCTTGGACTGGAAGAATCAGCATTGTGAAAATGAATCTACTACCCAGAGCAATCTACAGATTCAGTGCAATCCCTATCAAACTACCACTGGCATTTTTCACAGAACTAGAAAAAAATTTTCACAATTTGTATGGAAACACAAAGGACCCTGAATAGCCAAAGCAATCTTGAGAACGAAAAATGGAGCCGGAGGAATCAGGCACCCTGACTTCAGACTATACTACAAAGCTACAGTAATCAAGACAGTATGGTACTGGCACAAAAACAGAAAAATAGATCAATGGAACAGGATAGAAAGCCCAGAGATAAACCCACACACATATGGTCACCTTATCTTGATAAAGGAGGCAGGAATGTACAGTGGAGAAAGGACAGCCTCTTCAATAAGTGGTGCTGGGAAAACTGAACAGGTACATGTAGAAGTATGAGATTAGATCACTCCCTAACACCATACACAAAAATAAGCTCAAAATGGATTAAAGACCTAAATGTAAGGCCAGAAACTATCAAACTCTTAGAGGAAAACAGGCAGAACACTCTATGACATAAACCACAGCAAGATCCTTTTTGACCCACCTCCTAGAGAAATGGAAATAAAAACAAAAATAAACAAATGGGACCTAATGAAACTTCAAAGCTTTTGCACAGTAAAGGAAACCATAAACAAGACCAAAAGACAACCCTCAGAATGGGAGAAAATATTTGCAAATGAAGCAACTGACAAAGGATTAATTTCCAAAATTTACAAGCAGCTCATGCAGCTCAATATCAAAAAAACAAACAACTCAATCCAAAAATGGGCAGAAGACCTAAATAGACATTTCTCCAAAGAAGATACACAGACTGCCAACAAACACATGAAAGAATGCTCAACATCATTAATCGTTAGGGAAATGCAAATCAAAACTACAATGAGATATCATATCTCACACCAGTCAGAATGGCCATCATCAAAAAATCTAGAAACAATAAAAGCTGGAGAGGGTGTGGAGAAAAGGGAACACTCCTGCACTGCTGGTGGGAATGTGAATTGGTACAGCCACTATGGAGAACAGTATAGAAGTTCCTTAAAAAACTACAAATAGAACTACCATATGACCCAGCAATCCCACTACTTGGGCATATACCCTGAGAAAACCATAATTCAAAAAGAGTCATGTACCAAAATGTTCATTGCAGCTCTGTTTACAATAGCCCAGAGATGGAAGCAACCTAAGTGCCCATCATCGGATGAATGGATAAAGAAGACGTGGCACATATATACAATGGAATATTACTCAGCCATAAAAAGAAATGAAATTGAGCTATTTGTAGTGAGGTGAATAGACCTAGAGTCTGTCATACAGAGTGAAGTAAGTCAGAAAGAAAAAGACAAATACCGTATGCTAACACATATATATGGAATTTAAGAAAAAAAAATGTCATGAGGAACCTAGGGGTAAGACAGGAATAAAGACACAGACGTACTGGAGAACGGACTTGAGGATATGGGGAGGGGGAAGAGTGAGCTGTGACAAAGCGAGAGAGAGGCATGGACATATATACACTACCAAACGTAAGGTAGATAGCTAGTGGGAAGCAGCTGCATAGCACAGGGATATCAGCTCCGTGCTTTGTGACCTCCTGGAGGGGTGGGATAGGGAGGGTGGGAGGGAGGAAGATGCAAGAGAGAAGAGATATGGGAACATATGTATATGTATAACTGATTTACTTTGTTATAAAGCAGAAACTAACACACCATTGTAAAGCAATTATACCCCAATATAGATGTTAAAAACAAAACAAAACAAAAAAACAGACAAAGATGCCACAAAAAAAGAAAATTACAGAGCAATATCCCTGATGAACATAGATGCAAAAATCATCAACAAACTATTAGCAAATCAATTTCAACAACCCACTAGAAATATCATACACCGTGATCAAGTGGGATTTATTCCAGGGATGCAAGGATGATTCAACATCCACAAATCAATCATGTGATACACCACATTAACAGAATGAAGAATAAAAGTCATATGATAATCTCAATAGGGGCTGAAAAAGCATTTTGACAATGTTCAACATCCAGTTTTGATAAAGTCAATGAAATGATTATTGAGAAAATATTTAAATCTTTCATCCAAATGAAACTTACTTTAGAGCTATACCATTTCTTTTTCCAACAAGTAGGAGTTGTAAGTCTTTCTACTATCCCTTAAGCCAAATAAATAAATAAATAAGAAGTTGACCAAAAGTATCTCGGGCAATGTGAGGCCTGGGGATGGGCCTGGGAATAGGAGTTTTCTTTAGCCTCTCCTTCCATTCCCTTGTGTTTCTGATGAGTGAACAAGGGTTGGGAATGGCCCATCTGTTCAACGTCTTTTCTTTCGGAGTCCCTCCAGAAGAATAGAATAAACTCCAATTGTTAAAATCCTTCTTTTTTTTTCTTTTCTTTGTTTTTTTTTTTTTTTTTTTTTTTTTTGAGTGTAACATCTACAGGGTTGAGAGCTGGTGGAGGGAATGGAGGGTTAGGGTAGATGTTTTTATTTTAGGACTTGTGTGACTTTTTTTCTCAAGTTGTCTATATCAGGTAATGGTTTGGGGGTTTGTGCCACAGACCAACACTGTGATTTATGTCATCAGGTATGTTCAGGTCTCTGTATTGAGAAGGCTGTTTAGTTGCAGCCCCCAGCAAAATCTTTTAAAGTGGAGATGGGGTAGGGATGAGCCCAAGAAGTGTGTGTTGGGGCAAGGAGTTCATTACAAAGAACAAAAACTCACTTTGCTTTTTTTGTTTTAATTGAAGGTGGAGAAATGGCTTACTGCTAATATAATAGAGAATGCTAATATATTTCTCTAGTCACCAATACAAATTTTATTGTAAAAGTAGTTATGAGATATAGGGGTAAATAAATTCCAGGATATTTAAAGGAACTTACTCCCTTTGCACCTGAATTTCCCTAGCTGAAAAATAGGATCAACTTGGGATCCTATTGCCCCTACATTTCAAGAATAAATGGAGAAGATTACATCACATAAAACCCTGGAATTATGTACATTCATTTGAATACTTAACCTTTGTTAAATTAATTAAACCTCTGATCATATTTTTCACACAACTGTTCCTTTGAAAATGCTATTGCTGAAATAACACAAATGTCCCTCAGTAGAGGACTGGGTATATCCACACAAAGGAATACAATGCATATGTAAAATGTATTCAGAAATGTCGATATATTCTGCTACAAAATGATCTCTGTGATATATTGTTAAGTGAAAAAGGCAACATATAGAACAGTGTGTAAAGGAATGGTATGCCATATTTATTTTAAGAAAGAGGCAGGAGAAATATGGCCATGTGTATACATACATATTTGATTATATGATATTTTTTTAAAAAGGAAAAAATGGAAGAATAGACCAAAAAAGTAAAGGGAACCTGGGCTCTTTGGAGAAACTGCTAAGGCAGGAAATGTACAAGATAAACCTGAAATGTCTTGTGGTACCAGAAAAAAAGGAAGTTATCAGAGACTACTGGATTTGTGCCAAAAGGACACAACAGCTAACAAGAAGGAATTCCCACTAACCAAATATGGAACAATCTGAAAACGAAAAATAAACAAAAAATAAAAACGAAAACTGTCTGAGAAAATAACGATGTGTGTACTTGATTGAAACACAATAAGCATATTAAAGTTATGAGTTCATTATGCTATTAAAAATAATTTATTAGGCAGATAAGTGGATGCTAGGGAACCAACTCATTATTTTGAAAAGTGGTAAAGAAAAGGAAAGAATAGAGAATTTATTTGCCTCTTTCATACAAACTATCTTTTAGAGTAACTGAGTAGTTGATGAAGGAGAATTTTCCATCATAGATTTCCAGCTAATACATGCAAAGGAATATGGTAACCAGCCTCCACAATGGCCCCCAACAACTGGGTCTCCCAGTATTCACACCCTGTGCAGTCCCCTCCCACACTGTATCAGGGTTGGTCTGTTTGGCCAACAGCACATAGTAGAAATGATGGCATGTCACTTCTGAGATATATCAGAAAAGACTTTGGTTTCCATCTTGTTCTCTCAGTCTCCCTTTCTCTCTCGCTCTCTCTTTCTCTCTCTCTCTCTCTCTCTCTCTCTCTCTCTCTCTCCTTACTCACTCTGAGGCAGCTGCCATATTGTGAGACATTCAAATAGTCTATGAAGAAAGAAGCTCACTAGGTGAGGAACTGAGTTATTCAGAGCCAGTAGGAACTTAGCCCTGCCAACAACCATGTTAGTGAGTTTGAAGGAGATCGTCCAACCCCAAATGACTGCAGCCCCAGTCAGCAGATTGGTTGCAATGACACGAGAGACCCAGCTAAGCCACTTTCAGATTGCTGCCCACAGAAGCTATGAGATAATACATGTTTGTTGTTTCAAGCTACTAAATTTTGGGCTAATTTGTTGTGCAGCAGTAGATCACCAATACAAGGAATGATAGAGTTAGAATACCATAGATTTGTACTGACTAATGATCATCAATAACTACTAAAATCATAGGTGCAAGGCTAAGGGGGAACTTTATAATAGATGGATCCGCAGGCTGACAATATCTGAACTTAGTAATTAATTTTTTAAAACAACTGGGTACTTTAAAGTAAATCCCAGACATCATATCATTTCACTCACTGGTCAATCTTAACATCACAAAAATAGAGCCAAATAGACATTATAAGCCTCCTGATGTGATGCAATTAGAAGTACCGAACACTATGTGTAAAATATTATTGCTAAAAAAAAAATTGAACTTGAATTTAATTAAGTCCCAGCTGCAAGTTTATAGGAAATACAGAGGACATGTAGAAGACGCTACATATAAGTGACTCGATTTCTTCAAAAAACAAATTGCCTAAAAGAGTGAAAAAAGAGAATCGAGATAACCCAGAAATGGGTGGACTCAGCGTTCTCCAGAGAAACAGAACCAATAGGATATATACAGGAGGAAATTTATTATAGGCTTTGGTTCAGACAGTTATGGAGGCTGACAAGTCCCATCATTTGTGTCTGCAAGCTGGAGACACAGGAAAGCTGATGACGTAATTCAGTTCGAGTCTGAAGGCCTGAGAACTGGGGGTGGGGGTAGGGGGTAAGCGGGGGCAGCGGTGTTAAGTCCTGACCTGCATCTGAATGCCCTAAAGCCAGGAGCAGCATGTTTGAAGGCATCTCAGCCCAAGCAGAGAATGCAAATTTGCCCTTCCTCCATCTCTTTGTTCTATTCAGGCCCACAATGGATTGGATGATGTCTGCCCTGAAATGGTAAGAGTGATCTTTACTCAATCTCTTGAATTAACTGCTAATCTCTTCCAGAGACACCCTCATAGACACACCCAGAAATAATGTTTTACCAACTATCTGGGCACCCCTTAGTCCAGTTGAGTCGACACATAAAATTAACCATCACATGTACCCTATTTGGAAATCAATTCAAACAAACCATCTGTAAAAGACATTGTGAGACAACAAGGAAAATGGAACATGAACAAGATATGCAATAACATTAAGGAATTATTATTGATTTTGTCAGGTGTGATAATGGAATTGTGGTTTTTGTTGTTGTTATTGTCCTTATCTATAGAGATGTCTACTGAACAATTTATGAAAAAATTAAATTATGCGATGCTGGAATTGACTCTGCTCATCGTGAACTTTTTTGCATTTTGATTTTTAAAAATATTGCATAAAGTATTACTTACCTTGATTACTGAGCTTTCCTGGCATGTCCTTACGTGCTCAAGGCAATTGCCTCACTCAGCTTACTCTAGTCCTGGTCCTGAGGAGACTGAATGTAAACAAGGCAGTCAGGACATAAATAATGCAACTGCGGAATGTGATGAATGCTATAAAGGCAACTTTTTGGACAATCATTAGGGAGTGGGAGCCAGAGAGACTGAGAGCGAGTGTGTGTGGGTGGGTGTGTGTATGTGTGGATAATGTTGGATGGTGGGGGCAGAGGGGGGAGTCAGGGTCCAGATTTCCAAGGAGATGATGGAATTGGAGAGAAGTAGAAGGAATTCAGGATATATTTTCAGGATGGAAAAGATGGGATTTGCCAATGGCTTAGCAAAAGGAGGGGAGTGAAAGATAAGAGATGAGATTCAGCTTCAGGAATGGCAACCTGGGGTACCTTTACAGAGGTGAATGATACTGCGGAGGAACAGAACTCAAGGGAAACCGAGTTTGACTTTGAACCATGGTAAATGTGAGCTGCTTATTAAAGACAGAAGTAGAGTTGGAAAAGGCATTGATAAAGGCAATTCTGGAACCCGAGTGGAAAGAGTTGAGCCAGAGATAGATAGAAACTTGGATGAGATCACTTGTGGAGATTATATAAATAGAGAAATGGGGAGCGCACAGGTCTGAGCTCTGGGCCTCTACACTTAAAGGTCGGGTAAGGAGGAGGAAGGAGGCTGAGAAGTGGCCATCAGTCAGGCAGGAGGAAAACAAGGAAAGCCTTTCGCGAGGAAGAACTGTGTGAAATGCCACTGAGAAGTAACGTAAGTGGAAAAAAGACAACTAGCCATTGGCAGTTTCTGGTGACCAAGGCACGGGCAGTTTCCCTTGAGTGGGGGGATGGAAGCTGGATTGGAATGAATTGGCAAGGAATGAAGGCAGTGAATTTGACAATGCATTTGAGAAATCCTTCAGGGATGAAGAATAAGAGATGGCTGGGAAGAATCAAGTTGGGGCATAATCCACAGCCCGCACCTCTACTATCTACCTGCAGCGTTTTGTATTGAGTACAACCCTGGTTCAGGAAGCTGTGGAGGTTTCATGGTTTCTTTACTTTGTGTGAAGATTACAAAGAGGAAGGAAAATAAATGTAAATTGTTTTACATTTTGCATACTTCTTCTTCTTTTTTTTTTTTTGGCCACACCGTGCAGCATTCAGGATCTTAGTTCCCCGACCAGGGATCAAACCCGTGCCCCCTGCAGTGGAAGCATGGAGTCTTAACCACTGGACTCCCAGGGAAGTCCCCTGCATATGTTTTTAATATGTTATCTTTTAACCAGCTATGACAGTGGCAGCAGAAGACATTAGCCAAAAATGTTAAGTCTAAATCAGGGCGTGAGTATTTTTAAAGCAAGAATCATCTCTTAAGGCAGGGGACCGAGAGTGTAGGCAAGTGAGAGGTGAGGGGTATGGAGCCCCATCCCTAGGCAGAGGTCTGACAGCGGATACTGGGGGTCTGCCTAGCAGCACCCACGTGTGAGTGCCCTAGCTGGGTGGCCAAACCCTTGGAGCAGGCTGCCCTGAGATAAGCAGCCTCGGGAATACTCTCCACCTTATAATTTTGTGAGCAGTGCCCTGTTGTCCCCTCACCTTCCCACAAGAGCAAAGCCAGGACTGTCCCTGACACTCCAAGCACCCATGGGGGTTGAGGTGCTCCTTCCATCACCAACAGATGGAAACTGAGAAGCAGCAGAGATGGCATCTCTTCCCTCCCCACCCCCATTCCCCCTGTTCTCCAGTAGAGACAGGAGAGAGAGGAGGAAACAATAAACATCCATTTGAAAAGCCACCAACCTCATCTTTCTTCTCCAGGTATTTTGAACTAGTCTTCAAGGGGGAAACTGCTGCTCTGAGAGGTAAGGAAACATACTTTGGGTTTTGAATCCTAAACCCAAGGCACCAAGCATGACGTTCCTTGATATTCATTGGTTTGAAGGATTCTAGATAACCCTGCTCCTCGTTTCAAGCAAACTGACCTGTAAACAGGCCCCCTTCTCAGAGCCCTGCTTGTTCTGCTCCTATGGCTTTTAAAATTTCCTCCTTGCACTTGGGCAAGAACTGCTCAGACAGGCCTAAGTTTCTGCCTTTAGACAAGGAAAAGAGACATTCATTTAATCAGCAACTTTGGCTGCTCTGTGGCCACACTTCACCCAGAGGTGTATCCAGAGCACACACAAATCCACCTCCAAAAGCCTGTAGAATGAGACAGCTTTTACTGAATGTTTTTCCAAAAGGGGCAATGAGGGGGGATCATGCCACCCACCACGGCATGATCCTGGTCCTTCCTCTTGGGAAGAGGGCAAGTCATCTCTTTCATAAAATGCCCTCTACCCAGTCCACTGGCCCCTCGCTCCTCATTTCCCTGCCCCCCACCGCTTTCTCAGCCAGAGAGTCTGGCCTGAGCTTCTGTCACTTTCCTCTCCAGCCCTCACCCCAGCAGTCCTGACCGGTCCTGACAAGATATTTCCTGCTCTTGTATGTTTTTGGTCAAACAGGTGTGCAGGCCCATTGTCCCCAGTGATGGGACTCCCATTTTAATCACTGAGGTCCTTTGAGTTTGTTTCCTATTGCTGCTGTAGCAACTCGCTGCAGGCTTAGTGGCTTTAAACAACGCAGATTTACTATCTTACTGTTCTCTAGTTCAGAAGTTGAAAATGGGTCTCAGTGGGCTAAAATCAAGGTGTCATCTGGGCTGTGCCCCTTTCTGGAGGGGAATCTGTTTTTTGCCTTTTCTAGCTTCTGGAGGCTGCCACATTCCCTGTTCCGTGGCCCCCTGCCTGCCCTCTTCAAAGCCAGCAATCACATTATATCGACCTCTGCTTTCATCACCTATCTCCTTATCTGATTCTGCCTCCATCTTCCACATGTATGGGCCCTTTTGATTACGCTGGGCCTGCCCGATAACCCAGGGTATTCTCCCTATCTTAAAGTCAGCCTATTAGCAACATTAATGCCATCTGCAAACTGAATTCCCCTTTGCCATGTAGCATAACATCGTCACTGTTTCTAGGGATTAGGGCATGGACACTTCGCGGGGGACATCATTCAGTCTACCAGAGTTCAAAGGCCGAAGTGGCTGGGGGTAGATGGTGGGGAACAGTCCCCTCCTCCTTTAGCCAAAGGCCTAAACTCAACTCAAATGGGCGCTAAGAGGCTGAGCCACTCAGGATAAGCTCAAGCCTTCCTCCAAGTTTAGCCTCCTGCAACCCCTCCCCGTTTCAGCTCTGCTCCATCCTTGTCCTTAACCCCCATGTTAGGTGGACAAGGGTGGGTGGTCAGTGACTTTCAGAAGAAACACAGATGAACAGACACTTTATCCCCAATGCCCCAGAGACATTTGCTTTCTACGGTTTCTTCTATCCTCTCCTGGCACCTCCTTGGCTCACAGCACTGAGCCATCCAGATTTTGGTGGACAGTTTGGCATTTGAATGGCTCTCCCTTCCCCAGGTTAACGCCAGAATCACGTCGAATTCTTGTCATTGACTCGGGGAGGAGGGGAAGCATCGTCACCCTGGGGCTCTGATTTGTAGGTGAGGAAATACAGGATGGTCACTTGTTTTGATTTGGCAGTAACCATCACTCCATATCCCGCAATTACATGGTGTGAGATAGTCACCAAAGATGGCTGTCATTAATTCCTCATCTCCCTGATGCACATCAAGATGTAGAGTCTAATTCCCCTGCCTGGGCTGGCCATAGCGACTTGCTCGACCGATAGAATGTGGGGGAAGTGAAATGCTGGGCCTTTTGAGGCTAAGTCACAAAGCTTTTGCACGATCCTCTTGGGCATTGATCCTTGGAATCCAGCTATAATTATGTGAGAGCCCAAGTCACACAGAGAGGCCAAATGTAGGCTCTCTGTTTACTAGGACATGCTGAGCTCCCAGCCAACAGCAGCATCAGTTTCTAGCTACATGAGTGAGCCGTCCTGAACAACAAGCCCAGACAAGCCTTCAGCTGACTCCAGCCCCAGTTGCTATCTGAACATAATAGTGTGCAAGGCCCTAAGTGAGAACCAACCTGTTGAGCCCAGTCAACCCCCAGAACTGTGAGCAATAAAAATATATTGTTATTTTAATCCACTAAATTCTCCTCGTCTCTGGACCCTGGCACTGAGCCTGCTGCCTGACCCGGAGGAGTGTGTTTGGTCCATGCCTGCTGAATGGTGAAGCTGTTGCCATGGCCTAGGCTGGACGTGATGAAGGTGTCAGCCACTGCGGGGAGCCGAGAAAGAGAGAGGACAGATGTGGAAGAATTTAACAGGGAAAGGCACGGGGCTTGATGAATCTTGCCAGAACAGAGAGGTTTTTATGTTATGATCTTTCATGATCTAAGTTGACAGCTCTTTGGCACGAGTTGAAAGAACATGAACTAAATACCTCACTTAATAGAAATTTATTGAACGTCTTCCAAAGTTAAGAAATTCCTCAATTGTTTCAAAATCACTAGGACAAAGGATGCCTCGAGCTTGAAGACTTTCAGGCTTCTTGTTCTATGCTTGCCTCTGCTACTGTTAACAGGTTAGAGCACCAAACCGCACGTCAGGGCTTTCACCTGGCAGCCCTTCCACACCACTGACAACATCTTTCTGTGCCGACCGGCCCCCAGAAGTAGATGTGTGCACTCACTCACTAATGTCCAGACACCAGCTGCTTTCTAGAAACCAGGCTCTGTGGCTATAAGCACAATTTGCACACGTCATTCTTCAGCGTCAGCTCAGGTTTTGGAATCAGGGCAGACTGGGTCTGAATTCAGTAAAGGGCTCTGCCATTCACTACCGACTTTGGTCAAGTTATACCACCTGTGTAACTCCCAGCTCCTTTACCTGTAAAATGGGGATTGTAATGGGGCTACACCACTGGGTGTATGAGGATTAAATGAGGTTCTGGGTGTAAAGCACTTGGCCTTTAGTATGCACTCAGTATACAGTAGCTCTTAAACTGTTAGGATAAGTAGGTTTTCAGGCCCCTGTGGCCTCTAGAGTCAAAGGATATTAACAGTGTAATGAAAATAATAGCCAGTTATGGCCATTCACAAAATTCAAGTGTGTAAAATAGAAACTTATTAATTTCTCGCACTGGCCTTATTTTCTGATCCTGTGACTCTGTCCTGGCCTTTGAAGGATGAGCTGATCCTGGTACATGCAGTCCTAGCCCATGACTTCACAGACACATTTGGGATTAGTATCCAGTTGGAGCTCAGCACATCCTCTTTTCTTCCTCTGCACTGCTGCCTGGTCCAACATAAGCTGAGAACTTTGCTTATCAGCACAGTCACCATGCAAAGGGAGAAATGGATCCCTTTTTTGGCCTCCTAGGCTCTGGGACCCAGGCTGTTGTCAGTTCCTGATGTCCTCTGGTCTGTGGTGCTCTCTCAGAGATGACAGTGGGGCAGCTCTGGTCAGTGGCACATCCTGTTCCATCCCATGGAGCCCAACCTCACCCTTCCTTCACTGCTAAGGATCAGGCCTGTCCCTCTCTTTCCTCCTGGCACAGGCCCCCGTGGGTAGGTGTCTCTTCCCAGCCAGGCCAGCACGTCTCACCCTCCCAACTAACCTGTGACTCACTACAAGCTCCTAGAAGCCTCTAAGCCACTCGAGGACCTGCAAACCCGGGGGGCCCACTCACATCTCTATGCTGTCATCCTACTCGCTTCCCCTTATCAGAAGGTAGAAGACCCATCTGAGCAACTGCAACTTGGACACTAAGCCCACAAGCCTCCCCTTCTCGGAGGTGCCCCTGCACCTCCAGGGCAATGCTCCTCTCCTGCTTTCTCCTCACGTCAGAGTCATGTTAGCGGGAGAACTGTTCTACCTCTTATCACCCTTGTTCTCCCTCTGTTGCCCTGTCTCCCGTCTCTGTCCTCCTCCAGCACAAATCTCTCTTTATAAACACATACACACACCACAGACACAGTGGAAACCAGTTCTCCGAGTTTATGCAGACTTTCCAGACTGTTTTGTCTCGTGTCCACCGGAGAACAGAACCTCTTTGAAGTGATAAGCTAAGGCATCTGCTATTCTTGTTGCTAGAGGGCTTCTTGTGGTGGCTGAGGGGAGTGAACCTGCTAGTTGATGTCTCAGCTATTAGTCCGCCACAGATTAAGATTTCATGTTTCATCCTGTCTCGTGAGTTACATGGGTTTTTACTACGTAGTTGGAATGAGGTCTAACAGACAGCTCAGTTCACGGGCTGGGAAGAACCCCTTCATCATGCTCCAATCGACCCTTCTTTATCCCATTTCAATCTTTTATTTTAATTTTTTATCAAAGTTCTGCATACATATAATTTTAAAAGTCAAGTAATTCTCTAAAACATTAGAAAAACAGTAGTCTTCTGGTCCTCTCTCCTGTCCTCTACTCCCATTCTCACTTTACACCTTTAACTCATTTTTTAAAATATTTTCCTCCATATTGCTAAAGAGTGAAGTTATATCGCTACCTCTTGACTTTTGGACATTATTTACTGATTTCCAAGCATGGGAGATAAAAGATTTAGCTTTTATGAAGACTCCCACACACACTAACTTCCTATAGTATACTCTAATTGCCTTTCCTTTCTTGAACAATTTTTGTTTTCCTTGGATTTAATAATTGCCCTTTTTCCCCTTTGCTTAGTTTTCTATGTACTTACCTCTAAGTCAATGTCCTTTTCTTGCAGACTTTGCTCCCAGATCCTTCTGTCTCACCCCCTCTTGCCCCCTTGGTTGATAGATGCGTTGGGCATGCTTCATTCTTGGCTTCCCTGGCAGCGTTCAGCAGACGGAACACACAACTTTTACTGGACTGCACTGCTACTCTGCCGGCTCTCCTCACTCTCTGGTGGCTCCTCTCCTGTAGTTTCTCTTCCTCTCCTGTCCCTTGCATTGAAATGCCCAGCGTTCATCTCATCTCTCTTCCCCCCTCTCTCTACATAGGCTTCCCTGACTCATCCCATGCTAATCACCCTGGCCTTTCCTGCCACCTCTGTATGGATGGCTGTGTCTCTTGCTCAGTTTTTCTGCTGAGCTCAGACCTACATTTCCATCTTCTGGTGGGACATTTCTGCCAGGATATTCCACAGGAACCTCAAACTCAGCATGTCCCGAACCAAAATCGCTATTTCAGAACCTAAACGTGTTCAAAGTGCACTTTGTTATCTGTGAAACTTTGGGAAAGTTACTGTATTCTCACCTGGAAAACTGGATGATACTGCATTCCTTAGAGGATCAAATGGTCTCATATATCATGCGTGTTAAGCACTCGTCAGAGTGTCTGACCCCCTGTCGATGCTCAACAAATGGCCCTGATCATTAGTAGTAGCAGAAGGAGGAAAGGATGGTGAGGAAGGAGAGCATTAATACTGCTGTTATCCTTTCTCCATCATAATGGCACCATCATCACTTGTTCCCAGTCCAAACACGTAGGATTTGTCCTTGGCCTCTGCTTCCTCCCCACAACCTAACTCACTCTATCATCAAGCCTACTGACCATATCCCGTAAATATCTCTCACATCAGGTCCCCTGTTCCTATCCTCACTGCCCTGCCCTGTTTAGGCCCAATCCTCTCTCACCTACTCTATCAGGAAGGCCCTGCTGCCTGGTTCCCCGACCTCTGATCTTACATTTCACTTCTATCCTCTAAATTTCACCAAAATGATCCATCTACATGCTAGTCTGACTGTCCCGTCTCTCCTAGGCATAGTTCAGTAATAATTATAATCGTAGCAGAGAGGGCGGAAAGCTAATATTTAAAATCATAACACACTGCGGCTGTGTCTTCCCCCAGGCGTGCATTCCTGTTGTGCACAGGGATCTTTGTTTGACAAAACACCTGGGTGGAGACAGAAGGTGAACAGTTGAGAATAGAAAACAGAGAGATAGTTAAACTCCTCTGCAGAGGAAATAAGCCTGAATTGGGGAGTTAAAGGCATCTCGAGTGGGAAGGGAATTGAGGACAGCCTTGGGGAGCGGGGGGAGGTGGGGCGGGGAGATATCTCACCAACTCAGTGGGTGGCTGGAGAGAATTGGGCCTCGGTGGGAGTGACTGTCATGTAAAGATCAGCAGTGTCTCAAGATTTGGACCATGCTGTGCTGGTCTAGAACCCTTCCCATTCTACTCGCAACCCCACTTCCCTTTACTCCACATCTGTAACAAAGTTTATTACAGTAACACTGCCCCGCACGATCCTGCAAATGGGGGAAAGAGGTTGGTGCTGTCTGGATCTGCTCAGAACAGAGAACTGAGAGCAGGGGTGGGGGGTGAAATTGGAGCCTGTGGATCCTAGGAACACAAGGGCATTTTTTGGCGGAGGTGCATGAACCTAAGTAGAAGCAAAGGTGGGGTTTCAAATCAATTATACTTAAATCTCAGAGAGTGCCGCAGCTCTACTTCTGTGGTATCATCACTAGGACAGTGATTTCACAGCTATGCTTCCTATGGGCCAGGCCATTGATTGGGTGCTTTGCATGCACAGCCTCACGCCCTCCTCTCCTCATCCCTGCTGCAGAATTGCTATTATTGACTCCATTTACAACCAAGGACCTACAACTTGCCTGGGGTCACAGAGCTGGTGGGGGCCAGAGCCCCGATCTGCCTCACCATCATTCAGTGCTCTCTCCTTTTTCTTGGATAAACTCTCAGCTCCTTCTGTATGCCCCAATTTTCTAATAGTGGTCAGATAAAAAGGTAGGTTCAATTTCAGGTCTGAATAAAAAATCAAGTCTATCCACCTCACTTTGCAAATTGGAAGAGGTTGTTCCAAGGAAGCATGGTGACCCCGTCGAGGGGGTCCCATGGATTAGGACAAAGTTCCTTTCATTCCAAGCCTAGTGGTCCTTCCACTGCTCCAGTTTCCCAAACACGGTCTGCAGAACTGATGATGCCAATAAGTGTACCATGAGAAAGTGGCGATTTAATATGTCTAGAAATCATTGAGTTAAGTAAAGCTTACCAGGACTTCTCACAATCTTTATTATATTAATGTACATTTAAAAATTTTATTTTTTTATTGAAGTATAGTTGATTTACAATGTTGTGTTAATTTCTGCTGTACAGCAAAGTGACTCAGTTATACATATATATATATATCTACATACATACATTTATATATATATGTATATATATATACAATTTTTTAAATATTCTTTTTCATTATGGTTTATCACAGGATATTGAATATAGTTCCCTGTGCTATACAGTAGGACCTTGTTGTTTATCCATTCTATATGTAATAGTTTGCATCTGCTAACCCCAAACTCCCACTCCATCTCTCCCCCACCCCCATTAATGTGCATTTGATTCTCCAAAAGCAGGCATTGATATGCAACGTTTCTCAAACTTACTGGATAAGGTTTGGTGGAACTATAAACCACTTACCAAGCCGGTATATCATAGGACAGAGTTTGGGAACTCTGGCTTTCCTTGCAGAAAAGCATTGACTTGGAGGAAATGCAGGCATTGCATTAAGCAGGGGTTTTAGGTAGTGCAAACGGATTACCCATAAAGATAATATTTTCTACAGAAAGAATGGGGAACCCCCAGAATCCTGCAGGATCTCATATATTTCTTGATATAATTGGATGGAGACAGATGCCAAAGAGAAGGGTTATTCTGAGTAAGGGTAGGAACTTTGCTTTGAGAGAAAGGACAGAATCTAGCAGAAAGAATCTGAGTAGAATGAGGCTGGATCTAAAAATCACATACCTGTCAGGTAAAGACTACTCCTCAGTACTCAAACTGCAAGGATGACATATACCTTTATTTTTCTCAGTCAAACCTGGCCCACTCATAATGGTCAGCAAAAAGTACCAGTCATTTTCAGTGAATCTTTCCCCTCCCCTCAAGTCACATCAGAAGCCTAGGCTTGTCTAGTCCAGAACAGTGGGGAAAGAGGAGCCTCTCCTGCTGTGTAGATTCGGACTTCAGCTTTTTGGACCAGCACTGCCTCTCCAGGCAGGACTCGGAAATGGCCCTCCCAGGGCCTTCCTCACAGAAGGGCTCAGTTACAGGGGTCCCTGTGGCAACCGGGGTCACCACTCAGTGTCCACAGACTTCCAGCCTCCTCACAAAACCTGAGACACTCCCCCTCCCCAGCCCCAGTAAGGTTTACTTGGCAACTGATCCCTCCTTCCCTGGAAGTTCTAACCTAGCCCTCACGTCCACTTCCAATTCATCCAATTTAGTTTCTTTCACCAAGCTCCTGAGAACACAGGTCTGGTAACTCTTTGGGGTTCAGGAGAGCCAGGCTGACCTTAAGCATTTAAAGCTACCGTGACCTAAGATCCTGTTGAACAGGGAAGAAAAAGTGCCTTTTCTTTCTTTGGCTGATGAATCCATAGCAGGTACCCCTAACAGCATCATTAAAAGAAGGAGAAGGAGAAGAAATTTTTCAAGAGTGCATTGTGTCACAAATATAATGTCTATTTGTCATGATTATATTTGTAGTAAAATAGAGGAAAAGATTAGAGACAGCTTCAGTAAGTCAATGAAGCCATGGAAGGGAAATGTGGTCCAGAGAAATCGTAGTCCTGGTGGAGCTTCCCTCTGTGTGAGGCTGGGAGAACCATGGAGTGATTCTGACACTTGAGTGAAAATGACACCCTATGACCTCTGTGGCAGCATGGGTGCCTGGAGAGCACCGCGTGGCTGAGCACAGGAGTCAACATGCTGTGAACACATTGCTCGACCTCAACAACAACAAGTGATCAGAGAGCCGTGGGCAGTGAAGAGGACAAAAACAGGAAGACTGGCTGCAGTAGCTAATTTTATGTGCTAACTTGGCTCAGCAGTGGTGCCCGGATATTTGGTCAGACTCCAGTCTAGATGCTGCTGTGAAAGTACTTTTTAGTTGTGATTAACATTTGACTCCATAGATTTGTATAAAAGCAGATGACCTTCCATCATGTGGATGGACCTCAATCTAATCAGTTGAAGGCCTTAAGACCCAGGCTTCCATGAGGAAGGAATTTGGCCTCCAGAAGGCAACATAGAACTTCTGCCTGAGTTTCTAGCCTGCACATTTTGGGCTCAGGATTCCAATATCAACTCTTCCCTGAATTTCCAGCCTGTGGGTCTGCCCTACAAACTTTGGACTTGCCAGCTCCCACGATCACAGGACCAATTCCTTAAAATCAGGCCTTTTTTTTCTCTCTCTCTCTCAATCATAACACACTAGCTTATGCTATTTTGAACTTGATACTATACATTAGAGATTAATAATGAGGGATGAGAATGGAAACAGGTAGCAAACTAGGTGCACATGTCTGCGGTCCCTCCCCACATTCCCAAATCTCATAAAGTCATGGAGCAAGAAGAAGAGGAAGAGGAGGAAGAGGAGAAGGAGGGGGAGGAGGAGGGGAGGAGGGGAGGAGGAGGGGAGGAGGAAGGGGGGGAGGAGGGGGGAGGAGGGGAGGAGGGGGAAGGAGGGGAGGAGGGGAGGAAGGGAGGAGGGGGAAGGAGGGGAGGAGGGGAGGAAGGGAGGAGGAGGAAGAGAATCCACGATAGCACCAGAGAATAAGACTAATCATTGAACCACATTGTTTTTTGAGAAGAATTATAAAACAAATTGTTGAGGGAAAGGAGAGCATGTTCACCTAGTTCAAAATTCTAAAAAGTATCAAAGGATGTACAATAAGTTTTCCTCCCATCGCTGCCCCAGGCAATCAATATCAGCGTGTGGTGGTGGATGGTGATGGCGGTGTGTGTGTAACCTCCCATATCTATATTAGGCACGTACAAGATATAACTTATATTCCATTGCCCCTTTTTTGTACAAATACTAGCATGCTCCACATACTGCTTTGCACCTGGTCTTACTCATACACACACATAAAGAGCCTTCTCATTTTTCTTTATACCCACATAACCATGGGGACCCATCATAGGTTACTGAACCATTGCACTATCCATGAGCACGTTTCCCATTGTTCGCTATTATGAAATAATGCAGGGAATAACTTTGTCCACATATCACTTCCTAAGTATGCAAATATATCCTTAGGATAAAGTACTAGAAGTGAAACTGCTGGTCAGAGAATATCTGCATTTGCAGACTTGATAGACAATTGTCAAAATGCCTTCCTTGGAGACTTGTAATTTTCATTCCCGTCAGCTATGACATGTTATCAAACTGTTAGAGACTGGTCAATCTAACAGGTTAAAATACAGTATCTCAGTGTAGTTTTAACTCGCATTTTTCTTATTTATGACTGAGCTTAAGCATTTTAATATATTTCCAAACTATTTGTATTTTTCTGCGAATTGTCCATTTCTTTACCTGCTTTTGTTGTTGTTGAATTGTAGATACGTGTGTGTGTGTTTACATCAGCTGGCAAAAGTTCTTCATACAGCACACTTTTTTGACTGGGATAAAAATTGTAAAGATTTTTCCTCAACTTATCTTTTGCTTTTTAATTTTGCTTATGGTCGTTTTGTCATGCAGAAATACTGATTTCTTTTGCATGGATCAGAAAAATCGAGAAATCCCCTGGAAAACAGAAACTGGATGGTATCAAACAAGATCAGAGGAAACCACAGTGAAAAACCAGAAAAGTCCTGCTTTGGAGGTGGGAATGGTTCTTCAACGGATCCAAGCTCAGAGTCAATGGACCTGAGGAATGGCGGGGTGGCCCTTGGGTCAACCATGAGGATATTTAATTTGAAGCAACAGGGCTGGTGGAATCCTCCCTCAGCTCCTCTTGTGCTGAGCAGGGGTTACCAGTGGCATTGTCCCCAGGATAAAGCAGTGCCTGGGCACTGGGGCCGCAGGGGCAGATTGATGTCTAGGCAGCAAGTGACACCAGGACAGACATGAAGACCTCATAGCAAAAGATATGCATGCAGAGGCCCCCCCACAATACTCTGGGCGTGGGGAGAGGCAGGGGCACACTCATCCCCAGAACCTGCACCTCAAAGACCAACATGGTTCACAAGCCCGAGGAGGAGAAGGCAGTCAAGAGTCAGGAGGTACCTGAGGAAAACCAGTACCCTAAAAGAGAGTAGCAAACTCAACAACAAGAAAGACTGATGTCTGGGGAAAAAGTGAGCACAAAGAGAAGAGTTTAAATGCATATGAGTAATTGCTCCCGAATGGCTAAGCACATGGGCTCAGGAATCAAACTACCTGAAATCAATTCCTAGATCTACCACTTTCTAGATGTGTGGATGGCATTGGGCAAGGTAATTAATTTGTGCCTCGATTTCCTAAACTATAAAATGGGGATTTAAATAATACCAATATCATAGGATTATTGTGAAAATTAAATGAGATAATCCATGTAAAAACACTCGGTTCAGCAGGTAATAATAAGTGCTCAATAAATATTAGATATTCTTTTATTATTATTTAGAAAAAAAACAAGAATCAGCTGTGGTAGAAAAGCAACCATTTGAGAATTTGTAAATTAAAATCAGATTTATGGCAATTTTTTTTTTTTTTCCTGCGGTACGTGGGCCTCTCACTGTTGTGGCCTCTCCCGTTGCAGAGCACAGACTCCGGATGCGCAGGCTCAGCGGCCATGGCTCACGGGCCCAGCTGCTCCACGGCACATGGGATCTACCCGGACCGGGGCACGAACCCGCATCCCCTGCATCAGCAGGCGGACTCTCAACCACTGTACCACCAGGGAAGCCCAATTTACGGCAATTTTTTAAATGAAAAAGATGAACTGAAAAATACAATGGACACAGATAAAAAGGGAATCAGTGACTGACATTCTGGCCAGTGTACCCAAGATGTAAGGGATGGCATGTCAAGGGCCCAGTCTTTAACTGGCCTCCCTTCCTTCCCCTTCATGGTGGCAGAGCTTTGGCTGGCATACCTGGAGTGGGGAGTGGGGGTGGAGATTGGTGTTTCTGGGGCTAAGCTTTTAGAAAGCAAGGCCAAGAGTTTACTTAACTATGGAAGGACTGAACAAATAAGCAGATACAGCGAGGATAATGGAGCCAGGTTTCTTACTGTCATAGAAGGGATTTACAAATAGGGGATAAGGAAGGAACAGTGTGAGAATGGAATCAGAGGTGTTGATGCAAACTCATTGATTTTACAGATCCATGTGTGTATGCATGCATATACACACACAAGCATATACATACATAAATGCATTTATTTCCTTGTTCTGTCTCCTCAGAGGGCCTAGAACCAATTATACCCCAGTAGCAGTAAGCATACCTAGCTCCTCAATCTTGGTTTCTGAATACTATTCTCCACTAAAAGGAACTGGGGCTCCTAAGAAAAATGGGTTGATTCCAGGGTTGGGACAGAAAAGTACAAGAGGAGACAAGAATATTTCGTTGTTCCATAAAGTAAGAAAATGTTCAACCAATGCCAAAGACATACCAAAGGACATAGGAACCAACTGAAGTGGCAAAATCTCCAATATCATCAAATATGTCTTGAGACTGAAAAATATATAATGATAGTAATAGACTATAATTCACTGAATAAAACAAGAATTCACAAATCCACACTGATATAAATAAATTTTAAATATAAATAGGAGAAAAGGAAAAGGTCTCCCTTATGGTTGAATGCCAACTAAATATGGAAGGAATAATAAAGTTAAAAAATCATCAATGGATGATCAAATTAGTGCATAAAAGTTTGATGAAGAGCCAGAGATTTAAAGAATCTCAAAGTATCTCCCCCACCACCCCTAAATTTTTATTAATTACAAAGGGAAAAAGAGTAACTTTACTAAAAGGAAATGTATCAGAAAACATATTAACCAAGTGATCAAAGTTAACATATATATTTACTTATTTATTTATATTTATTTCCTATTTGTTCTGTTTCTCTGGAGAACCCTGACTAATATAATTGGTTACAACCCTTAAGAATGGAATATTCAGGGGTCTTCCCTGGTGGCGCAGTGGTTAATATTCCACACTCCCAATGCAGGGGGCTGGGGTTTGATCCCTGGTCAAGGAACTAGATCCCACATGCATGCCACAACTAGGAGTTCACATGCCACAACTAAGGAGCCCATGTGCCCCGACTAAGGAGCTGGCGAGCCACGTCTAAGGAGCCTGCCTGCCACAACTAAGACCCAGAACAACCAAGTAAAGAAACAAATATTTAAAAAAGAATGGAATATTCAATAAACCAACATCCTGTGTCTTCTGATACCATGCACTGAGAAGAATACATCATTTCAGTGATATTCCTGCCAAAAACATGTAACCTGAATCTAGTGATGAGGAAATGTCAGGCAACACCAATTGAAGAATGTTCTACAAAATATAAGAAATTCAGGCAAAAGAAAGGTTGAGGAACCTTTCAGATTAAGGAGACTAAAAAGACATGACAAGTGAACTCAATGTGTGATTCTGGTTGGATCCTGGATCAGGAAAAAACAGTTATAAAGATTTTGTTGAGACAATTGACAAAATTTGAATATGGACTGTGGATTAGAAAATAGTATTGTATCAATGTTAAGTGTCTATATTTTGAAAATTGTACTATGGTTGTGAAAGAGAATGTGTTTGTTGGGAAATGTACAATGAAGTACTCATGATGTCTCCCACCCATTCTCAAAAGGTTCAGAAAAAAAAAGCATTTCAATCTATCCATCTAGGAGTGACAAAGGAAATGGAGCTGAGAATTTCCTGGAATTTTTTTTAAAGACACCAGATCCAGGAATCTCAATAAATTTCAAGCAAGGTAAATGGAAAGATATACACATTTACATATAACCTACTGGAACACCGCTAAAAAAGATCTCTTAAACAACCGTAAAGAAAAGACAAATAATGTGTCAAACTGGCAGTTAGAGTTACAACTGACTTTTCAAAAGCAATAATGGATACCAGAGATAAGTAAGGAAGAGTATGTTAGGAATACAGGAGACCCCTGAGGATGTCCTTAGTTTACCTTGCCCTCTGAATAGGTTCAATGGAAAACGATGACAACCCAATCCAGGCAGGCTTAGTAATGGCCAGACCCTTTAGGAATGAAGTCTTGGGTCACCCTACCACATAAAGAACCATGACCAGCTGAGGTGCTTGCCGAAGGCAAAAGGAATACACAGAATAAGTAGTAGAAGAAGGTAATTAAAAATACCAGCTACACGAGCTTCCCTTCCCTGGTGGTGTAGTGGTTGAGAGTCCGCCTGCTGATGCAGGGGACACGGGTTCGTGCCCCGGTCCGGGAAGATCCCACATGCCGCGGAGTGGCTAGGCCTGTGGGCCGTGGCCGCTGAGCCTGCGCGTCCGGAGCCTGTGCTCTGCAACGGGAGAGGTGACGACAGTGAGAGGCCCGCATACAGCAAAAAAAAAAAAGTAAATACCAGCTACAGTCATGGGACCAGCTACAGAAATGATGCCTGTAATTATCATGAATTTTGTTACATTCATTTTTTCCATATGGGAACCATTTGTCCCCAAAGCTTATTTTATTATGAAAAAAATTAATTTTGTTATGGATACATTTGTGTGTATACACACATACATTACACAAATATCTTTGTCTTCTTTCCACTCTTATTTCCTTTTATCATGAAACATAAGATGTATTGACTTTATATCGGTATTATTAATTTCACATCATAGTATTTGAGTTGTAGGATATCAAGAGAAGAATAAACATCACTCAAGTATTTTACCTCCACTTCTGGGGAAGAAATAAGCATGTTTTCAGTTGTACATAGGGGAGTTGTATCATGTCGGCAGAGTTATGATCTCATTATTGTTTTTATTTAGAGATTAAATATAGTTTAAGGAGATATAGATGGGTGCCAAGTTCACAAGGGGTGGACTTATGATGGTCAATTTTATGTGTCAACTTGACTGGGAGAAGGGATGCTCAGATAGCTGTCAACATATTATTTCGGATAAGTCTGTGAGGGTGTCTCTGGAGGAGATTAGCATTCGAATCTGTAGACTGAGTAAGGAAGATCACCCTCACCAATGAGGGTGCCATCATCCAGTCCAATGAGAGCTTGTAAAGAACAAAAAGGTGGAGGAAGGGCTAACTCTCCCTCTGCTGCCCTCTGACTTACTCCTGGTTCTCAGGCCTCAGACTGGGATTTAAATTACACCATTGTCCCCACCCCCTTCTCAGGCCTTTGGATTCAGACTGAATTATACTGCAGGCTTTCCTGGGTCTGTCTCCAGCTTGCAGATGGCAGATCCTGGGACTTCTCAGGCTCCGTAATCATAACAGCCAATTCCCATAATAAATCTCCTCTTATCTCTCCTCTCTCTCTCTCTCTCTCTCTCTCTCTCTATATATATATATATATATATATATATGTGTGTGTGTGTGTGTGTATATATATATATATATATACACCCACATATATTCATTTATTTATATTTATATCCCATTGGTTCTGTTTTTCTGGAGAACCCTAATACAGTTACTTACAACAACTAGGAGTGGAATATTCAATAAATACAAAAAATAGCATTTGGGAAAAATGGCTCCCCATATGGAAAAATAAAATTGTGTCATATGCCATATATAAACATAAATTCCAGATGGATGAAGGGGCTAATTGTTTTAAAGGTACAAAAGCATTATAAAAACACAAAAAATATTAATTGTGGAGTTTTTCTTAAGCAAGACACAAAATGCAGAAGCCGTAAAGGAATAGATTGTGAGATTTATCTAAAATGAAAATCCAAAATTTAAATTAAGTAAAGGACATCATAAGCAAAGTTAAATGACAAGGGATACAGTAAAAGAAAATATCTACAAATCAAGAAAAAAGGCGAACCATTCACTAGAAAAACAGGCAAAAGCTGTACATTGAATGGGCAATAAATACCTACAAGAAGTTGCTCAACCTCACTGGCAATGAGGGAAACTCAGATTAAAGAGTTAGTTTTTCTTTCACCAGACTGTCAAAAGCAAAATGAAAAAACCCTGATATATTACCTTGTCTCTTTCATTTATGTCACTGGTGGAAGGGTACACTGGTAAAGTCTTTCGGAGGGCGATTCAGTGGAATCCATCAACATTAAAAGTTAACTCCCTTTAACTCAGCACTTCACTTCTGAGAATCTGCCCTTCTGAATATCTACGTACGTGCACAGAGATGCACATAAAAGGATGTGTGGTCCATCACCAGAACTGTGAAATCTAGCATTGTCCATCCCAATCAAAATGCCTCTGTGTGTCCTGTCATGCAAGCATCCTCAAGACCTCAATTCATTTTGATCAGGGAAAAAACAAATCGTGTCAAAAATTACCCATTTCTGTAAAACTGAAAGAAACCACACACATACAGTTGCATGTATGTGATACGTGTAGGTAAATGTCTAGAGAAAGGGCTATAAGAACGTACGTGAAACTGGGAGGTGGTGGAGAGAGATGATGACTTGTGTCAAAGAGGATGTTCATATTTTCTTCCAGGACTTGGTGCTGCTTGACTCATTCACACTGCAAGTGGAGGGAGAAGGTTTAAAAAGTAAACTGTTCCATAGTACACAGAGCAGTGTTCCCAACTGCCACTTGCAAAGGAAGGGGGTGTTTTCAGAACCTAGAGCCACCCTTTTCTAGATCCCTCCCCTAGCTGAGTGAGTGCAGTCTGGGTTGGGAGTTGTTCTCAGGGCTCTGTGAACTGGGTGTCTATCCTTGTGGACACGAGTGAGCCAGGCTCTGAGCGGGCATAAGACTCCACGCATGAACACCCCAGTCATTTCCCTTAACCAGGATGTCTCACCCCTTCCCCGCTGGACCCCGACGGCCCAGAGCTTCCACCCACCCACCCTGCTGCATCTTAATCCCAAGGCTGGCCTTTTTATTTTTTTGCGGTATGCGGGCCTCTCACTGTTGTGGCCTCTCCTGTTGCGGAGCACAGGCTCCGGACGCACAGGCTCAGTGGCCATGGCTCACGGGCCCACCCGCTCCGCGGCATGTGGGATCCTCCCAGACTGGGGCACGAACCCATGTCCCCTGCATCAGCAGGCGGACTCTCAACCACTGCTCCACCAGGGAAGCCCAAGGCTGGCCTTTTTTAGGAGCAGTGAAACAAGTCCTGAGGATGTCTGGGCCTGAAATTTGTCTCCTGGAGGAGAGTAAGGTCAACCACAGTGACAAGCAAAACCAAGAGCGGGGGCAGTGGGTGGAGCAGGATGACGACTGTGGCCTTCATTTCCTCCAGGCAAAGAAACCTCAGAAGGCTGAAGTCAGGGCTTTCCAGCATTTTCACACTGAGGCTTATTGGGAAATTTCAAAAGTTGCCACCCACACCCTGACCCATGAGGGAGAGGGGACTCCTTCTTCAGAGATTGGTTGGGTGTTGTGTGAGACCAAGTACCCTGCAGAGATAGGAGAGACTGGGAACTGGTTCCCCCTCTGGGGAGTTAAAGTGTTGGGAAGTCAAAATTTTAATCTTCTTCAGAAGTTAACATTTGAGTGTAGATTTGAACAGGTGAAGGATGAAGCCGTGTGGATGTCAGAAGGAAGAGCATTCCAGGTACAGGGAACAGCAGTGCAAAGGCCCTGAGGTAGGATCATGTCTGATGCGTTGGAAGTACAGCAAGGAAGCCACTGTGGCTGGAGCTAAGTGAGTAGGGGGAGAGTAGAAGAAGACTAGATTGGACACGAAGGGAGGAAGGTGAAGAATGAGAACTACCTTGACATCTTGTAAGGACTTTGTCTTTTATTCTAGGTGAATTAGGGAGCCATTGGCAGCCTAAGAGGCAGGGAGTGACTTGATCCAGCTAAGGTTTAACAGGATGGCTCTGGCTGCTGTGTTGAGAACAGACTAAAGGAATAAGGGGAAAGCAGGGGGTCAGGGAAGCAGCAACTGAGTCCAAAAGAGAGATGGTAGAGCTGAGATTTTCTTGACAGAGTGGCCGGCATCACTTGGAGGGCCTGTGATACTCTTTGGGGGACAGAGACTCCTTAGAACAAGGGATGCAATGTGCATACCACTTCTCTGTGTGCTGCTACCCCTTGAAGTTGTTACTGTTGTTAGTCTGGGGCGGGGCCTAGGAATTAGCATTTTTGCATGTTCCCAGGTGATACTACTGCTGGTCTGGGAACATTGACAACCACTAGCTTTTTCTTCCTAGCACTGATGAAAATGTGCATTTGATGTTTATCATACCTCCTCAAGGAAGCTCTTTAGTCACCCCTGCATCCCAGGGCCAACCGTGATGCCTGGCATTAATGTCTTGAGCTTGGCTCTGGACCAGGCATGGTGCTACCTGGAATGAAGGTCTTGAGGATCCCTGGTCTGAATGGTTGGAGATAACTGGTGATGAAATTTCCAGGAAGTGGTCATTAGAGGGAAGAGGTTAATTATAATAACAACAACAATGGATGTGACACCCTACCATTCCTGTGTCTGCCTAGGTGTTTTACTGACATCTTCTCCAATTAAATCCTGTAAAAGCCCTGTGAATCTGGCATTATCCCCCTTATTTTATAAATGAGGAAACCAGAGGCTCAGAGAGTTTAAGTAATTTTCCCAAGGTCACACCACTAACAAGTACCAGAGCCCAGCCAGGCCTGACTGCCAGACAGTTCAGTGCTCTGCTGACACCACACTCTCCCTCAAGAAGTCACTGATAAGAGGAGATTGCCTTGAAGACAGGGGCTTCCTTACAGGGGGACTGTGAGTCATTTTAAAAAATGCCGGGAAGATGCCATCCTTTAAAAAAACTCCTACTGTCTGAATTGAGAGCCTGTTCACACAGCACATTACCAGCCCCAAGCCCCTTTTTTTTTTTTGCGGTACGCGGGCCTCTCACTGTTGTGGCCTCTCTGGACGCGCAGGCTCCGGACGCGCAGGCTCAGCGGCCATGGCTCACGGGCCCAGCCGCTCCGCGGTATGTGGGATCCTCCCGGACCGGGGCACGAACCCGCGTCCCCTGCATCGGCAGGAGGACTCTCAACCACTGCGCCACCAGGGAAGCCCCCCAAGCCCTTCTTGATAGAGCCCTGGTCCCCTAATAAGTAGCAGTGGCTGCCCCAAGAGAAGTATTTTTGCTGACCTTTGTGACTTTATCGTTCTCAGGTGGAGCACTTTTCCTCAGCCCTCACCCTCTTCTCAGCCTCCTCCTGTAGAATGATGGGCACAGTATTCTGTGCTGGGGAGTTGAGGCTTGAGAAATCAAGGCTGGTTTATCTCTAAACTCAATCCATCCCTCTCAGTAGAGAAGGAGAAAATCAAGTTCCAGGACTTCCCGCCTCATCAGCCCGGCTCTTTCGCCACCCACCCCAGAGGATAAAAATAGCATCCTCCCAGGGCCTCACTGCTCTTGCAGCAACTGTGCACTGAAGCTGGGCCTGCCCCGGGAGCAGCTGTTCCCAGAGGCACAGGCCTGGTGGGAGGCATAGGGTCAGGGCAGGGGCTAGGCTGCCCACAGGGCCTAGGTGAGCCAGGCCTGGCCGGGATGCTTGGAAACCTCACGAAGAGAGGCGGCACCTGGAGCAGGTTTGACCGCGACACATCAATAAATACGTCACAAGGTGCACCAGCTCGCTGGTCGGCCTTTAAAAGAGATGAGGTGTATCCGTGATTCTTAACGTTTTTCAGGGACATGGACTCCCTAGAACAAATGAGGAGATGTACATATCACTTCTCTGTGTGTGCTCAAGCCCACACACAGCACACACTGAGAAGCAGACACACACTTTTGCACACAACTTCATATGCGGGGGGGAGCTGTCAAAGTCCAGCATGGACCACGGGTTGACAGCCCCAAATTCAGGTTGATTATAGAGACGCAAAATGATTATAAAAAATAAAAATTTGTAATGTGTAGGAGGAATAAGGTTAAAGTTTGCAGTTTGCTCAACAAGATCTTCTTGGAAAGTAAAAGTATATAGTATATATCCATCAAAACAGACACAGAAATGTTAATGTTGACCTCCGTTGGTAGGATAAAAGGTATTTTCTCTTTTTCTCTCCAAATAAAAAGCTTGTTTCTCTTTTGCCATCAGAGCGGCCGCATCCAGGCATTTCCCTGAATCTGGAAGCCTACTCGGTTGCAGGCGCTGCCCGGGCCTGCCTGCCTGGACCCTCCATCCCGGGCGGGGGTATGTGTGGTACAGACAATAGACAAGCAAACATCAGGTTGGTGACAACGTGGGGCGGGGACGGGCTCCTTTACAGGGTGACCGGGGAGGCCCTCGCCTTCTGAGAACCTGGAAACCCAAAGCGCTACTCGCCGGGCTCGGGCCCGCACGGAGGAGGCGGTGCGTGCGTGCGCGCTCTCGAGGCGGCGGCGGCGCGCGCACGCGCGCCACCGCGGCCCGCCTCCCGCAGCGGAAGATGCGGCCGAGGAGGCGGCGGCGGCGGCGGCGCGCTCCGGCGGTCTGAAGCGGCGGCAGGCTGCCACGGGCCGGCGGCGCGATGAGCTGGGCGGCCGCCCCCGGCTCGGGGCTGTGAGGGGCTCGGGGCCGGGGGTGGGCGGCGGCGGCGCGGCGGGCGGCCCACGCTTCTTTTCGGCGGCGGCGGCGGTGGCCATGCGCAGGACGGCGCGGCCGGGGCCGCCGGGCCGGGGCCGCCTCCCGTGGACCCGGGGCCTGAGGGCCCCGCCGCCGCCGCTGCTGCTCCTGCTCGCGCTGCTGCCGCTGCTGCTCGCACCAGGCGCCGCCGCCGCCCCTGCCCCGAGGCTGCCGGCGCTGCCTCCCGCGTCTGCAGGGCCCAGCGTGAGCCTCTACCTGAGCGAGGATGAGGTGCGCCGGCTAATCGGTGAGTGGGGCCGCCTGCGCCGGGGTGGGCAGGTAGGGTCGGGCCCCGGTGCTTCCGGCCGCCGGCGGCCCAGTCCGCGCGACCTGGACCGCGGGCGGGCAGGCCCCAGCGCCCCGGGTCGCCTCTGGGCCCCGGCCTTTGCCTGCCTTGCTGGCCGGGAGGTGTGGTCCCTGCCCGGCCCCCGCCCTGGGCCAGCCTTCCGGCCTCCCCCGCACGTCGCGGAAAGACCCGGAGACCCCTCGGCCCCCGGCGATCTACCCCATTCCAGCCTGCTTACAGCCTATTTAGCCTTTCGCCTTATTCCCTAGAGGCAGACTCTTCTTCTCTGCCGCTCCAAGTTTCTTCGACCTTTCCTCAACGTGTCACTCTAGGGCCCTGGATTTTGGATACTCGAAATCCACGTTTTATTTAGGTTAAATCTGCTGTGGTTTTTGATGCCCCAGTAGAGGCCACACTACGGTGCTCATACTTTCTGGTTATCGTAGTTTTTTGTTTTGTTTTGTTTTTAAATGAGAGACAGAGATTGGTTATAAGGGCACTGCATGTTCGTGACAGTCTCCAAATCTTGGGACCGATAAGCATATTTTACAACAGTGAATGAATCTCCAGGTAGCCGACCTTTTAGCTTTTTCAGTACCTTTTTGGTTCTTGTGTTGGAGTTTGGACTGATTCTGAATTTCTGGGCCACTCTTCTACTTAGAATACCTTGTAAGAAAAGGAGAACTTGGCTTTGGGTCAGTTGGTGGTTCTGTGCTACCTAATTAGCTTTGTCATTGGGGAATTAATTTGAAAAATGTGACTTTGTGGATTCTGGAAATGACCCCTTAGAGGAAGTTCTGATAGAAATGGCCCCAAATGGGAAGTCTTTGGTAGTTGCAGATAGCTATACATTCACTTTCTTTTGTGTATTATGGGCCATAAAACCACATTTTTTTTCATTTCATCTCAGATTTGTGGTGCATCTAAGGGTTTGAGGGGAAAAATTATTCTTTTAAGCATCCATTAGCTGTCATTTTATTCAATTTTTTTTGTTATAAGACTTTCTTGAGGTCTACTGAAGTCCACTCAGTGTTAAAATGGAACTGCTTTTAAGCAGGCTGTTTAGACATTGTTACATATACGGGTTTGTCCCCTTTAACCAAAGAATGCTGTGTTTTTGTAATGTCCTGCTGGTCTATAATCCTCTTTTTAGTCTGGTGGAATTAGCTGAATTTAATTTAGCTAAGTTAAAACAGCAAATTGGATTAGTACTTGAAACAAGACTAAGGTTTAGGAAAAATAATGAATGCTTATAAATTGACTCATAACATTAATTTAAAAAATATTAATGTATTATGCATGGTTTTGTAAAGGTTTTTTGGTTAAAAGCGTGTATATAATTTGTGACTTTGTTTACATGTAAGAAACCAATTGAGGTAGGGGACATGGCACAACCAGAGGCTGACATTGATTGAGTGCCTGCCATATACTTCCTCCTACATGTTTTATACACATTATTTCCTCTAATTTTCTTGTGACCCAGTGAGGTGGATATCATTATTCCTCTTTTAGAGATGAGGAAAGTGAGACTTTAACTTGCTCAAGGTCACACATTAATAATCTTTTTTAAAAAATAATCAAACATAGTGTTGACATAGGCCACAACAAGTTTCAAATTTCATTGAATGAAATAAAGATATTTATATAGAAGTTTGATTATGGCATGGTGGAAAAGAAGTCATTGCTAATTAATACTTGAAATGATGTATTTGTTACCTGATTGATGAGCATCCAGTTTGTGCCCAGGAATGAGCTGTTGGGAAGAGGGGAGGGAGGATTTCCTCACTGATCAACCTTGGTCCACCTCTGGGACAAGGGGAACCTTCAGTAGTATTTTCTCTAATGCAAACAGAGTTGACCTGTTACAGTGGGTCTCTTGACTCTCCATCCTGCCAGATCCAGGTCCTCTCCTTCCTTCCATCTTCCTCATCTATTCTGACTTTATTTTTTGGCTGCCCCTGGCTGGGGAAGAACAATTGGGTGGGGCTGAGATGTATACCAGGCATACTGATTTCTCAGAATGCAGTTTCCCACAGGAACTCTTATGCTTATGGTGTTTAAGACTACTTGAAATACTTTGTACCATGTTTTTGTATCATTATGGGTTAAATGCCTTCTGAAAGCTGACTTGGGAAACTAACCATCACTTTATAATATTTGTAAGACAATGAATTTGCAATTCCAAGTATGAAACTTATAAATAAAGTTGGTAGTGACATCTTTATAAATTGAACTGATTGTTCTTGACATGAGAATAAGTTGTTTTAATCCAGTTCATATATGCACATAGTTAAAAAAAGAAATCAAATAGTGCTAAAAGACCTCAAATGAAAAAACAGCAGTCTTCTGCCTTTGGCCTTTTTATCCTCCGGACCCTACTTTCTAGTGGAAGCTACTATCCCAAGCTAGCTCTTTTTTTTTTTTTCCCTGTTTTTTTTTACTTTTCATATTTTGAAATCAATGTAGAATAAACATTTCACTTCCTAGTATCATAACTGAGCAGTTGTCCTCTTCTCTTGCCCAAACCCCCCAATATAGTTACATCATTTTTAGTAAAACCAGCAGTCTGTATTTAGATTATTGTATATTTATATTTACAATATATTTATATTGTAAATTTTTATTATACGTTATTATATGTATACATGTACGTATATGTACACACACACACATATATAAACTCACTTGTGAGTTAAATAGTGACCCATGGTTATGTTTTCTTCTCCTGTATGTTATTGTTTTTCCTGGAGCAAATAAACTATAAACTTTTTTAGTCTTTTCTGTATCTATGGCTACAATCTCTCATACACTCCAAGAAATATGTTAAATGCCTTTTGATATTTTTTTTCCAGGTAACACATCAAATCATTTATCACTTTCACTTGGTTTCCTCTTAGAGACTCCCTGCTTTGGAGCCTTCCATCCTCTTCTTCCAATCTGGACAGTAGGATTATTTTTCCTGCACATACTGTACCCTTCTTTCCTGTCTTGGAGCCTCTGTTTCCTGGATCTTCTGTCTTCCTTTTTCTTTGTTTGCTTCATTTTGCTAAAGTGTATCCTCAGTAGCTTACTGAGAAGGGTTGCATGGGAGGTAAATAATTTGAAGCCTTATATGTCTGAAGGTGTCTATCCTATCCTCATGCTTTATAGGTGATTTGGCTGAATTTAGAATATTAGACAGAAAAAAAAATATATTTTCCCGATTTTTGGTGGCATTTTTACACAGTTTTCTGGCTTTAAGAGTTTCTGATGAAAAATCCAAAATCATTCTGATTCCTTTTTTTCCTTGTGTGTTTTTTTTCTTTTTTTTTTTCTTTTGGTTGTTGTTGTTTGTTTTCTGTTTTTTGAGCTTAGGGTCTTTGTCTTTAAAAAAATTCTGTAATTTTATCAGCTTCTGTGTGGGTCCTTCCTTCTGTTTGTGGTCCTTCTAGTCTTAGTGAGCCCTTTCAATCTAGAGACTCATATCCTTCAGTTTTCAAAAATGTCTGTTACTTCTGATAATTTCCTACCCATCACTTGTTTTGTTTCTGAGATATCTATTGGTTTGGTTATTGAATCTTCTGGAATTGATCTTCAGATACTCAACGTATGTTGCCTCTTATTTATATCTCTATGTTTGGAGGTGGGAAGAGGGGGAAGTTTTCTCAATTTTGTCTTCCAAGCTCTTTTATTTTTAAAATTTTAATGATGATTTTAAATTTTAGAACTCTTTGTTTTCTGTTTCCATTTCCATTTCATTTTATTCTAATTTTATGGATGTATTATCTTCACTTATCTTTGAGGCATGTGTTTGTTGTTTTTAATTTTTTCTGTATGTTTAACATTTTTAAAATATTTCTTCTGCTTCCTCCAATGTGCCTGTTCATTTCAGAGTTCTTTTTCTGTTCATTTAGATAGTATCTGTTGATCCTTGGCTGTCTGTAATTAAGAGTGAGATGCTGAAAAGTTGATTAGGGGAGGGCAAGCTTGTGGGTGGGTAGGTGGGTGGTCCATTGGCCTCCCTTGGAATGTGGGTGAACGTTTCATTGGGAGCCCCCCCCCCCCACACACATATCAGTACCTTCACAGTTTCTTTGGGACTGGTCAGTGTCTGCAGAGAAGACACCTGCAGTCTGCTGCCTCTGGTGTGCTTGGTGGTACACCAGCCTCTGTGGTTCAGTTTTTTCAGAAAAACTTTGGGTCTCCTGCTGGACCTGGGGGCCCAACTGCTTTGAATGCCCCTCATCAGAGGCTCCCCCTTTGACAGGCCAGAGCCTCAAGCCAGCCTTTGGTGGCCCTTGTTGCATCCAGGGCTGAGTCCCTCTAGAGGTTCTGAGAGGCAGTGACCACTCATTCAACTGCTTCCCATCTTGCAAAAGTTTGTTGAAATATATGTTGCGTTGTCTTCTTTCCCTTTCTGTGTTTGTGGTTTAATGTCTTTGTGATTTCATTACTGTCATTTTAGAGGAGTCCTAGGAGGATGGGGGTAAAGGCAAGTGGTCATTCTACAGTGTGTAAATTGTTGGGCTTTGACTATTGAAGAGCTGGTGATGTGTAGTTTTTTGGTACTAACAGTATTAGGAAGAGTAGTGGTGGTGGTCACAGAAATGGTTGACACTTGAATTTAGAGTGCTGCTGACATGTGGCAACCTTGCCTGTGTCAGGTACAAAGGTAATCCCTGTTTTGGGTGTGTATTGTTACTTCCATAATATAGATGAGGAAACAGATGTGCAGGAAGTATGTAACTAGCTCATTCCTTGGTAGTAGGGCATGCAGTCTTGATAGAAGTCCATCGGTATAGAGACTCCAAAAGCCTCAGACGTTTTATGTGGCATCCCTGTGTCCCCAGGCCCTGCTTAGGCTGCAGTGTAGGCATCCATTTCTCCATTTTACTGATGAAGACTGATCTGGGGCTCTTTGGGCAGTGAATAGAGGGCCAGGTCTTGACTCAGTCTGGAATCCATATTGCCTCTTCGTCAGCTCTGGAGGAGCTGTGATTAACCAAAATGCTTAAGGAGTAGAATCGGCAAGCCTGCTGCCACATGTGCTCATCTGTGGTCTTGATTATTATCTGCATTCTCTCCTGTTCTCTATCTACTTGATAATTCTAATAGCTGAGTTCCCTGGAAGTCCAGAGCTGGTGAAATCAGTCTGTGGCTGGGGCAGTACCAGGGCGTGTGGGAATAAGATGCTGATGGGTGGGGGGTATGATATAAACTGGTCATGGCAGCGGTGATGGTGGTGATAGGGAATCTGTAGGAGTCAGGGGGACTTCTGAGAATAGACTCCGCCTCACACCAATTAGAAATTCACTTTGGATAACTTGCCTCTCCATTAAAATAAATATCCTCTGAAAGAGTTAAGCGTTGTTCACATCCTTTTTAAAATCAGTTCAATACTAGTTGAGATCATTGCTCCCCAAATCAGTCCAGTAAAAATTTTTGAAGCCCAACCAAGTACCATATATTGTGGTAGAAAATGGCAGTTCAAAATTACTGAATTCCTTTTCTTGAAGAACTCAAATTTCGTAGGGGAGACTAACAGTTGTATCTCCAACTATAACACTGAGATAAGAGTTATACTGCTGATTGATATAAGTTTTTGTGGGAATGATTACTTTTGACTGTAGAAGGAGGGGGAGTAGAGAGGCTTAGGGGCTTTCAGGAATGTGTTCCAGGAAAGGAGACATTTGAGCCTCATCTTGAAGGATGAACTTGAAAGACAGAAAAGAGGAGCATTTCATGTCAGGCAGAGAAAATAGCACGAACAAAGCCATAGCTGTATGGAAGCAGATGTGTGTGAATTCAAGGAGTAGGCTAAGGTGAGAAAATTTGGCAAAACCAGGCAGTGGCAGAATATAAAGCTGGGAGGTAGGTTGCAGTTAGGTTAGGAATTTGAAGTTTATTTTATAGGTAATGAGGAACTGTTGAACTTAGGAAAGGAGAGTATACAGATAGGACTGGGTTCTAGAAAAGACAGCTTTGGCCCCAGTGAAAAGGGTGGCCTGAAGACTGAAAAGCTGGATCTGGGAAATGGGACAGAGTCAGCCTTGTGCTGGTAAGAGGAATCAACTAGGACTGTTGAGGGGGGCGTGGGATGGATTTGTGAGGAATTTTCTGGGAGTTTGGAGAAGACTTAGTGGAGGACACCTCAGGGCTAAAGAAGAGGGAGGAGTCACAGAGGAATCTGAGTTTCACATTTGGGCAGCTGAACTGAAGGACTCTTTTTGAGAAATGGTTGAGGAAAAAGAAAGATGAGATGAGCCACGTGTTCCTCTCCTCCCAGCACCTCTCTTCCTCTTCAACCTCAGGCCAAGTGTTTGGGGGAGGGCAGTGAGGGTGTCCTCTCTGCTGGTGTCTGGCATATCCTGCCACTGCCCAGACTGTGAGGAGGTGGGTGCTGGTGGAGGTGGGTTAGCACCTTGCAGCACACTCTTAATCCTGGGCCTTTGGGTAGGGTTGGTGGCATTGATGCAGCATTAATTTGAATCCATGTGTTCTTCACTGGGAGAACAAGACTGAGACATTGTGCAATTGTGGGTTTTGAGGTTTTTTTTTCCTTCTTCGTGCTACACATGTGGGAGAACTCTGTCCAGTTATGGCTAACCTGTCCCCTATGAGTCATATCCTGAGTTGACTAGTCAGTTCTGAAGGTGCTGCCTGGAACACTGTTTGGATTTTAAGGATCATTTTAGAAACAAATGAAACATGTAGGTATTTTTTTGAGCATCACAAATTGAGAAGTTCCACAGCATTACTTTTGGGGTTTTAACACAGTTATGCCAGTGTTCTGAAAAAACTTACCAGCTCTACATACTAAAACAAAACAAAAACAAAAACTTGACATGAAGTAGAGCCACTAGCTACTCTGAAATTATATTATGCTTAAAAGTGTGCTTTTTTGTGTTATTGTTGATGTACATCAAGTACAATGTTTTCTAATCAAGATGTTATTAAACAGCTTTCATTTATGTAGGACCTCTAAAAATGTGGTGTGCCAGAACAAAAGTGTGTATTGCTGAATTAAGTAATAAACACTTATTAATTGATTCTACTTAACTATGCCCAGCAAGTGACAGTGCTGAATGGTAGAATATTTCTGAAAAGTAATTTAATAGGTCCCATTCTTGTTCATAAGACAGATACGTTGTGTCTTGTTCATAAATAATGAACATGTTCTTATATAAATGTCTTGCTCTGTGTCAACTATTTCACATATTTTCTTTTATTTTATCAACCACTGGAAGTAGATGGCATTGGCATTTTTCTATAGATAAAGCTGAGGCTCTGGGAAATTACAGAATTTGCTGGAGGTCACAGAGATGTCTAGGGCTATATGACTCTAAAGTGCATGCCTTCTCTACTCTGCTGCCTCTGAAAGTTAACAGTTCAGTCTTTATCTAACCAGATCATCTGAGGGGCTTAAACAAAGTACAGATTCCTATACCTACTCTGAGCAGTTTGTTTAGGAGATCTGAGATGGGGCCCAGCCAGTGAGATTTTTGAATGGCATGTTGCATGAATTGTAAGATGTACGGCTTTTTCACATTTGAACATCTCTGAAATTGGAACCATTTCACAATCAATGATGAATCATCAGTTAATTGACAGCTCTTTTTCTTTCTTAGTGGCACAAAAAATAATGGTGCATTTTAGATTAAATGAAATATAGTATTTTAACAAGGTGATTTAAAAAAAATAATAAATTTATTTATTTATTTTTGGCCACGTTGGGTCTTTGTTGCTGAACGCGGGCTTTCTCTAGTTGTGGCGAGCGGGGGCTACTCTTCATTATGGTGTGCAGGGTTCTCATTGCGGTGGCTTCTCTTGTTGCAGAGCATGGGCTTTAGGTGCGCAGGCTTCAGTAGTTGTGGCACGTGGGCTCAGTAGTTGTGGCTCGCGTGCTCTAGAGAGCAGGCTCAGTAGTTTGGCGCACGGGCTTAGTTGCTCCGTGGCATGTGGGATCTTCCCGGCCCAGGGCTCAAACCCGTGTTCCCTGCATTGGCAGGAGGATTCTTAACCACTGCGCCACTAGGGAAGTCCCAATAAGGTGATACTGTGAAGGAGACAGACATAATTTGCCACCTTTCCTTTTTTTTGGGTACCTGTCACGACTTTCTTTCAGAGTTGTAAAATTCACTGGTGGTAAATTATTTACTTGTGGTAATGGCTGTGTAGTAATGTCCTTGCAGGGTAGACAAATGATGGCAGTGAGATATTACCATTAGGTTTAAGAGCAATGGCAACTCACTTTTCAGCTAGGAAGTTGCTGGCAAGAGAAATATCAGTGGTTCTCAACCTTATTTTGTGAAAGCCTTAGGGCCTTTTCCTAGGCAAGGGTGTGGATCCCACACATACTAAGTTTTGCACACTGTGATGGGGGTTCTTAGACTTTGAGGACCTTACAGGGCCCCCTGATGAAAGCTTATGGGTACATCTGAATCCCTCAAAAGCTGGTTCTGGAAGGGGGCATCTATTAACATTCTATATTTCATCCTAGGATTCTTTGACCTCCTACGTGATTTTCTTTCCTTCTAGTTTTATTGAGATTTAATTGACATAAAGCACTGTGTAAGTTTAAGGTGTCCAGCATAATGATTTGACTTACATACATCATGAAATAATTAACCACAGTAGGTTTAGTGAACACCATCATCTCATATAGATAAAATATTAAAGAGAAAAAAAATTTCATTCCTTGTGATGAGAACTCTTAGATTTCCTCTCTTAACAGTGTTCATATATAACATACAGCAGTGTTAATTATCTTTATCATGTACATTATATCCCTAGTACTTATTTATCTTATAACTGAAAGTTTGTACTCTTTGATTACCTTCATCCAACTCCCCCTGCCGCCTGAATTAAAAAAAAAATTTTGCATACATTAAGGTTTATTCTGTTGTAGTTATATGGGTTTTGACAAATGCATCCAGTATAGTATCATATAGAATAATTTTGCAGCCCTAATAAGTCCCCTGTGAAGGGGGGCATTTATATTTATTAATACCTTTCCTTATATTTTAAATGTTTGCTTTTAAAAATGTATTTATTATGTAAAATTTCAAACATTCAAAAGTAGACAGAATAGTATAATGAACCTCTGTGTATCCATCATCCTGCTTCAACAACTATCAGCTCATGGCCAGTTCTGTTTGGTCTATACTTCTCCACTCCCCAATCTGCTCCCTTGTCCTACTCCCCCTCATCTTCTGCTTGGATTATTTTGAAGCAAACTCAGACATAAAAATTTTTGGTATGTATCTCTAAAAGATAGGAATTCTTTAAAATTTTGTAATAACTATTATCACACCTAAGAAATTAACAGTAATTCATAAATACCAAATATCTAGGCTTAGATCTTCCTGATTTCTAAATGAATGTTTATGTAGAGACTCTTGCCTGCCACCTGTTTCTTCCCTTGTCCCTGCTCCCCACCATACCACCATTTAGTTCCTTTGGTGCCAAGCTTTTTTCACCCTACGGTCTGCATTCGATGGTTGCTCTGCCTTATGTACTTTTCCTAGATCTTTACATGGCTAGAGCCTTCTAGATCTTAGCTTAATGTTACTTCCTCAGAGAGCCTTGCCTTCCTAGGGTTGACCCTCAGTGCTACTCTGTTCTGTCACCCTGTTTTCTTTTCCTTTTTTTTCTTTTAATTAATTAATTTGTGGCTACATTGGTCTTCGTTGTTGCGTGCGGCCTTTCTCTAGTTGCGGTGAGCAGGCTTATCATTGAGGTGGCTTCTCTTGTTTCAGAGCACGGGCTCTAGGCACACGGGCTTCAGTAGTTGTGGCACACAGGCTCAGTAGTTATGGCTCGCGGGCTCTAGAGTGCAGGCTCAGTAGTTGTGGCGCACGGGCTTAGTTGCTCCGCGGCATGTGAGGTCTTCCCGGACCAGGCCTTGAACCCATGTCCCCTGCACTGGCGGGCAGGTTCTTAACCACTGTGCCACCAGGGAAGCCCCCACCCTGTTTTCTTTTAAGTACCTGATACTTTTGTTGTTTCCATCTCCCTCTGTAGGAAGGCTAATTCTGTTTGAGTAGAGACCTTTTATATTGTTCCACTCTGTATGCCCAGCACCTAAATCAGTGCCTGGCATAGAGTAGGATATTCAGTAAAAGTTCAGTGAATGAATAAATGATTGAATCATATTTTCTTTTTGTTTTTTTGGATTCACTATCTTGTGCCTTACTGGGGTCATCATTCTCTTGATCATTTCCCATTGCCCGCTGTTATTATCCAAAAGGGGATTGGCCTGAACTTATGAATGTAAGTTTAAATCAATTAGTTTTAATAGCTTATTTCCTTTGAAGTTGCCTAATTTTCCCAAGTCTCTGTCCCCTGAACCCCCCCTCTGGGTAAGGTGCCCCCCATCTTGGCTTCCATAGCTCTATACCATGTACAAACACATCTGTATCGCTGTACCCATCATGTTCTATAGTTTCCCTACTGCATTAAGGCTACCTCATGGCTTGGCACATAGCGGTCTCTCAGCAGACTGCTGGTCCACACTACAGTTGAAGGATGTAGAATATTCAAGAGAGATTCCGGAAAAATAATTAAAAGCCGGAAAACAATTTCTAATCTTTTCTTCTGAAATGCTAACCTGCTGTTAATCCTAGCCAGTGTATTTTTTCATCTCGTACATTGTAGTTTTCATCTCTAGAAATTTGGTTTGGGTCTTTTTATATCTTCCATGTCTCTACTTAACTTTTTGTGGGGTACAGTTACAATAGCTGTTTTAATATCTGCTGATTCTAACATCTGCCAGTTCTGGGTTGGTTTCAGTTGATCTGTCATCTGTCTGTCTATCTACTTATTTTGCTTTTTTACATGCCTGGTAGTTTTTGACTAGACGGCAGACATTATGAATTTTACCCTGTTGGGTGCTGGATATTTTTGTATTCCTGTAATTATTCTTACATTTTGTTCTGGGACCAGTTAAGTTACTTGGAAGCAGTTTGATCTTTTCTGGTCTTGCTTTTAAGACTTGTTAGATAAGACAGGAGCAGTGCTCATTGTAGGTCCAATTATTCCCCACTACTGAGTTAAGACCCTTCCGTGTACTTTCTCCATTGACCTGTGACTCATGAGGTTTTCCAGTCTGGCTGGTGGGAATAGGTGATATTCCAAAATGTATGAAGTGCTATGCACGGTTAACCTTTTATTTTTTTCTCTGCCCTTGTGTAGCTTCCTTATGCATGATCAGTACTCAGCTGAAGGCTCGAGGGGCAACCCTCTGCAGATCTTGGAAATTCTCTCTGTGTAGCTCTCTGTTCTCTGGTACTTTGTCCTATGTACTCTAGCTGTCTTTGTCTTTCTGAACTCTCATATATTTTGTCTGTTTTTTGATAATTTCAGACGAGAGGGTTAATCTTGTCCTGTTATTCTATCTTGTCCAGAAGTGGAAGTGGCCAAGGATTATCTTTTTGATTGTTTGCATCTTTTCTAAAGTTGTTTAACTCCTTAGATTATTTGTTAAAGGAGAGAATTTAGTCTAATTTCAAGAAAAAGCACTAAGGTTGTATACCTATGCATGCGTGCACATGTGCACAAATGTGGGTTTATACTAGCTAACATGGTGTGAGAAAATATTGGATTTGGAATCTGCATATTTGAGTTTTAAGTCCATCTCCTCCTTCTGTTATATGTGGGTAGGCAAGTAATTAATGTTTCTGAGTGTTGGTTTCCTCATATATGAGATGTATAGCAGGATGTCTGTTATCATATTGCCATAATGTATATGAAAATGCTACATAATCCTCAGTAATTTATTTTAGTTATTGGTGGGGGATTTGTATGTTTTTGGATAAAAACTCAAATCATAGAATGTTAGAAAGAGAGGTCACTTAGACATCACCTGGTTGATTGCCTTGGGTAGCAACATTTATCACTCGCTGAGCAATTACTTATTGAATGTACAATAGGCCTTATTTTAGGGGCTTGACGTGTTTTGGTGAATAAAGCAGATATAGATCCCTGGTGTCATGGCACTAACTTCTAGCGGAGAGCTAAGTGACTTGCCTTAGAAAAGAATTCAGGTAGCTTTGGAACTGGACTCCAAGTTAGCACTTGGAGTTGCTGGGAGGGAGGAATGATGTTTGTGAGTTCTCCATTGTGCTTTGAGCCCCTGGCCATAATAGCCAACTCTAAGTTACTAATGGCCTCCACAGCTGACTGAGAGTGTGTGCTCCTTATTAGGAGTTGACTATGAAAGAAATTGAATGGTGGTTATGTCAAACTGTGAGTAAATTACTCCATGTCTACTCTAGAGCTGTACTTGCAATGCATGCATGAGCTTGGTGAGATCATTTTCTTCTTTAAATAGTGCAGGAACTAATGATAAATTAGTTTCCAGAGTATCATTTTACCAGATACTAGAACATTCTCATGCTATGGCAGGGCATGCTTCATATTTTATGTTATAGTGCTAGAGATCATGGGTTATGTTTTTGTTACTTACTATTCTTACATAGGAATTGGGGAGCACCTTTAACATCTCTGCAGTTGTGGTACAAATCACATCTTTGGGGGAATTCTTTTATGGATTTTTTTTTTAAGATGACAGCTATATTAATTGGATGTGAAATCTTGTTCCCTGATCCTGTGTTTTAGTGTCAGCCCTCTTTATAATTTCTTATCCATCTGCTGTAGTAATTTCAGATGGGGAAGGTGACGGTATTATTTGAGTCATCCATTTGAAATCAAAAGTGACAATACTCGTGAAGAGAAAAAAAAGTGACCACACTCTCCCTTTGATTCCACACAACTTCTCTCAAAGGTCATATCATCACAGGTACTAGAGAGGCAAACCTGAGCACAGCATTTGTGATGGAGAGCTTTGGGTTTCCATTTTCAGGGATCACTGAATTACAGTCAAAGTTATGTACTGAAATGGAAGACACGGGAGGGGAGATGCTTGGTACTGGAATAGTTGTATCCTGGAGCCTGATCTGTTAAAGCAGTGGCAACTAATAGCCATTCCAGTGGATTGTTTTAAGTGAGCTGTTGATTTTGATCACATATCATGTACTCTTCCTAAAGTGGCAGAGTGAGGAAAGGTGCTCAGTGATTGCAGATGCTGGCTTTTCTTTGAGAGGATCAGGAGGTTCCCTTTCTCGATGCTGACCCCCTCGCCACTTCTTAGGGACCAAAGGATGGACCTCTTGCCTTTCCTTTGAAGAGGCCAGTTTTAGGCATGGGATGAGGAGGCAGCCTGTAGGAAGGGGGTGGAGGGAAGGGGTATGTTTACTTTGTCTTCCATTGTTGATGTCTTCTTTCTCTTAAAAGCTCACTTTAATTCTTTTTATACTCTCTGTGTGTACATGTGTACTCTCAGCCCACTTCTATCCAGACATTTATGGTTGCAGCAGAAATGTAGGAGGAAAATCTGAATGGGCAGAGATCACATGAAACATCTCATTTAATCTACAAGAATATTGTTTAAACAGCTATGGGTATTGAAGATTTATGTGCTTTTTCATTTTTAATTATGAAGATAGGATGCCCCTTTCCTATAGTCTAACATTTGTAAATTCCCTTCTTATGATGTAGTTAAATATTAGGTCTCAGCTAATTTTCTAGGTATAATTTGACTATAGCTAGGTTTATGAGATTTTGATGGACAAATTGTTACTTTATTGTATTTATTTCAGTTTGTTAGTTTCCATAAACCAGGAAAATTTGAAGTAAGAGCTCTGTATTTATTTAATTTCAGCATTGATTAAAATACAGAGTATTTACTGGTTTCATACGTAGTAAGTGATTTTGGCTTTTTTCCTCTGGCTTGTATACCACACTGTCCTCAGAACCTAGAAGATTATTTTGACTAAGTAAATTTTTAACTTAAGCTTTGACTAGCATTTGGAAACCATTGATGATATCATAGAATAATAGAGTTTTGGCTGACATTTGGAAACCATGGATGATATCATAGAATAATAGAATTTTGGGGCTGAGGAGGGACTTTAACTTTATCTGGTTTAACTCCCTTGTTTTATAGTTGAGAAAATTGATGCCTGGAGAAGGTGGTTAAATAATTGATTGACAAAGGTCACTCAGCTGCTCATTAGCAAAAACTCTGCTATAGTTCTCTTTCTACATCACTTTTGTTTTTCTACCTTAACTGATTCCTCATGTTTTCTTTAAAACATCATTTCCCTTAAAAATCTATCTTTGATGTAGTTGATTTTTATCTACAGCCAGCCATTCATGCATCTAACATTTGAGTACCTACAAATAACCTAAGACCCCAGCCTTGCTTGTGAGGTGCAAGGTAGTGGGGAAGACAGATGTGTGAACAGCTCCTGGAATGTATTTTGTTTTGTGCTGTAAGGTGGCTCTTTTTTAAAGGGAGGTGGTTTGGTCATTGACACTAATTGACCATTGTTGTGGCCTTAGGAATCCAATAGTTAACTTTTAAAATCGTTTAGAATAATTTTTAAACTATTGTGTTATTTGAACTTGAGCTACACAGGCCAGGTCATGTAGAACACAGGCCTTGAATTAAGCTTGAGCTTTTTTTAAATATTGTTTAGAGGAAAATGAATATTCCTTGATGGCTGTTGAGAGTTTTGCAGAAATAACTTTGGATTTTCAGCTTGGAATTTGGGTTGTTTAAAAATAACTTATGAATAAATGTCATATTTTCTAACAATAGAGTAACATTCCTACTTTGCTGGAATTGGCAGTGAGAAATTTAAGTCTGATTATTATAGGCGAAGAACTGAAATGTTTTTCATCTTAGGTTCGAAGAGAAAAACTCTATACATTCTAATAACAAAATGCTACCTCTTCAATCCAGGGCTGTTCGCCCTTGTTCCTGCCTGCTTTCCCGCAGAGCCCCTTTCTACCTTCCACCCACTCTAGTTCGCCAGCTCTGTCCTCTGTTCTGCTGGGCCTTTCAGTTTTATCTTGTAGAGCTCCAGTTTTGTTTGAGGTCTCCTCTGACTCTCTCATACTGCTGCTTTATCTCTTCGGCTTAACTGAAACCTGCTTTCTTCTTGTGAGTGATATTTTCCTCATAATACTTTCTAGTCACTGGAAGTCAGTTTTAGTACACTCCCTCCCCATTTATTGGGCAGGGGTCAGCTTTTTTCTTTTCTTCTTTAAAAATAATAACGTATTGGGTGAAATTCACATGACATAAAATTAACCATTGTAAAGTGAACAAATTATTCAGTGACATTTAGTACATATACCATGTTGTGCGACCACCAACCCTGTCTAGTTCCATAACATTTCCATTGCTCCAGAATAAAACTCCTCACCCGTTAAGCAGTTTTTCCTCACCTCCCTCTTCCCCCAGCCTCTGGCAACCACGAATTTGTTTTCTATTTCTGTGGATTTATCTATCCTGGATATTTTATATAAATGGACTAATACAATATGAGACCTTTTCTATCTGGCTTCTTTTATTTAGCATAATGTTTTGGGGGTTCATTCACATTGTAGCATGTATCAATACTTCACTCCTTTCTGTGACTGAATAGTATTCCATTTCTATATATATACCACAGTTTGTTTCTTCATTCATCTGTTGATGGACATTTGGGCTGTTTTCACATCTTTACTATTGTGAATAATGCTTCTATGAACATGTGTGTTAAGTACTTGAGTACCTGTTTTCAGTTTTGGATATATACCTAGGAGTGGAATTGTGGGTCATGTGGTAATTCCATGTTTAACTTTTTGAGGAACCACCAAACTTTTTTACAGTGGCTGAGCCGTTTTGCAGTCCCACCAGCAATGTACAGAAGTTCCAGTTTTTCCATGTCCTTGCTAACACTTGCTGTTTTCTGTTTGTTTGTTTGTTTTTTAATTAATGCTATCCTAGTAAGTATAAAGTTTTACCTCATTGTGGTTTTGATTTGTATTTCCCTAATGACTGCTGGTGTTCATGTGTTTGTTGGCTATTTGTGTGTCTTCTTTGGAGAAATGTATTTTCAAGTCCCTTGCCCATTTTTAAATTGTCTTTCTGTTGTTGAGTTGTAAGAGTTCTTTATATATTGTGGATACTAGACCCTTATCAAATGCATAACTTGCAATATTTTCCTCCATTTTCTAGGTTGTCTTCACCTTGATAATGACTTTCAATATGCAGGGTTTTAAAAAATTTTTTAACATCTTTATTGGAGTATAATTGCTTTACAATGCTGTGTTAGTTTCTGCTTTATAACAAAGTGAATCATCTATACATATACATATACCCCCATCTCTCTTCCCTCTTGCGTCTCCCTCCCTCCCACCCTCCCTATCCCAAGGTGGTCACAAAGCACCAAGCTGATCTCCCTGTGCTATGTGGCTACTTCCCAGTAGCTATCGGTTTTACATTTGGTAGTGTATATATGTCCATGCCACGCTCTCACTTTGTCCCAGCTTACCCTTCCCCCTCCCCATGTCCTCAAATCCATTCTCTAGTAGGTTTGCGTCTTTATTCCTGTGCAGTCCCTAGGTTCTTCATAACCATTTTCTTTTTTTTTTTTTTTAGATTCCATATATGTGTGTTAGCATGTGGTATTTGTTTTTTTCTTTCTGACTTACTTCACTCTGTATGACAGACTCTAGGTCCATCCACCTCACTACAAATAACTCAATTTCATTTCTTTTTATGGCTGAGTAATATTCCATCGTATATATGTGCCACATGTTCTTTATCCATTCATCTGTCGATGGATACTGAGGTTGATTCCATGTCCTGGCTATTGTAAATAGAGCTGCAATGAACATTGTTGTACATGACTCTTTGAATTATGGTTTTCTCAGGGTATATGCCCAGTAGTGGGATTGCTGGGGCATATGGTAGTTCTATTTTTAGTTTTTTAAGGAACCTCTGTACTGTTCTCCATAGTGGCTGTATCAATTTACATTCCCACCAACAGTGCAAGAGGGTTCCCTTTTCTCCATACCCTCTTCAGCATTTACTGTTTGTAGATTTTTTTGATGATGGCCATTCTGACTGGTGTGAGGTGATACCTCATTGTGGATTTGCATTTCTCTAATGATTAGTGATGTTGAGCATCCTTTCATGTGTTTGTTGGCAATCTGTATATCTTCTTTGGAGAAATGTCTGTTTAGTTTTTCTGCCCATTTTTGGATTGGGTTGTTTGTTTTTTTGATATTGAGCTGCATGAGCTGCTTGTAAATTTTGGAGATTAATCCTTTGTCAGTTGCTTTGTTTGCAAATATTTTCTCTCATTCTGAAGGTTGTCTTTTCGTCTTGTTTATGTTTTCCTTTGCTGTGCAAAAGCTTTTAAGTTTCATTAGGTCCCATTTGTTTACTTTTGTTTTCATTTCCATTTCTCTAGGAGGTGGGTCAAAAAGGATCTTGCTGTGATTTGTGTCACTGAGTGTTCTTCCTATGCTTTCCTTTAAGAGTTTTACAGTGTCTGGTCTTACATTTAGGTCTTTAATCCATTTTGAGTTTATTTTTGTGTATGGTGTTAGGGAGTGTTCTAATTTTATGAAGTCCAGTTTATCTAGTTTTCTTCTGTTGCTCTTGCTTTTAGTGACATATCTAAGGATCCATTGCTAAATCCAAGGTCATGAAAATTTACTCCTGTTTTCTTCTAAGAGTTTTATAGTTTTAGGTCTTATATTTATGTTGTTGATATATTTTGAATTAGTTTTTGTATATGGTGTGAGGTAGGGGTCTAATTTTCATTCTTTTTGCATGTGGATATCAGGTTGTCCCAGCACCATTTGTTGAAGTGGCTTTTCTTTCCCCATTAAGTGGTCTTGGCGCTCTTGTCAGAAATCAGTTGGCTAGGGACTTGCCTGGTGGTCCAGTGGTTAAGACTCCACGCTCCCAATGCAGGGGTTCAATCCCTGGTCAGGGGACTAAATCCTTCATGCTGCAACTAAGAGTCCACATGCCGCAACTAAAAAAAAAAAAGATCCCACACATGGCAATGAAGATCCTGTGTGCCACAACTAAAACCCAGTGCAGCCAAATAAATTATTATTTTTAAAAAATCAATTGGCTAGGAATATATAGGCTTATTTGTGCACTCTCAGTTCTATTTCATAAATTTAGCTGTCTGTCACTATGCCGGTACCACACTGTTTTGGTTTCTGTGGCTTTGTGGTAAGTTTCGAAATTGGAAAGTGTGACTCAACTATGTTCTTTTTCAAGACTGTTTAGGCTGTTGGAGGCCACTTGCAATTCCATATTAATTTGAGAATCTGCCTTTCCATTTCTGCAAAAAAAGGAGTTAGAATTTTGATAGGGATTGCACTGATGTATCCCTTTGGGTAGTATTTTGACCTTAACATTAGTAATAGTGAGTCTTCCAATCCATGAAGATGGGATGTCTTTCCATTTATTTAGATCTTCCTTAATTTTAGCAATGTTTTGTAGTTTTCAGCGGATAAACCTTTTATCTCCTTGTTTAAAGTTATTGTTAGGTATTTTATTCTTTTGGGTGCTATTATAAATGGAGTTGTTTTCTTAATTTCCTTCTTGGATTGTTTATTAAGGGACCAGCTTTTATCATGCATTATATCCTTTCTTTCTTTCTTTGATTTTTTTGCCCCAGGACACTGATTCAGCATCCTCGTCTGTTTTGATATCATTGAGGTTTATTGATACTTGCATGACCTTTGACCCATTAGGGTTGTTGCAGCCACTCAGTTGCAAGATGACCCTCAGTGACTACCCTGACTTGCTTTCATTATTTCCCTCCCTTTATCCCAAAGGATATTAAAATCTGTGATTTTTTTTTTTTTTTTTTTTTTTTTTTCTCAGCTGTTACTCCTTTGACCATGCTGGTGTCCTGGTTCTCAGGTCTCTTTTCTAAATAAGGCACTCATTGAAATGGCCACTTTGGACTTGGTCCTTTTCTCAGCCCTTGGAACTTCCTTGTTCTGATCAGGACACCCCAACCTACTTTCTCAGTCACTCCCCTCTACCAGGCTCTGTTTCCTGGTCTTTTAAAGAGTTACCCTTTTCCTGTCTTGTGCCCAGCTGGCTCAATAAAACATCACTGAATAAACTGTTTCCCTCATTGCCTGTCTAACCATTCCTCGCTGCCCACTTCTCCTCTGTGGAGGCTACCACACCACTCTCAGACAATGATAAGCCTTGCTGTCTACTACCCCTGCTTTGAGATTGCATTTAATTGTTATTGTCATATTTGAAGCATTAATAATTAGAAGCAATTAGAAAGAAGTAGATTATCTAGATTCTGTCTTCATTGTCTTTCACTTTTACTTAAAAATTGTTTTGAGCGTGATGGGGAAGGAAAAAGATTACATTCAGAAATAAATGTATGATAGTCTCTACAGATTTCATCTTTTTCTAAAAATCAATTTGTTTAAAATTCTTTTTATTTTATTAATTTTATTTCCTGATTATCAGAGTAAAAACATACTGATAGGCCATTTGGAAAGTGTACAGGACCATAAAGAAGAAGAAAAGTATATGTTATTTAACCGTGCATTGGCAGTCTTTGGTAAATATATTTCCAGTATTTTTTCTATGTTCTCATTTTTCTTTATGTAGTTGAAATCTTAGAACATGGGTAACTCTTTGATGTAGATGGTACTTCACAATCTATTATGTTATGTTTTCCCTCACTCTCTGTCTTCTTACCTGTGGTCAGATTGTGGCCTGTACGTTTTCTACTTTATGAAATTGACTGTGCTTTTCATTATAGCTGATCACTTTTTCTAAATCTCTTATTGATGCTTTGAAAGAATTGAATTTCCTTTAGAGTACGGTCTTGGTGTGTCTGCATGTCCACTCAGCCGTATTAATTATGGATGGAGATACACGTATCAACATGCTAAGATCAGTCATAGACTGATAGTTTTGTACCATGATTATACTTACATTGGGTTCTCTTCATATTTCTGTTATTTTGGGAAGATTGTATTTACATTGGGTTCTCTTTGCATTTCTAATATTTGGGGAATTTTTTGGACTCATTACATTTCATTTAGAGTTATATTCATGATGATTATACTTGAATTATTATGTATTATGTAAACCTCAGTGTAAAATGATTACCTCACGTTAGAAATAAAAGTGTTATTAACCTTTCAGTATGTTTTGGAGTAGCTTTTTTGGGGAAAGATACATAATCGGTGTATTTTTTGAGAATCTGTTGTCTTCACATATGATGAGAATTTGTCTGGGAATGTAATTCTTGGCCCGCTTCTGATTTCCCTGAAACCTATAGCTTTATTGTCTTCTCTGTCGTCTTCAGGATTTCCCATGTTATCCTTATTCAGACAGTGAGCATGCGTAGTCCAGGGATTTTCTTCTCCTTTCAGCCCCATTGTCACTGTTGCATGGTGAAGTTCTTTCTGAGCTTTGAACTTTTCACTATGAGCTTTGCAGTTCATGGTGCTTTGCCAGATTTTACCTTTTGGTTGGGTATTTTAAGGGAAAGTTGAAGGAAGGTGTTTTAGTCATTAGTAAATTATTATTACTAGTGTTAATCTTGATATATCAAAGATATCTTTACCAATGTGATTTTTTAAAATTGAATTTTGTTGTTTGAGGGCTTTCTCTCTAGCTTTTACTGGCCTTCATGGATTACTCTAGGCAGTAATTGGGTTTTTGTTCAGTGCATTGCTGTAGCTGTATGCATATTTCTTTAAACATGTTTTTGAAAACTAATTTTTATTTTTCCCAGTTTAACTTAACTTTCATAGGAAATTTAAGAAAAAGAATAAAAGCATAACCCATGAGCCACCATTTATAGTCAATCACTTCATGTATTTTGGTATTTCCTTTCTTTTTTGAGAAATGGAACACACACATTGTACATATACATGTACAGGTTTTTTTTTTAATGCAGGTCTTCTTTTTTTTTTAACCTTTTTATAAATTGAAGTATAGTTAATTTACAATGTTGTGTTGGTTTCAGGTGTATAGCAAAGTGATTCAGTTATATATATAACTGAATATATATTCTGAATGTATATGTATTCTTTTTTAGATTCTTTTTCCATTATAGGTTATTACAAGATATTGAATGTAGTTTGCTATGCTATACAATAGGTCCTTGTTGTTTATTTATCTTATATATAGTAGTGTGTATATGTTAATCCCAAATTCTTAATTTATCTCCACCCCCCATCCCCTTTGGTAACCATAAGTTTGTTTTCTATGTCTGAGTCTATTTGTTTTGTAAATAAGTTCATTTGTATCACATATGAGTGATATCATATGATATTTGTCTTTGGCTTACTTCACTTAATATGATAATCTCTGGGTCCATCCATGTTGCTGCAAATGGCATTATTTCATTCTTTTTTATGGCTGGGTAATATTCCATTGTATATATATACCACATCTTCTTTATCCATTCATCTGTTGATGAACATTTAGGTTGCTTCCATGTCTTGGCTGTTGTAAATAGTGCTGCTGTGAACACTGAGGGTGCATATACATGTACATTTAATTCACCAGACAAATATTTATTGAACACCTATTTTATGCAAGGGAACTATTATAGATGCCAGACATTATTAAAATTTTGCTGTATATAGTTTGTATCTTGCCTGTTCTTATTTAATGTAACATTCTAAGCAAAACTCAATTCATTAAAATTTATTTGTAACAGCCCTGTTCATGGCTTCATAGTCTTTTTCAGTGTTTTTTTAGTCATTAAAACCTGTCTTCAAAGGGGAAGCTCAATATGTCACGTGGATGAACAGGAGAGATTTGACTGAAGGGGTATAATGGCTTAGAGTACCACCTCTCTTCTTCTCCAAAGAAAGAGAAATTGTTGAAAACTATTGTTCTCTGTTACGGATATATTATAGTTTATTGATTACTGCTCTGTTGCTGGTAGTTTATATTGTTACTTTTCTTCAATTTTAAATTTTATTTTGATTAATATCTTTATACATAAATGTTTGGATCTATATTTGGTTTCCTTAGGATGAATTTTTCAAATTGGACTTAGTGGGTCCGAGTATAAATATTTATAAAATATTGATATATGTTCACAAATTGCTTGCCGCACACTGCCTAACATTCAGTATTGTATTTAAAGAACATAAGCATTTCTGTTACAACATCAAATACATTAAAAAAAAAAAAACCTTTAAGGTTTCCAAGTCACTGAAAATAACAGGACTTATGGGAAGAATAAGGTTAAGGGCAAACCATTCAAGACCTCTGCAGTTTTCAAACCAATTACTAACAAAAGCATAATTGGTACCTTATGAGATAACTTGGACAGCCTGGTCAAACCACTTAGGGTGGCTGAGGCTGCTTCAGAGGAGAATTAAAGATGTTAAAACATAATAGGGTGGAAATCACTGGCTTGCATGTTTTTGAGATAGTGCAGATGAGAGCAGCTTTCTAAGCCATTGGGGCTGCCATAGAGTTGGACACAAGAAAAAATGCATCTTCCTAGGTCCAGGAGCCATGCAGAGACTGGTGGTGCTCCTCTGAGGAGAGAGCCCTGCGTGCAGGTGCTTATTTTTAGTTTTCTTAAAATAGGGCTGAGAGGGCTCCTGCCTGGTGGTAGCTGAGTTGAGTGAGGGTCTTTTCCTTTTCCACTGAAAGTTATAATTCTTTACCTGCTATTCCAGTTCCCCTTGCCTGGGAAAATTCAAATGTAAACTGACACAATTTCTGTGTTGTACTGGTATTGTTATTTTATTTACTAACCACTTATAAGCTAATTGGTGTTCAGGAACCTGTCTTATGACAGAACAGACTGTATTTGCTAATTTGATAGGTGAAAATTTGAACCTAATTTGAACCATTAAAATGGCTTCTTTGAAGAAATTCAAACCCTTCCAAACTAGGAATAACTACCTGAGTTAATAAAGAATGGCTATTTCAGGGCTTCCATGGTGGCGCAGTGATTGAGAGTCCGCCTGCCGATGCAGGGGACACGGGTTTGTGCCCCGGTCCGGGAAGATCCTGCATGCCGCGGAGCGGCTGGTCCCGTGAGCCATGGCTGCTGGGCCTGCGCGCCATGGCTGCTGGGCCTGCGCGTCCGGAGCCTGTGCTCCGCAACAGGAGAGTCCACAACGGTGAGAGGCCCGCGTACCGCAAGAAAAAAAAAAAAAAAAAAGAATGGCTATTTCAAAATAAATTGCTTTCAAAATCTAGTCAGGAAACAGCAACTCTGTTTAACAGTTGTATTACTGTTTCAATACCTCAATCTAGGGTAGTGAATTTAAAATTTTCAGTTTATTTTGGTGGTCATTAAGATATGTATCACAGGGCTCCAACCTTTCAACAGCTTATGTATATTACTTTATTTGTTGAGCATAGAAGTCATGGTTTTTTAGTGACTCATTTGTGGGAATGACTTCATTCAGGATTATGCAGCATTCAGTTATAGCACCAGAGAAGGCAAGGAGTAGGGGTGTCAAGTCAAGTTCAAGATTGGCTGTTTTCAGGGTAGGGTATGCATGTCTTGATATAGGCTGTGGGAGAAAGTTGAGGGTACTGGTAAGAAAGTAATTGCAGTAATTGGCGTTGAGGCCAGTAAGAAGAAAATAAGGAAATAATTGCTATAATCAAATGGGAGAAACAAGAGGATTATGGACACTGGTGATATTATGAGCCCACAGAACAGCTGTTGTAACAAAGGGAAGGAGCTGAGGAGCTACTAACTATTGAGATAATTACAGTGTAAGATTTTGGAGGTAGAGCAATTTATATATTGTCACTGTCCATAGAAATGGGTTGCTTTGGTATGGATGAAGGTTGTTGGAGTTGAGGAATAAAAGGATCACTGAAGGTTGGGTTGAGAGTGGGTTGGTCTCAGGTACATTGGGAGTCTGCCATAAGTCACAGGATAAGGGTGTGTAGAAATTTCATAAACTGGTTCCAGAATCCTCAGTGAATGAGGTAGCTAAGATACTGGGAAGGAGCTTTATGTGGAGTTGAATTTACAGAACTCCTAGATGTTCTTGACACTTTGAACTGTGTCTGGAAAATTTAAATATTTACACATCGTTGTTATTACCAGTAATAACCTTATAACTGTTATTTATTAGGAACAGAATTCATTTCCCTGTGAATGATGTTTGAAATTTAAATTTGGAAGTTGTTGATCACTTAAGATTAATTCTTTTTTTCTGAAACTTTTTATGTTGGTGATAGTAACATTCTGTGGTATGCAAGCTTTTTAAGACTGGAAAAGAGAGGTAAAAACTTGTTGACTCTTTAAAAAAATTTAAATAAACTTTACATACAATGAAACGTGCAGATACAGTTGGTCATGTTTTGAAAAATGCATACACCTATGTAACCATCCTCCCCATTAGATGCAGAACATTTCCATCACCCCGGGAGGTTCCCTTTGTAATCAGTTCACCAATCTCCCTCCCAACCCCCTCCCAAGCAACCACACTAATCTGATTTCTGTCACCACAGATTAATTTTGCCTGCTCTAGAACGTTATATAAGTGGAATCATATAGGATGTACTCTGTGTACAGCTTCTTTGACTCATATTGTCTGTGAGATTCATCCCTTTTGTTACAGAGTCTCAACAGTTTATTTTCATTGCTGAGTAGTATTCCATTGTATGAATATACTCAATTGGTTATTCATTCATCTGCTGATGGACATTTGTGTTGTTTCCAGTTTTGGCTATTCTGAATGAAAGTGTTCACATACGAGTTTTTTTGTGGAATCATATGTTTTTATTTCTTTTGGATAATTACCTAGGAGTGGAATTACTGGGTCTGAGTAGGCATATGCTTAACTTTATAAGAAACTGCCTGTTTTCCAAAGTAGTTGAACATTTTTACTTTCCCAGCAATGTATGAGAGTTGCAGTTGCTTCACATCCTTGCCAACATTTAGTCATTCTTGTGAGTGGAAATGGTATCTCATTGTGGTTTTAATTTGTATTTTGCTGATAACTAATAATGTTTAGCACCTTTTCATATGCTCATTGTCTATTTACATATCTTTTCTTACAAAATGTACATTCACATCTTTTACCTATTTTATTTAATTGGGTTGTCTTTTTATTTTTGGTTCATAAGAGATCTTTATTCTAGAAACAAGTCCTTTTAGGTGTATGAGTTGTGAATATTTTCTCCCAGTTTGTGACTTGAATTTCATTTTCTTAATATCTTTTAAGGAGCAGAAGTTTTTAATTTTAATGATGACCAATTCATCAATATTTTCTCTTTGGGTTCGTGGTTTATGTGGCCAGTCCAAGTAATCTTTGCTTAACCCAGGTTGTGAAGATAATCATTTTCTTCTAGAAGCTTTATAGTTTCAGCCTTTACATTTAGGTCTGTAATCAATTTCAGATCAGGTTTTGTGTGATATGTAAGATAGGGCTCAAGATTTTTCCCCCCCATACCTTTATCCATTTGGTTTAGCATCACTTTAATTGAATTGCCATTGTGCCTTTGTTGAAATTCCATTGACCCTTGTGGGTTTAGTTTTGGATTCTGTTTTGTTCCATTGATATATCTATCCTTATACCAATACCACACTGTCTTGATTACTCTAGTTCTTCATCCTGTTGTGAAATAGGATGATAACTGTAATCCTTACATTATCTATGAGGTAGTGTGAGTCTTCCAACGTTGTCTTTTTCTTTTCTTTTCTTCAAGATTATTTTGGCATGTAAATTTCATTTTAGAGTTAATTTGTTTCTTCAGAAAATCTGTTAGGATTTTGATTAGGGTTACTTTAAAGCTATAGATCAATTTAAGAAACTTGACATCTTAACAGTGTTGAGGCTTATCTAAGAGAATGGTATCTCTCCACTTACTTAGGTCATCTCTAATTTTTCTGTCATGTTCTGTAGTTTCCAAGTAAAGAGGTCTTATCTTTAGTTAGAATTATTTCTAGATACTGTTTTCTTTTATGTTATGGTATTGATTTTTAAATTTTATTTTCCAATTGTTGCTAGTATATAGAGATACAAGTAATTTTTTGAATATTGGCCTTGTATTCTGAGGCGTTGCTAAATTCATGAATTGGTTTTAGTAGTATTTTATTAATAATAGATTTCATAGTGTTTTCTCTGCACATGTAATCCTATCATCTGTGAATAATGAGCTATAGTTCATCCTCTCTAACTTTTATACTTTTTGTCTTATAAATTGGCTATGACCTCCAGCGCAAGGTTGAATAGAAGTGTTGGAAGTGGACATCCTTGTCTTGTTTCTGATCTTAGAAATAAGAATTTAAATTCACCATTGAGTATGATGTTAGCTATAGTGTTTTTGTAGATACTCTTTACCAGACTGAGAAGATTTACTTCTCTTCCTAGTTTGCCCAGTTTTTTAAAATCATTATTAGGCTTTGAATTTTACCAAATGCATTTTCTGCATCTATTGAGATGATCTGGGTTTTTGCCTTTTATTCATTAATGTGTTTAATTATATTGATTTTTAAAGGTTTACCTTTTATAAACACTTGGTCATGATGTATTAACCTTTTTCTATATTGCTGGACTCAGTTTGCTAATGTTTGATAGAGAATGTGTCTATGTTCACGAGGGAAGTCAGTCTAATTTTCTTACGATGTTTTAGTCAGGTTTTAATATCAGTGTAACATAAAATGAGTTAGGAAGTTCTTTCTTTGACTGTTTTCTGAAAGAGTTTGTGCAAGATTGGTATTATATCTTCCTTAAATGTTTTGGTAGAATTCATCTGGACCTGGAGCTTTGAGGGAAGATTTTTAATTATTTGGATTTTTAATTTCTTCTTGTCAGTTTTGGTAAATTCAAGGATTTTTTTTACCTTATCTAAATTACTGAATTGTCATTAGGTTGTTCATAATATTCTTTTTTTAACATCTATAGGACTTGTAGTAACGTTGCCTCTTCCTAAATATTGTTAGTCTGTGTCTCCTTTTTTTCTTATTTATTTATCTATCTATCTATCTATGTATTTATTTATGGCTGCGTCAGGTCTCAGTTGTGGTATGCGGGATCCTTTGTTGCGGTGCGCAGCCTCTTCGTTGCGGTGTGCCGGCTTCTCTCTAGTTGTGACTCATGGGCTCCAGAGCACGTGGGCTCTGCAGTTGGGGAACACGGGCTCTGTAGTTGTGGGGCGCAGGCTTAGTTACCGTGCAGCGTGTGGGATCTTAGTTCTCCAGCCAGGGATCAAACCCGAGTCTCCTGCATTGGAAGTCCGCGTCGTACTCTTAACCACTGGACCACCAGGGAAGTCCCTACTAATCTTTTCAAGTAATCATCTTTTGACTTTATCCTTATGGTTAATTTCTATATTGTGGTATTTGATCAGAGAAGGTAGCCTGCATTATTTCAAGTTAGAATCCATTTTGTAAAATGTGTAATGGGGGCTTCTCTGGTGGTGCAGTGGTTGAGAGTCCGCCTGCCGATGCAGGGGACATGGGTTCGTGCCCCGGTCCGGGAGGATCCCACATGCCGCGGAGCGGCTGGACCCGTGAGCCATGGCAGCTGGACCTGCGCGTCCGGAGCCTGTGCTCCGCAACGGGAGAGGCCACAACAGTGAGAGGCCCGCATACCGCAAAAAAAAAAAAAAAAAAATGTGTAATGGGTCTAATTCATGATTAACCTCCCTTGTTTCATGTCCCATAAATACATTGTTCAAATTATATGTCCACACTAAATTTTTATCTGTTTTGATCTTTTGTTTTCTGAAGGATGTTAGTTTCCAATTATGATTGTGGATTTATTTCTTCTTGATTTTTTTTTTTTTTTGGCTTTCTATATTGGAAGCTCGTTTGTTAGTTGTACTACTGTATCTTATGTTTTTATGAATATGAACTTTTTTTACTAATAAATTCATATTAATTAATGAATTTATTAATATAAAGTCTTTCTACCTTAAGTTCTAATTTGTCTCATGTCAGTACTGCCATATTTACTTCTTTGTTTTTCTCCCCCTTTTAACCTGGCATATATTTTAAAATTTTGTTCTAGGTATTGTGTATCTCTTATGAACAGCATCAATCTAGACTAGAGTAAAAAAACATTTTTAAAAACAAGCAAAATTTAAGCTATTTACAGTTATTGTGTTTGCTGATGGCCTTCTTTGTACCCAGCTTTCTTGTTGCATTTCCCTCCTACCTCTCTCCCACCTTTTTACTTTCTTTCCCCTACCCTCCTTTCTCCAGCCCCACCAGTCCTCCCTCCCCAATTGTTTGCTAGCACTTCCTGTTCTGCTGGCAGGGAAAGCCTTTTGCAGAAGACCTCTAACTTTCTCTCATTGCATTTGGTTTCCTCTATAGGATCAATAAAGCAGCGCTGCTCAACCAGTGCAGCAACTTTCCCCTATGTAAGCCTCAAATCTCATTTCTGAATTAATGATTGTATTAGATTCAGTTCAGAAATGAGAAAACTAATTTTACAGGAGAAATGCCTATAACAGAGTTATTCATTTCTATATCTGTATCTTAGGAGGTGTGAGAGCCTCACCTCACAAGGTGTTTTAGACTCATGGTATAAGGCTCAGTAAGTATGAAATTTACATTTCAATTGGCCTCCCCTGTACCTTTTTCCCTCCTATGTGTGGAATATGTGTCATGCATTACTAGAGGGACACCTGGTCACAACTTTTAATAACAGTAAATCAATTGAGAGAACTTACCCCTGCTTTCATTCTTAAAGTTCTTTTGGGTTATCATAGAGAAAACTTCTGATTCTTTACCTCTCTCAAACACTTGCTATTATCCCCTTCCTCCCTTTTTGTAAACAATGAGCTGGGCTCAGGCTCACTGCCTTGGTGTAGGCCACAGTATTTAGCATTTAGTAATGTTTTGTTTTCCTTTTAATTGATTTATTTTTTTTTTTTTGGTTACCTTGTATTTTGTCACAATAATTACTGGTTTTCCACTCAAGATGGTGATTAAATTTTGCCTTTAAAATTTTTATTTTAAGAAGGGGTATCACAAAATTGAGAAATGTGATGTGTATTTGAGGTTGGATGTGACCTTGGGCAAGAAAGTGATATGGCAATGAGTGAGATTTGAAATCTCCAACATTTCTCAGGCATCTCGATTATTTCTCTTTTTATCTGCAGTTCTAACTTGTCTAACAAGTGTTTACTGAGCATCTGCTTTGTGCAGAGGACTGTCCCAAGAATACGAGAAGTATGGTGTTCTCCACCTTGTAGTTCAGATTGGGAAGAGGACGTGTGTCTGTGTGGCAGTGGTGTGAGTGTACCTTGGTAACATGCCGTCCAAGCAGCCAGTGCGTCGTACTGACAGAAGCCGAGGTCATCTCTGGCTGGGGTCTTGAGGCCTTGGTTCACACTAATATTTTCACCCAGGTGCCCATCTCTCTTCCTAAATCCTCATCAGTTATGTGGGGTTAAGGGGCTTTTGTTTGTAGGCGTTTCTCTGAGAAGGTCTGTTTCCAAAAGGAAGTGTATCACATTGGTGGTTCTCGGAAGACAGTGTGGCTCCCAGAGTTGTGGCTCCAGCACCCCTGTGCTTAGCTGGAGGACCACTTAATTGTCCTGAGTCTCAGTTTCTTAATCCTTGTTGGCGATGATGAAATCCCGTGTTCTTCCTACTTTGTAAGGCAGCACATGTGGGATATGTTTGTGATGTGCATTTGTACATCAGTGTTATTTTTATAATAATCAGTATTTGAAATACTGATGGTTAATGCTTTTGAGGGTATTATGGGCGTTTAATTTTTTTCCCTATTTTTTTTCTAGGTCTTGATGCAGAACTTTATTATGTGAGAAATGATCTAATTAGTCACTACGCCCTATCCTTTAACCTGTTAGTACCCAGCGAGACAAATTTCCTGCACTTCACTTGGCATGCAAAGTCCAAGGTAAGAGAGCGGTCAACCAAAGATGCCAAGACAGGACCACCCAGGCCCAGAGGCTGAGGCAAGGACTGTATCTGAGGAATGGGCTGCCAACCACACAAGGGGGTCAGTGGGTGGTGGGCTGTAACAGTACTGGATCTTTTCAGATTTCTATTTTAAATCTTGAGCCTAGTCCTCTAGACTTTCTCAAATCCTTGAAAATGAAGGTAGTCATCATTTATGTGACTAACTTATGGCAGAACACTTACATCTTTTCAAGCTTTTCAAATAGGGATGTAGCTCTAGCTTGAAGAGGGGACAGCTGGACCTGTTAATGACTATGCTGTTACTGTTATGATGAAGTGATATGAGTGAGGGGTGGGGGAATTTGTAAGTTAGGTGTTTCAGACATGTTTGAGGTATTGGATATAGTTCTCCCATTTATGGAGAAGTGGTAAAAGTCACATACAGCAGACGTAAGCACCTGTGTGTAACTATGACGAACCTCTTGCCTGGTTTGCTTGTTCCTGAATTCTTCACATTTCTTCTGACTGCCTGGGCTCCTCTAACATGATACGTTTTCTCTTAGGTCAGAGAGTGAGAGGCTGAATGTAGAGCCCCCCCCCCCCCGCCCCCCCCGATCAACTTCAGTTTCTTTTGGCAGCATTATATATAAGCTACTGAGTAGGGTTTTATTTGGGAAATAAAAATAGTTTTTGCTACTAAAAACAAATAAGAATACCTACTGTACAGTTTATTTTAAAATTATTATAAAGTGGTATTTGTCCTTATATTTGTTGCAGGTCATTTAAGTTTGATCACTTTAATATAGATCTTTTTTTGCCTACTTAGAAAACAATAATAGTTATTGGGAAAATTCAAATATTATAGAATTGTTTTAAGAACTGTTAAGACTTTGTACCTCTGTACCAAGAAGTAATCATTGTTTATAATTTGGTATACTTCAAAGCTCATTTCTTTTTCCTTTTTAAACAAAAAGGGGATTTTCTAACACATGTGTTGTACAGTTTCCCCCCACCTGATACTATGTCTTGGCATCTTTCCATTTCTCTACTTTCCGATTTAACTCAGTCTCTTTAATGGCTCTATAATATGATATCATATGGATGTACGATGTATTGTTATTTGTTAAGTGCCTCATTGATGCATGGATTTTTTTTTTTTTTTTTTTTTTTTGCGGTACGTGGGCCTCTCACTGTTGTGGTCTCTCCCGTTGCGGAGCACAGGCTCCGGACGCACAGGCTCAGCGGCCATGGCTCACAGGCCCAGCTGCTCCGCGGCATGTAGGATCTTCCCGGACCGGGGCACGAACCCGTGTCCCCTGCATCGGCAGGCAGACTCTCAACCACTGCGCCACCAGGGAAGCCCGATGCGTGGATTTTTAATAGCATTTTACTGTTTCAAACAATGTTTCCTTTCACTATTACAAATAGTTTCTTCACTTCATTTGGCAGGCAAAATCCATGGTAAAAACAATTGGTAGTTCATCTTTTGTTGCTGTTTCTAACTTTATTATTGATGAATATAGAAACAAAAAATATGTATGTGTGTGAATGTTTATGAGTATGTATGTATACATACATTAAGAACATCTTAATTTGTTAAGAAATTTTTGTGTACTTTTGGCATTATTTCTGAGTAGTACGTTGTGACCCGGAAGTGAAATGACTGGGTCAGAGACTGTGCATGATTAAAATTTTGATTGATATCGCCAAATTCGTTCTCCCTTCCCTCTCTCAAGATGGTACCAATAAGCCAACATTCCATACAAAGTGAATAAGAGTGCTTCTTTCAGTTCACCATTTAATACTAAATATTTAAGTATATTTGTTTGCCAGTCAGATAAGTAAAAATGATTATGCATATATCCACATTATTATATATACTCACATGTACATTAGAGAAACGTACACACATACACATAAATGCATTAAAACGTAGCTGCAGGAATGCTGTGATTAAAGTTGAATTAGCTTGGATCCTGGGTAAAGCATATGTGCCTTGCTGTCTAGAGCACCTCAACTGTCCAACATTATTGCCTTGGGGTATCCAAATAGGGGGGTGTTCTTTTAGGAGTGGATAAATCTCTTTAGGGTGAAATCTGCAAAAACAGAGGGAGAAATTTCATGTGAGCTAAGAACATATGGTAGATGGTAACTTGGATATACTGAAGTGCCAGCATAAATGATATAGGTAATTCAGAAAAGGTTCACCTGAGACATTTTAATCTAAGGTCTGTTAGTTTGAATGGGTAGACACCTGGACTCTTCAATGAAACAGCTAACACATTTTTCAGTATTCTTATATAACATTGTGTGACATTATTATTTGGGGCGGGTAACTTTTAATTTTGATATAATTTCAAACATAGAGAAAATTATAAGAACAGTACAAAGAATTCTCAAAGAGTATCCTTTACCCAGGTTCACTAATTGTTACTGGTTTGCTCCATTTACTTACTTTATCATTCATTCGCTCATTCTCCCCACACTCACGCACACATACTTTTTTCCGTTGAACTGTGTGCAAGTGAATTGCATGCATTGTGTCCCTCTACTCCTAAATATATCAGTGTATATTTTCTAAGAACAGGGTTAGGAACTTAATATTAAAACAATACTATTATCTAAGCTACAGAACTCATATTTCATCAGTTATCCCAATCATGTTCTTTATAGCCCTTTTTTCTCCTGTGGCCTTTGTGTTTCTTGACTTTGACATTTAGGAACATACAGGCCAGTGGACTGTCCCTCATTTTGAGTTGCCTGAGGTTTCCTTATGGTTAGATTCCGGAATGTCTCCTTGGTGGTAACACTACAGCATTGCTGTCCTCCACAGTGCACACGATGTCAATTTGTCCCCTTACTGTTGATGTTAACTGTGATCACACAGTTCACCAGGTTTCTCCACTGTAAAGTTCTCTCCTTTATAATGAACAGGTAATCGTGGGGAAATAATTTGAAATTATATATTAAAATCCCATAACGCAACACCCTTTCAACCACTAATTTTTGCACCTGTGTTTAGAACTAGGTTTCACTTTTAGACAGTGTGATTGTTTCCTCTCACTGGAAGAGGTGATCTGCACTGGGTAGCCATTTGGTGGTAGTGCTGTAGAAGGAATTTAAACATTGTGAGTGGCAGTCTTAAATTTTAAGTTCCCTTGCAACTCTGAGATCCATCGTTTCTGTGAATCTTTCAGGAAGAGAAGCTTTTTATATTCTTCAAAAAATTGATGGTTAGTCCTTTGTTACTTTTCCTATCTTTAATGTTGATGAATACGAAAACAAAATATACATATATTTTAAAATAGTGAAAAATCTAATGAAATAGTAGAGATTCTATTCTGGGTAAGCTGCTGACTTTGAATAGGATGTGATTGTTTCTGGGCCCACTTGGGAAAAAAAATGCTGATATACCATGAGAATATTTTCTGGGCAAGTGTATGAGTAGTGACTTATGAATAAAAAGGCAGTGTGGGATGTGGCAGTTAGAATTGAACAGAATTAAACATTCTATTTTCATTCATTTTTAAAAATATACACTAATTTTTTTTTTTTTTCATTTGGAGTGAGTTTCAGGGGTCTGACTGCTGATAGTGGGTGCCTGAGGAGTTTTAGGAGCCTGTCACAAGGAGGAAATTGGAGTGGAGGAGAGCAGATAGAAGAAGGGGCTCAGATGAATATATATGTTTGAATGGGAAGCAGTGTTGGCGTGGGTACATGTTGGATTAGGAGGAGCCTTGGTATAGCTCTTTTGTACTTTCATGTTCTTCACATTATCTTGTAGAGCATCATTTCTAAACTACTTCTGTGGCGGGTATTAAATACCACCATTAATGCACATTTGGACTGCTCTTGCTGGTATGATAGTCCTCGTAAGGCAGAAGCTCCCTGACTTGTTGGAGGCCATCACATTTATTTACACGTCGAGGCCAGAAGCCTAGAAGGGATCCTCGACTCCTCCTTCACCTTCCCAGTCCAGATTATTCTCGCTCATAATTACACCTTAAATTCGTTTCCTATCTCTCTCGAGACTAATGCCTCATCCTTAGTTTGGGCTTTCATTGTTTCTTAACTAGATACAGAAATAGTCTTCTAACTGGTCTTGCCTCTGGACTGACCTCTTGCTGTACTCCCCGCAAAGCAATCCTAGAGCTCTCGGTTGCCATCAGAATAAAGTTCTATTTCTTAGGGAGCCTTCATGATCTCATCCCTGCCTTTTCTTTTTCTGCCTGCCCTCCTGCTAATTGTTTACTGCCATTTTTTTTGAGGGGGGGTCCTGGCAATTTCTGGAATGCCCTGTACCCTGTTACATTGCTGCTGTTTGCTCTGCTAGAAATGCCCATTCCTCATTCTTTACCTCATTAACTCTTTTTATCTCAAAACTTACACTTGGTGTCACCTCTATTTCATCTATGTCAGGTGCCCTTTTCTGTACCCACAGTGACCTTCTCTTTCCTCCTTCATAGCCCTTATCATACTCTAAGAATATTTTAGTAGTTGATTTTCTTGTCTGTCTCCTTCCAAGGTGCTGAGCATGTTAAGGCTAGGAACCTCTTTTTGTCCTTTTCTGTGTCCCTTGTGCCTGGTGTAGCACCGGGTAGTTAGTTACAGGTATTCCTTAACCGACTATGGAAGAGATGCACAGGTAGAAGCCACAGGGCACAGCTCAACAAATGGGGAACTTCTGAACAGTTAGAGCTTTTCAACGTTAGAATGTGCTGCTTTAGGAGTGGTGGATTCCTGTATCTAGAAATGTGAAAACGTAGGTTGGGTACACTTGACAAGCTAGTTGACAAACTAGTTGCACACCTGGGATTTTCCAGATATCTCACTCTGAATAAAGTTGTAAATTTGGAAAAATGAATGGAATTCATAGTTTGAATATATAGCTAAACTTATCTCACAGTTCATCTGTAGCAGGTGTAAGAATTTAGAGGAAAGTGCTAATCATGTTATATCTTAAAATGTTTTATAGTAAAAAACTAAGGAACGTGTGTACTTTAAATCTAATTTCAGGTTCAGCTTCCATTGCAGCTCCTAATTCCAGTTTTAGGTCATAATCTCTTCGGTGATTTTAGCACAGTTGTTTAATTGAAGTTTGTCTATTTTAAAAGTTAATCTTTTTTTTGTTTTTTTGTTTTTGTTTTTGCCGTCCACGGGCCTCTCACTGTTGTGGCCTCTCCCGTTGTGGAGCACAGGCTCTGGATGTGCAGTCTCAGCGGCCATGGCTCACGGGCGCAGCCACTCCACGGCATGTGGGATCTTCCCGGACCGGGGCACGAACCCATGTCCCCTGCATCGGCAGGCGGACTCAACCACTGCGCCACCAGGGAAGCCCTAAAAGTTAATCTTTTGAGTATTTCATTTATGCATATGGTACGAAATGCAAAAGGCATAGGGGTATACAGTGAAAAATAAATCCCCTACACCTTCCTAGTACCATCCCCAAGCAATCTAGCCACCTAGTTCCCCTTCCATTGGCAACCACTGTTACCTGATTCTACTCTCCCCTTCTAAAGATAGTCTGTGCATAGATAAGCACCTGGGTGTGTGTGTGTGTATTTTTTTGAAATGGGAAAATCATGCAAGGGGCTTGGAGAGACATGTTGGAGAGTTCTTCACCTGATCATGTTGGCTCTGGGATGCAATCAGGAACTTTCAGAAGGAGGGCCATGGCTCCCAGGCTCCAGCACTTTGTAGTTCTTGCTTTTTAAGAATTGCCGGAAGATGAGGTATTTGCTTCCAGAGATCTCCAGGCTTCTTGGTATTTCACTTCACATTGTAGATATTTTAACATTAGTTTTAACACATCAGAGCTTTTGATAATAGTGTTCTCCAGTGTATACGTGATTCTGTTTTATCTTGCCAAACAGGTTGTGGTCTTCTCAGAGGCTGGAGCTGTGTCTTATTCATGACATTGTGTCATACTGCCTTAGTGAGTGGTTGGTAAATATGATGGGTTAATTGCATTTCCAGATAGGATGAGAACTCTGGTGTTGCTTGTCTTTCACAAGGCCACACACTCAAAAAGAAAAAAAAAAAGAGACTACTGGTGGCTTTAAGAAATAATTAGTTTCTTCTGTATTCCAGTACATTCTCCAATATCCAGAAAAAAACATGCAACTGCATCTGTTAAGTGTCAGTAGATATTTTAGATAGCTGAAAGGCAAAAATGTACCAAAATGTAGCAGAATACAATCCCCACTCACTCCCATCCCATAGCTGATATCTGGTTTCAGGAATTCATCAATGTCAGGAGGGTCTGCAGGGAACTTGTCCAGAGTTCCTACAGCAGCCCTGGGGCTCAGCCTGCTGTATCGCCTGCAGAGTGGGGTTTCTGTGAGAAATGCAGCACTTCTGGTAATTTCAGAGGAATTAAAAGCCTATTTGGCTGTAGGCAAGTGTATTCACTTTAAATCTGTACTGTGTTCCAAAAGGAAGTGGCTTTACTCAGCAGCTGCCTCTTTGCAATTGCCATTTGTTTCCAAGTAAGGGAAGATTACCAAAAATGTTTATTTCTTAGCTTATTCAAATATTTATATTTTCTCTAGTTTCTTTTCTGAAGTATTTTGGCTCATTCTTTTTTCTGATAAACAACTGCTGTTCAGATTTCCTTTGTTCCAGTAGATTATAAATGTTAGCTTTAGAGCAGATCTGTTTCTTCAAAGGATCATTGGCAAGTGAGATTCGATATAGAGCGATACATGCCAAAATAGGAAAAAACTGGCCTTTAATAATTGGCAGTTTCTAACCCCAGAAACTGCAATTTAAAATTTTATATTCTGAAGGTTCCAGAGGGAGAAGAGAACTGCTTTGGAATGCCTTTCACGTTTAGGCAGAGAGCATCAAAAAGGGAGGAAGCAAAGGACAGGCATGGTGCTTTCACACTTCTTAGTGTTCCAGGCTGCTCTTGGCCAAAGGTTTGGGCTTTTCAGAAATCTTACTCAGCCCGTTCACCACCTCTCTCCATGCCCCTGACTCTACCCAGCTCCACTCACAAGCTTACTTCTCTCCCTCCTGCCCTTCTCCACCCCCACCCCCTGGCTGCACTGAGACTCTCCAGAGCTAGTCTTGTTCCCGCCCTCAGCACTGCAGATAAGGCCTTTGACCCTGTTTGCCGCTGGCTTTATCTGCTGCCCCAGGGGTTCTGGTCCCTGGCTAGCTGTGCCTCTGCTTGCAATAACTGAGACCTAGAATAAAGGAGACAGCAAGTGTGGGGAAGCATAATAAGTTTGGTTTTGAATCTGCCACATTTGAGAGCTGTAAGATTATTGGGTAGATATGTCTAGTAGGTAATTGGGCATATGGGAGAAAATGAAGATATAGGAGAGTGAGAGAGATGAGTTGATGATACAAAATCCCATCAGTGGTGAAGTGGGCTAGAACTAGTATACTAGGAGAGAAGGGTTTATCATTTGGAGAGGAGAACAGATCTCTCCTTGGGACTGGTGCGCAAAGGTTGAGTGTTCTAAACAGATCTGCCTGGAGCTGAAAAGAAAGGCAGAAAGGGGGTTCCTGTGTGCCAGCCACAGGGGACAAGAGCATTGTCCGAGAGAAGGGAAGTGGGGAGGGCAGCAGGTGGTGAAGCCGTGGATCCTGTGAGATTTGGAGTGAGAAGACTAGGGAGAGAGGGGTGAGTGGGGAAGGGATTGCTGAGCAGGATTAACGGCCTACGCTGAAATTGGGGATCATCTTTGTGTCGTAGCAACTTTCTCTTCCAGGTGTGATTTCCCCCAGCAGTGCTGGGCAGCAGAAGTAGTGTGAGAGGTGGTCAGAGTCCTGATGGCAGTACGACTGTGTCGGTAACTAGTCTTCTTTGGGGCACAGTCTGTGGGAAAGTGAAACCAGGTCACTAGCTAGACTGGAGAGGATGGAAATAGCTTTACTGGCTATTGCATCCCAACTATGAGTATAGCCCTTGGCTTACAAATGTGCTTCATAAATGTTGGTTGAATCAGAGTGTTGGAGACAAAGAACCGGTTTTATAGGAATCAGATGTTATGATGGGATCTTTGATAGAGTGGGATTTTTGCATTTGTTTTGGTTATGGGGCAATTCTTCAGTACATAGGAGTACTGAATGTTAATATTGAAGCCATCAGGAAGATGGCAGGAGACAGAGTGAGCCAAGCGCCCAGGCCTCTGCAGAGTCCCTGTGTGTCACTGATGATGTTGGCGTGAGAAATAGCCGTTATGAGTAGAAGTTGGGAGCTTCAGAGTATAGGGGGTTTTACATGAGGAAGGGGTGTGTAGGACCTAATGATTCTGAAAGAATGCTGACCCTACTGTCTAGGCCCTGAGGGTTGAGGGTTAGGAAAGCCAGTCTGGGGGAGAAGGTGGGGAAGACACTTGTGAAGAGGCTGAGAGTATGGGAGGCTGTTTAGAATAGTGGCGTTCCCAAGATGGGGGACAAAACAGAAGGGCAGCAGTATTGTTCTTGGCAGGGCATAGGAAAGCTTGTGTCAGAATCTCTGGGGTCAGTAGGCTGGTGCTTACGGGGAAGTGTAGCAGGGCCTAGGGTAGCTACTCTGGAATGATTGCTGATGCCACTGGGGTCTGTGTTTATTAAAGGGGACCTGTGCCAGACTGACAGGTGTGTCATCTTAGTTATTTTATTTGATCCTCATAACATGGTTATACTAGCTTCATTTTATAAAAACTGAAACTCGGAAAAGTTAGTAATTTACCTAATGGTCACACAGTCTCATGGTTCTAATCCAGTTCTTGCTGACTGTGCTTAATTTTTTTTTTCATGCACTTGCCCTTCATGTATTGCCCTGTTTAGAGGTAGCATGGATATAGGGATATAGCCAATGCATTCTCTTAATGTTAGTCAATGAGTGTTGCTGGGAAAGCCTATCCATTCTGGGCCCAGACTTTCTGGGCTGCAGCTCTCTCTCACCCCCTGGTGGCAGTGATGGTATTTCACCCTGCTAAGATGAGAGGGAACACTTCTAGCCAGGGTGCCACTAAGTCATTGATGTGCAGCAGCAAGAACATTCCCTTTGTTGTGAACGTGGCACTTACCGAATACAGCCTTCAACAATTGTTTGTATACCTATCTTAACTGTAAAGCAATACTTTAATATTTGCATACTCCCTACAGCGTTCTGGGACTTTCAAGTAGCGTGTGAAAAGAGAAACCCAGAGAGGGAGTTAGTCATTGGATTGAGCCCTTCTTATCCATGGTTTAAACACCTCCTGACCCAGTTAATACTCAGGTGTCCATCCTTTCTTTTATAATCTGGAAGATTACTCTTTCCCTGTTTCCTCTTTGTTAAGTCCTTTTTTTGTTGGTTTTTTTCATTAGCATATAAACATGTTTGAGTATCTTCCATTGAAAAAAGAAGAAAGAAGGGCTTTGAAATCTACCCCACCACCCACCCCCAGCCCTGCTCCCCACCATTACCTGATTACATTCTTCCTAGTTAAGTTTCTTGAAGAACGGTTTCTTGGACCTCTTTTCTACTACTGTTTTCCTAACCCACTGCCCTTTGGCTTCTGCCAGTCCCAGCCTCCACCAAAAAGCCCTTGTGACCACTGAATGGGAGAGGGGTACCATTCTTATTGAGTCCCCAAGGGCAGGACAAAGAGTAGTGTGAAATATAAGGCCTCACTGAAGGTCTTGAAGGTGGCAGCCATTCTGAATTTCACCTGTTGCTTTGCACTTTGAACTCTTTCTTTCATAAACATCTCTCTAGCAACAGGATATATTTATTGATTGATGCTGATTGGTTCTATTGAGACACCTGTGTAGGCCAGGCATTGATAGAGAATATTGGTGTTCCCAGGACATCTTCCTAGTCATCCCTCTTCCTTTCCTGATTCTGAATCACTTGAGAAATAGATCCAGAGGTTAGATGGGCATCCAAACATAAACTTTCTCAGTGGTGAAAGCTGGACTAGAGAATGTGGCTTAGATATTCTATGAGAAATTTGTACCTTGGAATCTGCTTGTGAGGTGAGTGGGTCTGTAGAATAGACCTTCATTCCAGTCACATGCAGGCCCTCAGAGCTTGGCTTTTATAAAATAGAGAAGACATTGGTGACTAGTCATGGTCTGTAAATTATACATCTAAGCCCCTTCATATCTATCTGCCTCTCCAGGGCTTCTCTGTCAGTGGCTGTGGTCCTCAGCAGAATTTCTGAATCCTAGATGGCAGATTGTACAGGAGAGTGGGGGTACTGTTCTGAGCATGAAATAGAGGGTGGCTTACTGGATTGAATTTTTATCCAATTGAAAATTCCTAGGAACAAATGCACAAACATAACAAGACAGAAACCGAGTCATAACTACAGAGAACAAGCAGATGGTTACCAGAGGAGTTAGGGTAGAGGGGGACGAAAGAGATAGGTGAGGGAGATTAAGAGGTGCAGACTTCCAGTTGCAAAATAAAAGAGTCAAGGATATGAAATTTACAGTGTGGGGAGTATAGTCAATAACTAAACAATATCTTTGTGGTGACGTATTATAACTAGACTTATTTTGGTGATCATTTTGAAATGTATAGAAAAAAAATTACTGTTGCATAAATGGAACTAATATAGTGTTGTAGGTCACTTATACTTCAAAAACAAACAAACATACAAACACATAGAAAAAGAGATCAGATTTGTGGTTACCAGAGGAGGTGGGCAGGGGGAATTGGATGAAGGCAATGAAAAGGTACTACAAACTTCCAGTTATAAGATAAATAAGTGCTAGGGATATAATGTACAACCTTATAAATAGAATTAACAATGCTGTATGTTATATATGAACATTGTTAAAGGAGTAAATTCTAAGAGTTCTTATCACAAGGAAAAATTTTTTTTCTATTTCTTTAATTTTGTATCTATATGAGATGATAGATGTTCCCTAAACTTATGGTGATAAGCATTTCATCATGTATGTAAGTCAAATCATTATGCTGTAACCGTTTTAAACTTATATAGTGATATATATCAATTATATCTCAATAAAACTGGAAGAAAAAAATAAACACACCCCCAAGACAGTAATCTAATGGGTCATGTAAGAGGCAATGCAGTCTGGTGGGGAAAAGTCTTAGAATCAGACGCAGCTGAGCTGGATTCCCACTCTAGCTACTTTGCATATATTCAACTTCCCTGGCTTGGTTTCTTCCAACTGTTTAAAACAAAAGGAACATTCCTAGCACTGTTTCTGACAATTTGGACTTTTTAAAAAATAGCTAGATTATTTGTTCTTATGAAAGGCTCATGCATTCATTAGTTAATGACCTTAATCAGTGAGGTCAAGCTGTTGGTGCCTTTTCTGTTATGATGGATCCAGTTTGTTTATTTCTCCATTTTACAGGTTGAATATAAGCTGGGATTCCAAGTAGACAATTTTGTGGCTATGGACATGCCCCAGGTCAACATTTCTGCTCAGGGGGAAGTTCCACGCACTTTATCAGGTGAGTCTCAGTGACAGAGTTTAACATACTGTTTTTAACTGTGTCCCATGTACTCTCAAAGAACAGTTAAACTACTGATAATGTATTCTACGCACACACGTAGGTATCAGACGCATAAGTACTTTGAAAAGTAATTTTTTTAAATAGGGGTTATTTGGACTGTTTAAACCATTTCCTCTTTTCCAACCCTTCCAGGACTGTCTGCACTCAGCTCTTCTCTGTCTCCTTGGCCCCCAGCGGGGTCCCTTTGTCTGGTCTTGTTTCTCTTCTGTTAGTTCCCACACTGCAGCCCTGATAACCGCCGAACACTCACTTCCGACCATGTGATATCAAGCCCCTCAGTGCCCCCACCCCAGTCAGCTGAGTACATTGCACACTCCCCAGCCAGTGTGCTGTGTTTACATCTGCCCCTGCCTGCCTGTCTAAACCTTATTGCTGCATTTGCCCCAGTGTTCCAGCAGTGCCATGCTACATGTAGTTCTCAGAGCCATGCCTTTGCACAAGCTGGTCTCTGTATTTGGAACCATTTTTTCATCTTTCCTGCTTGTGAATTTCTATTCATATTAAATATTCTGCAAGACTCAAAATCTGTACTCTCCTTTTCCTGCCTCCTCTCCCTCCATTTGTTAACTCTTCTGTATTTAACTGTTTTGAACTGATCACATTATCTTGTAATTCTTTCTTTCTCCCTCTAGCCTGTGCCACCCTGAGGGTAGGAGCTGTCTTTTTCAGCTATCTACCCTGGGTGCCTAGCATAACATCTAGAACAGGATAGGCACTCAGGACATGTCTGAGTAAATCATTTAAGTGTCATATTTACACCAATTTAACTACTTTTGAGCCAGCCTTTTGAGAGAGGCTTCTGAAGATGTGAGATTTAAAGAAAACGAAAAATTTTTAAACTTGACAGTATAAGCCCCAGTGTTATGGAACTTTTTTGACAGTCTTACTCACTGTTATTTGTGACATTCATTAATCCAAGCTTTAAGAAAACATGGGAAGGCTGGTTAATTTTTATGGGCCAGTAAAGAAATTTAAAAATGCCCATATTATTCATACGCTGATGTAGATGGTAGAATGATGTATTCTAAATTTGTAGAAAAAGAGTCTTAAACTGAAAGATTGAAAAAAAAAAAAAAAAAGTGCACCAAAGTCTGTTATCCCCTTGCTTACATTAATTGATTAAAAGCCAGTTTCTGTTTAGAAAGGTTTTTTTTTTCTTTTTAATTCATAGTTGAGAATTTATCAGTTTCATTTACAGGTTTATTTTTAATCTCTTCATTAAGAATAATACATAATTGCATTTTGGTGGTGAATTGTCTTTCCTTTTTTATCAAAATTTTTGTTATTACTGTTGATTGTGACTGATGAGGTAGTAGGGTTTGCCTTATGATTCTGTAGCTTTATTGTAATAAGAGAACTTATGAGACAAATTGATATATTAAAAATCATGAGCAAATTTGAAAACAATTCTCTTCCTTTATGTCTTGGTTTGTTCTTTAATGCTAACTTTTATATCTGTAATGAATGAAGTACTTAATGTCCAAAGCTGTGTAGTCTAAAGATAAGTTCTCTGAAAGTTTCTGCTTAGTATGTTATGTAAATGTATTATTTGTAGTTTTATTGAAACAAAAATAACTTCTAAATTATTCAATGGGCATTAATGTTGATTTTTAGAAAATTAAAATATTTTTTCTTTTTTAAACAGTGTTTCGGGTCGAGCTTTCCTGTACTGGCAAAGTAGATTCTGAGGTTATGATACTAATGCAGCTCAACTTGACAGTAAATTCTTCAAAAAACTTTACAGTCTTAAATTTTAAACGAAGGAAAATGTGCTACAAAAGTAAGGAATTTATTTACCAAAGTATGAGTTTTATATAGATGTGAGAAGGTCAAAAATAGATTTTGTCATCTTTTTACAGATTTGTGATCAAATCTTGATTATAGTTGCAAGTGAGAAAAGAGAGCACTAACTGATGAAATTCCAAAATAATCACCTAGATAGCTTGTAGCCAGGAATCTCATTCAGGCTTCCTGCTTTCTCAAAATTTTCATCAGAATTGCTAAGGATGTTTTCCTTTAGGAATGTGAAATAGCACTAGTGGCTGAAGAGGTAAAGAAATCAGGTAATTTTGATAGGGACCCCTGAGTAATGGGGTGTTAACTATGTTTCCTTTATGAATTACCATTATGTAGAAGAATTGCCCTGGGGCCAGAAAGACCTGCGTTAGAATTACAGCTCTGCTCTTGACAGGATAATTGGAACAGGTGTCTTAACCTAAGTCTCAGTTTTTTTCACCTGTAAAATGGCATAATAACCTGTTTCAAGAGGTTGGTTGGTTGGTTGATTTTAGATTAATTGAAGCTAATAACCTGAAACTTAGAATACCATATGTGGGTACTTAATACATGTTGGTAGTTTTTGAATAATCTGTTGCTCAAGAAATTACAGTGGATATGAAAGAGCTTCAGCATGCTAGGTCGTAGATCAAAGAATTTTAGAATTCTCCTTAAAGGTTATCTAGTCCAACCCACTCACTTTAAGTTCCAGAGAGATCAAAGTGACCTGAATTTACAAAGTCACATTGGTAGAGCCGGTTAGTATCTAAGATAGGAAAAAAAAAAAAGCTAAAGAAAACCCTTCTAAACTTGCTGAGTGCTTACTGTGTTCCAAGTGCTTTACACACATTAAACCCATTTAATGCTTATAGCAGCCCTAGGCAGTAGGTTCTCTCCTTATCTTCATTTTCTGAGGAGCAAGCTGAGGCTCAGAGAATCCAACCAACTTGCCAAGGCCGGACAGCTAAGTGGTGGAGCTGGGTTGCAAACCCGTGCTCTTGCTTCTTTGGCTTCTTTGTCAAACTGTCTCTTAACACATTTCCTAGTCAAAGTTAGTGCTGAGTGTTATGAGAACGCCTGAGGCTAGCACATGAGTTATAATGGCTAATGTCCAGATAACATGCCAGTAAAAAAGCTGTACTGCATTAGAATGGGCATTTTTTAAGCTCTAATTTAATCTTTTAATTAGAGTAAATATAAAGTAAACAGTTACTCTCCATGTATATTTTTCCCAGTTTTATTGAGATATAATTGACATACATCACTGTATAAGTTTAAGGTGTACAGCATAATGGTTTGATTTACATACATTGTGAAATGATTATCACAATAAATTTACTTAGCATCCATCATTTCATATGGATACAATAGAAAGAGAGAGCAAAAAAATAAAAAAATTTTTTCCTTGTGATGAGACCTCTTAGGATTTACTTTCTTAACAACTCTCACATATATCATACAGTTAACATATTGTGTTAAATAACATATAAAGTACACCGTGCTGTACGTTATATCCCTAGTGTTTATCTTATAACTGGAAGTTTGTACCTTTTGACTACCTCCTCCAGTTCCTCCTCCCTCCTGCCTCTGATAATAACAAATCTGATCTCTTTTCTTACGATTAAAAAAAAAAATTGATTCTTTAGATTCTATATACATATAAGTGAGATCATAGAATATCTCATAGTCTTTCTCTGTCTGACTTATTTCACTTAGTATAAGACCCTCAAAGTCTATCCATGTTGTTGCAAATGGCAGGATTTCCTTATTTTTTATGGCTAAATGGTGTTCCATTATGTGTGTGGGGTGTGTGTGTGTGTGTGTGTGTGTGTGCACGCACATGTGTTTTCAGCACTTCTTTATGCAGAATGGACATTTTTAGTCTATGGCCACACCACCCTGAATGCGCGATCTCGTCAGAATGGACATTTTTAAAATGAAAAGTTAGTCCCTTGTTAGCTTTGGTGTTTTGATACATTTGTCAGTTCTTACATATCCAGTTATACCTTCATGTAATTTTAAAGCCAAAGAAGACTTCAGAGACACTAGTTCAACCTAGTCATTATATAATATGAGGAGACTGGGACCTGGAGTGGTCACCTAAGCGTGCATAGGCAGTCAGTGAGGAATGCAGAATAGGTGGTTCCTGGCCCCTAGGGAGGTGGCGCTGCCTGTACCACGGCACTTCATCTGTTAGTGCTTAAAGGCAGAATGTTGGTCAAGTGTGACGGGGTCTGTGGAGCCCACTAAGGTTAATGATTAGCCGATATTCAGAATAATCCCATACCGTCTCCATTTTCTTTAATATATACATGAAAATTAACAGTTGATGTAATTTTCTATTCTGTTTTAGACTTAAGTTTAATATAGTACCACCCTTTTTATTTGGTGGTCATACTTCTGGCCACCCTAATCATCCGGTTTACATTCGTGACTCTTTAATATGTGATCCTAATATATTTATATGATTTTCCAGCTTACTACATTTTGAAAACTGTCTGCCACAGAAAATATACATGTACTGTATATGTTAATGGGTGTTACTGGGAAGAAAATGTTCCTTTATGAGGGTGTAAATTATTGGATCAGACAGGTTTTGTTACTCTGAAACTCCTCAGAGCCTTTGCACTCTGCTAATGTGCACTGTGAACCTCCACAGAGGTTATAATATGTAGCTTTCCCCAGACTTCTTGACCACAGAAACCCTTTTTCGTTGAGCATCTATCTGTAAGTAATACCCATTGGCTAATATAGGCGTAGACTATTGATTGATGAATATAGTGATGATTACCAGAATAGTAATATAGCATTTATTATATATATATATATATTTTAACATCTTTATTGGAGTATAATTGCTTTACAATGTTGTGTTGGTTTCTGATGTATAACAAACTGAATCAGCTGTATGTATACATATATCCCCATATCCCCTCCCTCTTGCATCTCTCTCCCACCCTCCCTATCCCACCTCTCTAGGTGGTCACAAAGCACTGATCTGATCTCCCTGCGCTATGCAGCTTCTTCCCACTAGCTATCTATATGTTTATTATCTTGCAACAAATACCTTGTTACTTAGTTCAGGGACTTTTCTGTTAGAACATAAAGCTATGTGAGAAAAAATTCAGAAAATATAATTTGGTATTTAAGGATTTTCATGGAAAAGAAAGAATTTCTAAAGCATCTTTTATCTCCTTTTTAATTCAGAACTTGAAGAAGTAAAAACTTCATCCTTGGACAAAAACACTAGCAGAACTATTTGTAAGTGTTACTGTATTATCTTTTTCCATCATTAGGGATGAAAAATGATGGATTGCAAATGAACATGGTTTTGTGTAGCTTGGATGTTTTGTGGTTTCCAGTTTGTCAGAAGATTAAATGAACGCCATGCTGCTTATTTCACTGATGTTTTGTAGATAGGTATGTTCAGATGAAACTATTAGAATATTGAAAATTTTGTAAAGCAAAATTCATACATTTTTCATGTGATCTAAAAAACTTCTTTAAGCAAGAATTTATATCATCATTTCAAATGATCATAATTAAAGTATGAACGTGAAATATGTGTAAGATCTTCATCTGTTTAACAGAAGGATAGAAAATCTAATTCATGGCCTGGGTAACCCTCAGCTAGTTTCATCCAGGTGAAAATACAGGCTTAAATATCCACATTGTTTAAACCTACAGAGCAGAAACTTGAAGGAGATTTTTATTTTTTGATAATGGTTGTGTAAGGTAGTATAACTTAGACTTCTTCTTCCTTTTCTGACATGGATACATTATTAACTCCTACTCTTCCTGAATTTAATAGCAGTATCTTAAAATGTTACTAGATTCTTTTTATGGAAGTAAACTAAAACAAAATTGGGGGAGGGAATTTCAAGTATGCAGAAGTCAAGAGAATGTTTTGATGAACCCCCATGTGACCATCACCCTGCTTCAGTAATGATCAACATTTGCCAGTCCTGTACCGTTGATTCCTTCCTCCTTTTTCAGTTGGGTGCGTGGGTGGGGAAGGATAGAGTAGTAATTTAAAGCACATCTTAGGCATCATATCATTTCACCCCATAAATGTTTCAGGGTAGGTAATTTTTTAAAACGCCATTAAAAAAACAAGCCACAATCACCCAACACCTATTCACTTGTATTTGATTTATCACATGTAACAAAATTAACTCCTTAATATCTTCTGATAGCTAGTCCATGTTCAAATTAACCTGATTGTCTCAAAATTGTCTTTGTATAGTTTCTTCCCTGAATCAGGATCCAAATGAAGCCTACACACACTGTATTTGGTTGACATGTATTTTATATTAATCAGAAACCACCCCCTTCCCTTCAATGTCATTTATTTGTTGAAGAAATTGAGTCATTTGTCTCACAGAATTTTCCACATCTGCATTTTTGTGGTATCATTTAACATGTTTTTCTCTCTTCTAAACTGGTAGTTAGATTTTGTACTTCGTTAGGTTGAGAACTAACTCTTGGCTAGAATAGTTCATAGATGGTAGTATGTGCTTCCTATTTTATCTTTTTTATCGCCTCAAGAGGCACAAAGCATCTGGTTGTCTCAAAGTAGACCATTTTTGAAGGTAAAATAATATGAGATTTGTCTGCCTTTTAGAAATATTTCATTTGGATTTGTCTTTGAGAAGAAAATAAAACTATTTTTTAAAATATTGCTGCTCTCCAACTTTACTTGTAAAATTCTGGTGATTTTATCTGTCTCTTTTATGCTAGTAGGGTTATTATTTCTGACAAGCAGAATACAGTATTGCTTATCCTTGGTCTCTGTCTGCCTCTTCGTTGCTCCCTCTCTCCTTCCCTCCCTTTCTGTGTATTCATCCATCTAACTTTTACTGAGAGGCTATGATGTGCCAGGTGGTATGATTGAGGCAGAGGATTAAACTGAACAAAGCAGACTCTGTAAGCCCCCATGGGTTTCTAATGTAGCAGAGGAAATGGAGTTGCAGTACCAGTGACAACAGTATCTTGTGGCAGGCTGTGATGAGGCCAGCACAAGGGGCTTTGGAAATCCTGAGGAGGGGGCAAGTAACCTCCTCTGGGAATGAGGATGAGCTTCCTGAGGAGGGTGGCATCTCGTCTGAGACCTGAAGGGTGACTAGGTGGTGGCAGGTGAAATGTCAAAGTGAGGGAATGGGAACAGTGCATACACAAGCCTTGGAATTTGGAGGTAGTCAGGCGGGGCGCATTTGGGGACCTGCCCAGCAGAGCGGTACCCTCTCCTCTGCCTTGGAGTGTGCTGAGATGGATACTGCCAACATCAGCCTTTGGGACCTTCCTTTCCCACCCCTTCAAGGTTGAACGGCCTGTGCCATTCTTAAGGAAAGTCATACCTTCATTCAGGCTGCTGTCAAGTCTAGCCGCCCTAGAAGCCATTCGGTCTCTCTGCATTGATCTGTTCTGGTTTATTATTTGTTGATTCAAAGTTTAACTTTTAGAAAGCAATCTTATTTTTAAGTTTTTGAAAGCTATGACTTTTATCTTTTGTCCTGACCTATCCCCATAACTCCACATTTGTATTTCTGTCAATTTGACATCTCCATGTAGATGTGTACTAGGTACTCTTGGACAAAACAAAACTCTTGATTCTCTGTTTCCCCAACCTGCTTCTTTTTTCTGCTTGTAAAGGTACCTTATCCACCTAATTCTTTAAGCCAAAGCTTTGCTTCCTCTTTTTCTTTCTACCCCGGTTCAATCCATTAGCAAACTCTGTTGACTCTGCTTCCCAATCCGTGAACTTCTCACCTTCACCATAACACTCCTGTCCAAGCCACTGCTCTCTCTTTCTTGGACTGCTGTAGTAACCTGATTTGTTCCTGCTTCTGCTTTTGCTCCTCCCCACAGTATTCTTTATACAGCATGCAGAGTCATCTTTGTTTCTTTTATTTTCACGTATGATCATGTGTATCATTCCTTTGGTTGAAGCCTTGCAGTGACTTCCCATATCATTTAGGATAAAATCCAAATTCTTCACTAGAATTCTGATGTGAGTACTCATCAAAACTTACATGAATCTCCAGTTACACCAGTTCTGTTTCTATTTCTCTGTCTTCCATTCTGCTTGCTCTTACATGTGGATCTTTGTTTCTGTGTCTCTTTCTCAGTTGTTTCTGTGTGTATGTATATACATGTGTCTCTGTGTCTTTGAATTATTTCCCCTATTGCTGAGGCTTTCTTTCTTTTTGAATAGTATTAAGGTGACTGTTATTTTATTTCATGAGTATAGTCTTGTTTTCCTGCTTTTATCTTTAAAAACAGATAAGCAAAATAATTTCTGTTACTCTCAAAAGTGAAAAAGATGAAAGGTTTGTTTGTTTTACCTGTGGGTCGCTCTACTGTATATCCCTCCCCCTGTGAGTTAGTGGTCATCGGCAACAAAGATGTCTGATCTCTCCGTGTCACTGTTGAGGAAGGGTCTGTAGAGCTTGCTGTCCAGTATGGTAATTACTAGCCACGTGTGGTTATTTAACATTAAATTAATTGAAATGAAATAACATTAAAACTTCAGTTCCTCCATTGTACTAGCAACATTTCAAGTGCTTAATAGCCACAGGTGGCCAGTGGCTGCTGTATTGGAATGCACCCTATAGAGCATTCCCCTATTGGACAGCACTGCTATAGATGTTTTATTATATGTATACCACTTGTAAATTTTACTCATTAACCAAAAGTTCTATTTAAAATCCCTCTTTTACTACAACAAAAACACTTTTTAAATTGTGTGAATTTATATCATCATGCTACTGGTAACATCTTATCAAAGAATGGACACATGAAATGAAAATGTTTTACAAAGAACAGGGTACTCATTGTGTATATTAGGTCATAAAGCAATTGATGATATTTGTTTAAAAAGCTTAATGTGCTGTTCATTTTTATTTCAGATGATCCTGTACATGCAGCTCCAACCACTTCTACACGTGTATTTTATATCAGCGTAGGGGTTTGCTGTGCAGTAATATTTCTTGTAGCAATAATATTAGCTGTTTTGCACCTTCATAGTATGAAAAGGATTGAACTGGATGACAGGTATCGTATATATTTTGGGAAAGGAAAAAAATAAAAGCAGTTGTTTGCATTTACATGGGAGCCCACACACACCCATGCCCACTGGTGCACAGTGGTGCAGGGGAAGAAGGGTGGGAGGCTTTCCCTAGCCAAGGGAAAAAATACTTGAAAAAATACTGTCTTTGTGTTTCTCTAATTTTATTTTTAAAAATCTGTGAAGTCAGAAATTAGTTTATTAGTTGGTGGAGAAGTAGTAGAGATCAGTTTTCTCCCTATCGCCTTTGACATGACTCTCTTCTAGACTCTTAGTACCTTTTTGAAATAGCCCTGTTTCTTCCTCCTAGTTTGTCCCTCCATCACTATCCATCCTTCTATCCATCCATCCATCCATCCAATTTATTAACATTTATTGAGAACCTGCTATGATTTAAATCATTAGTTCTCAACCTGGTCACACATTAGAGCCACGGGTAAGCTTTTAAAATAAATCAGAACTTAGGTACCCCCTTCCAGAAATTCTGATGTCATTGGTCTAGGGTGGTGTTTGAGCGTCAGTATTTTTCTTAGAGCTTTCTGGATGAGTCTAATGTGTAGGCTTTGAGATACACTGGATTAGATGTTATGCTAAGTGCTAGGAATAAAAAAAAAATAATGATATACTTCATGGCTTCAAGTATTTAATCTTTGACATTAACCCATATTATAAAAGTTTGTAAATTTGATGATTGTGGTATGTGTATTATAGTGTGGGAATAAAACAAGTGCCCGTCCCAGCCTGGGTGAGTCAAGATGACCAGGAGGACGTTATAGCCAGGATAGGGTGAGAGGTAAAGATGGAATCATAGACAGGTTTATTTTCCTAGTGCATAGTTCTTGTTTCCCTCCTCAGTGATTCCCAGTTGCTGACTGAAGACATTCTCAGCTTCGTGACTTGGCTTTCAAGGCACCCTCCTTTACAGTCTGGAGATGAGCCTGCCTTGTCTCTCATCCTTACTTCACGCTCCAGTTAAATGATTATTTGTTCCTCACTTTTGCCCTACACTTTGCCCTCCAGGACTTTTGTTCATGCTTCCCTTTGCCCACAGGGCTCCCTGCGTTTTCCACTGGTTCAAACCGTTCTTCACATTTCAACTCCATTGCCGTCTCTTCTATGAACTCTTTTTTAAGCCTCCCAACCATCAATTTCTCCCTCCTCTCTTTGTCTCTCTCCTTCCCTCTCCGTTTCTCTGTCTCTCTGGTAGCAATTATTTTACTTTTTCCTTCTAAAATCAGTTTTTGTGTATTTGTCTCTCCTGCTGGAATGTAAGCTTTTCCCATTTAGGGAACAGTGCATCTTACTGCTGACTTCCCAGTCCTACGTGGTGCCATACATACAGTGGGTAAGCATATGTGTGGCAGTAACAAAAGCACAAGGGGATGGGGATCTTGGTTGGATTAATTCCTGCCCCTAACTACTCTCTGTCCCCTCTGTTACCCTTTCTTTATCTGAGTAGAGAAAGAAGAGGGAGGAGGTCAGAGTGAGAAGGGAAATTCACGGGTGGGGTGTTTCAGAGTATGTTTTGTATATATGGTTGTGTTACTTACAATCGGGTTTTGTAGAGAAAGTACTGAGGGGGAAGTGAAGTAACAGGAACATTTTGATGGGACTCTGAGAGAGGATATGGCAGAGTTAGAGGTCACTGGAAGGCATGGCATTTAGTAGTCTGTCTTGATAAACACATTCTCCTTGAATGCTTGCTTGTGGGTGGGTGGGGGGCTCTGAACCCACAGAGATCAGTGTTGTGCAAGAACTTCAGAATCCATGGGGCTTATACCTTTGCTGCTGAAATAATTTGTTACCACCCATGAATTGGTGTTCCAATTCTCTAGTTTTCAGGCAGATGTTTCCAGACATTGCCTGAATAGAAGCAGCCTTCATCATCACTTGTTTTCAGAGTACAGCCTAGTGGTTAAGAGCATGGACTGGAGCCAGCACGTCTCTGAATTCTGTCTGTGCTACAGGCCCAGATAGAGGAAGTTTTGTAGCTGCTTTATGTCTCAGTTTTCCTCATCTCTAAAGCAGAGATGATCATGGCACATACTTTGTAGGCGTGTTGCGAAGTTTTAGTGAAATAAAAGTGTAAACTCTTAGAACAAGCCTGGCATATAGTAAGTGCCATTATTATGATTTTTCTTTTCATAAAGTTGCAGTGTGTTGGTAGTGATGGGCTAATTTCTTCTTCATCTCTTTCCTGTTCTACTAGCTGTTATTTATTACATGCCAGGCAAGCTAATAGTGGTGACTAGAAAGTTCCCCTCCAGTAATCTAATAGCATTTAAGAGACACTGCTTCTTCCCTCTGTGCTGGGGTCACTGAGTTAACAATGGCTACCATTTCATTGAGTGCTATTTACCAGTACTGTACCAAGCACTTTACATGTATTATCTTATTTGACACTCACAGCCATTTATGGGTATGGTACTGTCCTTGTTTTAAAGATAAAGAAACAGGCTTGAAGAGATTAAATAACTTTTTCAGGGTTGCACTTCTAGGACCAGGGCCGAGCAACAGGAGGGACTCATTATTGTTGTAATAGCTGTATTGTAATACCTCAGTACTGTAATTGTATAAAGCACTTGTTATATGCCAGGCACTGTTCCATGTGCTTTTACATCCATTAATCCTCTTAATCCTCACAGCAGCCCTGTGAGGTTTGATGGGACCCATGGCTCCATGGAATTGCACAGGGATGGTACAGAGTTCTTCCATTCCTGACACTCAGGAACCAGAGTCCTCTTATACACAGAGCTTATTTAGAGGCAGAGAATAAAACTGCCTGAGGTGTGCTCATGCCAGGGGCAGTTGGAGCCCAAGTGTGTGACTTTCCCTCTCCTGACACTATAAGCTCATCTTCTCAGTCTCTGTGTTGTGCCAGATGAGTGTATTCTGGAGATGCAGAGCTTTTGTAAAGTCCTTCCACAGAGGGATTGATCTGCCCCCTGTCTATACTGTAGTCTTTCCCTGTTAGCTTGCAACTATAGGAGAGTTCACTCCTTTGTGGGATACATGAACTTGGTATTTGGCAATATCTTCATTTTCCATTATCTGCATTGCCCCATCACCCTTGCCATTACTGGTGACAGGGTCCCTTTTATTTCCCCTTATTCATTTCTGTATTCCCCTTATTCAGTGTCTAACAGGTATCACTGAATGAATGTTGCATGAAGAATTTGTTGAATGAGGAATGAGTAGAGAGAGACAGGAAACCATTCTGTTAGAGCAATAATTCTTTCCCTCTTTCAGTATATATCAATAGCTCATGTCAGCAGCAACTCTTCTGTGTGGTTTATAGCTTTCTATTCCAAGGAAGGGTGTTTTTCTCTGTTTATTTTTTTTATTTTTTATTTTTTTAACTTTATTTATTTATTATTTATTTTTGGCTATGTTGGGTCCTCGTTGCTGTGCGCGGGCTTTCTTCAGTTGGTGCGAGCGGGGGCTACCCTTCTTTGCGGTGCACGAGCTTCTCACTGCGGTGGCCTCTCCCGCTGCGAAGCACGGGCTCCAGACGTGCAGGCTTCAGTAGTTGTGGCACACGGGCTCAGCAGCCGTGGCTCGCGGGCTCTAGGGCGCAGGCTCAGCAGTTGTGGCGCACGGGCCCAGTTGCTCCGCGGCATGTGGGATCCTTCCAGACCAGGGCTCGAACCCGTGTCCCCTGCACCGGCAGGCGGACTCCCAACCACTGTGCCACCAGGGAAGTCCCTCTCTGTTTATTGATTGATTGATTCAGTAAGTGTTAATTGAGCTCTCACTAAGAGTTGGGCCCACTTGAGGCCTCTTGTGCCAGGCCCTGGCTTAAGTGCTGGGAAGGGAGGAGTGAACAAATAGGTACCTTTCCTGCCCTCGTGGAGTTTACAGTCTGCTTGGGCAAGATAGATATTAAACCAAAAATCCCTGCTAGAATGTAGGTTTCATGAGGGTAGGGATCTTTGTTTCTTATGTTCACTGCTGTATCCCCAGCACCTGGCACAGTATCTAGCATCTAGTATACACTTAGTAAATAGTTTTTGAATGAATAATTAAATAAATGAATTACACAGAAAAATAGAGAAATAAAAATCATAATAAGCGCTCTGAAGGAAAATGATGATCTTTGCCCTAAGTTCTAACTTCAACGCTAAAGCAAGGTTAATGTCTTCATAACTAATCTTACTTGCTTATGAAAGTCAAATGAGATAATTTATTTAGACTGGTGTTAAAACTATTAAGTGCTAGCAAGTGTACATTTTTATTTCATTTTTTACCTCATGTGATGTAGCTATGTAGACATTGAATTTAATAGGTATCAGGGGTCGATCCCCAACTGCTCCGTGCTTCTCTCATAACAGTAAGTCTGGGCTTTCAAAGGTTTGTTCTGATCACTTAACATTAGTGCTGTGCTCATTGTAGGGACCACTAAATATGGATGAGTGCATAACATCTTTGTATGCCCAGGCTTTTCAGGAATTCTGAGGTGGTACAAGAGTGCCACCTACTGTTGAGCTGCTGAAGAGAAACACAATAACTAGTAAATAATTTGGGGTCTGTGCATATTTCTTCAACCTGTACATTGGTTGCAGGTAATATTTGAATTATACTTTCACATATATTATACAACTTGAGCCTCACAAAAATCCTAGGAGGTAGGTTTTCTTAGTCCCATTTTATGGGTAAGTAAATTGTATTCTATTATTTCCCCCCTCTTTGGGGATGATAATGCTTCTCTCCTCTTCCCATTATTGAATCCTGGACTTTTAACAGATTTGATTTCCGACGTGGTCTTTGAGTAGTATGTACTCAGAACTCCAAAAACAGGTGCCTGGTGGTTCCAGGAATTAAGGATGCATAATATTGGTAATAATATGCATAATTAGTAATAATAACTTGTAAGTGTATGTTTGAGGGCAGGGCATTGCCCTAAAAGGATTATATTTTTCATGTAATCCTTTTAGCAACCTTTTCAGGAGGTAGTATTATGGTTATTTTATCCACGAGGAATTTGAGGCTCCAGAGCATTTTGCCTAAGGTCATACAGCTAGTTAATAAATGGTGGTGCTGGCAGTTTTGATTTCAAGGTTATGCTCTACATCTCTTCACTGTACTGTCCCATACCCACTATATGTGTAGACCTATATAGATCAATTTTTGAGTAGCAGCTTTTTATCATTATGTGTTTTTTTAATCATTAGGTTATGAAAATACAGAACTATTTTGTGGGGTGTGGTGATTTAAACAATTTAGGAAATTTGGGAGCCTCTTATGGGACTTTGCCGATTCTATAGCTAAGGGAGGCATGGAAAGTAGACCTTGCTCCTGAGGGGATGACATCCTGCCTGTGATTTCACTCTTCATGCTGAATTTCTATGCTTCACTTCTCCACTGCTGCAAAACTACAAGGGCTGAGGCAGTGAAATTGGAATGTGTGTAAGGGTGACCCTGGGATAAGGTCGTCGTCCACTGACAAGACAAAAGGACATTAATCTGTAGTAATCTTGAGTATGGGGTTCACATTTAGTTGAGCCTACCATTTTCTGGGTCTCCTCATTACTTAAAGAATATGGCGTAATAGAATGCTTCACGTGCTAGAGATTTCTAATAAGTTCTGTAAATTCTAAAAAGGTGGGATTGGGGAAGTAGAAGAAGCAAAACGTATATGATTAAACAGATTTGAACCAGGTAGGAAGTCCCTTCCCAAGCTTTGAGCACGTTGGCATGTTTGATTTGCTTTCATACTCCATCATCTGTAGGCCATTTGATTTTGGACCATCATTAAAAGAGGCCTGTCCTTATGCTCCTTTTCTTAAAAGCAATCTAATTGAGTGGCATGAGCTCTTTTCCTAAGAGATGGTTCCCTAGCATAACATTTTGTGAGGTTCAGGACTGCTATCTATGGTGTCTGAGGAATACCACATTTGTGAATGACTATGATATGATGAACCTGCCTGGTGGTTGTGGAGATAGAAAGGAAGGAAAAAATAGAGCTCTACATTATGAGGCAGATTAAAATTTCAATATGGAACATTTGTGATAGAGATCCATGCATTATTGTGATCTCCGTTAGGGTTTTAAGCTGGTTATAATAGCTACATGCATTTTGTATGTATGGAAAAAGGAAATTTCTCATTGAAGCTGACTTGCCAAGTATTTCTCTCTTAAAAATTGTTTGCAGCATCAGTGCCAGCAGTAGTTCTCAAGGGCTGTCTCAGCCATCTACCCAGACGACTCAGTATCTGAGAGCCGACACACCCAACAATGCAACTCCTATCACCAGTAAGAGTTAATTTAATTCTAAAGATGGTTTACTAAAATTGTCTATGTTCTGTCTTTCCTTGGTCCTGTGTGGTTAGTTACGTGTGCCATGCTGTGTACATAGAATCTAACATGTACAGAATTAGGCTTTAACTTTTGCTTTCTAGAGCATTGAATGAAACATTCCAAAATTGGAGTATTAAAATTTTAGGTTTAATGGCTAGAATTAGTTTTGGGGAGGTTTCTATAGATTATATTAAGAGGGCTGCTGAACCATCTCTATACAAATTCAGAAGGAGGATTTTCAGGTAGTTAGATAGAATCAGCCACTGATTTCTATGAAGGCAGAGACTTGGATTTTAATGAATTATTTGATGGTCTCATGGGCTGTGGTTAGGACGTTACATTGTCTTCTGATCATGATGGGAAACTAGTTGCCATTAGAGTTGAGAATGGGGTCTGATTTCCTTTTTTTGAACAGGATTTTGATGAAAGTTTTTATACTGTAACATGTAGATGTTTGGGGGAAAATAATCATTCTTAGAGTATAATTTAGACATAATGAGGACTCACTCACCATACAAATAAGAAACTACACAATCATCAGGATAGACAGTGGACTACAAGTCAGGGCTCAACTCAATGGTGCCATTGATTAATGAGGTTCTTGTAGGCAATTAACTATTATCTCCCCTGGGCTGACATTTACTCTCTAGTAAACTAAAATTAAGGAGTATCTGTTCTTCACCCAGTGCCCTCTTGTGGTCTTTCAGTACTGTTTCTCATTAAGAAGTACCAGGATTCTTTGGAGAAACGGATGATTCCAGGACTGGGTCGGGAATGTGTAAGATAAACCTGGGACATTTGCTGAGCCAAAAATCCAGGAAGCTACTAAAGACAAGAGCTCCCCAAAATGGGACCATTGAACATCAGAAAGAATAATGACTGCAGTGGATTGATGAAGTGATGTAAATGTGAAATGTAAAAATGTGTAAAAATCCACAAGTTCGTAATGATACTTTTTAGAAAAATCAGTCATTATGGGAGTTAACCAAGGCACCAAGTTAACTAAGACATTATTATGCCTTACTCTGGCAACTGGCTACCTGAACTATTTCACAGTAACCAGATAGTGCTGGTTTATGAAGGAAAATGTTTTTTTATAGAAGAATCCCAGCTAATAAATGTGGAAGGAACGGTAGAATTAGAAAATCATACTTGCATCCCCTAATAAAATATTTGATTCAGGAAAAGTTCTTTAGTGTTTTAAACTATATGAACAAAGGGAAGTAGGGCACTTTACCATTTGAGGGATCAGAGTTTCACCGCCTGAATCCACTACTGAAACTTAGCATCATTAAAAGTAGGACAGCTAAGTATTTTGTGCTCCCAGATGGAGTATTCTTGTCTCCCCTCCCCCTCCAAGAGTTAACCTGGATCTAATCAAGGCTGTAAAACTGACTTGCAGTTTACAAGAAATACAGGGATAGGGAAACAAGTTAGATGACACTAGAAGAGGCAGTTGCTGGACATTCTCCAGGATAATTGACGCAGTTTCTTTAATAAGATGTGGCAAGAAAAACGAAAGGGAAGGAGGGGGCACTCTAGCTTAAAAGAAATCTAAGAGAAATCATAACAGCAGTTAACATCTCCACCAAGGAAAGAAAGACATAAGCTCCTCAGGAAATATAATGATAGATGTGAGAGTAGTCCAAACTATTTATAAGAAACACATCATTGCTTTTAATGTCTAGCTGTCAAGATTTGCTCATTAGAGTCAATTCTTGATGGTGGATATAACCTTAAAGAGGTAGATAGTAATTTATTATATGTGCTAAAAGCAAATGCATTTTAAAAAGTCAGTGGAAATACATTTATTTGTTGACAAATTTTTTTATTTACCACCAATAAGAAGTTTATTTGTTTTGTAGACATTACCTTAAGGAGATAGATACTTCATTTCTTATGTATGATAAAAACAAATAGTGCTTTTAAGAAAACCCAATGGAAATATATTTGTCTATAAATAAAAGAAGAAAGGAGCGGAAAAAATACTTGAAGACAAAATAGCCAAGAGTTTTCCAAAATAACAAAACACAACAGTCCACAGATGCAAGAAACTCAGAGAACTTCAGGAACGATTAAACACTCATAAATGCACTCATAAATGTTCACATATGCACACACACCTAGACATATCATGGTCAAGGTGCTGATCAGTGGAATCAGGTTTTGTCAGCCTAATCCATCCATTATAAAGGTTTCCAAAGCCTTTCATGTAGTTCTTCTAGCAGCCACTGATGACCGTTGTCCAAGTCCACCCATTCTTTATGGATTTTTCTTCCCCAAAATACTATTCCAATGGGGATACCATTCCAATTTCTGCTTGCTAACACTAACTTTTATTCTGACTTTTTTTGTGTGCAATGAGAATTTTAATTGATGGCCAGGAATTTTGTTTTGCCGTCATCATATTAAGAATGAATGGGAATTAGGGAACCGAAAAACATATATGAATCTCACAGTGGTATGACTAGGCTGTATGGATGCCAGAATGATTAAATCAATTATATGTTTTTTTAGAAAAGGTATTTTTACAAACATGTCTTCATTTGAAAAGGTTTTTTTTTTGTTAGGAGACTGTATTAGAAAATCTTTGGAGAGAAAAGCAGTCCATATGAGGGATTACATTAAATTCCATGAATCAAAGCTTGTTTCATTTGGCTGAAAAGCAGTTGAAGTGGTGGTAATATAATATTATTTTTAGTGTTTCTTGTTTTAATTCTGCATTTTAAGATTTTGGGATAGGTGGGAAAGTGTTTCTTTAAAATTTAGTATGGCCTTCATAAGTAATTCTCCCTGTTCGTGTGTGTGCCTTTTTCCATTTATGATTCTTACATTCATTCATTCCTGTGACTTGAGTCCTGAGGTTCTAACTGAACTAGTTGACCCTGATGCCATAATAAGGGTATTTATATTTCTTGGTTTGGCTTTGTTGGCTCCTCAGGTTATCCTACCTTGCGGATAGAGAAGAATGACCTGAGAAGTGTCACTCTTTTGGAGGCCAAAGCTAAGGTGAAGGATATCGCAATATCCAGGGAGAGGATAACTCTAAAAGATGTACTCCAAGAAGGTATCTGTTATCTCAAAATCAGGTTTTCAAGGAAGAAATGTTAGTAGTATAAAAATTTTTTTGTTTCAGAATTTAAGAATTTCATCTCATTTTGAGTTTAAGGACAGAAAGCAGTGCACAATTTGTTTCCTCTATAACACTGATTTTTATTTTCCCTTTCTTTAGATTTTCAATTTGCCTTAATATGGACAGCTTTGGTGCAATTGTTGATTTTCAAGTATATTAAGGCATGATTATTAGTGTTTGTCACCTTTATTTTCTGTTTAGTTCTTGTCTGAAGGTGATCACTACCTAGCAGGCCTCTGAAGCATTCTAAGTAATTCTGTCTGTGATGGAAAGTGTATGGGTTCTAGCAGAAGGCGCATGCATGGGGATTGGAGTTGTGCCCAACTTCCAATCCCAGTCCCACAATTTATTACCTGTGTGACCTTGGGGAAATCATTTCCTGTTTTCCATGTCCAGTTTCCTCGTCTCTAAATTTGGACTCAGTTGTCTACTCTTAGACAGTTATGAAGATTAGATGAACTGATGTTCATTGAATGAACTAACATATGATAGGTGTTTGAGAGATAGGACCCTGCCCTTCCCCCTCTTGCTGGTCCTTGCTTTCTTTTTTGAGTTTCAAGGTGTTGACTGGGGAGAATGCTGAAAGAAGAAGACAGAAACTAATAATAAAATACTTTATTGAGCTCTTCAAGTTGTTAAATAGAGAATTACTTTCCCCCCTTCCATAACTCAGTTTGGAATGTTTTGGATGCATGTGAGTCATTCTGAATTCATCTGCTTGGTTGAGATGCTTGTAGGTCAGTCACAGCCAAGGGAGGGGCTTGAACTGTCTCCAGTGGCAAATAGTAATTAATGGAAGCACATTTTTTTGGTGTTTTTGAATGTATGAGGAGAGTCCATTTTTCTCCTTTGTCGTTGCTCTGAGGCTAAGCCTAGAAACTCATAAATGTCTCTACGGATACCCCATTACTGAGCTCCAGTGCTCCTGTCTATATCATTAGTTTATTTAGGATATTTCAGAATGAATTCTCATATATAGTTTAAATTTGGTATTTCAAAAGGCAAGTTAAGATATTTTGTAGTTAAAAAGAGCCTTTAACAGTCATTAAAAAACAAAGATTTGAGTCTTTTTATGCTAGGGCTGGAGTAATGTTGATCACATTTTCCCTTGTTATGTTTAAGTTGTATTGTGCCAGAAAGTTTTGTACTTATAGTTTTATGAACGTTATCATATGATCTCAATAATTATTATTTTTCCTTTTAGGTACTTTTGGGCGTATTTTCCATGGGATTTTAGTAGATGAAAAAGATCCAAATAAGGAAAAACAAGCATTTGTAAAAACAGTTAAAGGTAGGATTTTATTTCCCATTCTGTTTCCATGCTGCTTTTCTGTCTAAGGTGGCTTATGTCAGCAAAATTGTTTCAGATTTTCAGTGCAAGCCAGACCTTAATCATTAATCAGTCCATGTTAATTTAGCTCATACAGTCTAACCTTTTAGGAGATTTGTGTTGTTTTCGTTAAGGTATAGAACATAGAAGCTAATAAATTAAGACATTATATATTTATTAGATATTACTCAGGCTTCTAATTAAACTGCATCCACTTGACTTCATTTTTGCTATATCTAATATTATGTTTTTCCTATGTTAAAATTCTTTGGTTTTTCCTTCTTAAAAAACATTGATAGTAGTTTTCCCTCCATCTCAGCACCCCTCCACCCCCAATACTGAGGACTTATAAAGAAAAAAAATGACCCCCAGACTCACTGAACCTTATGTGAATAGGTGCTATTTGCCTTTCTCTCACTCCCTCTCCTCCCTTTTTTTTTGCTCTGTGTGTGTGTGTGTGTGTGTGTGTGTGTGTGTGTGTGTGTGTGTGTATTATTTCTTGGTAGAGTTTTGCGGGTATAGCTGTAGTTGGAATTGCTGCCCCACGAGGTGTTTACATTTAAAATATTGATAGTTGTTGCCAGATTGTTTTCTAAAAGGTAGTGATAGTTTATACTTTCATGAACAGAATACCTATTTTCACATATTCTCCTTTTGGAGAAATGTGATGCTTAATTTTTCACTTACTGATTTCACTTACTGATTTATATAAAATTTTCAGTTAGAGATTCCCTATCAACATATACTAGAATATGTTTTTATATGGCTTATTGCCTAATACTGGTAAATTAGCAAGTCCTTTTATAATATTAGAATTTTAATGATTTATAATTGATTAGTATATTTAAGCTTTGTAAAAGCTTCAATAATTCTTAGGTAAGTCTATTTGCTCATTTTAAGAGAGAAAATGTAATTTAAAGAGTGCTTAATGTCTGACAGTATCTGAGGTAAGTTGAAATAACTAGTTATTAATTTTGGAAAAACAAATTTAGCATTCCAAATGCAGAAATTGAGGGCAAAATTAAATTCAGTTTTATGAGTAGGAGGTGACAATTTTGTGAAGTTCACAAAGTTAATTTATAAGAACTTATGTTTCTAAATTTAGTTAAAGGAATTCTTAGGAAGCATGAAAGGTTTGTGTTTATTGTTTCTAAAAAGTTGGGTTGTACTAATCTAACAAAAAAACTTCGGAATTTTCTTTTAATTTAGCAAAATTGCTTGTTTAAGGATGCTACAAACACTTTCTTCTTTCTAAACAGATGGTTTAACTTACTGTTAAGTAAGTTAACAGTTAATAAAATGAATTTATTCATTCACTTCTCCTAACCCCAAAACACTTCTAAAGATTGAATTTTAGGTTTGGTCCCACTAGGTTTTCTGACTAGTTTTGAAGGATACTTTACATATTACTCTTTGTAGATGTAAAATTTGAGCCCTAAGTTTAATAATGTCTGCCTTTTGTTACAGTTTCTCCATTTTTTAAAGGAAACATTCCCCCTTAATTCTAATATTTCTTCTGGGGTTTGTAAATGTTCTATGGATAATTTAGAACTGGGATATTATTAATTTGTTCTGAAGGAATGTTGAATTAACAAAAGAGGTTTCTGTATAGAATTGGGTTGATCTAGGATTGGAAATGGGGGGAAAGGAAATAATAGTGATAAGAAAACACAATGCAGATACTGGGGCTGTTTCACAAGATAAGATTTCTCTTTCCGTGTACCTTTGAATTGTAGTCACTTGCTTGTTTCTCTGTCTTACCACTGTAATTATAATGTTCTCTCTGAGCAAGACGGAAACAAGAGAAAGCATAGTGAGTCCTTAGCCGAGATGTGGTCATGATTTGCGTGGGAAACACAGAGGAAGTGTACTGACCACGGTATTTGCTTTAAAATTGTTAGATAACTCCACATGATTGAGTGTCTCTGCGATTTATTCTTTTGGAATGTTATTTTTTAATTGAAGCTACGTAGAGTTGACAAAGTTCTTTCACAAATATGTATGCTTTGTTACATGCTATACAATTAGAAGTACAGCTAAAAATGCAAAAATAATTTTTTAAAAGATCAGTTACTTTACCTTTATTTTTTAACTTATTTATTTTTATATTTATTTTATTTATTTATTTGGTTGCACCAGGTCTTAGTTGCAGCAGATGGGCTCCTTAGTTGCGGCTCACCTGCTCCTTAGTTGCAGCTCGCCAACTCCTCAGTTGCGGCATGCGAACTCTAAGTTACAGCATGTGAACTCTTAGTTGTGGCATGCATGTGGGATCTAGTTCCCTGATGGGAATCGAACCCGGGCCCCCTGCATTGGGAGCATGGAGTCTTAACCACTGCACCACTAGGGAAGTCCCTACCTTTGCCTTTAGGCATAAGCAGGAAATTGGAGTTTGGCTTCTTAAAAGTTATTTTTCACAGAGACTTAATGGATATCCCAATATAAATTTCCAGAGATTGAAATTAGGAATCTGAATTTCACACAGTGAATATTGTGAAATTGAATTCCATGAAATAAATGAATTAATTTGAGGTTATTCGTATTAAGTTCTTCTTTTTTTTATAGCTTCTAATTTTTTACAAATTAGAAATAAGTAGGGTTTTGTAAAAATCATTTTGTTCTTGTAACTTTTAGAATGTAAATTATTGTATAGTATTCTTTTCAAATATATACATCTTGAAGATAGACCTTTCAGTATTTAAAATTATAAGACCAGGACCAGACTGGGTAAGGTATCCAGGAAAATGATTTTTTCTTACTAAATGTATAAAATTATTTTTTCTCCAAAGTTTCCTTAGCTCATTATCCAGCTCTAGTGTCCCTGGCTTAATAGAACATGCTTATCAAAGTTAAAAACTTAAAAAATTATGCAAAAAATGACACATCCTGAAATTACCTTTCATTTTACTTGGATCTCTGCACCAGTTGACAAGAAGGTAAACTCTTACCAAATGGGTACAGACCTCCAACTATTACTAGTTTTCAGTTCTAAAAAGATCCTTCCAGGGCTTCCCTGGTGGCGCAGTGGTTGAGAGTCCGCCTGCCGATGCAGGGGACGCGGGTTCGTGCCCCAGTCTGGGAAGATCCCACGTGCCGTGGAGCAGCTGGGCCCGTGAGCCATGGCTGCTGAGCCTGCGCGTCCGGAGCCTGTGCTCTGCAACGTGAGAGGCCACAGCAGTGAGAGGCCTGTGTACCGCAAAAAAAAAAAAAAGATCCTTCCAGTCCCCAAATAGTTCTGGCCATAATTTTATTAACACTTATTTAGATTACAGAAAGAGTAAAAAGGCATATTCTGCCATTTACTAAATGTTCCTAAATTTTAAGCAGTTTTTAAACAACTAGAGTTTATTTCAGCAGACATTGAGGTAAAGTGCTTTTTCAAAGAAGTAGCAAGTATTCCAAGTCCTTGGCTTTTTGTCTACCCATTTTGTATTCCTACAAAAGTTTTAACTAAGTGAAGCTGTCTGGAAAGGGAACACTAATGTCACGTAATGAGAGAGGGAGTGATTCCACGGGTTAGTCTTGGAAGTAAATGAAATTTACTATTTCTCAGCTTTGACAGCTCCACTTTTAAGGAATGAGTGTATAATCATGGTGCCTGAGTTTAGAGGTCTGGATTTTCCTGTTGGTTTAGCATTTTACTAGGTAGGGCTGGGAGGTGGATCTTGGCTTTGCCCATCTTTCTATCTTCTTCTGCCTCGTACTGCATTGATCAGAAGATCTATAAATTATTATTACGATTTTTTAAATTGTTGACATACAAATCTATTATTGGCTTCTTTGAAAGTATTTTTAAGGGTATACTGTTAATTTTGTTTTTGATATTTAAAAACCATTTTAAAAAATTAAAGCTCATATTCAATTTTATAATGAAAATATACTATTCACTTAATGGAAATGTTCTTTTCAGACAGGGGAGAAAATCTTCTATACTTATTAAAATAGTGGTCCCTATAAGAGAAGGCACCCTTGTAGATTTGTGCAAATATTTAATGGCTTCAAATTCTTTTGAAGGTGCAGACTAAAGATATTGGTAAATTGCATTATCATGTTTTATTTCAAAAACATTGAACTAAAAGCCAATTTTAGTTCTGTTTGTTACCTGGACCAAAAACCATGAGTTCAGAAGCTAAAAATAAAATGGAATAATCATGCTAATTTGGGCTATTATATGAAAATTAAATCTTTTTCTACCAATATAATAGTAGTTCTTTTTGTTTGTTTAACTACATAGAGGTAAGAAGAAGAAAACAATAAAATGCACCACAATCTCCAGTCAGAACTCCTGTGGTCATTTTTTTCTAATTCTGTGTTTGTAAGGTTAGAAAGTTTAAACAGGACAGAAAGGTGCAAAATGTAAATTCTCGCATCTCTAAAAGTAACCACCGTAAACAATTTCTTATGATTCCCTGTGTGAGTAAGAAGAAAAACACAGCCAAATATATCTAATTTTCCAAATAAATTTGATTTTGAAATATAACTGATCACACAAACACAGTTTTTCATCTTGCTTTTAAAATTTAATATGTCTTGCAGATTTTCCTCTGTCAGTACATGTAAATCTGACTTTTTTTTCTTAAGGTAGCTGCATATTATTCTTACGTGCTAATTTAACTAGTTCTCTGTGATGGGCACTTTGGTCTTTGGTTGTTTTGAGTTGTTTTGTTGTTATAATTGAACAGTATTCTTGTTATGTTATATATAGGTGAGCTTTTATGAGTAGACTCTTAGCAGTGGGATTGATGATGGTAAAAGGTATTAAAAATTTTGTTAGATGTTGTTTCCCCCACCTACCCAAGATACTGTGGATGAGCCTGTTTCCTCACACTCTTGCCCAAACTGACAGGTAGCTGACTTTTTTGTCTCTTCCAATCTGATGAGGAAAATGGCATCTCCTCGTTTAATTTGCATTTCTTTACTGAGGAATGAAGCAGAAAGTCGTTTTTTTAATTTTCCTGGTCATTTGTGTTGTTTTTTTAGTAAACTATATGTTAATATCCTTTGCCTCTTTTTCAGATTTTTTTCTTATCATATGAGTTCTTTAAAGAAGGGGGGAAAAGACGAAATCAGCCCTTTATATGCCTTATGTGTTACAGATATTTTTCCAGTGTTATTACTTTGTCTGCTTTGTTTCTGGAACCTTACTTAGTTTCTGATTTTTATGTAGTCAAACTTATCCTTAATGGCATCTGTAAATGTTGACCTTGTCAATGAGACTATCTACTACAATAGAATTTTTAGATTTGCCTGTAACTTTTGATGAAATTTACCATACAGTTTGAGATAGTTACTTACTAATACCAGAAAATATTGATGTCATATGTATAATATTATCATACTATATATGACAGTGTCTTTTTCTTTATGTAGATCAAGCTTCTGAAATTCAGGTGACAATGATGCTCACTGAAAGTTGTAAGCTACGAGGTCTTCATCACAGGTGAGAAGAGAAACCACCCAGCATTGTGTTAAGCATGGTAGCATTGTATGCTACATTTTTAAGAATGTTGTAATGTGCTGTTAATAGAAAGCATTTCTGGAATAGCTTAATTTGTTTTTTTCCTGAATATAAAAGTGAAATGCATGCTCATTGCACAAAATTTTAAAACACAGTAAAATATAAAGAAGAGTATGTAAGCCCACATCTGGATAATTATAGCTGAGCTTTCAGGAAAGAGTTTATATTTATGTGCATCTTTCCCTTTAAAAAGTAGGATAATGATATACATATGCTAAGAAATATTTGTTATGAAATGTTGAACATGTAGAGTACCAAAGAAAAGAATAATAAACACCAGTAAGCCCACCTCCTGAATACATTGGTGGTTAACATTTGCCATTTTTGCTGTGCATTGTTTATGTATCTATCATCTATTTAGGTAGATATAGATAGATATTTGCAAGTGTGGAAATATTTTAAACTAAATTGGATATCTTAGCACTTTCAATGCATTTCCAGCATGCATTTTCCAAAAAGTTGAGGACATTTTTCTATATAATCACAATACCATTATCTTTAACAAGGTTAACACACTTCTTGATATATGGCAAAACAATGTATCTAACTTTTCATGTAAGTAACTATAAATTCACATCCACATTTAAAAAGACTGCATAGTAGTTCATTGAATGGATGCACCACATTTTATTTAACCAGTCTCTTATCATTAGTTTGCAGTATGATTTTTAAAAATTACTTACAGTTCTGTATATGAAGAACTTTTTTAAAAAGCTTTATATCAGTCCTTTTCACAGAGCTATAATAAGAGATTCTATCTTCTGAGCCAAAAAGGGCGTAATTATAGTATCACAATGTGCAGTATTAATATTTGGGCAAGGTTTTTGTTGTTGTTGTTTTAAAGCACTATACAGAGTCAGCTTAATTTGTGTGCCTACTGAAAATTTGATCACATATGTTTAAAAAATGGAATGGTGACCATCATTGTTGGAAGATATTTATGGACTTCTGGAAACAAAAGATAGAAAGTGATGTGTGCAAAAGACATTATGCATTGTAATTTCTGTGTACTTTGAGCAGTTACTTGAGTTCTGCCAAAAAATAAGATGACTATGCAGAGTTTTATTTTTGAATTTTATTTATACTTTGGTTCATAGTCAAAAGAATTTGAGAACCTAAAAAGAAGGCAGCTATAGTAAGATCAATAAAATGGTAATGAAAATGAAATTGAGCTTTTTGGCATTGTGATGGTGGAAAAGAAGACAAATAAGCCAACATTAAGGAGACAATTATTTTTACTGTGATTGAACATAAAACAACTCTTAGCTTCTGGGCAAGCAAGGCTGAAGGAAACAAAGTTTGATACATCTCAGTATTAGAATGGAAGGAAATGTACATGTTTCTTAGGGAGAAAACTTTTTCTGGTTTCACATTCTGGGACAGATGTCATTAGCTTTATCATATACTTGGGACATTGATTAAAATAATGAACAGATGTACTTTTTAGTTTCATTGAAAATAAAAAAGCCAGAGACCTCTGAAAAAAATTGACCACACAGTAATGAGGGACTAAAGATGTCCTTTTGAAGGGTTAAAGTCATGTGATTTAAGAATGTTACCTTCCATTGACCTGATTCACTGATTCATTCCAAGAATAGAAGTCATTTGCAGAGGAATGGATAGATAACTGACCCTTTAGACTATATTTTCTAAAAAAAAAAAACCACACACATTTGTTTCCTCTGAGTAACAAAGCAAGAACTGGGTAATGATCAGTTGGGAATGTCCTTTTTGACAGTGTTCGGAGTACTTGATTTATTATGCTGACCCTAGCGGGAAGAACCAGAGTGTTTAATACTAGTATGTAATGTTAACCTAGTACTTAGGTACTTAGCTAGTATTCTTACCTTGATGAAAGGTCTGTACCACATCAGCACAGAAGTGGGTGGCAGGGATATAGACAAAGCCAGGATTTTCTCAAGAAGCAGTTTTATTTCCACAGTAGCCCCAAGGTGCTTTGGCTGAAAAATGTTCAGAGCAAGCATTTGCAGCATTTTCTCAGGCAGCTTTAAGCTATAGGATTTTCCAGCATCCAACTAGGATGAATTAGTAGCCCCAGGATACACTTAGGTGGTGGAATGGGATGACTTATACTGAATTAGGGTTGTTACTGTACGTTCAGTGATTAGGGAATGTCTTCTAAAGGCAAGTTATGGTTTGATCCTGGTTAATTGTTCTTCCTCATCATAAAGTGATACCAGGACTCCTGGTTTTTAATGAGCAAAACACATTGTCAATATGTAGAAAGTATATGGTTCTTTCTACTCACTGTAGCAATTTATTTCATTTTTAAGGGGACTAGGGCCTATGACACATTTCTTTTGACCCCTGATGTCTAGACTGTTCATGGCTCTGTGTATGCATACGTTCTCATTCATTAAGTGCCCATTTTGCACTTGGAACACTGCTAGGCATGAGGGTTAAAAATGAAATAATGGGCTTACCTGGTGGCGCAGTGGTTGGGAGTCCGCCTGCTGATGCAGGGGACACGGATTTGTGCCCCGGTCCGGAAAGATCCCACATGCCGCGGAGCGGCTGGTCCTGTGACCCATGGCTGTTGAGCCTGAGCGTCCGGAGCCTGTGCTCCGCAACGGGAGAGGCCACAACAGTGAGAGGCGCGCGTACCTCAAAAAAAATTAAAAAAGAAATAATGATCTTCAGTGATCATATTATAGAATTTATCAAGCAAACTCAATACACTCAGCAAGAAATGACATCTAGTTTCTGATTTTACCTTTTTTAAAAAACTAGTTTTGGTATGTAATTCATCATGTTTACTTCATGTTTTAACATTCCATGATTAAGAGTTTTAAAGTGTTGAAATATTTTAAAGCATCTTGAAATTCTTTCTTTTCATTCCTTTTTCCACTGGAATTTTTGAGAATAATTTTTATTATAAGTTAAAATAGCTGTATAAATAAAAGATAGCTGTTGATCTTTTTAAATTCCATCAGACATGCTTTATAAAAAGTACTCAAGCTATTTCTGCTTGTAGTTTGACTCTCCACTGGCCCAAGGGTGCCTGATGATGGGCACTTTGCTGAATGCCTCATGGCTCTCACTCTGCAGGCACGCTTGGCAAGACTGAGAACTGGACCAGTTCTTGCCTCAAGTCCCTGCAAAACCTGCCTTTCCTCTATAGCACCTGCTTCTGCCTCATCCACTCTTCTTATGGATCCCATATCTTCCTCTTTATCTTCCTTTCCTTTATAAACTGGGCAGAATGAAGAGCAGCCATTTATTCCTTGAAACATTTTCATGCAGCTTGTTACTTCTCCCGGAGGGCTTTTAATCCTCTGGTGATAGAATAAGTGATTTGATCTCATCCAGCAAACTTCCTGTGTTTGGGTCAGATTCCTTTAACTTTGCTCAGTGAATTTTAGTCATGAGGAAAGGTGCAGAGAAATAATTTTGGGAGGGTTAAAGAGATTGGGCAGCTCTTCATATTACTCCTGAAATCATGGTAGGTTCAGTTAAACCTGAGTGCACACCTGCTGTAGTCATTTTTTCCCACTTTTATTGAGAAATAATTGATATACCTCACTGTATAAGTTTAAAACATACAGCATGATGGTTTGATTTACATATATTGTGAAATGATTACCATAGTAGGTTCAGCTAACGTCCATGTTCTCATATAGATACAATAAAAGGGAAAGAAAGAAGAAAGAAAATTTTCTCCTTGTGATGAGAGCTCTTAGGATTTATTTACTCTCCTACCCACTGTCCTGTATATCACACAGCAGTGTTAGCTATAGTCGTCAGGTTGTACAGTACATCCCTAGTACTTATTTATAATTGGAATTTTGTACCTTTGACTGCCTTCCTCCAGTTCCCCCTCCCTCCATCCTCCTGCCGTAATCATTTTAGTATGTGTGGGTCTTGGTGTGAAAAGAGGCTCTGTCTTGCTCCCCTGGGAGGGAATGTCCAGTGATCCAGTGGAAAACACAAGGTTTTTATAATCAGATGAAGATTTGAATTTTTTCCACTATGTGCTGGCTGTTTGTCCTTGGCAAATTACCTCACCCCTTACCACCTTCATGGATTCCCTCGCCTGTAAAGTGGGACTAATCATCACTGCCACTCTTGGGCTGTAAGGCAAGCAGAAGCCTTACAGAGAAGTTGCCGCATACAGGTTTACTGATCTCTGAGTCCTCATTTTCCCAGCTCCTCAGGGTCAGTGCTTTCCCTGTTAGTAACTCCTGCACAGCAGGAGGGGGGCCCCACAGCTTTCACTTCTGCACTGTTAGGCCAGAATCGTGTGACTGTGATTTTAAAAGAGATACATACTCAATTGAGACAATTTAGGAAATACAGAAAAGCAAGGTAGAAATGATCTAAAGTCTCGCAACTCAAAAACAACAACTCTTGGCATACTTCTGTGCAGAGTTGTATTTGCCCCCTTCCTTGTAATTATCCTGCAAGCATATGTGAATTTTGTATCTTGCTTTCCAATAAGTAAGTTTTTACTCATATTCTTGTAACATCCCTTTGTGACTATTTAATTGTTATATACTATCCTATTATTTGGCTGTACTTCCTTACTTTTGGACAGTCTTGTTGTTTGCAGCTTTTACTATTAATACTGCATTAACTATCCTTGTTCATACAGCTTTCATATGTTTAATAATATTTCCTTATTAATATCCTTAGAGGCAGAATTTTCCAAGTTAAGGAGGAGGAATGTTTTTCAGCTTGTTGTTTGGTGTTACTTACCAAATATTTATTAAATGCTTATTTCTGTGGCACAGAATACAAAGCATTGGGTGTAAAAAAGGAGTTCACTTTAGTTTTTGCCATCTAGGAATTTTCAGCTTAGTGGGGGAAATGAGGTAATTATGTAAAAAGTTACATAGCCTTGGGAAAAATTAACAGTTATTTCCAGGTACCGATGGAAGAGGTGTCATTAGGCAATAGGATGAAAGTATGTGTGCCATGGAGATTTTAAAAGGAACAAGATTTTTTTTTTACTGCATGCTTGGCCTTATTTGTATATCACAGCAACATTGTATGGCTGGTGGGATCCCCATGTTAGAGGTATGGAAACTAAGGCCAAGAGAGATGGTCACACAGACCGTAAATGGTAAATTTAGGATTTAGAAATCCCATGTGACCTGCTAAGAACTTCTTGGCTTTTTGTGACAGTTTCATGCTCTTGATTATCATATTCTTTTCTGCAGACTTGCGTTGGGGCCCTTTTTTTTTCTTTTTTAAGTGTGATATTGAACCAAATGGGCTGTTATCATATGCTCATGATCAACTCATTATTTAGGTCCCTTTGATTACCCTTTAGAGTAGAGATTTAGTGTGGCTAGAGTGTGTCTTAAGAGAATCTAGTCCACAGGAAACAATTTCTGAGTTTATAATTTTTCCCTATCAAGAAAGTGGGTATGTGGAAAACATTAAAGTCCAGTCTAAAAGAGCATTTATAATTTTACGTTTTTAATGGTTATATGTTTTTAAGTAAGTTTGAGATTTTCTTGTTTTGTTTTAGGTTATCTTTATTTTATTACTTTTTGTTAAAAATAACCCCCTGATGTTTCAGATTTCACTTGTGTTTCTCCTGATTTTTTATTATTTTATAGAAATCTTCTTCCTATTACCCATGTCTGTATAGAAGAAGGAGAAAAGCCTATGGTGATATTGCCTTACATGAATTGGGGGAATCTTAAATTGTTTTTACGGCAGTGCAAATTAGTAGAGGCCAATAATCCACAGGTGAGAAATATTTGCCCACATACCAATTATTTACCAGTAGCTTCTAATATCTTTGAAGGTAGATGTTAACATTCCTATATATAAACTGTTTAGAAGTCTGTAAAAAGAAACTCAAGGTTGAACCAGAAGATATTGCTAACCTGTTGATTTAGAGAGAGATGGTTTGTGATTCCTGTCTTGAGGCTTACACTCTGCTGATGCTGAAGGTTTTCCGTGTATAACCATTGTGTATTATTCATAATCACCTCAAACCCTCTGTGACACCATCTCAGTCATTTTCCTCATAACTCTTTGAAGGTATTTGTACTAGTTCTCCCTTCTAGGAATGGAAATAGACCTTACAGAGCCATTTGGTCCATGTTGTACAAAAAAAAAAAAAAAAAAAAAAGCTGGTGGTAGCTGGAGGTGTAGATTGTCGGTGATAATTTGGTAGCCAGGGTTTCCAGCAAGTGGTTGGCAGCCATAGCCCACCAGCATCACCTGGAGAAGAATTTCATTCCTCAACCTACAGTCCTGGCACATTAGCTCTAGAGGAGCACATCAGAGAGAGCTATAAACTAGCATTAGTTTGAAAATGGTCCCCGGGGGATAACCTCCTAATAAAAGCTTAATATTGTAAAAGAAAAGAACAAGTTATTGAATAATAAACATTTGAAATATTACCCTTAGAATTCAGCATTCATTGAACAGATGTTTATTTAGCTGCTACTGTATATGCTGGATGTTGGGGAGATACACCTAACAGATGAGAGTGAAGTAAATGGTAAATTACGGTACAGAATGATAAGGACTGTAGTAGGTATAAGTATAGGAAGCTATGGGAACATGTTCTTGGTCAAGAAGTAGCTTTTTAAAACTTAGTGTGTAGGTGTATTTTGGGATGGAGTAAGATTGTGGAATAAAATAACTACCATCAAAGTTTTTGTGCTAACTGCAGACATTGTCATTTTCTGTTACCACAGGCAATTTCTCAACAAGACCTGGTCCACATGGCTATTCAGATTGCCTGTGGAATGAGCTATCTGGCCAGAAGGGAAGTCATCCACAAAGACCTGGCTGCTAGGAACTGTGTGTAGGTGCCATGAGCTTGTCACTGTCATTTGATATTTAGTGTTCCCTGAATTTGGGTTCTCTCCAGGAGTCACAGTGGGAACTGTGTTGTATTTATGAGTGATTGTGGTCCATATTTTTTCAGTATTCCATTGTATTTGATGTTCATATCTACTTTTCAGCATTGATGACACACTTCAAGTTAAGATCACAGACAATGCCCTCTCCAGAGACTTGTTCCCTATGGACTATCATTGTCTAGGAGACAACGAAAACAGGCCGGTTCGGTGGATGGCTCTTGAAAGTCTGGTTAATAATGAATTCTCCAGTGCTAGTGATGTGGTAAGTACTGGGACCCCCAGATATCAGCGGAATGGAGGAGGCTCCAAATGCTTTTAAAACGTTTTTCAATTTTTTTAATCTGATAACTGTTCCCCGAAGTTTTTTATTCAGAAAGCAAGTATAGTTAGTTTTCTGTCAGCTAGTTTGTGACCCAAACCATGGCCCATCACTGTGTGTAATCTCATTTCATCCTCACGATAACCTGTGAAGGGGCTATTAACACTATGAGATAGGTAGACACTATCCCAGTTTTAAAGGTGATGATATTGAAGTTAGGTTTTTGTTTTTGTTTTTTTTGCAGTACACGGGCCTCTCACTGTTGTGGCCTCTCCCGTTGCGGAGCACAGGCTCCAGATGCGCAGGCTCAGCGGCCATGGGTCACGGGCCCAGCCGCTCTGCAGCATGTGGGATCTTCCCGGACCGGGGCACGAACCCGTGTCCCGTGCATAGGCAGGCGGACTCTCAACCACTGCGCCGCCAGGGAAGCCCTGAAGTTAGGTTTTTTCAAGTCTCAGAATGACCAGGTGGCTGTCAGATAGTAGAGATTTATTGTTTTCTTTTTTTCAAACGACCTCTTCCAAGTTTTATGGCCTGTGTAACTTACAGTTCCCCAGATGTCACTCTCTTCCTTTTTGTCAGTTTCTGGGTGGTTCTGTCTATTCAAGCAGATCATATAGTGGGATCCTTTCAACTTAGTGATGTATAGTTTCAGAAGCCACAGTTACTTGCGTGTATTTTGTAGGCATTTTAATTGTTTTTAATTTCTGCCACTGTTTAGTTTGATTTGGAAAATTAATTTATTTCCCTATCTCTTGCTTAATGCACTTTATTATTATAGCTGAATATTTAGAGATTAGGTAAAACTTCTGCTTATAAGGTCCCCCTGTATCACTCAATATCTGTTAGTGTTACATGTAAAATTTTATAGAGTAATTTGCTTCAAAGTTTCAGCTATAAAAATTGGGCTTACCATATCATTATATCTTGTGTCTCAGTGATATATTTTATTTATAATATAGGGTTTCCCTTTTACTAAGTTTGTGTGGGTTAAGGACTACTCTTTTAATACACAATTTCCCTCAGTATATTAGTGTCCTGTGGCTGCTGTAACAGATTGCAGCAACCTTGGTGGTAAAACAGCAGAGGCTTATTCTCTCACAGTTGAATTCTGGAAGCCGCGTGTTTGAAATCAGGGTGTAGGCAGGGCCGTGCTCCCTCCAGAGACCTTAAGGGAGAAACCATCCTTGCCTCTCCCATCTTCTGGTGGCTCTTGGCACTCCTTGGCTTGTGGCTGCATCTCTGCTCCATGTTCATACCACCTTATCCTCCATGTGTCTGTCTCTCGAAACTCCCTCTTCCTCTCTCTTACAGTGATACATATGATTGCATTTAGGATTTATCTCATAATCCAGGGTATGTTTCTACTCTCAAGGTCCTTAACTTAATCACATCTTTTGTCATATAAGGTAATATCTATAGGTTTCGGGGATTAGAATGTGGACATATGTTTGGGGCCACCATTCAATCCACTATACTCAGTAATTGAAATTACCTAAGATTTCCTTATTGAAAAACGAATCTTCCAATTTAAAATCCTTGAAATGATTTGTTAAGGGAGGAACCCTCTCTTGTTATTATAGTCTTTTTTTTTTTTTTTTTTGGGGTACGCGGGCCTCTCACTGTTGTGGCCTCTCCCGTTGTGGAGCAACAGTCTCTGGACGTGCAGGCTCAGCGGCCATGGCCCACGGGTGCAGCCGCTCCGCGGCATGTGGGATCCTCCCGGACTGGGGCACGAACCTGTGTCCCCTGCATCGGCAGGCGGACTCTCAACCACTGCGCCACCAGGGAAGCCCTATAGTCTTTTAATTTAATTTTTTCTTTCTTTTTCAGGAGCTAGGTTAGCTATTTGATATATTGTGCCTTTCTGCATACCACATGTTTTGATGAAATGTGCTCACTTGATGTGAATGAGCAAGTTACATATATAGTTTTTAACCTTTTTTCCTGTAAATGAAGGTCTTTTGTTATGCATATCTTCAAAATACTTCGTTTTAACTTAATTTAAAATCAACTACTCTCTGAAAAGAAAAAAAAAAGCTTATCTGACACTTGTGAGATGGGCAGAATAGATATGAGTGATGATGCGAAGGATGTTTTCTGTTTCATGGAGCAGCTGCAAAAGTTAATAGTGGGTGGAAACTTTGTTGCCACAGTCTTTCCCAGCCAGAGTCATGGGGCCTTTTGGAGAATGGGTGGAGGTGGGAGGAATAAATCCTGATTCTTAGACACAGAGCCCTGAGGGTTCAGCTTGTATAGCAGTGGGAAACTAGGCCTAGTCTGTTCTTCCAGAGCTGTGATAATAAAATAAAACTTCTCTAACATTAATGTCAAGAAGTTAAAATTCCAAGTAAAGCAATACAAATATGCCAAGCAACTTACATAGTTCTCATAGTTATCTAAAGAGAACCTGGACTTCTTTTTGGGGGAAGGAGGGGTTGCTTTTTTTGTTTTTGATTTTTATTTTTCTCAAATGATGTTTAAAAAAAAGGAAAGCAGAGCTTGATTTAGGCTAGCAAACAGCTGCTGTATTGAATGACAGTAAGGACCAGTTATACTCAGGTGCTTGTTTTTCAGGTTGCCAAATCTTTATTCAGAAGTTCTGAATTGTAGGTGGGATTCTTTACCAGTTTCTACATTAAGCAAAGCCGTTTTCATGGGGAAAAAAATTGAGTTTAACTTTGGTTTTAGAACATAGTTCAAAAACATAGTATCAGTTGAATTAGAGCTACATGGTTTTCAAATCCACCCCTTTAGTAGAAAAGCCTGCATCTGACATATTTGAATGCAGAAAAGTAAAAGAAACTTTCCTCACATCTTCTTTGAAAATATCATTCCATATTTGATTTAAAAGTTTAATTCACTCATCTCTTTGGGATGTTAATATTCTTTTTAATGGTTGATTTTAAAATTTTATGGTTTTATTACTCATGGAAATATAGCATAGTTGCCTTAACAGAAATGAGGTGGCAGTTGTGGTGAACCCAAAACTAGTCTAACGGGTAGGAAATAGAAGATGTTTCTTAGATGGCAGTCTATAATACAAAGATGTCATGTAAATTCAAGGAGATTGGGAACTGTTTGATTATTCTCTTAGAAAAAGGAATTGATAAGTAATATTTCAGAGGGGTATGCAAGATGGCCAGTAGTACTGTTAGCTTGCACAGTGGAAGCCCCCAAAATATGCATGCTTAATTTAATGTATTTGCTTATTTCTATGTAAGTATTCCATTGTATATTTAAGCAGTAATAGGAAATTTTTTTAGGAATTATTTTTTATAACACGTATGATCGCATATTTCACAGAGTGAAAATTAGATGATACACTTCAACTAATGAGACTATAGTTAATAATACTTTTCTAAGCAATGTGATCTGCATCTCTTCAGCTGGGTACACTGTGCTGTATTAGCTGGTAAATTCCATATAGAGGATATATGGCTTGGTTAAGCAAATATTTCAAAATCATACTTAGAATTAGTTATTCTTACAATTATGATATTTTACAAATTTTGCAACAGTTCACATATTTTGTGTAAGAACTTGCCTTAACAGGAGAATTACTTTAAAATCATCACGACTTTTAGCATGTCTTGGCATAAACTTACTTGAAATGTCTGTGTGACCCAAGTTCTTCTGAGCTGTACTTAGAATGTGATCGTGAGAATACCCACATTGATTTACGTTTAACATGGTCAACTCCTAAAATGTTCAGATTTTTCTTCTTTAGATTCTTATAAATTCATTTTCTTTAAAATGTATTTTTCCCCTAAATATCTTTTGCCTTGGATAATTGAGATTGAAAGGAATGGGAATACTGTTCTGTTTCCTATGACTGTGATGGGGCTATTTAGTGTAAAAATCCTGCCTTTCTGTTTTGTGGAATTGAGTATTTTTTGAATTCTTATGTTGAAGCACACATGTTAAATTGCTTTTTAACATTGTATTGAATTGTGTATACATAATCGTTATGCTGTGCTTCCACTTTTCCTTTATGGATTAAATTGGGGTTGTAAAAAGCTACATTTAATATTGTACTTTCGGGCTGTAAACTTCATTCAGAGTCAAATGCAAAATAAGTAATGTAACCCCATTCCCCCCAGAATATCTACACATGTAAAATACATATTTTAGCTATTAATGTAGCATCTAACAAATGATATTACTGCCTTGGAGGGAAATTTTCTCTGCCCTTAAAAGACCCTTAACATTTTTGCATTCCTTTATAGTTAAAAATTCTCCCTGATTTATTTGGAAATACATTAATGTTTTCTGTCTTAAAAATAATACATTGCATTTCTGAGTTGTGTTTTAACAGTTTTTACTGGAAGGATTCAATATTTTACTATGTCAAGATTGTTATAATGTTAATATCAGCTTTTAACTGTTGAACTTAGGAAATATGCACAACCAGATTTGACTAGTTATAAATCTCTAATATTATTCTAAGATATGACATCATCATAGCCATTATTAAGAATTTCTGGATATTGTTTTTATTCTGCTTTCATCAGATATGGTACTGCCATAGATCTTTTTTGGTGACTTTCTTTTCCTTTATTTGAAAATAGATTTCTTGATTTATGTCTTCTTTGAATTATTTAGCTAGTTATAGTAGCTAACATAATTCTGTAAGAGGCTACCTTCTATTAAGAGACTGAATGCAATCAGGAATACACAATTAGGAGTTTTTTCTTGGTGGTTTTCTTGCCTTTATGGTATTACATTGTATTTACAAAGCATTTTCTTGGGACAAAAACAAGTCAAGGAAATGACTTCCATGTTAGTCTTATCAGTGTGGTTTATGGCAATGAGGAGATCCTTTAAGGTATTCAAACAGTTTTTAGGGTGCATGGAATATGAAAGTGTGTTCCTTGACATTTCTTTTGTGAACATTAGAGATTATCTCCAGAAGAAGGAGAGAAATCTGTAGTTATGCAGATACTCTGTTTGCTGCAGAGTGCTTCTTCTTGCTCCTTTTTGCCCAGTGCCATGGAAAGTCACTGCCACAACCCTGAAAAGACTTGTGCAGGAGAAACTCACATTCATAATATGCCCATGAAGAGTGGTCTTCTGAACTACTGTGGTATCAGAGAGAGCTATAGTTTTCAGAGAATGCTTATTATTTTTAAAAGAATAGAAAACTTTCTATTTTATTCCATTTCTTCATTATTAATTTTAGAATAATACTTAGAGTCCCATTATTTAATTTGTTTCCACTATGGTTGCACATTTTACACATCAACAGTCTTAGACTTACTATTTAAATATTCATGTTAAGATGAATTGATTAAAAGACATTAGAAAAAAGCTGGAGAGGTGAAAAAATCATTCAGACATTACTTTAGGAAATAAAGATTTAAAGTTTAATTTTATTAACATTAAGAAAATATTGTTTAGTTTTATGAAATAGTCCTAATATTTCCTGGGAATGCGGAATAAATGGATTTACTTTAGGAACAGTTAATATATTTTCAGAGTGAACAGTTCCTGTCTTGTGATCAAGTAGTTGCACTCAATTTATTTTCTGTATTTGGCTCTCCTTGAGAATAGATATTTTCCTTAAGAGATCTTGTGAACGTACCCTTCCTTTCCTTTCCTGCCTCGTCCTTATCATTCTATTTAATATCCCCTTCAAATAGCCCCAGTGTTCTGATAGAGCAATGTCTAAGCATCTGATACAGTGGAGGAAAGTACCATATATAGCAGATATGTGTGATGGCTTGGTAGGCGTCCAATATTAGATCCTAGGACAGATTTGGTCTCTTTTCGGTCACGTAGGACACTCTGTGCCTAAAGTTTGCGGATTTTTGAAGTTGAGTTAGCAGACATGTACTAAATTTGATACCTGATGCAGTCAAAATGCACTTTCTATATAGTCATTGTACACTTGGATACATTTGTTTAGCTGGAATAGAAAAGTATTAGCCACAGTGATAAGTATAAAGGATTATTAAGATTTTTAGGTGATAGTTTACACTGAAGAATTGTTAAAAAGAACTCTTTAAAGGTCACTTGTGTGAATTTATTAATTGCATCCTGGCCCCTGGCCCTTGCCTCCACTCAGTGTGCCAGAGACCTGGCCCACCACTGTGCATCCAGTAAAGCTTTTTTAAAGTAGCATAATTCTATAGATACATACTTCCACTGTGGTTATTGGAAAGGCCTGGAAAATATGTATCTGAAAAATTAAAATTCGTAGAATAGTATAGCTTCAAAAATTGGACATTCAGAAAGGGGTATATACTAATAGAGCCTGTACCTCGAGTACGGCATAGTGTTAGTTTTGGAAACTTGTGAAAATTGTTTAGTTAATGAAAGTCGATTAAACTCAAGCTTCCACTGCTTGGAATGTTACTCCATGATATTTTGATCTTCATAGTGAACTCTTAATTAAAGGAATTGGTAAAGAGAAATCCAAACTCCTTCGCCTTGGTTTTCAGAACTTCTGTTCCTTGTCTTCTTGTTTCAGTTTTATATTTTCTACTGTATGTTTCCTTATATTCTGCATTTAAGCCAATCCGAAATTCCTGCTGAGTCCAAACTCACCAGGTGCTTCTGTGCCATTTAATTTGATCATCTTTGGATCCCAGAGAATTGTATCTACTTAATGACACCCATAAAGAATTCTTTATCTACCTAATAATGGCACCTATCACACACTGCCTTATATTTTCTGGCACAAGTCATTTTTCCCAGAACAGGCAGTGGAGAACTCTGACTTAATTATTTTCCTTTAGAAGGTTTTCCATATTTACAGAATTAAAGTCGTGTGTGTGTTTGTGTGTGTGTGTGTGTGTGTGCATAGCAGTGTTAATCTTATCCTTAGAGAGCTGTGTACTTGACTGTGTAAAAGAATCTTGGAGGGCCTCACACTGTCCTCTTCTCCCCTCTGTTTCCATGTTGAATCCTCATTTTTCTCCTTGTCTCACTCTTACAGACTTCAATTCAGAGATCCCATGTGTTCTTTTGACTACAGTTGTTATTTATGAGTAAATGATTTATTAATTGACATTTGTGGCCTAAGGTCTCCCTCTTAAGTATTAGATATATTGCATAGATACCTACTCTGCTTTTGTGCCCAGGGCCCATGTTTCTGAAAACGTAAGTGCAATCTTTGCACTGTAAAGATGCAACACAATTGAGGACAACAGGTAGACTGTCTGGTTTGAGGGGAAAACATGATTGATTTGCTATGGGGCATGTTAAGTTCAGGATACTGATGGGTGGAATGTAGGTCTGGAATTCTGGACAGACATAGAAGCAGGATATTAGAAATTGTACATCAGCTTCGTAAAAGTGTGTGATAGAATAAACAAGAGAGTTTGTTGATCTCAGAGGTGGCGAATATAAAGAGAGAAGAAAGCCAAGAGAAAATGTAGGGAATATTTACTTTAGTTAGTGAGAAAGGAAAGATGAACAATGAATAAAACAGAAAGGTAAGAAGAGAATCCAGAGAATGCTGTGTCTTAGAAACCAAGGAAGGAAATAGTTTCAAGGAGAGTCTAGTCTCTAAACATATCTGCAGTAGTCAGAAAGAATGAGGAAATCTTTGAGGGCTTTTGAACAGGCAGGTTTAGTAAATCATTAAAGATGGATATGATTGTTAAGGGCTCTGTGGGAGGTGAGAAAGTGGAGACAATAAATAGATTACACTTTGAAGAAGTTTAGCTATGAAAAGGAGTGGAAGGATTGTAGCTTGATGGGTTGGCAGGATCAAGAGAGGTTTTATTGTGTTAATGTTGTGTTTTATTTTACTGGGTTTGTTTGGTGTGACTTTTAGGCAGGGAAGCAATGGGGAGAAAGAGATGGACTTGTGATTATTGGAGGGGAGGTCCAAGAGATGATAGGTGAACGGGCTCAGAAGCCCACGTAAAGGTATAGTTTGGCATAGGAGGAGGTATACCTCTTGTCTGAGATGGGAATAAAGCAAGAGATGGGAGAGAGAAGGTACAGAAAATTCTTGAAGAAGGATCTCTCATTGACCTGTGGGACAACCTCAGTTGCTGAATATAGTTGTAATCGGGGTCCACAAAAGCATGCATTGGAGATGCGGGGCAGTGGGGGACTAAAAGAATAATGAAGAAATAACTGAAATGTTTCCAAATTTGATTAAAACTATAAATCCACAGATCTAAGAGCTCAACAAACCCCAAACAAAATAAGCACGAAGAAACTAATGCGTTACACATTATAATCAAATTGCGCAAAACTAGCGATAAAGAGAAAATCTTAAAAGCAGCCATAAAAAAAAGAATGTTAATATACAGAGGAACCAGGAAAATTTCTTACTGGAAGCCATGCAAGGGAGAAGACAGTGAAGCAACATCTTTAAACATCTTTAACATCTACTGTAAGAAAAAACGTATGTAGAATTTTATATCCAGATAAAATATCTTTCAAAAACTGAAGGGGAAATAAAGACTTTTCCAGAAATAGAAAAGCTGAAAGAATTCATAACTAGCAGATGCACACTATAAGAAATGTTAAAGGAAGTCCTTTAGGAACCAACCAGATGGAAATACGGGTCTGGCGAAGGAACAGAGAATACCAGAAATGGTAACTGCATGGGTAAATGTATACAGTTTTTTTTTTTCTCATTACTTAAATCCTTTAAAAAGATAATTGAACATATTTTTATGCGCCTTGTGTAGTAATTGGTAAAATAGACAGAAAATCAGTAAGGATATAGATTTCAATGACAGTACCAACCAACTTGATCTAGTTAACAGTTATAGAACACACCATTCAACAACAGCAGAACGCATATCTGCAGGTTCACATGGAATATTTACTAAGGTAGACCACATTCTGGATCATGATCAAGTCAATAAATTTAAAAGGATTTAATTCACACAAAGTAGGGTTTTGTGAACACAATGGAATTAAATTAGAAATCAAAAATAGGAATCTAGGACTTCCCTGCTGGCATAGTGGTTAAGAATCCGCCTGCCAATGCAGGGGACACAGGTTCAATCCCTGGTCCGGAAAGATCCCACATGCCACGGAGCAACTAAGCCTGTGTGCCACAACTACTGAGCCTGTGCTCTAGAGCCCATGAGCCACAACTACTGAAGCCCGTGCTCTGCAACAAGAGAAGCCACCACAGCGAGAAGTCCGCGCACCGCAATGAAGAGTAGCCCCCACTCACCACAACTAGAGAAAGCCCGCGAGCAGCAACAAAGACCCAATGCACTCAAAAATAAAAATAAAACAACAGCAACAAAAAGGAATCTAGAAAATCCTCAAATATTTAGAAACTAAATAATACACATTCAAGTAACCCATGTGTCAAGGAAGTAACCAAAAGGGAAATTTTAAAGTACTTAGATTTGAATGAAAGTAAAGACACATTTCAAAATTTGGGGGATGCTGCTCAAGGGCGACATGTATACTATTAAACATCAATATTAGAAAAGAAGAAAAGTCTCAAATTAGTGACCTTAGTTTTCACCTTAAGAAACTAGAAGAGCAGTTTAACTCCCAAGTAAGTAGGTGAAAGGAAATAATAAAGATTAGATGGAAGTCAGTGAAATATGAAACAGAAAAACAGTAGACAAAAATCAAGTGAAACCAATGTTTAACTCTGAGAATATCATTAATGATGACTCTTTTGCCAGACTAATCAGGAAAAAAAGAAGTTGCAAATTAACGATATAATGAATGAGAGAGATGATATCATTAAAGATTCTCACAGGTATTAATAGTAAGAGAATATTATGAACTTTTTCCCAGTAAATTTAAACACAGATGAAATGAACAAATTCTTTGGAAGATAAGAATTTTCAGAGCTCAAGGAGTAGATAATCTGAATAGCCATATAAAAATTGAATTTTTGGTTTTTTTGGCCTTGCTGCGTGGCTTGTGGGATCTTAGTTCCCCAACCAGGGATTAAAGCCAGGCCCTCAGCAGTGAGAGTGTGGAGTCCTAACCACTGGACTGCCAGGTAATTCCCCCAAAATTTAATATTTAGTTAAAAACCTGTCCCAAAAGAAAATTTTAGGTCTAGATTAAACTCTAGGGCACTGCCGAATGCCTTCAAACTTTTAAGGAAGAAATAATAAAAATTCTATACAATTTCAGAAAGTTGAGGAGAGAATACTTTCTAACTCATTCTGTGAAGTCAACATTACCTTGAAACTGATCTACAGATCATTGTCACTCATGATCACAGATGCAAAAATTAAACAGAAGTTTAGAACACATGAATGTATTTAAAAATAATATTATGACCACATAGGCTTTATCCCAAGAATACAAGCTTTTTCAATCATTTGAAAAATCAAGCAGTGCAGTTTACTGTATTAACATATTAAAAAAGAAAAACCATATGATCATCTCGGTAGATGCAGAAAAAGTATTAGAAAAAAATCCAAAATTCATTTCTAGTAAAAATTCCTAGCAGTCTGATAAAGGGCATCTACAAAAACAAAACTCTATAGCTGTTATCATACTTAATGCTAAAAGGCTGAATTCTTTTTACCTAATAACAGTAACAAGACAAGGGCACCCACTCTCATCAGTATTGTTCTCAAGGTTCTAGCCAGTGCACTAAGGCAAGAAAAGGAAATAAAAGGTAAGAAAATATTGCATAGGAAAAAGTAACTCTTTATTTGTGGGCAACTTGATCGTCTATGAAGAAAATCCAATGTGATATACAAAATAGCTACTAGAACTAATGAGTTTAGAAAGATTACAGGATATAAGATCAATTTACAAAAGTAAGTTGTATTTCTACATACTAATAAAAATCAGAAATTAAAGTTTTTTAAAAACATAAAAGCATCATAAAATATGAAATTCTTAGGAATAAATATGAAAGACCTATATGATGAAAACGCTATGAAACACTGTTGAGAGAAATTAAAGTCCTACATAAGTGGAGTGGTGTATCTTGTTTGTTGGCCAGAAAACTCAATATTGAGATGTTAGTTCTCTCCAAGTTGACCTATAGATTCAACACATTTCCGAAGAAAATCTTTGCAGGCTTTTTTTTTTTTTTTAACATCTTTATTGGGGTATAATTGCTTTACAATGGTGTGTTAGTTTCTGCTTTATAACAAAGTGAATCAGCTATACATATACATATGCTCCCATGTGTCTTCCCTCTTGCGTCTCCCTCCCTCCCACTCTCCCCATCCCACCCCTCCAGGCTGTCCCAAAGCCCCGAGCTAATATCCCTGTGCCTTGCGGCTGCTTCACCCTAGCTATCTACCTTACTACGTTTGTTAGTGTGTATATGTCCATGACTCTCTCTCGCCCTGTCAAAACTCACCCTTCCCCCTCCCCATATCCTCAAGTCCGTTCTCCAGTAGGTCTGCGCCTCTATTCCTGTCTTATCCCTAGGTTCTTCATGACATTTTTTTTCCTTAAATTCCATATATATGTGTTAGCATACGGTATTTGTCTTTTTCTTTCTGACTTACTTCACTCTGTATGACAGACTCTAGGTCTATCCATCTCATTACAAATAACTCAATTTCATTTCTTTTTAAGGCTGAGTAATATTCCATTGTGTATATGTGCCACATCTTCTTTATCCATTCGTCCGATGATGGGCGCTTAGGTTCTTTCCATCTCCGGGCTATTGTAAATAGAGCTGCAATGAACATTTTGGTACATGACTCTTTTTGAATTTTGGTTTTCTCAGGGTATATGCCCAGTAGTGGGATTGCTGGGTCATATGGTAATTCTATTTGTAGTTTTTTAAGGAACTTCCATACTGTTCTCCATAGTGGCTGAACCAATTCACATTCCCACCAGCAGTGCAAGAGTGTCCCCTTTTCTCCACACCCTCTCCAGCATTTATTGTTTCTAGATTTTTTGATGATGGCCATTCTGACTGGTGTGAGATGATATCTCATTGTAGTTTTGATTTGCATTTCTCTAATGATTAATGATGTTGAGCATTCTTTCATGTGTTTGTTGGCATTCTTTATATCTTCTTTGGAGAAATGTCTATTTAGGTCTTCTGCCCATTTTTGGATGGGGTTGTTTGTTTTTTTGTTATTGAGCTGCATGAGCTGCTTGTAAATTTTGGAGATTAATCCTTTGTCAGTTGCTTCATTTGCAAATGTTTTCTCCCATTCTGAGGGTTGTCTTTTGGTCTTGATTATGGTTTCCTTTGCTGTGCAAAAGCTTTGAAGTTTCATTAGGTCCCATTTGTTTATTTTTGTTTTTATTTCCATTACTCTAGGAGGTGAGTCAGAAAGGATCTTGCTGTGATTTATGTCATAGAGTGTTCTGCCTATGTTTTCCTCTAAGAGTTTGATAGTTTCTGGCCTTACATTTAGGTCTTTAATCCATTTTGAGCTTATTTTTGTGTATGGTGTTAGGGAGTGATCTAATCTCATACTTTTACATGTACCTGTCCAGTTTTCCCAGCACCATTTATTGAAGAGGCTGTCCTTTCTCCACTGTACATTCCTGCCTCCTTTATCAAAGATAAGATGTCCATATGTGCGTGGGTTTATCTCTGGGCTTTCTATCCTGTTCCACTGATCTATCTTTCTGTTTTTGTGCCCTTTGCAGGCTTTTAATTTTTTTTTTTTTTTTTTTGTAGAAGTTGACAGATTGATAAAATTGATATGGAAAGGTAAAGAACCATAGCCAAAACAGCTTTGAAAAAAGAAAGTTACGGGTCTGATTTCAAATTACAGTAATCAAGACAGTTGTGGTATTGGGATTAAGGTAGATAGGTAGATCAGTGGAACAGAATAGAGTATGTAAAATTTGGCCCACATATGTATGGACAACTAATTTGCAACAAAAGTGCAAAGGCAAGTCAATGGAGTAAGGATTCTCTTTTAAACAAATGGTCCTGGAGCAACTGGATATCCAGCTACAAAACAAATGAACTTCAATTTATACCTTGCTCCATGTACAAAAATTAACTCAAAATAAGTCACAGACCTAAGTGCACGACCTAAAACTATAAAACTTCTAGAAGACAATAATAGAAGAAAATCTTTGGAGCTTTGCCTTAAGCAAAGATTTCTTAGACAAGACACCAACTCAAGATCTGTAAAAGAACAAATTAGACTTTATCAAAATTTGAAGCTTGTACTTTTTGAAGTAGTGTTAAGAGAATGAGAAGACAAGTCACACTCAGAGGATATATTTGCAAGTCATATATCTGGTAAAGGATATATTTGCAGAATATATAAAGAACTCTAAAAATTCAGTACAGGTATTCCCCACTTTTCAAAAGTTTGCTTTATGCCACTTCGCTTTTACAAAAGACCTATGTTAGTACCTGTTTTCACAAACCAAGAGAAATCGAAAGAAGCTTTTTGGTTTTACAAAAAAGAAGGTGAAAAGCAAAAATAGCATTCAAGTGTTTGTTTTGTAGCAGCCATTATAGAGGCATCTTGCACCCCAGGCAGTGAGAGTGGCCCCACCAAGCTCCTTCCCCAGACACTACACTCAGCATCTCAGCATCAAGCCACCATGGCTTTGAACTGTGCTTGTGAGCATCTGTGATTTATCTCGATTTATATTGTGCATGTGTTAGTAAGGTGTGTTCTAAAGTAATTGCTGCCTCACTTTATGGCATTTCTGTTTACAAAAGGTTTCATAGGAATGCTCTACTTTCAGATAGCAGGGGAAACCTTTAATAAAAAAGCAACCCAATATAAAAATGGGCAAAATATTTCAACAGACACTTCACCAGTGAAGATATGTAAATGGTAAATAAGCACATGAAAATATGATTAACATCATTAATCATTAGGAAAACGCAAACTAAAACCACAACAAAATACCATTCCCCACCCATTACTATGGCTAAAATTGAAGACTGAAGTCTTTGCAAGAATATGGAAGAACGGTAGCTCTCTTATACTGCTGATGGTAATGTAATATGGTACATACACTTCGGAAAACAGTTTTGCAGTTTCTTTCTTTTAAGTATGAGATATTTTATCCTTAATAAATTTTTTTAAATTTATTTATTTTTGGCTGTATTGGGTCTTAGTTGTGGCACGCAGGATCTTCATTGTGGCCCATGGGCTTCTCTCTAGTTGTGGCACGAGGGCTCTTCATTGTAGCACGTGGGCTCTGAAGTTGTGGTGTGTGGGCTGTCTAGTTGAGGCCTGTGGGCTCAGCAGTTGGGGCACGTGGGCTTAGTTCCCCCATGGCCTGTGTTCCCTGACCAGGGATCGAACCTGCATCCCCTGCATTGGAAAGCATATTCCTAACCACTGGACCACCAGGGACAATTCCCAGTGTGGCAGTTTCTTAAAACGTTAAACATGTACATACCATATCCAGTCATTTTGCTCCTAGGTAAATGAAAGCATATGTCCTTACCAATACTTGGGCATAGATGTTCATAGCAGCCTTATTTTTAGTAGCTAAACCTGGAAATAATTCAATGTCCATCAACAGGTAAGTGGGTAAACTGCTGTATTCATACAATGAACTACTGTTCAGCAGTGAAAAGGGATGAACTGTCAATATATCATGGATGAATCTCAGAATCATTATTCTGAGTGAAAGAAGCTAGACAAAATGTACAGTTTTAATAATTCCATTTATGTGAAATTCTAGAAAATGCAAACTAATGTTAGTGGCAGAGAGCAGATTAATGGTTATTTGGAGATAGTGGGGACTGGGAGGAAGGGATTAGAGCTGTAAGAGTCTTTGGGAAGTGATGGATATGTGATATGTTCATTATCTTGATTGTGGCAGTTGTTTCAGAGGTGTGTACATATGTGAGAATATATCAAGTCGAACAGTTTATTGTATGTTGGCCATACTACAATAAAAATACATAAAAACTGTCTTCTGTCTTTGCTGTCTGACCACCACTGCTAGCACATCTAAGACTAGTTCCTAAGTTTGCAGGATCTTAGGACCCAGCTAGGACTCAAAAATATTGAGTTCCAGGCCTCAGAATTACTAGGATGGGGCTAAGGAATCTGTAATTTTAACAAACACTCCAGGTGATTTTTCTTATTACTCAAACTTGGAAAGCACTTGTCCCACATTAAGTTAATTCCACTTTGGTCATATATGAGACTTCCATATATGAGAAAGGGATGTTAGGTTTCCAGTGTTAACAGAAAGGCCTAGCCATAAAACACTTGATTATGCTTTTGCTATGGTCAGATGAGATCATTTAGAATTGAACAAAATTTTTTTCTCATCATATGTAATATATTGAGGTCAGCCTGAAGTAACAGAATGGAAATCTCTGAATAGTCCCAACATTAGTGAATATTACATCAAAGAGTAAAAAAGAATTATTATATACTTTTTTTTAAATAAATATATTTTAAAATTTTCATTCATTTATTTTTAGCTGCGTTGAGTCTTTCATTGCTGTGCACAGGCTTTCTCTAGTTGCGGCGAGTGGGGGGCTACTCTTGGTTGCGGTGCGTGGGCTTCTCATTGTGGTGTTCTCTTGCTGCAGAGCAGGGGGGCTCTAGGTGCACAGGCTCAGTAGTTGTGGCGTGCAGGCTCTAGAGCACAGGCTCAGTAGTTGTGGTACACAGGCTTAGCTGCTCCACAGCATGTGGGATCTTCCCGGACCAGGGATCGAACCTGTGTCCCCTGCATTGGCAGGCGGATTGTTAACCACTGCACCACCAGGGTAGTCCCGAGTATTATATACTTTTTGACAAGTCACATCTGTATATGTTGTTAGTGAAGAAAAAATTTTGTATCCTATATATTAAGAAGCTATAAAATAACACAAGTTGGGAGAAGAGAAATAAGATGAATAGAAGAACACTGTTACTCTCTACATGTTCTTTAAATGGATGTAGCAAGAGCCTTTTATAAAAGCTGTATAAAACTCTGGAAAAAATAGGCTGACCTTCTCATTGCCCCCTTTCCAAAGACGTCAAACAAGAGGAAATTATAGAATAAGTCTGTCTAAATTTTAAATGGTTCAGTTATCAGAAGACTTTAGAGAGCAAGTTTTCCACAAATTATCCTTGTGCTGTTTGGTCTTGATTTTTTTTAGAGGGTTGGTGAGCCAACATGTAATTAATCACTTTTTTTGGTTGTTGGCTTGTAAGGAAATGAAACTGCAACTTTCCCTTTGGCTTTATTGTTCTTTTTTTGGTGTTTCTTAGTGCTGCAATATGTAACATAAGAAACTTAGATGGGTGTTTAGTGATAATGTGGATACAACAATGTGAAAGAAGTATTTTTTAAGTCATTTTATATATTTTGTACTGTTATGGTACCTGTGTACACTCCACGTCTCAGATACCACCAGCATTACTATGAAAGTCTTACAGTCAGAAGTTGTTAGAACATCCCTTGTCGGTGGATGGGGTTACTCACCAAGTGGCAGTATCCACTTCTTACCAGTTCTTATTGTTACTTCCTCCAAAATCTAGTTTGGATTGATTATTCCTTCCCCGAAGCTGCTACCGCAATCAGTGAATAAGAACAGACCCATACCATCTTGTAAATAAGGGGTAGGAACACCCTTCCAACTAGCTTCACTTCTTTGGGCTCTGTTCCATCTGTGTAGTGAACTACCTTCCCTGTGGCAGTTGGACACTATTTTATTTATTTATTTTTTAAAAATTTTAATTTATTTATTTTTTTGGTGCTTTATAAATAAATAAAGATTTTATTTATTCCTCGTTGCTGCACGCGGGCTTTCTCTAGTTGCGGCCAGCGGGGCTACTCTTTATTGAGGTGCGCGGGCTTCTCATTGCAGTGGCTTCTCTTGTTGCAGAGAACGGGCTCTAGGCAGGCGGGCTTCAGTAGTTGTGGCTCGCAGGCTCTAGAGCGCAGGCTCAGTAGTTGTGGCGCACGGGCTTAGTTGCTCCACGTCATGTGGGATCTTCCTGGACCAGGGCTCGAACCCGTGTCCCCTGCATTGGCAGGCGGATTCTTAACCTCTGCACCACCGGGGAAGCCCTGGACACTATTTTTAAAATTAAGCATTACAATGACTAATTACTGTCATTATTAAAAGTTCATATAAAGTTTAAAAACAAACACCTGTATGTTAGCAGGTACCTTCCTTTAACTTTTATTAATTTGAAATCGTTTTTCCATTTTTAAGCAGAACAGAAGATTCCCCTTAAACCAATAGGTTTAGGGAAATTCCTGTAGACTCTGTCTCTATGAAGATTTAAAAAATATACATCCATCTGCATCTGAGCCCTGTCTCTTCCCTCCTCCCAAAGTACAGACCTCAAGGATGGCCGTTGTTCTACCTTAATGGTAACAATTAATAAAAAAGATATTAAGTACCAAAAAGCTAAACGCTTTGGTTTTGGTATTTAGGATAATGCTGGCCTAAAAATGAGTCGAGAAGTGTTCCATCCTCCCCTGTTTTCTGAAAGAGTTTGTGTAGGATTGTACTGTGGTTTGAATTGTGTTCCCCCAAAAGATAGGTTGAAGTTCTAACCCCTATACCTCAGAATGTGACCTTCTTTGGAAACAGGGTCATTAGAGATATAATGTTAAGATGAAGTCATAATTAAGGTAGACCTTAATCCAATATGACTAATATCGTTATAAGAAGAGACACTAACATGCAAGGGGAGAATGTTGTGTGAAGACAGAGGCAGAGATTGAAGTACTACAGCTGCAAACCAAGGAACACCAAGGATTGCTGGCAAAGCCCAGAAGGTAGGATTAGGCAAGGAAGGATTCTCCCCTCTGGGTTTCAGAGTGAGTGTAGCCCTGCCAACACCCTGATTTTGGACTTCTAGCCTCCAGAGCTGTGAGGCAAATTCTGTTGTTTAAACAGTCACCTAGTTTGTGGTACTTTGTTATGGCAGCCCTAGGAAACTAACATTGTATTAGGAAACTAATATTGTATTTTTTTCTTTCAAGTTTGATAGAATTCATCCAGTGAAATTGGATGCAGAGTTTTCTTTGTGGAAAGATTTTAAATTATGAATTCGATTTCTCTAAGAAATATTGGGCTGTATAGATTTTCTGTTTGTTCTTGTATCTATTTTGGTAACATATATCAAGGAATTTGTTCATTTCATCTAAGTTTTGGAATTTATTGGCATAAAGTTGAGTTGCTTATAATATTTTTTGATGTCTGTAGGATCTGTAATGATGTTTCCTCTTTTCTTCCTCATATTGGTTATTTGTGTCTTCTTATTTTCTTTCATCAGTCTGGCTTAGGGTTTCTCAACTGGGGGCAGTTTTGCATCCTCCCTCCTGGGGGTGTGGGGCATTTGGCAATATCTGGAGACATTTTCAGTTATTACAACTTGGGGCATCCAGTGGATGGAGGCCAGGGATGCTGCTGAACTAAACATCCTGCTATGCACAAGACAGCCTCTCACAACAGAGACTCATCCAGTCCACAGTGTCACTAGTGCTGAAGTTGGGAAACCTGTTCTAGGGCTTACAGTGTACACCTTCTACTTTTGAATATTATGCCACTTCATGTTTAATATAAGCAGCTTACAATACAGTATTTCCACTCATCCCCTTCCATCCTTTATGCTATTATGGGCATACATTTTACTTCCATTTATATTATAAACCCCACAGTGCATGGGATTTTGCTTTAAACAGTCTATTAAGGAAATTTTTAAATGAGGAAAAAATACCTAGTTGTTCATATATTTTTAGCACTCTTCATTTTTTGTATAGATCCAAATTCCCATTGGTGTTTTTTCTTTCCACATGAAGAACTGCTCTAACGTGTCTTGAAGTGTAGGTCTGCCAGTGACATATTCTCTCAGCTTTTGTTTGAAAAACTGTATTTTGTCTTCATTTTTCAAGTACATTTTGGCTTAGTATAGAATTCTCCATTGACAGTTCTAAAAAATATTCTAAGATATCATTCCACTGTTTCCTTATTTGCCTAAATTATAATAAGAAATAAAACTATTGTTCACAAATATAAGGCTTTAAAAAATCTGTATAGTTTAGAATAGTATTTCATTATTATTGAACAAAATAACTTAAAATTTGATGCACTGTGCTTAGATTTTATAAACAGACCTGTTCTTGTGTTTTTTTCCTCTTTTTCCCTTTCCTTTCCCCCCCCCCTTCACTTATAAAAAGTGTTTTTGGGGGCAGGTTATTTCTCTGTTTCCTCATCTGTAAAATTGGGCTACCAGTGATTCTCATAGGTTCGTTGTGAAAGTTAAAAGAGAAAAAGAAAGAAAAATGAAAACAAAATGTCTAGAACTTGAAGGTATTCATAAACATGGTAGCATGGTACACAGGTATCTTCCTCATCCACCTTCAGCTCTCCTGACCTCAAGGCCCACGCATGGCAGCAGATCAGTGGGAGCCCCCAGTCTGAGTCCTGTCCTGCCTCATGGCAGCAGCTTTGTGGAGACATATTCCTGCCGTCCACACACTGTCCAGAAGCCACAGGCAAACAGAGGAGCCCTGGCTGGACCATGACTGAGCACTGTTGCCACTGCTTATGATTTCTGCTCCTACCAATAGTTTACATGTTGATTTTAAATAAATCTCATATTTTACCCAAGCAAGGTTGGAAGATATTCTTTCAGTATACTTTCATCTGTTAATTTAAATTATCTGAATATAGTAAAAATCCATGACATTATATTTTACATGATTTGCATTTTCCACTTTCCAGCTGTTGCAGACTAGCTATGGTATTTAACACATTTACCTATTAGGAAAATTTTAGACATAATTAACGGTTTTGGGTGGTGGGGCTTGTAATCAACAGTAAAAATAATTCTTTCCAATGGCTCTAATTACCTTAGAATATACAATAATGATATTCACATTAAAGGATGCATTCATTAAAATGTTCCTTTCTGTCCAACAAGAGAATCTAACTGGGTATGGTAGACGTCTTTTTATAAATAACATTTTGCTTTCATTAAGAGTTAATAGATCTGCTGGGACTTCCCTGGTGGTCCAGTGGTTAGGACTCCACGCTTCCAATGCAGGGGGTGCGGGTTCGATCCCTGGTCAGGGAACTAAGATCCCACATGCCACGCCTAAGATCCTACATGCCACACACACAAAAAAAGTTGATCAATCTGCTATTTTTGGTCCCTACCTGGCCACGGGCAGCAGCACTCTGACAGCTGTTTTAAATATCCCCTCATGGTGTTGCCGTTCTTCTTCTCAGTGGGCCTTTGGAGTGACGCTGTGGGAGCTCATGACTCTGGGCCAAACACCCTATGTGGACATCGACCCGTTTGAGATGGCCGCGTACCTGAAAGACGGTTACCGAATAGCCCAGCCGATCAACTGTCCTGATGAACTGTAAGTTTTTTCTGAGCTCGAAGACATGGATTTCACTCCATTTACGACGTTTGGATAAAAGAAAAAGAACAGGTGTCCATACTTGTACAGAGACTTCCCTTTTGAGAATAATGCCTCTTTGGACTTGAATTATACTCCTGTAGAGAAACTACAAAGTCAGCCAGACTCATTCATTCTTTTTAAGGCATTTGACATTAGGACTTTTTGCATCTCATATTTGTAGTGATTAATCTAATCCAAGAGACTTACGTACATAGTGAGAAAACACTGAACACTGTCAGTTTTCCTATGTAGAGTGAGGACCTACACAGCCTTAAGGACATCCTTAGTTATAAAGAGCCTTTCTCATTGCTGTTGTGCCTTGCCAGCTGGTGTGAACTGATATACGTATAAGGAAGATGTTCTGGTCTGGTGAGTGGGATAGTTCCTGTTTCCTGCTTTTATCACATAGCTAGTCTTTCCATATAATGGGATCGGAGTGGGCAGGAGGCTGTTCAGGGGTGATTGAGTCTCAGTTCCAGTATGCCCTGAAGGTTTTTTTTTTTTTTTTTTTTGCGGTATGCGGGCCTCTCACTGTTGTGGCCTCTCCCGTTGCGGAGCACAGGCTCCGGACGCACAGGCTCAGCGGCCATGGCTCACGGGCCCAGCTGCTCCGCGGCATGTGGGATCTTCCCGGACCGGGGCACAAACCCGTGTCCTCTGCATCGGCAGGTGGACTCTCAACCACTGCGCCACCAGGGAAGCCCCCCTGAAGGTTTTTATACTGTGGCAAGGTGGCAGCTTTTGCACAGATTTTACTGTAGATCAAGGATTCTTACAGTTTAGTTAAAGGTTCCTCTTCTTCCAAGTTCTTTCTTTCAGAACTCAAATACAGTTGACCCTTGAACAATGTGGGTTTGAACTATGTGGGTCCACTTACGTGTGGATTTTTTTCAGTGATAAATACTACAGTACTACATGGTCCATGGTTGGTTGAATATGCGGATGAGGGGGAACTGGGGATACGGAGGGCTAAACTATAAGTTATGCGCAGATTTTTATGCAGAGAGTCGGTGCCCCTCACCCCTGTGTTGCTTAAGAGTCAACTGTACAAGTTAACACAGGTTATTATTTTGACTATGTTTTAGGTAGTTATATACAATCTCTATTTGCTGATACATTTTGACATGTTTCAGAATTGAAATCCACAGATATCATCCAGATAATTCTGCCAGATTTATCTGGATTATTCATCCAGATAATATCTGCCAACAGATAGTAATATTGATTGATTTTTTTAATATATCGTCCTCTCCACGCCCACATTTAGATAGACAACATAACTGGTATCATATTGACCAAAAGGTTAGGAGTACCATATCATCACTAGCCAAATTTTCTGGTCTTGTCACTCTGCAGATTTGCTGTGATGGCTTGTTGCTGGGCCTTAGATCCGGAGGAGAGGCCCAAGTTCCAGCAGCTGGTCCAGTGTCTCACAGAGTTCCATGCAGCCCTGGGGGCCTACGTCTGACTCCTCTCACAGTCCTTCAGCGTCAGGAGGAAGGAGCCTGCCAGGGCTCACTTGCAGCCGGTCACGGATGCTGCATACGCCACGCAGCGCCGCAGAAGCACATTTGTCTTCCAGAGCACCGTGCCTTAGGAATGCTTTAGAATCGGAACTATCTAAGGCAGACTTAATGATGTCAAATATTTTCTAGATATCACTGTCATTAGGTTGAACTGAAAATGTTTTTGTAAATTTTTTGGCCAAAAATTTTTTTAAACATAGTTAACTTTGGACTAGGGGTACATTCTTACAAAATAAATAAACAGTTTTTAAAATTGTTTAAACACAGGTATTTGGAATAGCTACCTTAGTGCAACTGCTTTTTATTTTTTTTTACTTCATCAAGGTAATGTAGGTGATTCACCTTTAAAGTTTTTTGTTTGTTTGTTTTAATATTTATCACTAGTCTTGGGAATGGTTTGTCTTCAAGATGCAGTACTTTTTCTTAGGAAAAGAAAAACAGAAAAAGATGTTGGTTTGCCTTGTACAGGAAAAGGCAATATTGGAGGAGGAACACTGAAAGAGAAGCTAGAGGGGAAAAAAAGAGAAAAATACTTATTAGAAACAGAAACTGCCCTTCCATGGAGAATTGTTCTTTATTTTTTTAATGAAAAGGAGTTCTCCTTTCTTATTTTTGGGGAAGTAGGAGCTGAGTTCATTGAAACATCTTAATTTTGGCAGAACCTAGCATTTCTGTGAGCCAGAAGTGGGTTTGGGGCAGGTCAGTAGTGAACAGTGGCGATCTTATTTATTTTTACTCTCTGGAAAAGGAGATAACACAATTCCAGAAAGTGAAATCTTGTTTCTAAGGTTAGGAATTCCTTTTATTGCACCTAGAATAGTGCCATGCACAGAATGGGTGCTTGAGATGTTTTGAGTAAAAAAAATGTAAACAGGTAGATTTTGTACCTATCTTCAAGGCTGGCTTAAGTATAAAATGGTTTTTTAAAAACACCTGAGAAATTAAAGGATTTGTTTTATATTATGACAGTATTGAAAATATTGTTCATAATGAATGATTGGTTGTGTCTGGTAAGTCTTTGAACACACGACAGCTAGATAGCCCTGTTTCATTTCATGGGTGTCTCACTCAGACTCCCAAGCCCTAACACAAGTGCAGCTGACTCTGCTCAGCCTCCAGGTTCTAATAAAAAGTTGAGATTATTATTACAAGGAAGTATTACAGCACTGAAACTTTTCTCCAGAGCCGTTAAATTCAGGGTATGTATATATTTATACTTGGCTAGAGTTGGCCTAAGGCAGAGTTGAATGGACCTCTTAAATAGCTAGGCGTGCATGTGCCTGCCTCTGCTCCCATTCTCACAGGTACATAGGAGAGAATGCGTAGCAGTTGGAGGCTTTTGCTGTTCTTAAAGGAGCTTTATGAATCAGCAGCACATCTGGGAAAATAGCTCACATGATACGTGCTCTGTCATAAGCAGGCCAAGAGCATGATCTTTCTGTATGCCATTTATTAACACTGGTTCTTTGGTTTTATGAACTACTCAGCCCCCTAAGGGGCCAGCTTTTTCAAAGCTCTTTGAACTTTGTAAGTTACAGAAGTTTTGGTTGACAACCTGCAATCTTAGAAGGCATTCAGTCAACAAATATTTATTTATAGCATTTATTATGTATTATTATGCACATGAAGTGAGTGGTTCCGCTCTAGCATCCCTTCCAACATTCAGTGCATTTTTTAAATGTGTTCAGGTTAGTGCATTTTTTATATATCACAGTTCTGTGCACAAGATCGGTTCAAAGAAAAAAGTGCTGTCATTGACTTCTGTCCCAAATTACCATGTAGTAAGAGGTGCTCTCAGTTTGCTTGGATGTGTGGTGCCTTTAACCATATCTCTGTTTGTAAGCTGTTTTATTTTTTGTATGTATATTTGTTTTAGAGGTGGTTTAAGACTTTAAATAGATTTTTCTTGCAGAACTACTTGGAGTCACTGACTTCAGTGAAAAGAGCAGTTACGAGATTTTCATGGCTGGGCTTTTTCCAGTGGTTTGTGAATATTACTGAATAGATTTTGTAGAAAATGCAATTTTTATAGTAAAGAAGCAAATTAGCAAAGCACTGATGTGGTATAAGCTGGCCCTAGTGACCAAGAGCTCTATTATATTCTCTCCTTTCTCGTAACACCCCCATTGTAAGAAAATTTTATTTATAGAAATAAGGAGGATTGGTTTATTCATTCATTATGTATTTATTGAGCGCCAACTGTATATCTGGCCTTCAAGGTATGCAGGGAACAAGACATGATGTTCCTCCCTTTCTAGGTCTCACATTCTGGTTAAAAGAAGCAGATAATGCACATAAGTAAGATTTTGGTAAGTGCTATAAAAAAAAAAATACAGAGTGGTATCAGAGAATAACTTTACATGTCTTTAGTCAGGCTTCTCTGAGCAGGTGGCATTTGAGCTGAGATCTGAGTAACAAAAAGCCACCTATGAGAAGATCCAGGCAGAAGGGACATAATTGCAGAAGCATTAAAGCAGGAATGAGCTGGCCTCCAGTGTCAGCCCTTCCTGTTCATCCTCCAGCTGCTGCCACTGGAAGAAGAGAACAGAGGCCAATGTGGCTAGAATGTAGTTAGGGAAGAGGTCTGGGAGATGTAGGAACAGACATTGGAGCAGGGTTGGGGGTGGTTGTAAGCCATGGGACACATTTATATTCTAAGTACAGTGGGATTTCATTCAAGGAGTTTAAACAATTTTTTTTATTTAATTTTATTTTTTAACATCTTTATTGGAGTATAATTGCTTTACAATGGTGTGTTAGTTTCTTAGTTACAATGGTTAGTTCCTTAGTTACAATGGTGTGTTAGAATCAGTTATACATATACATATATCCCCATATCTCCTCCCTCTTGCGTCTCCCTCCCACCCTCCCTATCCCACCCCTCTAGGTGGACACAAAGCACCGAGCTGATCTTCTTGTGCTATGCGGCTGTCAAGGAGTTTTTAAATAAGGGAGTGACGTGATCTGATTTGCAGTTTACAGATTTTGCCAACATTTTTGTGAAGATTAGACTGTAGGGAGGCAAGGGTGGAGGCAATGTGACTATAAGAAACTGTTGCATAGTTTAGGAGAGAAAAGATAGTGGTTTTGGACTAATTAGAGTAGTGCAGGAGATTGGGAGGGGCAGATTGGACCTGGATCTATTGGATGTTGGAGGGTGGGGTGGAGAAGGAAAGAGAGTGATCAGGAATAACTAGTTGGTTTGGAGCTTGAACATATAGTCTGGCTGTATGGCCAAACTATATACTGAGATGGAAAAAAAAAAACTAAGAGGAACAGGATTTTGCTTTAGCAGGGGGAATTAGTAATTTGTTGTAAGCCATGTTCGAGATGCCAGTTGGTCATCTAAGTGGAGATTTTGAGTAGATAGATGAGAACCTGCAGCTCAGGGAGGAGGTCTCATTGAACATATAAATGTAGGAGTGTAAAATACAGACCATATTTAAAGCCATGATATTGGATGAACTTGCTTCGGGAGCCAGGGTAGATGGAGAGGAGGTCTTGGGACAGGGTCCCGGTAACTCCAACTTTTAATGATCTAGTGAAGGAAGAATAAATAACAGAAAAAGAGAAGAAACCACTACAGTTGGAAAAAGCAACAACAAAAAAACAGGAAAAAAGGAAAGAAAGTATTTCAAAGTGGAAGAAGAAGCCTGTATGGGATTTGGCATTATGCAATTATTGACAGAAGCAGTAGGGATTGGAGCAAGTGGAAGTGTAAATACTAGGTGGGACAGTGGAGACCCTACTTGAAAGTTTTGCTGTGAAGGGAAATGGAACAGAACTAAAGGGGATCAAAGAACTATTGGGGTGGGGGTTTGCGGGGGCAGGCACGGGACATGTTTGTTTTCCAGGAAATGTTTCACTGGTGATGGGAATGAGCGAGCAGAGGGAGAAAAATCCCTTTGGGTGTGGAATACTCTTCGTTCTTGTCATTTGATCTGCAAGCATGAAAGCCTCTCCACTCTAGCCACCAGCCTCTCGTTGTGGTAAAGGTTATGTTTTTATTGGGGGAAAATGCAAGGATGAAGGGAGGTGGTGCACAGAACTTTAAATGTTTCCATTATATGAAAACCTGCCTTTGTTGAGGTTGCTTCCTTAGGACCTGAGACCTGCCATGGTCTTGCTTACCATCATCATCTTTTGGCCTCTTGCCCTGAAACTGCTGGACTGGCCTTGGTCTGTATCCCACCCAACCAGCCTCCGCCAGAGTAATGCTTCCTAAAACTGAGCTGTCCCTGCTCAGAACCGTTCAGCCCCTTCCCAGAGCCTGCAGAGTGGAGTTCAGAGCACCTAGGTGTACACAGCCTCCACTCATCTCTGCTGTGTCCCCTCCTGCTTCACCAGCTTACCACTTTCCTGCCTGAGCGTGGTGCTCTTTCATGTGTCCTTTCCTATGCCTGTGCCACACTCTACTCCAGACTGCCCAGTGCCCAAGAGACTCCCCTGACACCTCACCCCGCTCCTCCAGGCTCTGCCATAGTTGCTTTTCAACCTTGTTCCCTGGGTTTACATTCTGACAAAGCTAAGATGGGGGCTTATTTTTACCACTTGGCTGTTTATATTTCTTGAGGATAGGAACTTGTGTTTCACTCAGGTTGAATCTCCACTGCCTACTTAGTGCTTGACACATTTTAGGGTTGAATATTTAGTGAATTGGTAAGTAAAAACACCTAAATTTGCACATGAGAGCAGTTAGGCTTTTAAAAAAATGGTAACTCTGTAAAACATCTCATTTAAAGTACTGTGTTCTATTATAATGTGATATTTATATTCAAATTTAAAGGGTTTAAGTTTTATGTAATATAAACCAATAAAGCATGAAATAAAAGGAGACAGAATGGTAGGGAAGACCATATCCCACCCCATTGCTGGCTTAAGCAACCCCCAGCCCCACCCCCAGCCACCTTTTCATTGATACTTCATTTTCCCTTCCTTTTCTTTGGTCGCAGAAACAATTAGCCTGATTGCAAATTCTGTTTCATACTTCTATAAGGTCAACTTTATTTGGAGTTGTACATGAAATAATCATCTCAAATGAAGTAATTCATGGACTTGAGTGGAAGATTCTTTTCCAGGTGTTACTCTCCCATGCCCTGCACCCCCACCCATACGATAAAAAGGTGGTGATATAATTTATGGGGCTAGAAAAGAAAAACATAAACAGTTGCTTGTTAATAATTTTTGTTTCTACGTTCATTTTTGCCCTTAGTAGTTCAGAATAACATTGAACTTAATCCTCTGGGACACATGAACATCATGCATAAGTGTACTGAGAACATACATTTTATATATAAGTAAACTGAAACTCTGGGCCTTTGTTTTCTCTCTCAGAGTGCTGTTCTTTAAGGATTAAGGCTGACCAGGCCTAAAGGGTTTAATGGGAGATGTCTTCTAACCCTTCAAAGAACAGATGTTAGAAACGTATTTTTAAAAAAAATGGGGAATCGATTATAGTTTAAAGAATTCCTCTTTGAGCAAATAATAATATGCCATTGGCGGAGAAGCGACCGCAGCTCCGGGCAGAGGAGGCAGGAGCCCGAAGGCGAGCAGGGCCCGGGCGGCACCATGGCCGGGATCACCACCACCGAGGCGGTGAAGAGCAAGACCCCGCTTCTGCAGCAGCAGGCCAGGGACGCGGGGGAGAGGGCCGAGCGCCCCCTGCAGAAGTGGAGGAGAAAGGCGACCCGGGAACAGGCTGAGGCGGCCTCCTTGAACCATAGGGTCCAGCTGGTTGAAGAGCTGGACTGCGCTCAAGAGCGCCTCGCCGCTGCTCTGAAAATGCTGGAGGAAGCCGAGAAAGCTGCTTGTGACAGCGAGAGAGACATGAAGGTTACTGAAAACCGAGGCTTAAAAGAGGAAGAAAAAATGGAGCTCCAGGAAATCCAACTCAAAGAAGCTAAGCACATTGCAGAAGAGTATGAAGAGGTGGCTCTTAGGTTGGTGATTATTGAGGGAGACTTGGAAGGCCCAGAGGAGCGAGCTGAGCTGGCAGAGTCCAGTTGCCGAGAGACGGATGAGCAGGTCAGACTGATGGACCAGAAGCTGAAGTGTCTGAGTGCTGAAGAAAAGTACTCTCAAGAAGAAGACATGAGAAAGAGAGAAAGATTCTTACTGATAAACTCAAGGAGGCAGAGACCCGTGCTGAGTTTGCTGAGAGATCGGTAGCCAAGCTGGAAAAGACGGTGATTTGGAAGATGAACTGATATGCACCAAAGAGGAGCACCTCTGTACACAAAGGATGCTGGACCAGACTCTGCTTGACCTGGTTGAGATGCAGAGCACCCCAGTCACGCCCTGCACTGCCCCTCCCTCTGACCCCGACCGCTGAGGCCAGCCTGCCTGAAGCTGACCTTTAAGCTGAGGGCTGAGCTTTAACTGGAAGGCTGCTTTCTCCTTTTGCCACGTCTCCCACCCCCACCCCTGTGTTCTTTTCGCCAAACTGTCTCTGCCTCTCCCCAGAGATTCCATTTGGGCTAGAGGCTGAGCACCTTTGGGAACAACGTTTAAGGGAACGGAGCACAATGCTAAGTGTCTTCAAAAGCATGCTGTGATGTATGCATTTTGTAATTACTTTTTTTGTTGTTGATGTAGCAGCCATTTGTAAAACGTTCCAGATACTTCCATAGTTCTGAAGCAGCAGTCTAATCCCTTTCTCACTTTTGGAAGGTAACTTTTCAGCTTAATGCATATCGCCCTCTCCATAGAGGAGGGAAAAAGGTATGGGCCTGCCTTCCTGAGAGCCAAACAGCCCAGAGAAGGACTCCATTTTGGGAAGCCTCATTGCTCTGCAAAAAGTCCCCGCCAAACCAGAAAGATGATTCCAGAAGGAGTTAGCCAAAGCAAAACAAAAACAAAAAAACTCACTGTTCAGATTTTCAGCTTTACAGTATTTTGGGGCAACTTTTTTTTTTTTTTTCCATCAGAAGTGACCAAACGAAATTAAGATGGTGAGACCTCTGAGACGAAATCCTTGTCCCAGCTCTACCCCTTTCCCCACCACCCACAGAATGGATCATGTGTCCCTTATTTTGTGGTGACCACTTATTTGCTCTCCCACCTCTTTGAAAGAAAGGAAAGAAAATTATGTTTTACCACTGATTTAGCCATATGAAACTCATCACCCTTTTCTGGGTCTGAAGCTGCTGCTGGGTCTGAAGTGCCATCTCATTGTACGTTGTGTCAGTGCTGGAGAAATCTTGAATAGCTTATGTACAAAAGTGTTTTTAAATTTTATATTATTTTGAAACTTTGCTTCTTTGGGGTTGGGGGGCACACTGGTCACCCCATCTGGCTATGAGAGCGCTCTACAGTCTGGGCTGGCAGTGTGCTGGTCTTTTAAAGTTTCTTTCCCTACCCGAGCCCCCCTTTTTGGTGAGGTTTCGGTGAGGTCAGTTAGGTGTGCATCCTTCAGCAAAATTGGCTTAAAATGTACTCTCCTTTGGTGTCGTCTCTTTGGGGGCCGACTGGGAGAAAGAAAAACCAATAGTGTAACTGTTTTGATACTGAACATTGATAAATGTCTTTTTGAAATAAAGAACCAGGCCCTCCAATAATAATAATAATAATATGCATTTGCTCGTATTTGGTTCATCAGTATTTTAAAACTAAAGCATTTTTTAGCGACTTGTTTTTAGAGAGGGGTATGCACTCCCTTGGGGGTATACAAAAATTGGGAAAAACATGTATAGTTTGAAAATAAAAACTATTTACCCTTTAAACAAAAAAATTGACGCTGACTCCATAGTGTCTGAATGTTACATTTGGAATCAACTTTTTGTGTCTTTCTGAGTCTACTTTTTTTTTCCTTTTCCTTCTTGGCTCCAAGAATCAGCCCAGGCTGATGTTAGATAGGCGTGCATCATTAGGGATAGCCTTTGGCTGCAAGCGATAGAAATACCACTATAATCACTTAATGAAATACAGGTTTCTCTCGCATTTCTCTCGCATAACAATTCCAGAGAGAGACAAACCAGGGCTCGTGCTGTGATCCCAGGATATCATCCATTACCTGCTACCTCCATTTTTGCTGCCCTGTCATCTTTAACATGTTTTTGTTCTAAGGGGACCCCCAGGGCCTAAACTTTTAGTAGGCAAGAAGATGAGAAAAAGATGAAAGGCAAAAGACACGAGTTACTTGAGTCTTTTTTGAGGAGACAACTTTCCCATCGTATACTTCCACCAACACCTTACTGGACAGAACTGTAGCACATGGGTACCCCAAGCAGTCCAGCATCTTGGGAAATTGGTTTTGTTGGATTTTTTCGACAGCTTTATTGAGATTTGATTCACGTGTCACCCATTTAAAGTGTACAGCTCTGATTTTCAGTATATTCATAGAGTTGTGCAGTCATCACCACGATTGAATTCATTTTTACCAACACAAAAAGAAAGCAACCCCATGCCCATTAGCAGTCACTCCTCCTAACCCTAATTCCATCCCCACCCCTGCCCTCGGCAGCCACACATCCATTTTCTGTCTCTCTAGATTTGCCTATCCTAGACCTTTCATGTAAATGGTGTCATACAATATGTGACTTTTTATGTCTAGCTGCTTTCACTTAGCGTAACATTTTTGAGGTTCATTCATATTGTAGCATGTATCAGGGTTTCATTCCCTTTTATTGCCAAATTTTCCTTTGTAATGGATATATACTATTCATTCATCAGTTTGTGCACATTTGAGGAACCTAGTTGAGCACATTCTTACCTTGAACAAAATTTGGCTTCCATTGGTAGGAAAATAGGGATGGCTGTTGGTGGGCAACTAGCAATGTCTGCCCCTGTGCAGAAATGGGGTAAGGGACTGGTATCTGGCCTCCTTTAGCAGTATATCACTGCTTCAGAGTATTGTCAGTATGAGAAGAAGTGCAGTGGTTATGAAGTCTTTGCCAATGTAGAGTGCCCAGTCAGGTAGTTTTCAGGTTGGTAAGTACTGCCATTATTTGAGGAGAAATCCTGGTAGGGATTACTAGGTAACATTTTAGCCTCTATGTCCAGAAAACTCTACTGTTCCATCCTGATCGCTGTTACTTTGGCCTCAGCCCTACTATTTTCCAGGAGTCCATAATTCTGCCACCACTTTATAGATTTGGCCTTGCAGGGATATTTTTGTTCTCCTCAGTGTTTAGCCTGCGGTATCTCCCACCAGGTGCCTTTCCTCTAGCTTCATGGTCTGACTACCTAGGGCCTTTGGAAGTAAGCTAGAGATTAGCTATCTGTCTCCATAAAAATTCTTATTAAAAGATCTTAAACATTTGTTTATTCATTTAATGAAATATCACATGAATCTATTGGACTATATTTTATATGCCTTTTTAAAGACTATTTGTATTCATATAAGGTTTGTTAATTTTGAATTGGAACTATTTGGTGATAGCATTACTTACTATATCTAAAGAACACCTTAGATGTTGTCTCCATAACTCAGAGAACAGGACATTCTGGACACTCTGGTAGACTTGAGGAGGAATTGGTCATAGGCCCTGGCCCCAGAAAAGTACTAGAGTTCATATTCTGAGTGAAGTTCCTCTAACTCTGACTCGCTCAGGCCAGAATGGGTTTGACTTGACCGTAATCTCGTCAGGAAGTGCAATGTCCTGATAAACCTGTGTTTAAGTTTTGTGTTGGGATCTCTAGGCAGTGTCCCTCTGGCCTTTGCTCTTTTTTTCCCCTTAGAAAGACACACACGTGACCTGACTGAAAGGAGGGCAGCTTTATTTGACCTGACAGGCATTCTTGGTCAGCTAAGCAGACTCTTGTCTCGTGGAAAGTACTCCCTAGGGTCCTTCTTGCCTGTTCTGGGAAGGCAGGAAGAGGAAGAGACAGGAGACTGCAGCCAGGTGCTATGCGCTTTGTGAAAATCTGGGACTGGCTCTGCCCTGAGGGCCTGCCCCCATCTCCACTGTCCTTGCTGGCCACCTTGGCCGTCTTCCTACTCTTCACCATCCTGTTGCCAGCCTCACCATCTGGCTCATGTGTCAAATGTCCCTCTGAAAGGAACCTCCTTCCCTTTCCATGGGATACAACATTTCACATGCATTAAACAATAAGATTTAAAAGTAGATATAAAGATTGCTTTTTTCCCCATAACCATCTTGGCATAGCATCGCATTTTAAAGCTGAAAGAAGGGTAACCTAACTTTTGCTTTAGGAAACTGAATTCCGTATCACTTCCCAGACACAGGATGAAAAATAGGCTTTTTCTCATGATGATTTTTAGGGAGGTGGGTGGTTTTTTCCAGGAAGGGGAATTAATTTATTGGAGTAGTCACTAATGCTCCAAAAGTGGGCACTTTAATATCTATCTGTCTAATCAGTGAATGGGTTTTCGTTTTGTTTTTTAGATCTGTGGGCAGTTTGGTATTAGAACATAGTGTTCAAGGCAGAGTAGCAAGAGAGAACATGCCAGGGGTAAACGGCAGATGTGTCACGAAGGGCCTAACATACTGAGAGGTTTAGACTATGTTCTGTAGGTGACGGAGATTCAGTGGAAGGCCTCCATCAGGTACTGATGTGGTCACATTTGTTTCAGTGATGTTAGTGGCCGGTGCCCATTGCTGACTATGTGTCAGGCATTGTGCTAGTTGCTTTTCATGCATTACCTCACTTAGTCCTCACAATCCTGTTGAGTAGTATTGTCACCTCCATTTTGCAGTTGAGGAAAGGAAAGCTGAGGTGGGTTGCCCAGGTAGTATGTAGTAGAGCTGTGAATTTAATCCAGAGAGTCTAATCAGAGCACAGAGAAAAGGACACTAACCATCGAGATAAGGGGAGAGGACTGCAGTGGTGTGTAGAACATGGTGGGAGACCCTGCTTGGTGGTCTCCACCTTTGTTGTGCCATAAGACAGGATTGTTGAGAGTGAGAGGTTGGATGGGGGCCTGATAAACATGAGAGTTGGAAGCTTTGACTAGGGGAAGTTTGCAAGGAGCTGGTCAGGATCAAGTGCAGGTAGACCTCAGCTGAGGCCTGGAGACGGGACTGCCCTGATGGGTTACGGCATTTTTCTCCACACATTTGACAGTAGTAGAATCTGCTGTAACAAGGAGTGGGTTAAATATGATAAATGTTTATTTCTCTCACATGTTACAGTGCAAAGGGAGGAGGGTGGAGTGCCTCTTTCTTCAGGACCGCTCAGGGTCCTCGGGCCCTTCCATCTTGTTCCACCATCCACAGACTGTGGCTGCATGGCCAGAGCTGGGCTCTACACATCAGTGTTCCAGCTCCTGAAAGGGGGTAGGAGCAGAAGTGGAAAGCAAATAATTTCCTCTTAGGTAAGAGAGAGGGAAGTTGTACACATCACTTCTGCTCACATTCCATTGGTGGGAACTTAGGCACCCAGCTGCAAAGAAGTCTGGGAAATGGGTCTAGCTGGGCAGCCATGTCACCAACTAAAACTCTAGTGTTGTGGAAGAAGAGGAGAATAGATCTGGGGCCCAGCTAGAAGCCCGCCACAGGAGAGAAGCCTGACTGGGGGGTTGATGGAGGATTGTGGGTTTTCTGGACAGGTGTGAGGACAGCAGTGCAAGAGAGTTTAGGGTGTTGGTGAGATGTAGTTCAGATGGTCAGCTGTGAGCTCCAGCTGGGCAAGGTAGTTAGACCAGAATATTGAAGGCCTGGAGCCTTGTGTCTAAGAGGTTGCAGCATAGATGTGAGATGAAAGGGGTCAGTGGTTTGTGGGTAGAGTGTGATCTGGCGTTGGGTCTAGAGGTGGCCTAGTCCTGGGAGATGGTGGAGCCGTGGGTTTGGGAGGGCGACACGGTGAGACGGAGGTGTCCGGAGGTGAGGCCTTCCCGGAGCGTATTCAACGTTCCCTGCAGGGGCCAGACTTGCCACCGTAGCACACAGTTCCCTCCACCATCTGGCCCTGCTGTCCCCCTCACACGCAACTTCTTCCCCTCCCTTGCTCTCTACTCACTCACGAAGCCAGTGGTTCTTAGACACACATCCCTTTTGTGCCTTCACACGTAATCTCCCTTCCGGTCAATGCTGCACCATACCCCCACTTCCCATCCATCTAGGTAACCCCTCGCCTGCAGAAACCACCACGCATGTCGTCTCTCCCAAGAGACTGTCCTTTTAATATTTAATTTTTAAACTCTTTTTGCAGCTTTATTGAGGTGTAATTGACAAAAGTTGTATATATTTAAGGTGTACAATGTGATGGTTTCATATAAATATACATTTTGAAATCATCACTACAGTTAAGCTAATCAGCATTCATCACCTCACATAGTTACCTTTTTTTTCCCACTATCCCCCCTCCCCCTCCCTTCTGGCAACCACCTGTTTGTTCTCTGTAGTCTGTTTCTGTTTTGTTTGTTTTTTAGATTCCACATATAAGTGAAATTATACAGCATTTGTCTTTGTCTGAATTATTTCACTTAATATAATCTATATTGTTGCAAATGGCAAGATTTCATTCTTTTTTATGGCTAAGTAATATTCGTGTGTGTGTGTGTGTATGTGTATACACCACATCTTCTTTATCTGTCCGTCTATGGATGGACATTTCAATTGTTTCCATATTGTGGCTATTGTGAATAATGCTGCAGTGAACATAGGGATGCGTATATGTTTTCAGATTAGTGTTTTCCTTTTCTTTGGAAAAATACCAGAAGTGGAATTGCTGGTTTGGATGGTAGTTCTATTTTTAATTTTTTTGAGGAAACTTCATACTCTTTTACATAGTGACTGCTACACCAATTTACATTCCCACCAATAGTGCATGACAGGTTCCCTTTTCTCCACATCCTTGCCAAAACTTATTTGTGGTCTTTATAATAGCCATTCTGACAGGCGTGAGGTGATATCTCATTGTGGTTTTGATTTGCATTTCCCTGATGATTAGTGATGTTGAGCATCTTTTCATGTGTACGTTGGCCATCTATATGCCTTTGGAAAATGTCAACTCTATTCAGGTCCTCTGCCCATTTTGTAATTGGGTCATTTTTGTTTGATGTTGACTTGTATGAGTTATTTATATATTTGGGATATTAACCCCTTATCATATATATGGTTTACAAATATCCTCTCCCATTTATAGGCTGCCTTTTTGTTTTGTTAATAGTTTCCTTTGCTGTGCAAAAGCTTTTTAGTTTGATGTAGTCCCATTTGTTTATTTGTGCTTTTGTTTCCCTTGTCCAAGAGGCCGTCCTTGATCCCTAGCCTTATAAAGCCTCCTCTTGGCTTCTCTCTGGGTACCAGCTAGCGTCTTCCTCTGCTTATTTATAGTTTGTAACTGAAGCTTACATACGGCCAGTTTGGCCTTCCTAATCCTCTATGTACACACTACGTATCTGCAACTAACCGGCCGTTTCTTTGCTTATATTCATATCAAATTTCTGAGACAGGCCGTCTCACTGGCCCAGCTCATCTCATCCTTTCATACCAGAGCACAGCTAACCCGTGTATTGCCTGCTATCAGCTGGTCAGTCATGTGCAGGAAAGCAGAATGAGCAGATCTAGAGCTTGCCCAGCTGCTTCCCATGCTGTGTTCAGTGCTGTGGCTGTGACGTGTGGGCGCGAGGCACCCCATCATGGCTTTATCTTCCTGCCAGGCCTTGGGTGTAGGAGGGGTTTTTAGCGAGATACAATTTGGCCGTTTGTCCTCACCACTCAGGAATAAATTTATGTTGTACCAAAGGGATTCAACCAGCTGGTTGGGTATTTGGTCATTGGTCTGTTTATTCAACTAGAACAACTAGAAGCTCTGCCAGGCCCTGGGAATGGAGAAGGCTAGGAAGCCACCCTGTTCTCACAGTCTAGTGGGGGTAGCAGGGGAGGACAGAAGAGGGGGCTTAGGGTGTATAACCAGCCAGTTATGGTACAATGAGTATGGGAGGGAAGGCTCTGAAACTGTGGGCACCCCCAAGGGTTCCAGCCCCAGAGAGCCTTCCTCGAGGGCCTGGTAAAAACCTGTGAAGCCTAAACACTTGGAGAGGGCATCTCCAGAGACATGGGGTGGCCCCTGGAGGGGCAGTGGCCCCCGTTCTAAGGGGGAGCGGCTCGAGCCACTGTCTGTGGGATCAGAGTACTGCTAGGGTTTGTGTGTGGATTACGTGCACACGCGCGGCCCTTGTTCATCTGAGTGGCCATCACTTCTGTCCTGGAGTTTGGTTTTCTAATTGGTGTGAGGAGAGCCTGTGTCTGTGAACTTGTGCTCCCCACCCCCCCGGCCCCCCCAAACCCAGTGGCTCAGACCACTTTGGTCCCCGGGTATGACTGCAGCTTTGCACACACCCTGATGCTGAGCCTCAACCTGACAGTAAGGAAATCATTTGTGGCATCAGCTGGAAACCGTCTGGCTGCCCTTCTCCCCTGCTCCCCCCATTTTTATTAAAACTTTTCTTTGCAAATCCAGTTCTTTCTATCCAAGAATTTGTTTGTTGGAAAACAAATACTCCATTTCCCAGAGATAAAAACCAAAAATGTCCATCTTGTGGAAAACTGCATCACATTAGGTCAAGGGGGACTTCTCAGGATGGTGAAAGCAGTCTGGCCTGGTCTCCCGGCCCACACTACCATGGTTGCACCCAGTGCAGGAGCTGGGGAGAAGTTGGGGGGTCAGGCCTGAGGTGGTCCCATGAGGCTGGACCTCCCCCAGGAGCTTCAGGTTTGACCCTGAACCTTTTGGGGAAGTCCCTGCAGAGGCTGGGCAGGAGAAGCAGCCCCTCTCACGCTCCCATCCGGAGGCCCTGCCCACCCTCTGCCCCGTCTCAGGAAAACAGACACCTGCTGTCTTTGCGGAGGTTTCCCAGGCTTGGAGAAAACCCTCTGGGCTGTCACACGCTCACTGAGTACATGGCTTACTGGGAAGTCTGCTGTTCAGGTGACAGCGTTCAGTGTCCCTTGGTCTGAGAGACCAGCCTTGGTTCCCCTCTTTCTCTCAGCCCCTTGCTCAATCCCCTACTTCTAAAACGCATCCCTGCACCACCACTTCTCTTCACCGCGTCACCAGCACTCTGGTCCAGGCCCCCATCGCTCCTGCCCGGACACCTCAAGCCCTTCCTAACCAAGCTACCCTCCAGCCTCCCCGACTCCAGGCCACTCTCCTCACAGCTGCCTGAGCCATCCTGTGACGGGGGACCCTCCTGACCAAAGGCCCGTCTGGATCATCACAGTGGATGAGTGTGGTACAGCTTGATTCTCCAGAACAGCTGCAGACCTCAGAAGCCTGGGCAGGAATTCCAGAAGGAATTGCACAGGAAGTATCACCTCCCTCCCCTGGAAGCTGCGGGTGAAGGGAGGAAACCACGGGAAACAGAGCGAGGCCAGGGTGGCTATACTAGACAGAGGACTTCTTGGGCTGGGGAGTGTTCCCAGAAAAGAAGCCACCACTGTCTGGGTGGTCACCTGGAGGCCTCGAGGTCCCTGGGGCTCAGGAAGAAGGAAGACTGGCCCCAGCATGACCTCGGGCTCCTTTGCTAAGCTGCAGGCCAGGCCAGGGGCCCTCTCAGAAGCCCAGCTGTTCTTTGTCACGAGTCACTTTGTGCTGTGGTCTGTCCAGCTGGTATCCCACAGACTGTCCTCACTGTCCTGTCCCTCACTCTGGCCCTTCCTGTCCCCCTCGTCCTCACCTTAGCCCTCTCCCCCATGCTGGCCCCTCCCTCCCCTACCCCCTCCCTGACTCGGCCCCAGTCAGTGGCTCCCCTTTCTTTCTCGAAAAAGTCCATCTCGTGTTCCTGGGACACCCCTCCCATCTCTCAAAAGACCTTTCTCATCTCTCACTCTTGCCAACACTAATGTCCCCTCCCACCCTGGATCCCCTCCCAGGGTGGTCTTCATTCCCTGTGATTTTCCTGTCTCTGGTGGTCCCTCCTCGATCCAGGACTTCCCTCCACTCTCCATTCAGTATCCCCTGCCTGGTACCATCGCACTGCCTGGAAGAGGAGGGCTCAAGCACCCCTGGGGCATCTCTTGGCTTCCTCGGGTGTCAGCACCCTGACCTGGGACTAGTGTCCTTACTCTCTGGGATGCCTTCCTCTGCAGGTCCCAAGACTCCCAAGGCGACCAGATTCAGTGTCCTCAGTCCTCCTCCTCCTGGCCCTACCAACCACATCGCCCTGCTTGAGATCCTCTCTTCCCTCAGTGCTTCTCTCCTGGGTTTTTTCTTCCTCTTACCTTCTACACAGACTTCTTTCTCCCCCATCCCCCCAAATGTGAGGGCTTCCTGAGGCTCCTACCCCCAGTCTTCATTCTCCATCATGTCCCTAAGGTGTTCCATCTATGCTCAGATTCCTGCTCTGTGCCCAGCACCTCCACACCTGGGGCTCTGGTCCAGGCCTTTTTGAATATCTCTTCCTGGACATCCCCACCTGGATGTCACACAGCTACCTCAAACCCAACACAGACAACACAAAACTCATCCTCTCCATTTTCAGTCCTCCATCAGGGCCTCCCCAGGGAGCTACCTTCACTCCTTCTGCTGTGGTTCTTACTGAGTCATCCAGGGGCAGAATTTTGGGTCCCTCTGACAAGCTCTCTCCGACAAGCTCTCTCCAGCCCCCGATCCTCCTGAGAGTCTTGCCTGTAGACCAACCTCTCCTATGCCCTCTGCTCCCTCCCCCAGTGTTTGGCAATAACAACTTGTTTGGGTCTCCTGTTCCCATTTTCTTCCCAGTGCTACCCTGGTTACCAGAGTTACCTTCTTTTTCCTTTTTTGAAAATCACTCAAGCATTCTGAAAAACTGGTATGAGAAATGTTTTCCTTCAACAAGTATGGATGCATAGCTTCACGTGAACATCAAAGACGTGTATTTTGGAGTCTGTTAACATTGTAAGCTCCCTAAGCAATGAAGGACCAGTCCACCCTCTCCTCTGCAACTTCTTCCAGCACTTAGGACTTATGAAATATAATGAGTTCTTGGAGCAAAGAGTAATTTTACTGACCAAATAAAGGTAATCGTCCCACTTCCCACTGAGAAATATACACATATGGAATTCATTATTCCAAGAGTTCCTACTGGCAGAAAAAAAATCTAAATGTATTCAAAAGCCCTGGAGAAAGGTATGCCGGAGACAAGGTTGTTTTCTAAGACACACACTCCTGAAAAAAAAAGAGAGAGAAGGATGGACTTAATCCTTAATGCTGATCTACAGGGTGAGATGTCCGTGGGTAGGAAGTTTATACATGAGACCAACTGATGGGGTGCCTTTCCCACAGCATAGCATAGTGCTGGCTCATATGTTTATGCATTCACTCAACCTGTATTTAAGCATGTACATGATCCAGCTAGAGTTCGTGGAGTTGCTTTTCTAGTGGTGATAACAACTTCAGCCCAACAACCCTGACCTCTGGACCCAGACCTGAGACCACAAGGCGCCTACTGGGGTTGGGCTGCTGCCTGTGGCCGTGAGCCACTAAGGAAATGACCCATGACCTAAACATCATAGACTCCCTGCTCTAATTCGCCAGCACAAACATCACTTAGAATGTCATTCTGAAGAGCTGACACTGTTGGCTGACCTACCATGGAAGGGAGGCATCAGCAACTACCACGGTGACTTCATGACAAATGTCTTCCCTCCTTCTTGCCCCAAGAATTAGGTTCCTTGATTTATTTTCAAAAATATGCAGCAAAGTTAGAAAGTGCACAGTATCTTTGTTACAAATATACTTTCTCATCTAGGCACAGAATACCAGGAAGCAGCCTTGAAATTATTTTCCAAGATCTAAGGAAAATATATTTTTGTGCAAGTGTACTTGCTACAGTAAGCATTTGATTAACTTCCTGTTGTCTGGGAGGAAATGCCAAGTGTGTATATAGGAGTAGAGTATAGTGTTGTGTTAATTAATCTTTAACAATAAGAGGGAGAAACAAATATTTTGAAGTCTAATGTTGCCTCTTCCTACCTTCCATGTCTCTTAACCTCTCTTTAATATTTTTCTTCATTTTAAATTTCTGTACTGCATTCTGGGTAGCTTTTTGTAACCTAGCTTCTGATTCACCAATTCTTATTTTTTTTTTTTTTCAGTTGTGGTTCTTCTGCTCTTTAATGGAATTTGGGTTTTAATGTTCAGTGTCTGTATTTTTCATTTCTAAAAGCTCTCTTTTTTTCTTGTAAAAATATATCTCCTTTTACCTAAGTAGTTGCTTATGTTTTTCATTGCACCTTTTGTTTCTTTAATTATTGTACACATTCCTTTTTAATAATCTGGATCTATTAATTCCATTTCTTGAAGTTCTTAGAAATTTGAAGCTGTTCATGCTTTTGCTGACTTTCATTTGCAGTGTATTCTTTTCGCATGTGGTCCATAAATTTGGATTGTGACCTCATGTTCTGCCTGGCCTTATTTGTCAAAATCTCATGAGACAGTAAGACATGAATAAGAAATAATACAGGGACCACAATACGGGCACTAGTCCCCTCCACCAGGAAGCCTACACAACCCACTGAACCAACCTTAGCCACTGGAGACAGACATCAAAAACAGCGGGTACTACGAACCTGCAGCCGGCAAAAAGGAGACCCCAAACACAGTAAGATAAGCAAAATGAGAAGACAGAAAAACACACAGCAGATAAAGGGGCAAGATAAAAATGCACCAGACCTAACAAATGAAGAGGAAATAGGCAGTCGACCTGAAAAAGAATTCAGAATAATGATAGTAAGGATGATCCGAAATCTTGGAAACAGAATAGACAAAATGCAATTAACAATTAACAAGGACCTAGAAGAAATAAAGATGAAACAAGCAACAATGAACAACACAATAAATGAAATTAAAAGTACTCTAGATGGGATCAATAGCAGAATAACTGAGGCAGAAGAACGGATAAGTGACCTGGAAGATAAAATAGTGGAAATAACTACTGCAGAGCAGAATAAAGAAAAAAGAATGAAAAGAACTGAGGACAGTCTCAGAGACCTCTGGGACAACATTAAACGCACCAACATTCGAATTATAGGGGTTCCAGAAGAAGAAGAGAAAAAGAAAGGGACTGAGAAAATATTTGAAGAGATTATAGTTGAAAACTTCCCTAATATGGGAAAGGAAATAGTTAATCAACTCCAGGAAGCACAGAGAGTCCCATACAGGATAAAGACAAGGAGAAATACACCAAGACACATATTAATCAAGCCGTCAAAAATTAAATACAAAGAAAGCGTATTAAAAGCAGCAAGGGAAAAACAACAAATAACACACAAGGGAATCCCCATAAGGTTAACAGCTGATCTCTCAGCAGAAACCCTACAAGCCAGAAGCGGGTGGCAGGACATACTGAAAGTGATGAAGAAGAAAAACCTGCAACAAAAACTACTCTACCCAGCAAGGATCTCATTCAGATTTGATGGAGAAATTAAAACCTTTACAGATAAGCAAAAGCTTAGAGAGTTCACCACCACCAAACCACCTTTACAACAAATGCTAAAGGAACTTCTCTAGACAAGAAACACAAGAGAAGGAAAAGACCTATAATAACGAACCCAAAACAATTTAGAAAATGGGAATAGGAACATACATATCGATAATTACCTTAAATGTAAATGGACTAAATGCTCCCACCAAAACACACAGATTGGCTGAATGGATACAAAAACAAGACCCTTATATATTCTGTCTACAAGAGACCCACTTCAGATCTAGAGACACATACAGACTGAAAGTAAGGGGATGGAAAAAGATATTCCTTGCAAATGGAAACCAAAAGAAAGCTGGAGTAGCAATTCTCATATCAGACAAAATAGATTTTAAAATAAAGACTATTAGAAGAGACAAAGAAGGACACTACATAATGATCAAGGGATCGATCCAAGAAGAAGATATAGCAATTGTAAATATTTATGCACCCAACATAGGAGCACCTCAATACATAAGGCAAATGCTAACAGCCATAAAAGGGGAAATCAACAGTAACACATTCATAGCAGGGGACTTTAACACCCTACTTTCACCCATGGACAGATCATCCAAAATGAAAATACATAAGGAAACACAAGCTTTAAATGATACATTAAACAAGACGGACTTAATTGATATTTATAGGACACTCCATCCAAAAACAACAGAATACACATTTTTCTCAAGTGCCCATGGAACATTCTCCAGGATAGATCATATCTTGGGTCACAAATCAAGCCTTGGTAAATTTAAGAAAACTGAAATTGTATCAAGTATCTTTTCTGACCACAACGCCATGAGACTAGATATCAATTACAAGAAAAGATCTATAAAAAATACAAACACATGGAGGCTAAACAATACACTATTTAATAATGAAGTCATCACTGAAGAAATCAAAGAGGAAATAAAAAAATACCTAGAAACAAATGACAATGGAGACACAACGACCCAAAACCTATGGGATGCAGCAAAAGCAGTTCTAAGGGGGAAGTTTATAGCAATATAAGCCCACCTTAAGAAGCAGGAAACATCTCAAATAAACAACCTAACCTTGCACCTCAAACAATTAGAGAAAGAAGAACAAAAAAACCCCAAAGCTAGCAGAAGGAAAGAAATCATAAAAATCAGATCAGAAATCAATGAAAAAGAAATGAAGAAAACGATAGCAAAGATCAATAAAACTAAAAGCTGGTTCTTTGAGAAGATAAACAAAATAGATAAACCACTAGCCAACTCATTAAGAAAAAAAGGGAGAAGACTCAAATCAATAGAATTAGAAATGAAAAAGGAGAAGTAACAACTGACACTGCAGATATAAAAAAGATCATGAGAGGGCTTCCCTGGTGGCGCAGTGGTTGAGAGTCCGCCTGCCGATGCAGGGGACACGGGTTCGTGCCCCGGTCTGGGAGGATCCCACATGCCGCGGAGCAGCTGGGCCCGTGAGCCATGGCCGCTGAGCCTGCGCGTCCGGAGCCTGTCCTCCGCAACGGGAGAGGCCACAACAGTGAGAGGCCCGCGTAACGCATAAAAAAAAAAAAAAAAAAAAAAAAGATCATGAGAGATTACTACAAGCAACTCTATGCCAATAAAATGGACAATCTGGAAGAAATGGACAAATTCTTAGAAATGCACAACCTGCCAAGACTGAATCAGGAAGAAATAGAAAATATGAACAGACCAATCACAAGCACTGAAATTGAAACTGTGATTAAAAATCTTCCAACAAACAAAAACCCAGGACCAGATGGCTTCACAGGCGAATTCTATCAAACATTTAGAGAAGAGCTAACACCTATCTTTCTCAAACTCTTCCAAAATATAGCAGAGGGAAGAACACTCCCAAATTCATTCTACGAGGCCACCATCACCTTGATACCAAAACCAGACAAGGATGTCACAAAGAAAGAAAACTACAGGCCAATATCACTGATGAACATAGATGCAAAAATCCTCAACAAAATACTGGCAAACAGAATCCAACAGCACAATAAAAGGATCATACACCACGATCAAGTGGGGTTTATTCCAGGAATGCAAGGATTCTTCAATATACGTAAATCTATCAATGTGATAAACCATATTAACAAATTGAAGGAGAAAAACCATATGATCATCTCAATAGATGCAGAGAAAGCTTTCGACAAAATTCAACACCCATTTATGATAAAAACCCTGCAGAAAGTAGGCATAGAGGGAACTTTCCTCAACATAATAAAGGCCATATATGACAAGCCCACAGCCAACATCATCCTCAATGGTGAAAAACTGAAAGCATTTCCACTAAGATCAGGAACAAGACAAGGTTGCCCACTCTCACCACTCTTATTCAACATAGTTTTGGAAGTTTTAGCCACAGCAATCAGAGAAGAAAAGGAAATAAAAGGAATCCAAATCGGAAAAGAAGAAGTAAAGCTGTCACTGTTTGCAGATGACATGATACTATACACAGAGAATCCTAAAGATGCTACCAGAAAACTACTAGAGCTAATCAATGAATTTGGTAAAGTAGCAGGATACAAAATTAATGCACAGAAATCTCTGGCATTCCTATATACTAATGATGAAAAATCTGGAAGGGAAATCAAGAAAACACTCCCATTTACCATTGCAACAAAAAGAATAAAATATCTAGGAATAAACCTACCTAAGGAGACAAAAGACCTGTATGCAGAAAATTATAAGACACTGATGAAAGAAATTAAAGATGATACAAATAGATGGAGAGATATACCATGTTCTTGGATTGGAAATATCAACATTGTGAAAATGACTCTACTACCCAAAGCAATCTATAGATTCAATGCAATCCCTATCAAACTACCACTGGCATTTTTCATAGAACTAGAACAAAAAATTTCGCAGTTTGTATGGAAACACAAAAGACCCCGAATAGCCAAAGCAATCTTGAGAACGAAAAATGGAGCTGGAGGAATAAGGCTCCGTGACTTCAGACTATACTACAAAGCCACAGTAATCAAGACAGTATGGTACTGGCACAAAAACAGAAAGATAGATCAATGGAACAGGATAGAAAGACCAAAGATAAACCCACGCACATATGGACACCTTATCTTTGATAAAGGTGGCAGGAATGTACAGTGGAGAAAGGACAACCTCTTCAATAAATGGTGCTGGGAAAACTGGACAGGTACATGTAAAAGTATGAGATTAGATCACTCCCTAACACCATACACAAAAATAAGCTCAAAATGGATTAAAGACCTAAATGTAAGGCCAGAAACTATCAAACTCTTAGAGGAAAACACAGGCAGAACACTCTATGACATAAATCACAGCAAGATCCTTTCTGACCCACCTCCTAGAGTAATGGAAATAAAAACAACAATAAACAAATGGGTCCTAATGAAACTTCAAAGCTTTTGCACAGCAAAGGAAACCATAACAAGACCAAAAGACAACCCTCAGAATGGGAGAAAATATTTGCAAATGAAACAAGATAAAGGATTAATCTCCAAAATTTACAAGCAGCTCATGCAGCTCAATAACAAAGAAACAAACAACCCAATCCAAAAATGGGCAGAAGACCTAAATAGACATTTCTCCAAAGAAGACATACAGAATGCCAACAAACACATGAAAGAATGCTCTACATCATTAATCATTAGAGAAATGCAAATCAAAACTACAATGAGATATCATCTCACACCAGTGAGAATGGCCATCATCAAAAAATCTAGAAACAATAAATGCTGGAGAGGATGTGGAGAAAAGAGAACACTCTTGCACTGCTGGTGGGAATGTGAATTGGTTCAGCCACTATGGAGAACAGTATGGAGGTTCCTTAAAAAACTACAAATAGAATTACCATATGACCCAGCAATCGCAGTACTGGGCATATACCCTGAGAAAACCAAAATTCAAAGAGTCATGTACCAAAATGTTCATTGCAGCTCTATTTACAATAGCCCAGAGATGGAAACAACCTAAGTGCCCATCATCGGATGAATGGATAAAGAAGATGTGGCACATATATACAATGGAATATTACTCAGCCTTTAAAAGAAACGAAATTGAGCTATTTGTAATGAGATGGATAGACCTAGAGTCTGTCATACAGAGTGAAGTAAGTCAGAAAGAAAAAGACAAATACCGTATGCTAACACATATATATGGAATTTAAGAAAAAAAATGTCATGAAGAACCTAGGGGTAAGACAGGAATAAAGATATAGACCTACTGGAGAACGGACTTGAGGATATGGGGAGGGGGAAGGGTGAGCTGTGACAGGGCGAGAGAGAGTCATGGACATATACACACTAACAAACGTAGTAAAGTGGATAGCTAGTGGGCAGCAGCCGCATGGCACAGGGATATTGGCTTGGTGCTTTGTGGCAGCCTGGAGGGGTGGATAGGGAGGGTGGGAGGGAGGGAGACGCAGGAAGGAAGACATATGGGAACATATGTATATGTATAACTGATTCACTTTGTTATGGGGCAGAAACTAACACACCATTGTAAAGCAATTATACCCCAATAAAGATGTTAAAAAAATAAAATAAAATAAAAAAAGAAATAATACAGGGAGGGGGGCAGGTGGTGGTTCAGGAAGGATGACAAAAATTGTAATTATTTCCAGATTATTTCATTATGTACCTAGAAAATGCAGGAGACTCAACTGACAATTAAAACTAATAAAGCTATCAGACAAACTATTGGAACTAATAAAAAAGCAAAAGCAACAAAAAACAAAGGAAAGAGGCCTAGTAAAGAATAACTTACTAAAACCATTAGCATTCCAAGAAGCCAACAATACCCAATAAGTTTACCTGATTTTTTTTAAAAGATTTTATAAAAAATAACTTTAAAAACAACTATATAATATGCTTAGGGTTAAACAGGTCAAAAAATGTGCAAGACTTATAAAAACCTATCAAACATTACTGAAGTTATTGAACTTTTTAAAAAGGAACCCTGAATTAATGGAGATGTCAAACATGTTCCTGGATACAGAGATGCGAAATTATAAACATGTCAGCGCGTCAGGAGACTGTGCTCCACAACGGGAGAGGCCACAACAGTGAGAGGCCCGCGTACCGCAAAAAACAAGAAAAGCAAAAAACAGATGAGCAGTGTAAGCAGAGGAAGAAATGCTAGAGATCAGAAGCATGACAGAAATGAAGAATTCCTTTGATGAGCTTATTAGTAGACAGGAACAGCTGAGGAAAGAATCTGAGCTAGAAGATATCTCAATACAAACCTCCAAAACTGAAAAGCAGATAGAAGAAAGACAAAACAAACAATCAAAAAAGAGCAGAATATTCAAGGTCTGTGAGACAACACAAAATGTGTAGCGTACATGTAATGGGAGTACCAGAAGGAGAAGAAAGAAAGGAACATAGAAATGCTTGAGACAGTAATTACTGGAAAATTTCCTAAGTTAGTGTCAGACAAGCCACAGATCTAGGAAGGAGCTCAGAGAACATCAAGCAGGATAAATGCCAAAAAAGGAAGAAGGAAATAAAGGAAGGAAGGGAGGGAGGAAGGAAGGAGGGAGGGAAGGAAGAGAGGAAGGGAGGGAGGGAGGAAGGGAAGGAAAGCAGGAAGGAAGGAGGGAAGAAAGACTAGGCATATCATTTTCAATCTACAGCAAATCAAAAATAAAAGAATTCTGAAAGAAGCCAGAGGGAAAAAACACCTTACCTACAGAGGAACAAAGGTAAGAATTAACATCTGACTTCACCTGACAAAACATGCAAACAAGAAGACTGTGGAGTGAAATTAAGATGTAGGGATAAAAAATACTCACCAACCTAGGATTCTTTATGCTGCAAAATTTCCTTCATAAGTGAAAGTGAAATAAAGACTTTCTCTGACAAACAAAAATTGAGGGAATTTGTTGCCAGTAGACTTTTTTTTTTACAGGAAATGTTAAAGGAAGTTCTCTAGAAGGAAGGAAAATAATATAAGTTGGGAACTTGGATCTATACAAAGGAAGAATGTTGAAAAAGTAGTAAGTGAATGTAAAATAAAATGAACTTAGCAGGCTTATTCTAAAATTTATCTGGAAAAAAAATGTTCAAGAATAGATGAGAATATTTTGAAAAACATAGACAATGATGGTGATTGGTAGTAGTGATGATGGTTGGGGGGGGTGTAGATTATTAAGGATTTGAAAAATGTATCACTGGAACAGAATAGAGAGGCCAGAATTGGGCACATTTACATGTGAATATGGGGGAATGATTTTTATTTTTATGAATTTTTTTTTTTTTAATTTTTGGCTGGTTGGGTCTTCGTTGTTATACGTGGGCTTTCTCTAGTTGTGGCTAGTGGGGGCTACTCTTTGTTGTGGTGCACAGGCTTCTCATTGCGATGGCTTCTCTTGTTGAGGAGCATGGGCTCTAGGTGTGAAGGCTTCAGTAGTTGTGGCACATGGGCTCAGTAGTTATGGCTCATGGGCTCTAGAGCGCAGCCTCAGTAGCTGTGGCACACAGACTTAGTTGCTCCGTGGCACGTGGGATCTTCCTGGGCCAGGGCTTGAACCTGTGTCCCCTGCACTGGCAGGTGGATTCTTAACCACTGCACCACTAGGGAAGTCCCTGGGGGAATGATTTAAACCATATTTTCTTAAGATAAGGAAACTATTCAAATGCTGGTTTTGAAAAATTATCTATTTGGAGAAAAATTAAATTAGAAAGTCATCTTACAACCTTCTCAAACATTAATATTAAACAACCTTATGCTACAAATTTAAATGTGTTAAAAATACAATAGAAAAAAATTAATTTTCAGACTATATAAAACAATAAATAAAAGATAAACAACCTGATATGAAAAAACTAGACAAAGGATATGAATGTAAAATTTACAGAGGCGAACATAAATATGTTCAACGAACACAAGAAAGAGGTCACCTCCTCTGAAGTCAGGGAGATGCAGTGCAATGCAGCAAGAGGATCTTTTCTTTCTTTTTTTTTTTTGCGGTACACGGGCCTCTCACTGTTGTGGCCTCTCCCGTTGCGGAGCACAGGCTCCGGACGCACAGGCTCAGCGGCCATGGCTCACGGGCCCAGCCGCTCCGTGGCACGTGGGATCTTCCCGCACCGGGGCACGAACCCGTGTCGCCTGCATCGGCAGGCGGACTCTCAACCACTGCACCACCAGGGAAGCCCAAATCTTTTCTTTTTAATAACATGTATCAAGAATTAAACTCACTTTTAATATCAAGTGTTGATGGTGAAGGAATTTGGTACCTTCACATACTGTTGGTAGACCTGAAACTTAGTAGGGCATTATTTATAACTGTAGCAAAAATAGACACAAACTTATCAACAAGAGGCAGGTGAAGTATGGATACTGCCTAGTAATTAAAGTAAATCTGGAGGAACTGACCTGGGAGAACATCTTTTTTGTTAAATGCAAAAAACGAAGTTGCAAAACACTATGTACAGTAAGATGAACTTTATGAAAAAAATAAACTACAAGCAGGACTCTATAAAGGTGTAGAGAGAAGTCTGGAAGAGTACATGCCAAGCACCCAAGGAGTGAGAAGAGAGTAACAGTTACTGAGTGTTTGCTTTGTGGTATGAGATTCTTTACATGATTCTTTACAGATTCTTTACATGTACTAGCTCTAAACTTCCCAGCAATTCTGAGGGTATAAAACCCTGGAGACTCTTAAATCTAAAGATTTGTATCTTTCTGTAGTTCAAGGACATTTTCTGAAATTATGTATTTGATTGTGTACTCCCCAGAAGTCTGTTTTCCCTTTCTATAACTCTTCCTGCATTGATTCTCTAGATCTTTTAATTTTTCTCTCATGTTTCTCACCTCTTCATCTTTTTGTTCTATGTTTTAGGTCTCAGTGGTTATCAAACTTGAGGTACACCCCAATCTCCTGGAAGGCTTGTGAAAATACAGATTGCTGGGTCCCACCCCCAGTTTCTGATTTAGTAAGTCTGGACTGGAACCCAGAAACTTTCATGTTAAAAAGTTCCCTGGTGATACTGATGCTGGTGGCTGGTTATCACATTTTGAGAACTACTGTTCTCAGGTATTTCTTTCACTTTGCATTTTTTTAGTTTGACAATTACATTTTTAATTTTCATGGACATTTTTATTGTTTTCAAATTTTGGATGATTTTTTCCTTTGTCTATGGAAGAAAAACCCCCTAAAACCTCACTGAGGATACTAAGTAGATTTTTTTAAATGTTATTTCCTATTCCCCACACTATCCCCATTTCTCCTGGGTTCATAGCTCTGTTTGTTTATCTTGGTTCTTTTTTATGGGTTGTTGGTTTTACTCAAAGGTCTGGGGATCCTTGGCTATCCATTTATATCTGTGAATGAAGGATTTGTGTTTTAATATAGGTGGCTCTTACTGGTCTTCTCTACCAGCATAGGATCTAGTTTTTTAACAGCCCTCTCCTTCAAGTTGACTGGCAAGATTCCATTTAGAGGTCATGACCAGGACTACTTCTCTCCCAGCCCCCCCAAAAATGGGGAAGTCTTTTCTTGGGATGGCAGCACTGGCACGAGGAACCCCAGGCTTCCCCCCAAATCCTGTTTCTTTTATAGGGCACCCTCTGGTTAGGCCTGGGTGGGTGCCATCTTGGCCTACTGTTGTGCTGACTCAAGACAGAGGCAAGCATAGGGTGGATGTTCTCTCGGACACAATTCTTTCCAGGTGGGCCTAAGACTCGCCATGATTTCTCCTCCCCACTGTCTCCTGCCCTCTGTGCCTGTACCTTCTGACAACAGAGTCTTCCCAGGTGCCCGTGAGCAGTGGTTCTTACTTTCTAGGCATCTACCTCTGTGGCTGCTTCCTCTGCTCTGCCCATCAGAATGGTCCCATCTGATTTTCTTCAAATTCTTCTGGTGGCCCCCTCTCCCGTTCTTAGTGCTGTACTTTTTATTTCCTTTTGCCATTTTTTAAACTAGTGTAAGCAATGTTAAAATGGGACTCTTCAGTTTGTCTGAGTCACCGATGTGATAGACAATCAGATTCCACCAAGTCTGAGACAGACCACCACATGCAGAACTTATAAAGAAAATGTCCAAGGAATGTTCCATTTCAAGAATACAAGGGAAGAGCAAGGAAGAAGAAATTGTGAGAAGTTCTTTGGAGACAGTCTTATTCTAAATCCGCCCCCCCCCCGCCCCCGCCTGCCTATAGGCCACCCACAGAAGGGCTGGGCCACAGTGAACAAGAGGGAGAACAGGGAGCACGGAGAGAGAAACTGACCAGCCTCCTAACCCTGCTCCCTCCTCTTTCCTCCGCTGCTGTGTAGGAGATTGGGTAGAGCTGGCCTCACTCCCTTTGCCCCCTACACTCTCACAAGAAGCCTGTGAGTCTGGGTAGCTGCTCTGTCTCTGGTCCTCACTCTCCTTTCTCTCCTACCCTGCCTCTTCCCTCTTCCTGCTTTCATTCCTCACCTGCCTCTCCCCTCTCTCATTTATTGCCAATAATACCAACCTCACATTGCTAAGTTCTTACCGCCACTTATCAAGGATTATTACACTCCTCCCTTCTGCTCTCTTTCTGTTTATTCAACAAACACCACTGCAGACTGTGGTGGTGGATCTTAGAGGACAATAAGAACACACAAGCACAAACAGTGCTATCAATCTCCAAGAGAGGGCAATGTGAGGGACGGGCCCCAAATTCAGCCGGAGGTGTCAGGAAGGCTTCCCAGGAGCCAAGTCTTGAGGAAGAGTAGAGCTGGCCAGGAGAAGCGGATTTGGGAGGAGTCTTCCTGGCCAGAAAGAGCATCGTATGCAGAGTTCTAGAGACACACCAGAGGGTCACACATTCAGGAAGTGACATGCTCTGCCACTTTATTCCCCTTATTGTACACCTCAACCCTGAGAGGTAAGCAGTGCAGTGTAAAATACCTCTATTTTACAGATCAGGAAACTGAGGCTCAGAGAATCCATTCCACAAGCACTTCCAGACCAGCAATGTTTGCCAGGCAGTGCAGGAGAAGCTGACAGTGAAGAGAGAAGGATTTGATTGTTGCATTGGGCTAGTCATATTAACTATAGGATTCTTGAGACTGGAAGATTTTTATTATTCAAGAGTGATCAGAAAGCCATGGAACCTGCTGGAAATTTTACAAGGGGCAGGAATAAAGGTATTTTCTGCTTATACTCCCTGTAGTCCCACTTGTTCAAAGTACCCATGTTTCTACATGCTGTCCATTTTTTTTCCCATTAAAGCCCCCAGTGTATTAATCATAGTTATTTTAAATTCCTAGTCTGATAATTCCAAAATCTCTGCCATATTTTGAGTCTGGTTCTGATACTTTGTCTCTTCAGATTGGGTGTTTTGATGTTTGTTTGTTGTTGTTTTTTGCCGTTTAGCCTGCCTTGGAATTTTTTGTTGAAAGCTGGACATGATATATTGAGTAAAATGAACCAATAAGGCATTAGTGTGAGGTTTTATATTTATCCGTCTAGGAATTAGGATGTGTTTACTACTTGCTGTAGCTGTGGTGTTGGAGGCTAAAATTTCTTTTAGTGTTCTTGTTTTTGTCTGCCCTGTTGTCATTAAGTTTCCTGAGAGACTCCTTCTTAAATAGGACCTGAGGTTTGCAACCTTTTAGCTATAAGTAATCCCCTGTTGTTGTACAGGAGTTCGGTAGACGTGGAGGTGAGGTGTGGGGAAGGGGACGCACTCTATGGTACTGTGATTGGATCTCAGTCTTTTAGTAGGCCTGTGTCCCTGAGCATAATAAGTGCTTCTCAGCTCCCTCACCCCTCAAGTGAGACAGGAAGGCTATAGGGGACTGGAGTTGAATATTTTCCTTTCCTCAGGTTGTTAGCCTTGGGCAAAACTCAAGTCAGTCAGGCTATGGTAAAATAGTTTCTCTTGAGGGCAGGCAATGTTACGGAGAACAGAGAGCTCTGGGCATATTCTAAATTGGTTACTCTCTCCCTCATCTGCCAGAAGCAAAAGGGGAACCTTCTCCAATCTTCACATGAGACGCAGAGGGGCTCCTGGAAGTAAAAAAAGTGTTGGGAATCCCCACGACTGTCCCCTCCAGAGTTTTTTGCTCTCAAGCTTGTCTATGCTGAGCTTCCAGCAATTTGTCAATTATAGTTTGTGTTCCTATCAGTACTGGCTCCAGCTGCAAGCTTCTGGTCCTGGGATTCTCCTGGTAAGATATGGTTCTCTGTATTCATCTGTTTCTCTAGTTTTCAGGGAAACAGGTTGCCCTATGATGTCAATTCTCTGTGGATCTAAAAAGAGTTGTTGATTTCCAGTTCGTTTAGCTTTTTTCTTGTGCGAGAATGAGGGTGATGACTTCTAAACTCTCTACATAATATTCCAAAGTGCAAATAACCCAAATGTCCATCATATGATGACTGGATAGACAAAATGTGGTATATCCATACAACAAAATATTATTCAGCTATAAAAAGGAATGCAATACTGATATATGCTACAACAAGTATGAACCATGAAAACATTGTGCTAAGTGACAGAAGCCAGTCACAGAAGACCACATGTTATATGATTTCATTTATATGAAATGTCCAGAATAGGTAAATATGTAGAGACTATAAATGTTAGGGTTTATTTCGGACTCTCAAGTCTATTCCATTGTTCCATATGCCTATCCTTATGCCAGCATCACACTGTCTTGATTACTGTAGCTTTGTAGTAAGTTTTGGAATCAGAAAGTTTAAGTCCTCCAACTTTGTTCTTTTTTGAGATTGTTTTGGATATTCTGGGTCCCTTATATTTCCACATGAATTTTAGGACCAGCTTGTCATTTCTGAAAAAAAAAGAAAGAAAAAACCCCGGCTAGGATTTTGATTAGGATTACATTGAATCTGTAGGTCAATTAGGGAATATTGCCATCTGAACAGTAAGTCTTCCAATCCATGAACATGGGATGACTTTCCAAAGCTTCTTTAATTTCTTTCAACAATGTTTTGTAGTTTTCTGTGTACAAGTCTTGCACTTATTTTGTCAAATTTATTCTTACGTATCTTTATTCCTAAGTATTTATTCTTTCTGATGGTATTGTATATTGAATTGTTTTCTTAATTTCATTTTCAGATTGTTTATTGCAAGTATATAGAAATACAGTTGATTCTTATATGTTGACATTGTATCCAGTAACCTTGCTGAAGGACTATAATTGATTTTTTATATTGAATTTGTACCCAGCAAATGCACTAAACTCTCTTATTAATTCTAATACCTTATATTGTTGTGCAACCATCACAACAACACAATACAAAATGTATTGATGGACCTCACAGTCTTTAATCTGTTATGTGGCAAACTAATTGATTGATTGATTTTCTAATAATATACCAGTCTTGTATTACTTGAATGATGCAACTTGATGATGATGTAGCATTCTTTTTATATCTTGCTGTACAATATCTGATATAATAGCATTTTTTAAAATGATTTTTAAAATCTATGTTCATGAGTGATAATAGTTTCTAATTTTCTGTTCTTATATTTTCTTTGTCAGATTATGGAATCAGGGTTTTGATGCCAACTCCCAAAAGGAAAAATGGATTGGGGATATTCCTTCTTTTCTATTCCCTGGGAGAGTTCACGTATGGTTGCAATTATTTATTTCTTGATTAATTGTGGACACTGTTGAAGTGACTTGGATCTGGAATTCTCTTTGTGACCAGATCTTTGACTACTGATTCAATTTCTTTGGAAGCCTATGAATATTTAGTTTTCTATCGTCCTTGAGTTATATTTTCCCTAGCAACTTCCCTATAAATTTCAAATGTATACATAATATTTACAAAATTATTTTGTTATACTTTTAATGTCCATAGTGTTGGTAGTTATTTCACTTTTTTAATTCATGATATTGGATACTGTGCCTTCTTCTTTTAATGACAGGTTTTATCAGAGTTCAATTTTCAAAATCTTTTCAAATAATAAACTTCTAACTTTGCTGATCCTCTCTATTGCATCTCTATTTCATAAATTCCTTTATTCCTCTGCATTTATTTGGATTTGTTTTGCACTTTCTCTACATTCAAATATTTATTTTAAGTGTTTTTTTCTTTTCTAATATATGCATTACAGCCACTACCTTTTCTTCTAAATATTGCTTCAGCTGTATCACATGAGTTTTTTAAAAATATATTTTTGGCTGCATTGGTTTTTCATTGCTGTGTGTGGGCTTTCTCTAGTTGCAGCGAGCGGGAGCTACTCTTCATTGTGGTGTGTGGGCTTCTCATTGCAGTGACTTCTCTTGTTGTGGAGCATGGGCTGTAGATGTGTGGGCTTCAGTAGCTGTGGCTCGTGGGCTCTAGAGTGCAGACTCAGTAGTTGTGGCACATGGGCTTAGTTGATCTGTGGCATGTGGGATCTTCCTGAACCAGGGATCGAACTGGTGTCCCTTGCATTGGCAGGCAGATTCCCAACGACTGTGCCACTAGGGAAGTCCCTGGATCACATGAATTTTGTTATTTACCATTTTCATTATTATTCAGTTCAAAATACCTTCTGATTTCCATTACGATTCCTTAACCCACTGGTTATTTAAGAGTGTATTCACTAATATCAAAATATACAAAAATTTTCTAGTTATCTTTTTTGTTGTTGTCAATTTCTAGAGTAATGGCATAGTGGTCACAGAACATGCTCTATGTGTTTTCATTCTTTTCAAATTTGTTTTATAGCTTTATGGTAAATTTTTCTAAATGTTCCACATGTGCTTGCAATGGACATGTATCCATAAGTTGTCCGGTACCACAATGTGTCCGTAGGTCAAGTTTCTTAATAGCATTGCTCAAATGACCTCAAAAATATTGCTGATTTTAGTATACTTTTTCTATCAGTTACAGGTATGTTAAATTGGCTAAGCCAGCTTTCTTTTAGTTAATATTTACATGATATATTTCCTTCCTCCTTTTTACTTTAAACCTTTCTGCTTCTTTATAACATATAGCTTGTAAATAACATCACTTTTGTTTTGATTTTATGTAGTTAGATAATTAATTACTAGTATATTTCAATTTAATTCAAATCCATGTGCTTACTGTTTGTCTCATAGGTCTCATACTTTTCTCTCCTTTCTTTTCTTATTTTTGAGTAGGTATATATTTTAATAATTTCATTTCCCCTCAATTAGCTTCTAAGTATACTAAGTATACACTCTATTTTCATTCTTTTAGTATTTACTCAGAAAATTATAACATTCATCTTTGATTTACCAAAGATCAGTATTAGTCAATACCTTTACTTACCTCTTGGGCAAAAAGACCTTAGAACACTTTAACTTCGTGTAATATTTTCCCATTGTTATCAAATACAGTCTGTTCCATTACAATGTTTCTTTAATGATTAGCTCACACATGATTGATAAACAATGATGTCAGCATAACTCAGAAACTCTGCTAGTTTGCATGTGATTTTCTCCAGCATGTTAGTGTTTTGAAGCCATGAGAGGCAAGCTTTCTTATAATTAAAGACAAAGCCTTAGTGTGATGTGAAGACCTTAAAAAAAAAGCTAAAAATTCTGCAGAAGTGCCTAGCTGTAGTGCAAGCAGAGGCTGTTTTAGTGGCTTTAAGACCATCTAACATACTTGGTAACTTTAACCATCTGGGTAGCTGAGAGTGCAAATGAAGAAGCTGCAAAGAAACTACTTCTGTGTAGAAGTAAGCTTTAATTGATGAAGTCTACTCCTGAATTGTAATTTTTTTTTGCAACTTGTTTTTGTTGTTTAACTTATGAAAATTTGACTGTTTTTAGTATATAGTTCTATGAGTTTTGAAACAGGCATAAATTTTTATAACCACTACCATAATCAGAACACTTTTTTTTTTTTTCCTAGCACTTTCAAACTGTTGTTCCACTTCCTTCTGGGCTCTTTGGTTTCTGATAAGAAATCCATAGTCATTTGACTCTTTGTTCTTCTAGAAGAAACGATGCATCGTTTTTTTTATTCTTCCTGCTTTCAAGATTTTTTCCCTTCTCTTTATTTTGCAGCAGTTTAATTATGAAGTGTCTACCATGAATTTCTCTGGGTTTATTATCTTTGGGGTTAATTTAACTTCTTGACTCTATAAGCTTATATTTTTCACCAAATTTGGGAAGTTTTTTAGCCTTTTTTCTTCATGTATTTTTTTTCTACACTACACTTTTTCTCTTCTCCTTCGGCAACTGTGTTGACAAAAAAGTTTGACAGTTTCATATTGTCCCACAGGCTTCTCAGGCTCTGTCCGTTTTTTCCCCCAATCTTTTTCTCTCTGTTGTTTAGATTGGATAATTTCTTCTGATCTATCTTCAGATTCACAACATTTTCCTCTGTCATCTCCATTCTATTACTAAAAGTCCATCCAATGAGGTTTTTGTTTCAGTTATTGTATTAGTTCTAAAATTTACACGTGGTTTTTCTTTATAGCTTCTATTTCTTTGTTAAGACTTTCTATCTTTCCATTCATTTTAACAGTTTCATCCTTATTTTATAATGGCTGCTTTAAAGTCTTTATCAGATAATCTCAATATTTATGTCATGTTGATGTTCACATTTGTTGATTGTCTTTTCCCATGAGAGTTGAGGTTTTCCTAGTTTTTTGTATGCCAGGTAATTTTGGATTGCATCCTGGCCATTGTGATTATTATGTTATGGGATACTGGGTCTTGTTTAAATTCTATATAAAATGTTGAAATTTTGTTTCTAGAGGCAATCAACTCACCTCAGTTCTGGCTGCAAACTCCAATCAGCCTTCTGTCATTTGTGGTTTTAAATAAGTTTCATTTTCAAGCCTTTGCAGTGCTATTCAGATCTGTCCTGTATGTATGCCACCTAGTGGTCAGTCTGGGTCCTGGAAAGCAGTCTATCTCTTAGTTTAGTTCTCAAAACCTCTGGTATGCTGTATAGAATTAGATCTATGCATGCACAATTCAGAGGTGAGACCAGGATTTCATAAACAAGTTCATGGGTTTGTTCTCCCAAGCTCCCTCTTCTCTGCAACCTTCCGCATACTTTTTATTTCCCTGTGGCTCCCTATTGTGGTCCTCTGGCTAGAAAACTAAAGCTGAAGCTCTAGTTACCCCACTTCCCACAATTGCAGCCATGTCTTGGGCCAAGTGGCAGAAGGATAGAGGGAAAAAAAGAGCAATGCAGGTTTGCCTCACTCTCTTGGGGTGCTCTTTTGACTACAGATAACTCTGATAAAAGCGTAAGGGTCCCTCCCTTAAAGTTTTAGGCTCATCTGTATATCCTTTCCTGGAAATTGTCAGTTTATAGCCTTTGCCCTTTTTCTAGGCAGGTGGCTTGTCTCTTTTGTCTCTTCTTTTCACTGTAGTTCATTATATATTCTGGATATTATTTATTAGCTGATATGTTTTATGCAAACATTTTCCTCCAGTCCATCACTAATTTTTTCTCCTTTGTTTTTATATAATCAAATTCATTTGTTTTTTTTCCATTTGCAATTAAAAAAATATGTCTTAAGAACTCCTTCTTATCTGCTAATTATAATAAACATATTAGACTAAATTTTCTCCTAGTACTTTTACAGATGAGTTCATATTTGTGAAGGGATAAGGCAACTTTGTTTCCACTTCCACATTATATAGTTAATTGTTCCCAAATCGTTGATTGAATATTCTATACTTTCAAAAACTCTTTTGCAATGCAACTTTCAATATATTTAATTCCTATGCACCCATAGGTTTCATTCTGTATTCTCTATTCTGTTTAATTATCTACTTGTTTATACCTGAATCAACACCATACAGTTATAATTATTATAGCTTTTCAGTATGCTTTGTTATATTAAAGGCCACATTCCTCACTTATCACTTTTTTCTTGTCTTTTCAAATCATCTTCTATATTCTTGAAATTCTCTCTTTCAGATGAATTTTGGAATCTCTCATAAAATCCCTTTAAATGTTTCTATTGTAATTTCAGTTAATAATTACATCTTAGTGAATTGACATGTTAACAGTCATCCCATCCACTATCACAGTATATTTTCCAACTATAATCTATTATTTGTATGTCTTCCAAAATTTTGTAATTTGCTTCATATATGTCTTTCACACTTCAAAGTTATTATTATTACATATTAGAAAAGTAGAAATAGAAGTTTTATAGATTTTTGCAAAAATGAAAGGGAATTTTTCAATTATTGTTTTAAAATGTTTTTTGCTGGTAAAAGAAAGTTACTTGCTATACTCTCTTACTTGTTCTGACAATTTATCAATTGGTATGTTATAAAATTTTCTATGTATTTGAGTATATTACCAAGAGTTAGACAATTTTGTCTGTTTATATTTTTTCTGGGTTTATATGTAATTTGTTTTTTTCTCCCTTGGAAAAAGCCTTTAGGACAATCTTCAATATTTGCAGTTGCCTTGTTATTTTACATTAATGAAAATACTTCCAGTGTTTCATCACTTACTCTGATGTCTTCTGTAGCTTTCTGAGAGATACTTTAAAAGAATGCTTTTATAGCATCAATTAAGAAGGTCATTTTCCCTTTCTTCTTAATCTGTTAATATAGTAAGTTTATTTTTAAATTATCTAATGTTGAACCAACTATACATTTCTGAGGTAACTCTATTTGGTTATAACATATTTTCTTTTGATATGATCCAGATTTGATTTTCTAATAATTATAAAAGTTAAATGTAACTTTATAAGTGCAGCTACTCTACTCTCTACTCTCATTTCATTGTACTACACTTGCCACTTTTTGGTTTCAGAGTTATATTGAGAAATTGTCTACAAGTTTTTAGGCTCATAGCTATTGTCATCTGTTCTTTGAAAGTCTGATAGATTTCCTGTGCACAGTATATGATCCTAGTGCTTTATGTAGAGGGAAATCACTGAAGGATAAACAATTTTTATTTTTTATGTTTTAAAATTAAGTTATAATTTATATGCAACAAAATGCACAAGTCTTAAGTGTTTATTTTAATGAATTTTGACAATTATATATGTTGTGTACTCCTCACTCAAATATTTTCCAAGAAACTCATCCATAAATTCAGGTTTCCCCCAGAAATAAACCCATGCACCTATCTATGGTCAATTAATCTATGACAAAGAAGGCAAGAGTATACAATAGAGAAAAGACAGTCTCTTCAATAAGTGGTGCTGGGAAAACTGGACAGCTACATGTAAAAGAATGAAATTAGAACATTCCCTAATACCATACAGAAAAATAAACTCAAAATGGATTAAAGAACTAAATGGAAGACCAGATACTATATAACTCCTAGAAGAAAACATAGGCAGAACACTTTTTGACATAAATCGTGACAGTATCTTTTGGATCCATCTTCTAGAGTAATGAAAATAAAAACAAAATTAAACAAATGGGGCCTAATTAAACTTAAAAGCTTTTGCACAGCAAAGGAAACCATAAACAAAATGAAAAGATAACATATAGAATGGGAGAAAATATTTGCAAACGATGAGACTGATGAGGAATTAAACTCCAAAGTGTACAAACAACTCATACAGCTCAATATTAAAAAAAAAAATCTAATAAAAAATGGGCAGAAGATCTAAATAGACATTTCTCCAAAGAAGACATATAGATGGCCAAAAGACACATGAAAATATGCTCAATATCACTAATTATTAGAGAAATGCAAATCAAAACTACAGTGGCCACACTGGTCAGAATGGCCCTCATCAAAATGTCTACAAATAATAAATACTGGAGAGGATGTAGAGAAAAAGGAACTCTCCTATACTGTTGGTGGCAATGCAAATCGGTACAGCCACTATGGAGAACAGTATGGAGGTTCCTTAAAAAACTAAAATAGAGCTACCATATGATCCTGCAATCCCACACCTGGGCGTTTATCTGGAGAAAACCGTAATTCTAAAAGATACATGCACCCAATATTCATAGCAGCACTATTTACAATAGCTAAGACATGGAAGCAACCTAAATGTCTATTGACAGAGGAATGGATAAAGAAGATGTGGTACATATATACAATGGAATACTACTCAGCCATAAAAAAGACTGAAATAATGCCATTGCAGCAACATGGATAGACCTAGAGGTTATCATACTAAGTGAATTAAGCCAGACAGAGAAAGACAAATATCATATGATATTGCTTATATGTGGACTCAAAAAAAAAGAATCATACAAATGAACTTATATACAAAACTGAAACAGACCCACAGACATAGGAAACAAATTTATGATTACCAAAGGGGAAAGAGGAGGGAGGGGTAAATTAGGAGTTTGGGATTAACATATACACAATATTATATATAAAATGGATAACAAACAATGACCTACTGTATAGCACAGGGAACTATACCCAATATTTTGTAATAACCTGTGAGAAAATAATTTGGTATATGGAAATTCTTTCATAATTGAAAAATATTCTTCTCCAAAAATTATGTCTTATTTCATGTTCTCAATATTGGGGGGTTTTCTAAACTATTTTTTTGTCATGCTCTTCTCTTGATCACACTTGCCAAAGATTTGTCTTTTTTATTGGAATTTTTCAAATAACCAGTTTTTGGTTATATTGATCACTTCTGTTTTAAAATTTTTTTTATTGACTTTGACATGTTTCTTCTATTATCTTTGGTCTATAGTTTTTAATATGTTTGTTTGTTGAACTTATTGAGTTTAAAACTTATTTCATTAATTTTTAACCTTTCTTTCTAATAAATGCATTTAAGGCTATAAGTTTTTCTCTGAGTATGTGTTTGGCTACAAATCACAGGGTTTGAAATTTAGTGGTTTCATTTTTATTTATTCCTACACATATTTTTTAAATAGTGATTTTAAAAGACCCACTTAACGGGGGCTTCCCTGGTGGCGCAGTGGTTGAGAGTCCGCCTGCCAATGCAGGGGACATGGGTTCGTGCCCCGGCCCGGGAGGATCCCACATGCCGTGGAGCGGCTGGGCCCGTGAGCCATGGCCACTGAGCCTGCGCGTCCGGAGCCTGTGCTCCGCAACGGGAGAGGCCACAGCAGTGAGAGGCCCGCATACCGCAAAAAAAAAAAAAAAAAAAAAAAAAAGACCCACTTAATGTAAAGCCAGAGCCAGATATGAATCAGTGTCTAGTTCTCCTATTCTCAGTGTCTGTCACTGCCCTATTGGGTCAGTGTCAGATCCCAAGATGCTGGAGGAGGAGCCCTGAAAGTCAGGTCTGAGCTGGTTTTATTACATATAGTTACACCCTCTCCCTCTTCTCAGCAATGGCAGCTTTTTGATTACTTATTCAATCTCCTTACTCAATATTAATCTGCTCAAATTTTCTGCTTCTTCATGATTCAGACTTGGTATGTTGTGCGTTTCAAGAAATTAATCCATTTCTTCCAATTTATGTATACAATTGTTCATAGTATTCTTTTTTTATATAAAAAAGGAATTGTTTTTATTTCTGTGGCACAATTTGTAATATCTCCTCTTTCATTTCTGATTTTAGTTATTTGAGTATTCTCTTTTATTCTTAATCTAGCTAAGATTTTGTCAATTTTATCAATCTTTCAAAAATTTATCTCAATTTTATTGATTTTTTTCTTTTGTTTTTCTATTCTCTATTTCATTTATCTCTTCTCTCATCTTTATATTTCCTTGCTTCTGCTAGTTTTGGGTTTCGTTTTTTACCCCTAGTTTCTGTAGGTGAAAATTTAAAATGTTAAATTAAGATCTTCTTTTTTAATGTACACATTTACATCTATAAAATTCCCTCTTAGCACTGCTTTCATTGTATCCCATAAGTGCTAGTATATTGTATTTTAATTTTCATTTATCTCTAATTTCTCTTGTGATTTATTCTTTGGTGCATTGGTAGTTTAAGGGTGTGCTGTTTAATTTTCACATATTCATGAATTTTTCTGTTTCTCATGTGCTTTTGGTTTCCAATTTCATTCCATTTGTAATCAGAGAAGATACTTTGTATAATTTCAATCTTGAATTTGTTAAGACTTGTTTTATGGCCTGACACATGGTCTGTCATAGAAAATGTTCCAAGTGCACTTGAGAAGAATGTATATTCTGTTGTTATTAGGTGGAGTGCTCTATTAGGTCCAATTGCTATATTGTTCAAGTTCATGTTCTCTATTTTCTTATTGATCTTCTGTCTGTTTGTTCTATTCATTATTGAAAATAGGGGTGTTGAAGTGTCCAGCTATTATTGTATTGCTGTCTATTTCTCCCTTCAACTCTGCGGTTTGTTTCATATATTTAGGAGCTCTGAGGTTGGGTGCATAAATATTTATAATTGTTATATCTTCTTGGTGAATTATCTCTTATAACAGTTTTTGATTTAAAGTATATTTTTATTTTTGATATTAGTACTTCTTCTCTCTTTTGGTTACCATTTATAGAGTATCTTTCCATCCTTTCACCTTCAGTCTATAATGTGTCCTGAGATCTAAAGTAAGTCACTTAGAGACACCCTTTTGTTGATTTTGTTTTTAAAATCCATTCAGCCAATCTATGTCTTTTGGTTGAATTTATATATTTACATTTAAAGTAACTAATGAGAGGGAAGGATTTACTGTTACCATTTTGTTAACTGTTTTCTGTATGTCTTGTAGCTTTTTTGTCCCTCCTTTCCTTTCTTCCTTTCTTCCTTTGCATTTCTTTATTTTTCTCTTGTAGTAATATACTTTGATTCCTTTCTCATTTCCCTTTGTGTATGTTCTATGGATGCTTTCTTTGTGGATGCCATTGCAACTTCATAAAGCCTCCTAAAAATATAACATTCTATTTTAAACTGATAACAATTTTACTTCAGTTGCATACAAAAATCTCTACTCCATTACAGCTCCCCACTTCCTCTATTTTATATTATTGATGCCTCAAATTACATTGTATTCCCATAACATAGGTTTTGGGTTTAAAAAATGCTTTTTGTCACATGTGTATATAAGTTCCCTGCATCAAGATTACTATATTTATTCATGTATTTACTATTACTGGAGATCTTTTTTTTTTTTACATTTTTCTTTCTTTTTTACTTTAAAAAGAATCGAGATACTGTTGATGTACAGTATTATATAAGTTACAGATGTACAGCATAGTGATTCATAATTTTTTAAGTTTATACTCCATTTATAGTTATAAAATATTGACTATATTCCCTGTGTTATATAATGTATCCTTGTAGCTTATTTATTTTATGCATAATAGTTTGTACCTCTTAGTCCCCCTCCTCTATCTTGCCCCTCCCCTTTCCCTCTCCCTACTGATAAGCACTAGTTTGTTCTCTCTATATGTGAGTCTGATTCTTTTTTGTTATATTCACTAGTTTGTTGTATTTTTTAGGTTCCACATATAAGTGATATTATACAGTATTTGTCTTTCTCTGTCTGACTTATTTCACTTAGCATAATGCCCTCCAAGTCCATCCATGTTGCTGCAAATGGAAAATTGTCATTCTTTTTATGGCTGAGTAGTATTCTATTGTATATATACATACCACATCTTCTTTATCCATTCATCTGTTGATGGACATTTAAGGTTGTTTCCATATCTTGGCAATTGTGAATAATACTGCTATGAACATTGGTTTCCCTTTTCTCCACAACCTTGCCAACATTTGTTGTCTGTGGTCTTTTTGATGATAGCTATCAAGTAGACAGGTGTGAGGTGATATCACATTGTAGTCTTGATTTTCATTTCTCTGATGATTAACGATGTTGAGCATCTTTCCATGTACCTGTTAACCATCTCTTGTTCTTTGGTCTTCTGCCCATTTTTTAATCTGGTTGTTTGGATTTTTTTGATATTGAGTTGTATGAGCTGTTTATATATTTTGGATATTAACTGCTTATTGGTCATATCATTAGCAAATATTTTCTCCTATTCTTTAGGTTGTCTTTTCATTTTGCTGATGGTTTCCTTTGCTGTGCAAAGGCAAGATTATTATATTTTAAAATGGCTTCATGTTGCTAACATTCTTTTGTTTCAACTTGAAGAAGTCTCTTTAGCATTTCTTCTAGAGCAGTTCTAGTGGTAATAAGCTCTCTCAGCTTCTGTTCATCTGGGAAAGTCTTAATTTCTCCTTCATTTTTTGAAGGACAGTTTGGCCAGATATAGTATCCTTGGCCAACAGTTTTTTCTTTCAGCAATTTGAATATATCATCCCACTTCATTTTGACCTGTAAAGTTTCTGTTGAGAAATTCACTGAAAATCTTATGGAGGCTCCCTTGTTTGTGAGTCTCTTTTGCTGCATCTAAGGTTCTCTCTCTGTCTTTGACATTAGACAGTTTGATTATAATGTCGCATTGTGGTTCTCTTTGGAGTTTTTTGAGTTTCTTGAATCTGTGTGTCTATTTCTTTCCTTAGAGTTGGGAAATTTTTAGTTATTATTTCTTCAAGTAAATTCTCTGCCCTTTCACTTTGTCTTTTCCCTCTGGGATTCATACAATGTGTATGTTGGTCCACTTGATAGTGTCCCATAAGTTCCTTAGCTCTCTTCACTTTTCTTCATTCAGTTTTTTCCTTTTGCTCCTCTGACTTGATGATTTTAAATGACCTTTCTTCAGGCTGATTTTTTTTCTGCCTGATCAAGTCTGTTGTTGAACCCCTCATTAGTTTTCAGTTCAGTTAATGTATTTTTCAGTTCAAGAATTTCTGTTTCTTTTTTTTTTAATACTTTCTTTCTCTTTGTTGATATTCTCATTTTGTTCTTGGTGGGTTCATGGTAGATGAGTGGATGTAAAGGTAAGCACTTGAACAGTGCTGTGAAGTCATTTACTTTTTCTTGTAGGCACACAGGAAGACTACATTTCCCAGTGTCCCCTGCCTCTGGATGGGGCCATGTGATTAGTTCTGATCAATGGAATTCAACTTCTTGGTCCAGCTCCTACGATATACCATGAGGATCGTGGCTGCTCTCATTATCTATGAGGCAGCTATCTGAATACAGAGGACCCAGAAGAAGGCTGCAAGACAATGGAGGATCCATAAGATGGAAGGGACAGCCAACCAGGAACATTCACTTTGTTTGTGTGAGGGAGGAAAAAGTCTTTGTATTAATCCACTGAGATTTAGGTTTGTTATAGTTGTTAGTCCATTCTGACTGATACAGAAATTGGTAAAGGAAGTGGAGTCTTGCTGAAATTAAATCCTACAGTATGTGACATTAGCATAGCAGTAGGTGGTAAGCAGTGAGGAAGCTATGCCGGGGGCTGGAGAAATAGAGATCCATGTTGTTAGAGAAAAAACATTTGATAAAATCATCATTTTTTGAAATGTGAGAGGAAGATCCCATGCCTAATGAGTCATCAGTACCAAGGAAAAAGATGGGAAGTAAAGTATTAACATGTGTGTATATTATTGGCCTTGATGGCAGGGTATTGCAAAGACGATGTGCATTCAGGAAAGACTCAGCCAGTGTAAATGTTGAAATGAAAGGAAATTGGGAGATTCCAGAAATTTGGCACCTTGAAAGAAGGGAAAGACAAGTATTTTGAAGGCCCAAATAGTAAGAGATAGTAGTTTTAAAGCTTTGAGCAATAAAGGCTCAGTAAAACTTATCAGCTGAATAAAGCCCTCAGGGAAAATTTTAAATTTTGGTTTTTTTGTTCAAGCTGGATAGGCTCAAGGTAGCTGCCTTTACATTGAGAGAGAGGCAAAGGAGAGGGGTGGGAAAGCACTTCAGGATTTGAGAACTATGACCAGGAAAAAACCTTAGTTATGATTAATAAATGGAACTGAAAGCAAGTAGATTAGCAACCCAGTGTTTGAAGGAATTAAATTTTGTAAGCTACAACAGCCTGGACAAAAACTGGCTCTAACTGTTCAATACTTAAAACAATCATCAGAATGGCAGTGGCAGCGCAGTGGGAGGTGAGCCTGGACCCCACATTCCTCCATGTACAGAACATCCTGGGATCATCTCTCATCTGTCAGCAGCCAAGGTATTTGCAGCAAGTTTCAATGAAACAAGCACAATGGACTAAACATGTTCACTATCAAAAGGTGAACATTTACAACTTCCAATCCTGACCAAGATGGATTAATGGACCAGATTTATTTCCACCCAAAATAACTAAAAATCTGGACAAATATATGAAACAGTATTTTTTTTTTTTTTTTTTTTTGTTGTTGTTTTTTTTTGCGGTACGCAGGCCTCTCACTGTTGTGGCCTCTCCCGTTGCGGAGCACAGGCTCCGGACGCGCAGGCTCAGCGGCCATGGCTCACGGGCCCGGCCGCTCCGCGGCATGTGGGATCTTCCCGGACCGGGGCACGAACCCGTGTCCCCTGCATCGGCAGGTGGACTCTCAACCACTGCGCCACCAGGGAAGCCCTGAAACAGTATTTTTAAGACATTACATATTAGGCAATGAAGAACAATGATTCTTGAAAAATGGGAAGAAAATGAGGTGAACCCTGTGATGGTCCCAGCTTAATTCTTAGAAAGGAAACCAGGGAGACCTTAGTGGTCTCCTTAGGTTGAAAAGTTGGATTTGGAAGGCCCAGGTGGCTTGAGTTTGCAGGGCAAATCATCAGAGAGGAAGAGTTGCACAGAGAGAGAAGTCTAGGACTCTGTAGAAGGTTCCTGCAGTATTCACCTGAGTACTGGCCAGTGTGTGAATATGAGAAAATTTCACAAGGCCGGAGAAAGTATTGCCCAAAAAGGATCAGAGGAAAAATCCCTGTAGCTCACACAGGGACAGACATATGTCTGTTTTCAACATCCAGAGGAAAATTATGTAATTCACAAGTTATCAGGTGAGTTTGCCTCAGTAGTGGGGAAAATTTAGCCCCTCTACTAAGATAAACACTACTCTGGCCCTATCTGAAAAAACTTAAAAACAATATCTGAAAGAATTAAACTGGCTCTAAGTAACTTAATCATGTCCCATAACAAGAGTCAAGCATATTTATAGGAATACGGAAACAAATAGCACAAAACAAGGTAAAATTTTAAATGTCTGGCATACATTCAAAGATTGCCAGACATCCAATGAAGCAGAAATGTATGATCCGTAATGAAGAGAAAAATCAATCATTAGAAACTGACCCAGAAAGAATATAGATGATAGATTCTACAGATGGTAGATTCTATAGAATAGAAATTCTATAGAATTTATCATCATTATAGTAGGTTGGGACCTTAACACAGTTATTAGAACTGTGTTCAGAAAGAACACAGCACTGTGTCCATATGTTCAGAAAGATAGATGAAAGACTGAACTGTTAAGTAGAGACATAGAAAATATAAAGAATACTCAAATTGAACTTACAGAAAACTATAATGTCTGAGATTCTTAAAAAATACACTGGATGCTACAAATGGTAGATTAGTTATTGTGGAAGAGAAGATTAGTGAGTTTGAAGACAGAGCAATAGAAACTACCCAAAATGAAACACAAAAAGGAAAAATACTACAAATAAACAAACAAAACATCAGTGGGCTGTAGGACAACTTCAAGCATCCTAAAGTCCCTGAAGGAGAGGAGGTGAAAATTTTTTTTCCAGCTTTGAGGTATTGCTGACACATAACATTGTGTAAGTTTAAGGTGTATAATGTGTTGATTTGACACACCTACATATTGCAAAATGCTTACCACTATATCATTAGGTAACACCTTTATCACATTACATAATTACCATTTCTTCTTTGTGGTGAGAACATGTAAGATTTACTCTCTTAGCAACTTTCAAATGCACAGTATTATTGTAAAAATACAGTATTGTTAACAATAATCACCATGCTGTACATTAAATCCCCAGAACTTATTCATCTTATAACTGAAAGTTTGTACTCACTGACCAATATCTCCCCATTTCCCCTACTCCCTGGTCCCTGGTAACTGCCATTCTACTTTTTTTTCTGTGAGTTTAGCTTCTTTAGATTCTGCATATGAGTGAGCTCACACAGTATTTGTCTTTCTCCGTCTGACTTATTTCACTTAGCATAATGCCCCAAGGTCCATCCATGTTGTTGCAAATGGCAGAATTTCCTTCTTTCTCATGGCTGAATAATATTGCAGTGTGTGTGTGTGTGTGTGTGCGCGCTCTGTATTCTTCTTTATCACTTAGGTTGTTTCCACATCTTGCCTATTGTGAATAGTGCTGCAATGAATGTGGGACTGCAGATATCTCTTCAAGATTGTGTTTTCATCTCCTTTGGTTATATACCTGGAAGTAGGATGGCTGGATCACGTGGTAGTTCTATCAAAAGAAATTTTTTGAAGAACTAATGGACACATTAGTAAAAACTATAAATCCAGATACTTAAGAAACTCAGTGAATCCCATGCACAAGGAACAATAAAACTATACCAAGGTACAAGATATAATCAAATTGCTCAAAACAAGAGAAAATCTTAAAAGTAGCTATAGGAAAAGACCATAGATTTTTAGTTGGAATAAACATAAATCAGAAATAGCCTATCAAACTTTTAAAGTACTGAAATATAAGAATTGTCACCCCAGAATTTCTTACCTAGTAAAAATACCTTTCAAAAATGGTGAAATAAAGACCTCTTTAGGTATAAAGATCAAAAAGGAACTCATCACCAACAGATCTGCACTACAAGGAATACCAAAAGAAGTCCTGGGCCTCCCTGGTGGCGCAGTGGTTAAGAATCCGCCTGCCATTGCAGGGGACACGGGTTCGAGCCCTGGTCTGGGAAGATCCCACATGCCGTGGAGCAACTAAGCCCGTGCGCCACAGCTACTGAGCCTGCGCTCTGGAGCCTGCGTGCCACAACTACTGAAGTCCGTGCGCCTAGAGCCCGTGCTCTGCAACAAGAGAAACCACAACAATGAGAAGCCTGCGCACCGCAACGAAGAGCAGCTCCTGCTCGCCGCAACTAGAGAAAGCCCAAGCACAGCAACGAAGACCCAATGCAGCCAAATTAAAAAAAAAAAAGTCCTACAAGCAGAATGAAAATGATACCAGTTATAAATCTGGATCTACACAAAGGAATGAAGAGTACCAGAAATAATAACCATGTGGGTAAATATAAAGACTGTTTTTGTTTTAATCTCTTTAAAAGATAATTGTTTAAAGCAAAAATAAAAACAATGTAATGTGGCATTTAAAACACATAGAGAGGGGCTTCCCTGGTGGCGCAGTGGTTGAGAATCTGCCTGCTAATGCAGGGGACATGGGTTCGAGCCCTGGTCTGAGAGGATCCCACAGGCTGCAGAGCAACTAGGCCCGTGAGCCACAACTACTGAGCCTGCGCATCTGGAGCCTGTGCTCCGCAACAAGAGAGGCTGCGATAGTGAGAGGCCCACGCACCATGATGAAGAGTGGCCTCCGCTTGCCACAAGTAGAGAAAGCCCTCACACAGAAACGAAGACCCAACACAGCAAAAATAAATTAATTAATTAATAAACTCCTAACCCCAACATCTAAAGAAAAACACATAGAGAGCTTCCTTGGTGGCGCAGTGGTTGAGAGTCTGCCTGCCAACGCAGGGGACACGGGTTCGTGCCCCGGTCCGGGAAGATCCCACATGCCGCGGAGCGGCTGGGCCCGTGAGCCATGGCTGCTGAGCCTGCGTGGCCGGAGCCTGTGCTCCACAGCAGGAGAGGCCACAACAGTGAGAGGCCTGCGTACCGCAAAAAACAAAAAAACAAACAAACAAAAAAAACACATAGAGAAATAAAATGTATGACAGCAATAGCACAAAGACCTAAAGGGGGAAAATGTAAATATATTATTGTAAGGTCTTTTCTGTACATGGAATGGTGTAACATCACTTGAAAGTAGACCATGACAAATTTTATATGTATATTGTAAACTCTAAAGTAACAACTAAAACAGCGTGGAGTTATTGCTTATAAGCCAATAAAGGAGAAGGACATGAAAAAAATTCTAATTTGATCCAAAAGAAGGCCAAAAAAAGGGAAAAGAGAACAAAGGACAGATGCAATTTGGCACTGTTTATTAGAGAGCAGATACCGGTGGCAAGGGAGCAGGTGGGAGTGTAAGATGTAAGTGGCTGGGTCTCTAGGTGACTGGGTGGGAGGGAGGGAAGTGGATGGGTGGTGAGTTGAAGGTAGTTGAACAGATACTTCAGCCCCAGGTCTCAGATTCTTCCAGAGCTTTGGGCCATGGTTCTTGGTCTTTCTTACCCTGCCTGACTATTGATTTCTTCCCTCCAGCTGTGCTTCTTTTACAAGGAAGATCCATGAAGAGCTGTGCCATGAATGATGGATAAAATTTAGGCATATAGAAAGGGAAGGAGATGGTGTTTCAGGAAGTGATAAAGTATAAGCAAAGATATAGAGCCAAAAAAAAAAAAAAGGATTGTTCAGAGACAGTTAGAATACCAATTAGGATTGAATGAAGGTTAAGGATCAAGAATTTGTGAAAGCAAAAAAGTTGCATGGCTAACCCTTGTACAATTACTGCAGTGACTGCTATTATTGTTGATTTATTGAGCACATGCTATATTCTAGGCACTATGCCAGAGGTGTTGCATATTTTATAGCTACCGTCTGAATTTGGCATTATTATCCATATACTATAGGTATGTAGAGGGCAAAGCGGGGTCGATTAACGTGGCTATGGACACCTAGTGGGTGAATGTCTCAGATGGAATTCAAACCCAGGCCTGGGCTGCCCCAGGCAGCCCTCTTTCCTGCCTCATGGAAACGACCTTCTTCCTGGGTGGACCTTGCAGTGGCTTGAGAGATCTTACTGTCTTTAGAGGCCCCCCGCCTGGGGATGCTGTTTTTTCCAGGACCTGAGATCCTTTAGAAGATAAGCCCAGAAGAGTGCGGTCTACCTGGGGTGGTTCTCCAGGATGCTGGGCCTCAGACACTTAGGCAGCAGAGTGGGTACCTCAAATGGGGCACTGCTTCTCTCTCCAACCTGTGATCAACCTCTCTGAGCAAGGGTCTCCCTTCTCCTAGGGACTCTGGAGATTGGAGGGAAAGCTTTCTGCACTGGCTTCGATTCCCAGGTCTCACCATGTGTGTTACCCTGCACTAACCCCTTCATCATTCTGAGCCTCAGTCTTTTTTTATTTGTAAAAGCGGGATCAGCTCCCAGTCCTTGGGTAAGTGGGTGCAGCAAACACTCCATCAAGCTGGATTGGCCCTAGGGGACGCCAGTAAGAGGTTGCAGAGGGTGTCTGGCATCTTACAGGGAATGGCCCTGGTTGCACTGAACTCAAGGCTCCAAGATGCCATGGGAGGGGTGGTGGGGAACAGCATTTAACCTCAGCACCTGGTTCAGTTCCCTGCTCTGCCACCTTTTGGTCTTTGTACCAGCTCTGAACATTTCTGAGACTCGGTTTCCCTATCTCTGAAAGGCGGATGGCCATGGGGCCCACCTCCTGTGGGTGTTAGGAGGACTCCACGAGTAAGTGTCTACCTGGGTTGGGGACACAAGTGTTCTGCAGTTGGTGTTGGTCCACTAACACAAAGGCCCTAATGCTGGGCAAGGGGTGGGCTCCCGGCATGCAGGACAAGGAACTCCTCCCCTTGCTCCTGTCAGCCTAGGGTTTGGCTGAGCAATGTCAGGGTTGGTGACTAAACAGAGAGAAGCATGAGGGTAAGTGTCTTTTTCTTTTGTGCTCACTAGAAAGCAGCTGAAGGCGCCAAGGGTAAGGTTTCCATAACCCTGGGAATGCTCTGGGGGTCTTGGAGAGAGCCCTGAAATCCACAGTGTCTGCTGGGTCTGGGCCCCTCCTACAGCCCTGATCAGCTCAGCACTGCCCACCCTGCCCTCTTTGACTACTAACTCTGGATCAAGGCTCCTAGGTGCCTCTGGATTTACCACTAAGAATCTTGCTATTAAGACTTTTGTGGGGCTTCCCTGGTGGCGCAGTGGTTGAGAGTCCGCCTGCCGATGCAGGGGACACGGGTTCGTGCCCCGGTCCAGGAAGATCCCATATTCCGCGGAGAGGATAGGCCCGTGAGCCATGGCCGCTGAGCCTGCGCGTCCGGAGCCTGTGCTCCGCAGTGGGAGAGGCCACAACAGTGAGAGGCCCGCGTCCCGCCAAAAAAAAAAAAAAAAAGCAAGACTTTTGTGCAACCTCCGGAAGCCTCTGCTTCCCATCTGACAGATGGGGAGTTGGTCTATCAATGTTCTGTAGATTTCAGTCATTTGCATGTTATCTGTGTTTTTTGCTATATTTGCATAGAATCATCTGTTATTTGCTCAACACTCTTCTTTAAAAACCTATTAAAGACCTATTAAAATGAAAACTTAAGTGCAATGATTTGAAAAGGAAACTCCATGTATACTTACGATGAGTGGAAAAATTGACATAAATAGGAAGTGTCCATAGGGACTTCCCTGGTGGCGCAATGGTTAAGAATCTGCCTGCCAATGCAGGGGACACGGGTCCAAGCCCTGGTCTGGGAAGGTCCCACGTGCCGCAGAGCCACTAAGCCCGTGCGCCACAACTACTGAAGCCCACACACCTAGAGCCTGTGCTCCGCAACAAGAGAAGCCACTGTAGTGAGAAGCCCGCGCACTGCAAGGAAGAGTAGCCCCCGCTCGCCACCACCAGAGAAAGCCTGCACACAGCAACGAAGACCCAATGCATCCAAAAATAAATTAACTAATTAATTAAAAAAAAAGACAGTGTCCATAAAAATCAAAAGATAAGTTTAGGATAACAGGTGTATCCTATTCTACCTACAGCGATTCCACATTGGAAAATGCAGGGCAGCTCCTGTGTTTCCTCCCAGCTCAATGCTTCCATGACCTCTACCTCCTCCTGCTATTTGGGTACAGACCTAGATGGGGAGCACGCCCCATTGTTATTCATCATCCCACTGTTATCTCTGTGGACAGAAAAATCATCCTTGTGGTTTCGCAGGGCAAGGAACAGAAGTCTGGGGCTCCTGTGTCCAGCGAGGCCTCTGATGTTGGGACAAACAATATACCCAAAGAAGAAGTCCCGTGTGTTATCCAATCCCATCTGAAGGATTGCTGACATTCCGGGAGAAGCAGAGCAGCGGAGAGTACCTCAGGAGCTTATCTGCCAACCTCCTCGGGGACCACCAGACACTCCAGGCAGGCATCCTCCCTCCCTGTCTGTGGAGCAGCCACAGAAAGACAGCACATCCTCACCCAGGGCTGAGAGCTGCCGGAGAATGTCAGGAAGAGCAGAGCAGGGAGGCAGAAGCCAGGGACACATATGCGCTCATTAGGTCACGTCCAGAGCAGAAAGGGGGCCAGCAGTTCTCTGTAGGACATCTTTGTTGTTAGTATAATATCTAATATCGATTGAGGCCGGGGTGTGCTCAGGCCTTGAGCACATGGAATGATCTCGCCTGGACCTCATCCCTGCAGTCAGCCCTATCAGCATTCCCTTTCGTGGAGAGATTGGTCTGGGAAGGTCAGAGAGCTGGTGGGTGGCCAAGGGACCCCAAGCCAGGGCTGGTCGCAGCCACACTGCTACCTTGTTTTCCTGAGTGCCCTGTCTCTGGGGGAATCTCTCTCTCTACCCAGTATCATCTCCTGCTGCTCCTTCCTTCTCCAGCCCCTCTTCATTTATTAAAAAAATTATTGACAATTTATTATATTCCAAGCACTGGGCTTTTCACCAGCCACAAAGAACTTTCCCCCACCCTATACCCACTGTCTCTAGTTCTCCTCCTATTCTCTCTTAATTTTTTAAAATCAACTTTATAGGGCATTTTTAATTTTTATTTTTATTAAAATTTTTTTAACACCTTTATTGGAGTATAATTGCTTTACAATGGTGTGTTAGTTTCTGCTGTATAACAAAGTGAATCAGCTATACGTATACATATATCCCCATATCTCCTCCCTCTTGCGTCTCCCTCCCACCCTCCCTCTCCCACCCCTCTAGGTGGTCACAAAGCAACGAGCTGATCTCCCTGTGCTATGCGGCTGCTTCCCACTAGCTATCTATTTTACGTTTGGTAGTGTATATATGTCCATGCCACTCTCTCACTTCATCCCAGCTTACCCTTCCCCCTCCCTAGGGCATTTTTTAGATACTATAAATTTGCATACAATAAGGTGTACCCTCGGATGGATTTTTAATAAATGTGTCCACCTGAGTAGCCACAATCCAAATCAACATATAGAACATGTGCATCGCCCCTAGAAATTTCCTTCAGGTCGTTTCAGCCAATCCCAGCCAACCCCAGCCCCAGGCAACTGCTGATCTACTTTCTGTCACTATAGATTAGTTTCACCTTTTCTAGGATTCCATACAAATGAAACCTTACAGTATGTATTCTTTTGTGTCTGGCTTCCTTTGCTCAGCATAATGTTTTAGGGATTTGGTTCATTTTTATGGCTGGGTAATATTCCAGGGTGTGCATATACTACATTGTGTTTACCCATTCATCTACTGAGGGATACCTGAGTTCTTTCCAGTTTAGGGCCTATCGTGAATAAGGCTGTTATAAATTTATATTTGTGTACAAGTCTTTTCATGAACATAAGTTTTCATTTCTCTCAAAACCTAGGAGTGGAATTGCTAAGTCACATGGCAAGTATGTGTTTACTTTATAAGAAACTGCAAAACAGTTGTACCCTTTTACACTCCCATGATGTCTGAACAATGTATGGAAGTTCTGGTTGTTTCACATTCTTGCCAACGTCTGGTATTATCAGTTTTTAAATTTAAACCATTCTATTGAATCACTGGATGTGCAATGGTTTGTCCTTGTGGTTTTAATCCATATTTCCCTGATTACTAATGCTCTGAGAATTCTTCCATGTGGTTTATTGGTCACTCATACATTTTCTTTTATAAAGTATGCTTAAATCTTTTGCCCATTAAAAAAAATTGAGTTGCTTGTCATCTAATTATTGAGTTGAGAGTTCTTTATATATTCTAGATACAAATCTCTTGTATAATGTTTGTATTGTGAATATTTTCTCCTGGTTTGTGGCTTGTCTTTTCATTTTCTCAACAGTATCTTTTGAAGAATGGAAGTTTTTAATTTTGATAAAATCTAAGTGATCAATTCTTTTAAGCTTTATGTGTCTTGTCTAAGAAATCTTTGCCTGTCCCAAGTTCACAAAGATTTACTCCTATATTTTCTTCTAGAAATTGTATAGTTTTGACTTTTAGATTTAAGTAAATGCCCCACTTCAAATTGATTTTTGTGTATGACGTGAGGTAAGAATTGGGGTTCCTTTTTTTTTCCTTTACAGATATTCAGTGGTTCCTGCATCATTTGTTGAAAAGATGATACCCTTTTTCCTACTGAATTACCTTGGCATCTTTGTTGACTATCAATTGCCCATATATGTTTGTGTTTATTTCTGGGCTCTCTAATCAGTTCCATGGATCTTATGCCTATATAACACTTTACTGATTACTGTAGCTTTCCAGTATATCTGAAAATCTAGTATAAGTTCTTCAAATTTGTTTTTCTCTTTCAAGATTATTTTGGCTATTTTTTTATCCTTAACATTTCCATATTAATTTTAACATCAGTTTTTCCATTTCTATGAGAAAAGCCCACTGGAATTTTAATTGAGATAGTATTGAATTTATAACTCACACTGGGGTAGAATTGACATCTTAACAATGTAGAGTCTCCCAAACCATGAACATGGTATATCTCTTTGTTTCTTTAGGTGTTCTTTGGTTTCTCTTGATAATATTTTGTAATTTTTAGTGAGCAGAACTTGTACATACTGTGTTAAATTGGTCTCTAAGTATTTCATGTTTTTGATGCCATTGTAATTGATATTTAAAAATTTCATTTCCAATTATTCATTGCTGGGAAATAGAAATAAAATAGATTTTTTTATATTGACCTTGTATTCTGCACTCTTTCTAAATTCTTTTATTGCTTCTAGTAATTTTGGGGGTAGATTCCTTAGGATTTTCAACATATAAGAGCATGTTGTCTGCAAATAAAGACAGTATTACTTCTTCCTTTCTAAATTTTATTCATTTACTTCTTTTTCTTACATCATCACCCAGGCAAGTACCTCTAATATTATGTTGATTAGAAGTGGTAAGACAAACATCTTAGGATCATTCTTGGTTTCTTTCTTGAGTTCCTACATCATGTCATTATTAGATCATATTGATTCTTTCTTTGAAATGCAAGCTGGTTTGGACTCTAAAGCCAGAAAGCCTGGGTTCAAATCTTGACTTTACCAGTTACTGGCTGTATACTTGGGCAGTTACCTAACATCTTTGACTCAATATTTTGATTTATAAAGAGTGTGATTATAATTATACCAACTTTATAGTGGGTTTTTGTTGTTGTTGTTGTTTTGTGAGGATTAAGCCTTGGCTCACGGGAAGTGCACACTGAATGTCAGTATCAAATAGCTCCCTAGGAGGTCTCACACTTCCAGCCCTGTCCCCCTTCAGTCTATTCTCATCACAGCAGCCAGATGGATCCTGTGAACAGATATGTCAGAGCTTATCTCTTTCTAGTTCAAAACCTTGCAGTGGTTCTCATTTCACTCAGAGTAAAAGTCAGAGACCTCCCAATAGCCTGCTAGTCCAGGCTGAGGAGGCTCTATGAAATCCCGCACCTCACAGCTCAGACACCCCCTTCTGCGGGGAGTAGACTACAGGAAGCTGTGTGAGTTGTTGGGGGGCAGGTGAGGGTAGCTGCCTCTCCCATTGTGAGGTTGCCCTGCCCTCCAGGAAGTGTGTTCTTGCCCAGCCCAAACTCCTGTTCCCTCCCTGAGATAACAGGGCCTCGCCACTGCACACAGGTCAGTCTCGAAGGGGCACTGGGCACAAGGCCCATTCTAAAAGGCTACACTAGCAAGCTGGGGAGGCTGGGGAGACCCCAGCGAGGTTAGCCTGCCCAGCAGTCAAGTTGGCTGATTTCTTGATGAGCTGTGTGTCAAGTCTAGGTAGTCCTGAGGTCAGAGTGGTTCAGCTGCAGCCTCCTTGGCTTTGGAGGGGGCAGGGTGTCTGCTTGTGCCATCTGGAGACCAGGGTCCAGCCTGGTGTTTGAATGTTCTCACTCCATGTTTGGGGCCTCATAGGCTGTACTGGAAGGAGCCTTGTGCTGGGTGGCAGGGGTACAGTGATGAACGAGACACAGGCCTGCCTCACAGGGCTTGCCATCCAGTGGGGAGGCAGACATGCAAATAGCCAATGGAGCAAACATTGGAGTAACAGGAACTTGGACGAGGGTAGACTGGGGGTGTAGCAGGCAATCAGGGAAGGCTTCCTGGGAAGGTCACAGTCCCATTTCTCAGGCATAAAAGTTAAACCAATCTTCATTGATTTCTTTAGGGATGGGACTCAGAGGATTTTCTTTCCAGCAGTTTTGGTAAGCTGAGCACGGTCACCCACTTCTTACCACACCTGCACAAATGTCACCTGGTCATCCTATGTGAGTCAGCATCCTTGGCTGGAAGCCTAGCCCAGAGTTGTGCTTCTCTCAACCCCAGCACAAGGGAAGGAGGGGGTTCTGTAATCCCACAGAATTTTGGATTTACCTTCATGCCCTCTGACATTCCTGAGCAATGGGCAAGTGACATTTGTGGTGTCTTTCTTCCAGCCTCCAGGCATCCGAGTATTGCAGAAGCCAGGGCTGTGACTCAGTGCGTTCTGGAACTACCCCCAAACTTCAGCTCACTCCAGCAGACTTCCTACTCAGCCTCCAGGGTGGCCTTGGGCAGGGCGTTCTCATGACGAATTAAACTCTGGGACTGGACTCTACCTCCTTCAAAGCCTGCCCAGCAGGAACCAGCACTCTTGTTGGCCAGTCACAGGGAGACAGACAGACTACTGACACCCCTCCCCAAAGATGGTTCCCCTTTGCAGCAGGTAACACGTTAAGGCCCACGCTGATGCTACGACAGTTCCTTTTATCAAGCCCTTCCTGGGTGCCAGTTGGGTCTCTTCATTAAATGCTTCACCTTAAATCTGAGTCAGTCAGAATTTCCGCCCTCATTTTAGGAAAAAGAGGCTCAGAGAGGTTACTTTTCCAAGGTCGCAGGATCTGATTTGAAACCCAACTGACCATAAGCCCATGTTCTTATCCCTGCAGTCTCTCTCCCTTTCTCTGACGCCGTCAGGAGCTGCAGACCCAGCAGCACCCCTGTGACACACACCATATCGCTCAAGGCTGTTTTCTGGACGGTGGGCACTCGGCCAGGTGCCAGGCCAAGGAGTCTGTGTTTTCTCTTGCGAATAAGGGCTAGTTAGCAGGACACTGATGCATGGTCCAGGAGAGGTGACGGCAGAGTTTAAGTCAGTTCGCTGAGATGCTCTGTGGCTGGAGGGTCACCCTCCCATCCCCACCTTCACATGTCAGGAGATGGGCCAGGAGCTCTCTGTCCTGGCTGCACGTTGAAATCCCCTGATCTGGGTCCCACCCTAGAGACTCTGGGGTGGTCTGGAGTGGGATAGAAATATTACTCTTTTTAGAAATCTCCCCCGCCCCAGGTGACCCTGATTTGCAGCCCCCGGTGAGGACCTCTGGTTTGGATGGTGCAAATTCCTGCTGCTCTTCACCCTCCAGCTCAGGCTCACTGACCCCACAGGAGGTTCTGAACTGGAATCCAGTGGTGGTGCGGGGCCTGAGCCGTGGGGCCTCTGCTGAACAGACGCTGGATGCACACTCAGGCTGGCTGGGCCATCTGGAGAGCCCGGCTCTTCACACATCTGGGCAGAGGCTGTGCATTTCCCGGGAAAGCGGATCCCAGTCCCTGACTAGCCTCTCCCTCAAGGACTGAGTAACTTGAGTGCTTTGAAATTCTTTCCCTGGAAGTCTGACTTTGCAGTCCTTTGGGCTTGGCTGAGTGCCATTCCCTTCTGCAGTCACAGAGCCAAGGTCCAAAGGAGTAGGACGCTTCCTGGAGGGCTCCCAGTGCCACAGACATCATCCATTCTTCTCTTCCTCTCTTCAGCTCTGTCCCTCACTCCTCTGTGGTAAGCTTGGCTCTGCCGCTGAGTCGGGGAGACACAGCGACACACCCTCACAGATGACAGACAGCTGAGTGGCCGTGACAGAGTGTGTGCAGGATGCAGTGGGGCAGGTGAGCGCTGGCAGGGCCGCTGTAAGACAAGTCTGTGCACATTTGCCAGTCAGATCAAATGTTCCTGCTTTTGGCCTACCTGTCCTCCAGTCTGACTCCAGGCCTATGTCCCACTCTGCCCTAGAGAACCCAGAAGTGGGTGGTCACAGCTATGGCGCCTCAGTGCCTCTTAGTGAGATACATCAGGGTAGCTGGACTCACAGGGATTCTGCTTTGGGGACTTGATGCTCCTTGGACCACAGCCTCCCTGCCCGTGCCACCACCCCGGGGTGGGAGTGGGGATACTGAGGGGTGTCAGGGACATCAGAGCCCCTCCAGACAGAGCTCTGCCAACCTTCTCACTCCCAGCCCCTCATCTGGGGGGACTTCCTGTCTGATGGTTCCTCCTCTCTGCAGGGGCACACTGGCCAGCTTCTGGCCTCAGGCCAGAGCCCTGGGGAGTCCCTTCGTTTCTTCTCGCCTGGCCTGATCTCACTGTACTTCCAGCCAAACTTTCTCAACAAGAGTTGAGTGCCTGGAGAGGGTCTGTGGCCCTATTATCAAGAAGGTGTGGAAACACTGAAAATCTGACAGGTGGCTTCCAGCAAGCCATGGAGCATTAGGGCCAGCCCTGAGGAGTCCCGAGCTCTGATGAGGGTCCCCCAGGTTCTGAACCCTGATGAGGGCCCCCAACCCTGAGCTCTGATAGTGGTCCCTCAGGCGCAAGCTCTGTGATATCTTCTGAATAGGGAACCTTCTCTTGGAGGACTCTGTCTCAGGCACTGCAGCACAGCCAGGGGCTCTCACTACATCCATTTTCGGAATGAATGACTCAGTAACTGACTGCCTTCCTTCCCCCTGGCTGTCCCTCCTTCTCATTAGCCCACGGTCCCCCTACCCCCACCCCGAATGAGTGCCTGCTGACTATCTGCTGATCATCTTTGGACTCACCTTCTCCTTCTTTGAGCATTGCAGATGTGCCCTCTTGGGGGGCATCTAAGCCATCCTTTTCCTTCTACCATGTGCTGTCCTGTGCTGATCCTCCACTCTGTCCCCTCTCATTCCATGTGCACCTCCTCTCATCATGGGCAGCAGCCTGCTAATGACTGAGACGGCTCAGGGGGTCCCCGCCTGGCCAGCTTCTCCAGGAGGCCAGCACATTGCAGGAGCTGATGTGGATTTGCTGTTGGGCCTGGGAATGATACACAGGAGGCCGCCTCCCTGGAGAGGCAGTGAAGGAAGGCCTATCTGGAGACCCAGAGGTGGAAAAGTGAGGATGGAGGGGAGGGCCCGTGGGGAGGAGGGGGTCAAAGATCATGGCCCTTCCCTGAAGTCTGGGAGGACTGGGTCCCCCTCCCTGTGGGCAGATTTATGGCAGGGCCAGTCACCTACCCCTTCCCATATATGTCACATATGGTGGCAGGCCCCGACATAAGAGCTAGAGAGAGATGGGCAAAGAAACAGAGAGAAGAGGGGAGGGTCAACCTGAGCAAACTGTACCCAGGAGGGCCCAATAGCAGGCTTATGGTGCAGAGTGGGGAGACCTAGTGGATTCGGGGATGGGGTGGGAGGCTGGGGCAGAGGAAGCCAGGACAGCATCTGAGCCAGCACACTCCCGCTTACCCCCAGTCCAGTAGGTTCCAATCTTTTCAAGTATATCAGTCCCCTTTTAGTATCCAAAACTCTAATGTCTTTCACATGATTGATAGTATTTTTACCTTCTCTTTATGCTAATAATTTCTAGAAAGAAAAGTAAAAGCAGGCTGTCTACTTAGGTGTGGGAGTGGGACAAAATATTCCCAAATGCTGTTTAGGATGGAATGCCCACAATTTTTAGACAATCGGCTTTGCTTCAATAGATTAATTTCTTCTTCTCAGATTTGATGTACTGTTCTAATTCCATCAAACACATAACTTTGTGTATTTGGATTTTAGTTACATTATTTAAGAAACCCAGAAATAGTACCATTTTGCTTAAAAATACTTTTTTACTATGGAAATTTTCAATCACAGAAGTAAAGAAAATATTAAAACAAATCCCCATGTGCCCATCACCTGCTTTAATAATTAACATATAATGGGTCTTGTTTCATCTCCAAACCCCACTCCCACTTCTTCCCCGGCCTCTGGGCCACTGGATTATTTTAAAGTAAATTCCAGACATATCATTTCATCTGTGTGTATTTCAGTTTCTGAGAAGTAAGGACTCCTTCAAAAACATAACCACATACTATTGTGACACAATAAGTTAACAATTATTCCTTAATATCATTAAATATTCCATCATGTTTAAATTCCTCAGTTGTCTCATTAATTTCTTTTTAGAGATGGTTTGTTTAAATCAGGATTCAAACAGTTCGCAAAGTGATTGCATTTAGTTGACATCTCTTAAGTCTCCTGTAATATCTAGCAGTTCTGCCTCTCTCTTTTTGTTTTTTCCTGGTCTTTTATTTATTGAAGAAACCAAGGCATCTGTACTATAGAGTTTCCCATATTCTGGACTTTGTTGATCGCACCCTCTTTTTGTCATTCATAGGTTTCTCTGTTCCCTCTCTTTCCTGTGAATGGTAGTTAGGTCTGGAGGTTTAATCAGATTCACAGGTGATTTTCTATAAGAACACTTCATAGATGGTGTGATTTTGTTCTCATTTTATTGCAGCAAAAGTCACATAAACGCCTGTTGTCTTTGTTTGTGTGAGTGTTGCCCTGCAGAGTTTTTCATCAACATTCTAGCTAGTGGTTTTAAAGGACTGTCATTAATGAACATTGCTTAGATTCATTATTACATTCGGGTGTGCAAAATGGTGATTTTCAAATTCTATCCACCCCTTTTGAATTTATTAGCTAAGATCCTTCTATAAAGAACTTTCCTACGTCAACTATTTAGTTACCCTGAAGTATAGTTTGTGCCGGTTTTGCAATAAATGATTGCTTTTTACTAATTTTCAAAATAATAAGCTGGTGTCCTTATAACTTCTAAAGGTGACCAGTGATTTGGATGAGTGTCTGTCTGGGATCTTTACTTACAAAGAGCCATCAAGTTAGCTGCCACAGTCTCATGGATGTCAGCTGAAAACACGCAACTCCTGGGTCAGAAACAATGGACTTTTATTCACGTAACAGCAAGCAACATGGTTTCATGTAAGTGTCAGTCCCCTTGTCTTCCAGGTCCCATGGGGTGAGACAGAGCAGCCCAGGTGGATGCCATACATGCAGTGAGGTTGCATTGCAATGAGACACACTTAGCTTAGAGGATGAGGAGTCACATTTGTCCTGGAGGGAGATATTGCTCATCCCCCAAGGTTGTTCTCTGCTAACATAACCCTGATAAATGGTCTGGGCAATGAGTGGCCAGGGGCTTGCATCCCTTGCCTACCCATAAAAGACATGCAAGGGTGCTCCGGGCCCATGATCTGAGTCAGTATTTTTGTGTTTGTGTTATTATGTATGGACTCAGTTATTTCAAGCATATTTGATGTAAAATTTCATTGCAGTCATTATTCATTTTGATGCTCAAATTGTTTCATGTCTATCTGCTCAAATTGTTTCATGTCTATCTAAGACTTGACTCCTGTGATCTTCTGACATGACCCTAATAGTCTTGGGTAGCATCCTTTCTTTCTAGTTTAACAAGGTATTACAGGCTCACCTTGTAAATTTCCTGCTTCAGCCTCTGGACATTTCTCCCAGAAGCCTTTTATTGGGAGATGGTATTTAGAGACCATAATCTGGGTGCTAGGAGTGCTCATTTCTACTGGACGAGTCATTAATTCTAGGTCTTTTCAGAAGGCAGAGCTACGAAATAGGTATTTGTTTTCTAACATAAAAATAAATTATGAGTCAATATTAATATTTCAGATTAAACTTTAAGATTATAGAATTTGACTTAACATTTAAAATTTTGTATTTCCTTTCTCTTATGCTGAAAATTTTGATTCCTATTAACACTAACAAAATTATTTATTTTATCCTAATATACAATAGTTTCAAAATAATATTACTAATATTATCACTGCAGTATGATTACTGAACTAAGCAACTTAAGCAACTAAGCAAGTTAAGATTCCTATTTAAGATTAAGATTTAATATTCAGCCAAATTACTGTATTTTAATGTCACTTTAATAATTCTCTGTATGGTTAAGCCACCAACTTGATAGCCACTTAGGTTCATTTGATTTAATTTTCTTTAATTATTCTGTAAAACATGTACATGATTCCAAAGTCAAAGCTATAAAGTTAGGTAAATTCAGAGAAATTCAGCTTCCAGTCTCTTCCCCTAAATCCTTTACACTCCCTCTCCATGCAGGATACCATTTTTATCTCCTCTTCAACTGTTGTTGTTTTGTCTTAAAATATAGACAAATATGGACATGTATATACATATATTTCCCCAGCCCTTATATAAAAATGTAGTATACTATACACATGATTCTACACCTTGCCTTTTTTTCATAGAACAATACATGTCCTATTATACCAAAAATGTATACAGAAATTCTCCTCATTCCTTTTCATAGCTGCATGGAACTCCATTGTATTGACATGCTGTGGTTTATTAAATCAGTCCCTGATTGCAGGAAATGTGGATTTCCAGACTTTTGCTGTTATAAACAGTGATTCAGTCTTACAATATGTCATTTTGTATTTTTTGCTAGTGTATCTTTGGGATAGATTCCTAGAAGTAGGGTTGATGAGTAAAGGGGTAAACACTCATGTAATTTTGCTAGGTATTACCAAATTCCCCTTTTTAGAGTTTGTGCTATTTTCCATTCCCATCACGGCATACATTTTAAAGAGTGTGTGACACTTTATTTAATATTTACAATATATCAAAAATTATACATATTTAGAGCAATTTAGACTTATACTAAAATACTGTAGAGTTAAATTTTGAGACAGTACAAAGTGTTTCAGAAATCTTTTAGGGTTTCCCGAGCAAAGTTTTAAAAGACAAGTGGTGTAAGAAACTGTAGAATGAGTGTTTGGTTTATATGCATGTTGTTCCCAGGTGAAGGGTGAGGCTTTGATGTCAGGTAGACCTGTGTCCCCATTCCTGCCTCTCCACCTATTGTCAGGTGACTTTGGATGAGCCATTTAACCTCTCTGGGATTCCTGGGGAAAGTATTTATGGAAAGTGTGAGATGAGGTAATACATGAAAAGCCCTTGGGACAGAGTCTGGAGCAGGTGGGCCACCATGAGGGAGAAATTATTGGGAGTTGACTTATTCTTGCCAAGACCACACCGTCCCTCCCTGTCCTTGTGGATCAGAGTGGAGAAAGCAGCTATGATGGGACTGAGTGATAGGGGACTAGGTTAAGCAATTTGCCCTGGTTTGCCCCGGACTTTTCTAGTTTTTGTTCTGAAAGTCCCATGCCCTGGGAACCTCCTCAGTCCCACATAAACTGGGGCAGTTGGTCACCCTCTTGGGGAAACAGGCCTGGGTTGAGGACCCCAGGGACCTCTGCCAGAGGTTGAAGACAGGCAGAATACATGGCAGAACAAAACAAGCTCTTCTCACAGAAGGGACCAGAAGAAATGTTTTGAAGTTAAAATGGAGCCTTCATCTTGAACGGCTGATGCCAAGGGAAGTTGGGGGTGCTTGGTTCCTTCCTCCAAGTCTGTGACCAGGAATAATTTTTCATAAGGCCTTTGGCTTTTTGGTATCGACCATAACTGAAAAGCCCCTTGGCCATCACAGAATGGTTGATATCTTATTGATAACAATAGTTAGGTGTATAGTTAGCCTATTAACTATTCCAAAATACAGATTTTCATGTAATAAAAAGCAATCCCAGGAAAATGTATTTAATCATCCCTATTCATAGGAGGAAGTCATTGTTTAATACTGACCAAGCGAATGAGAACACTGGTGTTTGACAGCCTCAGCTTCAGGACTCATGGCAGGGATTTTCAGGCCAGACTTGGATCACTCAGCTCCAATTATTTCAATATTTTCATGAAAGAGAAATGTCCTTCCATAGACTGCAGGGCACCGCAAGATTGCCAAGAAATAAGCCACTCAGCCAGAAGGTTCGGGAATGTGCTGGGATCCACCGACCCACCTCTTACATTCTCGGGCGGCTGACTTTCTCAACCCACTTCTGACATGCTCCCCGGGAGCATCACGGGTGATCAGCTCTCCAGTTCCTGCCAAGAAACAGGCCCAGGGTGTGGCACGCCAGCCACTGGAGGTTTAGCCCTGATGGGCTTATAATGTGAGTCATACAACCGAATCCCATTAATTGCCTCTGAAATTGTAACTTCATGTTCAGAATAGCTTAGCAGTTCTTCAAGACCCAATTCGTTTCTCTCACAGGGCACTCTGTCAGTGGGGATGCAACCGTCTCCTGTGGCTGGTCACTCAATCTGTGCTTCCTTTGATCTGACTGTCCACCACCACGTTCCACCCTGGAGTTTCAAGTGTGCTGTGCTCCATTACCCCCGTGGGGGATGTTCTGCCAGTTGTGGTGGCCTGGCACCCTGCAGCACCCAGTGGAGTGAGTGAAGCTTCCCCACTGTGGGCAGCTCTGGCAGGGTGATCCCAGGCGTGGGCAGGATGTCCACTCCCAGCCCCAGGCCCTTCCCATTATTGCAGCTGAGGGTGGGCATCAGACCGAGGACTGGCCAGTGGGAATTCCTCTCCTGGGACCACGATTCTCCAACAGAGCCATTTGAGGGCTGAGCAAACGTCTGGACTTGAGCCTCCTCGGGCTGCCACGGTGGGAGCAGCTCAGACACCACCTGGCTCTCCAGGCCCCCTGCCCGAGGGTTTCCACGTGCCTTCCAGCCTGGGTGCTCTGTGTACGAGTTGGCCAGAGTCCATGGTGTGCCAGGGCCCACAGCACTTGGCCGGCACCCAGTGGTGAGGAAGGCCTGTGGGCCACCATGCTTGGAGACTTGCTTGTGAGGCAGTCTGACTCCTCAGATCCAGGGCATTTTTTTAAATGTTATGAATTAGTTTCTTATTTTGATTAAGTAATACATAAACCTGATACAAAATTCAAAATGTGTTATAAAACCCAGTGAAAATGAAATCTCTCTCCTTCCCACTCCAGCCCCCCACCCCCATGTTGCCAGGATCTTTGTTTCCCCCCCAGAGCTAACCCACACATCCATGATTACAGCGACTTTTAACATCACAAATGGAATCCACCTACTCACACGCTGTTCCGCACCCTGCTTTTTCCCACTGATGACACCTTAGATTCTCAACGTTTCTGATGGGAGGAAGGAGTTGGGTACTTTTGTTGGAAGGAAGAAGGGCCACTTGAAGGGATTGGTTTCAGGGTGGGAGGCTGGCCTCCAGGGGGCTGCAGGAGGGGAGCTGGGTGCAGCCTGTGAGTTGCCCTGTGGATCTTCTAGTGCCACACTGCCTGTTTTCTGTTGGGAGAAATCCTTTTAGAGACTTGACAAGGGCCACTGAGTAAGCTGTCATCCAAGTATGTCTTCTCCATGTATGTGTGTGTGGAAGTGCATTGTGTACGTGCATAAGCATGTATGTGTGTGTATGTGATGCTGGCTGCACACATATTTCTGACACCCACTGCCTTGTGCAGGGTGTGATAGGGTGGGGAGAATCGGGCCTGGTTCGTCTTCTCGCACTGAGCACAGGGCCTGGCACACAGCAGGTGCTGGAGAAACATTTGATCACCTCTTCCTGACCCCTCACCCCCACCCCCAGCATGAATCCCACACATTAGCCATGAATCCCACACATTAGCCAATCTACAGAATTGTTTTCCAGCTTCTCTGCCCCTGCTCAGGAAACAGTTTTGTTATTTCTTATTGTATCTTGTTTCTTCTACCTGGAATATTCTCCCAAGTTCACGATCGCCTGTGGAAGTTGAGAGTGTGCTCTCTGGCCCTCCTTCTCTGGAATGATTTCCCTGGCCAGCCGGACCAGCCAAAGGCCACCAAAGGCATTCCTCTGTCTCACACAGAACTGTGCTGAACCCTAACGCTTACACAGAGTAGCCCTCCCTGACCCTGCTCCCCAACCTAACACCCACACCAGTGACGTAATATTATATGTGTGGAAGGAACAGCTCTTCACCCAGGCCTGCAGGCTCCCAGTGGCACCTGGAGCCAGAGGTCTGTGACAACCTGGGGCCTCATCTGTGCACCCGCGGTCTTTCCATGGGGAGCCACTGTCTCTGCGACTGGGAACCCTCTGCAGGTAACTTCCCTTTCTTGCTATCTCCTGGCTAATCTTCTCTAAACTCCTGAGAAAGAGGGAGCTGGAGATGGATGAGGGCTTGGCCCACAGGTCCCCACCATGCAGGAGGACTGAGCTTTCTCCTCCTGACTTGCCTGGTTGCTGGCCCATCTGGGGATTGGCAGTCCCCGGCTCCGTCAGCTATGGGCAGAGTAGAGGAATCACGGCTGTCTGGGGCTGCCCTCGGCATTCACTCATTTAATCACCATTTATTCAACAAGAGTTATTCGAGCTCCTGCCATGGGCGGCTGGGCAGTGGGGATGGAGCCGTGAATACCACCACTTCCTGCTCCTGAGGAGCTGGTGCTCTAGGGAGGGAGACCAATGATGAACAAGTAAGTGATGAGCAAACAGCAGCTAAGGTGTCAGCAGTGCTATGAAGCAAATAGTAGAGGAGACCAGGGTGTGCAGTGGGGTGGACACTGGCAGTTGTCCAGATGGTCAGAGATGAGGGGATACCTGAGCAGGGACTTGAAGGAAGTGAGGGAGGCTCTGTGGGAACAGAGGGAACAGCTGGGCTGTGCAGGGGCTGTTCAGGGGAGAACAAGGGCCCAGTGTGCTTGGGAGGGTTGAGCGAGGGGACCAAGGTGAATGTGCTGGGGGTGGGGTGGGAGCAGATTGTACAGGCCACAGAAAGGACTTTGGATTTGGCTCCATGTGAGCTGGGAAGGGTCCTCTGGACTCTGGAACATTCTAGAAGAGTGACAACTTTGGACTTATATTTAAAAATGATGGTTCTCCAGCTGGTAGACTGTAGAGGGGCAAAGGCAGAAGCAGGGAGACCAGGGAGGAGGCCACGGCAATAACACAGGTAGGAGAAGATAGCGCTTGGGCTGGGGTGGTCGCTGTGGAGGTGATGGGAGGTGGTCCAGCTCTGGACAGATGCTGAAGGAAGGGCCAGCAAGAGTTGTGGTGGGGATAGAGGCACCAGTTTTTGCCTTGAGCCCCTGGAAGGTGGAGATGGGGAAGGTACTGAGATGTCCAGGACAGACCTAGGATACCCCCTCAACCTCGCCATCTGACTCATCACTGAATGGGCTTCCGTTTCTTCTCAAGGCCCATAATTTGTGGTGGTTAGACACATAGGCATGAGAAAGACAAAGCCTTGCTCCCCTTCGGGCCCACGGTGCAGGGCAGCTGCTCTGCAAGCCTCCCTGTACGTAGGGTGCCTGCAGGACCACTGTTTTCACTTCAACAGCCTAACCAAGCCTGGCCAGTCTTTGCAGGAAAACCATCTGTAGCAAGTAAACCCACTTGTCACATTTAGACCAAAATTCTCAAATTTGATACAGGAAGATAGTTTTTAGTAAATAGTTTTGGTAAAATAATGACTTTTTTTTGCAGTATGCGGGCCTCTCACGTTGCGGAGCACAGGCTCTGGACGCACAGGCTCAGCGGCCATGGCTCACGGGCCCAGCCGCTCCACGGCATGTGGGATCTTCCCGGACCGGGGCACGAACCCACGTCCCCTGCATCGGCAGGAGGACTCTCAACCACTGCACCACCAGGGAAGCCCAATGACTTTTGTTATAAACAAACCACCCAGCCAGCCTGGCCTCAACTGCAAGACGTGAGGAATTCTGACTCCATCCCGCCATTGTTGTGGGAAATGGCCATGCTGTGTCCTTTGAAACAATAGAGTCTGAGGAAATGTAAACAACGCCCTTTTCCCTTGGTGTCCTGGTGGAACACCCACTCCCCTCCCACAAGGTCTCTGAAAGTTGAATAGCTTCTCCAAGGAGGCTCTTCCACAAAGACAGAGGTCATGACTGACCTCTGGAGCACCCCCATCCTCCCAGCAGACTCTGGCTTTCAGTGAGGAAGTGGGGGGGTGCTTTGTGGGTCTCTGCGTCTGTAAGTTTGGGGACGGAAAGATCCTCAAGTGTCTGCGTCTCTGGACACTGCCGCTTGAGGCTTTGTTCTGGCCACGCAGCAGTGCCTCCCAAGAGGCTGCTCCCCACATGGTAGGGGTGCTTCCTGCTCCTCCATGAAGAAACCATGTCAGGGCCGGGCTGTGAAGCAAGACAGGGACCCAGCAGTTGGGAGGCAAACAGGGGTCCCCCAGTGGCCAGTTCTGACCTGCAGGCTGCAGGACTCTGCAGGAATAATGATGGTGGTGGCTAACACGGATGTATGCCTGACACCGTTCTAAGCGCTTCGCGTGGATTATACCGTCTGATCCTCACAACTGCCAAATGAAGTAGATGACACTGTTGTGCTGTCTTACAGTCGGGGAAACCTAAGCTCGGCAAGATGAGGCAGTGTGCTCGGGGTCACACAAGCTGGGAGTGGTGGGGCCAGGGTGGGAGCCCTCGTGGCCCAACTCGAGAGCCCACATGGTGACAGAGGCCCGTGGTCAGGGCAGGGGGGTCCAGCGCACAGTGGGCGGGGCTTCAGCCATCCTGTCACCATAGCACAGGGCCTTGCAAACACTCACAGGCCTGCTCTGGGGGTTCAAGGATGACTAAGGCAAAGTCTCTGACCATGTGCTAACCCACCACCCTACCACTGCCTCGACCCAGTCATGTTCTCTAGTGTTCCCTGCATGGGCAAGAGTATAGAAGTGACTTCTGCTGGGACGCTAACAGTACTGGGCTGAGACACCTACCTTTGGGGGCTTGGACTTACAAAGCCCTTCCCTAAAATGGAGGATCGTGACCTTTGGTGGGGTGAACTTTGAGCGCTCACAGGGCCTGGCATGTTGCAGGTGCCTGGGGAGGCGCCAGTGAGCAAAGATCATGGATCATTGAGAGAGGGGCTGCTGCACCGTCAGCCTGGCACCTGGCCGCCTGGGTGAGGCTCCCAGCAGCGCAGGTGGACGCTGTCGATGACTCCCGGGGAACCTGCCCTGTGCCCCTGGAAGGGACGGCACTTGGGAAACGTCCCTTAGCCTTGGAGGCTGTGGATGATGAACGTGTCTCTGAGCACCAGCCCAAGCACCCCCATCTCCCAGTGAGGCTCCTGGGGGGGGGCGGTGGGTGTGGGAAGCTGGGAGGAGCCTTCAAAGGTGAATGGGAAGACTGGGGGCCACTCCGGGCGGTGTCCAGACAGACACTCCCGACCACAGGACTTGGGGAAGGGAGGTGAGCCTGTGACGTCCAGAGGCCCCTTTCAAGGAGCCAGTCTCTTGGGAACAGGATTCAGGACTTCCTCATGGGCAACGTGGGCAGCGAGGCCAGGAGCAGCAGGGCAGTGCAGGGCAGCGGCTGCGAGCGCCGCCCAACCCACCCTCCAGGCCCTCGAAGACCTTGGGATTAAGTTTCGCGTTCATTCAATGGGTGTTCAGTGAGCACCCACTTGCGCCAGGCACAAAGCAGAGCAAAACCCTGGCTCCCGTGGAGCCCGCCGTCCATCGGCATGGTAAGCCCCCTTCCCGACATGTCAGGACACCTGGAGGGGGCTGTGTCTCTGCTGCAGCCAGAGGGTGGCTGAGTGGGACGGGCTGGAGCGGGAGAGTCAGGCTGTCGGGTGCGCGATGAGCAGAAACCAGCCCAGCTGGACACGGGCTTTCGTAGCTACAGATTTTTGTATTTAAAGAATCTTACCTGGAACCCCATGGAAACAGTGTTTTATTAAGCAAAACTTTATCTGATGCCGTCCTATCTGTAGTGTTTACTTATTAAGCCAACTGATGAGAACAGTAAGGCCATTTTGATGAAAAGAGCCACCTGAAATCCAGGGTTACAGAAATCAATCAGAGTCTCATGCCAACCTCGGCATACAACACCTCCCCCTATATCAGAATTCTTCAGCCTATTCTTTGCTGTGGGGCTGTCCTGTGCCCTGTAGGATGTTTGCCAGCATCCCTAGCCTCTACCCGTTGGATGTGAAAACCAAACATGTCTCCAGATCTTGGCAGGTGTCCTTTGGGGAGTAATATTGCCCCAGGTGAGAACCACTGCCATCTACTTTGATTGCGCAAGATTAAAAAATCCTGTTTCACAGTGAGAAGTATTTGCAATTGTTAAAAGTGTCATTGTTTTCTTTGTTTTGCTCATTTGCTTTTATCAGCTCTCTTGCGGCTCCTAGGACCACCTTTAATTAAATCTTGCTGCTCCTAGGACCACCTTTAATTAAATAAGAGTTTTGTTCTGAGATCTACACAAAGAACACATTCCTGCAGCAGCCCAAGTTAATGTGTTGGTAGTTTTCAATGTACTAAAATTTGTATGTAACACATTTGTGTGGGTGTGTTGTTTTCATTACAATTTTGAGGAATAGGAAAATTTTCATATTAAAAACATTCAGACCAAATGTTGGCGGATCCCCCAAGCCTTTTGGAGGAAGGTTCAAAGACGCTGGTTTCACGTTGGGAAGCAGCCACAGAGAGAGGCCAGGACATGATGATGGTGCAGGTCAGGCGGGAGGGCAGGGTCACTGGGGCCTGTCTGCTGCCCTGAGACCCCAAGGCTTCATCAGACAAAGACTGCAGGATTGGGGGCGGGCGTGCAGAGGACTGGATCCAGTCAGGAGAGATCCGGAACTGAGGGAAGAGAAATAAGACTGATTCAGGGGGTGAGCAGAGGAAAGAAAGGCCTCTCACTCCAAGCAATTCTAAGAAAGAGCCCTCAGTTCTTGGTGACACAGGGCCAGGAGGTTAAACACAGAATAATCATAATTAAAACAATCTGTTTGTACCATTTGATGCTTCCAGAAATTCCCGGGAGCGAGTCCAAGGCGGAGAATCCCAGCAGAAGAGCTGCTGATTGGAAGTGAGAGGGGGGGTTGGGAGGGAAGGATGGAGGAGAGTGTCCTTCCCAGGTCCCAAGGGTCTAGGGCCCGGCCACTCTGGGGATGACAGGGTGGGGGGCACCCCTGCAGGCAGCAGAAACAACAGCTGTCTTTAACGTTCCGGAAAAAATAGTCCTTCCCTGGAATCGGTTTGTTCTCCCTCCTGCAAAATTGGGAGCCACTTTTGGGGCTCACTCCTGGGAAATCTGCCTTGGATATGGGGGACCGCTGACCACAGGCCAGGACTCGCCACACAGCAAAACACGGCAAACCTGACCAGGGGCCTGCCGGGAGAGTTCGGAGCTCAGTTCATCTGGGCTCCCAGGTCTCTGTATTTCAGAATCAAGGACTCTGAGAGTTTTCAGACCTTGCCTGTCCCCTCATTCTGTGGGTCCCGCTGTGCCCTCAGGCAAAAGAGAAGCCCAGCTTAGCAGCTTCTCTGCTCCAGCGTCCTCCGCTAGGGTGACCCAAGCCTGATAAGAGCCTCACCTCACACTTGGAAAGCACCGTACAGCTTCCTGTGACCTCAAACCCTTTCTCTGGCACTGGCAGAGCAACTGTGGGTTCCATTTCACAGATAAGGCCACTGAGGCTTGCAGAGGGCGAGGGTGGGCTTCCTCGGAGGTTGGTGTTCTCACCACACCCAGGCCCTGCCTTGCGGCCCCTTGCCCCTTCCAGCCTCCGGTGACTTCCCTCCCAGCACAGGCCATACCTCCATTTCTATGCGAAGGGAGTGGTTTCCAAAACCAACTGTGAAGTTTCCTGAAAGGCGCTCCAGGGCTGCCAGCTTCAAGGGCTCTGGCAGGGCCCTGCCCAGGAAGCACTGAGCCAGTACTGGTCTGTGGCGTCTGCGGCGTGCTGTGCTGACCCTGGCCTCAGGGGCCTTCCTCTCCTCACTACAGGAGGATGCTGGGGACGGTGAAGCAGGCCCTGGGGAGCCAAGGCCCTTCTGGGAACCATCCTAGTGGAAATACCCCTCCTGCCTGGCCCTGCCCCGTGCTGGGCCGTGCCCACCCTTGGCTTCAGCAGGGCTCTGGCACTGGAAAGAATGGGCCTTAGCTCCTGGCATTGCAGGAGGCAGAGGTCAGCACATTCCAGGGTTTGGCCTTTCCGCCTCAGTCAGAAAACTCAGCAGATGGAAGGCCCAGGCCTCCTGGGCTGCATGGAGCCGGCAATGGACAGGGTGTGGGGACTGGCACACCCCTCTCTGCTGGGCAAATCTCTTGGAGCTGCTTGGCCTCTGCTGAGCAGGAACTGACCTGGGAGCCTCCCTCTCCAAGGGTGCCATGAGGCCCCAGGCCCCTGCCCACTCCCAGTGCCTGGGTCCCAGCCACCGAGCCGCCTGAAGGAAGGGTGTGTGTGTCTTCTGGTGGATACGACACACTGCTTCTGGTCCCGCCTCCCATCGGGACATCCCCAGTCACCCTGCCTGGTGTCCCCTCTTGAGGCACAGAGGCCTTCGCTGTCCCTCACAGCCCGGCCCCCTCCCTCCTCCATCTTCCCCTGGCGACTTCTGCTCATCCTTCAGCCCCAGCTCTCCCCTCCCTTCCCCGGAACACCTTTGTGGACCCTGGGATGGCTGGTCCCTTTGTCCCATGCCCTAACCTTTTCCTTCAGAGCATGCCTCATGGTCAAAGTTAATGACCTGAGGTTGACCCACTGACTTCCCCTCTCCAGGCCCAGGATGGCTAGGACAGTGCCTGCCTCTTGTGTGCCAGGCCAGACACTGTGGGAACTGCCCAACTGTGTTTATCGGGTAAGTTGAATGTTCTAGCAGGATTGGGGTTTCCAGAAGGTACTGCCATGAGGCCCTGCACACAGCTGGGGTGTGAGAAGTTATGCATGGCCCAGAGAAGGTCCTTGAGGACAGGGCAGGGTTGGGGAGTGTGGGCTCACAATGAAAGGCTAGGATGGAGTGTCAACGTGTGAGGTTGGGCAGGGAGATCGGGTGGCTAGTCCAAACAGGACAAAATGTCTTGCAATAGGTTTGCAGAGAGAGCAGAGCCCTGGAAGAGGGGCAGTGCTCAGCTGGGGATGGCCAAAGGCAGATTTGCTCAAACTTTCATGCCACCAAGGGTCACCAAGGTGGCAGTGGATTCAGAGACAGCGGGTTCACAACTGGTCCCATCTTCTTTCTGGAGCCCCACTTTCCTCATCTGTGAAGTAGGGACCTAACTGATGGGGTTATTGGGAGGTCAGCTGAGGGAATGTTAGCGAAAGGTGAGTCAGATGTCATCTTGCTTTTTCCTTTTCTGCAAAAACTCCGGCCAGGGGTGAGGCCCACAGGAAGTGGTTGTCGTCGTCTGGGTACATGCCCTCCAGTAAAGGGTCACAAATCCTGCTCTTGTGACTCACGCTCTGCAAAGCAATGGTTCCTGCAAACATTGCAGAGGTGAGGAGAGTTTTCCTTGCCCTCCTAGCCCGGTTGTTCCACAAACGTGTTCCAAGCTCTTCCCAGGGACCAGGCCCTGTGCGGGCACTGGGCAAACTGAACGACACTCTGCCCTTGGAGGGCCCCCTTTCCAGGGCTCGGGGAGGACTGACGCGTGGAGGGAAGCAGACCTTTTCTACAGAGCCGGCCCTGACCAACCACTTAGTGGGAGGCCAGGGCCCAGCCATCGCCTACACTCGCTCCTTGGAGGTCTGGCAGTCCCTGGCTTCCCGTCCTCTGCCAGTCTCCAGCCCAGACTCTAGAACTCAGGGCTCCTGTGGCTGACCACCCCTGACCCTTCCCCACACGGGGATGACCGGACAGCCCGCCTCGTGCCCAAAGCTGAGCTTGGGTAGCTCCCCCTCCCTCACCTCAAAGGACGGTGGCTCCAGCCTTCCAGTCCTCAGGCCACAGTCCTGGTGGCCCCGCTGTCTTTCTCTCCCAGGCCACACCCAGCCTGCCCACCAGCCCTGTCAGCACTCCCTTAAAATAGATGCAAAAACTCAAAGGGACAGAAAGCAGACCTGAGGTTGCCTGGAGTGTCGGTGAGGGAGACGGGACAAAGGGTCATGAGGAAACTTCTGGAGGCGATGGGAATGTTAAGGATCTTGATTGTGGAGCTGGGTTGATGGGGGTGTATGTGTGTCAGAACTCATCCAACTGTGCACTTCATGTGAAGTTTAACGGATGCCACTTACACCTTAATAAAGCTGTTTGTTGTTTATTTAAAAAAACAAACAAAAAAACAGATGTTTCCAGTGACCTCTGTGAGACCCTGGACAATTCCCTTACCCTCTGTTAGCCTCAACTTCCCCAGCTGTAAGATGGGAACCTAACAGACCTTCCAGCTGGATCTCCATGACCCTCCATCCACACAGCTCCTTAGAGGCGGCGCCTATCTTGAGGGGAGGGCATTAGGCTGTGTAGCCCAGGTTTGTCCCAGCATTTTCCTGATCCCAGCTTGGCTCACCAGCCCTTCCTGCAGAAATGGCTCAGACCAAGTAATTGGCTGGGGATAGGTGGATGCCAGGAAATAGGGCCAAGTCATGTAGGAAAATAAGGAAGTGAGTAACTCCACAACTGTCTGGGCTCCCTCAGGCCCAGAAAACCTCCAGAAAGCTGGAGAGAAGCATGGAGATTTTTGTCAACCCATTTGACAGATGGGGAAACTGAGGCCCAGAAGGAAGTTGTCTCTCAAGTACACTGAGCTAGAACCTGGCAGAGTTGCAGAAATGCAGGTTGCTATTAACTAGACTTACTGTGGTGACCATTTGCAACATAATACAAATATTATGTTGTATACCTGAAACTAATGTAATGTTATGTGTCAATTATATCTCAATTTTTAAAAAAAGAAAAGAAATGCAGGTTACTGGACTCCTAATCCAGTGCTCGCCCACAGCTCCCTCCCCTGAGAGTCAGAAGACATGGAGCTCATCCCTGGGTCCCTGGGCCTCTCTAAGCTGGTTCCCCCATGACTACAGGCTCTGCCTTTGGGGCCTCGCAAAGGGCTGCATCCATCTGTGAGCCACACGTATGGAGGATTCCCATTTGGGGCAGGGAGACGAGGGCTCAGAGCCCCGCAATCTGAGGCAGGTTTCAGGCCCTGGAGTTAGAGGGGCCTGGACAGAGCCAGCTGGGACTGAGCATCTGTTGCCTGCTAAGCGCCCCACATCCATCCATCCACAGGTGATTCTCCAACTGCCCTGGGAGGCTGGCATAGTTAACCCCGTTTTACCCCATTTTCTAAAGGAGAAAACTGATTTTCTGAGTGTTGAAGCAGCTTTCTCTGGCCTCAGAGCTGCTCACTGGAGACACCAGGACTGCAATGCAGTCAGCTGCATTCCACAGACTTTCCAAAAAGAAGGCGGAAGAGGAGGAGATGGGGAGAGGGAGAAACAGCCACAGCAGCAGAATCTGGCACTTGCGGCATCAGTACCACCTTGTCCAAGCCACTGTGTGGATTATCTCAGAAGCCTCTTAACTGGTGTCTCTGCTTCCTCTCTGTTCCCTCGCCGTCTGTCCTCAACGCAGCAGCAGGGATCCCACTTCTGAGAGCCAAGCTCAGGTCCTGGCACTGGCTGTGAGCCCAACCCAGCTGGCCCTGTTCTGCTCTGATTTCCCCTCCTGCACCCTCCTCCCTGCCCACCTGGACACAGAGCCGCCTTGCTGTCCCTACAACGCACCAGGCACCCTCCTGGCCCAGGGCCTTTGTGCTTGTTCTCTCTGCCTGGAGCCTTCATTTCCAGGCATCCTCACGGTCTAACTACTTTCCCTCCAGTCTGTGCTTCAGACGCTTTCCCTGCACACCCCGTTCAATACTGCAACCTGGCCTTACCCAGCCCAGCATTCCTGATCACCCCCACCCTGCTGCCTTTCTTTCTTCCACAGCATTTACCACTTTCCAACATATAGCACATTTACTTATTTATTATGCTTATTGTTTGTCTCCCTCTGGAAAACTCTAACTCCATAAGGCCAGTGGTCAGTGTCTCCTTTGTAAACGGATGAACACCAAGCAGCTAGAACAGCACCTTGAACGGTGCCTGGCATAGAGCAGGCCCCTAATGAACACTTGCTGAATAACTGAATTTGCTGAGGTCACTACCCTAGAAAGACATGGGCTTGTGAATCGACCTGATCTGTATTCAGTGCCCACCTCCAGCGCTGACTAGCTGTTCAGTTTTACCTCCTTAAGTCTTCATTTTCTCATCTGTGAAGTATGATTTATACTTTGATATAATGCACATGAGGGGCCTCGCAGACTGCCTGGCCCACGGTGGCCACAGGAGAGCCAACTGCAGGGAGAAGTGACTTTATTTAGCAAATAAATGTTACGAGGTGAAGCTCTGGGACATTAAACAGGACGAGCAGACTGGGTGCCTGCGAACTTGACTCAGGTGTGAAGCTCTTCTCAGAGAAAGTACTTTCTTCCTTCCTTGGAAGGAAATGTTCTGGTCCCTGGAGCAGTGAGTTTGAAGGAACAGTGCCAAGAAGTTGAGGAGCCCAGACTCAGCCCAGAAAGTTCACTTCCTGGCAGGGGGCTCAGGGCCACTGACTTCACCTCTCAGGACCTCTGTTTGCTCATCTGTGAAATGAGACAAAGTTGCCTTCTCTGTTGACTCCAGGGGGATTATAGGGATTGAAGGAGAAAGCACATGTGAAATACCTTGTGGGCAATGTAGGATTGCCCTGACGGGTGGGGTGCCCAGCTGCCATCTGGGTTAAGAAGCTTGCTGCTTTGGCAGGTGTTATGGGCTGGAGTGCGTCCTCCCAAATTCACATGTTGAAGCCCTGCCCACACAATGGGACCACACTTGGAAGTAAGGTCTGTAAAGAGATAATTAAATTAAAAGAGGTCCTTAAGGTCATTCTAATCCTATATAGCTGGTGCCTTATAAGAGGAGGAATTTTGGACATGGACACACACGGAGGGAAGGGGATGTGAAGACGCAGGGAGAAGACGGCCATCTACCAGTCAAGGAGAGAAGCCTCAGAGGGAACAACCCTGCTGACACCTTGACCTTGGATTTCCAGCCTCCAGAACTGTGAGACAATAAGATTCTTTTGCATAAGCCCCCTAGCCTTCGGGACTGCAGAACTGTAGTTACAGCAGCCCTAGGAAGCTGAGAGAGTAGGTCTGGATGAGATCACGGAATGTTAGCAAGCCCAGGAGCTGAGCGCTCGCCTCCTCTCCTGCTCAGAAACCCCTCCCCAGACACACATACTGACCCCAACACCAGTTCCCCGGGGCCCTGCATTCACGCCCTGCCTCCCTCGGTCCTGGAGCTGTCCATTTGTGTCCCTCAGTGAAATACCCAGTAATTCAAGAGGAGTCCACTTGGCACCGTGGGGGCCGTCTCTGCACAAAGACCCTCAGGAACACACCTTGCTGAGGTTCCACGAGGAGCGGGTGTCTGGGAGGGTCCTGGTCACATTGACTGGGATGGAAAGTGCAGCCTCTGCTCACCTTTTTCCGAGGAGAGGAGTCTGTTCTCTCTGGAAAGGGCTGGCGCACACCCAGGGCCCCGTGCCCACCTGCCTCGTCCCTCACGTGCTCCGAGGCCCTGTCTGGGGTGCTGGGCTCTCAGGGTTGGGAGATCTGCTCGTGTGGAGGAATTGCCTCTGGGCAGTGGTAGTGCAGATCCCTCCCGTGAGAGTGTGGGGTTCTGGGGGGCTGCCCGAGGATGGCCCTCACTCCTCTCAGGGATCACTTCCGCTGGGGCAGCTCATCTCCAGACCCTCCTCTCCTGCACCAGATTTGTTTAGTTGTGGCCTATGGTGGGTCCACTTGCCCCCCCAGAACCTCTCACCCTGTCCCCCTTTCAGGTCACACACCCCTTTAAACTGCTTCTGTCAATAATGCAGGCTAAAAAGATCAGGGCACTGAGACCCACATATCAACGTTATGAACGTGGACCCTCTTGGAAGAGTTTCCAAGTCAGGTGCTGGGCTAGGAGTCCTGTGAAACCGTGGTGGAATGTATCTTATTTCTTCTGCAGAGTAAGGGGGAAAAAACCAAGGTTTTTCTTGGCAAAACAAGGACACCCACACACACCCCTTTAAAAAATCGAGGCATAACTGTGCGCCTTAGTCTACTGTTGTGTAATTGTCACACTGCAACACGTGGTCTGAGGCCATCTCCTCATCTGACTGGCTCCTGACCTAGGAAAACAGGAGACTGCAGGTCAGGCCAACACTCCCCACACCCAGGCTGCCCACACCCAGGCCCGTGGGGAGAGAAGTCCAAATTCCAGCCCCACAGCCTTGCGCCCAACTGCCACCTGGGCTGAAGGAGACTCCAAAGGTCAGTCCCCCTTGGTCAGCACGGGGCACAGCCTCCAAGGAGCTGGCTGTCCTGTAAAAGCCTTGCCTCCGAGGTAGCTGCTGGCACGCAGGGTTTCAGATCCACAGGCAATTCTGTTTGACATTGGACGGGGTCCAGAAATCAGACTGTAGCTTTGGGTGTGAATACTCCATCCCACTCAATTATTTCCAGTGAAGGGTATGGGGCTTTTGCTTCTTCCTTCAAGCTCCTCCGCAAGTATGGATGTTTTCTAACAGAAGCTGGACCACACGCTGATGTCGAGGTCTGTGGCCTCTAATCTAACTGCGCAAAGGACCAAATCGAAATGGGCTTTTCCTGACAGTTCCAAGGATGGAGCAGCAGACTGTGTTTGCGGGTGTTACGGGGCTGAGGGACCGGAGGCCCCACCTCTGTCCTCTGTCAGCGGGGGGAGCTCCTGGGAAGGTAGATGACCGAGGAGCTGGCCGGGGGCCCCTCACGTGTAGGCATGCCCAGAGGCCCCTCCGTGCGGGCGGCCCTCTGCAGCCTGGGCTGGAAGGTCCTGGGGGAAGGAAGCCGCCTCTCCCAGGGGCCCTGCCTGCATTTGCAGCAGATACTACGATGCCGCCTAAGCTCGTTGAACCCACTGCCAGGGAATTTCCTCCTCGTTGTGGCCTCTATATTAACATGAAGGCAAATAACCCATCAGGAATACTTAAAAAGACGTTTAGGGAGTTTCCTGGTTACCCCCACACATTAGCTCTCCGTACCCTCCGCTTCGGCTGTCTGATGCCGTTGGAATGCAGAAGGATGTCCCAGGAATCATCAAATCCTGACTAAGTTTTGCAGATGTTCAATTATGCTTCCTAGATGAATCTCACGAAGTCAGGAAAACAAGAAATATGTTCAGGAAAGATTTCCAGCCGTAGCATTTGAAACCACTCCGGACAATCTATGGTCGGTGGAGCCTCTGCCCCATCCCCAGGGGCTCCGAGAGTGACTGGCTGTCCTGACCACAGCTGAGGGCCCTACCCCAAGGCAGCTGCTTGCTGTGGGAAAGGAAGGAGCTGGAGCGTGGGCCCAGTCTGGCCAGTGCTTTGCTGGCTTTGCTTTCAGGTTGTTTCCCACCGGCTGGAATCCGCCTGACACTGAGGGTCCCCCTCAGGGAGTTTTTAAATCAGGACACACAGAGTGAGAAGCAGAGAGACAGACAGACAGACACGCAGAGGTGTGGGGAAGTCATCATGAGAAAAAGGCAGATCCACCAGGGCAAGAGTTACAGACGCCAGCTTCTGGGAGCGGCAGGATAAGGGGGTCTCCTGGGCACATGGATGGGTCCCTGACAGTGTGGGCTCGCCTCCCAGCCTTGCACTTACTAGCTGTAGGACTGCAGGCAAGTCACAGACCTTCTCAGCATCCTCCTGAAATGGCCAGTGATGGGAGTTATTCCATAAGACTGCTGTGAGCATCACGTGATAACGCACGTCGGGTGTCTGGGGGCCGTGCCGGCACCCAGGCGGGGCAGACGCTCAGCAAATGCTCACTGTTCTTAGAGTTAAGCCCAAACCCAAGTCCTGACTTCAGGACAACTGCCGAGGTCCTGCCTGTGTATCTCTCTCTGTCCTTCCTGTCTTCCTTTCCAAAAAACAGCCATCACTCCAACCAACTGGAGTGTCTGTGTTTCTGGCAGCTTGGAAGAGTCTTTCTAACGCAGAAATAAACAGAACCATATCGACTTGCCCGAGAGCCCAGGGGGCCAGGATGCAAGTTCCTCCAGCGCTTCATGTTAAATGTGTGGGGAAAAGCAGCTGGTAGGTGGTGGCTTGGTCTTTGAAGGGTTGGGTCTCAAGTGCCCTTTGGGTCAGTGCAAACAGAGCGAAATGCATTTATGGTGTCGGTCGAGCTCAGGAAGGAGGTGGAGACCATTCCAGGACGGCAGTGGAGGGAGAGAGCTGGTGTCCCTGCTTCATCCAGCAGAGGAACGGCAGCCCCAGGGGCTTGATGGCCATCGGCAGAGAGGCTGTGCCCCTGTCTGTGTGTGTATGTGCACTGGGTGTGAGCACACATAAGAAGGGTAGCTGTGCCAGAGTGCAGGGTGTCCTGTGTCCGTGCACGTGCCAGGATGGGTGTGCGCAGGCTTGTGTCTGGGGACAGCTGCAGGGGTAGCTGAGGTTGGGTCGTGTGCACAGGTGTGAGTGCGGCCCCGTGCACAGGCGGCCGTGCGTGTCCAGGCGTGTGTGTGGCCGGCGCGTGGGGAGATGACCCTTTGTCTTCAGCGGCTCAGATGGCCCCGGCACAGGATGGGCGTGTGGGGTGCAGCCAGCAGGTCACCTGGCTGACAGGGCTGTGATGAGAGCCTCTACGGGGCCTGCTGTGTCCCAGGAACCAGAGCCGTACAGGAACTGCTGATGGAAGACAGGAATGAGTAAGTCCCTAAGGTTTCTCTGGGTTTTCATTTCAAGGGACACAAAGTGACCTTTGCCTGTGCTACTTGGGCTGCTGCTGCTTTGCCCTTCCCCCAGGGAGGGGAGGTTGGTTTCACTTTTCTTTCTGTTGTTTTCACTTTCAGACTCCCTTGATGAAACACGGAGAAAGGTGGGGCAGCTCTGGCTGTGGGTGCCCCGCTCCGGTGCCAAGGCAGGCCATGCTGCATGGAGGCCGCGGGCTCAGAACCTGCTTGGTCCATGCCAATGGCTGTGCTGGGCCAACACGGCCCACCCGATGAGAGAGGCTGTGACTTCCCAGAGCACATGGAACGGGCCTCTTTGTGCTGCTGAGAAAACAGCTCCCAAGAGGAGGCATAGTTTGTCCAAAGTAACACAGAGATGGTGCCGGAGCTGGGACCCAACCCAGCTGTCAGGCCTGGCATTGGTGGGAGACACCTGGCCAATGGGCCAACAGCAGGTAAAGGCAGGAGCTAACCCCCTGACCCATGTGCTAATAGTCTAAATCAGACAGTGTGGCTCCCTACACCTCTGTTTCCCCAGGCCACGCAGGGTGCCTCCCTCTGTGTGGCCACTTTGTCATGGACCTCACTGTCTCCTCCTGCCCGGTCAGGAGCCAGGCAGGCCCTGCCCACTCCCACTCGGGCCACACTCACCCGACAGGCCGTGGGGTCCCCCCAAGACTTCTCCCAGGGTAATAAACTTGGGCTTCTCAGCTCTAGTCTCCAACCCTTCAGACAGGTCCCCCCTACTCCTAGAAGGGTCCCTTCTGTGTGGCAGGGCAGGCCATGAGCAGACCCGGATTTCTCTCTGGGTTAGCAACCCTCAGCTTCCCATGCCCCCTCCCACTTGGGCTATGCCTGACTTGCCCTGGCGCATTGCCCTCCCAGGGCCTGGGGCTCTGATGGCCAGTCATCTGGGCTCTGCATTCTCCAGAGTGCCCCCAACAATGACAACACCACAAACACACATAGCCCCCAGGCCTCCGTGTGCCCCCACAGATACTGTGCATCCTTAGGCAACACCGCTTCCCCCAAAACACCGCTTGCCTTCAGGTCGGCTGCGCCTCTCCTGGTCCCTGTGAAATTGTTCAGCTCTGCCCGAGGCTTGCTCTCCTGGATCCCTCTCCCATTGCTTCCGAGGTGTCTGTCTGTGCTGCAAGTCTGTTAACAAGCTGTGTCCTGGTGGATCCTTGACATTTCTCAGGCTGGAATAGGTACGTTCTGCATTTCAAATAAGATAATGGTAGTCTTTTCCCAATTCACAGAAAAAGTTCATAGAGAGAACTCTCTTTTAAGTCCTTCTCCCATTAAACTTTTGACATCTGTGACCTCAGAAAAAGAAACAGTGACACGTTTGATATAAAGCATCTAGATTCAGTTTCACCCACAGTCTTCATGTTAAATTTGGCTATTGTTTATTTTCACCCCACTGACCTGTGTCTGAGATGAAATGCTAGGATGAGGACCCTCGCTTGTGGAATGGATTCAATGGCCCCATTCTCTAGGAGGTCACTCAAGAGTGGCTTTGCTGTCACCTGACCAGGGCACACCCTTGACCTGAGTGTCTGGGGAGGCCTGGCCAGGTGGATGCTTGTCATCAGCACCTTGACTTGGCCCGGAAAGGCCATCAGGCACCCAGTGTAGCTAGTTGCTAGATTTAGCAAGTAAAAATAAAGGGCACCAAGTTCAATGTGAATTTCCAGTAAACAACAAATAATATTTTAGTATAAGCATGTCCCATGCAGTATTTGGGACATACTTATACTAAAAAAAATTGTTGTTTGTTGGAAATTCAAATTGAACTGAGCATCCGGCATTTTATCTGGGGACCCTAACTTGGCACCTACGTCCACTGGCGCATGCCATCCAGTGTCAGAGGCTCTGCAAGCAGCTTGTAACTGGCAGTAAAGAACTGAGGTTTGTCAATGATCTACATGCGTGGGCCAGCCCAGGCCGCTCCTGGCATAATGCCCCTCTCTTGGGTTCTAGAAAGTGCATATAGCCTCTAGCCAATCTTACTGATACCCAGACCCTCATCCCCCCAGAGGTCACTCCAGCGCATCAGTTTTTGCAGTGGTCACCAGCTGCATAGTGCTCTGAGTTTATGCTTTCACCATGTCTCTTGCTTTTCTTCCTCTTCTTGGTGCATTGCTATAGGCTGAATGCTTGTGTCCCCCAAATTCATATGTTGAAACCTAACCCCCAAGGTGATGGTATTTGGAGGTAGGGCCTTTAGGAGGCGATGTGGTCGTGAGGGTGGAGCCCTCAAGAATGGGATTAGTGCCCTTATAAAAAGGATCCCAGAGAGCTCCCTTGCCCCTTCCACCTGTGAGGACACAGCGAGAAGATGCTGTCCATGAACCAGGAATCTGCTGATGCCTTGATCTTGGACTTCCAGACTCCAGAAGTATGAGAAGTAAATATCTGTTGCTTATAAGCCACCCAGGCTATGGTGTTTTGTTATACCAGCTCGAACACATTTTTAGAAAGGAAAAAGGCAGCGTGACAAGAGCCCTCAGCTCAACATTGCCCTCAGGCGCGAAAGACACTGTGACTGATTCCCACGTGAGCTCAGAGCTGGATGTTATCCAGGTTAATGATACCACTGTATGCATCTGTAAGTTAAATAGTAAATAAGGTTTCTCTATTCTTCATCTTCAATAATACATCTTCTTAATAATACTTGTGGATTGGAGATATGCAAATGGAATCAACATTTATTGAAAAATATCCAATATTTGAAAACTTAGCTAAGCTTATTAATTTCTCCTGTAAAGTATCACACTTTAGGCTGATGTGTTTACTCATATGCTTGTGAAACACTTTGGGATGATTGCTCTAAAAGACGACATCTGAAACACACTCTGCCCCGCATCACAGCACAGGATTCTAGGGAGGTGCCCATGCCCCAGTCAGCCCTGGGAGGGGTCAAGGACTGGGTTTCTGCCCGCTCCCCAGCTTCGAGGGGCTGGTAGCCACATTTCCCTCGACATCAGTCTGGGCTGAAATCGCTGGCAGGTTGACTCCTATTTCTTCTCGTCGTGGTTTCCCTGAAGATGCCAGGTCACGAACTGCATCAGATGTTGACAGAAGGAATGGGAGAGAGAGGAGCTGCATTGCTTTTTGTTTGTGGAGGCAAAGGGCCAGGATTAGAGGGAGGCAGACCCTGGCCTCGCCTGACTGATGAACAGACTTCCTGCTCCCTCTTCTCCAGGGGCTCTGCTCCAACAAGTCAGGCATCCAAGCCCAGAGAGGGAAACCTGGGGCTCTGACTTTGGGCCACATGGCCCAGCTGGGCAGCACTGCCCAACCCCATCCAGCATGAGCCCTGCCTGCCTGGCTGGCCTCGGGGGACAACAGTCATCTGCTGGAGCGGCACATGGGGAGTCTTCTGAGGCTGGGGGCCTGGGGCAACACTGCCCAAAGAAAGGACCGCTTTCGGTAGGGGGTACTTGACATGAGTTTAGCTACACAAACTTTAGCATTTTTGTAAATGGTTATGAATTTTTTTCTAATTCGTTCAAAACTAGAAAAACATGACACCAAATTCACCAATAAACATTTATGATACCATGACACGCTGTAGAGTGATTTCTTTAACCTCTGCCACCTGGTCACATTGCATGGCCGTTTTGATGAAGATGGCTATCTCTGCCCAGTAAGACTGTGACTTCCTTACAGGGGAGGGCTATGCCTGCATTGGTGAGGTTCTGGCATTGAGAGCCCGATCAAGAAGAGAAACTGGGCATGAAAAGAAGCAGAGCTGGGTACAATCTTCCCAACTCTTAGCTCCAAAAAGCAAGTTTATTTTACAAGTTGGCGACAAAATCAATTCTTTAAAAACATCTTTCATTTGCCTTTCATTGACCCCTGGCTCACATCCCTGGCTCTTCTTTGTTCTTTAGTCCTCTTTTGAGGCCCCAGATCTCCTGAGGCCTGGGAATGAGGAGCATCATGTCACGAGGAATCTACAAGGGGAGGGACACCAACACAGTCACCAGGGAACACCTGCCCTTGCAGATTCCTGGAGCTTTAGATCTCCAGAGAAGGGGAGGCAGCCCTTACATCCCACTGGGGGGTCATCAGAAGGTGGCCCGGGGCTCCCTCTGGGGTGGGGCCCATGGAGGGAGGGCTGGGTTGGCTGAGTGCAGAGGGAGCCTGTGGCTAGGGATTTTCATGTGTGCGTTGGTTGCACATGACTGCTCCATGTTTCCTGGCAGGATGAAAGAGGATTTGTTTTCTGCCCCATCTGAGAACTTTAAAAAGGGAAGGATTAAAAGAAACAGGAAATGCAAGAGATTTCTGTGCATTAATTTTGTATCCTGCTACTCTTACCAAATTCACTGATTAGCTCTAGTAGTTTTCTGGTAGCATCTTTAGGATTCTCTATGTATAGTATCATGTCATCTGCAAACAGTGACAGCTTTACTTCTTCTTTTCCGATTTGGATTCCTTTTATTTCTTTTTCTTCTCTGATTGCTGTGGCTAAAACTTCCAAAACTATGTTGAATAATAGTGGTGAGAGTGGACAACCTTGTCTTGTTCCTGATCTTAGAGGAAATGGTTTCAGTTTTTCACCAATGAGAATGATGTTGGTTGTGGGTTTGTCATATATGGCCTTTATTATGTTGAGGTAAGTTCCCTCTATGCCTTCTTCCTGGAGGGTTTTATAATAAATAGGTGTTGAATTTTTTTGAAAGCTTTTTCTGCATCTATTGAAATGATCAAAATTGATGCACAGAAATCTCTTACATTCCTCTACATTAGTGATGAAAAATCTGAAAGAGAAATTAAGGAGTCACTCCCATTTACCACTGCAACAAAAAGAATAAAATACCTAGGAGTAAACCCACCTAAGGAGACAAAAGACCTGTATGCAGAAAACTATAAGACACTGATGAAAGAAATTAAAGATGATACCAACAGATGGAGAGATATACCATGTTCTTGGATTGGAAGAATCAACATTGTGAAAATGACTATACAACCCAAAGCAATCTACAGATTCAATGCAATCCTTATCAAACTACCAATGGCATTTTTCACAGAACTAGAACAAAAAATTTCACAATTTGTATGGAAACACAAAAGACCCTGAATAACCAAAGCAATCTTGAGAAAGAAAAACGGAGCTGGAGGAATCAGGCTCCTGGACTTCAGACTATACTACAAAGCTACAGTAATCAAGACAGTATGGTACTGGCACAAAAACAGAAATATAGATCAATGGAACAGGATAGAAAGCCCAGAGAAACCCACACACAGTCACCTTAATTTTGATAAAGGAGGCAAGAATATACAATGGAGAAAAGACAGCCTCTTCAATAAGTGGTGCTGGGAAAACTGGACAGCTACATGTAAAAGAATGAAATTAGAACACTCCCTAACACCACACACAAAAATAAACTCAAAATGGATTAGAGACCTAAATGTAAGGCCATACACTATAAAACTCTTAGAGCAAAACATAGACAGAACACTCTACGACACAAAACACAGCAAGATCCTTTTTGACTCATCTCCTAGAGAAATGGAAATAAAAAGAAAAATAAACAAGTGGGACCTAATGAAATTTAAAAGTTTTTGCACAGCAAAGGAAAACATTAACAAGACAAAAAGACAACCCTCAGAATGGGAGGAAATATTTGCAAATGAAGCAACTGACAAAGGATTAATCTCCAAACTTTACAAGCAGCTCATGCAGCTCAACATCAAAAAACCCAATCCAAAAATGGGCAGGAGACCTAAATAGACATTTCTGCAAAGAAGATATACAGATTGCCAACAAACACATGAAAGGATGCTCAACATCACTAATCATTAGAGAAATGCAAATCAAAACTACAATGAGTCAAAACTACACCAGTCAAAATGGCCTTCATCAAAATATCTACAAACAATAAATGCTGGAGAGGGTGTGGAGAAAAGGGAACCCTCTTGCACTGTTGGTGGGAAAGTAAATTGATACAGCCACTATGGAGAACAGTATAGAGGTTCCTTAAAAAACTGAAAATAGAACTACCATACGACCCAGCAATCCCACTACTTGGGCATATACCCTGAGAAAACCATAATTCAAAAAGATGTTCACAATGTTCATTGCAGCTCTGTTTACAATAGTCAGGATATGGAAGCAACCTAAGTGTCCATCGACAGATGACTGGATAAAGAAGATGTGGCACATATATACAATGGAATATTACTCAGCCATAAAAAGAAACGAGACTGAGTTATTTGTAGTGAGGTGGATGGACCTAGAGTCTATCATACAGAGTGAAGTAAGTAAGAAAGAGAAAAACAAATACCGTATGCTAACACATATATATGGAATCTAAAAAAAAAAAAAAGGTTCTGAAGAACCTAGGGGCAGGAACCTGAATAAAGACGCAGACATAGGGAATGGACTTGAGGACACAGGGAGAGGGAAGGGTAAGCTGGGAAGAAGTGAGAGAGTGGCATGGACATATATACACTACCAAATGTAAAATGGATAGCCAGTGGGAAGCAGCCGCATAGCTAGTGGGAGATTAGCTCAGAGCTTTGTGACCGCCTAGAGGGGTGGGATAGGGAGAGTGGGAGGGAGACGCAAGAGGGAGGAGATATGAGGATATATGTATATGTATAACTGGTTCACTTTGTTATAAAGCAGAAACTAACACACGATTGTAAAGTAATTACACTCCAATAAAGATGTTAAAAAAAAAAAAAGAAACAGGAATAACTCAGTTTAGATAAGAGTAGCCAGGATCACTTCAGATCTCTTGGAATGGACAGATTATACTGGAGTGAACGCATTCATTCACTCAACCAATATTTATCGAGCATCTCTTGAGTGCCAGGCAAGGATCCAGGCACTGCTCCACGGGCTGTATTAAAGTGTGGCTGTTTTGAATGATTGAGTCAGATCTGGGTCGCGGTAAGGAAATGAGCACCATGTTATTACAGTGTTTACCAAAGAAAGTGTCACCCTTAGCCTTCATGCGAAGAAAGGCAACCGCTGCCTCAGCGGCTTCGTGCATTCATGACCACGAGCATGCCAGCCCCCCTTCCCGTGCAGATGCCATCAGCCCGCCAGTCCACGCCCGCTGCGGGAAACAGGGCAGACCCTTGGCAGGGGCTCACAGTGAGGGCTGCTGGGGCAGAGAGGAAGGAGCCAGGCAGCTGTGAGGCTCAGCCCCTGGGGAGCGAGCTCCTACAGCAGGAATAAGTTCACTCCTCTTCAGGGGGGCATCTGCCCTGCGTGGAGGGTCCTCTGACCCTCAGCCCAGAAGCGGGTGCTGGGGAGGGAGCTCATGGCCTTAGAGGAAACTGAGTAATAATTCTGAATGTAATTATTAGATACCTTTTTTCAGGTCTTTGAGGAAGCATAGCTTTGTGTGCCTTTAAACCACAAAGAATGTGGCATAGATAAAATGCAGCGGTAAGAAAGGAAGGTGTGAGACTAACCCCGGAGCAGGCAGAGCACCCTCGGATGGCCATCACTGCCCTCTACCTCCACCTTTAGCACCAGTAATGACCATTAACACCTATTTCCTGCTCTCCAGCCACAGCAACGAGGACCAAGAATAAGTTGGAAACTGAGCCAAGAGAGGAGTCAGTCCAACCCAAGGTCAAGGGCCTCACTGTTGTCAGCAGAGCCCAAGTGGAGCCAGAACCTTCTCCCAGTCTGGGTGGCAGGGCCCCACTTTGCAATGAGCCTGCTTTATTCACCGAGGGGCTCAGGACAAGGCACTTTCCTCCAAGGTGGTGCTTCTCAAAGCATGGTCTGTGGACCAGCCGCAGCAGCAGCACCCAGGAACTTGTAAGAAATGCAAATTCTTGGCCTCTCCCATGGGTGTTTGAGGGCCACATACCATGAGGGTGCTGGGAGAGAACCTGAGGGGCAGCCGGAGTCGGGGCAGGGGAAGCAGGAGGGGGCGGTGTGCAGACTAAGCCGGAAGAAAACCTCCACAAGCACGTGTTTGCGGCTGCAGAGAGCCTGCCAGGAGAAGAACCCAGACGTCCAGGGAATAAGTTAACAAGGTCCCTGGTGATCCTGTCACGAGCAGTCCATTGTGATGGAGAAATCCCCAGGCCAGTTTGCAGTGGGTTGAGCCATCAGTGGTAGGTGAGAAAAACAGAGACAATCTCAGGAAGCTTGACCGTAAAAGACGACAAAAAAAGAGGACAGAGGCAAGTGGAAGTCAAGGGGTGAATGGTTCCTCTGTTACTAATGTGGGGAAACATGGAAAGAGAAACAAGTCTGCTGAAGGAAGAGGTTCACAAATGAGAGAAAGTTGAAGCTGCAGCGGGGAGGGAGGAAATCTTAAGGAGCAAATTACTGCCCAAGAAAGCAGAAAGGGATGGACCCAGGGCACAGCCTGAGGATTGGTCACTCTTGGTCAAGAAGAGGGACAGCCCTTGCCGGAAATTCTCTGGTTTCTAGGCTGGAAGGAAGTGAAAGTAGGTGGGGACAGATAAATGGGAGAACTAAAGGCATTAAAGCACCATGTGACTCGACCTGGAAATGCGAGGCTGGGTGCAGTGATGAGCCGGAGTCGAATGTGGGTGTTCCGGGGGTGGAGCAGCTCCCAGGGGAGCGAGGCACCCCGCGTGTGGCTGCAGGCGACCCCTTTGCTGGGAGAGAAAGGCCTCCGAAGTGGAGGAGGTCAAGGACTGAGGGTGTGGGGTGTGGGGTGGGGGCTGGGGGTCAGTCCATGTGGATATCCGTGCTGCTCGGGGGCAGTGATGTGGAGGCCGAGAGGAAAAGCTCTGAGTCAGAGTCACGGCCTTGAAAAATGAGGAGAGGGGCCTGGGGAAGGTTGGGAGACAGAAATGAGGAGGGGCTGAGGGGGCCTGGGCTGGAACTCCAAGCCTTGCAAGAGGCAGGGCTCACAGAGAGGAGGCTTGGAAGTGGCCTCTGGGGCCCAGGGGAAAGCCTCCAGCCAGCCCCGCAACCACTGCCTGGGCCTGGGTGTTGGAGGGTGTGCAGCTCTGCCCAGGAGGGCACAGGGAGGTGGGCCCTGAGGGCAGCCAGTTCCTCGAGATGCAGGTGGAGGGAGCAGAGAGGCAGAGGCTGAGGAGGTGGGGGATGGGGACCACAGACCCAGGGTTCAAGGTGGGCTGGGCTGGAAGGGGCGGGACGGGGGGAGCAGTTGGGTCTGGTAGGAAGCATGGAGGGTCTAGGGGTGGAGGAGGCAGAGGATCTGGCTTCAAAGACCTTGAGTTCAGGGCCACGTCCCAGGCCAGGGTAGGAGCCTAGCTGCTGGACTGGGTGAACACAAGCTGAAACACAGGGGCCCAGAGGTGGGCAGGGCCAGCCAATGCTCTGTAGGCTCCGAGCCGAAATCCCACTCCCTGAGTTAGGCCGGACACCTCCCCATGGGGCTGTGGCTGGTGATGTTCTCGTGTTGCCTTTGATGCCCTTTTCTCTCACTCTGCCTGGATAAAGCCCATCCCAGTGCAGCTCCCACCTTCTCCACAAGCCTTTCCTGATCATCCCAATGTACAGTTTCATGTATCTAAACATATAAACAAGATTATATGCCAATCAAAGATTTATCACATATGTTTTATAGGGATGTCACTATATCAGTATATCATGTATATTATAAATGCTTAAAAACAGAAATGAAAAATTATTAGACAGAAAACAGCTATAATAGAAGTTGTGGTGTATTCAGACCGCTGCCCAAAGGATGATCCTGTAACCCCACCAGGCTGCACACGCTCTCCTTTGGGACAGCTGGGCTGCATTATGAGCTGCTGGGGTATGCAGTTGTCTCAGATTTCCTCCGAGTCTCCTTTGTGAATAAAAATTGTGTCATGGGCATAGTGGATGCTCAGCAAATATTTGTGAAAGGGACAAATAAACAAGTGACCCAGGAAGGTTTTAGAATAGAGGCCACGTCACAGCATGGCCAGTGGTGTGGACTTTGGAATCAGACGGGTTGCAGTTCAAGTTCCAGCTCTGTCCCTCACCAGCCCTAGGGCTGAGGGCAAAGTTTTAGGCTCCCTGAACTTCGGTTTACCCCCCAGTGAAAGGGGGGCAATGCCCGGAGCTCCCCACAGGCTGCTGTAGGCTGGAGTGCACCATGAGGGGGGCCCCCGCCTAGCAGGGGTGTGACGTGAGCCCTCCGAGTAGCCAAGCTCTCATAGGAGGGAACAGGATGCATGTGAATTTCGGCCGCGTTCACTGACTGGAACTTGAGCACCAGGGGAGAGTGGTTACGGCAGGGCTGGACCAGGAGTAGCTTCCCCGATGCCCTTCCAGACAAGGGATCAGTTTGGTTTCAGTTCTGAAAATGGTACTTACGGAAAATTGCTGTGTGACCAAGTGATTCCTTCTTTCTTTTGTTTTTTATAAAGCTTATATTTGATTCATTGTAAAGTAAATTTATCATAGAAATGAGAAAGATGTAGAAAAAATGAGTTAAAAAACTTACATTTCCACCACGGAAAGATCATCTTTATTAACATTTTGCTGTATTTTCTTTTAGTCTTAAAAAATTCTATGCACAAGCTTTTTGAAAAACATAATTGCAAGTATTATATGGGTGTGTGTGTGTGTTTGTGTGTGTGTAATCTATAAGTTTGTCTTTTTTTTTTTTTTGCGGTACACGGGCCTCTCACTGTTGTGGCCTCTCCCCGTTGCGGAGCACAGGCTCTGGACGCGCAGGCTCAGCGGCCATGGCTCACGGGCCCAGCCGCTCTGCAGCATGTGGGATCTTCCCGGACTGGGGCACGAACCCGTGTCCCGTGCATCGGCAGGCAGACTCCCAACCACTGTGCCACCAGGGAAGCCCCCAGTTTGTCCTATTTTTAATTTGACACCATGTCACAGTGTTTTCCTTATTATTGCAGATTCTTCGTCAGCATGATTTTAGTGACCGTGTACACCCACGGAGCTGTTTCTCCACATGTCTTCGGAGCCTCTGCAGCTCGGCCGTCTCACCAGGTGCTGGGCAGTCCGGCTTCCACACTTGTGTCTTCAACCTCCAGGGCCCGACTCCAGCATGGCATTAGGGCTCCTTGACACTTGAGACCCAGCAGAAGGACTAGGTCTGTGTTCAGAAGACCCAGGTACCAGGCCACGCTCACCTCTTGCCTTCGTTCTCGTTCTTTGAAAGAAGGGTAGTAGCAACCAGACCTGCCTCGCAAGGCAGCTCCCAGGTTAAGTGAGATCCTAGCTCTGAGGCTGCTCTGTGAATTGCCTGGTGTTGTCCAAACCTTGGTTTATTGGATTCGTTAGCACTTTTTACATGCCAGCAACAGGAAATCCAGCACCACACAGCTTAAATTGGCTCACAGAATCACAGCGTCGAGATGCTGAGGTCCAGCGGGACCCAGGGCCTGAAGGACACAGTCACAGGCCTCAGTGACCTCTGTACCACATTCCTGCTCCTTCAATGGTTGCATCCTGGGACAGATTCTCCCAGAATGCCCCAGACCCCTCCCTGAAGGAGGCACGCCCCCTGCTGGCAGCCCCGGGAGAGAACATGCTGTCCTGACAGCTCCAGTAGAGGGCCAGGCCCCATGCCCTCTGCCCCAGCAGGGTCCACCCACCTAACCTCATAACCTGAGAGTGGGGAGGGGGTACCCCAAAGGAAGGTCGGGTGCTTCCACCAGAAGTAGGACAGATCTGGGGAGGGGCCAGTCGGAGATGCCCACTTCTCTGGCCATCATTCCTACTACTGTGGCTAGAGGGAGGCTCTCAGAGCAGGAGTCCCCACCACACCCCAGTGTGAGGGAGCTGTGGACTCCCCAGCCTTGGGTTCAAATCCTGCCCAGTCACCCGCCCCCACCTCCTCCCCAGCTGGCTGCGCACAGAAGCAGTCAACATTCTCTTCCCGAATTCCCAGCAATGGGGCCACACCCCCAGGCGATCGCTCCTGGTGACCCATGAACAGGGAGGAGGCCTGACTCCCAGTGACCTCATCAGGTGACTCAGCGCACGGGGAACAGGGCCCAGGGTGTGTTAGGGACCCCAGCCCAGGTGAAGGGCCCCACGGAGCTTTAGAGGCCCCAAAGTGTACCGCTGAGAACACAGAGCTGATGCTTCCTGGCAGAGCGTGGGCAGGCAGAGGGCAGAGCAGCAGAACGGGTAACTGTCAGAGGAAGCATTGGTGCCATCAGGTCAGGCCCGGGAGCTGGGAAGGCCAAGCTCTGTCCAGTTGGGAAGTGAGGTCTGTGTGATAAGCGTGTCCCCACGAGCTGCTCCCGCCCGAGTGACAGTCGGGCTCCTGCTCTGTCCCGCGGGTGGCATCCTGCTGTCTGCGCACATGTTTACACTTGGTCTCTGCCCCAAAGGCTCACAATCCACCTGATATGGGGTCAGTCCAAACAGCGCCGGAGGGTGTGTGCACAGCCAGGCAGGGCCCACTCCCTCTCCTCGAAGGAGACAGAAGCAGGCCCCAGAATACCCTTGGGAGCTGTGGAGGGTGGGAGGGAAGGAAACAGGGAGCTGGAGGCCTTTCCGGTGAGGAGGCCACAGACCTGGATAAACACAGGAGGAGGAGATATGGGTGAAGAAGCAAGATTGACGAAAGAGCAAATTCCTTCCAGAAGCGAGGCGGGACCAGTGGGAGCGTGAGGCCAGACCTCGACCCAGAGCCCGACAGACAGGGAGCAGAGTAAGATCCAGGTGCCCCAGAGGGACGTCGTCCAGGCCAAGTGGGAACTTTAGAAAATGGAAAAGGTGCGCAGCGTGTGTCCTCGTTGGGGCTTCCGTGGGGTGACCCTGCTTTGGACAGGTGTGAAGATTCAAGGAGAGGGCAAGGTGAGGAAAGGAGGGGCACCTCTGAGCAGGAAACACTTGTGTGTGTGTGTGTGTGTGTGTGTGTGTGTTACCCTCACACTGCAGCCACGACAGAGCCCGGGCCTTGGGCTCCCAGGCAAGGGTGTGGAATTCCAGGGCTGGGACTGGGACGCTTGGCCTCTCCCAGTGCACACAGAGGGGACACGACGGGGAGGAGAGACCACGGGGCCTGGAAGGAGGCCTAATCCTGCAGTTCCCCTGCTGGACCCCCAACTCCATCCCCAACATTAGGGGAGGATGGGGCTCCAGTTAAGCTTCCTTAGGGATGGGCAGGCTTGGGCCCCTCATTCCTTCAACCACCTCTGGCCTGGGGTGACAGGTGACAGCCCCCACCCAGGCTCAGCTTCCACAGAGGGGGCTGGATTAAGTGTCTCCCAGGCTCCATTGAGCAGAAGCTTCTGGGGAGACGTTTCTGGAGAAAGGAAGCCTCCGAAGGGGAAAGCAGGGAACAACTGAGGAGGGACCAGGGCCTAGGAGGGAGCACTGCTGGCTTAGGAGAAAACAACAACGGTAACAATATGGTGACCACCACAGAGCTGCTCACTCCCCACGCAGCTCGGAGAAAGTGAGCGCTGCACAGACAGGTTGAGCAACTTGTCTTAGGTGATACAGCCAGTAAGCTGACAGAGCTGGGAGAACAAGAGGTCCCTCTTTGGACCATGGAGCCCAATGCCTTGACTATACAGGTGAGGAGTCAGCTCTCTCCGGGAAGGTGCCCACACAAGGTGCCTACAGTTCCTTCTCCAGGACTGGGGATGGGGGACAGAGTGTCGGATCAAGGCAGCCACACCACCTGGCATCTGGGGATCAGCCCTGAGTTGACTCTCTGAGTTCCAGGGCTTTGTCTGGGCTACTGGAGACAAGAAAGACCCCAGGAGGTTCCCAGGGCCTGGGTGGACTTTACAGTAGCAAGTCAGGCCATTCCCCTGGGGTGCTGGCTTTCCTCTACAGGGGCCAGGAGGGGTGTCACTGGTGAGGAGACAAGACCTAAGGGGTAGAAATGCAGCAGGAGGAATGATTTTGAATATCACAGAGGAAAATATCTAGAGGTGTTTGAATTACACTGCTGGCCAGCAGTCCAAAGGCAAAGAGCTTTCTGCAAAAAGTTATCCATCAAGTCCCTGTGTGTAAAAGACAAAAGTCAGAGACACCCCCAACATTCAACAACAGCGGAGGGCTTAAATAACTCCTGGTTGCCCACTCAGCCATTCAAAGAGATGGTGACAAGCCCCTCTCAACGTGGAAAAATGCTTATTGTAAAAAGTAGGAGCTAAATGCTGTACTGTGATCTTTCTAAGTAAAAACATGCTTATTGGAAAGAAACGGGAAAAATAGAAACCTGAGTAAAGTTTTAACAGTGGTGTGGAATGACGGGTGGAGTAGAGTTCAAACACAGTTAAATTAGTTTTGAAAGACTATAATATAAAGATTAACAAGCAGTTCAAAAACAAGTGTCATGGCAAAGAGACAAAGCATTGGTTTTCTGGTTACTTGGTAACATCCAAACAACAGGATCCACGGGCCCCAGGCCCTCAAAGGGCCAAGGACACTCTAGATGCTCGCCGACAGTGTGTGGCATGACCCCCAGCAGGATCAGGAAGGTGAAGTCCGAGCCCTGCAGGGAGGCTGACTGGTGATCACGCAGGAGGACGGGCTATGATAACACCGCTTGGGGACAACCTGAACCCAGGTTGATGGAGCACAGAGGATGGGGCCTGGCTGGACTCCTCACTCACAGGGAGGGGTGCAGGGCCAGCCCTGTTGTGGTCTCTCTTTTTCCTGCGCCTGCTGCATCTCCTGCCATAGCAGTGAGCGACCTGCACTGGGTGAGACCTAGAGCTGGAACAGGACACCAAGGCCTTGAGAAGCCCTTCCTGGAAGAAAGCAAACGTCCCATCTGTGTGCCCCACCCTGAGCGAGCACTGGTGTACCCCAGGTAACATGCGACGCAGCTGGGGTCCCAGGAGTGGGACCCCTGCCCCTTCCTCTCTTTGCTGCATTTTCTCATGGGGAGTGGGGAGCTAGGTCAACCCCGGGAGGGGCCCAGTGGCCGAGAGAATGGTGTGCAGCAGGTGCTGCAGGAGGGAAGGTGCCAGGTAGAGGGGAGAGGGATGGAGGGCCCTCAGAGCTGGATCTAGAAGGGTCCTGGAGGCCCTGGGCTGTGCTCAGACCCCCACTCAGGGAGAGCACACTGGGCTGGGTGTGCTGCTGGCAGCGGAGGTTCTGAGGGGGCAGGGATGGGTGAGGCCCAAGGTGGCTTCAGACCCCTGAAGGTCCATCCGGTGGGGGACTACACTTGTCCTGTCCGAACGCTGCGAGCGGGGGCCCCCAGGAGCTGGGACTCTATACCGAGAGGCCGGGGTTTGGATCCCGGCTCTGCTACCTCCTAGCTGTGTGGCCTTGAGCAAGTTATTTTAACCTCTCTGTGCCTCAGTTTCTCCAAATATAAAATGGCACTAATAAAAGTAATCCCTCTTATTGGGCTGTTTTGAGGATTAAATGAATCAGCATTGTGCCAGCACGGGTCAAGGACTGTCAACACTGCATGTTTGTCCAATGAAAATATAAACTAGTGGCCAGGGCGGCTCACGGGGGACCGGGCCTCCCCACCAGTGTCACTGACAAAGTGGTGGAGCACTTGGCTGCAGGGGTGCCCTCCACCTTGGTGATGGGGTGGTCGTTGGGCCCCCCTCACCACAACCACCCCAACTTGGCACACAAGGAGCTAGGTGGGCAGAGTTAATGCAAGATCGTAGTTGCGTCCAAATTGTCAACAGACCCCCATTAGTGGCTGCAGGAGTGTTGGGTGTGGCTCGGGGACTGATAAACATACCAAGGGGCCCCTGGCCAGCCTCCAGTGACAACAAGGCTGATGAAGGAGGCCTCCAGGGGGCAGAAGGGAGGGGCCCGGAATGCAGGCAGTAGGGGGTTGACAGAGACAGCAAGGGCTTGGAGGCCTCAGGAGCAATGAGGCCTTTCCCAGTCACTGGGTCTTTTTGGACTTCATTTCAGCTCAATTCCATTAAATAAACATTTTAAAGCAACGGGATATGCTCGGCCAAATGGGGGACGCAAAGCGAATGAACACAGAACCGTTGTCTCAAGGAGCTCACAGCTGATTTGGAGCAAGAGAACACCATCAATCCCACCAACCACCAGGCACCGGCAGCTCCCACACCAGCACCAGGAACTCTCGGCACCACTTCACACACTTATAACAGCCCCAGCTTCTCAGAGAAGCTGAGAGGTTAAGCAGGCCAACTAAGGTAACGCAGCTTGTGAAGGGTAGTGGCATCCATGTCTGACTTTGGGGTCTGTGCCCTCAGCAACACATGTATTGTCTCCAATGGAACCTGTGAAAATAAAGGCAGAAACACATGGTATGTGTTGGGGAAGAGCCCCAAGCCTCAGTTTATTCATCTGTGAAATGGGCATAATGACCTCTAGTTTCCTGAGTGACAGGGGATACTGTATGTGACAGGTTCTATTGTTTTTATGGGGGCCCAGAACAGGCAGTAACAGGAGCTGCCCTTGAAGGGTAGAAGCCCAGTGCTATGAGGCAGGCAGCAGGGCAGGAGGAACAGCATGAACAAAAGCCTGGAGGCGGGACATGTAACTGCTCCAGTTTCCAGCGGAGAGAAAGCAGGAGGTTTCAGGGCTCAAATGAGAAGCTGCTCAGCTCCTTTATCTTTCTTCTTCCCTCTGCACCCCTGGGGCAAGTTCTGCCGGCCTCCGTTTGCACTTTCTCCCTTCCAGCTCCTCCTCAGCCCACGTTGTCTGGCTTCTGCTCACATCACTCACCAGAAATACTTGCCAAGGTCCTCGGGGCCAGCCTATAGCCAGCCCGATGGCCATCCTTGGGTCTTATCTTCCCTCCTCACCGTCCTAGGCATGCTCCTGACCTCCTCCTCCTCGAAACACCACCGCGAGGCTATATCAGCATGTGGACACGCACTCGCAGGTTTACTTCCCTCCACGCTGGACTCTTCCCCTCTGTCTCCTTTACTGGCTACATCCCCTGCGTGACCTGGATGTTGCTGTGGCTGGTCCTGGACCTGTTTCTGCAACACATTCTCACCAGGAGACTCATCCTTTCTTGAGGCTTATCCACTGCCTCCATGCCGATGTCCAGGCCACAATCTCTAGCTCAGCGTCTGCCCTGAGCACTGGACCCCTGTACTGGTCTGCCCGCTGGACGCCTTGCCTGCATGTGCTCCAGGCCGTCTGAACTCAAAAGGAACCTAGGAGGACGCATCGCATTTCCCCAGTTGCTGCTGCCCCTTCTGGTCCCCTCTGCCAGTAGTTGGTGTCACTGATGCAGGCTGCCCAAGTCAGACCCTGGGAGTCATCCCCGCAGAGCTCCTGAGATGCCTTCTAGACTGCCCCACTGCACTCTGACCCCGCTGCCAGAAAGGCCCGTGTAAAATGCCAAACAGCCCATGTCACCCCCTGTTCAGAAGCCTTTAAAGGCTGTCCATTATGTTGGGGATAAGACCTACACTTCACTGCATGCCGCTCGTGTCCCAACCTCTTCACCGCACACCTTCCCACGGTCCCCAGGTCTCATGCTCCAGCCAGACTCAAATCATGGAGCAGATTTACCTTCCTTCACCTTAATCCTCCCAATCCTGGCAGTCCCTAGGGCTCAGCTTGAAAGTCACCTCCTCCAGGAAACCTCCCTGCTGCCCCAGGACGAGTTAGGGTCCTAACTGTGTTCCCTGCTGTGTTCCCATAGCAGATGAGCACAACAGCTCTTTTCCTATGTCACACTGATGCTTCCTCTCCTCACTCCCCACCCTGAGTTCATAGAGTTCACAAGGAACTGTCTTTGTCTTTGTTTTTCTAGTGCTAAAAAGTATTTGCTGAAATCAAAGGATCTGGGAAGAGTCTTAGAAACAGACCCTGGGGGTGTTCTTTGAGGGAAATGGGTTACCCTATGTGTAGACACTGAAAGGAAGCAGCTAGAGTATTAACTACAATTCTTAGCCACCTTCTAATGGGTGACCATGTGACCCAGTTTGGGCCAACAAGCCTTAAGGAAAGGTAGCTGAGCGTGCACAGGAGAGATTTGCTTCCCTGATGTGCTCACGGCCCCTTCCTGTTTTCTGTCTTCCACTTCCTCCCTGAAATTAGGAGAGGAGGCTGGCGGTGGAGCAGCCCTCTTGTGATGATGAGCCAGCCATAAGGACGGGAGTCACACACTAAGGAATCTTGAAGGGACCTAGGTCATGACCCCTAGACTACCTACTAGTGGCTTCTTATTATGAAAGACAAATAAATCTCATTGAGGCCCCAACTTCAGCTGGGTCTCCATTACATTTAGCTGCACTCCCCCATAGAAAAGGCAGATGATGGCAGATAACCATCTGTGGGCATTTCTGAATAGACCTTTTCTTTAAAGATGATGCTAGTCCTGACAGTGGGCAGAGGCAAGATGAATGGATCAGGACAAGGTGAGGGCTGGAGAGGCCGACCCTGCCTGGGATTCTGTCAGAGGACCATGGCAAGGACTCACTCAAGGTTTGAGGAAGAGGCTCCAGTCACGGTGGCCCTAATGTGACCATGACCTTGGCCTGGGCCTTCTCTGGTCTCTGCTTGGTTTCACTTGTGAAATGGGGCTGCTGGGATAGATAGCTTTTCAAAGGGCATAGTGCTGCAAGTCTGGGCTTTGGAGTCAGGAAAGCAGGGTTCAGGTTCCAGCTGCATCGCTTACTGGGGGTGTGACTTCCAGTCACTCTTGTTGCTTGACCTCATCATCATCTGTAAAGTCCACATTGTGACAGTGCTGATAACCATTGGGCTAATGCTGGGGTTCTGTGGCATCGTGCCTGGGGGTGCCAGCAGAATGCCTGGCGCAGTCCATCATGGCTGCTACAGCCCAGCGCCCAGCACACATTGAGTGCTCTGTGGGGAAGGCCGTGCTTGTGTTGCAAGTTCTCTGAGACGGCTTACTGGTGACCAGTTTCATGCCTACTCTGGATCTGGGGCTGCTGCAGGGCTCTGGAAAGCCTCTCTGATGCCCCTCGATCTGTGGGTGAGTAAAGTGGCCCAAGGCCACCCACTGTCCAGTGGCTTTCCCTCCAGCACTGTGTGTTGTTGTGTCCAGGGTCCTGGGCCACAGGTAGAAAGGAGAAGCCCCTGGACATCGGACAGCCCAGACCAGGCCCAGAAAGGCATCAGGCCTTGGGTAGAAGTAAGAAACCTACATGGTCCATCTGTCCTGTGGCCCCTGTCTTAGCCGAATCTTCCTGGGAGTTGAGGGGCATCTTATCTTGGGAATAGCTAGGAGGGGGATGTGAGGGTGGGGGCTTGAAGAGGTTGGTTCTGCAGATAACTACAGGAATTACGGAGTTAGAAAAATACCCCCAGAACTGGATTCCTTACTGCAGCTGCTTTGGGCAGACCCTTCTCGTGAAAGTGTCACCTTCTTTCTCTTTTCTGTACTACCTCTCCTGGTGGAAAAGAACTTGGAGGGAAAAAAAGTAAGCGTTTGTTCTATTCCAGCCCTGGAAAGGAGATCAGTGGGTGCATCCCATTTGTCCACGACCTCCCCCGCCTCCCCTCAACACTCCAGGCCAGGCGCAGCCATGCTGACACTCGACAGCACCTCCAGTTTACCTTGGCTCCCGTCCAGAGAGTCCAGGCCCAGCCCGGGGCGGCCCCCACCTCTCCACCTTTGTTACCAGGCCCCTCTACAGCGCAAAGAGCAGTTTAAATATAAATCAGTCCTGGACGCAAACAGAGCCTCGGCAAGTCTCAGAGCCATCACCGGAACTGAGAGCCCAGGTTTTCGACGAGTGCAAACAAGCAGAGACCGACTCCGTAAACCTTCCTGAGCGCGTCGGGAGGGGCGCGGAGGCTCCGTTTCCCTTCACAAGCGTCGGCGCCTCTCCGACGCCCCTGGCTCCCGCTGGCCCCCCCCCCCCACCCGGCGCCCCTCGCTCCTTCGCCAGTCTCCTCCGGCCCCCGCAGCCCTGCCGATCCCTTGTCGGGGCCCCTGCAATCTGCGGGCCCGCGGCATTCACCCCGCCCCGTCAGCGCCCCGGGCGCCCCCCCCCCCCCCACTCAGCAGCCTCCCGCCCCCACCCTCCAGCGGGCGGGACCTTGTCCCGGGGCGGTCGAGCCTTGCGGGTCCCTGCGGGGCTGCGGGCGCTGAGACAACTCCGGCCGGAACGAGGTCAAGCGCAGCCGGCCACCGCGTCACACCTGTCTGAGGGGGCGGCGGCGGGGCGGGGGCTCGCAGCGCCCTTGACACCCGAGGGAAAGAGGGAGGAGGGAGCGCGCGTTTCATCATCGGCGGTGGCGGCGGCGGCCACTTATAAAACTTCTGGGCGCGCACCCTCGCGCTCAGTCTCCTCAGGCCGCGCCGTGTGCCTCCTCCGGCCACCAACGCCGCACCCGCCACTCGCCCGGCCTCCCGCCCCGGGCCCCGCGCTGCAGCCACCATGGGGCTCCTACCCGAGCCCGGCGCGCGCCAGGGCAGCGGCGCCTCTGCGGGCCGAGCCGGCCGCTGTCCCCGCTCTATCTTCAGCAACGTTAAGGTGAGCGGAGAACCCGGGACGTCCTGGCCCGAGCCGCGCCGGGCGCACCTTCGGCGGGGTCCCGGCGTCAGTGCTGCGGCCGCTCGGGAGGCGCTGCGGGGGCGGGCTCCCTCCCTCGCCGTCCATCCGTCGGTGTCACGCTCCGGGACGCATCCCCGCGGGCCCCGCGCCGCCGGCGAGGAGGCACCTGGCCAGGGAAGCGCGTGCTGGGCGTGTGTGCGTGTGTGCATGTGTTTGTGCGAGTATGTGCTCGCGCGCGTGCTCACACGCCCTCGTCAGGGTAGGAAACAGGGCGATGAAAGTACTTGCTTATTGGGCCAACTCTATTCAGATAGTCCTGGCACTAGCCTAGGGAATTGTTCTGTTCTTTGAAAAAGAACATCTCCGGGGCACCTTTTTGGGCTCCTGTGGGCAGTTACTTCGTTAAGGGAATGGGCTTGGAGTTGCCCGTGTCTGGCGCCTTGTAGGGGACAGGCTGGGGTCCCTCTGAGATGAATATCAGAGCCCATCTCATCCTGGGTGGCTGGCAGAAGGGCTGTTCTCCGCTAGGCTTTCGTCTTCCCCAAGGGCGGCAGTGCGTGAGCTCTGCTACCTGAACGGGCTGCTGCCTGCAATGCTGAGAATTCCCCCGAGGCTGGCAACCAACACTGCAGCTCTTGGACCAGCTTTCCTGGTCCGGAACTGGCCCCAGGAAAGCAGCGGCTTTCGCAGTCTATTCCGTAAAGTCTAGGCAGGTGCCTGGCAAGTTATGGGGAGTAGGTGAAGGGGTGTAAGCAGTAGTGTGGTGAGGACCCCCCAGGGGGTCAGGAATGCTTTCCACCCCCTCACAGGTCCAAGAGGACTGGAATGGTTGAATCCACACTGGGGCTTTTTTGCCTCTTCTGGGAGGGCAGAAGCAACTGAGGAATGCACCACCTGTGGTGAGGATGTGGGAGGTTGTAAAGCCCAGGTCACGGCTCCTTGGGGTCAGGGTGGGAATTATGGTGCAGAGAGGTTGTTTCTGGCAATCACACAATCAGATGGGGCTAGGTAATGCCTCCAGTGGCACAATTAAGGGGAACCCAGAACATACAAATGGAGGATGGGGGTCTCTGTGGGCCAGTTATGTGTGTCCAACAGAAAAGGATCTGGAGGTCACAGTGGAGCCCATCTATGTACTTACTCATATTGTTAGCAGTAGAGCTGGGCTCCCCACTCCTGCTTCTGCTCTTTCCCCACACCACACTAAATAAAGGTTGAATTGATTCCATGGTTGGACGTAAATAAGACATAGAAATTTTGAGATCGTTTAAAATAATCCTCAAATCTCCTCACCTTTGGCCAGACCCTGATGAGAACACTGTGTGTGGTTTTGGTTCCATCATTTAAAGGAGTTTAGAGAAGTTTCAGCAGAGAATTGTGGAAAACTTGGGGTTTATAAATTAGGAATTGGGAGGAAAGGGCAGGGGCAACAGTTGGGTGGTCTGAAAAGAGAGAGGCCCAGGAGGGAGCCAGGGTGGGGGCAACTCTCTCTGTTTTCACCACTCTTAGGGTTGGGAGCAGGAGGGACAGCTGACAGCGAGGGTAACCCCAAATGAGATTGATCCATTTAGACCTGCCCTGAGTCCCTAAAATAAATGAGTTTATGACAGCAGTTTCTTTGAAGATCTATAAAAATAAGATAATTTATCACATGCTGATGATATAGCCACATGTGCCTGAGGCCAGGCCCAGGCCAATTGGCCTCCGGAAGGCTCATACCAGTTAGGAGTTTTTCTGAACTCTAAAAACCAGATTCCTTTAATCATTGCCTCCGTTGATCCATAGTAATTCTAAGACCAGAGTTAGGAGCAACTTCCACTTAGCTTCACTTATCTGCCTGAAACCAGGTAGGAGACTGGATATCTCAAGGCACATCTTGGGGCTGGAATTCCATTAGTTAAACTCCCTGAAGTCATTTCTTCCAGGGGGTAGGGCTGGCTTCTGGGGGCTTTGCTATTTGATGAGAGATTTCCTTCTCCCAGTGAGAGGTTTGGTGACTGCCATGCACCCTGCCAGGGGGGTATGGACTGCACATGTCGTGACATAGGAGGAACACAGGACACCCAACCTGAGGACCCATCATTTTTCTAGGTTCCTCGTTGTTGGGACAGACTAACCAATAGGCTTTATGACATTCCTGCAAAACGCCACATACCACATGGTTTAGGGAAAGAAGATGAAGCCAGGGGACTCAGATCCAAGCCCCATGCCATCCCCTTACTAACTAGGTAACACAGGGAAGTATCCCTGAGCCTCGGAGTCCTTATGTGAAAAAAAACTGGGCAACATGAACAATTCCCTCCTCCCGGAGGCAGGGTAGAGAAGGCCTTCATAAGGATTATGTGGAATGAGGCAGAGGAAATGGCTTTGTAACCCATACTGGGCTTTCTGGGATTGGCATCATTGTGAGGTCAGTTCTCGCCTCAACAAACAAGACTGTGAATTCAAACATCATTTAGGATCGATTATTCCACCAATTATGCCTCATTCTATGAGACATAGTTAATAGTTAAGAAAAACTACAGTTAATAATAATACCCAAAAATAGCAATAGTAGCAAACAGCAACAGATCTGTCTGAATTTACTGGGAACTATGGAAATATCTTACCCAAATGCCATCCTCATTACAGCTCTGTCAACTGGATGCTGTTACTGTCCCCATTAATGATGAGGAAAACAAGGCTTAGTGAGGCTGGTCCTTTGGGCTTGGATACATAACCAGAAAGAGTGGAGTGTAGAGGAACCAGGAACGTGAGCCTCCAGGTCAGAACCCCTAACCCCTGTGCGCCTGGCCCTCTCTGTCGCACGGCACTGGTCAGCTCAGCGTTAGCGTGTGGAGATTCCTCAGATGTGCTTGTTCCGCGTGGTCAGGGCTTTCTCCAGGCCCTGGTGACACACACATCTCAGCCGTGACCAGGGGCCACTGCCGTGGCTGCAGCACAGATCCGTGTAGGCACGAACAGGCTCAGACCCTTTCACTCCTCCCGACCTCATCTCGAGCCTGGTGACTCTCAGGCTCAGGCTGAGTTTTTGGTACTTCCTTCTGCAGGAGTCAATACAATCGTGTTTAATCTAGAGACAGTCTCAATTGCCTCTGGGTTACAGCATTCTTAAGAACTAGAGGACCTGCTCGCCAGTCATGGTTAGAGGGAGCAGTTTGGCATCCAGTACTCCAGAGCTCTAAATTAAAAACAGGTTCATTCAGCCATTATGGGGCAGGGGTGGGGGAGTTAGCGGGGAGCCTTTTGGCTAACTTATCCTGGCAGCCTCAAAGAGATCTGTTTCTTCCTGAAAATGAAACTTTTGGGGCCAAACTGAGGTTGTCTTATAGAAGGAGTGGTCGATTGGTAATTGCTGCCCAAAGTATGGGAACTTAAACACACCAGGGCCCCAGTGTAGGGAAATAATGGATATCCAGTCAGTGTGGATGGAAGGCTGGGGAAGAACAGTGGGAAGAAACGGATAGACGAATCTCACAGCTTGGCCTGGGTGGCCCTGGTGACCTGTGACCTGGGAGGGAGGCCCCCGAATGAGGGAAAGGTGCTTTGTCCTGGCCTGTGTCCGTAACGTCCTGAGGCCTCTGACTCCCAATCATGGGGCAGCAGCTTGGACTCAACTTCTCAGTTTCCAGAGGAAAGTGCTATATCCCAGCAACCTGCAATCCATGCTTGGGGAGACACTCTGAAGAGAACCCTCTGGGCCAAAAGAATTCCTTCATCAACCTGGTGGATTAAGATATGCTCCTCCCTCCCCAGGATGTATTTCTCTGACATTGGGGACAGCATATATTATGATCTCCAGGGTGTCTGTCCCCTGAGAGGCCCACCTTGCCCTGCTTGTTTGTGTGTGTTGGGGAGGCAGTTTTGGGGGATGGTTTGGGGGGTGGGGAGGGAGAACCATGGGAACGGGTGGGGTGGTGGTCAAAGGTCACTTAGACCCTTTCCTCCTATAACTATGCTCAAAGCCCTTCCTAGCTTTCCTCGTGTCTCCTGGTGATGAATTCGTGACCTGTGTTGCCACAGAGCAAGTGGCAGAGGGATTTATTTTGAAATCATTATAGATGCATAGGAAAAACAGTGCTGAGAGGTCCTGTGTTTACCCAGTTCCTCCCAAGGATTTCATCTGATATAATTACAGTGTGATACCAAAAGCAGGAAATTGACATTGCCACGATGTGTGAGTATAGTTCCAGGCCGTTCGATCGTGTGTACAGACTCAGGGAGCCACCACCCCACTGCTTCAAGACAGAACTATCCCATCTCCACAAAGGTCTCCTTCCGACTCCTATCCTTGATATGTTCTCTAGCGCAGTAATTTTATCATTTTGAGAACATTATATAAATGGAGTCATGAAATATGTGTGTGACCTTTTGAGACTGGCTTTTTTCATTAAGCATAATGCCCTTGAGATCGACCCAAGCTGTTCCATGTATCAATAGTTTGTTGCTTTTTTTTTTGAGGGGGGTACGTGGGCCTCTCACTGTTGTGGCCTCTCCCGTTGCAGAGCACAGGCTCCGGACACGCAGGCTCAGCAGCCATGGCTCACGGACCCAGCCGCTCGGCGGCATGTGAGATCCTCCCGGACCGGGGCACGAACCCGTGTCCCCTGCATTGGCAGGTGGACTCTCAACCACCAGGGAAGCCCTTTGTTCCTTTTTATTGCTGAGTACTATTCCATGGCATGGATGTATCGTGATTTCTCCAGCCATTCACCTATTGAAGGACCTTTGGGTTGTTTCCTGTTTGGGGCTATTACAAATAAAGCTGCTATGAACAATCATGTATAGGTTTTTGTGTGGACATAAACTCTCATTTCTCTGGGGTGAATGCCCAGGAGTGCATTTGCTAGGTCATATGGTAGTTGCACGTTGATTTTTAAAAGAAACTGCCAAACTGTTTTCCAGAGTGGCCATAACATTTTACATTTGCACCAGCAAGGTATGAGAAATTCAGTTTCTCTACATCCTGGCCAGCATTTAGTGTTACTGCTTTTTATTTTAGCTATCCTTTTTTTAAAGAATTCCACCCCTACAGAGAGGCACTGCCTCTGGTGAAAATAAGCCAGAGGACCCCATTTTTATGCAACAATAGAATGTAAACACCGGAAGGAACCTCCTCCAGATAAAGAAATGGGCCCAGGAGGGGAGGTGACCTGTGCAAGGTCTCAGGGAACTGGAAGTAGAGTATTTTAGTTATTTGAATTGGTGTGTAGTGAGATCTCATCATGGTCTTAATTTGCATTTCCCTAATGGCTGGTGATGTTGAACATCTTTTCATGTGCTCACTTGCCATGTGTATATGCTGTTCACTGAAATATCTGTTCATATATTTTGTCCATTTTTCTTTTCCTTTTTCTTTCTCTCTCTCTCTCTCTCTCTCTCTCTCTCTCTCTCTCTCTTTCTTTCTTCCTTCTTTTCTTTATTATTTTTGGCTGCATTGGGTCTTTGTTGCTACGCTCAGGCTTTCTCTAGTTGCGGCGAGCTGGGGCTATTCATCGTTGCAGTGCGCAGGCTTCTCCTTGCGATGGCTTCTCTTGTTGCGGAGCACGGGCTCTAGGCGTGCGGGCTTCAGTAGTTGTAGCATGCGGGCTCAGTTGTTGTGGCTCACGGGCTTAGTTGCTCCATGACATGTGGGTTCTTCCCGGACCAGGGATCGAACCCATGTCCCCTGCACTGGCAGGCGGATTCTTAACCACTGTGCCACCAGGGAAGTCCTTCCATTTTCTAATTGGATTTTTAAATTGTTGTTTTGAGAGTTCTTTATATATGTGAGATACAAGTCCTTTGTTGGGCATGTGGTTTGCAAATATTTTCTCCCAGTCTATAGCTTATGTTTTCATCCTCTTAACAGAATCTTTCACAGAGAAAAAGGTTTTGATTGTGATAAAGTCCAATTTATCAATTTAAAATTTTCTGGATACTGCTTTTAGTGTCATGTCTAAAAACTCTTCACCAAATCCTAACTCCTGAAGGAGAAATCCTCTGTTTTCTTCTAAAAGTTTTATAATTTTGCATTTAAATCTATAATCCATTTTGAGTTAATTTTTGTAGAGATGTGAGGTTTAGGTAAAGGTTCATTGTTTTGCCTGTGGTTATACAATTGTTTCTGCACCATTTGTGGACAAGACTCTCCTTTCTCTATTGAATTACCTTTGTATCTTTGTTGAAGATCAGTTGGCCATACTTGGGTGGGTCCATGTTGGGTTTTCTATCATGCGTCATTGATGTATGTGTATATCTCTCTGCCAGTACCACAGTGTCTTGATTACTGTAGCTAAATAGCAAGTCTTGGTATCAGGTAAAACTTGATTTTCATTCTGCAATGGAATGATTACCAAACCTTATAACCCATTCAGTTTCTCTTCTACTTTGCCTTTTAGGAAGATTTAAGGACAGATTTAAAGCTTGCTTTTAGTAGGTAGATGGGATCTTACATATTTACATGTTTCCAGCTTTTCCTCTGGCCTTAGCTGAATGGTTGTCTTTTCCCTTGAATTTGATTTTTCAGTCTAAGTTCTTAAACTTTTTCTATGCGTAATGCCAGCCCTGCAAGGGAGGTATCAGCATCTCCATTTCATACTTGAAATCGAGGCACATCCAAGACCACATATCCAGTCAATGGCAAAGCAGGAATTCCCACCAGGGTCATCTCACTCCCAGCCCCTTTCTTCCCATGGCCCCAGAATGCCTCTCAGTTCTGGATTCTTTCGTCCGTGAACCTTGGGGCCTGAGCGCAGTGATCTCTGAGGTCCTTTCAGGTTCTCAGATTCCCATCTCATGCTAAGTTGCTGATTGAGATGAGACCAGGAGCAGGGCCAGCTGGGTCTGAGCTTTGCCAGGAGACCTGCTCTGAAACCTGGCAAAAGAGGAGGGTGCGGCTGGCCTGGTTGTCTGTGATCAATCCCAGCTCTCTTGGTTTCGTGGACCTTGATTCCCTGGGATGGATTAAATTTGATCAGGGTGAAGGATGAACCCAAGGCCAGGAGTCTCAGACTACACTGTGGACTGGATGGATGGGATGATCCTATCCAGTGAGCAGCCGTCGCCCAGAGCTGTCTTCCCAGCCTCGTTGCCTTGTTGGGTGGAGATGCTATGGAGGCTGTGGCTTAGGGAGAAGGCACCAGCCGGCTCAGTAACCCCAGGACTTGTGGCCTGTGGGACACTCAGTCTGGTCAGCATTGGCACTGACCCCCACAGGGCTGACCACTGCCTCTATAAATATGGGCAAACTAACCCTTTCTTTATCATTTAGTGTGCACCAAGTCCTATAGGAATCTGATAACAAGTTTTATTTTGTTTACCCAAACATCAGCCATACCTATTTATGTTCTGAAAGATGTTCCATCCAACACCCTTGAGAGATGCTGGCCTAGAGCACAGAAGGCCTCAGTTAAAATTCAGAGGGCACCAGGGAGGGTATAGCAAGCTAGTGGTTGTCAATCTGCCCACCAAGATGCCCTGAATTCTAGAAGGGAGTGACCGGTCTCCACAATGGAGTAGGACAAGGGGATGAAGGGTGGTGTCGGGAAATGTGGTTTAACTAATCATGGATATTACATTTCTGTAGAATTTTATGTTTCATCCTAGAATCAAGTGTATTTTATATTTTCCTCCACAATATATCTACATGCTTCCAAATAATATGTTGTATTTCCCCCCAAATCTTGGAGTAACACTGATGCTCCAGGAAGCTATGCCATGTCTAGCTCACGTCTGCCAGATGTGACCCCAGGTGGAGTTTGGGAAACAACACAGCAGGCCTCAAGTCAGAATTAGTTTTTCTAACCCAGCCAGCTTGTTGGGCATAGAGGGAACCTAGGAAATGTAAGTGGGACAGGTGTGGGGTGTGAATAGCAGACAGTTCCTGGGCTGAGCCCGTGGGACACCCCAGGAGAGGAGCCGGCTAGAGAACACAGTGAGGCCCCTGTTGGCCTGGGGAAAGGGGACAGTGGCAGAGGGGAGGGGGAGGACGGCAGGCTGCCGGAGCCACACTTGTCCTGCCCGACTGGCTGCCGGAGAGATTTCAGGATGGAATTAAACTGACCACATTCTCAGTCTGTTTTACATGTCCTTCCTGCCTGTGCTCCAGGCCCTTCTGAAACTGTGCTGCTTTGCCTTTGATTCACAGTGCATTTGAGGGAAGTGGTGGGGAGCTGAGTGTGGATGTCGGAGCCTGGGCCTCGCTCACTTGTGAGCCTTTACTGCATGTTTGCGGTGGGAGGCTCTTCCCCAGGCTTCGCTGTTTGCACTCAGCTCTCGAAGAGACACCCACGTTTCCAAGAAACAATGGCCCGTAGGGCCCTGCTTCTCAATGTGACCCACTGCCTCGATTTGCCCAGGACCGAGGGGGTTCCTGGGACACAGGACTTTCCGTTTTAAAACTGAAGACTTCTAGGCAGATTGGGATAAGTTGGTCACCCCACTGCCATTTTACAAGAATGGACTTCAACCCCCTGACTGTGGGGCAGGGGAGGTGCCCATGGAGAGCCAGGGATGGTGCCCAACAATGGAAATAAGCCTCAAGGACTCATGACAGGAAGGAACTGGAGGCTTCCAGGGAGAAACCAAGCGGCAGGGCCCACTTCTGCCTCTTGTTAGTACATGGAAGTTCTCCCGCCTGGCCCTGCCTTCATTGCCCGTTGTGATTTGTGCAGCATTTTTAACCTCTTACTGTATAGAATCCATACGAGTAATGATAAAACTGAGCTATAGAAACATGGTGCCCCTCACTTATAGAATTACTGAATTTCAGAATTGTATACCCCTCAGAGTGAAGCTAGCAGAGCCCCCTCTTCCTGGCCACTCTCCTCATTGCTTCTGGTAGAAAGCAGTCTCCCCTCTCCCACAAGTCCTCTAACTAGGTTGAAACAGAAAGCCACGTGTCCTGGGCTACCCTCCTCTAAAAGCCAGGCCAGGCTCTGAAGGTGGGTGTTGCTGAGGGGCACAGGTGGCCCTCCGACCCTTGTTGTCCCAGATCACAAAGGTTTCCTCGCTGGCTCTGGTTATCACTCACGAGGGGACCTCAGGCTTTAGGGAGGCTGGTGGGCCCAGGGTTTCCTGGAACCAGCAGAGACCTTCCCATGATTGGGACCCTGCAGTTTGTTATGCTCTCAGGAGCCCAAGGCCTGCTCCCGCCCCAGCTCTCACACTCTTGCGTCTTACCCCCGTCTTTCTCTCTTCTCACCCCAGCTCTCGCTTCTCCCTGACTTGGAATTTTCACGGAGAGTCCAGCAAGAGCCCTGGACAGGTCACTGGGTCCACCCCCCGGCCTCCAGCTGGGCGACATCTCTCTGGAGCAAGTAGACAAGGACCAGAGTCCCTGACTTTATCATTAGGGGGCCTGACAGAGACCCTTCCGGAGGGCGTCCGGCCTAATGCCAGTGGGAACATTCCTGTGGACCCCCGCCTGTGCCCCAGGCTGTAACGCCCACATCCCACCCACGCAGACTGGCCGAGCCCAAGCGAGGTAGAACCCGCCTTGTCTAGCAGACTGTCTCTAGCCCTGGACCTTGTCACTGACTTGGAAAGTGAGCCTCAGGGCCCTGTGGCTGCCGCTTCATTTCCAAACTGCGCTTGCTGTCAGGAGGCTGCCCTCTCGGGCTCACTGCCGCTCCAGCCTCCTCCCTCTGTGTCCCGGAAAAGCGCAGGCCCACTGAGTCAACATGTGAATTTAATACATAAACACGTACAGTTAACAAGGAGTGGGGACAGGCATTACTCAAGCCTGTATTGGTTTACCTTAAAGTCACAAATATTTAGAATTCCCACACTCAGCACCAACACATTTTTAGCAGCAATTATGACTTTCTGAGCTATCATCACAAAGACGGACACGTTTTATTAGGCCACATCTGTGTGATAAAGCATAAGGGGATATGTGGATATTTAATTGTGAATGCAAATGCTTTGTTGGGGGGCACCCATGTGTGCCAAATTTAGTGAAATAACAAGGGCAGGTCCTTTCAGAAACACTCTCTGTGCTGCGAGGTGCATGTTGTCCACGTCGTGTAGTGGAGGAAAGTGGCAGGCAGCTTGTGGAAACTGCCACATCACACAGTGACAGAGCTGCAATTCGGGCACTCTGTCTTAAGACCCTGTCGTCTGTGGCTGCTCTCCATTTCCCACCACAAACCCCAACCAGCCGAGCCAGGACTCTGCTACTTCCGTCCCCATACTCACAGACACAGCAGGGCTGCTTATTCCTATTTATTGTTTTATTTTCCTGAACCAAATCTGACACTGGTGGCCCGGAAAGTCCTTCTTCCTCAGTCTTCCTCTCTTGTGGCACATTGTCTCACCCACAGCACACAAGCGCTGAGACCAAGGACCCGGCGTGGGGTGGGAACAGCGACCAAGTGGCTTAGAAAACCTTCCTGAGCAAATAAATGGAAACCCAGTCTGCTGAACAACATTTTATCATTTAATTCGTCTGTTCAGAAACTTGTAATGAGGAAATGACTCATATAGCTAGTTATTGGCAAGGCAATAAATAAATCATGGGACATCCATCTATGAGATATTTACAAGACATGTTTTAAAGTTTTATTGCGAAAAGTTTCAACTTGAGGGAAGGGTTCATTCTATAATGTTAAGTAGAGGCGGCGTATGAAGAGATGATCCAGATTTTTAAAAGTCACGAGACTTAAAGAGGGTATACCTAAACAGAGATGGTGCTCTGAGTGGGATCCTGTAAATCGTTTCTTCTTCTTTGTGACGTTCTATGTTTTCCATATTTCTACAATAAACATGTCCTGCATTTATAATTAGAAAAAGCTACCAGTTAAAAGCCCTGAAGTCTGCGGTGACACCCACCTTTGCCTGGTGCCATGAGATCTGTCGTTGTGGTCTATGAAGTGAGACGTAAGGTGGGAGGAGGCTGATCTCCAGGTCCCTGAGGATGCACCAGAGGTGCGGCCAGGAGGGCAGCCAGGGGACGGGATTGTCTATAAGGACCACTCCTGTGCCCATCACTGTTGTCACTGTGTTTTTACATCTATTATTTCACTGGAGTCTTATGGCTCCTCAGTGATGGAGGTGAAGTCAGATAACAATGCTTTAACTCTTAAAGAGAGGCAAAACTATGGAACATTTTCTTTTCTGGGAAGATTGAGAAGTGTTTCTGTCCAGGAAGGCCTCTCTGCTCTTCTGGTGCCCCACTCCCAGGGACTGGCTCAGAGTTTGGGAATCCAGCCCTAAGGGTTGGCCAAACATCTTAGGGGAGTGAGTGTACCTGATCAGCTCCGTGCCATGTTAGGAAGAATGGGCCTCAGGGGGAGGTGGTGAGGGCAGAGTCTGGGACAGGATCTGCTAAGGGCTGCCTGGGGTCTGGTCCTGAGCCTGGAGTTTTTTATACTTGGGAGGATGTGATGACATCCCTGGGTTGGCTTTCACACAGTCATTTCGGTGAGCGTTGAGTCAGTTGGTGACCCACTGTTTGCAAGGCAGGACTCTGCTGATGTCATAAACACCAGGGGTTTCAGAACTCTGAGGCTAGGAATGGTGTCAGGACAGCTGCCTGAGATGCATTCATTTGTTCATTTATTCATGCAACACGTAATTATTGATCACCTACCATCAACCATTGGAGGTACAATGATGAACAAAACAGAGCGGGCCATGCCCTCATGAGAGATGTAAACAGTGGGCAGATGCACAAATAGATGCAAAGTTATAAGATGTGACAAATAAGAGGGGAAAGAACTGGGTTTTGTGAGGGAGGAGAAGGTAGAAACAGAACTGGGTTCTGCTCAATACATCTGGGACCGCAGACTCTGAACTCTAACATGCCACCTTCATGCTTCTGCTACTTAGCCGCTGCATGGGGAATACAACCATGAATCAGGCAAGGTCCCTGTCTTCCAAAGGCTCTGGTTAGTTGGGATAAGATGGGTCATGAAGAACTATAGTGAATTGTGGTTTTCATCCATATGACAGGTTGACAAAACATGGGACCCTCCTACTACAAATACCTAGAGTTACTGCATAAAATAGAACACCATCAAATATTTAAATGCGGAGCTGAACTTGCAAGAAAGAAAGTGAAATCTTCAGGGGCAAGAAATGATGAATGAGTTGGACACCCAAACAATGACTGTACCAGCAGGGGTTGAGGGGAAGCTGTGTGTAAAGAAACCCTCAAGAAACTCCTGTTGCAGATTGGGTATTAGTAGTCCTACAGGCACCGAAGATGACATGGGGAGCTGGCAGGAAGACTCACGCATGAAACTGGGTCCCTTGCTCAGAAAGGAACCCATAAAACTTTGCCCACCACCCTGTTACAGGTTAGGTATATCTCTAACAGGACCTCTGGGTAAAATAATTCCGCTGAGAAATCAAAACACCAAGTCCATGCCACATGGACTTGGAAGCAGAACGTATACTATCCACACAGTATGGGAATCTCTAAGCATATAAATTAGGATAAGAAATTCATTCCGGGCTGGTGACAACTCTTTGTCATCTGGTAGACACAAGAGCAAAACCACTCTGGAGGGATACTTCTACAGTCCAGACCAACTGGAATCCCCAAGAGAAGACAATGTCCGTGGAACAGGAGCTTACGATAAACAGTTATACAGGAAATGACCCACCATAAGCCACAGGCAGTACATATATTCAGTGAGGAAGATTAGCACCTCAAGATTTTAAGATAATGGAACATTTTGAAAGAGACTATAAAAATACATTGAAATGTTTAAAGACGTGTAAGAATAAATAGAAAACACCAGGAAAGAACAAACGCTGTGAAAAAGGAACAGGCAGATTTGAGAAACAAATGGGAATTCTATACATACAGAAAGTAACAATTCAGCAAATGGTTAAATAGCAGATTAGATACAATGATTGGTTAATTAACAGATTAGATAATTTCCCAATTTGAAGTCCTTAACTTAATGACATCTGCACAAAATGATAATTAGTAAGTGGAAGATAGGGTTGAAGAAGTCACCTGAATGCAGCACAGAGGAGTAAAGAAGTAGAAACTGTGACACTTCACAGAGGAGAAACCTGGCAAGCAAGCACTGCCTTGGCCAAGTGACCAAGGTTAGCATTATCAGTGATAAGTCATCTTGAAAATATGTACCCTTTAACTAATGTGGTGAGAAGGGCGGTTTATCTCTGTGGCCTTCCCAAAAAACATAACCTCAGTCTAACCATGAGAAAATCATGGACGAACCCAAACTGGGGAGCATTCTACAAAATACCTGACCAGTACTCCTCCAAACAAGGAATGTCTGAATGTCTGAGAACTGTCACAGCCAAGAGGAGCCTAAGGAGACCTGATAACCAAATGTGGTATGGTGTCCTGGATGGGATCCTGGGACAGAAAAAGAGAAAAGCTAATGAGATCTGAATAAAGTATAGTTTCGTGAGTAAAAAAACAAAACAAAACCAAAAATAGTGGAAACTCTAAAAGGCAGGTTAAGAGACATGAAAACAGTAAAAATAAAGTCCAATATAAGTCTGAAATGAGTCCCCAAGAAAAGAATGAATAGGTGATAGTCAATACTGAAAAAATGACAGAGAATTTCCAGAATTAATAAGACATATGGTACCTCAAAATAAAAAAGCACCGTAAGTTCTGACAGGAATTTACAAAAAAGTACACCTATACATATCATACTGGAACTGCAGAACAGTAAAGACAGAAAAACTTTAAGAGCTACTAGAGCAACATTATAGTTTACGCATAAGACTCAATAATTAGACCAATAACAGTCTTCTCAAAATAAATAGATATACTAGAAAATAATGGAATACTTTTCAATATGCTGAAAGAAAATTACCACCAAATTCAAATGTTATAACTAAATGATAATTCAAGAGGACAAATAGAGATTTTCAAACAAAGGCAGAGAATTTACTAATCGTGAGTCCTACTAAAATAAACTACAAAAGGATGAAATTCGTAAAGCAGGAAATCAAACACAGAAAAAGATGATACAGAATGGTAGTAATTATTGATTGTGAATAGACAAAAATAATAATGATTTATGGAGGGCAGGAAAGATGGAAGCAGAATAAGACATACCAATAATATGGAGAATTGGCAGGGAAATTTGGAGTTAAAATCTTAAGTCCTTGGCTTGCTTGGGAGGAGAGTGGAATAATTAATTAACTTTAGTCTTTCTTAAGTCGAACATTAAGTTAAAATGTATGGGTAATCATTCAGTGTAAAGACATTGAATGCATACTTTCCAAAGCAGAAGAGTGTAAAAAGTAGAAACCTAATCAACCAAAAGAGGGCAGGAAAAGAGGAGAATAAAAGGCAAAAACAGACAAACAAGAAACATTATGGTAAATAGGAGCACAGTAAAATGAAGTGGACATAAATCTAGGTTTATCAGAAAGTGGAGTACTCTCACCATTTCAAAGCTAGAGACAGACTGCCTAAAAGAGAGAGAGAGAGAGAATCTAGTTTCATGCTCTTTAAAAGAAAATGTTGAAAATCAAAGGACAAAAGAAGATATATCAGGAGAATACCAACTAAAGAAGGAAGATTTATCTACTTTAATAACAGAAAATAGTGTTTCAGGCAAAAAGAAAGACGGATTGTGAGATGTCTGCAATGTCTAAAACTGACTAGGATATGTGGAACCTAGAAAAATGGTGCAGATGAACCAGTTTGCAGGGCAGAAATAGAGACACGGCTGTAGAGAACAAATGTATGGACACCAAGGGGGGAAAGTGGCGGGGCGGGGGTGTGGTGTGATGAATTGGGAGATTGGGATTGACATATATACACTAATATGTATAAAATAGATAACTAATAAGAACCTGCTGTATAAAAAATACATAAAATAAAATTCAAAAAAAATAAAATTAAACTAACTAGGGACGAATATCTAGACTATACAAAGATCTCCTGCTAACCAACAAGAAAAAGACAAGAAACACAATAGAAAAATGTGTGAAGGATTTGGGTAGGTGGCCTGGAGTGCCAGCTGGCTCCATCTCCTCTCTCCTCTTCTCTTAATTCCTCTCGTCATTGTCTTCCATTGTAAACCTCTGTCCTCTTCATGGCTGAGTCATGGTCAGCAACCAGCTTACCTGCTGCCCTTCATTTAGTTCCAATCTGAAAAACTACTGGGGCAGGACTCTCATTGGTTTAGCTGGGTCACGTGCCTTGAGGCAAGGTGGGGTCTCTGGGGGCTTCTCATAGTTGAATAGGTACCTTTTTCTAAAATAAGGGGGAGCCCTGTTCTCAGGAGGGGGCTGAACAGACAAGACTGTTGAGTCTTCCTGTAGAAAGTTGGAGAACAGACCCCCAGAGATGTCAAAAAAGGGGAGGTGTGGTTCTGTTGAGGGAAAAGAAGTGACCTGAGTGAGAGCATTGAAGCAGGGGAAGACGGGGAGGGTTGATATGAACCAGGGTTTGTATCAGTGTACTACTGCTGCTGTAACAAATCACCATAAGCCTAGTGGCTTAAAACAACATGGATTTACTCTCCTACAGTTCTGGAAGACAGAATACCTAAAATCAAGGTGTTGGCAGGGCTGTGCTCCTTCTGAAGGTTTTAGTGAAGAATCTGTTTCCTTGCCTTTCCTAGTTTCTAGAGGCCACCAACATTCCTCGGCTTTTGGCCCCTTCCTGCATCCTCAAAGTCGGGAGTTCAGCATCTTGAAATCTCTCCTTTTCATCTTTTATTCTGACTCTGACCCTCCTGCCTCCTTCTTATAAGGACCTCTGTGATTACACTGGATCCTTTCAGATAATCCAGGATAACCTCCCTATGCTAAGAATCTTAGTTCAATCATATCAGCCAAGTTCTTTTTGCCATGTAAGGCAACGTATTCACAGGTTCTAATATCAGTACACAGGCATTGGGGAGGCCATTATTTTCTCTACTGTAGGGTTTAATCAAACCAGAGCCAATAGAAGATACAAACACACACACATGTATGTGTTTGTATGTGTGTGTGTGTGTGTGTGTGTATATATATATATATATATATATATATATATATAAAGAGATTAATTTCAAGGAATTGGCTTATACAGTAGTGGGGGCTGAATAAGCAAATCCAAAATCCACAGGGCAGGCAGTCAGGAAAGGATGATCACAGGCATTGGGCCAAAGCTCCTATTCAGGGGAATCAATCTCCCTCTCTTCTCTCTCTCTCTCTCTCTCTCTCTCTCTCTCTTTTTCTCTCCACCCTGCTTTTAAGGCCTTCTGATTAATTGAATCAGGCCCACCCAGATTATCAGATTATCTAAAATAATCTTCTTTAAAATTATATATTTTAATTACAGCTGCAAACTCCCTTCATAGCCAACACCTAGATTAGTGTTTGAGTAACTGGGGACTGTAGCGTTGCCAAATTGATACGTCAAAAGCACTGCCCCAGGTCAAAGGGCAGTGACATTCAGGACAAGTATGGGGCAGAATGTCCTGCAGGAAGGAGAGGTGAGCACCCCTGGGCAATAGCCCTGAAAAAGGAGGGGCGTGGGGGGCCAGAGGTGCTTTGCTGACGTCACTGATGGGAGGAAGCTGTGCTTAGGGGCGAGCTTCCACAAGGAGGCTTGCAATGGGGCATTCCATCCTCTCCTTACCACAGTTTGAAAATTCCATGATCGGGCTGTGCTTCCGTCCCCTACACAGAGCAGATGCCCAGCATATCACCAGCGTCTCAATGACCCTTCCTACGCCGCCCACCAGTATTTGTTCTGTGACCTGCTGCTGAGGTCACAGCCCCCTGGGCTGCAGACATGAATCGCCCGCAGTGTTGGAAAGGTGGGTGAGCTCACGTCTGCTCCTCCCAGGGCTGCGGCTGGTAGGCGTCGAGTATTTGTCCAGCTAATCTTTCCCCATCTGAAGATGGTTACTGATGATTTCATTCAGGAGTCTTGAAACCTGCCAGGAGAGAGTCCAGCCAAACAGACCAGGTGTGGAAGATGAAATCACATTCCCTTGCCCTTGCTGTCAAGAGCTCCATGCGAGGCAGTTCAAAGGAGTTGGGAGGTGGATGGAAGTTCCTAGTCAGAGCTAATTGTGGGGTGCTCTCGGCCCACACGACAGCGCGGACAGAGCCTCACTGTGCGAGCAGACCCCGTACCCAGATGGGCAGATGGCTAAGGGGAGGGCAGAAACATCAAGGGTGTGTCTCAGTTTTACCCCCATTCCTTTGTAAAGGGTTTACACAGACGTTGGGCCTTGTCTCCAGGAAAGGAGCGCCCAGAAGTAAGGATTTGGGTTAGAGTTCAGGGGGACTTACTCGAGTCTGAGGTAGTGGTTCCCAAAGTGTGGTCCCTGTACCAGCAAGCCTCAGCATCACGTGCGAGCTGGTTAGAAATGTGAATTCTTGTGCCCTATCCCAGATCTACTGAATCCAAAGCTGGAGGTGGGGCATGCTGCTTTAACAAACCCTCTAGGCGACCCTGATGCACCCTAAAGGTTGAGAACCTCTGCTCTAAGGCAAGGCACATATCAGAGCACTGATTCACAGGCAGAGGGCACTGAGGTGGCTGTGATATTCTTGTCTCCAAGGTATTCGTTAAAGTGATTGATGGGAAGTAATCGTATTAAACTGAAATGGTTCCCAGGGAACGTGAGTCTCTCGTATGGAGAGGAACTGAAGGGAGGAAGTTTGGGAAGCATTCTAGACTGGCCAGCGAAGGCCTCCCAGAGCTCCCTGTGGAGAAAGGAAGGTGGGTGGGGTGGAGCAGAGCCTTCTTGGCCTTGAGGAGCACTGCGGCCACACGCTGGCGTTCAGAGAATCTCCAGGGAGCTCAGGGCACACAGGCGTGCTCTGCTAGGCTGAGTTCCATTTTGCTCTCTTTTTTCCCACAGGTAGTTTGGAAATGGCAGATGTTCTCGGAGGCCGAGGTCAGGACCATTGTAACTAATGCTATTTATAGCTTAAAGCTTACCGTAGGTAAACAGGGAATTTGAGGAATTGGTTTGCTTTCCCCTTGCTCCCACTCCTGCCCTCATTTCCTGTGTTTAGACTGGCCATTTCATGGCACAGAGAAGACCTTCACAGCCTAAATGACCCGTCCCGGCAACAGTAGAGACACCTGTGGCCCACTCCCCTGCTCGCTCCCTGGGGCCCTGGGCAGCGGGGGTGGGAGGGAGCAACGGAGGGTGTGGGTACCAGGAAAGGATGTTCAGTTGCTTTCATCTAAACGTGGCTTTGTGATGGGAAAGAGGTTAGCATGCCTCACTTGGCCCCCTGCCTTGACCTTTCCATGTTAACAGCTTCCTTTCCTCTCTCAGGCCAAACCTGGGACCTGAGGAAACTTTTCCAAGAAAGGCTTAGGGCATTTTCTGCGGTGCTGACTGAAATCCTCTCCTGTCAGCCGAGGGCTGGATCCCACCCAGTTTCTTCTACCTTCCCCTCTCCAGGCCCCGCAACTGTTTCTCCCTCTTCCCTGCTCCTTGCTGATCTGAAGAGTGGAGTGGGAAGGAAGGCAGACACGGCAGAGGGCAAGGGGAACACCTTGGGAGGCACGTAGGAAAGTCCAGGAGGTGAGGCCATGGAAGGAGCAGCCCTCAGCCCAGAAAAGTCCAGAAATAAGTTGAAGTGATGGAGAGAGTAGAGCTGGAATAGAGGCTCCTTGGGACAAAGATGTCCCAGGCCACTGTGCTGGCCGGGAGTGACTACAGAAGACCAAGTAGATGCCCTGACCACCCTCATCCTGATGCAGCCTTCAGTGACAAAGCTGCCCACCCCTGGAGAAGGGGACCAGATGGGCAGACTTCTACCCATTTAAAGACTAGACAAAAGACTGGACTTGGACCAAATCATATTAGAAATCAAATAGCCTCTGTCAGGTGCCAGATCCTTTATCTTTCAAGTCAGAATTCACATGTCCCAGAGAGCCTCATCAAAAGCCCCTTTGTCCTCCTGATTCTTCTGCAAATTTAGCAAGTGAAGTTCTGTTAGGAGATATCCTTGGGGCTCCTTGCAGGCAACCTGTCCATCTTACAGACAGTGACTTACAGCTGTGTGAAGTCTAACAAGGCATGAGGCTCTGACCTCTGGGAGCAGGAACATAAGGTAACAGAGATAATAGGACAAGACATCTTCCCACAGCTGTGGTCTTGCTCAAAGAGTGCCAGCGTAAAGCCCTAGGGGGATTTATTTCAAGACACCAAATAGTAGCTACTGAGTCACCATTTTAATGTAGTGATTAGTCCTTGGATTCCGTTTGGTCCTGAGGGGATCTCCTCCTTTCTTCTTGGGGTGTGGGGTTAAAGAGCTGTCAGAAGTGAGGGCATCTTTCCCTAGAGGTACCTGCCGGCTAGTCTGAAACCAGTGATGGCTCCCTGGATGTCCACTTGGGTCTTCCTCTGCCCCACAGCCCACCACTGCCTCCATCATTCACCTGCTCTGCATTGTCTTTTGAGCTCCTGGCTTCCCTTCCCGTGGTCTTCAGATGCCCACTCACCATCCCCCACTTCTCTTTAGTCATCAGGTCATGACCTTCTCCCCTGCTGGTGTCCCTGCTGAATGCCACCCCCTGACGAGAGGCTTCTTCGACCTTGCCCCAAGATCTTTCATTGGCCTCCCTGCCTCTACTCTGTTACAGCTTAACCTTTCTAAAAATGTTTGACATGCATTTATCCCTGCTCCGAAGTCGTCAGTGATAGCCAGAGAGAGAGAAAAGTCTGTGGCTCCTCTCAGGTACCAATCCTCTTACTCGACTTGGTTTTCTCCTCTCACTTCGCCAGAACTTCTTCAGACGAACCAGATGATTTCCTGACCCCTAATCACACTTGTGTTTTTCTACTCTTCATTTTGCCTCCTGGCCCTGGGATGGCCCCTTTTTTCCATTCCACTTTCTGATGTCCTCCTCATCCTCAAAGACCTAAGTCCAGCCTCCCTTTCTCCAGGGGCCTCTCCCTCACCCTCATGTGTCCTGAGCCCCTTTGGCATCTGCCATATTGCCTTGAGAGTAGTTGCCACTACTGTGTACACATACCTCATCTTATTAACACAGTGCCCCAGAGGAATCTAGCCCTGCTTGGTCTCCCCTGGAATATGCTTGGCCCATAATGATATTCAATAAATATTTGCTTATCACATTACTTCAAATGTTCCTTCTGGGCAAAATTAGCAATAATGTACCCCCTGCCACACACACACACATACACACACACACACACACACACACACACACACACACACACACACACACACATACAGCCCCCAATAAGATCTGTCAAAGCTGGCAGACCATAGGAACTGTAAACTGTGCTTGCACCTTTGCCAGAGGGAGGTTCCATTTCAGTCTTCATAGGGAGACACAGCCTCCAGTGAAGGATGTCTTGACTTGTGCGTGTTTTGAAGTAAATAAGGGTCTTCAGGAGCGGATGCCCGTATCACTGCTCTGGAATCACGAGTTTGATTGCGTCAGAGAGAGGGGTCCACAGGTCCCTGTGGGGGTATGTGTCAGCAGCGGAGTAGCCTAAATAAGGGACCAGGAAGGCTTCCTAGGGAAGCGATGTTCAAACAGTGCTTGACAGGGGAGTCAGGCCAGCAAGGAGGCAAGGGAAGGGGCAGGAGAATGTTCTAGGCATAGGGCAGCATGCACAAGGAGTTGTAACCTGGATGAGGAGGGCTGAGTTCAAGTTCAGTGTGACAGGGCTGCACAGCCCTGCAAGGCGAGGAGGCCTCTTTCAGGTACACATGTTGCAGGCTCAGGTTTAGAGCAAGTGTGGAAAAGCCAATCAATCTGGAGTTCTGTCTTTCACAAGGCCTAAAAAAAATGGTGGGTAGACATTCTCTGGCCTGTGGAGAAATGCCTGCAGACTGCCTCTGCTACCTGGGAGAATGTGCTCTCAGCCGAGAAGGCAGAGCACCACCCTACAGGACAGCTTTGAAGGGAAGGAAGGAAACAGTCTCAGCTTGTGGAGAGAAGGAAGGCTCCTCCACTCCACACGGGCTTCCTGTAACTACTTGGCTCCCACAGAGGAGAGGTCTGTGTTGGGGGAAAATCCTTATGCAACGTGAGCAGTCAGGTCCCGCCAGGTGTGGATAGAAGGCAGAAGAGCCTGGGACTGAGAGGGGGGCACCCAGGGCAGGGGAGTGGAGCCCAGAGGCAGTCAAATCAAGGGTGGGAGAGAGTGAGGCAGGAAATGGGTGACCAGCGCAGGAGGCCTTGGCTGTCTTGGTGTTTGTCCACAGAGAACAATGATGAGTAATAGCGGACTTAAGAAAATAACTGGGTGAATTTAGAGGGACTTGAACAATTGAAAAATAAGGCAACCTGCTTCCTCAGTCAGTTGGAGAGCAGGTGAGCGCAGACTCTCTCCGAAGCTGGAGGAGGAAGGGTGGTGGGCCCGGGAGAGGTGAACCAGGTTCCTAGTAGGGTCAGCTGGGGACATCTGGGCCCGAGGGACAGGATTCATTCACTGAACTGAGGGAAGAGGACCAAGGGAATTGCAGGTGTGCCTCTAGTGACTGCCAGAAATCCTTGGCTTTTAGCCACATCACTCCATTCTGTGCCTCCAGTGTCCTGTGTCTCTGTACCCAAATTTGCTCTTCTTATAAGGACACCCATCTTTGGATTAAGGCCCAGCCTAATCCAGTATTACCTCACCGTAACTTGATTATATCTGCAACGGCCCTATTTCCAAATAATGTCATATTCACAGGTACCAGGGGTTAGGCCTTTGACATATCTTTTGGAGGACCCAATTCAGCCCGTAATACCCAACAAAGAGGCTGGGGACAGCACAGGTGATAGGGAATGTCCTTAGCAGAGGCAGAGGGAGTAGGGTGGAGAGAGAGGTGAGATCAGTCGTGAGGATCGTAACAAGGATGCTGGGGGACCACCTGGGGGGTTGGAGGGGAGAGGGGCTTGTGGGGAGGTGAAGTGGAGGCCCACAGGGCATGGTGGTGACAGATATCCTGGTTTCCTTGCCAGAGTCACCTGCAGGAGGTGCAGCCATTTGGGTCAACATCCTTGGTATTTTGACTGTCAGCGGTCAGTGGGGAGCCGGGACCACCAGGTTCCACGCCCCTCCAGGGATCTCCAGGAGGGCAGGTGGTGGGATCTGGATTTGTGCTCAGCACTTAGGGAGAACACGTCATCCTCTTGAGGCATCTGATGGGATAGAGAGGTTTGAATGTTGGACAAAGCCTTTTCCTCCTGCCATCCTTCCACCTGCCGCCAGAAAAGCAGAGGGAGGGCATGCCCACGAAGTGTGGCGATTTCCTGTGTAGGGACCATCTAATGGGAACATCTTATCCTGGCTGCCGGGGGCCTCTCCTCTTGGGACGGAGTTTTCAGGGAGCTGCCGTGGCTTTTGGAGTGATGGGGGGGTCTTGGAAGGAAGCAGGCACCTGTGAGAACAGCCGTGGTTATGAATGTTGGGTCCCCGGCAGGCAGAGGAATGCCGGGGTGATCAGGCTGGGGGGTGGGAATACTTCCGTGCAGGAGAGCGTCGCTGCCAGTGACAGCCTATTGCAGGGGAGTCCCCGCCTCTGTGAGCGCAGGCAGTGGTGGCGGCGGCGGCGGGACACGCCTTCCGCGTCCGTGCGGCTCCGGAATGCCACAGCCTCAGGAGGCGCTCTGACACCAGAGCAGCCAGCGAGAGGGCCAGTGGGGCGATGAGCCGACCCAGCGTCGTGGTGTCCACGCACGCCTGTGCCTTGGCCTCTCTTGGTGGGCGACAGGCCCACCCTCGTCTCAGGCGTCTGCTGTCTTTGACTCTGTTACAGGTTCTCAAAGCTGGGTTCTCAGACCTCCACAGTGGCTTTGAAGGGGCTGGGCGTGCTGTGGTTTATCAGGAGCTCGGCAGCCTCTGAGGGGGTGGGCACAGGCTGCCGGGCAGCGCTTCCCGGGGCGAGGGCTCCTTTCTTGTCCCAGCGGGACACCCACTGTTCCTGATGGAACCTCAGACTCCCCGCCGGGCAGCCTTGGGGGGACACCCAGACACACCCTCCCTCACTGCTCAGTATGTCTCCAGTCTCTTTTCTCCTAAAAAACCAGGCAGGGCCAAGAGGTGAACATAAGTCCAGGGGTTCATTTCTCCAAATGGAGATGTTTGGGAGCTCTGATGTACAGCTGGCTCTGGGTGTCACCCTGATGACAGTGAAAGAATTTACAAGGGTTTGCTAAGAAATTGATTTACCTCCTTGGGAGATAAATGGGCATAGTAGAAGGGGGAAAAAAAGAAAACCTATTTCTTCAAGGAATTCATGATCCACATTGATAATTTTACATCCACTTACTTACGGCTTACAGGTGTCTATGTAACGGGTGGTGTCATTCCCTGAAATTCATTCTTTCCTGTTGATTTGTTCATCGTCAGATATTTGCTGAGTGGACTGCCTCTTCCTCATAAAGTAGCAGCAGTGCTTCTGTGGTCATTTTCTTCCTCTGCCCCGCTGGCTGGCAACAGCTATGCTCTGGGTGCCAGGATTGCCACAGGGCACCAAACACTTAAGGTGGTTGTAACTGTAATGTGGGCTCAGGGCCATGAAGTAACAATGGAGAATGTGTAACAGGAGGGACATTCTTTGCCATCATATAGATAGGTGAGTAGAAGCTAAGCAAGGGAGGGGGTGGGAATGAAGAGCCCCTCCCTCCATAGAGAGAATGGGCCCCACCACCAAAGGCTCTGAGGCAACACATTGTCTCACATGGGCCATGAGTTTTCCAAACAGCTTACAAATTTCAACTGCCTGTTACCCCAGACCGAATGTAGGTAGCTTAGTACCCGAGGAGAGGCCATGGTGGTGGGAAGCTCAGCGAAGCCGGAGGTGGATGGGAGCTGGAACAGGGAGGGCCCTGTAGGCTGGGGTGCTCTGCTTGATTTTGATCTGAGCTGGTGGGAATCCATTGGAGGGTTTTTTCACAGTGTCGTGACAGGCTCTGGTCTCCATCTTCAGAAGGTCACGCTGACACACTGTATGATCATATTTCTGTAAAACTAACAAACTAACTAGCAAACTAACCTGTGCTGCTAGAGGCCAGGAGAGTCGCTCCCCTGGGGGGTGACCGAGAGGGCACTGGAGGACGTCTGGGAAGCCGGAAATGTTCTGTTTCTCTGCCTGAGTGCTGGTCCCTCACATGTCCTCGGCATGTGACATTTTTATCAAGCTGTACCCTTGTGACTTGTGCCTTTTTTTGGTGAATGTTATACTTAAATAAAGTTTCTTAAAAGATCACTCTGGCTGCTGGTTAAAGAATAGATTAGGAGGAGGAAGGAGTGGGCTTGGGGAAAGGGTAGGAACTTGTGGTAGTGGCCAGGTGGTGTCTGGACGGGAGGTGGCAGTGGAGGTGGAGATGCGGCGTGGGCTGGAGCCTTGGTTTGGAGGTCGAAGCAGCAGGGCGAGGACTGGAACCCAGAGGAGGCAGCGCCGGGTAACGATAGTTGATAGTCGTTTGCGGCGTGAATTTCAGATACTGATCATTGGGAGTAAAGTTGAATTGCGTGGGAAGCAGGGGGTTGAGGTGGGGGGTCCACAGCCTGGCTGTGGACTGGAGGCTCCAGCACACTGCCGAGGATGACCTCTGGCGTGGACGAGTAGGACCCCCAGGGTGAGTGTGTGCAGAGAAATGGGCAAGGGGGCTGAGGACAGAAGCTCGGGTGGGGCGGCAGGAAAGAGCTCCCACAAGAATTTCTAAGGAGAAACACTTAGAGAGACTGCAAGAGCTCGGGGGTGGCAATGACATCACAGATGGTAAGGGGAAACAGGAGTGTCAGATGCTGCAGGACTTGGGTAAAGCCGTTGTTGGAGAACCCACTGGATTTGGCAGTTAGGTAACCAGCAATCTTGGTGAAAACAATGTCAGCGATGCCTTCTTTTGCCCAGACTCGCATGCGCTTGGGCTGCTGGGTGGAGCAGAAGGAGGGCGTGACATGGCTTCAGTCGGTTGCTACAATTTACCAACTGTGTGACATGAGAACTTTGTAAGCTTCCCTGAACCTCAGTTTCCTCAGCCATAAACCAACAGAATCATATTTGCCTCTCAGGGTGGTATGAGGATTCACTTTATGCAGGAGATATTTATTGAACATTTGTTATGTGCCAGATAGGCAGCCAGATGCAGAGGATACAGGGTGACCAACAAACAGGAAGACAGAACAAAGAAGATGAGTGAGGAAAATAGCCCCTCAGTGCTTCCCTGTGGCCATGAGCCAGGCTTCTGGGGCAGTGGGGTCCCTCCTTCCTGGCCGGCTTCCCAGGGATCAGCTCCCAGGATCCTGGGCTCTTCTGATACCACGTCCCCACACCCCGCCTTCTCTCTCTCTGAAAAACTAAATTCCCCTTCCTTGAGGGCAGGAAGGGAAGAGCTTAATCTGCAAACCCTTCAGGGAGGTGAGGAAAAATATTAACATCCCATCCTGTTACACAAAGAATAGGAAGAATATAAAATAGGTGAAGTTTCTATATTAATACAGTTTGAATGTTCTTTTCCTGCCATAAATGGATTCAAAGCAGTTTCCCTAATGGCTCCTTACTTCACCTAACAAACTGATCTTGTGCCAACTTCCAGAGAAGACAAATGGCACTTGTTTTCTGTGAGGGAAAGCTTTTCCAACTTAAAAAAAAAAAAAAGTGACTTTGGAAATTTCTGAAGAAGAATTTGGACACATATATACATAAATGTCAATGATAATTTTGTTTCAAAGTTTCTATATTTCTGGGAAACTTTGAGCACCATGCTTCTAGCTAATCTGATAAATTCATCTAGTCTCATGCGCTTATGTTTCATCTCTTCCAGAATTTTTTTTTCATCTATGATTTCTAAAGCCCACACTGCAGGTCCTGGTCACCTCAGGCGGTCTCTCGCCCTTTGCTCTTTCATCTTCCCTCACAAATGCCACCAGGTCAACGCAGCCATCTGCCTTCTTCATCCCTGGGGCTGAGCTTCAGACACGCACCACCGGGAAAAGCAGAGCAAAACCACCACAGCCAAAAGCGTGTGAGGATTTACTGGTATTAGGAGCTAGGAAGCTCGTCTGCCTTGCTTTTCCGTGGCCGTGTCGCTTCCAACAGGGCCGCTGCCATGGAAATCCATGTGTTTCTTTACAGATAGTGCCCATCTTTGTACTTCCAAGGGCCCTTAGGACTCGGTCTTATCAAAGGCCTTTCCTAGCTCACAATAACAACAAAAACCACAGAATTATGCGGATTGGGACTTCCATTGTCCAGTTAAATTTTCTCTTACCTAGAGGCCTTCAGGTGAGATTTTTTTCTAAGCTGAGTGGACTAAACTAAAAAATGGCCGTAAGATCCTGGTCTAACCCAATTCCTTGGCCACCTGGCTCCTAGAGGTACTTGGCCAGCCCCACCCCGCCCCCCAGGAGTATGAACGGTGGGATAGGCCACTTCAGCACCATGGTCCTCTGGGCCTGTTGTGATTTCTGGTGGCCTCCTGGCCTCCACTGAGGCTCCAGTCCTCCCTGGAGCAGCTCCCACAGACCTCAGAGGAGAACCCGCCGGACAGGAAGGTCACGGTGTGGACAGTAGAGGCTGGCTTGGGGGCCCTGGAAAGGACAATTACACTGAGCAGAGGTACTGTCGGGGCCCTGGCTCAGCTGGCCTCCCTTCCCAGGCAGGATCCCAGTCCCAGCTCTCCAGCCTGGCCACTGCCCTCTTAGGGAACAAGGAAGCTGTGAGGAAAATCTGTGTTTTTCTTTGACTGTTCTGATTTTTATACCTCCAAGGGTCCCCAGGACTGTGTCTTATCAAAGCCTTTTTCTAGTTCATAATAGCACGAATGATACTAAAGATACCTTCTATTCCTGCTACTGTGACTACCACCACCTTGGACCCTAGGCTAGCTATTTTGAATCTCTGAACTTTATGTTTTTTCCAGCATTCTTGCTACACAGGAACATACTTGATTTTCTGAATCACTTGGAAGAGACATTCCCTTTTGGGGCCACTGGGCCGTGGTTTGGATCCAAAGTCACACCCTGCTGAAGGTACAGGAGGGGTGAGTAGGCCGAAGGCCTTTACTCCAGGACACACCTTTGCTTTGCTTCCTTTTTCTTTTGGCAGGATGGGGGAATGATCCCCTCTCCCCTCCAGCTCTGAGGGGCCTCAGAGGAGCCAACCCACAGACCCTCTTCCCCTTTCAGATGCTGCCTCTCTGAGATCTTTGGGAAACAGCCGGAGTCACCATTTCTGAGTTTCCTTCTCTGTCCCCATTGCATTAGGGCCTCTTGAGCCCTGGGCCTCACCTTCCAGGTCTTACCCATTTGGTGAACTTCCAACCAGGACTGAGCATGGACTATGAGAATAGAGACACTAAAAGCATAGAAATATTTAAGCGGAGATGGGGAGACACCCCAAGCAAGCACCACTCTCCAGCCATGTGCCTTCTGTTGGAGACATGCCAACCATTTTGGAAGATTCTAGTCAGATCATGAGGTGTCAGGATGCATGAGTGTCCTGGGGGTGGGGGAGGGAAGGTTGTGGAGAAGGGCCTGGGTACACTTTTTGGTTTGACCACTTAGTCCACTGACAAGTACGTACTTCTTTTTTTCCACATTGAAAAAGTGGGGACAGAATTGTTAATTTGTGTACTGGAGTCCTCATCAGGAGGTAGATTGGGTTCATAATTCAAGACGCTAGGCTCATCACGTTTGTCTCCCCTCATCTCCAACACTCTCATTAGGATAAGAGCAATGAATTCAAAAATGGTAAAGACCAATAACAGAAAAAAGAAAGGGAGAGGGATTATGAGTGGATGAAACGGTCCAATAGCTTCAGCAAGATGGAAGTGTTGATGGATGGAACAGAGTGGTGGAGGGCGGGCTCTTAAGTGCGTGGGTGGGACCGGCAGCGGGGTGCCTGTGGACCTGGGACTCGGCACAGCCATGGGGAACGGTGCATTCAGAGTGGGCAGACATGGCAGAAGGCAGAGATGACACGTGAAGCTGAACCCGAGGGGCTAGTACCGAGCAGCCCTTTACCCCAGGGAAAGCACAGGTAGCCTTCTCTCCATGAACCAAGGGGCCGTCAGCTGGTGCGGGTGCGCCCCCAGGGCGGAAGCCCTGCTCCTGGCTCCCAGCTTGCTTGCCACACAGTGAAGTGGTTCAATAAGGATACAAATACTGATAGAACTATTAAAAGTTGGGGGGAATAGGGAGAGGGGTGGGACCTGAATAAGTGAGCTAAATGCTCTTCTATCATGGCACACAGTCAAAAGTGATAAATCAAGCAATTGCAGAGCAAGCATGTTATTTTGAGATGCGTGGATGTAATCAACAGAAACACTAAAAACAGAGGTGATTGATTGTCCTTGCACTGCAGTACTGGCGGTGGGCTCCAGTTGAGCTCAGGGCTGGCCTTATCGTTCTAAGCCCTTCCATATTACTTAATTTTTTTAAACATGCGCATATGATACATTGATTCAAAATAAAAGAAAAAAATGAAAAAGTGAAAATAAATGTAAGTGGATTTATGATTGTAGGAGGGATTCCAGCTGACCGTGAAAAAGAGCTTCTGAAAGCCAGTGTGGCTCAAACCCAGCTGGGTTATCACCATGGCTGGGCAGCTCTGGTGAGCCTCCAGCAGTTCCTGCCTCTGGACTGCAGTCCACTCCAGCCCAGAGAGGAGGAACCGCATGGGCCCTGGGGCCAGATTTTGACCCGTAGAAGCTGGAGGAGCTAAAGCAAGCGGCACTTCGGAGTCTCCTCACTCACTCAGGAGAGCTGCAAGCAGCCCTCAGCGCTCCTCTGAGCCCTCCCTGCACTGCTGGGCAGGGTGAGATTAAGGTTTCCCTGAGCTCTTTTTCATCTCTCTCTCCTTCCCTCCCGTTTCTTCCTTCCTTCCTTCCTTCTCTCCCTTCCTCCCTCCCCTCCTTCCTTCCTTCCGAAGAATAGTTCCATTTAGACTGCTGACACCTGCCATTTATGGATCAGAGCATTGTTCCAAACTGGGAGGTCACAGCCGATGTCCCAGTCCAGCCTCATCTCCTGCTCCTGAATGGCTTTCTTCCCACTCCTGGGCTCCCTAAGTGTATTAAACTATCTCAGAGACATCACATCCTAGTGGACCTAAGGCATCAGCTGAATTTTCTAGAGTTTTGCCTTTATCAGGATGCGTGTGGACGAAATCAGAGTTGGTTGACAACAGAGTCAGTGGTTAAACAGGTAATAACCCTGTGGGGTCCACACTGCAGAACTTCTCCCAGTGTCCCTGTAACTCTAATTAGCTGCCTCAGATCATAGTTCTTATGTCTAGTTTGGAAAAGAGGGTCATGAACATGTAGAGCAGAGGAACCTACGGCTAGGCTGGACTTTGATCCTTTCTGATTCATCCTGTGCTGTGAGGGTTTCACCCCTTGTCCTAATGGTTTACCCTTATGGTCTGATTACTTACTTATTTACTTACTTAGAGCTCTGAAGTTTGGCTGGGGCCTGGGGCCCCACTCTGAACCTTCACTTGGCATCTCAGCATCTTTTCAACCTTTCTTAGCTCTCTGGCAAAGGTAGTAAAAAGAGTCCTCATTGTTAAAGAAAGATCTTCATGACCATTCCAATCTCCCTGCTTCCTTCCTCGTCGAACTTCCTCTTCATGTTTGTTAAGATTGGAAAAAGAATAGAGCTGTGAACATGAACAGTTAGAAGTTTCAGAGCTTCCTGCCCACCACACCCTACAAGAATGTTGTTCCCCCTGCATTAACTTTCCCTTCGAGCTTTCTTCTATAAGATGTACCTAAAGACATGTATAGTTTTAACACACACACACACACACACACACACACACACACACACACACACACACAAACCTAGATGTTTACGTTAGCACACACACACATAGATATTTACATGGGTTTTGATGGTTTCAAAGTGAACCCCTTAAATAAACAGATCTACTCCAATGAAATTGCCCATACTCATAGTATTTTTTAAAAACCGTTTGTGGAATTCCCTGCAAAGGCTCAGAACGTTATTTTGAATACCTTCCTGGTTGCAGATCTTTTTTAAAAGATCTTTAAATCAACTTTATTAAGGTATGGTTTACATATAATAAAGTGCACAGATTTTAAATGATTGATGAGTTTTGACAAATGCATACACCTGTGTAAATACCACCACAATCAAAATATAAAATATTTCTACCACCCCAGAAAGTCTCTTCATACATAAATGCAAATCTTTAACTTTTTAATTTGAGTTTAGAAATATCCAAAAACGATTTCAAGCCGAGCCAAGTGAGTAGGTGTGGCAGCTGAGCTGACAAATGATGTTTTGTACCTTGTAAACTTTGTGGCTTGTAGACTGATTAAAAGCAATGCTGAAGGGGAAATTTATGATTGAGGACAGATCATTGGAACAAATCTGCAGCTCTGATGGATGTATATTCTGGAAGAGGGTTCATCAGTTAGACTATTTAAAGACATATTCATTCACTTGACAGTGAATGAGCCCCATTTAAGGACCAGGCATTGTTCCAGACAACAGGTATGTGGCATCTTAAAAACACATCATTTTTCCTCTGTGAAGTCTGCATTCTGGTGGGGGTAGATGTCCATAAGTGAGAAGTCAAATGCATGATGTAATTTTAGGAAGCAATAAGTGCTATGAAAAAGGAAAAAAGTAGAGTGAGGAGACAGAAAATGCTGGTGTGCTATTTTTAAAAAGATAATATAGCCCATGTAATATATCTTTATTTTCTTTTCCTTTTGTGAAGAAATCTCAAGACCCAGATTCTACCATAAGCTTCTTTCAAAAGGGACATGGAATCTTTCCCTAAGCTGTATTCTGCAAAATGCTAGAATCTGTTTTATATATATGCAGGGGGTTACATGGCTAAAGAAGCTATGGAGAAAGTAGGGTAAAACAAAGCTAAGACGGTCTTTACCCAAGGTTTTCTTAGAGCCTTTAATATGCTAATGTGAATTGTAAATATTTGCAAGGGAGGATTATATAGCATGCAAAGTTTTCCAAACTTTTTTCTCCTGGGAATCCTTTCAACTTGGAGCATCTCAAGCAAGTGGTGATCTGCCTAAGACAGTGTGGGAAATTCTATCCTAGAGTTTTCATGCCACAGGAGACGTGAAAGCAACAGAAAGGTTCAATTATTTGGGCAAGAGGAGGGAGTGGAGGAAGCCTGGGCTTATTACATATCCCCCCAGAATGTGGAGCACTCTCTGTGGGCCAGGCAGGGCGCCAGGCCTTTAAACACAGACTCTCTCATGCAAGCCTCACAAGGCAGTGGGAACAGGTATTATCACAGCTTCCACTTACTAGCGCGGAAACTGCTGTCAGTGGGTCAAATACGTGGCCGAAGGTCTTGCCGTTCCTTACAGTCAGGATGTGAACTTCGGCGTGTTTGACTCCCAAACCCAAACTATCAAATTCCACAACACTATGTCGTCTAAATGGTGGTGGCAGGAGGTGGGTTGCAACCCAACGAGCGCACCTTTCCTTCTCCCACCAATCCGTCTGCTTATTCTCATAAGCCCCATGTTCTCGCGAGGGGTGGAGTTCTGCGTCCACGCATGGTGTTCTGCCTGGTGTCGAGTGTTTGCTGCTCCATGTCATGCTGGCCATGGAGTGGGTACTTGGTAAGTTTCAGCAGCCTGGGTCCTGTCCACATAAGCTCAGTAGGTGGGACCAGATGGCTGTGATTCTGAGCGGCTCAGGCCAGAAAGCTCTGCTGGAACCACCCATCCACTTCTTTCTCTTTACCTGGCATCTTCTGCTGGGGCACCCATAAGGCACCCCGACCTGACAGGACTGCAGTGGCTGAAAGCTGGCTGTGTGGTTGGCTCTTTGGTGTGTGGGGGGGTGTGGGATGAGGAGGCACCCGCTGGCTCTAGGTGGAGTCTTCCACCTCATATCTGAAGGGATTTTTGTATTTACTGGAAAAAGCAAAGGCTTATCTTTCAGGAAAAGATCTGAGACAGATTTTCCCCCCACTATCTTCACCTTCCTCTCATGAGACTGCTAGGGAACTGAGGAGAGATTAGTCACTCCTGTTAATTCATTACTAATTTGGTTAGAGGGAGACAGTCTTTTCTGAGCTTTATGCTCTGAACCTCGGGTGTTCCAAACCTGAACTCGCTGACCACCCTCTCCATCTACACTCCTCCTCGTGGGCCCCTGTCTCACACACAGCCTTGCCCCGTTCCTGGCCCTCAGGCTGGAAACACTGCCCCTTTTCTTCCACCTGGGATCAGTGACAACCTTGTCAACTCAACCTCTGCAGGAGCCTCTGATCAGCCCCTGCCCACCTCCCCACTGCCTTGGACATTGGTTCAGCCCTCACTGTCTCTCCCCCAGGCTGTTATGACAGCCCTCATCCTCTGCTGGATGTCACCCTAAATGCCAGCCATGTGCCAAGGCATCAAGATACCTCTTCGCAGAAGTCAGCATCAGGTGCCGGGATTTTCGGAAGCTACCTTGAACTTGACACATACCTGAGCCCTGTGCTGGGCAAGGGGGCCACCGAAGGGTTATCCAGACAAAGGCGGGGAAGATGATTTTGTGCAGATTGTGAGCAAAGATGCAGACAATGAGTGTGTGCTGTGGGGTGGTGTGACCTTGATGCAGTTTGAAGGACAAGGTGTTCTAGCTCTAGTGCTGCATAACAAAGCAGCCCTAAACTTAGTGCTTAAATCAATGGCAACATTTAGTTTGCTCACGGATCTGCCACCTATAGAAGCTCACTCTTGCTCCACTTGGCATTGGAGGCTGGAATCCTCTGAAGGCTCTCAGTAACATGTCTGGCCGCTGATGCTGGCTGCAGGCTGAAACTTTAACTGGAATTGTTGGCTGGAACACCACCATGTGGACCCCCCGTGAGTAGGGAAGACGGGGCCTCCTTATAGTGTGATGTCTGGGGTCTAAGGGTCCCAAGAGAGAAAGGGCTGGGGGTTCACTATCCACTTTCAGGACTTGGCCCCAGGGGTCACAGAGCACAGAGCATCACTTCTTCTTTCTTCTCTTCCTTAGAAGCAAATACCTAAAATAGGCCCATATTGAAAGGAAGGGAGTACAGAGCCCACTTCTTGATGAACGAATGTCATTGTCGCATCGTTAGAGGTGTATGTGGGACGGGAGATATTGGTGTAGCCATCTTTGTGAAACTTGATCTGCCACGGCAGGATGTGGAGCCAAAGAGGCAGGCAGGGTCTAGGACCTGTAGCATTTGGATACCAACCATGAGCATTGGTTTATATCTTGTAGGAAGTGGGGAGCCAGTGAGAGGTATTAATTTGAGAGTAACCTGCTCACATCGATGTTTGATAAAGCTCTTTCTGGAGTGGTGGGATGGAAGGTTTGAGGGGATGGCAGGAGATCTGTGAGAGGAATCTGAAGGAATCTAGGGGAGAGGGGAGAGGGCCTGAGGCAAGGCATAATCTGGAGATGAAGGGCCAGTCAAATACAAGAGATGCCAAGGTGAAATCACAGGGCTCAGCAGTGGCACCAAATGCCAGGGAGTGACGAACAGGCATCCAGGAGGATTCCCGGTTTCTGGCTTAGGGAACTGAGTGAAGGTGGTGGGGAATGAATGAAAAACTAGAGAGGTTTGTGGGGGAGGACCCTGAGCCCTATTTGGGAAGCGATTAGCCTGAGGGGTCTGAGAATGTCCACGTGGACATGTCCAGCACACAATGAGATGGACTTGAGTGTAAAAGCTCTGGGGGAAGTTCTGGAGGAGGGTCTGAGATGTGGGCACCACAGATGGGGTTTCCAATGAATGTGTGCAGAAAGGGTGCCGTGTGCAGAGAAGGGGACTACAGACAGAGTTTGGGGGGGGGGCATCAGCCTTTAGGGGACGGTCAGAATAAGAGGATCTGGCAAGGCATCCAAGACCAAATTGCCTCTGTCCTGCATGTGGCAGGCAGTGTGGGCTTAGTGCCAGGCACTTGAGATGCCTGCCGGGGACTGGTTCTGGGCCTGCCTCTCACACAATGGAGCATCCATGGCCAGTGCCCACCCTCGCAGGCCCTTGGTTTCCCCAACTCCGGGGCACTAGGATTCTCCCTCTCCCTCTCTGGACTTCTGTTTCCCCATTTGTAAGAGAGACTAGATCATTTTCCAGGGTACCTTTATCACAGAATATTAAGAATTCTAGTATATGAAATGAAGCAGAATGGAGCCTCCCTAAGGGGGCAGGGGTGGCAGGCTGCCCCTGACTCCAGGTGGACAGGCTTACTTCTGCCACTGATGAGGAGTGAGGAGGCCCCGCGGGCTCCGGGGTCAGGGGGGCGGTGGTTCGGACAGGTGTCTGCTTTTGTGGCCTGATGACCTCCTTGGATTTGAATGCACGGGCAGGCAACTAGGGCTGCGCCCTGGCCTCACAAAGGCTCTGCCTTGACAGGTAGGAGAGGGGAGGTCAGCTCTGATCCCACAGCCTGGAGCGGGGCCCCTGCGGAGGGGCTGGCTTGGCTTTACAAGGAAACGGAAATGAAGGTGGAGCCCCAGTTGCTCTCCTGAGATGCCAGCCCTTCAATTAAGGGAAGAGCTTTGGCAGAATACGAAACATAATGGCACCCCACCCTTCCCTGGAGGAAGAGTGAATCTCCAGAAGGGGCAATTCCAGGGGGCTCAGGATGTGGGGCTCTGGGCTCTGAGCTCTGAGCCTGCTCTCAGCCCAATAGCCGAGGACCCAGGAGAGCTCAGCCTGCAGCCGACTCCAGATACCACAAGCCCTCTCCACCCTCCCCATCAACCACATTTACTTGTCACATTTACTCATACCCACAGGACAAGGCATGTGGGGCAGGGTGGGATGCCTTCTCTAGGCCCTCATCATCCGCTCAGGAGAGGAGCCGGCACAGTCACAAATACCCCGTATAAGAGGTGGTAACAAGCTTGGCTAGTGTTTTCATTCAAATGGGCTAGTGTGAAAGCCCATCCTGGAGCCTCACTGGGGTATGAGAGGTGGGCCTGGGAGGATGGGTGTTGATGGAGGGAGGAGAACGGAAGGCAGGTCAAGAGGAATGGAGCAGTGTGACCCCTGGCTTGTTTGTGCCCCTGGGAGTGACATGAATGTGGCCCTCAGCCCTCACAGGACACAGGAGGGAGGGCAGAGCTGTCAGAGAACAATTCCAGGTGCTCAATGCCCTGGGCCATGGCTGATGAGTCCTTTCCCTCAGGGATGCTTCTTCAACCCTGTGGTTTTCCTGCCACTGATGATAATGTGACAAGAATGGCAGGAATGATGGGAATGGTTCACATGGGTTGACTAAGGCTGCGGGTGAAACTGGTCCGAGGATGATGACATTTCACCCTAGGACCACCTGATGGAGAAAGTGTTCCCAACTAACAGGGGAGCGGGGCCAGGCTGCTGGGCCTCTGTGCCCCAGAATGGAGGGCCAAGGTGGGTGGTCAGGGCTCACTGTCCAGAGGCCTCACCATCCAGGTCTCCTCCCCAGGTGTTCGTGCTGTGCCATGGCCTGCTGCAGCTCTGCCAGCTCCTGTATAGCGCCTACTTCAAGAGCAGCCTCACCACCATTGAGAAGCGCTTTGGCCTCTCCAGTTCTTCCTCAGGTCTCATTTCCAGCTTGAATGAGGTAAGCAGGATGCTCTAGTCCATCAGACCCCACTTGTGCACCACCCTGATCACAGCATCCGGGAGGGGCCTTGGGAGGAGCAGAAGAACGGGGTGGGGGGGGCGGGGTTGGACCCATGGGGGATGGAGACAGCCAGCTACATGTCCCAAGGCTGCCCTGCACCAGGCGCTGAGCTGAGAGCCTCTGGAGGCACCTGACCTCCTCACAGCAGCCCTGCGAGCAGGTACTCTGCTCCTCCCTGCTGACAGCTGAGGGCACCAGGGCTCAGCAAGGGCAGCAGCTTGTGCCAGCTGTGCAGGCCTGCTGCCTCCAAGCTCTGTGCCTCTAATTGAGTTCTGTGACCATCCACGAGGTTATGTGGCCTCTGCCCATCCCCGGTCCAGGGCAAGACGAGCCCCAGGCATGCAGCTAGGGAAGCAGCCTCAGGCTGGCAGCTCCTGTCTTAGGAGGGCAACAGGAGACAGAGCTGCTCAATGGCCCTGACTGCCAGGCAAGGTCAGAGGTCTATGACCTCCCAGCCTCGTGGAGTTTACACTGTCCCTCACTGATGGTACATCAAAGTTAGAGGAAGATAGGGTGGGCCAAGAGGCCAGGGTGAGAGGTCAGAGGGCAGGGTCAGCTAGGAGTCACTGGAAGCCAGGAAGAAAGGGGCAGGGGAGGCAGCAAGCCCCTGCATCGTGGCTGCAGCATCGTCGGCTCCAGGTGAGGAGATGGGCCCTGGGCCTGGCTCCTGTCTTTTCTTTCCACAAGGCCCACTGTTCTGGGATGGAGGTCTTGGCCTCCCCCTCCCAGGAGCCCAGATGCAATTAGATCTTCCCTTGACATAGCGAAATTCAGGCCAACAACCGACCCAGTAGAGTCTGGGCTCCCCAGACAGCTTCTGGAATGGGCTGTAAAGAAGGTGGGAAGTGTTCCAACGTCCCCCAACCCCCACCTTCCAGTCTCCCCATCCCACAGCCTACTCCCTGCTGGAAACGCCCCTTTCCCCTTGACTCCTGCGCCCTCCACGGCCCACACGGCAGTGCCCCTCAGGAGCCCTCTCCGCCACGCCTGTGCCAGATCCCTCTGCCGTCCTCGGAGGAGGGCTCTCTTCACAGTCACGTCTTCCAGACAGGAAGCTGGCAGCAGAAAGTCTACCCCTATCCCAGTGGCCGCACACGTGTGTAGTGCGGCCAGGATGGGAGCCCAGGTCCGTCTGACGGTCGCCACGCACTCCTCCTCCCCGTGGACTGTTCCTCCACCCTGTGACGTGCATGTACTTGCACACGTACAGCCCTGAGGCCCATCAGTCATGCCTGCTGGCCTCCTGGGCCTCAAACCCCCTCCTCTGAACCCCCAGGCCCACGTGGATGCCTTCACTGCTTTCTGGTTGTGTGTCTGTGTCCGTATGTTTTAATGTATGTGTGTGTGTATACACATGCATACGTATGCCTCTGTCTACCTGATTGTGCATCTGTGTCTTGAGCTTCCTGGTGATGCTCAGTGACGGGGGTCTTCCCCTCCACATAGGCTGTGCTCTCTTACAGGACAGGGACCTGGCACCACTCACACAGAATGCACCCTTCTATGTGTTGGCCTGTGACTTTGATAATGCTTCTGGCACATGTTGTCTTCATTCACGAAGGACACAAGAAAAACAAATCTCTGACATTTGTGTCATCACAGTCCTATCCCGTGACCCTGGCAGACATCACTAATCAACTGCAGTCTTCTTTTCTGCTGAGTCCAGACTCTGAATCCTTCTCAACACAGTGTTCTAGGCACATCTACTAATCAATCTCAGAGCTGGTGTGTAGGCTAATCCTCTCTTCCACTATGGCTCGCATGATAGTTGAATCTATGATCTTTGATGGTTAAATTTTCATTTTTATTTTTCCCATGCTTGGAACAAAGATGTGGGCCCAGGAACAACTGGATTTTTCAAGGGACAGGGAGTAGCTAGCTGGGACATGTGAGACTGTGTGTGTATCCGTGTGTCTGTGGCAGGAGACTGATTAGGAAAATAAGGGGCAAAATATTTCTCCAGGTTATAGTTCAATAAAAAATGAAAATAGGGAATTGGGAGCTGCGGGGAAGGGTAGGAGAGTGGAGGTGGAACGCGTCCCTTCAGAGGGGCGTGGGTGGGGGGCAAAAAAGAAAAAAAAAAAATGAAAATAATTCACCCATTAAATTTTCTCTTTTCTAAACTTAGATGAGCTTTTCAACAGTCAGGTTTTTAGAACATGCCTATGGGCATGGTTTGAGGCAAACATCATAAGAAAGTTAATTCCTTGAACCTAACAATCTTGTGTGTGTGCTTAGTGGGAAAATGTGTGTCTGTGTGTTTATCTGTTTCTCTGTGTGTCTCAGTATTTGTGCGTGTCTGTGTGCATGACTATATGTGTGTATCTGTGATCTGAGACTGTGTGTGTATCCGTGTGTCTGTCTGTATTTCTGTGTCTGTGTGTGTATCTGTGTATGTGTGTGTGTGTGTGTGTGTGTGTGTGTGTGTGTTGAGGGGGAGTGGATGGGTGATTGTGTGGAGGAGAGGAACTCAGCCAAAGGGCTTTCTACAATCCCGTTGATTCTGACTTAAGCGTTTAGAAACAGACTGAGTAAGAAAGTAGGGGTCTTACCGGAAGAGCAGAGAACAGCCAAATCAGAGGGGGCTTCATGTTCAAGCTCGAGGCTCCCAGCTTTTGGGGTGAGCAGTAAGGGACTGGCCTGGCTTCTTGAGCAGAGCCAGGCCCGGGTGCACAGTCTCGTGAAGACGAACCCTCTGGAAGAGGTGCCTGGTAGACACTTGAGTTGAGGGACAGTGTATCCCGAAGTCAGATGGCTTGGCGGCTGTCACAGCCAGGCCTGAGAGGCTGGGGGAGAAGAGGACCCCGGCAGTGCTGCAAAGGAAGAAAAGGCAGGATTTGGCAGCTGCTTGAGCGCAGGATTGAAGGCACCGCAGACCACAAGGCGGCTGCCTATCAGAAGCCTGAGGGGTGTGAGAGAAGAACCAGGCCTGGTGGAGGGGAAGGTGAGCCCATCTGGATGCCTGGAGTGTGCAGCCAGCTTCCAGGAGATGGGAGCCTTCACGCTGGACCCAGTCTCGCTGGGGTTCAGAGGGTGAGGAGAAGGGGAGACCAGGGCTGGGTGTAACAAGCCAGCGGCAGGAGGAGGGCTTGGCTGGCAGGGAAGACGTTGGGCATCCAGCCCGGTGAAGTAGCGGCTTCCCTGGCCCACCCACGGCCAGGGCTGAGCAGATGCAGTCAGCCACCCTTAATGCCCCCCATCAGTTTGCCCTGGGCCCCTTTGGTTTGAGGCATGGGCAGGGATGTGTTACAAATGGGCTGTGTGATAACCTTCAGATGCTCTAACACGAAGTCCACAGAGTTGTTTTAGGGGCCATTTCCGGGCCGAGGGGCTGAGGCCCAGGCTGCAGAGGCCCTGTTCTCCTCAGCTAGAACAGCTTCTTCTTCTTTTTTTTAATATTAGGGAAAATAATTTTTTTCAAAGGAAAGCCACAGCTGAAGGAAAGTTTGGGAACCAAGGTCTTAAGCCAGCATCAGCCGTAACAGTTGTAGAGGCCCAGCTTCCCTCCTAGAAGCCAGCCCAGGCCCTGGGGGGAGCGCAGGAAGGGCCGCTCCAGGTGGATGGGGTGGGACACCCCCCAATCCTTCCTCCCTGGGTCCCTTCGGGGCCCTCTCCCGTCCCTCTCCCAGACCTTTTCAAGTCAGCCTCAGTTAGCTTAGCTGATATGGTCTGACATTTACAATCATTTCATGCAAAATGATGGGGAAACAAAGAGGGAATGAAATCTAGGAAGCATAAGGATAAAGCTTTGTTTCCAGGTGCTGGTTTCAGAATGTCCTAGAACCACGTCTTTCCCGATCAGACTAGGCTGCCTCCTTACCCACCTTCACATCCCCTTTCTCTGTGTGTCATAAACCATTCTTACTCTTGGCCACACAGGAGGGGTCTCTGGGCAATCGTGTCCTCTTCTTGAAAAAACCTACCATTTACACCAGCTATGTGTCAGACACCACTCTAGGTGCTGGGGAGACAGGAGTGAACAGACAGACAAAAATCTCTGCTCATATATATCATTCTACTGATAAATATGACATTTATTTATAGAAATAAATAAAACATGGTGGATCAGATTAGAGCAAATGCTATGAAGAAAAATAAAATCGTGGAGGGGCACGGTGGTTACATTTTAAATAACTTTATTCTTTAAATTATATTTAAATTATAAATATATTTTAATATATTATAATTTATTTCTGTTAATTATTACAAATATAAGTTATATTTAAAATAACTCCTTTTAAATTAAGATATCATGGATATTTAACTTTATATTAGCTGTCCAGGTGTACGACATAATGGTTCGAGATAAGTATATATTGCAAAACAATCACCACAGTGTCTAGCTAACAACCAGTACCTCACATGGTTCATGTTTTTTTCTTGTGATGAGAACTTGCAAGATCTATTCTCTTAGCAGCTTTCAAATATACAGTACAGGGTTATTAACTATAGTTGCCATGCTGTATGTGACATCCCAGGACCTGTTTATTTTATAACTGGAAGTGTGTACTTTTGACGCCCTTCACCCATTTCACCCACCCGACCCCCTTCTTTTTCAGAGAAGGCCTTAATGAGAAGGTTCAACCTGAGCAGAGGTCTAAAGTAGGGCTCGTTGAGAAGGGAGCCCCCCGCAGACATGTAAGATGAGGGAGCAGCCAGTGCCAAGGCCCTGTGTTCAGAGAGCAGCAAGAGGCAGAGTGGCTGGGGTGGAGGAAGTGGGGGGGACAGAAGGCGAGCAGGTCAGAGCAGTGATGGGGCAGGGGACAGGCTCCTCAGGGCTTCAGAGGCTCTGGGACCGACTTTGTTTTTGTTCCCGTATCGGATTTGGGCAGAGGGAACACGGTCTGACATTTCAGCAGGACCACTCTGGCCGCTAGGAGGAGAATAGAGGGCTCTGAGGCAAGAGTGGCAGTGGGTAGAAGGCAAAGCTCAGAAGGGTGCCATGGTGGCTGAGACCAGGTGGTAGTGGTGGAGGTGGTGAGAAGTGGTTGGCTTCCATTGAGGGCCCGGCCAATGGGATTTGCTGGTGGTTGGATGTCGGTGTGAAAGGGCAGTCGAGGATGATGCGCAGACGTTTTGCTTGAGCCACTCATAGGATGAGGTGCCATCTACTGAGAGGAGGAGGACTGGGGAGGGGGGCACCAGGTTTTGGGTGGAAGGTGAGGAATGAGCTCTGGGATGCGCCGGGCCTGTGGGAATCAGAAGCGCATACAGAACAAGGAAAGCCATAGGACTGGCTGAGCTCCCAAGACAAGAGCAGAGGTGGGGGGACTGAGCTCTGAGAGTTGAGAGATCAGGGAGGTGAAGAGGAACCAGCCGAGAAGACTGAGAAGGAGCAACGAGGGGCAGCAAACTAGGAGAACATGGTGTCATGGAAACTTAGGGAAAGGAGTGTTTCAGGAAGGCAGAAACTGTCAACTGAATCAAATGCTGCTGAGAGATCAAGAGAGAAGAGAACTGAGAATTGGCCAGCGGACTTGGCAATGAGGAGGTCATTGACAATCTTGGCAAGAGCCACATACCAAGACTCTGGTCCCTATTTCCCGAGACAGGGACACCTGCTTTAAAGGCCGGAAGGAGACTGTGGTGTGGACAGAGTAGGGGCTATGAGTGCTGACATCCAGGGCTCCTCTGGTTCAGGTGGACTCACCTTCTGGGGCAGAGGACCATCTCTTTGGACGGAGTCAAGGTCAGAAGATCTGCCAGCACCCCTTTTACCATTTAAGACCCTGCTCCCCAAGCTGGGGCCTTCGGTTCCCCTCTTTGGCTCTGGGTGGGGCTCAGAGAGCACGCTTTCCAGGGAGCACCAGGAACATGAGTTACTGGTGTTTCCACCCGGGAAGGGACTTAGGGCGCTTTAGTCCTCATCCCTCATTCACAGAGGTGGAAGCCAACCCAGGGAGGGCCAGAGCCGATTAGGAGCAGAGCTGCTGGGGCAGAAACTCACTTCTCCAAGGGGCAGCAGACCACTGTAGTTAAGGCGGGGCTCTTTAAACTCAGGCAGTCCTTGTTTGAGCCGCCTCCTGACCTCATGGACATGGCAAGTTACTTAATATTCTGAGCCCCAATTGTGTCGTCTGCAAAAATGCGACTTGTTGCATGATGAAATGAGATAGTGAAGGTTGCTTGGTGGTTATTCTGACTATGAACTCAGAGTCCTTAGGGAGTTTAGTTAGGGAACACGTACTGTTCCTAGGAGCCAGCCAGAATAGGAAGCTTTCTTGAATTTGGCCCCAAAAGCTTTGGTCCTAATGGTTGAGCTTCCCATGGTCTCTAGATACTTCTCTTGGTCTGGTCTAGAAGGCTGAGGCTGGGAAGGGTTTCTGACAACAGGGGAAAGCTGAAACTGCATGCTTGGCCCTCCCGGCAAAGCTGGCACCACAGCTCTGCTTGGGCCCTTGGGTGACACCAGGCAGCTTCTTGCCTCTCTGCTGTGACAGTCCGGTCCACTCTGTGGGTGGGTGAGGACAGAGCCTCTGGTCTCATTTGGCTCCTCTGCTCTCTCTGCAGATCAGCAACGCCATCCTCATCATCTTTGTCAGCTACTTTGGCAGCCGGGTGCACCGTCCGCGGCTGATCGGCATGGGGGGTCTCCTCCTGGCTTCGGGGGCCTTTGTCCTCACCCTCCCACACTTCCTCTCAGAACCTTACCAATACACCGTGACCAGCATGGGTAAGTGATCTCCCACTCTTGCTTCAAGGGGATGAGGGTACATGATTCTGTAGGTTCTGACTTACAGATACGCTCTGGGGAGAAAAGCTGAAGAAACTTTCTGGTGGGAGAGGACAGCATAGCCCAGAGTGGTATCCATTGCCCCAGAAGCACCCCAACCAACTTTGTGAGACACCCACTCAATCCTCCTGTGCTTTTGGTGGGATCCTGGGATGTTTGGATGCCCAGCATCCCCTCCCATCTTCCATGTTATTGTTGACTATATTTTAGCTCTGCCTGTCTTTACCCTCCTCCCGGTGGTCATTATTAATACAGTTGTTATTTATAAATAGTTCAGTACTTATTTATATTTACCCACAAGTTTACTGGTTTCTTTGCTCACCGTTGCTTCTTGCATTTCACCCACCCTTGTTGATTTAACTTCCTTTTTCCTGAAGTACATCCTTTAGCATTATTTTCAAATAGCTTTTCAAATCTATCTGCCCTATTTTCATGGTTTCTTGGTATTTCCTTATGATTTCTATTTTCATTTTAGTTTCTTCAACTATTTTTTTTTTTTTTTTTTTTTTTTTTTTTTCGGTACGCGGGCCTCTCACTGTTGTGGCCTCTCCCGCTGCGGAGCACAGGCTCCGGACGCACAGGCTCAGCGGCCATGGCTCACGGGTCCAGCCGCTCCGCGGCATGTGGGATCTTCCTGGACCGGGGCACGAACCTGTGTCCCCTGCATCGGCAGGCGGACTCTCAACCACTGCGCCACCAGGGAAGCCCTCTTCAACTATTTTAAATGTATTTATTTTATAGTCATTTTTGGATTGTTTTATTAGCGCAAATTTTGAGATTGCTAATCCTCCCACATTCTGTGTCTGCTTGCTCTTGTTTATGGTGGAGTGTTTCCTTTGTGTTCTGTAATGTTTGATGGTGTGGTCATTGGCAGGGGGATTTTTTTTCCCCCTGTGGAAATTTTGTGTGGTCTGGGTAGGAAATAGCCCCAAGGGTGGTTTTGTATTTGCATTTACTTGGCACCCTGGGAACATCACTGCTTTGGAGCCAAATTTATGATAATGTATTGGCGTGGGATCAATTTGTACTTGTTTGAAGGGATATGGTATGTGGCAGTGGTTTTGTGAGGAGCAGCAAGTGAGAGACCCAGTCCCTAAATGCTTATTCTCGGTCTGCTGTATTGGAGTTGAAGATGTCTGAGGATAGCCGGGCCACCGGGGGATGTGCGGAGGTGTAACTGATTCCTGTTCGCTTAAATACCAGGCTTGTTTTTAGTCACATATGCAGATCAGATCCAAGAGGGGAGTCACTTAGAATGCCAAACAGGAATGCTTTATAGGCTGTGAGACCTACAGTGGGGAGGTGGGTAGCTGGAATGGAAAAAGAATGGAGGAACAGTGATGTGTAATGATGAAATGTTTGTTGGGTTGGGAATCTTTTCCCCACCTTCCTTGCAATCACCAGTAGACTGATCACTGATGATTACCATAAATTCACTGTGGCCTTGGATCTATTTGGACTCTTTAAGCCTGAGTCTTGCTTCAAATAGGCCCAGGAGGAAGACAGACCCAAGCTTAGGGGTCTAAGCTCTTTCTCCCCCTCGGTCTAGACAAGGGGTCTGAGGCCAGCTCTGAAGGAGAGTCAGGAGTTGCTGGCCACCTCAGAGAGCCATGTGCCAAGCCTGCTCCAGACACATGGTGTCTGCCCTTCCCCGTCAGCAAGGGAACCTGGGGTGCTGGGGCCAGGCTTCCGGGAGGGCATCCTGCTAGGCGCCACACACCATGGCCTGCTTAGCCTGGGGCTGGCTCCCCCAGCTGGGCTAAATGCCAAGGGTATTTGCATCACGCAGAGCAGCCACCACGGGGAGTGGCTGGAGACCTGCGGGCCTCTGAAAGCAATCACTCTGCTGCTTGTTAGGGATGGGCGTCTTGGGTCCTTTCCACCGCCATCCTCCCTGCTCTGAGGCACACTCTCTGCCTCAGTGCTCTTAGCCCATCTCCACGGAGAGAGGGAAGAAGGGGACTGTGAGAGGGACCACAGCTCGCCTGCCAGCCTGCAGGGAGGAGTCGCTGTCCAGGAGCGTGAGCTTTGTTGTTTTTTGTTTGTGTAAATTCTATTTGCGACAATAGGACACAGTCTCCTTTACGCTGGCTGGGATCAGAGCAGCAGCTGCAAGTGCTCAGGGCTGGGCTACCTTCAGGGCATCTTCCCAGTGCCAGGGGGGTTGGGATAAGGAGGACTTTGGCCCAGGAGCCACATCCTTGGGATCTAGCTGGAGCTGTGGGTGCCAGTACAGCGGGGGCGTGTGCTATGCTAATATGTGCAAACAAAAATATTCATAAAATCTCACTTCGTGGGAAAAGTTTGAAATACGACTCTTACTTCAAATGTATTCCTATGGGAACTTCAGTTTTAAATTATGCAGGGCCATCAGGCACACACAAATTTCATTAAACGCGCCACCCTGAATTATGTCATGAATCTGGACGGTCCGGGGTCTGAAGCTGGGCTTTGAAACCCCCTAACAGCATGGCCTTGGGCCACTTCCTCCGCAGCTGAGCCTCAGTTCCTACCTGCATAAAATGGACCCTCCCCTGCAGGGCTGCGAGGGCCGAAGGATACATGCTCTGAATTTAGCCAAGGGGCTGGCACATGCAGTAACCATTAAGCGGCGGCTTTTATAACAAGCGGTGCTGGGAACAATACATGTAATATGCTGGATAACTAGGGTCCCAAATGAGGAAGCGCCTGCTTCCTCTGGAGAGGCTGACAGCTCACAGCCAATGCGCTGGGTGTCCTGCGGGCATTTGAAGGCAGCTTCTCCCTGGTCCTCACTGTACGGCTGTCCTCTGCTCTAGCCAGAGCGGGGCCCCTTCCTTGGTATAGTCCTTGCTGCGCCTTTACATGTGAGGCATGGGATTTCTCTTGGTTGAAGCTTAGGCTGCTGTTCTGCTCTATTCCCAGACCCTTAAGTTGGAGCCACCTGGTATGCTGGGTAGAGAGAGCATAGACATTCAAATCCCAGCTCAGCCATTTAGGTGCTAAGTCTGCTTAGGCAAGCTCTGTTCATCTTTCTGAACCTCAGTTTCTTCATCTGTAAAGTGGGAACAATAATACCTCCACTTTCAGTGTGTTCTGAGGGCAAAATTAAAACTACATAGTATAGGTAAAGTGCTTCGCCCATGTTAGCTGTTCAGCACATTTCTCTTTGCCTGCCCTTGATGTGGTATTTGAAATCTCTTCCTCATGAGCAAGGACCCCCAGACCTATTATCATGTGTTGACTGCTGACTCTTTCCCCTTGGAGCAAAGCTGCTCCAGAAATGAACATGGGAAATGAAAAGTAACTCTGTATTTCAGGGAAAAAAATTAAAGAGGAGCTGAATATTGTGGGAATCATAGAGACCTTTAACAACTCATGGCTAATTTTAAAAAGGCCATGCAGACATTTATGAATGTTTAGATTTTCTAAATGTCAGTGGGGTCCGGAAATACGCCTGGCGCCTTTAGAGAAAAGCCTAGCCACCAAGCCAAAGCCTCTAAGACCACTTCTGGAAGGCTCAGAGAGGTTTGGATAGGTGGGAAACAGGCCAACCCGAGACCATTTCTCCCGGGAGACAAGAGAAGGGTCTTCGGAAACAAGTGTCTGGTAGGAGTAGGTGTAACCTGTGAGAGGTCCTGAGCCAAGTCTAGAGGGAAGTCAGCCCCACCCAGACAATGGATGCACACAGGAGGGGCTTCCTGTGGGAGGAGCAGGGCAGGGGGGAGTCTGTTGTATTTTTGGAGCAGTCAAAAAAAGAAAGGGAAGAGTGGCTTTCTAGTCCTCTGCTCATGAAGTTGCCAGTCCCTCACGCACTTCCGTTCATCAGAGGCGTCCCTGGGCAGGAGGGTGGTGGGCAGGCCTGGGGACGGGAGCCTCGGGCTCCTGAGTGACGGTGCCCCTTCCTCGGTGGAGGACACGCCGGCCTGGAGCAGAACCCCAGTGCCACGCAGGGTCCTTCCACTGGGGGAGCCGCTCAGGGGCCCTGAGCTCAGGGCAGTTCAGCGGGGAGCACCCAGCCGTGCCAGAGGGACCCGCTGGGAACTGTGGGGGAAGGGAGTGTGTCTGCAGGGGAAGCGTGAGTGTGTGTGAGGGAGGCATTCCTCTGTGAGGAGGTGGCCAGCAGTGGAGGGGGGGCGGTGGTGGAAGGTGTGGGGTCTGCGTGGGTGTGGAGGTGGAGGCGGGGACGGACGAGGGGGACAGCAGGGCCGCTGTTAGGGTGGAAGTGCCTAGGGAGGCGGGGGGAGCATGGGTGTGCTGGGGGCAGAGAGTGGGTAGACGGTCGAGCGGGAGGTGCATGGCCCTGCCAGCTGGATCTGTTTAACCTGAAAAGGGGGGGAAGCAGCGGGGGGGGCGAGTCACAAAACACGTGGGTGTTATCAAGTCAACTGAGAGGGAAACAGCCCTGAACGGATGAGCACAGCTAAGCTAACGAGACCTGATATGGAACCCATTTCCAACACACAGTATAGGAAAGAAGAGAAACGCGTGTGGAGAAATGACAGAAGACACCAGGCTGCTGTGTTGCGTGTCAGGGGAAGGCCGGGGAAGGAGCTGGGGCCGCGGAGAACGGGCATCTCCAAGGCATGGCCCCAGCGGCTGACCTGAGAGCGTTTGCCTCTGTCAGGCTCTCTTAACGTTTGTCTTGTGGGAGAGTCACGACCCACCCTGGCTGGCCTGGAGGCGGGATCCCTTGTTCTGGGTCTCCAGCCCTGGCCCCAGGAGAGACCTGGGGGTGACTCCCCCCTCCCCTGGAGGCTTGTTCCTCACTTCCCTTGCTCAGGGGTGAGGCTGGGGGCTGCAGGCCTGCTCCATGTCTGGTGAGGAGAGGAGGGACGCCTAGGGGCCAGGCTGCATCCTGCGTCCTGCTCCTCTGGGGAGAGCGGCGTCCCAGGGACCCCTGGTGGACTGTGTGTCTTGGGCCCACCCAAGGCAGCAGGGAGGGTCTCCTGGGGAGAGTCATCAGCCAGGGTGGAAAAGGAAGGCTGGTTACTATTCCAGTGGCTATGGTTGCCCCAGAAAAACAGTCAGGAAGTCGGGGATAGCCCCACAGAAGCAGGGTGCCAGCCCCTGTCCCCTGGGGCACTGTGGTTTGAAGAAACCATTGATGCCTCCTGCCTGAGGCCTTGGGCCCCCAAGGACCCCCAGAGGACACAGGGAGCAGCTTCTGCTCTTCTTGCCACACTCAAGGCTGCTGTGCCCAGACACCTCCTGTGGCCCAAAGGCTTGACTAGGGAACAAGCAGGCACATTCGGGCAGCGAGCGACCCACACCACGAGGCAGGAAACCAGCAGAAGCAGTTTCTTTCTCTCAGGAACAAAAGGACTTTTGAGGGTTCAGAGCTTGGATTGGCCACCGTCACGGGATGTGAGGCTCAGAGATCTAAAGGGGGAGACGGCAAAGAGAAGTCAGGTATTTGGAGGCAGGGAGGTCATGGAAGTGGAGCCCCATGTTGGGATTCGTGACCCTGTAGAAGAGGCCAGAGAGCTGTCTGCACCCATGAGGGTGCAGCGGGAAGTCAGCAGTCTGGCTCTCACCAGAGCCCCACCAGGCTGGCACCCCGATTTTGGACTTCCTGCCTCCAGAACTGTGAGAAATAATTCCGCTGTGTGTAAGCCTCCCAGGCTATGATTCTTTGGTACAGCAGCCGCAGCTGACTCCAGAAGATTCAGTCCCTTTGGCTGGAGCCCCTCCTTGTAGCCTGGGATCTCATTTTGAATTTTCAGCCTTTGGACTGTCTTATTTGCCATTGCCACTGGCTTCACACCATTCATGTCCTTCACAAATCTGTCAGCTGCTCTCAGCTGTCCCCAGGTCTGGGACAGCGGTGCTGCGTGGTGTCTCCCAGGTCACACTGGCCCATCCACGCCTGCATTGGGCACGCCTTGAGCAGTTCTCCCTCGAGGACTCAGCCACGTGTCCACCTCTGGTCTGGATATCTGTCAGGATATCATGACAGGCTTTGTCAGAAGGCTTCCTCCACTCAAGTAACACCGTGTTCTGGCTTCCTGCCAGTCTGGGAGCCCCATTAACAAAGGAAATGAGCTTGGCTTGGCAGGACTGACTCTTGATGAACTCATGTTGGCTCAGCTAATCCCCTTTTTTTTATTTCCCCCTTCAAATTGCTTCTCATTAGCCTGTTAATAAATCTGTGAACAATAAGTTCTGCTTCACTCCCAACTGGGGGGGTGCACATTCTGTTTGAAGAGTAAAATTAAATGGCTCTGAGCTGCCATCCTGTTGCCTCGGGTGTGTCCTGCTTCCCTCCTATCCACTAACAAACAGTGTTGATGATGAGCTGAGCTGGGTGATGCCTCTTTCCGAGGCCTGGTGGCAGTTCCTCAGGGGCGGGCGCGTGTGTGGGGAGGGGGGTAGGGTGGGGCTGAGGCAAGCCCCTTGCCAGCAGCGTGGTGCCCAGCCTGTCACACAGCGCACAGTGGACCTGCCCTCTCATGCCCAGCTCACTGGTCACATGGCCTCCTCAATACAAGTAGGCATTTCCCCAAGGCCCCTCTAGTGCCAGGGTGGCGGTGCGGAAGGGGCGTCCAGCCTCAGTCTCAGTCTCGGAAAGTCAGTCTTGAGAGCAGAGCAGGGGATCCCTCTTCCTCCACTCACCTAAGCTCACTCTTTTCCTGCATGGATGTGAATCCTTGCAAGCAACCCACTTGCCCTCAACCCCTCTGTTACATCCATCCGTTGCTAGTGACCAGCGCTGATCTTACTTGTCTCTAAGTTTCTGGATCCAGTCCCCAAGTCCTTAAAAACCTGGGCCATAATGCCTGTCTCCAGGGTTCTGCCATCTCCCTCATCTGTTTAAATTTCTCCGTTTCTGGCCTATTTGGATGAATATGTATCTTACTGTGTGATCACTATATCCCAGGTTATGACATTGTTATTCATTTGCATCTGAATAAGAATGTTACAAGGTAGGTATGATTATCTGTATCTGTTTTGGAGATGAAGAGACTAAGATTCTGAGAGTCCCCTGACCGGTGAGCAGTGGAACCAAGATTTGAACCCGGTCTGTCTGACTTCAAAATATGAATTCCTTGCACTGCTCCACCAGCTGTCAACCCCCAGCTAGTGCAGAAGAATATGCTCTCCTAGTTTCCCAAAATAAAAGTCAGAATGCACGTGCCCATAGAAATCATTTTCTAAGTGGAGGCTTAGTCTAGTTGGAAGAGAACACATGTTATCACAGGGGCACGATGGACTGACAAGTGAACTCCATGGGGACCCAATCACTTCTGATATGCAAACAGGTCACTTTATAAATGACTTTGAGATCTCAATCATGGGTAAGTTCGGGACAGCCTGTTCCAGGCTGGCCGGTGGGCGTGGCCAGAGTTTCGGGAAGAACTGTTGAGTGGCTGAATTTAGGAGGATGAGGAAATAGGTCTTTCAGAGTGGAACATTCTGAATGAGGTTCCAGGAGTTTGCTGATAGCTCGAGGCTTGGTATTTTGGCCACGCTTCCAGAATACTCTCTGGAAACACTGCTGCCTTTGTTGTTCTCTTATGGGTCGCTTCTGAAGTTTGGGCCTTGCTAACCTCCTCCTCATGTGGCCCTACTCACCCGCAAACAGTGCCCCCTTCCGAGCAGGGAGGTAATGGGTGGCTCTCAAGGTGCTGCCCTCTTGTTTCCTGGCACAATTCCCTCTTTCCTCTACCAGACAAGAAGGACTACTCAAAGGAAAGGCCACTCGCCACAGCCTTCCTATGTTGCTCAACCCTTCTAGGGTCCTCTCTTGACCCCAGCGCTGTATCTTTGTGCAGAGACCTCTTATTAGACCCTTGACAGCCCGCTGGCCTCAGCCTGGCCGCACCTGGAACGTGTGTCCTTGAACAATGGAGAGGCCAGGCCTTAGTCTGCCCAGTTCCACCCATCTCCGTGGGTCCCATTCCAGGGAGGTAGCCCTTTCTGCCACCGCGTCCCCACTTTGCAAACCCACGGAGGGGTTCAGAAATTAGAGCTGAAATTCTGCGTATGTAAATTGTGGGATGAGTCAGAGGGTTGACTGGCATACATCTGGGCTGGTGGGGGGTGGGTAGCTGGAGGAGGGGAGAGGTCCCGAATTGTTTCTAGTTAGCCCTGTGAAAACTGGCACGGCTAGACCTCTGGTGTCTTGTGGGAAGAAGAATGTGCTCTGACAAACTTGAGCCTTCCAGAAGTGGACCTCAGGGAAGATGAGAAACAGACTGACAGCCAGTTCGAACATACCCCCTCCCTCCCTTACGCAGGCCCCTCAAGGCGGAGGCGGGTGGCCCCCGAGTCTGTGGTAGCTGGAAGAAGCAGGCGTTTCTCTGACCATATCACAGGATCTGATGGTGGGCAGGTGGGAGAAGGAGAGTGGTGAGCTTCTCTAAGTCCAAGGAGAGGACTGGGTGCGGGGCCTTTGCTGGAACACCTGAGGAGCGGGGAGAGGTTGCTCTCTCCTTCACGTGGCCCGAGCTCTTCTGCTCCAGGGAGGAGAGGGGTGGGGTGGGCTGCAGAAAGCTGAGTCCCACCGTTCTGCCAATGGGTCCTGATACAGGTCTTCTCACTCCATCACTGTCTTCTTTTTTTTTTTTTTTGCGGTACGCGGGCCTCTCACTGTTGTGGCCTCTCCTGCTGCGGAGCACAGACTCCGGACGCGCAGGCTCAGCAGCCATGGCTCACGGGCCCAGCTGCTCCACGGCACGTGGGATCCTCCCAGACCGGGGCACTAACCCGCGTCCCCTGAATCGGCAGGTGGACTCTCAACCACTGCGCCACCAGGGAAGCCCTGTCTTCTTCTTTTTAAGAGAAGAGCCTAACGTTCTAAACTCTAGAAGACTCTGTCTTCACCAGAGTGAGCTGGCCACGGCCATCACCGCAGGGAGGCCCAGGCGTGAGTTCCTGGAAAGCTCAGACCTTGTCTCTGACAAACACCTTCACCACAACACAACACGTCAGGGAGCAGCGGGTCCTCCCCACCGCCGCACCCCGCCTCCAGGACGGAGAGCAAGCTGCTGCTTCCCAGGTGGAGGAACTGATCTTTCCCTTTCGCTTGTGTCACAGCCTGGTCTGGGGTGGATTTGGCCCCATTTAGAGAGTTTGTTGGGAGATCTTGAATCAATTTGGAATGTAGAATAGCCCAAGAAGATCTCAGTAGACTTGGATTTAATTTGGGGCCAATTGATTATCTTTTAAAGTACACATTTTAAAAAATTTATTTATTTTAATTAATTTATTTTTGGCCGCGTTGGGTCTTCGTTGCTGCACGTGGGCTTTCTCTAGTTGTGGCGAGTGGGGAGCTAGTCTTCATTGTGGCACATGGGCTTCTCACTATGGTGGCTTCTCTTGTCGGGGAGCAAGGGCTCTAGGCGTGCAGGCTTCAGTAGTTGTGGCACGCGGGCTCAGCAGTTGTGGCTCACGGGCTCTAGAGCGCAGGCTCAGTAGTTTTGGCACACGGGCTTAGTTGCTCTGCGGCATGTGAGATCTTCCCGGACCAGGGCTCGAACCTGTGTCTACAGCATTGGCAGGCGGATTCTTAAACACTGTGCCACCAGGGAAGTCCCCAAATACACATTTTTAATAAAGGCAGTTAGTTTCTGACATGTAATCTGACGTTCTACAAGTTAATGATAACAGTTAAAAGATCCCCAGAGAATTTTGCCTCCTGGACACTTCATTAGGTGAAATTTCATGAGGATTTTTGTGGCATTGTTGCACTGTGCAACATGCCATGTAAAGACTTAATAAGCCAGTCAACATTTTTACAATCTTTGATGACCGCTAAATGGCACACAAAAAATAATTTTGCCAGCAACAATGTTCTAATAAATGTGACTTTAGTAAAATAATAAGAATCAGCAAAAGCAAGAACTAGAGCTCTGAAAAGAAACACTTATTCTCTGGCCCTTTGTTTCTGAGGCTCCTGCTTCCGTACAGCCAGCCTGGCCTTGTGTATCTCACACACCCGCTGTGGGCCGAGCATCCCCATGCTCGCAGCCGTGGAGTAGATCAGCACTCCCTGCCTGCCTCTCATGCAACACTCAGCCTCACCTATTTTACCACCGAAGTAGCTCTTGGCTGGGTCAGTTCTGCTCTTTACACACGGGCCTTAGAAAACTGGTTAATCCCTCCAGTGTGTTAGCTGTACTGCCCCCCCTCCTGATCGTCACCCTCTGGGCTCTCCTTAGGATGTAATCCAGGCCCCTTTGCGGGACACAGCAGCCCTCCAGGAGCAGCTGGGCCTCGCCCTGGTGGTGTTTGCATACCGACCCCGCTGAACCTCTGAGCTCTCCCCTCCTCAGCACTGCTCTTCTGTCTCTTGCTGATTCTTCTCAGCTCAGAGGCTATTGTCTCTGGGAATCCTTCCCAAACCCTCTCCCCAACAGCACTGGGTTTGGTGCCTCCCCACATGCTCTCTGGTACGCTGTGGATACCAGGCTGTATTTTTTATTGTGGTAAAATATATATAACATAAAATTTGCTATTTAAACGTGTCCAATTCAGGGCATTAAGTACTTTCACACTGTTGTACAGCCATTGTCACCATCCATCTTCAGAGCTTTTTCATCTTTCCCAATGGAAACTGTGCCCCTTAAACACTAACTCCCTCTTCCCCCTTCCCCCAGCCCCTGCCTGGCAACCACCATTCTGCTTTCTGTCTCTATGAATTTGTCTATTCTAGGTTCCTCATATAAATGGAATCATGCAATGGTTGTACTTTTGTGTCTGACTTGTTTCTGTTAGCATGATATCTTCAAGGTTCATTCATTTTGTATGTAGCATGTGTATTAAGCCTTCCTTTTTAAGGCTCAGTAATATTCCATTGCATGTGTATATCACATTATGTTTAACCATTCATCTGATGGACATTTGGGTTGTTTCCACCTTTTGGCTGTTGTGAATAATCTGGCTATGAACACCAGTGTACAAATATCTGTTCAAGTCCTGGCTTTGAATTCTTTTGGGTAAATACCCAGGAGTGTACATGCTGGATAATATGGTAGTTCTATGTTTAATTTTTTTTGAAGAGCTTCCATACTGTTTTCCACAGTGGCTGCACTATTTTACATTCTTACCAGCAATGCACAAGGGCTCTAATTTCTCTACATCTTACCCAACACTTGTTTTCTGTTTTTTGAAGGGTATGAAATGGTATCTCACTGTGGTTTTGATTTGACCAATATTTTGGCAACATTGCGGTTGCTTCTTTGATGATGTATGTAGCACAGCAGACAGAAGGCTTTGGGAGGTGTGTCCAGGTGTCTTTTCAGGTCTTAGCATCCCAGCTTTTCCCTGTGAGGCAGGCATCGTCCATGGGAGCTGACGGGCCTGGGTGTGGTCCTTCAGTGGCTGCCCTGGGAGCAGGGGCCAATTCTTTGCACCTCTTTCCCAGTGTGGTCATTTGCCTTTGGGGGATCTTTACTCCACCCTTGCACTTAAGGGAGACCTGGCCCTGCCACTCCATAGCCCACAAGACAACATGTGACAGGGAGCTGCTGTCACACCTAGACAGAGACAGGCAGCTCAGCCAAACACATTTGCAAGTGACAGTAGCCCACGGTTTTAGGGAACTCCAAACTGTGCTCATTTCCTCATACAAAATCTACTCGAAATTTGTTTGAATCTTCTGAAAAGAAATGCCCATTTGAGAACTTGCCCATTTGAGCAGCTTTTTAATTTACGAACCCTTTGGATGTGTGTCACCTCAGTCAAAGTTGGCAGAGGGAGGTGAGCAGGGCGAGTGGCCAACCGTTTGAGTGACCACACAGCTGCACCTGGCCAGTTGGTAGCACGGGTCAGAGGGTGGCCAGGGCCAGGCAACCAGCTCTGCCCTCATTCCTGAACCTGCCCATATGGTCTTGAGAAGGGTAGTGGGGTCTTTTTCTAAAGACTAGCACAGCCCACAGCGTGTAAACGCTCACCCGCTGGGGTGTCCGTGTGGCTGCCGCACTGAGGGCACGGAGTGTGCTGTGAGCCTGGCCCTCCGGCTACCGCCCGCCCTCTACAGTGCATGGCCCCTTCCCCAGAATCCTCTGAGGTCCTCAAAGTCAAGGTCACTGACGTGAGGAGTCAGATCCAGGACTAGAACCCAGGTCCCAGGCTCCCAGTCCAGCCGCTCCAACATCTATGGGCCTTGCCAGCCCACAGCCACCTGGGCCTCCCCCTGGGGATGGGCGTGAGTCTGCCAGCACCACAGCCCCGTCTCTGAGTGTTGGACATGGGGCAGTGTTGGTGGGAGGGCTCCTGAGTGTGGTGAGGAGTGGCTCTTTCTCAGCAGGAACATTTCACAGCTTTGTGCTTCCAGACTAAAGTGACGATCCTGAGAATCAGGCCCTTGCAGCATCACTGAGGCACACCAGCCTTCCCACAAAGGGGCAGGCACAGCCATCAGCCATGCTGACTAACCAGCGTGTCCAACTTTTCATGCCTGCTCCCCTTTCTGGAACCATAGCCTTCTAGCACTTTAATGACCCATAGGGACTCTTCCTATCCGGCCACCTTATGGTCTCTGCCTAAAGGGAAACTGAGGCTCAGAGAGGTTCAGAAACTTGCTCAAGATCATACAGCTACCTGGGGCTAAAACCAATTTTTCTTTCTTTAAAAAAAAAAAAAAACCTCTGTTGAGATATGATTGACATGTAAAAAGCTCTACATAGTAATGTATAAAACTTAACGAATTTGAGGATGAATATACCCATGAAACCCACCATCATCAAAGCCACAGACATATCCATTACACCCCAAAGTTTCCTCCTGCCCCTTTATTAGTGTTGTGTGTGTTAAGAACACTTAAGTTTTACCCTCTTAGTAGATTTTGAGTATACAGCGCAGTATTGTTATCTAGAGGCGCTATGCTGTCTAGTAGATCTCCAGAACTTATCTAACATAACTGAAACCTTATACCCTTGACCATCACCTCCCCAGTTACCCCTCCCCCAAGCCCCTGGCGATCACCATTCTACTCTCTGCTTCTTTGTGTTTGACTGTTTTAGATTCCACATATAAGTGAGATCATACAGTATTTGTCTTTCTGTGTCTGGCTTATTTCACCAAAGCCAATTTCTTGACTCTTTATACCATGTGTTTGTTTCGTCTCTTTGTCTCGGATTTCAGCAAAACTCCCAGCAGCCAGCCCCTTTCCAGGATACCTCTACCTGGGAGGAAGTTCCCAGCCACTTACAGAGGTCAGAGGGTTCATGTGTTTGAATGTAACTAGGGATGGGTAGAGGAATCTCCCCAGGCCTGGCTCCTGCATCCCTGAAAAATGTGTGTTGTGTCTTTTCAAAACTGCCATTTCAGATTCGATTTCATTAAGGACTTTGAGTCAGGCACATATGGGTTCAAATACCAGCTCTGCCCCAGATCAGCCACTTATGTGGGCCAATAACCCCTGTGAACAGGACAAAATGTACGTCACAGCCTTGGCAGTGTCTGCCTGTGCAGTAAATAGAAGCTTAAAAATTCTGGCGCTGGAACTTGGATCTCTACAGTAAAGCGTGTAAGTCAGAGAAAGCCCCAATACACAAGCAAGGAGAGGCGTCAGGGAAGGTGGGGTGGGCCCTAGTGTGATGGGCCTGACTTTTGCAGGCCTAGGGCAATGGCTGTGGAACAAAGAAATAAGAAGTGAGAGAGACATTTTTACATTTTGGCTATATATTTTTATGAAAAAAATATTTTTAATTTAAAAGCTTTCACTGTTGCTTCATTTCAAAAGTATCTTGTGTTCATTATAGAAAAATTAGAAAGTACACTGAGGCAAGCACACACACACAAAGATCATCACAATCCCGTCACCCTGAGAGAACCATGGTCTTCCAGAGTTTTTCTCTGTATATTCCATCAGGCCGCATACATTTTATAAATGAGGGATCATATTCTTCTCCAAACTACTAGTTTTTGTTTGTTTGTTTGTTTTGCGGTACGCGGGCCTCTCACTGTTGTGGCCTCTCCCGTTGCGGAGCACAGGCTCCGGACGCGCAGGCTCAGCGGCCATGGCTCACGGGCCCAGCCACTCCACGGCATGTGGGATCTTCCCGGACCGGGGCACGAACCCACGTCCCGTGCATCGGCAGGCGGACTCTCTACCACTGTGCCACCAGGGAAGCCCTACTAGTTATTTTTTGACTCTACAAGATGTTACAGCTGTCTTTGCATGTCAGTAAGGCTACCTCCCCACTCTAATTCTAAGAGGCGCCTTCTATTTACCCATGTGGTTAGACCACTCTCTATCCAAACCCTGAATTGAAAGGTGGGACAGCGGGTGTGGAGTGGGAGGGTGAAGGTACAGAGGGACACTCCCAAACGTCTGGGGCTGGTCGTTGGCCTGGGTGCACACAGCTCCCCTGCACACGGCTGGTGTCAGGTCTGGATGACCTCAGCCAGACAGGCGTCTTGGCCCACTTTGCCAAGGGGCCCCCTGATCGATGGGGGAGCCCCCTAGGCCAGTGGTTTTTAAACATGTCCTACACAGGCACTAGTATAGAGGACAGGAGATGCTGGGGCCAGGCTGGACAAGCACGTGTGTCTGCAGGAGGTTAGGGGACGATAGGAGGGCAGATCCCTCCCCAGCCCCACCGTCCAGGGTAGCCCGGAACTCAACAGCACTGGGCAGAGTCTAGTGTGATGGACATATCCCGTCCACGGCCCTCACTTTTCCTCTCTGTGGGACTCTGAGGCCCACCCAGCTCAGAGCTCTGCCACCTCTGGGAGGGCCACAAATGAGAGTGAAACGGGACTCCAAGGAGAGGGATCAGTGATGTTAGCGGTTTCCATTGGCTTCTACAAGGCTGGAAAAGAAGGTATCTCATGGAAAGAAGCCCTCAGGAGCCGTCAAGGCCCCGGAGAGCTGACAGTGCTCTTTGTTTAGTGTGAGCCAAATGGGAAACAGTGGCATGGGAGGGGCAGTCCAGCCTGGCCAGGTCCCCAAAGCCATAGGCACTGGTGCCCACAGGTCACACTGCGGCCTCTGGGGCCCTCACAGAAGGTGCAGCCTAGCTCCTGTGGGTGCAGCCTCGCCCCCCATCTGTAACAGGAGGGTTTAAACCAGAGGGTCTCAAAGTCCCTTCAGCTTCCCAGGTTCTTGATCCTTGGGAGCTGCCAGGTTGGGTAAGCACGTTCAATGCCTTTGACAACAGGGCTCTTTAGCATGACCCAATGCCGGGTTCATCTAGGAGTGAGGGCTCTGGGGGTCATGACCCCCGGCGAGCATCCCAGGCTGGGGGTGACACCATCTTCTGTGGGACAGAATGACCTCTGTCCTGCTAAAGTGAACCACACCTTGGGGGCCCGAGCCTGAGGCTGCGCACAGGGACGCTGAAGGCCGACAAGCCTGGGTGTTGACCTTGGCTCCCTCTTTCCCAGGGAGGAAGGTACTGATCCCTGCATGCCCAGCCCCCCACCTGTACCCAGAGAGGAGAAGGAATGGATCCCCGGGAGACGAGGATGGCTCTCACACCCGACAAGGGCTGCGCCACCTCAGGGCAGGGAGCCCACCCTCTCCCCTCCACTCCAGAAGGCCTGAGAGAAAGTCCGGGTCTCGAAGCCAGCTGATGCGGCCAGGACTCCAGGGTGGGGGTGACCGGCGCCCTCTGTCTCATTGCAGGGAACAGCAGCCGCCTCCAGACTGAGCTCTGTCAGAAACACTGGCAGGGCCTGCCCCCCAGCAGGTGCCACAGCAGCACCCAGGACTCCCGGAAGGAGACCAGCAGCATGTGGGGTCTGATGGTGGTGGCCCAGCTGCTGGCAGGCATCGGCACGGTGCCCATCCAGCCGTTCGGGATCTCCTATGTGGACGACTTCTCGGAGCCCAACAACTCGCCCCTGTACATCTGTGAGTCGGGCTTGAAGAGGGCTGCGGGATGGGGGCGGGTCCTGACGTGGCCCAGCCAATGCGTGCAGAGGTCTGGGGATCTGACACACCTGGTTTGAGTCCCAGCCCAGGCCCCAGCTCCTCACCAACAGGATGGGGCCCACAGTCTCTGTGCACTGGGGACGTAGGAGTACCTGAGGTGATGTATGTGAGCCCTTGGTCCCCGGGCAGGCACCGGGCAGCTCCTCGACCAGCAGTAGCTACTGCGTCTGTCACGTCTGGGCACAGGCTGGGCACACATGTTCTCTGAGCCATCCACTTAAGGAGAAGTTTGGCCTCAAAGAAGCATATGCAAAGCAGATAGCACATGACCATCTGACTGACCAAATCCTTCCCTTAGAACAAGCCACACTGAGCATCCTCAGGGCCCACGGCCCAGACCAGACAGACCACACCCACAGGCTCTGTGGCTCACAAGCTCCCCCAGGGCTGCCACTGCCACACTGTACCTGCAAGGAGATTTGCCCACCAGCACGCACCTGGGCCAGCATCTGTAAATGCCGAGGAGGCCGCTTCTGTCCCAGCAAGCGGATCTCTCTGGCATCTGGCTGGAGGAGAAACAACTTTGGTTCCGCACATCTCAGGATCTTGAGTGCCTGTAGTAAATGCCACAGGTGTGGACCTGTCAGGGCCAGGGGACAGATGGGGTGATGTCTCAGGAAGCCCTCAGCAAGGGAGAGAGCCCGAGGCTGCCACCCTCTCAATCCCTCTCAGCCTCCTTTCCTCCTCCCCTTTCCAGCCATCTTATTTGCCATCTCTGTATTCGGACCGGCTTTCGGGTACCTGCTGGGCTCGGTCATGCTACAGATCTTTGTGGACTACGGCAGAGTGGACACAGGTGAGTGTGTGCCAGGACCACAACCCCCAGCCAGTCAGGACAAGGATGAAGCTTGAACTTTAAATGCTCACGGCCCCCTCGCCACCCACTCCCTCCCTCCCTCCTGTAGTCAGCGGACAGGTGGGCCTCCTCTCTCCAGCGGGTGGGGGTGGGCAAGGGGGATGCGCTGCTGAAAAAAGCACACTTTCTGCAGCGGGAAACCTTGAGACCTAGGGCAGTGCCTCAGGTGTTGCCACCACAGCTGCCTGTCTTGGTGGTGGTATTAAAAAGAGCTCTATGATTCTTTGATTCTAAGATGGTTTTGATTGCTTAAAAAAATATTGGTAAGAGCTCTTTTGGGGAAAAGAAGAAGCACTACATAGAGTACACACATGGATTATGACTCCCATCCAGAGGGGTGTAACATCGTGTTTAACCATGTGGGCACAGGTAGTAGAGAGCCTGTGTCTAATCCTGGTTCCACCTCCTCTACTGGCTGAGTGATCTTGGGCAAGTACCTTCATCCTTGCTGTGCCTCAGTTTCCTCATCTGTAAAAAGGGGCTAATGATAGGGAAATAGAGATGTTGCAGTGTTTAGAACATGCCTGATATATATTGAGGTTGACAGGAGTGAGCTCTTTAAAAAGTGATCTGGATGAAGCCACTGTGTATCTTAGGATGAGAAAGTACAGTCCATAGACAGGAGCACACGTACTGAGTTAACCGTTCAGGGAGCCGACCCCAGGATGGACCCTGCAAGGGCATATGGTTATTGTGAGGTTGCCTTACACACCCCAGCCTCCCACAAGGCAGGGAAGGCTGGCAGTGTAACAGAGGGACAGACAAAGTACTTGATGAGGTGATGAGGGAGGGCCTCCCAGGGAGGGAGGTGAGGTCTGCATCCCATGTGGGTGGAATTACACAGGTGGTGATGGGAGAGGCCTTCCCAGTGGAGGAAACCATCCGGGCAGAGCCAAGGGGGGCAATGCGTGGGGCGTGTGTGGGTGATATGTAAGTTCCCACAGGCCAGATGTGGCTGGAAGGCAGGTCCAAGCCAGACCTTCAGGAATAACACCCCACCCCCACCCCCCAGTGCCCAGCACCCAGATCAGAACCTGCCTGTCTCACAAAGAATGTGGGCAGGCCTTAACCCAGTCATGCTGCCAGAGCCCATAGACTCCTGTCCCTGGAACTGTCTGACCACAACTGTCTGCTCAGGGTCATCCACCTGTACTTCAAATGAAAGGGCAAAGCTAACAGAGCTGTCTGCTCAGGGTCAAGCCATCTTTGCCCTTCACTGGCACTTCCTGAGTTGGGTTCTGGCTCTTCCTTGCCCAAAGAGACTAGCAACTGAGCTCCCAGGCCACCAGGGACAGTGCCCAGGACAGTGTTGGGCTGAGGGCTGTTCTGCTATCTTCTCCCTCCTTCCATGCCCATGTAGTTTCTTTACAGAGAGAAACACAGTGGCAGACCCTTAGACGTGGATGGGAGACTACAAAGACTACAAAAGACTACAAAGAAGAAAGCATCTCCTTCAGAGGCCTGGTAGCCTACTCTGTTGGTGGTTGTTTTTTTGAGCATCTAAGGATTATGAGGCCTCCTTTCTTAGGGATCAATAAAGTTGGGAGGCAGTAGCATCCAGTGATTAAGAGTGCAGGTTTGGAAACCAAGAATACATGCATGGGTTTGAAAATTGACCAATGAAATGGCGCTTGCAGGCCAAAGTTAACCTCACTGATCCTCCCAGTGGCCTCCGTTCTCTGAGAAGACCAGAGTGGCCTGGAGAGAGAACGCCGACTAGATGAAGATGCTAGCTCACAGCTTACCTCTTCTGCATCATGGGAAGAAAGTTCCCCCGATCAGTAAGGTGAGATCATACATTCATCCAACAAACACTTGTGTCCTTTGTTTTCTCTTCAGCTGCAGTTAACTTGAGCCCCGGAGACCCCCGATGGATAGGAGCCTGGTGGCTGGGTCTGCTCATTTCCTCAGCCTGCCTGGTTGTTACCTCTTTCCCCTTTTTTTTCTTTCCTCGAGCAATGCCCAGAGGAATGGAGGTAAGCTTCTGAGAACCCACAATTCTACCTATTATGAGAGTTTCATAAGAGTAGGTAGAGGTAGAAAATAAACAGAGCTGAGAAGTTGCAGCAGGTTAAGTAAATTCTGGGTGAAATCTAAACAAGTTTCATGATACAGGACTTCTGAGAGACTTTGGGAGGTGAGAGTGCTTGTGAATTTCCAAAAGATGGTATCTCATCAGTGTTCCCTTACCGTGTTAGCATCTCAGAGATTAGGAGGGCTCCAGGGAATGTAGTTTGGGGAAACACTGAGTTCATCTAAAGTGGGATAAAGAATTAAGAGCCAATAAAAGCTGCATATGTGACCTGGAGCAGTTGACTTTTGCATGTGATAGGGCTGGTCGTGTCTAATCCTAAAGGACTGAGTAAGAAGGGGATTCCTAGCGCTGCAGAGCGTGAGGGTGAGCTGTGAGTGGAGCATACTTTGAGCCGACTGCCCTGCCCTGCATCTTCCAGTCATATCTGTTGGGGAAAGAAATCAGGGAAGGATGAGAATGGAAAACAGTGGGGAGAAGTCTGGGTGGGGGCCTTGACCTTAGACTGAAGGGTCTAAAACTTGTTCTGATCCCATGAAATTCTGAGTAACTGGTGCCCACTCAGGTGACAACATGGCAGCTGGGTCAAGGTTGAGATTGGAGAGTTGGGAAGGAATGAAGGCTGGAGATCTGATGAGGCCAGTGTAGAGATGGGGGATGCAGCTGAGGACCAAGGCCATGGCTGCCGGACAGATGAGGCAAGGGCAGGGGTAGATGTCCTCGGAGGGGGTGCCGAGAAGGACTCAGCAGTGAGCTGAGAGGGGCAAAAATTTGTGCTGAGGTTCAGAGCCAGAGGCAGAGCTGGATGTCTGGCAATGAGGTGTGTGAGATCTAGGCCCAGCCTGGAGGAGGGGCGAGGGTAGAGGGGCCTCCGCTTGTCTTGAGGAAGAATTTCAGAGGTTGGCAGCACATCGGGGTGGTTTTGGGGGAAGGCAAATCTGAATCCAGCTCTGCTACTTGTCAGCTAGCTGAGGGATCCTAGGCAAGTGTCCTTGCTCCTAAGTCTCCTCCGCTTTAAAATACTGGAGATAGAGTCCCTATCTTGGGAGGAGGTTGTGAGGAATGGGAGGTTGCACGCAGAGCGCTGGGTGTGGTGCCCACCGTGGAGAAAGCACTAGATGAATGGGAGCTCCTAGGCCTGCTGACGAGTCCCTGGGGGATCCTAATGGTGTCAGAGCTCAGGGGCCTTGCGTCTGTGTGGTGGTTCAGAGCTGGGGGCCTCAGGCTGCAGCTAACAAGTTCAGAAGTGGAAGGCGAGTTCAATGAGGAGGTCTGCACAGAAAGTGCAGGCTGAGAGCCAGGTCAGAGCCTTGAACAGGACCCAAGTTTGGGCCCAGAAGAAAGAAGGGACTCCGTAGAGGAGACAGAAAGAGAGAGCTGGAAAACAGAGGTCATTCTAGACCAGAGCATCCCAGAAGCCCACAGCCCCTGGAATCCGAGGACAGGAAAGAAGTGTAGCCATGACAGACAGACGAGGGGTGAGATCCACTCAGATGCCTTTTGGCATCAGCCAGCTATTAGATATGAAATAATATGCCCAGGTATGAAATAATATCTTGGGAGGCCCTGGCATGGATGCGTTCTGGTCGGTGGCCAAGCACCGGGCTCACCGACACACAGATGATGATGGCTTTGGACGCCCTCCCACACACACTCGGGGTGGCTGACCACTGCCCAGCCCTGAGCCACTGAGACCAGAAGGATCAAGGGCCCAGGGAAGGTGGCTGCAGGGAACCTGGGTCATTAACCCTCACCCCCTTCGCTGCCTTCAGAGGACTCCTACCATAGCGGATGAGGCAAGGAAGATGGAAGAGGCCAAGTCAAGAAGCTCCCTGGTGGATTTCGTTAAACGTAACTGAGTGACCCGGCAGCCCTGGGAGGGCTGGCTTGGGGTGGGAGCGGTCCGGGGTAGCCCAGCCCAAGTGGTGTTAGGTGTGGTGAGGGGCACTAAAAGCAGGTGGTCTAAAATTGGCCAACCCCTCACGAGGGGCTCTGCCAGGGGCCCTGGTGACTGCTGCTGTGCAGATAGCAGGAGACCCAAACTCAGACAGAGGTAGCCCCACCCACACCGCCTGGCCCACGTTCTCCTCTCCCCTCCCTTCCCGTGGATGCGGCCATCATGTACAATCACCCTCCGCCTGACTTCTTCCAGGCCTGTCCTCCTTTCATTCAGCCCATGAGCATGTTGAGTGGAGTCCGAGTGGCTGTGTGCCCCCAACAGGCCACTGAACAGCTCGGGGCCTGGATTCTGCCCTGAGGAAGAGAGAGGAGCTGCCTGGAGGGGGGCCGGGGGGAGGAAGGGCAGTGGCCGGTGTCGCGGACCCTGTGACCGCTGCCCGGAGGCCCGGCCCTGATGGCAGCCTGTTGGCAGGGTTCCCCCGCATCTTCCTGAGCCTCCTGATGAGCCCGCTCTTCATGCTGGTGGTCCTGGCCCAGTGCACCTTCTCCTCCGTCATTGCCGGCCTCTCCACCTTCCTCAACAAGTTCCTGGAGAAGCAGTACGGCGCCTCTGCGGCCTATGCCAACTTCCTCATCGGTGAGTCCCCCGGGTGCTGCCGCAGCTGGGCCCTCCCGCCACCCACCCAGGGCCAGGAGCCCCCAGACCGGACACAGGCAGGAGCCAGAGGGTTCTTGCCCGAGAGAAAGAATTTTAAGGACATTCTTCCAGGTTGGCAGTCTAGGTTGGCATTGTTCCACGTTGGCAGATTTCTTAGGCCCCTATCATTCCAGACAGGAGTGGGCGGAGGCTGGGGGATGACTTCCACCCTGTCAGAGGGGCTGAAAGCCTGACTGCCTCCCAAAGGCCCTGACATCATCAGAGGAGACAAAGGAAAGAGAGAGGATTGAACTGTGGGCTGGGCAAGATGCCTCTGGGTTTTTTCCTTCTTCTCCAATGACTTGAAGACATTCACCTGGATAAGGAGTATGGGGCCCAGTGATTCTCCATCCCCGCTGCACTTTAGGCTCCCCTGGAGAGCTTTAAGACATACGGACGCCCAGGCCCCACCCTCTATCAATGAAAGCAGAATGTCCAGCATCCAGCATCGGTGTTTTTTGCAGCTGAGGGTGAGAAGCACTTATGTGGTCCCACCAAGTACCCAAGGGAATTATGGGGCCCAATTCACAGGTGAGCTTGACCATGTGGAAGTGGCAAGGTGGTCAGGGCGTGACCCCTGGCCTCCTGTGTGGCTCTTGGCTGTGACTTCACGCCTCTAGCCTTTGGCCTCTGACTAGCACATCAGGCAGGGAGCGCCACCAGTGCCTTGCTAACCCCATGTGATCATAGTTCAAGGACGGGCCAGGTAATGAAAGGCGCTTAATAAGTGCACATTTAACCCACATCCCTCTGGCTGCAAGGGCCCCACTTCTTTCTTTATTCTTGGCACAGGCAGGGCAGTCTGCCATGTCAAGATAACTCTGCAGTAAATGCTCAATTAATGTCGTTTATTACTATTGCAATTAATCATATTGAATGTCGCTTCAGGAAGCCATGCCCCCTTCTCTGTGGTCCAGCTCAGTGTGCGGCCCACACACACTGTGAGGCCTGTGCACCCAGACCAGCTTCTCTCCGTCTGTAGGTGCTGTGAACCTCCCTGCTGCGGCCTTGGGGATGCTGTTTGGAGGAATCCTCATGAAGCGTTTTGTTTTCTCTCTGCAAACCATTCCCCGCGTGGCTGCCACCATCATCACCATCTCCATGATCCTCTGTGCCCCTCTGTTCTTCATGGGCTGCTCCACCCCAGTCGTGGCAGAGGTCAACCCCCGCAGGTAGTGGGAATGAGGCTGGGGCCAGAGCCTGTCTGTGGCTGCCACACGTCTCCCTTTCTGCTTCTTCAACTGTCCTCTCTCCTTTTCCCTTGCTGATCTAATCTCTTATGTGGCAACTGAGAAAATCAGATCTTGAATAGTGTGCTCAATTATGAGAAGAAATCAGAGGGTCCTAGTGGGGCACCAGCAATCAGGGTTAGGGTTCGGTTTTTTAAGAAGCACCAAAAACTAATTAGTTTGGTTTCAGGATGAATCTGTAGTGCTGTGAGCCTCAGGAACCAGGAAATAGCTACCTTTAGCATCCACTCTGTACCGGCTAAAATTAGAGTCTTATTGAGCTGCCAAAGAAAGATGAGAGACGGAGACCTGCAAAGATCTGAGAAAGAACAAGGAAGGTGATGGCAGACTTGAAAAATTAGGGCAGGTGAGGAAGAGGGCAGGTAAAGTACACCTGTCGGTTTGCATAAAGCAACATGGTTTTAAGTTCTAAGTCTGGCTTCATGTACAGGAAGGGCTTTGAGGCCCATGAGGGAGTGTGCTGAGCAAGGAGCCGTTACTTTTTTCCTGGGAGCCACCTTTCAACAGCTCTTCTTTAAGATTTTGCCCGGTGAGGTTGCAATACTTGGAGATGCCATACTTTTCAGCCTTGGTGTTTTCTCTTTCTCTTTGCAAGAATCTCTCCTGTCTCTGGTGGGTATGAGGGAAGGGAGTGTCACTCAGGATGGGACCCCCCCACCCCCTGGTTTGTCCTGGTCTTCTGGCTGTGGATTGAGAGAGACCAAGAAGGCTTTCACTGGGAGTTTAGCACGGGGCTTTGTCATCAGACCAGGTCCTAGTTCTGGCACTGTTCTTTACTGGTTGGGGAAAGTTACTTATCTAATCTTCAGGTTCCTCATCCACAAAAGGAGCACCCCTAATACTGCGATGGCTGGCACGCATGAAAAGCCCTCGGGCACAGTGCCTGCAGCATGAGAGATGCCCATTAACTAGGATTAGTATAATTATTTTAGCAAAGCTCTGAACTGTGGTTTATCGGCCCCAATCCCCACCCTCCCCTAAGAAGATCAGGAATATCAGATATGGTAAGATTGGTGAGATCAGCCAGTGAAATCCCTTGGTTGAAGCTCAGGGGAATGGAGTAACCTGGGTGATGGCTACATAGACCCAGAGACGGGAGCCATCTAGACCCTGGATTGCCTCAAGGGGCCTCAGCCCGAGCTCAGATGAAAGAGAAGGGAAGGGAAATTATTGCCTGTGACTCTCCCATAGCATCTGCCATCTCTCTCATCAGAGTCCTGACTGGTTGGCTGTCTCGACCCCTTCCGAAGTGGGGGATTTGCCAACCAAGCATTTCCAACGACTAGTAGTTTGGGATCCTACTAGCAGAAGAAGTAGAGGTGCCATGAGCACTGGCCAAATTCACTGTTGGCTCCAATAGACATAATTCAGATCCCTGGTGGCACTGGCCCAAGATAAGCAGAGGCGCACAGGCACACCAACCAGGCGGGGAACTCACGCTGGGCTGGAGTGGAGAGGTTTTCCTTTGGTCTTGCTTTGTTTGATTCCCGTTTCCTGTTTTGCTGGCAGCACATCAAGTTCTATACATCCACAGCCTCCCGCCTGCCGCAGGGACTGCTCGTGCCCAGACTCCATCTTCCACCCGGTCTGTGGAGACGATGGGGTTGAGTACCTCTCCCCTTGCCATGCTGGCTGCAGTGAAATCAACGTCAGCTCTGTAGTCTCCAAGCAACCGGTAAGGGCCGGAGGGGCCCCGGGCCACTGCCGAGTGTGTGCCCCTGCAGCTTGCTTCTCCACTCGGGATGGGCAGGGCTGCACCCCACTCATTCCCAGCATCCTGGTCTCTGGGCCACACCCACCCTCTCTCCACCTCCCCTTCCCTAGGGTCATGACCAGATGTCTACAGCCTAAAGTCAATTAAAGATTGGCCGATGTCCAACAAATTCACATTCCTGAGGCCTAACAATGCTCAGACCAGAAACAAGCCAGAGCATTCCTTCAGCTGAGGACTGCCAGTCTCACCCTGAAGGATCCTGATGGGCCTGTCTGTGTCCTGGCACTGTTGCAAGGCCACATGGACTGGCCCAGATAAATCGAGGGCAGAGGGCCTCTGTGATGTGGACCTGGAAGCTTAGAGCCAGAAGTGGTGATAGAGGTCATTTGGTTCAATCCCTCTCGACACTCACCTATGGCCACACAACTGGCTTGAAGTCTGCAGCTATTTAGGAGCAGATCTGAGACTAGAACTCAGGGTGCTGCCTCAGCCTGGGGCATGTCTGTGCAAGGCCAGGTATCTCCCGGCCACAGCCTCCCACTCAGGTAGCCCACACTCACCAGGCTAACTTGGTGAGGTCCTGGCCAGCCCTCAGAGCACTACGGCTCCCAGCCCTCCAGGACCAGACAGCAGCAAACCAAGTCCAGTCGTTTGTGCGGTTATTCAGCAAATACTTAGTAAACACCAGACACAGCCACGGGTGCTAAGTATTCAGGGGGGAACCCATCAGCCCAGGTCCCTGCCCTCATGAGTTTGTATTCTACCAAATAAATGCACAAGGGAGTTTTAGAAAGTAACCCATGCCATGAAAAGACTTAATGGGTCAGAGAATGCCTGGGGGCCTCCCTGAGGAGGTGACATGAGAACTGAACCACCAGAAGAAGAAAACACTATGAAGACCTGGGAGTGAAAGGAACAGAATGAACGCAGCTGCAAGGCCCCAGGGCATGAATGAGCTGGCACAGGAGAAAAGAGAGAAGGCCAGGGCTGCCAGGGAGTGAGGAGAAGTGTCATACCCAGCTCAGCCAGGGAGCAGGCAGGGGTCAGGTTAGGATTTGGATGTTCTTTTTCCTAAGAGCACTGGGAAGTCTGTACAGTTCCCCTGAGGATGCCCTAAGGAGAGGATGCATCTTATTCCTTTAAGCCTGTGTGGAGGGCACAGGCAAGGCTACACCCATTTACCATCCTCCCCTGAGAGGACAGGACAAGGCTGCTTCCACAGCCAGCTCTGCGGACAGAGGAGCGTGGTTCTCAGGCAGCAGGAGGACAAAGAACTTGGACAAGATGCTCTCTCAGTTGCCTTCTAGTTGGAGGAGCCTGTGGTGGCTTCTGTGGTTTTCTTATCTTTATTTACTTACCTCTGACTCATCTATTTCCAGAAATAATCTTGACAGGTTTCCAGTAACAGCACAAGCACATCAAGACCAAAAACCATTAGCATAATATCAAGAAAAAATAGCAAATTATAAGGAAAACTATCTATGTTTAAAAAAATCCAGACTGAGGGAGGTAGCAGCAACACTGTATATAACTTAACTATGAGCTTCCTAGCAGCCAAAGTAAAAAGGGTACATAGTTCCAATGCCTGGTAGAAGGAAGCATACCAGTTCATTAGTTCTAATCTTGCCCCTATAACTGCTTTGACACTTACAGTAATTGGACCATAGGCTGGTCTATCAGACAATGTGAGAGAAAAGGTGAAGGCCACCTGACAGGCAGTGGCCACCAAGGAGAGCTATACAACAGTGTTGAGCCGTATGGATTCGCAGACTTGAGACAGAGACCTTTGCAGACAGGAAGAATTCCTCTCAGGCAGAAAGTACAGTAGATTCCTCTGGGTTCCCACTGCTATCTCCTCCTATTTTTATCTTCCTTTAACATCCCTGAAGTAAACACACAAACAGCAAAAACAGCAACCCAGGGGCTTCCCTGGTGGCGCAGTGGTTGAGAGTCCGCCTGCTGATGAAGGGGACGTGGGTTCGTGCCCCGGTCCGGGAGGATCCCGCATGCCGCGGAGCGGCTGGGTCCGTGAGCCATGTGAGCCATAGCCGCTGAGCCTGCGTGTCCGGAGCCTGTGCTCCGCAGCGGAAGAGGCTGCAACAGTGAGAGGCCCGCATAACGCAAAAAAAAAAAAAAAAAAAAACAGCAACCCACAAAACCACTGCTGCTCCAGAGGAGGGCCCTCCCAGGCCCTGGTTCCCACTGGGTGGGCCGTGCCTGGCAGTGGAATCCTACATATCCCGATGCGGGTGTAACTGTGGGAAGAGCCCAGCCCACGCTGGACAACTGGTTTTGGTGAAGATGGTTTCTGTTGCCCAAATAGTGGTCAGAGGCAGGATCCATGGGGCACCTGAAACCCCTACCTGGTCTCCCGTCCAACCACTGCATCCAGCATCACCAGCTCCCCAGGGAGGGCAGAGGAGCGAGAGCTGGAGCAGGCATTTAAAAGTATGTGGAATCGAAATAATGACAGCAGGTTTCCCCCGTTCCCCTCCCTCTCCTTCCAAGACCTACTCGAACTGCAGCTGCGTGAGAGGAGGATCCGCTTCAGCAAAGACGGGCCCGTGCCCCATCCCCTGCGCCCACTTCCTGCTCCCGGCCATCTTCCTCATCTCCTTTGTGGCACTCATAGCCTGCATCTCCCACAACCCTCTCTACATGATGGTGCTGCGGTGAGTGTGCCTCTCCTTCCCCACGCTTCCCTCACTTCGTGCCCAGCTGCCCCCTTCTCAGCTCTCCTGCCTTTCGTGCCCCTCAGTGTCCTTGGACGTTCTTGGGGTGATACAGGGAGATAATGCTGGTGCGCCAGTGGCGGGGGCTTCTGTGCCGGGCTTGTTGGGAGTCCCTCGCTGCAGCCTCACTCCGTGTCTCACGGGGTCCCTGTGCCTCCATCCCGCACAGGGAGGGCAGAGCCTGACGGCTGAGCCACATGACCAAGCCAGGCTGCCTGATTGCACGCCTGTAGATTCATTTATCTTCAAGTCCTAAAAGAACTGAGAGGGTGGAGGAGAATTCAGTTGGATACATAAAATCAGGGAAGGAAAATGAGGAAAGTTCCAGAGACAGAATGAGGGCCACAGAAAGGATGGAAATGAGAAAAGCGCAATGTGCTAGGAGCCAGGTCAGAAGGGAGCGGCTGGCCAGGTGGGAGGGGAGGACAGAGGTATCCTGTTACAACAGCACTGAGGTGCCCCTGAGGTGTGGACAGGGAGTGACCTCCCTTCACCTCATCCTCGGCGAAGGAGAAAATAAGGTTTCAACCAAGTGGGCATAATTCACCCCCTGTCTGCCTCCCTCGTGTCCTCATCCGTCTGGCAAGCAGAGAGGGAAAAACACAGGATCTGGAAGCCCAGGGCCAGGGTCAAAGGCCCACTTCTGCCATGTACTGGCTGAAAGTCCTTGGGTGTTGCCCACCTCACCGAGTCTCAGTTTCCTCGCGGATGAAAGGGGGTTAATGATATTGACCTCGAAGGATTGGTGTCAGGGTTATATGGTAAATTGCTTTGTAAATACAAGGTGCTCTGCATATTGATTAATTATCACTATTAACCAAATTATTGTTATTGCTATTACTATTATCAGCTAGCTAGGTGGCAATGACCTAGTTTCCCCAGAAGACTAGGAGATGAGGAAGGGTCTGGGATTTTACCTTATTTACAAGTTAGCTTGCAAACTACCAAGCTCCTGTTTCTGTTACTGTTGCACAAGGATGCTGGCAGAGGCCGGGAGACTCCCGGGTCAAAGCCAAAGGACTTTGCTGCTCACAGCACAGCAAGCAGTGTGAACCTCTGCTGCATCATTTGTCCATGCCCCCCAAGTCCTACTGGGTGACGTGGAGGGGCTCAGGTGTATGTTTCACCTGCAGTGGGTGTAGGGCGGTCACAGCTAAGGAACACTGAGCTTGGGAGAGCCACTGCTTATATAGACCAAGCCTGCTGCTGGTCTAGAAGATTTTACCTCATGCCTCAAGGATGCTCGTTGCAGCCACAACCCCGGGAAATGGCCCACGAAGCGAACAGTCAGGATCTTGCATTCTTAGCATACTCCGCAAGACTGTGTAGGGACGCTGGGAGCACCTTGCCTCCCAGCACCACCCTCTCCTCCACTGCTCCCCATCCGTGCATTCCAAGTACCCGTGCTTTCACCCAAGGCCCCTGAGTGGGCTTCCCTTCTTGCACCCCAAGTCAGATGGACCATGGTGGACCCAGTGATCCTGAGAAAGGTGTGTGGGTGGCCATGACGAGGAGAGGAAATAGGATAAGGAAGTCCCTGAGCAGCAGAGAAGGGCATCCCTGTTAGATCACCTCCCAGAGGGCTGTCAAGCCCCCGGGATGGGGAAGTAGTGGGAGCAAAGCACCATTTCAACCACAGGGTGGGCTTTTCTAGAAAATCTCTGGTCAGGGGCTGGAGTGAAATTGGAGAAGAGGCCCCAGTATCCCAAAATGATTTAAAGATAAATCCCACTGGGAAAGATGAAAGAATGGATGCTGTGTAGTATGGAGAAGGGGAGGCTTAACGATGGCATTGTAGGTGACCCAAACCTTATTTGTATCAGTCGTGGCCTCCAGCCAGGCATGGAAATACAGGCTGGGAGTGAAGGTTTGCCGAAAATGTATCAGGAAAGAGAGGTCAGAGAGCCAGCGTTAATTCGGGGCTGAAGGGGCAGAGAGTACAAGGAACTCAAAATCTCTATCAGAAGCCAAACTGGGGTTCCCAAGTCCCATTTAGCTGAGAATCCAGAGGAGTCTGCCCAGGGATAAGGACCAAGACACAGAAGCTTCTACTATGGATTGGACCACTGAAGGCATCTATGGGCAATTAAGGGAGTGTCCATGAGATTGAGATTTGAGGCACTTCCCACTTGGGGGATCCCAGTGGGTGCCTCCCTGCTGCTTCACCCCAGTGGGTATTCTGAGAAGCTGAAAGAAGGTCCCTTTCCAGTTTGCTAGCAGAACTATGGAGGTAAAACAAAACGTGTGCAGAGACCTGGGGATTACTTCTGAGTTTCCTCCCTTGCTGGCCCCTCAGCCCCCGAATGCTTTCCCCCAGCCAGCTCCCGCTCAGGAGTGTGTGCACTCAGGGCACAGGGGAGCCTGGTGCCCCAGCTGGCCCGCCCCTGGCCCCCCACCTCATGGAAGGGCGTGTCCTCGCTCTGCTCCACGCCCAGCCGGGATGACAGGGCCTGGCGGTACCTCCTCCAGACAGCCTGCCTCCTCTCTCTCTGAACCTCCTTCCTCAGCCAAGCACTTTTCTCCTCTTTAGAGAAGAAGGGTGGGAGCACGACTGGCTGCAAAACTTTCAGGACCCAGTGCAAAATGGAAATGCAAGGCTCCTGGTTTGAAAATTATTAAGCATTTCAAGCCAGCCACAGCAGAGCACTAAAGCAAACACGGGACCTTTCTGAGGGTGGGGCCCTGTGAGGCCACACAGGTCGCATGCCCACGAAGCGGCCCAGAGTAGAGGATTCTTTTAGCTGCACACAGGAGCCGACAGCCCAGGGGCCCTAATTACACTTAGTATCAGGGCTGTCTTCTATTGCTGTAAACACCACAGGAGCTGTTCAGACCTGCGGCCATAAACACAGCCTTCAGTATCCTCTCCGCTCCCAGACGCTCTGCCCTTTGCTTCTTGAAGGGGGCTCTGGGCAGCCCAGAAAATCACAGAGACCAGTGGTTCTCAAACCTGAGTGTGCACAGAATCTCTTGGAGGGCTTCTTCCAACACAGATCGCTGGGCCCCATCCCCAGAGTGTCTGACTCTTCTTCTGAGGCGAGGCCTGAGAATCTGCCTTGCAAATAAGTTCCCAGGGGATACTGACGCTGCTGGTCCAGTGATCATGCTTTGAGAACCATTGAAAGGAGCAACGGGAGCTCGGGGCCCCGGGGAACCCAGCCAGGCCACGTGAGGGCAGGTTCCGACGCGCCCTGAGGCTGAGGCTGCCCCGGTGGGGGTAAGGCGCAGCCCTGAGCCCTCCCACTGCTGACTTCCTGTGTGCCTTTTCAGCGTGGTGAACCAGGAGGAAAAGTCATTTGCCATCGGAGTACAGTTCTTGCTGATGCGTCTGCTGGGTAAGTGTCAGAGATACCCCCCTCCTCGTGGCCCCAGATGACGGGGAATCAGAGGGCTGTGGGGTGCAGGGTGGGGACGGGGAGAGCCCCGTCTCATCTCTGTCGTAAAGAGAAGCTGTACACAATCAACACAACAGTAAATGCCAGATCCCACGTGGGCGGTTTCCCCATCACTCGAGGTTAGGAAACATTCCATCTATGGCATTAACACCAAATGAAAGTATGTAAGAAAAAGGAAAAGTGAACGCAGCTGAGAATGCCTAATAGAACATTGAAGGCAAGTATTTCTTCATCTCTCTCCAAGAATTCGCTGTAGGAACAAAACCTCGTGCTCCTGTCCCAACCAGAACGGCAGCGGAGCCCAGCCCTGGCTTCCTTTCCATTTGACAAAATACACTCCTCCTACCTCTATTTAGCAAAGTGGGGCCCTCTGCCGACCAACCCTGCCTGAAGCAGCCCAGAACCCAGGAGGAAGGGAACTGTGCACAGCAATCAGGACTGGCTACAGGAGGACGAGCTGCCTGCAGGCATCAGGGAACACCCAGCTTGCCCTGCAGGTCCTTTCCCAGACTGCTCACACTGGACTGTCCCTTCTGGACACCTCCAAGTACTAGATAAACACAGGGCACTAATATGGAGACCCTTGCAGTGAAGGTACACTAAGTAAAGGGACTGATTCCAGGACGGATTCACACTAAGTAAAGGGACCAGATAAAATGACAGATTTATTGAGGACCCGGGGGCATGCACCGCAGCGGGAATACAGTGACTGCAGTGGAGGGACTTCATCTGTGATCAGGGTGCGCTTTCTGACCTTAAACGCTGAAAATCCTGCCGAGCGCATGGTGCATTATTATCTGGGAGTCTGATCTGCACTTCACCCCGTAGCAGCTTCCGTGATCACACTGGGGTGTGTGGGTGATGTCTCTCCTGGGGGAGGTGTGGGGTGATGAGGAGTGAGTCAGTTTTTTCAGTGGGATTTCTCGGTCTCTGGCCACTTGCTCCTCTCGCCCCAGAAGCCCCCCTTCAGACTCTGCTCCTCTGGCCTATATTACAAGCACAAAGGACACAGGACACTGAGATCTATCCTGCCCTGGTGGCAGAGGTATGGTCGTCACCACAGTGCCTTTCCATTTATAACTTATCATTTATAACTTGCTCTGAAACCTCCACTGGGAAGGAAACCTTACATTCCGCCCGGCCCAACAGCAGCCAGGATGGGCTCTGGAGAGCCCTGCCCTGCTTCTTCCAGCCACCATGAAAACAGCCCCTCTCCTGAGGCTCAAAGCACCTGCTGCCTTTGTTTTGTCATTTGAGCTCAGATAACTCAGTGTGGCCACCACAGATAGAAAACCCAGGCTGGAAGGATCCATTCATCACCTGAGAAGGCAATTCCACCCTGGGTAGAAAAAAGGACTTGGCAAGTTTCAAATTACCCACTGGGACTTGGCTGAAAATTTTTCTGGACTTTATTTCTATTCAGGGAACAGCATTCAGGAAGGTCAGTCCTTGTGTCCAGTTTCCATCCCCTGTTCACCTGGAGATTTGGGAGCCAGCAGGTCTGAATAGAGAGGCTGGTTCTTGAAGGTTCCCACCTCTGGGCAGAGCCAGAAGCAGAAGATTGCCTTTTTCTTTCCTCCAGAAGCAGCTTCCCACAGGGCCCAAAACAGAGTCTGAGAGGCTGTTCAGAGTGGTTCTGAGAATGGGGTGGCCTGGCCCAGGTGTGGATCCGGCCAAGCCCTTCCCCGGTCCAGTGACTGCCTGGATCTGTAGCTAAGGATGTGGGGCTCATCCGAGTATTCAGCAGCCGTAGGGCATGGCCCCTGCTGGACCAGTTCTTGCCACTCAGCTGTGGGGAAGTTCAGGGGGCCTGGGAGGTTCTGAGCAGCCAGGGTATTGGGGGTCTGCTGGGGGTGTTGTCTAAACCAGCAGGGCAGCTTCGTGTAGTGGAAGAATGTGGGATCTGAACCTCCAAAAACTAGGGTGCAAAGTCCAGCCCTAACCCTGCTTGCCTATGCAAAGGTGAGCCAGCCAAGCCCACCTTCCTCCCCGTTAAAATGAGGACACCCACCCACCTCCGGGCTGCTGTGAGGACCCGAGGAGTTGGTGTCCTTGAGAGCCTCCTGCCACCCAGTGGAGCCTAGCAATCCCAAGTGTGGGAACTATGGTATCTGTCTGAGCAGGCCCACGGTGACATCTGCGACTCACTCTGCCCTGGAAGGATGGCTCAGGCCCCTTTTCTCTTCTAAGCCTCTGGTGAAAGAATAATTCAGGCTTCATGGAAAGCTCTTCTGCTTTCCAAAGTCACTGTGGTTCCCAGGGTGGGACAGAGCCGTGCTCATGCCCGTGAGCCGTGCAGGGGCGCTGGGGGGCTCGCTCCCCACCCTGCCGGGTGCCTCTCCTGGCAGCTCCACGTGACCTGAGCTCTCTTAACTCTCTTCCCACTGATGCCAGCCTGGCTGCCGTCTCCAGCCCTCTACGGCCTCACCATCGACTACTCCTGCATCCGCTGGGGCGCGCAGTGCTCTGGAAGGCGAGGGGCCTGCATCTACTACGACAACGACGCTCTCCGAGACAGGTGAGGGCCCGCACGCCGTGCCAGGCCCCAGGCCCAAGCAGAGGCCGTCATCTGCTCCGGTGGCAACTGTGAGGCTCTCAGGCCTCCGAGGGAGAGGGCAGGAGGGGAGCTGCCTTGGGCAGGGAGCGGGGCCACCGGTGACCAGCATTTCAGGGCCCATAGAGAGCCGTCCAAGACTCAGGGGCTGCTCTGTTGTGGCCCCCCTTCTGCGGTCCCCACTGACCCTCGGGGGGCGGGAACAACAGCAGAAAGAGGTTTTTCAAAGGGAGAGGCCGTGGCTGTGGGATGATGATGCCAGGCCAGCCTCCCACTGCTCAGAAAGAGGTGGCCCGTCACGGCTCCTGGCAGAGGCCAAGGGCAGGCGGCACCCAGCTGCAGCACCACTGAGTTTGGCACCTCTTCCAGCCACCTCACCTGCTGCCTCATCACACAGACAGAAACAGCAGGGAGAGTGGGCTTCAGGGGGCAGGACGGGATCTGGAAACGGCGTGGGAGTGGCATAGAAGGCCTGGAGAGGGGCAGACCAAGAGGCAACAGGAAGGTGCCCCCTCCTGGCTGTGCTGGGCAGCAGGACCCTCCAGGCGGCTGGGTCTGCAGTGTTTCTCTGGCCCTCCAGGGGTCGCCAGGGCAGGGACGAGAAGCAGTGGACTGGGAGTCCCACATCTACTCCCTGCCTACTCCCTGCGAGGCCTGTGGTCCTGGGGTTAAAAGGAATGAGGAGAGCGGCCCCACCTGGGTGGGCCCGGATCCTGCCCTGAGTGGTGAGGACACCTGGCCCGGGCCACTGTGATGCTGCCCACAGAGCCTCCACACCCCTCACAGGGCCTGTCTTCTGCCCCACAGGTACCTGGGCCTGCAGGTGGGCTACAAGGCTCTGGGCACGCTGCTGCTCCTCTACATCAGCTGGCGGGTGAAGAAAAACAAGGAGTACAACGTGCAGGAGAAGGCCGCCAGCCTCATCTGACAGGAGACCTCGGCCGCCGCTCTGCTCTCGAGAGCGGACCCTGCCCCGCACCTGCCCACATTTACTAACGTTAACACGGCGTCTCCTTTTCATTTCTTAAATAAGAGAGAAAACCCCACCACCATTTGCCTTCCCTGTCCCCGCCTCCCAGAGCACCCCAGGGTCCCTTGGGGCCGCTGTGCACCGGGCCGGGGGGGCACAGAGCTGGAGGGCTGGGTCTTCCCTGGCCCCTTGGGAGGGGCCCCCAGAGGCCCAGGCTCATCCTGCGCAGTAGGGATGCTCACTGAGGCAGCTCTGCGCCCCCAGCCCCGTAGTGGGTGGTTTCCCAGGCGGAGAGACCTCTGGGTATCTGCCCAGAGGAAGAAGGGAGGGCTGAGCTCTTACTGGCCAGAACCAGGCTTGGGGAGGAGGAGGCCGGCTGCAGCCCCCTCTGCCTCCGGGTTCGGCACCAGCACAGAACCCAGGGGGGGCTGGCTCCCTTCCCCTCAGATCCTCGCTTCCTGCCCCGAGAGGCCACTTTGGAAGCTTCCCCGTTGGGAAGTACGGCCAGCTGTTCCCCTCTCAGTTACCCACGCTCAGGCGCCAGAGCTGGGACTGACACCCAAGGATGGGCCATCCAAATGCCGTCACGTTAACTCTAGGCCCTTCCGTACACGGGTCTGTGCATGTTTATCTCTGTCTTTCTGGGGGTATATCTCGAACTAAGAATGCCACGCTGTAGTGAAGACCTGCGGCCGGCTGTGGATAGCCGTGATGCCCAGGCCCCACTCCACGGTGTGAGGACAGGACTCGTCATCTCAGAGTGGTGGGAAGAACCCCTCCCCCACAAGCCTCCCCAGGCGCAGATGAGGTGGCTTCACATGGGCTCCCTCGTCTGGACTTTAGCCCGTGTGTCGTGGAGTAAAGGGAGGCCATCAGGGATGTCCACAAAACAGGTGATGAAGCCCAGGGAATGTCAAAAGCTGCCAGGCTGCTCGGCCATCTGCAGCCCACAAAGTAGAGGCCCGAGAGCTTGACTCTCCTGGCCCTGAACACACGCATCAGCATTTTCTCAGCCTCTTCTCACCACCTCCAGAGGGGTGAGCGCCTTCTCTGGACTTGGGCTGAGAGGCGCTTCGCTGTGGGTGCAGGTTCAGAGTCAGAAACCAGCAAGGGAGGCCTTTCATCCACAAGTATTTTATTTATTGGAGACCAACCTTGTGCAAGGCGGTGCTGGCGTGTGGTTCTCCCGGAGCTTCCCCGCCCTCCATCTACACTAAGGCCTCCTCCCAGAGTGGGCTCACTGGGCAGGGCTGGGGCTGCACAAGCAAGAACTCGGAGATTGTCAACAAGACCTTGACCGTCCACGCCCCATCGGACTGAGCCCGCTCCTGGCCTTTACCGAACAGGGAGCTGACTCGCCATGTCCTCTGGAGCAGCTGGACGTTGGTCGTGGTCACATGCAGATCTCTTGAGTGCCACTGCCCTTGGAAGACCCGTCCAGAAGCCACCTCCAGAAAGGCCTCATATGGTGGAATGTCAACGGCCACACTGCCGTGGGACCGAAGTCTTTGTGAAAGCCACTGTCGCAGACAGCCTGATTCCAAAGCCACCAGCTCTATTTCCACAGATCTCACTCTGGAAGGGAGGCTCCATGCAACCTCAGGCCCTTAAATGGCCTGCTTGGAAAATGATTCCCTGCAACTAACCCTGGTCCTTCTCGCTGCCATTTAACCAAATTCTGAAGGCACTGTCTTCAGCTGAGCTCATGAAGAATGAATGCCAACCTTCAGATTCTGGAAGATGGTTGCCCTCCCAAGCCTTTTTTCTATTATGATATTGCTATTAATATATTATAATTCTGCTGTTGATATAATTTGGTCATGAATTTGTACTGTCATGTATATTGGCTAGAGAGCAGACAGGACCTATACCTTCTGGCCAGAGGAGCTGCCCCTGCCCCAACCCTTGGGGGCCCAAGGCCATGGGGATGGGAGGTGATGCCACCCTAACCCATCATCCTGGTACAGAGCAGCAGCAGATGCCTCATGTCCCTTCAGTGAATCTCTGCAGGTGACTGTCAAGACCCCACAGTGCTGGGCTCTCAGGAGCCCTGATCCCCGCCCTTGAGTTTATATGCAGAAGTGGGGTTGGACATGGACAGCTAAATCCATGACACAAGAGAGAACTAATATCGTAATCATCACCGATCACTTGGTCACAGCCAGTACGACTGGCCCACAGCAAACCTGCCAGCTGGGACTATAATGGTGTCACCTTCATTTCACTTCCGGTGCAAAGCTTAACAAGCTTCCTTGAGTGTTGGACTCTCATAGAGTGTGTTGTTAAAATGAAGATTCCCAACCCTCTCCACCCAGCCCCAGAGGCCCTTTATATGGGGCTGAAGGGGGCCCAGGAGTGGCATTTTTAACTGGCCCCTCGTGTGAGGCTGATGCAGCTTGCTAGACCCTGTGTGGTGGGTCATCAGGGCCTCAAGGATGTCCACTTATGCTTAGACCACTGAGACACGGACCCACACTGGGCCTGTGGTCAGCTCAAAGGTGGCTGGAGGAGGAGAAGGCTCCAATCAGGGGCTAGTAGACATGGAAAACAATGCAAGAGCCCACATTTATATTGGGTTCTACCAGTCCTAAGGGTGGAACTCTCCCTCTACAAGCTTGAGAGTGCAAAATGTGTCACTGTCATTTCTTCATATTGGTTGTATCTGACTTCAGGCCCTCATGCTGCTGACTGGCCGGAAATTCAACCTCAACCAGCCTTGTGTTTGGCTCTCAGAGCCATCTGCATGTCCTTGGGCCCTGCCACTGTGGGTCTTTGGTCCCTTCCCAGTCTGAGGCCTCCTAGAAGCCCTGCTTCTTCCCTGAGCCTGGAAACCCTGAAGAGGCCAGATCCCAAGACTAGGGTCCTGTGTACCCGCAATGATGCTCCCCATCCCCACATCCAGTCCTAGGAAGCCCACCCCTCTGCTCCACTCCCTCTCCCAGCCCCTCGGGGGCTGAACGAAAAAGCCAGGAAAGGAAGGGTATGCAGGAACCTTTTTATCCCATCCTTCCTTGAGCCTTCTTGGCACAGGAGAGGGAAAATGCAGTGAGAATTAAATGCCACATCTCCATAAATCATCCTTTGGCCCACAGCCCTTTGGGGTGATCCTTACCATAGCCCCATGTTGGAGGCCAGACTGGTCTTAAGGCTCCATTTGAAGATGAGGAACCTGAAATCAAGGAAGTGACCGTGTAGTCAAGTTTATGCAAATAATAACTGGCCGGATCTGGACTCAAACTAGGCCGTCCAGACCTCCCTGTCTGCTCCAGCTCCCCTACTGAGTCAGTCTGTTCCCTCGGAAGTTCACTAGCCCATGGGATGGAGGTGGGGCAATCTACTGAGGGCCAAGCAAGGTAGGTAACGGAGGTGGAGAGAACCAGGTAATATTTCACTTACCCCCCTGCTTTTCAAGTAATGAACGTTACAACTGTTCGTTAACCAGGGCCGCGTCAGCCCTATAGCACCGGAAGTTAAAGGAGAGTCACGGAGAAAAGGGACAAAGAGGAAAAGGCTTTTAGGAGAAAAGGCCTTGAGAGAGCTGCACACAGACAGACCTTCAAGGAGACACGCCCACCTGGTGACGGGTTAGCAGAGTCTCGCTTAGGAAACAAAGCCACGTTGTGATTTTCTCCAGCTGTGTTCAAAGATGAAGAGATACATTTAATCTGGGGGTGAATCCAGTCACTATCAAATTAATATTAAAATATTATATTACAGATTCCCAGGGGCTGTGTGTGTGTGTGTGTGTGTGTGCGTGTGTGTGAGAGAGACAGAGACAGAGAGCGAGGAAGAGAGAAAGAAAATAAAACAAAAATAAAAACTCTGTGAATCCAAGAGAGAAATACTATCTGTTACAACCACAAGAACTAAATAGCTGGGAGAAATGTCCATCTCCTGCCAACAGCACAGAATTCATTATAACCTTTAACCAGAGATTAAATATGTAAACAGGTCGTGGGCAAGCCCTTGGCAAATTATAAGTGAGAGAAAGTTTTTCTCCCAAGATACACCCTGCCCGCTCACCCACTCTTCCGCTCTCCACCCCACCCCTGCAGTGTCATTGCCGTGCCACACAGGGGTCACCACAGCTTGCTGAAGTCCCTGATCCCAGGCACCTGCTACAGCTTGATGACAATAACAGTAACTAAAATGTGCACAGATCTTTACAGTTCACAAAGCCATCCATTCATTTAACAAAACTCCTTTAACTGGAAACTCAGTCAGGATAGGCTTGGCTGCGCTGGGTAACAAACCTCACCAATGTGACACAACAGGAGTTTACGTCTCAGTCTACTGCGGCTCTGGGTGACTCTCAGGGCAGTGGCCTCCAAGCGGTGGCTCAGTACCTCCATTTCATAACATGCTGCCATGATGGATGAGGCAGGGCCAGGCAGTCCTCGAAGGTCTTGCACTGGTAAGTAAACGTTTTGGCCCAGAAGTAACATGCTTCACCTCTGCTCCCAGCCCCTTGGCCAGAACTAGTCGGTGTCCCTGCCTAACTGCCACAGGGATGGGGAAAGAGAATCCTTTTGTGAGCTCAGAAGAGACAACAGATATGGATAAGCGCTAGGCTTCTCCACCACTGGGGCGAACCTGGATGGAGGTAGGTGCTCACTGGGACACTTAAGTCAAGTGCATCAGGTGTTGGGGGAGGGGGCCCAGCAAAAAGAAGTTCTCCAAAGGAGGCAGCATCAGTACTGGGTCCCCAAAGGTGAGGAGATGATTTCCAGGCAAAGCTGAGCCCGTAGGCAGTTTGCCGAGGAACGGGGAGGTGGGCAGGAAGGTTGGCTCAGAGGAAGCAGATGGAGTATTGGCAGAGGGAGATGCGGGGTCGGGGAAGGGTACTCCTGAGATGGGAGAGACTTTCTGGGGCAAATGGCCAAGGGAGCGGGGAGGCTGAGGACCCAGAGAGAAGGGGTCTGAGGAGGAAGAGGGGGTGCGCCAATCCTCTGTGCAGGAATCTCACCCAGAGCTTCCACCAGCCCTGAAAGGCCAGCACGACTAGTTCTACCCTACAAATGGAGAAAACGAGGCCCCTCCCAGTTGTGACTTGTGCCTTCCTTTATTCACTTAGTACCTGATGTAGATGAGGACAAAAGATGATACACACATGATCCCTAACCTCCAAGGTCACATAATTAGGAGCAAGAATTAGGTACAAGTGCTGAGAGCTCATTCGGCTGAGAGATCAGAGTAGGGGCTTGATCCATCCTTGCAGGATGGGCTAGATTTCAAGAGACCCCAAGGTGCAGGGAAAGACATTCCAGGCAGAGATCAGGAAGCAGGAAAACCTGTGGGAGTTCTGAGAACTCGACACAGGGTGCATGAAGGAGAGCAGGGGTCATCTCTGGAGAGGCAGTCGTGTCTGGGCTTAGCGGTTCCTGGAGGGTTTTGAGGGCGGCCAGGAGTGGTGGGACCCCCTGGTCCTGGCTGAGTCAGCGCCCACCTCTTCCCACTTGGGCCTGGAAGGAGGGCCTCAGAGCCCCAGCCAACCCATCCCAGGAAGCTCCTTCTATCTCAGGTCCCCTCCAGGGCTCTGTCTACACTGGGAAAGGGCTCCTGAGTGGGCCCTGCCGTCCTTCAGGGAGCGGTTCTCTCGGTACCCCCAGCACACCTGGCATGCTCCCAGGCAGCCCCCACGTCTTGTGCTTGGAGGAACCACCCATTTGCGTCCTCCCTCTTGGCCAGCGCTCCAAGGCTGCCCCAGCCCAGCGTGGGGTGGAAGCTGCTCTATCCCCTCTCTTCCCCCTCCCACCTCCTCTCTCTCCCTACTTGAGCCTGTTGGAACCCAGACTTGGAGCTGGGAGTCAGAAAGTCTGAGTCTCAGGGCAGAACGGGGCAGGTAATTTAAAGGGCATCCATCCAGGCCTTCAGTGTGCTGCTACCCCCTTCTCCTTTATCTGTGGTCCATCAGCGTGCAGCCCCTTCTACAGACACCAGCTCCATAAACGTGACCTCAGAGATCCCAGACCGGGCCCAACATTTGTTTTAAACCTCAGCCCTCATTACACCTCACTACACCAGCTTACGGAAGAGGAAGCAGCGGGTTCGGGTGAGTTCTCCCTTGGGTCCCCCCACTGTGAAAGACCCGAGGCAGGTTCACGCTATTCCCGTCTGGCTCCTTGACTCCAGCCTCCTCTCCATTCACACCGAGATTCCAGAAGGGCTCCTGCAGCCCAGCGTTTCAATAGATCAGGTGTGTTGAGCGCCCCACTCACTCTGTCCTAAGAGGTTCACATACGTTTGCACCTTTAATCGTCACCACAAGCCCAGTGGGATGCAATTATCCTGCCGTTTCCCATGAGGAACCTGAGGCACAGCGGACCTGTGGTCCGGGGCCCTTTTCTCTCGTTTCCACCGAAAGGCGGCGCGGGGCAGGCGCTGGGGTCCTGCAGAGCCGCGCCTCGCGGGCGCCGTGGGAGCGAGGCCGAGGGGCAGGCAGGCCACCAGGGGGCGCCGCCCGCCGCGCCGGGCCCGGAGGTGAGGACGCCGGGCACCACGCCCCGCCCGCTGGAGCGGCGCGAGGGAGAGACCGGCTTGCGTCCCCCACCAAGCGCGTCCGGGGGCCCCCAGAGGCCCGGCCCCGCGCGCCTCCCGCAGCTCAGCGTCCCCGCCCCGGCGCCCTGGGGCCCGCCGGGCTCCTCTCGCCCACCCCACTCCCGCATCCTGGACACACGGGACCGCCGGGGTCTCAGCCCGCCGGCGCCTGCCTCTGGCGTGTCCTTGAGAAGATTTCCTTCCCCAGCCGCGCGATAAAGCGCCATTAGTCTGTTTATCTGTATTTCAGTCCGAAAGTGCAGTAAACACATTCAAGAACGAGGAAGGTAGAGAAAAGGGTGCCAGGAAGCACCGAGAGGGCCCGCAGGCACACATGTCTTCCCCCACGCTCTCCGACGTGTCGTGGGCAGGGCGGTCACCCCAGCCCGCCTTGTGAGGTCACAGCCTCCCTGGCAGCGCCGCCGCCAGGGAACCATCGTTCTGTGGCTGCAGGGCGCTCAGGTATCCTCCCATCCCTCCTTAACTCCGGTTCTCGGAGCACCTCCTGGGGTCTGCCCTGAGACAGAAGCGGGCACCGGAGAGAAAGCTATGTCCGATTCAGGCCCTGTCCATCTCGGGGAGTGTCCAATTGCCCATCCTGTCGCAGGCTCGGGCATCAGGCAAGTGCCGGGCACTAGGCTTGTGGCGGTGAACAAAACAAATAGAAGCCGTTCCCCGGTGGAAGACAGACGTAACCAAGAAGGCACACAAATTGTGTGGTTGAGATTGGCTAATAATTCCAGTTGCAATAGTGCCATGGAGGAGAAGTGCAGACAGATGCCTGCATCGGAATGCAGGACAAAGGCGGGTATGTGGTGGTATCACAAAGGTGAGAGAGGCCAGTTCCCTAGTGGATTAGGGATCAGGAGTAGGGGAGGTGAACTCCAGCTGAATCTTGAAGGGTGGGAGCAAGTTTGTGGAGCAAGGGCCTTAGAATGAAGGTGTTCTGGGCAGGGGGAGCTACAGGCTTGGAGACTCACAGGGGCGAAGCTTGTGGTATGTTTGCCTGGAGGGGGGTCGGGGGTGGGTAGCACAGTTACAGGTTGCTGGAGGCGGAGTGTAGCTGGGAAGCAGGCTCTGGAGGGAAGGTGTGCCACGTACCGTCTACACCTCCTTTAGTAACTGGATGCTGCCTGTGGGTAATGGGAAGCCACCAACACGCTTTTAAGAGGCAAGATGCAACCAGATTTCTGGTTTAAAAGGCCGCTGGGCTGCATTGTACTTGGGAAAGGGAGCCGGGCTGGCAAAGGTAGCTTCTCAGGAAGGAGGCCTCCTTCCTGTCCTTGGTGGCTGCTGGGGGCACTGCTGCTAGAGAAGGTCAGAGCTGAGATGCCCTAGCAGGTCCAGAGCCGAGGGTGGGACCAGCGAGAAGCAGGAGCCTCCCAGGGGCCCACAGGCTCCCAGTGGCCAGGCTGAGCTGCCCAGAGCGTGAGGGTTCGCATGAGAGCTGCTGGAGCGGGTCCCTGCACCAGAATGTGCCTTGTTTAAAAAATAGATGTTGGGAACTGGCTTGTCTCTGGGCCCAACACATTGGGGTCTAATTGGCCCACTTAACATTTGTTTTTAATTAGCTGCAATCATTGAGAGAGTTTGAATCTCGGGGTTTTTTCTTGGAAAAACCCTGGGCCAGTACTCAAGTCCTACAACAAGGAACTGGAGCTGAGTAGAGACCACCCTTTCAGGTGGTCCCTGTATTGTTAGGGTTGCTGAGGTCCCCACATCACGTGCTTAGCCCCTGTGGGTATTTAAATTTTCACACATACCTACACCCCTAAAGCTTCAAGCTAAGCCACCAGAAATCCGGGTGAATGTTGGAAAGGGCCAGTCCAGAAGCAAAGGGCTGTGTTTAAGAAATAACCTCCAGATAGATGACTGCCTGCTAGAAGCCGTGAGAGACAGTGGTGACTGCAGATGGCTGATTGGGGCCTGCTGGAGAATGAAGTCCAAGCAGAACTCCCACCTTTCTCCCCAAACCTCTTTTCACTGACTTTCCCATCTCAGTTAACAGCACTCTAGCCTCCTAGTGATTAGACCAAAACCTCGGAGACAATAGGAAATAAGCTTAAAAAAAAATCAACTTTACTGACATATAATTTGCATACAACAAAAAGCACTAATTTTAAGCCTACTTACTCTTCAGTGAGTTTTGAATCCAGATATAGAATGTTTCCATGACCTCCAGAAAACTTTCTGATACCCCTTTGCAGTCAATACTACACTTACCTCCCTACCCCATCCTCTCACCTCATTCAACACCACTGATATGCTTTATTTCTACAGATAACTTTACTTGTTCTAGAATTCATATAGATGAGATCACACAATACATAGTCTTCAGTGTCGGGCTTCTTTTGCTTAGATTCATTCATGTGGTTGTGGATATGTACAAGTTCATTCATTTTGATTGCTGGTTAGTATTCCATTGCATGAGTATACCATAATTTATCCATTCACCTGGGCATTTAGGTTGTTTACAATTTTTTTTACTACTATGAATAAAACTGCTATGAACATTTATGCACACATCTTTTTATGGATCTATATTTTCATTTCTCTTGGGGAAAAACCTAGGAGTAAAAATTGCTAGATCAAAGGGTATGTGTATGTGTAACTTCATAAGAAACTGCCTGTTTCCAAAGTTGAAATGGAAGTGGAAGACCTCAGTAATGATCTGTTATGTAGAGTACAAGTAGCACTAACTATTAAAAAGATTGATAAATTGAACTACATGAAAATAAATACTTCTTTTCAGCAAAAACACCATTAAAGAGTGACACAGGGCTTCCCTGATGGCGCAGTGGTTGAGAGTCCACCTGCCGATGCAGGGACACGGGTTCGTGCCCCGGTCGGGAAGATCCCCACATGCCACGGAGCGTCTGGGCCTGTGAGCCATGGCCGCTGAGCCTGCGCGTCCGGAGCCTGTGCTCCGCAACTGGAGAGGCCACAACAGTGAGAGGCCAGCGTACCGCAAAAAAAAAAAAGAAAGAGTGACACAGCAAGCCACAGAGAAGAAAAAGAGAGTTCCAACTTATATAATAAGTAAAACACTTGTATCCAGAATCTGTACATAAAATTCCTATACATGTAAACAAGAAAAACATACCCCCAACAGAGAAATGGGCAAAGTACTTGTATACTTACTTCCCAAAAGAGGATATCCAAATGCCAACAAATATATCAAAATGTACTTAATATCATTAGTCATTCAGGAGATAAAAATTAAAACTACAGAGTGATTCTACTACATCTCTACCAGAATGGCCACAGTTATAAAGACTGATGATACTAAGTGTTGGCAAGAATAGGAATGCTCATATGTGGCTGGTGGGGGTGTAAATTGGTGTAATCACTTTGAAAGCATTTTGGCATTTTCTACTGAAGCTGAACACACTGCGTATCATCTGACCCAGAAATCCCACTCCTATGCATATACCCACAGAAATACACTGCCTGTGTGCAAGAGACACCGGCAAGATGTTCCATAACAACATCATTCATAATAGCCCCACCTGGAAACTGCACCATACACATACATGAGCACATACATATACAATACATACAGCAATGAATACAGTAACCACAGCATCATGGATGGATCTTATAAACATTTCGTTGAGTGAAAAGCTGAAACCCAATAGAATTCATACCCCGGGCTTCTAGAACCACTCAAATGAAACTGCATGCTGTAAGTCAGAAAAGTGGTTAGTTTGGGAAGAAAGGAAGGCTTAGTAACTGGGAAGGGCATGAGGATGCCTGCTGTGATTGTAGCAATGTTCTACTTCTTGAACTCCTGGTGGATACATTGTTTTGTGATAATTCATTGAGCCATGCAGTTATGCTTTATGTGCTTCTGTGTATCATAGTTCACAGTATAAAGAGTCAAAATGACATGGATGCATCTCTTTTGGCACCTCTGTAATTGCACCATTGCCCCATGGATGAAACACAGAATCGTCCTTAAAGTAAAACTCACACCTAAGATTTGATTTTACAAGGGTTTATTTAATTAAGTTTTTTGAGTAAATTTTAGATTAAAATCAACACTTGTGATTTTATTGTACAGTAACATGTTACTATCTTTTAAAATAAATGGTCTTTGTATTGAAGTGCCTCAAATAGAAAGCATTTCCAATTGTAAAACTTTCACCAATTTACCTTTATATTTATGATTTTTTAAACTGAGGGCCAATACTATCATGTTATATGGCACCACCTGCCCGGCAACTTATTTTAGACAGAGGTGGCTTCAAGCCAAAAGTCTGATTTGTTTTAACTTAATAGAATAAAGAAGTGACCTTTTTATTCCCCACTTCCTCAGTCTGCACTGTCTGATAGGGGAAAAAACATTATGTGAGAAAAAATAGGATTATCAGTTTTAACATTCAGCATAAATTGTAATAAATTTTAATACTTATTGTTCAAAATTCATCTTGCTCTTAAAATGTTCTAATTAATAGCTTTTTACCCCAAAATATCTGCATACATTTGTTCTGTCTTGTCAGAGCACAATATTTACTTTTTAAATGGGAGCTTAATTGTTAATACATAGTTTAATTTTATACTCACAAGCTACCTATTTCAAGAACAAAGTTTTTGAGATAGACTCATCCACCAGAGGGCAGACAGCAGAAGCAAGAAGAACTACAATCCTGCAGCCTGTGGGAAAAAAACCACATTCACAGATAGACAAGATGAAAAGGCAGAGAGCTATGTACCAGAGGAAGGAACAAGATAAAATCACAGAAAAACAACTAAATGAAATGGAAATAGGCAACCTTCCAGAAAAAGAATTCAGAATAATGATAGTGAAAAAGATCCAGGACCTTGGAAAAAGAATGGAGGCAAAGATCGAGAAGATGCAAGAAATGTTTAACAAAGATCTAGAAGAATTAAAGAACAAACAAACAGAGATGAACAACACAATAAATGAAATGAAAAATACACTAGAAGGAATCAATAGCAGAATAACTGAGGCAGAAGAATGGATAAGTGACCTGGAAGACAGAATGGTGGAATTCACTGCTGTGGAACAGAATAAAGAAAAAAGAATGAAAAGAAATGAAGACAGACTAAGAGGCCTCTGGGACAACATTAAATGCAACAACATTCGCATTATAGGGGTCCCAGAAGGAGAAGAGAGAAAGGACCCAAGAAAATATTTGAAGAGATTATAGTCGAAAACATTTATAACATGGGAAAGCAAATAGCCACCCAAGTCCAGGAAGCACAGAGAGTCCCATACAGGATAAATCCAAGGAGAAACACGCCAAGACACATAGTAATCAAATTGGCAAAAATTAAAGACAAAGAAAAATTATTGAAAGCAGCAAGGGGAAAATGACAAATAACATACAAGGGAACACCCTTAAGATTAACAGCTGATTTCTCAGCAGAAACTGTACAAGCCAGAAGGGAGTGGCATGATATACTTAAAGTGATGAAAGGGAAGAACCTACAACCAAGATTACTCTACCCAGCAAGGATCTCATTCAGATTCGATGGAGAAATCAAAAGCTTTACAGACAAGCAAAAGCTCAGAGAATTCAGCACCACCAAACCAGCTCTACAACAAATGCTAAAGGAACTTCTCTAAGCGGGAAACACAAGAGAAGAAAAGGACCTACAAAAACAAACCCAAAACAATTAAGAAAATGGTAACAGGAAACATACATATCAATAATTACCTTAAAAGTGAATGGATTAAATGCTCCAACTGAAAGACACAGGCTCACTGAATGCATAAAAAAACAAGACCTATATATATGCTCTCTACAAGAGACCCACTTCAGACCTAGGGACACATACAGACTGAGAGTGAGGGGATGGAAAAAGATATTCAATGGAAATGGAAATCAAAATAGAGCTGGAGTAACAATACTCATATCAGATAAAATAGACTTTAAAATAAAGAATGTCACAAGAGACAAGGAAGGACACTATGTAATGATCAAGGGATCAATCCAAAAAAAGATATAACAATTATAAATATATATGAACCCATCATAGAAGCACCTCAATACATAAGGCAACTGCTAACAGCTCTAAAAGAGGAAATTGACAGTAACACAATAATAGTGGGGGACTTTAACACCTCACTTACACCAATGGACAGATCATCCAAACAGAAAATTAATAAGGAAACACAAGCTTTAAATGACACAATAGACCAGATAGATTTCATTTATATATATATATAGGACATTCCATACAAAAACAGCAGATTACACTTTCTTCTCAAGTGCTCATGGAATATTCTCCAGGATAGATCACATCTTGGGTCACAAATCAAGCCTCAGTAAATTTAAGAAAACTGAGATCATATCAAGCATCTTTTCTGACTGCAACGCTATGAGATTAGATATAAATTACAGGGGAAAAAACGTGAAAAACACAAACACATGGAGGTTAAACAATACATAACTAAATAACCAAGATATCACTGAAAAAATCAAAGAGGAAATCAAAAAATACCTAGAGACAAATGACAATGAAAACACGACGATCCAAAACCTATGGGATGTGCAAAAGCAGTTCTAAGAGGGAAGTTCATAGCTATATAAGCCTACCTCAAGAAACAAGAAAAACCTCAAATTAACAATCTAATGTTACACCTAAAGGAACTAAAGAAAGAAGAAAAAACAAAACCCAAAGTTAGCAGAAGGAAAGAAATCATAAATATCAGAGCAGAAATAAATGAAATACAAACAAAAAAAACACAATAGCAATGATCAATAAAACTAAAAGCTGGTTCTTTGAGAAGATAAAATTGATAAGCCATTAGCCAGAATCATCAAGAAAAAGATGGAGAGGACTCAAATCAATAAAATTAGAAATGAAAAAGGAGAAGTTACAACAGACACCGCAGAAATACAAAGCATCCTAAGAGACTACTACAAGTAACTCTACGCCAATAAAATGGATGACCTGGAAGAAATGGACAAATTCTTAGAAAGGCAAAACCTTCCGAGACTGAACCAGAAAGAAATAGAAAATATGAACAGACCAATCACAAGTAATGAGGTTGAAACTGTGATTTAAAATCTTCCAACAAACAAAAGTCCAGGACAAGATGGCTTCACAGGTGAATTCTATCAAACATTTAGAGAAGAGCTAACACCCATCCTTCTCAAACTCTTCCAAAAATCTGCAGAGGGAGGAACACTTTCAAACTCATTCTATGAGGCCACCATCACCCTGACACCAAAACCAGACAAAGATACTACAAAAAAAGAAAATTACAGGCCAATATCACTGATGAATATAGATGCAAAAATCCTCAACAAAATAGTAGCAAACAGAATCCAGCAACACATTAAAGGGATCATACACCATGATCAAGTGGGCTTTATCCCAGGGATGCAAGGATTCTTCAATATATGCAAATCAATCAATGTGATGCACCATATTAACAAACTGAAGAATGAAAACCATACGATCATCTCAATAGATGCAGAAAAAGCTTTTGACAAAATTCAACACCGATTTATGATAAAAACTCTCCATAAAGTGGGCATAGAGGGAAACTACTTCCACATAATAAAGGCCATATATGACAAACCCACAGCAAACATCATTCTCAATGGTGAAAAACTGAAAACATTTCCTCTAAGATCAGGAACAAGACAAGGATGTCCACTCTCACCACCATTATTCAACATAGTTTTGGAAGTCCTAGCCATGGCAATCAGGGAAGAAAAAGAAATAAAAGGAATACAAATTGCAAAGAAGAAGTAAAACTGTCACTGTTTGCAGATGACATGATACTATACATAGAGAATCCTAAAGATGCCACCAGAAAACTATTAGAGCTAGTCAATGGATTTGGTAAAGTTGCAGGATACAAAATTAATGCACAGAAATATCTTGCATTCCTATACACTAATGATGAAAAATCTGAAAGAGAAATTAAGGAAACACTCCCATTTACCACTGCAACAAAAAGAATAAAATACCTAGAAATAGACCTACCTAGGGAGACAGAAGACCTGTATGCAGAAAACTATAAGACACTGTTGAAAGAAATTAAAGATGGTACCAACAGATGGAGAGATATACCATGTTCTTGCATGGGAAGAATCAATATTGTGAAAATGACTCTACTACCCAAAGCAATCTACAGATTCAATGCAATCCCTATCAAATTACCAATGGCATTTTTTACAGAACTAGAACAAAAAAACTTAAAATTTGTATGGAGACACAAAAGACCCCGAATAGCCAAAGCAGACTTGAGGGAATAAAACGGAGCTGGAGGAATCAGACTCCCTGACTTCAGACTATACTCCAAAGCTACTGTAATCAAGACAATATGGTACTGGCACAAAAAACAGAAATATAGATCAATGGAACAGGATAGAAAGCCCAGAGATAAACCCACGCACCTATGGTCAACTAATCTATGACAAAGGAGGCAAGGATATACAATGGAGAAAAGACAGTCTCTCCAATAAGTGGTGCTGGGAAAACTGGACAGCTACATGTAAAAGAATGAAATTTGAACACTCCCTAACACCATACACAAAAATAAACTCAAAATGAATTAGAGACCTAAATGTACATCTGGACACTATAAAACTCTTAGAGGAAAACATAGGAAGAACACTCTTTGACATAAATCACAGCAAGATCTTTTCTTTTTTGACCCACCTCCTAGAGTAATGAAAATAAAAATTAAAAAAACCAAATGGGACCTAATTAAACTTAAAGCCTTTTGCACAGCAAAGGAAACCATAAACAAGAGGGAAAGACAACCCCCAGAATGGGAGAAAATATTTGCAAATGAATCAACGGACAAAGGATTGATCTCCACAATATATAAACAGCTCATGCAGCTAAATATTAAAAAAAACATACAACCCAATCCATAAATGGGCAGAAGACCTAAATAGACGTTTCTCCACAGAAGATATACAGATTGCCAGCAAGCACATGAAAGGATGCTCAGCCTCATTAATCATTAGAGAAATGCAAATCAAAGTTACAATGAGGTATCACCTCACGCTTGTCAGAATGGCCATCATCAAAAAATCTACAAACAATAAATGCTGGAGAGGGTGTGGAGAAAAGGGAACCCTCTTGCACTGTTGGTGGGAATGTAAATTGATACAGCCACTATGGAGAACAATATGACAGTTCCTTAAAGAACTAAAAATAGAATTACGATATGACCCAGCAATCCCACTACTGGGCATATAGCCAGGAAAACCATAATTCAAAAAGACACATGCACCCCAATGTTCATTGCAGCACTATTTACAATAGCCAGGTCATGGAAGCAACCTAAGTTCCTATCGACAGATGAATGCATAAAGAAGATGTGGTACATATATACAATGGAATATTACTCAGCCATAAAAGGGAATGAAATGGGGTCATTTGTAGGGATGTGGATGGATCTAGAGACTATCATACAGAGTGAAGTAAGTCAGAAAGTGAAAAACAAATATATATTAATGCATATATGTGGAACCTAGAAAATGGCACAGATGAACCAGTTTGCAGAGCAGAAACTGAGACACAGATGTAGAGAACAAACGTATGGACACCAAGTAGGGAGAGTGGCAGGGTGTGGGGGGAATGGTGTGATGCATTGGGAGATTGGGATTAACATATGGATGTTAATATGTATAAAATGGATAACTAATAAGAAAATAAATAAGTAAACATTAAAAACAATTCATGTATTGAAAAAAGAAAAGAACAAAGCTTTTGTTTTTTTATAAAGTCCAGTCCTCTATACATGAATTTTCTTTACTCATTTAATATGCTTACACACATTTTAGAATTTAAAAATCACACTCTTTCACTGGACTTTGTGTGAGATTGCAAAGATGGGCCCTCTCAGGCCACAGGGACACATGGAGGGCAGGGGGACAGAACAAAGTATTTGTGGCAATGAGTCAGGAATCTACAAATCACTGTACTGTCTATCTGAATACCACTGAATCTTATTCCACGTCTTTGGATGGATAACCTCATATGACCATGATTTTTTAAAATAAATTTATTTATTTTTGGCTGCCTTGGGTCTTCGTTGCTGCATGCAGGCTTTCTCTAGTTGCCACGAGTGGGGGCCACACTTCGTTGCGCTGCACGGGCTTCTCATTGTTGCGGAGCACAGGCTCTAGGCACAGAGCCTCAGTAGTTGTGGTTCACAGGCTCTAGAGCGCAGGCTCAGTGGTGTGGCACACGGGCTTAGTTGCTCCGTGGCATGTGAGATCTTCCCAGACCAGGGATCAAACCCGTGTCCCCTGCATTGGCAAGCGGATTCTTAACCACTGCACCGCCAAGGAAGTCCATGAGCATGATTCTTATGTGTTGATTGGGAATCTGTGGACACACACCCTCCTCTCTCCTCCCACCTCACTGCACTGGGACATTCGTGGGGCACATAATTCACACTTTAAAAAGGAACACTTTTCTCTAACAAGCGTACAAAATAAAGCGAGTATGGCAGTTTCTATGTCCTGAGATTAAGGGTTGCATTCCAGAGAGAATTAACAGTAAGCCTGGAGCTAGAGGGTTACAGAGCACACCTACAAATAAACTACTTCAGGTAATGATGAAAAGATCTGAATAAGCAGAGAATTATTTTTTCTTAATTTTCTCTTTCATATGAGGTAAAACCAGTATGAGTTTTGTAGAAAGAATGCATACTTATTATAAATTATTCAAGCACTGTGTAGAGGTTAAAGAAATTCAAATGCCACTACTCATAAATAATTAATATTTACATTAGGAGGGTATCATTCTAGACGTCGTTTCATGTATGTGTTCCAGAAAAGCTAAATAGATATACTGAAATATTTTATTACTTCTCAGCTTTTTGGCTAAGATCAAGTGTATATATATTGAAATATTTTGATAAATATGTGATTTTTTAATATGTTATTTGTAATGTTATTGTATTTCAGTTCATTTGTAGTTAAAACCTGAAAAAGAAATCAAAAGGAACATGAAACAATGATAAAATTTCAAATAAATATTTATTCACTTCAAGAGAGTTTTGTAAAAGATCCTTCTATAATTACAAAAAGGGAGTTTAGAGGGAAAAAAACACATTGATATGAGAGTAATCATTTTTACTTTCCATGCTTCAATGTAGGCATTATCATTGGACTCCCTGATATGAAAGATGAGGACACCAGATCCAAAGTCTTCCTTCCCCTCCTTCACATCATCACATATTGTAATATTAATATGTTTACATAAATAGTATTTACATTTTAGTTTGTGACTACAATTTGTAAAATGTTTGGTATTACTATTATTTCATAGTTAAATATTTCCAAATCTTAACACAGCTTCTCCACTCCTGAAATCTACATTTTGATTTACAGACATTTAACTTCAAGTAAGACCTTAACCCCTCTCTGATATTTATTTCTTGAATGTTTTTATCCTTGGAAGTATTTATTTTCAATAATACTTCCCCTTAAATTTTTCACTTATGGCTTGCTTTTTCTTGAATATTTAAAATTTTCCCAAGGCTTAGAGAAATTAAAGGATTTTACCCTATGTCACAGAGCTAGGATGCAAAGTCAAGATGAAAACACAGGCCTGATTTCAAAGTTCACCCTTTTGTCATCCATCCATTATCCACTGCCCTCATCCACTTACACACTCGCTCATTATCCATCATTCCCACCTATGTAGCTCTGGCTCTATCCATCTGTTATCCCCATCCATCCATCAAACATCCACCTACCTACTTCATCATCCTTCCATTCACACACATGATGCAGACTTACATGCATGTATATGTAGCCATTTATCCACCCCCTATTTTGTCTGTCAGTCCACCCACCACCCTTCCATTCATCTGTCTATCCATTTATCTACATTCATTTACTCCAATATCCACCCATGTACATAGATCCATACATGATTACACCCACTCTTCCGACAGTCTTCTATTCAGCTATTCACCCACAAAACCACCCATTCAAAAATTAGTCCATTCCATCTCCCATGGATCCTTTTATCCTTTCTATTAATTCATCTACTCATCCAGACAGTTTTTCAATTCATCCAATCACTGATAACTCTGAAATCTAGACCTTCCATAGAATAAGGAGTGGTATCCCTCTAAGATTCTCTTGTGATCTCATTCCATTTCCCATCATCAAGAGACGACCACACACATATATACAATGGAATATTACTCAGCCATTAAAAGGAATGAAATTGGGTCATTTGTAGAGACGTGGATGGACCTAGAGACTGTCATACAGAGTGAAGTAAGTCAGAAAGAGAAAAACAAATATCGTCTATTAACGCATATATGTGGAATCTAGAAAAATGGTACAGGTGAACCGGTTTGCAAGGCAGAAATAGAGACAGATGTAGAGAACAAACGTATGGACACCAAAGGGGGAAAGCGGGGGTGGGGGTGGGGGTGAGATGAATTGGGAGATTAGGATTGACATATGTACATTAATACGTATAAAGTAGATAATAAGAACCTGCTGTATAAAAAAAGAAAAAAATTGAACAAAAGAAGAAAAGAGAGAAGACCACAGCAGCATTCCATGAGAGCAATAAGGAGGTCTGTGAGATTCACACCCTAATCATCTCTCAGCCATATGAAAATTCTTACAACAGAGGACTGTGGATCTTATGGCTCTAAGCATGGAGCCCGCTGTTAACAATCTCCCCAATAACTGAAACTTCTGATCTTCTCACAATAACCAATCCCCTCTTTATTGAAGGGTCATCAGCAAAGATGACAGCCGCAGACCATGAGGCAGAAATTTTGCCCATATTTGGATTGCTTTAGACCTCCTCCAACATTGGCCTGATATTTTTGTTGTGGGCAAACCTTTCAAAAATCCACCCACTGCTCAGCTCTCTGGCCATCCAGCCACTATTCAATGTGACCTGCCAATTTACACATAGTTTAACATCTACTCCCACCCCATCCTATGTAGGTTAAGCAGCCTGGAAGCCTCACTTCAATGGACCGCAGTAAGAACTTGATGGGCGAGAAGCTCAGTTTCTCACTCAGATGAGTGATTCATAGCTAGAATGACTGGATAAAGGCGATTTACGAAAACAAATCAAAAGGAAATAGCGTAGAAATAAAAATAAATTTTAAAGACTCTCTTGCAGAGTAATTTGCAAAGTAGAGATAAGGAAACTCTAATCAAACCTAAAGTTGAAAAAGAAAAGGAGAAAGAGGAAGAAGGAGGAAAAAGAAGAGAACGTTAATTATGATGATAAGGAATTCAAGGAAGAGAAAGGGAGGTGCAAGATAGTGAACTAGCCCTGTCTTCTGGTTGCCTCCCCCAAGAAATCAATGACAGAGGAATTACAGAAGTAAGACGGAGAAACTAATATAAACACTGTGACTAACCCCTGGGAGACTAAGCTGGGTGACTAATGTGAAACGTTAGTAGCAGTCTGAGGCGGGGGTGGCAGGTACACAGGTGGGAAGAAAGGGTGGTGGAGAGATGTTAAGTTCTGTTCGTTCCTTGCTGCTGTATTTCCCGGAGGTTGGCTGGAGCCTGTCACGGGAGAAAAGGAATGAGCGGCAGCAACTTGGCTGCTCGGGGTGCCAGGCTCATAGCAGAGCCATGCCCGTGTCTGGGATTCTGATGAAGCACATACAGGCTGCCCAGATGCCCAGACATCTGCTCTTCCATCCCAGTCTCCTCCAGACCCTCATGGATGGCAGATGATGGTTTCAAGGACAGTAGGTGATCCCACTCATGAGACCATTCTAAAGACTTTGTCTTTTATCATTGCTGCTTTTTTCGAAGAATCTAGGAGTCCCTGACTAGAGAGATTTCTCTGTGACACAAAAGCAAGAAGGAGGTTGAGTAGCAGTTCTGGAGTACCCAGGGCTCTCCATCTGGTGTGGGTCATCCCCACACCACCCTTCATACTTACCAGGAGCGACAAAAACAGACCTTCATCGTATCCCTTACTCATTATCTGATTGGACAGCTGATAACCACAAGGGACACGGGAGTTCACAAGCCAAAACCAGGAGAGACTTGAGGATTAAACCACTATAAAAGGTATACAACAAACTGGACACAATGCATACAGATCAACTGTGTAAAATAAGTATAGCAAATGTAGCAAATATATTCAAAGGTATAAGGGAGAATATCTGTAAAAGGAAGAAGGAACAAGAAGCGATTTTTAAAAAACCCCATGCCTCTTCTGATAGAAGTTTAGGTGATTCATTCCGGGCACCAAGAAAAACTAGGCACAGTTTTTAAAAATATACTTGAAGGTACTGGAGAGAGAACAAAGTAGCAAAGACGTAGTGGGCCTAGATTTTGGAGAAAATGGGAATCCAGGAAGGTGTGTCCAACATTTGGACTACTTCTGGCCCAGAAGCATTTACTAATACTGGACAAGTCAGCCGAGAGTCTGGGAGGTGTACTAGTCAGGCTCAAAGGAATGGGGTAGATAGTTGGAGTCTAGGACTCACTGAAGAAGAGAGACTCATGTTGGGATGAGAACCCAGAGAAGTGCAGCCTAGTCATCAGTCTGGACTGCAAGGAGACCAGCTCTCACAGAGACTTCAGTCCATCTCCAAAGCATTTCAGTTTCTGAAACTGGATTAAGTGAATACCGTTTGCTAGGATTCCCTAGTGCCTGGCATAAACAAATGTAAATCCTCCTTAAAGAAAGATAACACCTTCCTAAGCATCAAGGAAAAGCAAATTAAAGCTACTGTGAGAAATCACGACCTATCCACCAGAATGTCTAAAATTAAAAGACTGACAATATTAAGTGTAAGCAAGGATGTGAAACACTGGAACTCTCATATATCACTGCTGCTTGGTACAACTACTTTGGAAAGCTGGAAGTATATACTAAATCTGAAAATAGACATACTCTATGATTTAGCAATTCCACACTTAGGTATATGCCCAGAAGAAATACACGTGTATATCTGGCACATATATTCATCAAAAAACACATCTAAGAATTTTCATAACAGCAATATTTGTAATAACCAAACACTGGAAACAACTGAAATGTCCCTCTACAATAGATGGATAAATAAACTGATATATTCATACCGTGGAACACTATACAACCTCAAAAATGGATCAACTACTACCACATGCAACACCATGGGTGACTCTCACAAACCCAGTATTTAATGAAAGAAGCCAGAGATGCAAGAGTACATATTGTTTGGGACTTCCCTGGTGGTCCAGTGAGTATGACTCCATGCTCCCAATGCAGGGGGCCCAGGTTCAATCCCTGCTCAGGGAGCTAGATCCCACATGCATGCCACAACTAAGAGTCCACATGCTGCAACTAAAGATCTCACATGCTGCAGTGAAGATCCTGCGTGCTGCAACTAAGACCCAGCACAGCCAAAACAAACAAATAAATAATAAATAAATATAAAAGAAAGAGTACATATTGTTTGACTCCACTTATACAAAGTTTAAATATGGGCAAAACCAGTCTTTGCTGAAGTATCTGAATAGTTCTTTCCTTTGTGGGAACAGAGCAATGCCTGGGAAGGGGCATGACGGAGACTTCTGGGATGCTGGCAATATTCCTCTTCTTTTTTTTTTTTAATTGAAGTATAGTTAATTTACAATGTCATGTTAGTTTGAAGTGTACAGCAAAGTGATTCAGTTATACATATATATATAAAATATTCCTGTTCTTGATCTGAGTGGTGGTTAGATAGATACGTTCACTCTGGAAAAATTCATTAAGCTGTACACTTGTGATTTGTTGACTTTTAGGCATGCATGATACATTTCAATAAAAGTTTACATTAAAATATGTAGGTAGAAAGGTAGAGCAAACATACTTTTCCCTGTTCCTCCTGCTAAATACAATTAAATACTCTAGATATTATGTACAAAACAAACATAAGAAAACTCTAAAAGGTGGAGAGAAGAAGGCAGACCAGCTTTGGACCTTAGGGCCTGAGGAATGACATGGTGATGAGTTCCCTGGGTTTTCCTTTTATCTCTTATGTCCTGGACTTGGAGCTGAAGAAGCTAGTGACTAAAAAACACCACTGAGCACAGACAAAAATAAAGCCCCAACCAAAGCTTGCTCTCTCTAGTCAATGGAGCAGCAGAGGGGCAGCTTAGTAAGACAGAAAACTTTTAGTCAAACACTGCAGAAAAACTGTGAGGTCCCCCCACTCCCACCTACCTACCCCAGTAAAGTCCAAGCGGTGAGTATAGACTTCTACCACCTCTAAGCTAGATCAAGGTGCCCCAATCCTTCAGCTGGGATGGGGGCATCAGAGGAGGTCAAGATGGGAGCTGGGCCTGTTGTCCCCACTGGGCAGTATGGGGTGGGGGGAGGTGGGCAGTGACTCCCACCAGTAGTGTCATCGAAGACCATGTGGGGAGACCGGATGTTCACCTCCTCCCCAACAGTAACAAGGCCCAACTGATCTTTGACAAATGGCCGAAAATAATTCACTAGAGGAAGAACAATGGTGCTGAAGCAGCTGGACATCCATAGACCAAAAAAAAAACCAAAATAAGCCTCCAACCTAAGTTTCATAGCTCATACAAATTTAACTCAAAGTGAATCATGAACTGAAATGTAAAACATAAACCTATTTTTAACCTTTTAGGAAAAAACATAGAAAATCTTGAGACTTAGGGCTTAGTCATGACAGCAAAAGCACAATTCTTAAAAGAAAAAAAAATCAGTAAGGTGGGCTTCATCAAAATTGAAAACTTTTACTGTGCAAAAAACCCTGTTAAGAGGATGAAAACATAAGCTGCAGACTGGGAGAAAAATATTTGCAGACCACATATCTGACAGAGGACTAATACCTAGAATATATAAAGAACTCTCAAAATGCAACAGTAAAACAGCAAACAATCCAATTAAAAAATGAACAAAAGCCATGGACAGATATTTCAGAGGATATACAGATAGCAAATAAGCACATGAAAAGATGTTTAATATTATTAGCCATTAGAGAAAAGCAGATTAAACCACAGTGAGATATCTCTACACACTTCACAGAATGGCTCAAAAAATAGTGACAAAACCATATGCTGGTGAGGATGTGGAGAGACCGGATCCCTCATGTGACGTTGGTAGGAATATAAAGCGGTACTAACTGGAAAAGAGTTCGGCTATTCCTTTAAAAGAAAGAAAAACTAAACATGCAGCTACCATATGACCCAGCAATTGCACTCCTTGGTATTTATCTCAGAGAAATAAAAACTTAGGTTCACACAAAAACCTGTACATGAATGTTCATAGCAGCTCTATTTGTAATGGCCCCAAACTGGAAATAACCCAGATGCCCTTCCATGGGTGAATGGTAAACAAACTGTGGTAATCCCTACTATGGAATACTGGTCAGCAGTAAAAGGGAGCCAACTATTGATACACAGAACCTGGGTGAATCGCCACAGAAGTATGCCAGGTGAAAAACACCAATCCCAAAATGTTACATACTGTATAATTTCACCTATATAGCATTCTTAAAATGACAAAATTATTGAGACAAAGAACAGTTTTAGTGGTTGCCAGAGATTAGGAAAGGGGTGGGGCAGGAGGAAGAGGGTGTCCCTATAAAGGACCTCATGAGGGACCCTTGTGGGATGGAAATGTTCTGCACCTGTCGGTATCTTGGTTGTGATATGGTACTATAGTTTTTGCAAGACGTTACCACTGAGGGAATCTGGATAAATGATGCACAGGATCTGTCTTATTTCTTATAGCTACTTGTAAATCTATAAATATCTCAAAATTAAAAGTTTAATTAAAAATGCATATAATAATATGTATAAATGAATCACTTTGCTATGCACCTGAAACACTGTAAATCAACTATACTGCAAATTTTTAAAAAGTTTTTAAAAAGTGCGTTAAATAGCAAAGAGCTGAGAAGAGTCAAGACTCTCTTGAAGAAAATGAAAACTATAAGTGAAGGTGTAGAGCTATATGAGCTGAGGACTATTGTTGGAAAACAGTTTGGCATAAGATTAAACATATACTTAATTCTATACCTCAGTTTATTTACTCAAAACACAGTTTGCTAAAACTTCTCACAGGTGTATCAGGAGGCACATAAAGAATGTTTACAACAGCATTATTTGTAGTAGCAGAAGGAAAACTGGGTACATTTTCCAGTGTTAATTTCCTGGTTTTACTAATGTACTATGGCTATGTAAGATGTTATCATTGTGAATCTAAAAGTATTTTACATTTTTAAACTGGACACATTTTACTGAAAATGATTTTAAAATTGGAGCAAACAATGGAATACAAAATCGCAGTGAAAATGAAAGGACTGCTGTTATACGCATCAACAGATGGATCTTAGGAACATGACGTAAGAAAAATGTAAGTCATAGGAGAAAAACACGTCATTTGATACCTTAGATAAAGTTCAAAAGATGCAAACAAAAGGAGATATTGTTGAAGGACACATCCAAATGTGATAAACTCACGAAAAGGCAGCTGGGGTTCTGCATTTCTGCGTTGGGGAGGGAGGGAGCAGCAGGGGTGCAGTGGAGGGAAACAACAGACGCCTCAGAATATTGTGATGTTTGATTGCTCCAGCTGGGTGGAGGGTAAATGGGCATTCCTAATGACAGGTTTTCTTTACAACTTATATATACATCGTTAGCCTCAATAGGAAGCTTTACATAATTTTCAAAAATGGAACACAAGGATGCCATGTGGAAGAAACTTGTTCCAGTGGGATTGCCAAACTGAGTGTCACAGTGGCCACATTTCACATTTTGTTTTCCCCACCTGGAGAAAGCCTGTCTGCTCTAGGGCAGGTTAAGAACAAGACCCCAAATAAGGAGAGACGAGCAATGACAAAAGATGGGGAAGGAGAGGGATGTGGAGCCAACTCTGATCCCATAGCCTGATGACCACATTCTGTGAGCAATGCCACTGTCTGCTCCCGCTACCTGAGCCAGCCCACGTCGCTGTACCCAAGTAGCTGGAGTCGGGCTTTTGTCATTTGAACTGGAAGAATTGGACAGAGTCCCACAAGGCATCCTGGCCCACAGTCAGCTGGGGCTGGTAAGCACGTAAGCTGACTCAGAGGCTTAGAGGTGCCCAGAGGGGCCCGTGCCCCACCCCTCCCTCCCCTACGGCCCCACTGCCTCATGTATGGACCAGATGGTCAGGGAAGGCACAGGACTTGCGCAGGCTTACCGATAAGATGGTACAATTTCTGTCGCACTTCGTCTTGCCACAGATGATTTCCTCAGGATGTGACAAGAGTGTGTGGGAAGACAGCACCAGATGTTACAAAAAGGTGTGGGTAGGAGGAAGGGTGCCCCACTGGGTGCCTCCCCTGCCCCTCCCATGGAGGGACCACTCATAGAGGCAGGAAGGGCTGCGGCTTGGGAGGCTTGTCTCCTTCTAGGGCATCCTTCAGCCCCATGCTGGATGCAGCCTCCTGAGAGAGCAAAACCCCAGAGCAGAAGTGGGGTGGGAGTTTGAAATGTGGCCCTGTGCCTGATGCCAGGCATCATAGGGGAGATATCCCAGGGTGATGCCCTACAGTCTATGGGGCTCCAAACCAAAGGCCATTCTGAGGAGTGGAACAGTTGTTTGTTTGCTTTTTTCCCAGTGGGAAAAGGATGAATTTTTTAGTTTTTAAATTTATTTTTATTTAGAAAATTTTTTATTGAATGAAAGATTCTTTAAATCCTACAGTGCTTTACAATTTTCAAAAGTTTCACACATATGATTTCATATAATCCCATAATAACCTTTTTCTTTCTCCTACCCCTATATGCCCCTTCCCCTTCCTTCTCCCCACTGGTAACCACAGTTTGTTCTCTGTATCTGTGAGTCTACTTTTTTGCTCTATTTACTAGTTTGTTATAGTTTTTAGTTACCACATATAATATCATACAGTATTTATCTTTCTCTGTCTGACGTATTTCACTTAGCATAATGCCCTCCAAGTTCATCCATGTTGCTGCACACGGCAAAATTCCATTCTTTTTTATGGCTAAGTAGTATTCCATCTATCTATCTATCTATCTATCTATCTATCTATCTATCTATATACACCACATCTTCTTTGTCTTTATCTGTTGAACACTTACGTTGCTTCCAATTGTAAATAATGCTCCTATGAACATTGGGGTGCATATATCTTTTTGAATTATTATTTTTTGGATATATAACCAGGAGTGGAATTGCTGCATCATCTGGCAGTTCTATTTTTAGTTTTTTGAGGAACCTCCATACTGTTTTCCACAGTGGCTGCACCACTTTACATTCCCACCAAGAGTGTACAAGGGTTCCCTTTTCTCCACATCCTTGTCAACATTTGTTATCTTTGGTCTTTTTGATTATAGACATTCTGACAGGTGTGAGATAATATCTCATTGTGGTTTTGATTTGCATTTTCCTGATGATTAGTAATACTGAGCACCTTTTCATGAGCCTGTTGGCCATCTGCATTTCCTCTTTGGAAAAATGTCTATTCAGTTTTTCTGCCCATTTTTTAATTTGGTTGTTTTGTTTTTTTGATGTTCAGTTGTATGAGCTCTTTAAATACATTGAATACTAACCCCTTATCGGTCATATCATTTGCAGACACTTCTCCCATTTAGTAGGTTGTCCTTTCATTTTGTCAATGGTTTATTTTGCTGTGCAAAAGCTTTTAAGCTTAACTAGGTCCCATTTGTTTATGTTTGCTTTTGTTACCTTTGCTTTAGGAGATGGATCAAAAAAAAAAACATTTCTGCAATTTATGTCAAAGAGTGTTCTGCCTATGTTTTCCTCTAAGAGTCTTATAGTACCTGGTTTTACATTTAGGTCTTTAATCCATTTTGAGTCTATTTTTGTATATGGTGTTAGAGAATGTTCTAACTTCATTCTTTTACACATAGCTGTTCAGTATTCCTAGTGCCATTTATTGAAAAGAACAAGACAACAATGTCCACTCTCACCTTTTTTATTCAGCATAGTTTTGAAGTCCTAGCCACAGCAATCAGAGAAGAAAAGATATAAAAGGAATCCAAATTGGAAAGAAAGAAGTAAAACTGTCACTGTTTGCAGATGAAATGATACTATCCATAGAAAATCCTAAAGAGGCCACCAGAAAACTACTAGAGCTCATCAATAAATTTGGTACAGTTGTAGGTTACAAAATTAATATACAGAAATCTATTGCATTTCTATACACTAACCGCGAACTATCAAACAGAAAAATTAAGGAAACAATCCCATTTACCATCACATCAAAAAGAATAAAATACCCACAAATAAACCTACCTAAGGAGGTTAAAGACCTGTACTCAGAAAGCTATAAGACACTGATTAAAGAAATTGAACATGATGGAAAACAGATGGAAAGATATATCGTGTTCTTGCATTAGAAGAATTAATATTGTCAAAATGACCATACTATCCAAGTCAATCTACATATTCAATGCAATCCCTACCAAAATACCAATGGCATTTTTCACAGAACCAGAACAAATAATTTCAAATTTTGTATGGAAACACAAAGGACCCCAAATAGCCAAAAAAATCTTGAGAAAGAAGTACAGAGTTGGAGGAATCATGCTCCCTGGCTTCAGACTATATTACAAAGCCACAGTAATCAAAACAGTATGGCACTGGCACAAAAATCAGACACATAGGTCAATGGAACAGAATATAGAACCCAGAAATAAATCCACACACTTATGGTCAATTAACATATGAGAAACGAGGCAAAAATATACAATGGGGAAAAGACAATCTCTTCAATAAGTGAAACAGTTGTTCTGATTTGCATTCTAGACATTCATTCAAACTTTCAACAACTATTTCCTAAGCTCTGAGCTAGGTCCTTGGGATTCAGTAGTGGAGCCTCAACTGCTGATTTCATGGAACTCACTCTCTGGTTTTTAATAAGCAACGAGAGAAAGAGAGACTCTAAGTAAACAAACCATGGAGCCAGACAGGGAGACATCCCAAGCAAGCCATGTAAGTCAAAAAGAGGTCAACAAATGTCCTCTGGAAATCTCCAGAGATGAAGGTTGCTTCTCACTTTTCTCTCTGTATGAAATACACACACACACACATGCAACTTGTTCCTAAACATTTGGGTTATAATCCCAAATAAATGTTCATTGAACAGTCCTAAAAGCATAGACCACGTGGTGGCAGCACAGTAGAGGCAGCTTTGCAAAACCTCAAAGCTAGCATTAGCCAGAATGCTAGGACTGGGTTGGGAGTGCTTCTAACACCTGGCACCTGCTCCTTGTTCTCACCCACTCACAACTTACTCTGTGTGCCTTAAAAGGTCGGATGAATACAGAGGCAAATGGGAGGTCTCCCTCCTGTGCTCCAGGAGCTCATTGTCCAGATACACCTAATTGCCAGGGCAAGGAGCGGCATTGTCAACACGGAGGCCCCAGGGTCCAGGGATCCAGGGCACCGTTCTGGAGATGGAGGTGCTGACATTCAGGGCCTCATTGCTCCTTCTCTCCCACGGGGCATTAGGTTTAGGATAAAATGATCCTTAGGAGCGGTTGGTTTGAGGAAGGTACGCCTTTTACTGGTGCTTCCTCTCTCACTGGGCATGTCTGTGGGGACACCTATGACCTCACAGATTGTGCCCAAGAGGAGGGATCTGGGTCTAGAGAGGGTGGGGAGGGCAAGAGACGCACAAGATGACAGTAGAGCCTGTCTGAGCACACACGGTCCACCACACCCTGGCTCATCCCCCACTCCTTTCCTTTCCACCCTCTAGGATGGCCAGGTTGAGTGTGCATTGGTGTTGCAGGAGGTGGAGGAAGGGACTAGCATCTAGGTTGAAAGACCAGAAACGAATATCCCCTGATAATTTCACGTCATTTTCTGGATTCAAAGGAGGGGTAGAGTGGGGAAGACAGACGTAGAGGGGCAGTGAGACAGGGCTCGATTCGGGGATCTCTCTGAGGCACGGCGAGGCGGTTCTCTCCCCCGCCTGGTGCGGGCTCCGGGTGGGTGGACTGGCGCCCCCCAGCCCCGCAGGCCCCGAATGACATCAGAGGCTGGGGAGCGCGCAGAGCGCAAGGCGCGGGCGGAGAAGAGAGGCGGGAGGGGGGCCGACCAGTGCGGCTTGGGAGAGCGCTCCTCCGCCCTGCGCGCAGTCCCTGCGCCCGGCTCAGCCCGCGCCTCGCTGTTCGCGCCGCGCCTCGGGCGTCCAGAGCGCGCCCCTCGCACCGCATCAAGCGCCGCCCGCGGCAGCCCAGCCCCAGCCTTCCTCCTCCTCCTCTTCTTTCTCCTCCTCCTTCTCCTCCGCCGCCGGACACGCAGCCGCAGGCCGGGGCCGGGACGCAGCTGGGGAGTCAGGGACGCGCGCAGCCAGCCCTTCCCCCTCCGGCTCCCGCACCGCCGGCCGCCTCCCCTCGCCCTCCTCCTCTCCCCTCCCTGCTCCTTCGCTTCTCCTCCTCCTCCTCCTCCTCCTCTCCCAGCCCAGGCTGCCAGCACCATGTCCGCAGGGGGAGATTTTGGGAACCCACTGAGAAAATTCAAGTTGGTGTTCTTGGGGGAGCAGAGTGGTAAGTACCCCGCTTATTCTCTTGGCTCGGCGTCGAGTCGAACCCCCGCCAAATCATCTACCCGATTGGGACCCCGGCCCCGGCTCGAAAAGGCCCCTCGGTGCCTGGGTAGAGGGGAGGTTTGGGGATGAGAAGTCGGGGCCGGCTCGGGCAGGGCCGGGCAGGGGAGGGCCCAAGGGTAAGGGCCGAGGAGACGCTGGGGCCGGAGGTGGGGGTGAGGGTGGGATCTGGGGTGGGGGCTCGGGGTGCGGGTGCAGGTGCGGCGCGGCGGGGAGGCCGGAGGGCGGCGGCTCGCTCAGCAGCGCCGGCCGAGGCGTGAAGGCTCCGGGCTCGCTGGCTCGCTCGCACTGCGGCACCGGCTGCGGGCGACCGCGCAGGTGGCGGGGCGCCGGCGAGGGTCGCGGGGAGGACGGCGCCCCTCTTTGGAGAACGAGACGGGACTGGCGTCTGGCCGCTCCCCACCCCGCGGCACCGGAGGGGTTCCCTGGGGCCCCTGCCCGGAACCGTAATTACGGGCACGTCCAGACCCCAGGGCAGACGGCCGCGGGCGGGGGGAGACCCACAGATGTCTCCTCTGAAAAGAGCGGGTGCAGGTCGTGGGGGAACAGGGCGCCTACCTCCCCTGGCTTACGTCCGACTGGGCACAGAAGGTTCTAGACCCGCTGCCCTTCGCCAGTGTGTATTAGCCCCTATGGGGCTCAGGGATCTGGGCGATGACAGCAAGGGTTCCCCAGTGCGAGGCAGATTCGGGGGATGGTGCGGGGCGCCTCACACCAAGAGCCGGGGCCCCCTGAGGCTGGGCAGAGAAAGGACCAGGCGACACGCCCTGCCTGGCTTCCCAGCACCCCTCCCGAGAGCGTTGGCGGTGGATTCTTCCCACCCCCCAGCTCACCGCCCTTCTTGGGGGAGGGGAGGTCACCGTGGCAGCGGGCCAGGGGCCGGGGAGAGGGGGAGACAAATGGCTTAGGTACTGCCCAGCAGCCTCCCCAGGGAAAGCATCTCCAAAATCCAGGTTAGTCCCGAGGTGGGAAGACCATGTTGAGGAGCATGGACCCTCTGACACTTGTAGGAAGGAGTGGTTTTTCAGAGCATCCCTCCAGAGCCCTCTCACCTGGGGCTGCAGGGAGACCAGCTGGGCCCTGACCAGCTCTGCTGTGGGAGAAGGCCGTCTCTGGGAGCAGGACCAGCAGCTCTAGCTCTACATACCAGTCCTGTTCACCTGGCTTGGTGCCTGTCTGCACAAGGGGCCAAGACACACACAACCTTGGGAGGACCTGGCGGGCTCCGGGAGCAGTGCTGCTGTGATGTGTGTGCCTATGGGTTGTGGAGGTCACACACCTGCCTGCTGCTGCTGCTCATTACAGCTCAGAGAAGGGTGTCAGAAGGTGGTCGAGTTCTGACATGGGTTTTGGGGCCAGGCTGGGCGTTTCAGAACAAAATCAACTCAGGCAGCCAGCCCTGTGTCCTGGACTCTGAGTTTCTGATCTTACTAGATTCCATTTTCACAAAACTAACTTTTCCTTGTGCCTAAAGGGATTTGGGGGGTGGGGGTGGTCTTCACATCCCAGTGCTAGTCTTAGCGGGCCTAGAGCCCTGAGAGTTGAATTCTTAGCTGTGTTGCCTTGAGCAGATTTCAAAGCCTCTCTGAGCCTTAGCTTCTGTCTCTGTAAGATGGTTGCCTAAGGGCAGTTCTCTTACCCCTTCATGTTTCCTCAGTGTCTCCCAAAGGGCCTGGACCATGGGAGGTTCCCAGCAAACATTTGTTTATTCCAAGTCTGAACATGCTTCAGGAAAGGACCAGGGGTTTGATGAGGAGAATGGTGTGTTTGAGGTAAAACTTTGGGCTCCCACGGAATCTCTGATGGGCTGAGGCCCCTACTGAGCCCTGCAAACCCCCTTTGCCCCTAAAATCACAGAAATGAGACCTGAAGGCCTCAGAGAGTGAGCCCCCACCTCTCCAGCATGTTTATATGGGAAGTTCCAGCCCCAGGGATGGGGTGTCGACCCAGAGTCCTATTGTGAGTTGTTCACCCTTCTGGACTGGAACCACATCTCCTGTTCCCAGTCACTAACATGCCGTTGGGAAATAAGGTGACCTTGAATTGGGGAAGCCAAGAATTGGGGAGCTTTCCTGATAGGGGGTTAGGGTTGCCATACTCTGGCCAGGCTTGTGGCTGGTTGGGTGACCTGGTGGAGATACCGGGCTAGTTGGTTGGGAGCATGCTTTCTGGGCCCTTTGAACATGGTCATTAGGGAAAAAGGCACTGCCATCAGTGCCATTGGCTATTAGCCACTCTGGTCCCTTCTGGCAGGGAGCCCTAGGACCCTGAAAAGCCTCCTCCCACTTTATTGTGTCATTAGTGGGTTGTTTACCTTCAATTTTACAGAGCTTTTGGGGTCCCTGAGTTAGGCAGGAGACATGTGCATCTCTGAGCCTGGTGGGACAGAGGAATTGCCACCGCAGCCATGGCTTCCATCTTGCCCACATGCACTTTTACACGTGTTGGTCCTTTGTGCCCGCATCCTCTACAGCCTGTGTGGTGGAGGGAATTCTGAGTTCCCACTGAATTCTGGTCATCACCTCCACCCTGGGTCTCCCTCCCTGTGTGACCTTGGAGGTACCTCCCCTTCTGTACTCAGGGAACTTGGGTCAGCTGAGCACAGCAGGGACTTCTAGAACAGCATGGGCTGGCCTGTATGAGCTGAGTCCCCTGGAAAGGGGCCAGGGGAAGGAGCTGGCCTTCTCCTGTTCCCTGTGCCTGGCTTACTGGTAGCATCTCTCTAGGCCAGTGGGCGAGGACAGCTGGATCCCAGAGAGGAGTGCCCGGCCTGGAGCCCAGTGATGGGGAGGGTGTCCAGGACCAGATAATTCCAGGGGCATCGGACCTTCAGAGATTCCAGGGATCTGGTTTGGGTGGGAAGCCTTGAGGAGCCAATCTGGAGAGAATACCTCTAGCCCATGAGAGAGTACCCCCTCCTAGCAGCAGAATGATTGCCTTACTGCGGAACATGGAATACAGGCTGGCCAGTATCAGCCTGGCAGGGGGAGGGACTGTGGAGAGGTTGCTGTGGACCCAGGATGAAGGGTTTCCTTGCAGTGTGGAGGCTGTGCAATCCTGCTAGGGCTCAGATGGCTCTCTGGGCCTGCTGGCTGTGCCCTTGTGCTGATGGCAGTGGAGGGTGAAAGAGGGGGTGATGCACACCAGTCCCGACTTGGGCACTTGGTGGCATCCAGAGAAGGCAGGCATGAGCAGATATCTGAGGAAGGAGCTCGACCTGGGGGACACAGCCCTCCTTCTGAGTTCTGATGGCATTCTGTGGGGCTCCAGCTTCATGCGGGGCTTCTCCGAGTGTGTGTGGCAGGGAGGGGGAAGTGGGCTGTGTCTGCTGCACTCTGGCCTCTGCTCACCTCCCTTCCCTGAGACTCCTCCAGCCGGAGCAGGAAGATTGATGGACACAAGTTTGGTCTCCTTCCCCAGGCTGAGGCCAGTAGGCCAGCTTCTCCCTCTGACCAGCCACCTTCCTGTCCTTCGCTGGCAGTTGTGTTGCTGGAGGTGCCATCCATGCCGAGCACGATGTGAGTGGCATCCCTGGACTCATGCAGCATAGTGACCCTGCAGGCAGCTTTGGTTGTTTTCTCATTTGTTCAACCATCCCTCTCTCCCTCCCCCATCCGCCTCTCTCACTTCCTCCTCCCAGCATCCGTTTATTCATTCAGTCAGATCTTTGAGTGTATCCCTGCCTCGTGGAACTTATAGTCCACTGGGGAGCATAGACATCTGCGGATATAATTACAGTAAAGGTCTGCGAGGGCCGTGACGAGGGAGGAACAGCTGCTGTAGAAGCACATAGCAGGGCGTCCTACCCACCTATGGGGGCAGGTGTCAGAGGCGCCTTCTGAAGGCTTCAGAGGGGGAGACGCTTCTATAGGCAGCATGCTGGTATTCCTTCTTTGGGCTGAGTGCAGGGAGTAGGTCTTGCAAGGGGCCCACCCTCTCCAGGGAGTTTTGCCTGCTCTTCTCCCTCCTGCATTGAGGAAGTACGTGGGGTAGAGAGCAGGACAAGGGTGGAGAGCAGGACAAGGACAAGGAGAGCAGGACAAGTAGCAACTGCTGAGAGGGAAGGGGCTGCCCCTCCACTTTCATCCCTGTCCTCACTGCCAGGAGGGTCCTGCCTGACCCCTGCCTCCCCGCAACCCACACTGCTGCAGCCCCACAGGGAGCCCACCGCTGGCTTGGTGGTTGTGCCTGAAGCCCATCCCAGAAGTTGACTCCTCCCAGACCTGCTGGCCCTGCTGTGCCCAGCCTAGCTGGGCACTCACCATGGTGGAGCTTTGTTTTTTTCTGAACATTTTTAGAAACAATCACATGCTGCCCCAAGACCTCTGTTGTCTTGGTTCCTCAGGATTTTAAAATGCTTATTAACTTCTTTTAGGTACAAAAACCCTAACTGAATTTTAAACCCCTTAAGGGCAAATTTCAGCACCTTAAGGTGACTAGTCATCTTAGTCATCCTTCCCCCCTCTCCGCCTGCAGGAGTTTTGTGCTCATTAAATATCTCATTTGAAAATGATGAGAGATCTTTGCTGTGTGGGATTTGCTGATGGCCCATCAGTAGATTGAAAGCGACAGGAGTCAAGGCCGCTTTGGAATAGGATTCTTCATCCTGACACCTGCCGCTTTCTCAAGCCAGAGGATTTTTATCTGCAACATTTACAGAGTCCTTCATAGAGGAATGGCTCATTTAGCCTTGGTCATGCCCACCTCACCGTTCATCTCACGGAAGCCGAATTTCTCAGGGCACCCCCATCCCCACCATCTCTGCAGAACTTTGAGAAGCAGCAAGGCCACCAGAGGTGGGGCGGAAGGGACACATCCAGACCCGGCAGAGCTCACTTTGAGATCTGAAGTGAATCACCCAGTGTCTCTGTGCCTCAGCTTCTTGGTCCTGCTTTCTCTCTTCCCAATTTTTCTCCCTGCCTCAGTGGCTGGAATGAGAGAGGGAACCTTGACTGTCAGGTGCAGGCCCAGAACCTTTGCTTTATTTGTTTAAAGAACTGGGTGTGAGGTCAGACAGACAGACACCAAGATGAGAATTAACCTGTACTTGGTATAAGAGAAAAGTGGCACCCTCAGTGCTGATGATAGATGCTTGAGAACTCGCCAGAGGACAAAAAAGAAACTGTGAGAACACGTTCTGGTGGTGCAGGTGTAACAGTAATTACCATCGTTTGCATGGTCTGATTATCATTATCATTTGCAGCCTCCAAATTATAATGAATACCATTAAAATATAACAAAATAACCTCATTGTCCTTTTGTTACTTATTAAATCCCTAAAATCAGCCCATGAATATTTATCCTTATAGGTGTTGCCTTGACATTGCAAGCTCGCCCAGGGCAGGCCTGAGGGTGGTACCATCTGTGTCCCATCCAGGCTGCAAAGTGTTCCTGTCCTCCCCAACCGTTCTTCCACTGTTGCAGAATGAATGAGCCTTTGAATGTGCAGGGCTTTCTGGTCTCAGTGTAAATCATTTAGAGAAACTGATGGACAGACCCGTTGGGGAGGGTGAGGAAAGGTTAGGTGGAACAGCAAAATTCATAATCATCGGGGGTGGACTACTGTACTGGGCATTTCCTCCACTGTCTGTCCGTGTATCTGTCTGTCATCCTTTTCCATTTCTCACCACAGAGAAGATGGGGGAGGTTGCCAGGGAGAAGTACTTGACGCACCCTGAGATGAGCAGCTTTTGTGAGAGCTCAAAAGACAGGCTGCCGGGAAATGGGGCTACAGGCAGGGCTGGGCACTTAAGCCCTGAGGGGACCGCGATGATGAGGAAGCCAGTCTCTGCTTCCTGAAACAGGGCAGGAAAGGATGCAGATTCCTAACGCCTGAGGACTCCTAAGAGAGCTTCTTTACTGAACTTGAAATTTCCAATTCCCTTTTTTATTTCGGTAACTTTGGCCCTGAACTAAGTGGGATCTTTTTTAAAAAGTAAATTTTCACTACCGTGAATATGTTATCGTTTTAGAAAAATGATTTATTTTCAGTAGAAAAGCATATTTATCCTGGTCTCTTGGTAACAAGGCCGGTGGGAGCCTGAGTGACTCGCCCAGGTGCCACCAGTTCCCCGGGGGGTGACATACCCAATGGACAGACCAGGGTTCAGGAGAAAGCAGATGATACCTCACCCCTGAGGGCAGAATGGAGCCTTTACAGTAAAGGTTACCTCTATAAAATGCATTAAAAGAGTGGCAGCCTGGAGCCCCAGCAGGACGGGCGAGGGAGGAAGACTTCATTTGGGTGTGCTCTGTGCTGGAGACCACAGCTTTCCTCCAGGGTCTGGGAAGTTGGGGGATGGGCTTGTTGCTTTAGTGGGGTTTCCCTCGAGAAAGGGGTTTCCAGTATTGGGATGACTGGCTCACCCATTTCCCCCTTTGGCTGGAGATGAGGTGAGGGCAGGTCACAGAGGCTGGCTCAGCCAGGTTCTAGCTGAGAACTCATTACTCAGAAGGGAAGAACCAGTCACACTGAGAAGCTGGTTCCTACCTGCTCTGGGGGTAGCCCTTCCTCTGGCCTCATTCTCCCTCCAGGCCTGGAGATATCAGGGCCCTGGAGACCCTGATTCTGTCTAGGGTTTGCCACCAGCTGGCCATGTGGTTGGATTAGCCCCAGCTCACCTTTCACTTTCTCGATATGTCCCTGGAGGCTAGTGGACTTGGTGATCACTAGAGCCAGTGGAGCTCTAAGTGGTTCTATAATTCAGCACCAGCTTAGAGTATGACGCCAAGCCAGTAACACTCCCAGCCTGGGCACGGCACGGGTCAGAGGGGCTGCAGGGATGAATGCATGAGATCAGGGCCTCTGCCAACTGTTTCCCCTGGAACTGCGCTGGGCTCCAGTGCAGGGTCCTCTCCAGTCTGCCACCTCTTCTCTTGGCCAACATTCTAGGCCCACCTACCTGGGCCCAGCCTTACTACTGTGCCCTCGGGGTGCCTTGGTTCATCCCTTCTGATGATGTGTTTGGCTCAGGTTGCCAAGCAACAGGGATGGAGCTGTTTTGCCCTTCCTGCCGACAGGCATTTATCTCATACAGAGGACAGCAGAATGGGTGACAGCTCCCAGGTACTCCTACTCCAGGACACTTCCTTCTGTAGCCAGGTGGGTGGGTGGTAAGTGGGGAGGGCTGGGAAGGGGCCAGAGCCAAGAGGGATATGCGGTGTCCCCAGTAGACCAGTCCCAGCTCCTACTCCAGCCCCATCACCAACAGCATCCTCTTGAGCCCTGGGCTTCCACCCCAGCCTGGCCCTCTCTGTCTGGGTGTTGGGATGTAACACCCAGACAGAGAGGGGCCTCAAATATGAGGACCCCCGGTGCTCATTTCCCTCCAAGACAGTAGGGCCTTTATGACCTTGTTGGACTTCCAAGATGTGTCTAATACATCAATATGTAGCACATGCTAAATGCTCCAGTAAGAGGTAATTTTGTTGGTGAAATAGTGATGGCACCCCCCCTCCCCGCCTGCTCGTAGATGTATGGGGGGAGGAGAAGTAGGGGTGCAAGGTTTGGAGAATCACTGATGGACCGTTTTTGTGTAGTGAGCTGCAGGGCAGCGTTCTTGTGATCTGACAGGTAGAGCTGCTTATCAATTTGTGGATGAGGGAAGTGAGGCTCTGAGAGGCGAAGATGTTTACACAGGGTGCGGGACCCAGAAGCTGCTACTGCTGAGCTGGGAAGGACCCCCGGGTCTCTGACTCAATGGCCGGCATTTTCCCTGCTGCCTGGCCTGGCAGGGAGGGGGACAGACTCACCCTGACCCCCTGTGGCCCCACAGCTGCTCACAAGCAGAGCACCTCAAGTTCACTGCCACTGTCCTTCCCTGAGGACACGGCCCAGGGACTGCAGGCTGGAGGGTCTGCGGTGTTGTGAGTGGGACAGTTCTTGGACCTCAGCCAGCGTTGATGTGAGTATTAACTACACAAGCAAGGCTGCGGGTGTGGTCTGCTGGGGAATCAAGGGAGGCTTCCCGGAGGAGGTGGTGCCCAGTGAGCAGGAATTCACTGGCAGGTGAGGGAGGCATCACGAGCAGAGTCCCCAGCTGTGCCAAAGCTGAGGGCTGTGATGGGCACGGGCCTTCCAGGGAATTGGGTATCCTTCACGTGGCTGGGCTCTGGTGTGGTTGGGGGAACGTGGTGGGAGGAGTTGCACCTGGGGAAGCAGGGTCAGGCCACACACAGGAGTCTGGGTCTTCCCTGCAGGCAGCTGGGACCCAATGGGGGGCTTCAACCAAGGAGGGACATGCTTATGGGTTAGAAGACAAGGCTATGGCCCACTTGCAGGCAGGAGATCCAGGTGGCCCGACCCAGGCCGGCTGGGAACATTCAGAGGATGGAATTTAGAGGAGGCCTTGTGACAGGTATCAGCTTGAGCTTCCTTCCAGCCCTGAAGTTCACCTCTGCTGCGGATGTATATTTTCTTGATTCTTTCTCTGTTGACTGAGGACTCAGGAACAATGAAGGGTTGTAGAGGAGGGACTTTTGTCCTTCTCTGCAAGACCACACTCCCCAGATGTACCCAAGCTGGCTGCCTTAAGCTCCTCTGCCCTTCCAGCCTCCACAGTGCCCTGGGTGCTCCAGACTCTTCCCGTCCGCCAGCTGCTCAGGGCGGGTGTACACCTGGAGAGGAGCGGGCCGCTGGGTGTGCGAGCTCCTGCCTCCTGTGCAGCCTCCTGCCACTGCCTCCCTTGCTGGGCTTCTCTTCCAGCGGACACCTGACTCCCTTCCTTTGCTTCCTTCCATAGATTCCCTTGCTCTTCTCTGCCAGCTTCCAGTTTCCCAACCAGCTCAGGCGTCCCTGAGGACTTGAGGGAGGACTGTGTGGGGAAGAGCTTCCCTCTCCGCCTTGGAAACAGAAACCTAGTCTTAAGCTGGCTGTGCAAAAGACAAAGGGTGGGAGCCAGGGAGCTGGCATGGAGACAGGGGGCTGCCTTCCTGAACCTGGCCCCCACCCGCAGGCCCGCTCACGGTCTGATGGTCTGTCCTCAAGGCCTGAAACGCCACCCTCCAAAGCCCTGGTAACCTCTGTTCCCTGCCCCTCGTGTCTTCCGCCCATGGAGGTTACTGAGCCCCACCTGGGTATTCCTTTGCCAGTGTAGCTGGTAGGGGAAGAATACTCTAATTATGCATCGTCAGTGGTCACAGCACATTTCAGTGACCCCTGTGGGCAGGGCCACGTTAATGGTCTGTGAGGTCAGAGTGGGTAAGGAGACCTGTGCCCTCGGTTGGTGCTCAGCAGAGGTGTCACCCCTACCCAGAGTTGCTGGACTAGAGAAAACGGCCTGGAAGCTGGCCGCAAGCAGCTCAGCCCAGCTTTGACCTGTTCGAAACCCTGCTGGGTACCCCCGTTGCCCCCATCCCGGGGCAGAAGCAGGACCAAGAGACACATCCCTGGTTCGGGACTACAGAGCTGCGAGTGTGACCTCCACGTGGGCGTCAGGTCCCTCTGGGGGCGGCGTGCGGATTCCGAGAGAGGTAGAGAAAATGTTCTGTTCTGACCCTGTTGCCGAGCGGGGAATAAACATCACACAGACTGAAGAGGATAAAGTGAAGCATTCAGACTCACATTTCTTGTGTATTTCCCCATCCAGTGAAGGATTGGGGTGGGGGGGAGTCGGGAAGTGCAGGGAAGAGAGGGCCATGGAGGCACTGAGGGGAGCCCCCCCCACCAGACACAGGTGCCGGAGCGCACCTTCACAGGCCTGCTGGCCTCCACGTGCTGCGGCCTTGGGAAAGCCCGGGTGGCATAAGGCTCTAGGCAGTGGTGCTGTCCGTCCTGGGGCCTCAACCAAATAGAATTAAAGGGTCCTGTGGAGGCACTGATTGCTGTTGGGGCACAGGAGTGATGGGACTAATTCTGTTTTCACGTGGAGGATGAGCTGAGGGGTGGGGGCTGCTGCTGTGAGGAGGCCGACGACCCTCGGCCAGGCAGAGCAGGAGTGGAGAGAAGGGCTCTCACTTCGGCCCCGGGGGATGAGGGAGGGCATTCTTCAGCTCCACGGCCCCAGTGCTGCGACACCAGGCTTCCATGAGCAGACTGAGCCTCGTCTCTCCCTCCCCAAGGCCAGTTGGCTCTGCCCCACTGGGACCCTGCAGTTCCCAGACTGGGCTGCTGCAAGTAGGGTCAAGCCTTGGGGCCAGGAGATTATTTGGTTCTGCTCTTCTCTGTGTAGAGAGCACCTCTGAGAAGGGTTTATTTTTAGGGGAAAAAAAAAGCCACTCTCAGATTAGCCACTTATTTTAGGGATATTAGCAGATCCTACTTGTAGCACCAGGATCCGGAAATTCTCCCCTGATTCAAATCCATCACTCCCCCACATCCAGCCAAAGCACTGCCGGCTGCTGCCCACGTCAGAATGTGAAATGCAGGCCTGGAAAGGTGCCTTGCCAGCCCACCCACCCTGGTTCTCTCCCACCTGCATCAGAAGAGGGCAGAACCCCAGGTGTTGGGCCAGAAGAGCCAGCTCCTCCCCTTTCTCCGTCATGCAGCCAAAGGGTCATCTAAGCCAGAGTTCTGGTCTGGACAGCAATGTCCACTCATCTGTCCACCTCACCTCGGGGGGAGCTGGAAGTGCTGTGGGAAATGTATGGTGAGGTAGTCACAGCCCCTGCCCACCACAGCCTCCGTGCAGGGCAACTGAGGGCTTCAGTCCTAAACAGAGAGACCTGCGAGGTTCTGCAGCAGGTGACCAGCCACTAACACCGCCGCAGGAGAGGAGGCGGGGGCTGAGGGAAGAGTTAGAGGGGGCATCTTTTAGGAATGTGAGATGGTTTGACAGATACAACCTAAGGTGACCCTGAATGAGCCACCCCCTTGCCTAGTACCTTCCCCTTGAATGCAGATGGAACCTGACACTTGCTTCTAGCCAATATGGTATGGCAAAGATGGGCTGTCACTCCCATGATTGTTTCTCTACAAGACTCCTCTGCTGGCCTTGAAGGTGTGAGCTGCCATGTGGTAAGAGGGCAGTGAGGGGTCATGTGGTGAGGAACTGTGGGTGGCCTCTAGGGGAAAAGCAGCCCCTGGCCGGTAGCCCCCAAGAAGATGGAGACTCAGTCCTCCAGTCATGAGGGACTGAATTTGGTCAGCCACCACAGACAGGAGCTTGAAAGAGGACCCCGAACTCCAGAAAGAAACATAGCCCAGCCAATACCATGATTGTAGCCTTGCGAGACTGCGAACAGAGGTCCCAGGAAAGCCGTGCAGACTCCTGCCCCAGGGGCATGTGATATAATAAGTGTATGTTGTTTTGATCCTCTAACTTTGTGGTATTTGTTACACAGCAACAAATAACTAATACAGATGGGGTGAAGATTTTTCCAGGGAAGACACACCTTAGAGATGTCCTCCTTTTGCAGAAAAGGAGTTGGAGCTTCCATGAGGAACTATGACCTGCTCCTGGTTAAGCAGCTGGCTGGGGCCATGGGAGGAGGGAGGCCCTCCTCCAGGGAGGCCCCGGGAGTCGGGTCCTGGTTCTTGCTCTGCTACTTCTCTCCCTTTGTGCATCTTTGAGCAAACCCTCCTGCTTCCTGGGCCTCCAGTTTTTCCTCTGTTACGTGAAGGACTGGATCTGATGATCTCTAGGTGACTTCTTGCCATGACTTGGTATTCTGAGGCCACTCTGATCTGTGATCCTTCTAGAAGCCAGGCCTCAGGGCCTTTGTGAGTTTTAATCTCTGCTGCTCCTCCCGTGTTGTGTGTTCCTACTGTGGCTTCAGGAGGCATGATCTTCCTGTCCTGGGCATACTTCTATAAGCCTGATGGGTTCAGGCAAACCTCTGAAGTGGAGCTCTTGGCTGTGCACCAGGAGTTACTATCTGGCCGTGACCCTGGGATCATGTGATCCTGGGCAAGCGGCCCCTCTTCTCTGACTTCACATCTCCTAGCTTAGTGAGAGGCTTGGACAAAATTAGTTCCAGAATCCTCTATGGCTCACACCCTCTGTGGTGCTGCTTTGGAGAAGGGCTCCTTAAGGACCTGGAGCTTGTGGGATGGGACAAGTGAGCCTGGATACATCTTCTTGGTACCCAGGCGTCCAAGTCCAGGGGCAGACCTGAATATACGCCCAGTTTCTTGTTCCCCAGCATGGCACTCCAGCTGCCCCAGTGCCTGGCCAGCAGTCATCTCTGGTCCACAAGGGCTGGAGACAAAGAATCCTCCTTGCCTGCTGGGTGGTCCTGTGCTCACTCTCAGGCCCAGGGGTCCGGAGATCTAGAGTGCATCTTCCACCCCCGAAACAATGGTCCTCGTCTCTAAACTTCACCTGGAAGGCCATCCCTACTCTCCAGGTGAATCTTGAGCAGGTGCCCTTGAGCCCATGCTGAGGGCAGGAGGGGTCTTCTTTCTATGACTGAATGGGGAGGTCTCCACATCCACTCTTCCCTCACCAGCTGGCTCTGGACATGCAGGGGCTGGGATTGTGCCCATTTCCTCTTCGGCAAAGCAGCAAGGTCCACAGAGTGAGCGCTGTGTGAAGGTGTGCAGGGACAGGAGGGGGCGCTGGGCCCCCACAAGTGCCGGGAGCAGCTCCCTGTGCTCGGGGAGGCCTTGGAGTCAGCACCCTTGGTCAGCGCCAGCCCAGGGTTCCTCTGAAGGATGCCATGCCTCCAGCAGCCTGTGACCTTGAGGCCACCTTCCACCTGACCAGGCAAGCTTGATCTCATGGCCAGGCAACAGCTGGGCCCCCTTGGATGGGGGCTGTGGGTCCACTGTCACAAGGCCCCTCTGACTGGACCTCAGCTGATAATCTGGAAAACACAAGCCATGGCTCTCAGCGCTCTGTCTGCGCATCGTCACTGCCCCACTGTCCTCTCCCTGTGAATGAGGCTTTTAATAGCAATGCCACCAGCAATTTGCCTTAGGAAGAGAAGTATAAATGTGAGCATGTACGTATATTACTTTGCCAACCTCCATGCTGTGGATGAACCAAGAGTTCCTCTCAGTTTAATAAACTACCAAATTGCATTAACACCAGCCTTGTCAAAAGATCAGCTGGTGGTGGGAATTTAGCATGTGTTTCTTCCTTCTCTCAAACGTACATATCCTCACTATGGTTGAATTCTTCACAGCACCCATGCAGCTACTCAGACATGTGACACGATTGGCCAGCGTAGGGTCGGACTGGAGTTGGGCTGAGCCTCAAGTCAATTGGAATGGAGTGCATCCTGCCCATCCAGGCCTGGCTGTCCAGGGAAGCCAAGCCAGAGTGTGTGCACTGCAGGCAGGAGCTCCTGTTCTAGCTGGAGGTGGAGAGTGGCTAGCACTCAAAGCTAGCAGGTGCTGCTACTGCTGTTGGGACCTGGAGGGGAGACCCAGAACCTCTTTGAAGCTGAGAAGAGTGTTCAAAATGACTCAGTGAGGTAGAGAGGGTCCAGACAGTGGGTGAGCTGGCCATGGTGGGGAGGAACTCTGCAGCCCATATGAGCTGTGTGCTCAGGCTCAGGTGGTTTTCAAGAAATCCTGAAGACGTCATCCTTGATGAGGTTCTCAGTTTCGTAGCTAAGACACCAGGGGTACTAGAGAGTTCCCCCCCACGCCAGGGCTTCTGGTGCTTGCTGGGTTGAGAGTGAGAGAGAGAGAGAGAGAGTGTGTGTGTGTGTGTGTGTGTGTGTATGTGTTTGCATGCATCTAAGTGAGCATGAACTCACTTAGGTGGCATAAGGCTCTAGGTGGTTATGCCAAGGTTCTGCCCACCGAGCTGTCCTGTCCAGGCTTACTCCATCTCCTGGCCTGTGGTTAGAAGGGCTCACAGCAGTTCCCCAGTGCCCAGCTAGGTCCCTGTTCTTGGTGAAGACTGTTGATGCCAAGTACAGTTATATTCTATTTCCTTAGGAAAATTTCACGTTGACCACAATGTTTAATCAGAACAAGCCATTTCCTGAATGTGTGCAGAATCTGAGACAGGGATATAACATACATATGTGTGTGTGTGCATAATTTTAAAAATCATCATATTTCGTTTTTTCCTTTAACTTTTTATTTTGACATAAGTTTAGGCTTATAGAAAGTTGTAAGACTAGTATGAAGACTTCTCACATGCCTTCCACCCAGAATGTTAACATTTTACTGCTCCTGTGGGATTCATAGCACTTCTGTGAGGTAGACACTTCTGCCTCCATTGTACAAATGAGGATGCTGAGCCTCAGAGAGTATAGTAACTAACTCCAGATCACACAGCAAATAAGTGGCAGAGCCAAGATTAAAATCCAGGCCTGTCAGTTATGTGTGACCATGTGTGATGTAAGCATGAGTGTGTAGGTGTCTTGCTCCTTCTGCCCAAAGAACTTCCTTTCTTGTGTTGTAGATCTGCTAGCAAGAAATTGTCTTGGCATCTGACTTCTTTATATCAATTCCATTTTTGAAATATTTTTGCTGGGTATAAAATTCTGTGTTGACAATATTTTTCTTTCAGTACTTCAGAGATGTCACTTCATTTTCTTCTGGTTTGCATGGTTTCTGACAAGGTAACAAAGATTTTTATTCTATATTTTCTTAGGCCTGTGATCCAATATATTCTTGTTATTTCTGTTTAAACAGTCAGTTATCTTTTAAAGAGATTTCAATGATACAAAAGAAATCTTACACATTTTCCCATGTAGTGACCATTCCCTGTGTTCACTATTCCTTTATGTGGACCCACATTTCCATCTGGTGTCATTTCACTTTTTCTTGGAGTACTACCTGTACAGATCTGCTGCTGATGAATTCTGTCAGCTTTTGAATATTTGAAAAAGTTTTTATTTCATCCTTATTTTTGAAAGATGTTATATAGTATATATCTGAAAGTTACAGAATTCTAGGTTGATAGGTTTTTCTTTCAGGACCTTACAGATACTGCTCCATTGTCTTCTTGCTTGCATTGTTTCTGAGGAGAAGTTGCTGTCTTCTTTATCTTTGTTTCCCTGTATATAATGTGTCATTTTTCCCTGGCTACTTTTATGATTTTCTCTTTATCACTGATTTGGTGCAATTTGATTATGATGTGCCTCTGTGTGGTGTCTTTTATGTTTCCTTTGCTTAGGGTTTGTTGAACTTTTTGGATCTGTGGTTTACATTTTCTCTCAAATTTGTAATATTTTCAGTAAAACTTTCTTCAATTCTTCGAGAACTCCAAATACATGTATGTTAATCTACTTGATGTCATCCTATGGCTCACTAGTGTTCCAGTAATTTATTTCTATTCTTTTTACTCTGTGTCTTATTTTAGATATTACTCTGTCTTCAAGTTCATTGATCTTTTCTTCTGCATTTAATCTGGGATTAATCTGTTGCTAACCCATCTAGTGTATTTTTCATTTCCCACATTGTAGTTTTTACTTCTAGAAGGATGATTTGTGTCTTTTTAAATACCTTCCACATCTCTGTTTAACTTTTTGAACATATGAAATGCAGTCATAATAATTGTTTTTTTAAATATTTTTGTTTGCTAATTCTAACATTTGTGTCAGTTTCGACTGATTTTTTCCTCCTTATTAAGGATTTATTTTATTGCTTCTTTTCGTGCCTGGTAATTTTTTATTGGATGCTAGACATTGTGAATTTTGTCATGTTGTGTATTGGATGGTTTTTGTATTCCTATAAATTCTTAGGATTTGTTAGCTGGGACTGGAGTGGTGCTCAGTCTGGGGCTAATTATTTCCCACTCTTGAGGCACAGCCCTTCAGAGTTCTCTCCCCAGTGTGCCATGAATGAGGAAGCTTTTCACTCTGGCTGGTAGGAACAGGCACTATCCCAGGCATATGTAGATGCCAGGTGCTGTTTCCTTTTTAATCCATTTGGGTGGTTCTTTCCCAAGTCTTGAGCAGTTTCTTTACACACCTTTGCTGATCAGTCCTCAGCTGAAGACTTAAGTGAGCCACTTCGCAGACCTCTGGTGTTCTCTCTCTCTCTGTGCACCTCTTTCCTCTCTTGTGAACTTCGGCTGACTTGTTTTCTCCAGACTCTCAGCTCTATCTCCCCATTCCTGGTGCCATGTCCTGAAGTTTTCTCAAGGCAACAATTTGGGGGCAGTTGGGGGGCTCACTTGATTTGCTTCATGTCTCTCAGGGTTTACTGTCCTTTACTGCCCTTATGCACTGTCTTGAAAATCAGTTTCATATATTTTGTCTGTCCTTTGATTGTTTCCAGTGAGAAGATAAATCTGATGACCAGAAGCTAACATCTTGGGTCTGTGTTTTTTCATTTAATCATTTATTTGTAGGGGACACTGGTCTGGGCCCATGAGTGAGAACATTGGCTTGGACAGGAGTGTTGTCTAGTTAGTATTCTATTTTTTTTTTTTTTTTTTTTTTTTGTGGTACGCGGGCCTTTCACTGCTGTGGCCTCTCCCTTTGCGGAGCACAGGCTCCGGACGCGCAGGCTCAGCGGCCATGGCTCATGGGCCCAGCCGCTCCGTGGCATGTGGGATCTTCCCGGACTGGGGCATAAACCCGTGTCCCCTGCATCGGCAGGTGGAGTCTCAACCACTGCACCACCAGGGAAACCCTAGTTAGTATTCTTGATTTTCATCTGTGATGTTCATACAATTAATTATATAAACGTAAATTTGCTGCATGATTTCTGCACTCTGGAGTCTTTGCAAGAACTTTCTGCTATCTAGCTTTTATTACAAGCTCATCATTAACAGCTAGTTTGGTCTTGTCTTACGAATACTGAGAATTGTACAGTTGATCATGTTAGCTTTTTTTTTTTTTTTTTTGCTCTGACCTCCAGAGAACTCAGGCAGTTTCTTAGTCTGACTTTAATGATCGGGTAATATATTTTAAGATGTATGTCTGTGAACAAACTTTTTGCTCCAGCCTTCTCTTTTTAGCTTATTTATCCTTTCCCTTATATCCCTCTCAAAATTCTTAGTTGCAAATAAGAGAAGTCTACTCTCACTCTCCAGCTGATTCAAGCAGACAGTGTATCAGAGCAATGACTGGGGAGCACAGAGTCTCTGGGAAGGTCAGAGTCAGAGAACCAGGCTTGGAGCAGCAGCCTGACTCACACCAGGACTTGTCCAGGGGTAGACGCAGTCCCTCTGCTGGGTACTGTCAAAGGCTGGTGTTGAAACCCACATCAGAATCCAGGGACATCCCACACCTCACTAGATTCATGTCGGTCATTTCTGGTGAGTCTCACGTGAGCATCTGATGGGAGAAGTCTAGGTAGGATGCCTACAACAGAGCTGCAAGGGATGCTCTTGCATTAGGGAGGATGGCTTTAGACCTCCCCAACACAGTAGGGGCATTCAGAGGAATTGGGCAGCTATCCACTATTGTTATTGATAGGTAGCTACTGTATCCTGATATTATTTTAAATAATATAGTCACCAGTGATCCTTTTGTGGGGGAAAGAAGGAGAGGGTTAACCCAGGCTATCAGATGAGTGTGAGCTCTCCTGTGCACAGCAGTCATGCCAACGCACAGCCTGGTGCACCCTCCCTGGCCTCTGTGCCCCTCCGCCCTCCCACCAGAGCAGACAGCGGAGCACAGACCCTTCTTGGGCTCTCAGGGCTCTAGGCCTGTGGGGGTGGGAGTGGGAATGGGATGAAATGTTTGAAGGTTAGTGAGACCCAAGGGTCAGAGGGACTCCGCCCACAGCTGGAAATGAGCCCCTCCCTTGGTCCTTTAATCCAGCTGCATTTCAGGCTTGGTAAGCATTGTCACTCGCCTCAGACTGGCAGCAGCCCTTAAAGACCATCAAGCCTGACCTCATTGGAATAATGACCTCTTAGCTCAGTGAGCGGCAAAGGTGAGATAATATGTTGGTGGGGGAAGGGAGTGGATGACACCCCACAGCGACTGACCCAGGGCAGGCTTTCCTGGCATCACTGGGCTCAGACAGAGCAGATGCGGACAGTTGGAGGACAGTGGGGAAGCAAGAGCGTCGGGGATGGACCAGGCTCCCAGCTGGAGCAGGAGAAAGGGCCTGGGGACCAGCCCCTACCACTGTCCTGCGACCACTCCTTCCGCTTCTCCCCCCTCCTCCCTCCTCGGTTCTGTCTTCCCTGGGTCCCTGGGTGAGGCCCAGGTGACTGAGCATCCTCTGGCAGAGGGAATTAACACACTTAATTAAAGTGTCCAATTAAGAGCTTTACATATTTCTTAATTACCGCCTGAGTCTTTGGGGGGATGGTTTGAAATGGGATTTTCACGTGTTTCCACATTTAGCCTATGGTGAGCCAGCCAGCCGCTCAGGGCTCAGGTAGGAGCTGGCAGAGCCCTGTTCTGCAGCAGCTCTTCTGAGCATGAGGTGGCAGGGTGGGGTGTGCAGCAGGAGCCCGGTGCCCAGCCCCCCACGCTTCTCCACCTTGCAGGAGGGCAGGGCTGGGTTTTCTGGTTTGTGAAAATAGAACAAAAGGAAACAAGGATCAGACAGATGAAGCTGGTGTCTCCAGCTGTTTGTCTTATCACCACAGGGCCTGGGGGCTGTGCACCTCATGGTCAGGCCAGGAATGGGGGACTTTGTAGGCAGGGAGGTGCATGGGACTGGTGGAGCCATCTCCCCAGGCCCCTGCAGGGCAGGGACACTGGACCAGGAAGGGACTGGCCTCCTTCCCAGCACTCCCCAGCATTTCCCATCTGTGTTCTGGAAACTGAGCTGGTGGGACACCTGAGTTAGCTGGGCCCATCGTAGGAATGGGTTGCTGGTCTAAGCCCTGGGGAAGCAGATTTGCTTTTCAGCCCCGAGGGCCACCTTGTGACAGCTTCGGACCTTCTCTGACCTGGGCAGGCTGATGGGGCTATGGGCCAAGAATGCAGAGACCCTTTCCCTGGCATGGGGACTGCTTTCCTAAAAACACAAGTGTCTGAGAGGTGGGCAGCCCGCCAGGGCAGCCTAGAGATGGCAGTGAAGTCTGCTACATCTTTCCTGCCTGCCACCCTGGGCCCAGCTCTGTGACCCTGAGGAGGACCAGGGGGGACTCCACTGACCATCCAGCAGCGCCCCTGCGCTGGTGTGGGCGGCAAACGTGAGTGAGCAGCTGGGCACAGATGGTGGGGCAAGGTTTGGGTGTGGCTCGGTGCGGGGGGACCCCAGGGGTGGGGCACACGCTGCCGGGTCTTGGCAGACCCTCTACCAAGTCTCCAGCGAACTTCTTGCGCTCTGCCTCACATATTGCCCCATTTCTGGCCCTCACGGCAGTCTTTCCACCTCCACCCTCACCCGCAGTGGAGGTGACAGGGCGGAGAGGGGTGCTTCCTGGAGCAAGACTGTGTCGGAGTGGGAGTCTGGGTGCTCACAGCCCACTCAGCTGTCAGCCTGTGGCCCGGGCCCCAGCCATGCCCGGGAACTCTCATAGGCACTGACCCCAAAGCCCTGGGAGTCTGGCTTCACGTGGCAGCCATGGTGAGATGCGGGTAAGGGACAGCTGTATGCAGAGCACACCTCAGCCTCACATCACCAGACCCCTCTGGTCCCTCTCCTGGGAATGCTGTCCCCCTGATGCCTTGTCTTCACCAGTCAAGACCCAGCCCAAATGCCACCGCCTGCAGGATGCTTCTGCAATTCCCCAGCAGAGAGTGGCCTTACCTTTTTGTTGGCCTCTCGGTACCCCCTCTCAAGTTGCCTCACATCTTAGGTGTTTGCACCTGAATCTGGCTCTGCCACTGGGTGAGGGCTGCTGTAGGGCAGAAGGACATCTGCTTCTCACTATGAATTCTGGGCCTAGCCTGGGCCTAGCACAGAGTAAGCCCCCACTGGGTGTTTGTTGAATGAGTAGAGAGGCCTCACGTCCTCTGCGGCTACCTAGAAGCCACCTGAATGTACAAAAATCTATTTGCCTGGGGCCTGCCACTGAGATGGGGACTGGGGCCCATGGGAGGCTGGTGGAGTGAGTGGCCCCCATCAGTGAGGTCCAGGTGGGTGCTGCTAGCTGGCTATGAAGGGCCACCTTGCACTGGTTGAACTTCCAGGGTGTGTGGAACCGAGCTCATTGGGACAGCCCACGGGTTTGCAAGACCTCTGGGCCTGAAGCTTAGATGTGGGTAAGGAAAGGACTGTTCCGTGGTGACATCATTAATGGAAAATAAGCTTAGATCCTCAGCTCATGAGGTTGCATGATTATTACCCATCATTATGTAATGATTTTTTTCTGAATGTAGTGCTGGTATCTGTGCTTTGGTCTGACAATTTTAAAGAAAGCTTTTATGGGTGACCTGAATCCAGAGTGATGACTGGTGTTTGCTTCTTGTCCAGTTCGCTTGGGCTTAAGGAATGGCCCCATCGTGCCAGGTGTCAGGGAGGCATCCTGGGCTCTCCTCTGAGTCTGACCAGTTACTAGGTCCTGTCACTCTCCTCTGCTCCCCACTTCTCCCCAGCGCCACTGCCTATGCTTTAACTGAGATCCGCCATCCCTCGCTGGATTCCTGCCCCCAATCTGGCCCCTGTAGGCCCTTCCCCACTTAGAAGTGTAAGTTTTCTTCCTAAAGCACAGAACTGTTGCTCTGATTACCTAATACTCTATAACAAACCACTCCAAACTTAGTGGCTCAAGAGGATGAAAATATTTACCTTGCTCAGGAATCTATAATTTGGGCAGGTCCTAGCAGGGAAAGGGTACCTCTGTTCCACTTTGATGGCTCCAAGGTTGGGGCTCGAGTCATCTGAAGGCTCACCCACCCACAGGTCTTCTGGCTGTTGGCTGCTGGCAGGAGGCCTCCGTGGAGGTTCTCCCACATGTAGGCTGCCTTGGGCTTCCTCACAGCATGGTGGCTGGGTTGAAGGGCTAGCTTCCAGAGTGTGAGGGAGCTGGAGCATTCCAGACCGAAGCAGTGCTGCCTTTTCTAACCTCGCCTCGGGTCACACACGGTGCCATTTCTGCCACAGTCACGGGCCCACAGATTTACCTCTGGATAGAGTGTCTGTGGTATATTGTAAGAAGAGCACATGGTATGGGGCATATTTTGTGAGCCATCGTGGCCATCATGAGCTGCCACACCTTTCCCACCACCTCTTTGCTTAAGACCCTTCGGGAGCTCCTGCCACCCCTGGGAGAGAATCGTGCTCCTTGGTGTGGCCACATGGCCTGGCCATCTAGCCCCTGGCCCACCGGGCTTGCCTCTATCTGTCCGTCCCTTCCCTTCCTCTACAACTGGCCCCAGAGATGGATTTTGGTTTAAATCAACTCAGTGACCACACGTAGCTTCCTTGAACAGTGCTTGTCGTTTACCCCTCTCCTTACACACCTGGTCTGGCCCCATTTTCCCTGAGCCAAAGGACAGGGGAAATGACCTTGACCTTGTTGCCTCCCATCTCTTTGCACAAGCTTTTTATCTTCCTGCCTGTGTGCATTTGCTCCTGCTGTTCTCTCCGCCCGAAATACCTGGACTCCTCTGACCCCCGCTTCCCACAGTTCAACAGCTGCCCTTGCAGCCTTCCTGATGCCCAGACCCCTGAGCCCCCCGCCCTTTGTGATCTCCTGCTTTGCTGCTGGTCAGACCTTCCCATAAACCAGCGCAATGTCATTCGTGAGGTGAGGTCTTTGGCGTCATATCTGGTTTTATATGTCAGCTCCACAGCTTCCCAGCCATGTGACCTTGGGGATACGAACCACCTCACTGGATCATGATGAGGATTAATGAGGAAACCTAAGAATTTCTTGTCTGGTGCTGAGCAGAATCCCAGTAAGAGTTAGTGTTTCCATTCCTTCTTTCTACAGGCTCCTAATAAGTGCTCAGGAATGCATTTTCTCACCCTCATTTGGGTGAAAGAGGGAAAATGTCTCCCTGCGTAATCATGTGGGATTAAACCACCAGAAGGTTATAAGCATATCACTGAGCCATGAGCAGAGAGAGAAAAGCTCAATAATGATTGCCTGCTTATTTTTAATAAAATCCTTCCAATAGAGCTGAGTCTCTGCCCTGGGAAAGAGCTCCACGTTGCTGCAGTGGTGTCGGAGAGCAGTTGTTAGAAGGGCAGTGGGACAGTATGACCTTGAGAACAGGGCTGTGTGGGAGGACGGCCCTCCCACAGGCTGCAAGGGGCCTCAGAAGGGCAGGGGGCCTCAGGGGGAGGGTCTCCCACCCCTCCCCCCGCCCAGCCCTGTCTGAGCTGCTTGAATGCGCTGTCCTCTTGGACCTCCCCTTGGCTGGCCCAGTGGTGGTGCCCTGTCAGTTGACGGCTCCAGCTGTCGCGCTGCTCTTTGCGGTGAGACGAGAGTAGCCAGGTAGGTGGGCTGTGCAGGCTCTTCATACCCAGGTTCCAGCACCTTCCACCCAGAGCAGTTGTTGAGGGTGGGGTGTGGGGTCAGGAAGTGCGTGGGGCGGCCCCTTTACGCAGCCAGCTCCTTTACGTGATGCCAGGGCAGCAGTGGGCGAGGGGCTCCTTAGTAAAGCTCTGCCTCAGGGCCCTAGGGACAAAGCATGGAGGCACCTTTCCTGCTGTTGGTGCTGCCTAGCGTTGCCTGGGCTCTGCTCTGAGGGCTGGTTGGTCCCTTGCAGGCTGGTGAGCCCCACCCTGGAGCCCTGGGGCCATGGGTCAGGGTGGAGGCCTGGCTCAAGTTGGGGCCGGGGCAGGACACACCAGCCATGGTGTTGAGGCACACTTGCCAGCAGTAAAGGGTGCACACTGAGGCCGCGGGGAGGGTGAGCAGTTAGAGGCCTCTAAGCAGGGAGGCCAAGCTGACAGGTTCAGACAGGGTCTGAGCCATGTTGTCCTGGCAGCCATGGAAAGAATATGGGTGGTCTTGGGGAAGCTCTGAGGCAGGGAGGAGGGGGGCTTCTGCGCTGAGAAATGAGAAAAACCACCTAGAAGAGTGGGAAGAAATCATCCCCTTTTGATAACGAGGCTGTCATTCAGTCCAGGCCTCAGTTGGTGTGCTGGGCCCCAGGTGTCCTAACCCATCCATCCTTGCTTTGCTGAGCCCTCCGTTTGCCCAACCTGTGCCTGAATTCCCAGTTTCTGGCCTTGCAGGTTGGGTCAAGCACTGCCTGAGTAGGGAGAGGCCCTGCCTCCAGCCTATCCCAAGAAAAAGGTGCCTTGACTTGGCAAGGCTATTCCCGGAGCTCCGTGACATCTACGGTGGTGGCAATAATGACCCAGCAGAATCCTGAAACCCAGCATGACCCAAAGACGCTGAGGAGCGTCAGGGATAGGAGCTCAGTCCCTGGGCCGACCACCTTATCCTTGCCCTGCTCGGCTCTGGCCCTAGGCAAGGAGCTGTCAGCTCGTTTCCCCTTGTATAAAATGGGGGTGCATGAGTACCTGCTTCAGGGTTGGGGACTAACCAGGGTGGTCTTAAGGGCTTAGTACAGCGTAGCTGCAAACACAGAAGTCCTGCAAGCTTCAGGTAGGCGGGTGTCCCGTCTCCTCTGTTTACTGCTGTCGTGTAAATCTGTGGCTGGCACAGCCTTGGGGTGTGCCTGACGCACTCCATAAATACAGGGTTCAGGTGTTGCCTGTTACGGTGACTGTGAGAAAGCTCAGAAAATATTGGCACTGGCCAGGACCCCACACCTAAAAGTTCCTCCTGCACAGTCCCAGGACACTACTTGTTTCTTTGGCATTTTCTCCTCCCACCTAGCAGTCGCCCTGCAAGCCACTGTGAAGCCACTGGCAGTGGCTGGCGCCCCAAGAAGGGGAACTTGGCAGAGAAGCCTTGCAGGGCTTTCTGATCTCTCAGCTCCTCCGTGAACCTCCTGTTCCTTTAGTGGCTTTTGGGGATTCCGCTGTCTCTCCTCCCTGCCTGCTCAGCTGCCCCAGGGGAGAGCCCGCTGGAGAAGAGGACCGTGTCCCTTTCGCCAAGGTGTGAGGTGCTGTGTGTCACCACAGAGGGGAGCTACCAGTGGGCCCTGCAGTACCTCTCTTCCCGAGGAGGAAGGAACTTTCCATTGTCTCCTGGAAAAGGAGGATGCCGTGCGCTCCCTGATTTCATCCTCCTCCTGCTGGCTCGGGTTGCTCCACTTTTCACTCTTGTGGTCGGTCCCCCCTCAGCAGTTCCCAGCCAGGCCTTTCTGTGGCCTCAGAGCCTCAGAGCCAATCCTCCAGGTGTGGGAAGCCCCCACTTCTCACCTTTGTGTGAGTTTGAGTGGAGATTTAAAGCAATTGGAAAGTACTTTACAGATTTAACTTTTAGTAGAAGCTCAAAGGGCAGTTTCCAGGTAAACGTACAAGTGATCCTGGGTGTATTACTGCTCACCCCAGAGATACTGAGAAGAAAAACGAGGCTATTCTGACACCAGCGGGTGTACTGCAATTCAGTCCTGGTGCTACGCGCTCTGAGCTGGTGTCAGGCTGCCCAGGTTTAAGGGCACAGTCCCCAACTAGATTGCCACCCACCTCAGACGCAAGCTGTAAGTGGGGTCCCCAGGAGCAGTCGCACTTCTGACCAGCTGGCTGCAAATCTGGGGGTGCCCACGACCCTCCTCAGGTTCCATAATTCACCAGAATAACTCACAGAACTCAGGAAAGCACTCTACTTACAGTTTTAATATGAAAGATACAAATCAGGAACAGCCCAATGAAGAGACGCGAAGGGTGAGGTCTGGGAGGGCCTGGAACCGAGCAGTGTGTCTTCTCCCCGGGGAAGACAATTGCCCTTCCCTTACAAGTGCTGGCTGTTGGGAGAGGATTGCACTCACCTGGTGCACTACTGAGGCTTCCGAACTGGAAAAGGACTTTTCCCAGAGGAACCCCATTGGGTTGCCCTGCTCCGTCCAGGCAGTGACCAGCCACCCTTCCAGGCCCAGCCTGTGGACATCCCGTCCAAGAATCGGGGAGAGGTGGAATGAGAGTTCTTGGGCGCTGGCTGTCTTGCGTTCCCTGCCAGAGTTATCTGTCTTCAGCAGCCCGGAGCACAAAGAGCTCTGAGCTAAGCTCAGCTGGTCCGGTCCCCCTCTGAGCCTCCCAGGGCCATGGCAGAGACTTGGTGGGACGGAGTAGCACTCCATGCTGGGCCTGACCTAACAAATATTCCTATCGCCCTTCTTTCCCACCCAGATGCTCACAAATGCTGCAGCAGGCATTTCCGCCACAGCCAGGCCTCAGGGGACCTGCACAGGGTTAGGTCAGAAGCCAAACCCTGCAATTTGGGAAATTAGCAGCATTTATAGGATTCCCAAGAGACTTCCTGGTTCTTTTAGCCATACCAGTGGTTCTCCATTGGAGGTGTTACTGCCCCTTAGAGGGCATTTGCAAATATGCAGGAGAGTTCAGGCTTGTCACGGTGACGGGGGATCCTGAAGGCATTTACCCAGCAAGGTCCGGAGATGCTAAACATCCTGCCAGGAGCTGGACAGTCAGGCACACGTTATGAAAAATAGTCCTGCCCAAGAGAGACACTGGGGAGTCATTTACTTCCCCTGCCCTCTGGTTCCTCATCAGTGCCCAGGCTGAAATAAAGGAGCATGTCTCCATCCTAGCCTGTGACCAAGGGCAAGGCAGTATTTCCAGGTGAGCGTGGGCCCATGTGACAGAAGCATCTTGTAATGCACACACTTGCTCGGATTCTTCATGTATGGCTCTTGCATCAGTTGGGCTCTTATGGGTCAAGGAAGACTTGGATTTGGGTGGTAAGAGTTCACCGGGCGGGGGATGCCTCCTCCTTGGTGCCTGGCAGGAGCGCCACCGCAGCCCACCCAGTGTAGACTCGGCTGCCTCACCTCAATGTCCCTCTCTGGGGGTCCCACCTCCCACTTCTGTTTCTGCTTCTCATCTTTTCCTCTGGGCTTTTTTGTTTCATTATCTGTTTTTGTCACATGAAATGTGTTTAGAGGAGCCTAGCTCGGATCACGGCTAAACCCCTCTCTTCTTGTTGTTTTACAGTCGGGAAGACGTCTCTGATCACGCGGTTCATGTATGACAGCTTCGACAACACGTACCAGGTGAGTTCCTGGGTCCCTGCCCCCCACCAAGCCCCGTAGTGTTTGCAGCCTTGACAACCACCTGGACACCATTCCAGCCTCCCTCCCAGGGTTGCTGATGCTAGGATGAGAGTGGGGCATTCCTGGGACCTAGGGCATCCATCTTGCCTTGGAGGAGCTTCCCATCTGCACACTGGTCCCAGCCCGGTAAAGACCCTGGGCCCTTCTGAAGATCCAAACCTCAATAAGGGAAATGTTTCCAGTAGAGAAAGGACACCTTTCAGTCTGTGTTCTCTTGCCCCCCATGGCAGGTCTAAACCATGACAGTGTTTGGTTTCTTGGGGGCATCACCATGTGGAGGAGGATGGGCAAGAAGCAAAATGAGGGACGTGAAAGAGCAGTAGGAGAACTTGCTCCTCCAGCGTGGCTGTGTGCTGGACCTTCGTGAGTGCGTACACATGCACACACACACACACACACATGCACACACACACACGTACACACACACGCCCCCGCCACACACCCACACACACATGCCCCCCACGCCCCCATGCCCCCCCCACGCACACACACACACATACATGCGCACACACACGCACACACACACCCACGCCCACACGCGCATGCGCACACACGCACACACGCACACACACGGTTGCTGGGACACTTCCTTCCCTGGAGAGGCTGGTGTGATGGGCCTGCACTGCTCTACATGGGCAGGAGGCTGGATAGAGTGACCTGTGTGCTCCTGGCTCTCAAGGGTGTTCTGCAATCAACCAGAGGTGGCTCCACGTAGCCTAAGGCTGAGCTCTTGAACGTCAGTAACATTTCACTTTCCTGTCACCGCTGATGAGCAAATGAAGTGAATTTCCCCTGCAACTAAACCTGTTATCACAAGGCACCAAACTTAATCATTTCAACTATTTTTAAGAAAAAATATATTGTTTTCTTCCTTAAGACAGACACAAATAATAATTCAGTTTTCTAAGCCAGTGGGTTCTGTGAGATAGTAGTTCCAAGGGATGTTACTGGATGTTAGTTCCAGTAGGTGTTATTTGAGGGAAAAAAGGCAGGGAGAAGGGTTCGGGGCTTAGGGAACACTGGTGAACGAAAGTAAATCTACTTTTCTACTGCAGGACTTCTCAGGGCCTTTTACTACATCAGTGTATGGTTTTGATTTGCTGAAAGAGAGATGTAGTGTGCAGGATCTCCCAGATGTATTTGGTCATGGAATCCTTTTGTCATCGAGTCCTCAAAGGATAAATATTTATAGAACACACCGGGGACTGCTGTGCTAAGAGGCCTCCCACATCCCGGGACCTACAGAGCCTGCAGAGCACAGCCCACCACAGATGACAGTTCTGTGTCTACTCTTAGTCTGTCTGTCTCACTCTGGACCAGTCAGCACCTTTGCCTCATACACAGCTCCTTTCTCTGCCTCCCTCTAAATCCCTACTTTTCCTCTGCTGTCATCTGAAATACCAGATAACTAGTGGACTTGGTAAGAATTGACCAAAGGGTAAGGACATGGGGGCCCCGAGTGATGTACACAGCCTTGGACATCTGCTCTGGGATGATTATCTCAGCCACACTTTGTCTTGCTTGGTACAGGCCAGGCTCTGTACCACGGCAGGCTTGCAGAGCCCTCTCCTCTCTGCAAGGGGAGTCCTACTGCGTCGCTTTGCATCCGAATCACAGCTCTAACTTCAGTTCTTAAGTCTGACTTGGTATTTGCAGATTTGTGTGTGTATTCATGTGCATGTGTGTGTATGTCAGTGAATGATCTCACAGATATTGATTATTTGATTTTTCAAATATTAAGTTACTTATAATGCTTCTTGTTGATGTCTCATTGATAATAAGTGATGCCCTTGGCTGGCTGGTGTTCTTGGCAGTGGTGGGCAGTAGAGATGGCCTCAGAGCCTTTGCAGTGGTCTTCACTGGTGTGGATCAAAGCCTCAACTCCTCCCCATGTCGTTTGAGTCTCCAGTGTCACCTCCTATGGCCCACTGCTTGTCCCATATCCCGTGGTCCAGCGGGCCTGCCTGCTTGCTGCTCCCCACTCAGTGACACTGTCCCACTTCCATGCCTTGGCTCATGGTGTCACCTCTGCTGGAATGCCCTTCCCTCTTCTCTCCTCTGCTGTGGAAAATTTCTCTGACTCATCAAGGCTCAGAGCACATGTTTGTCTGTGGTCAGGACCCTCCTCATGCTCTGCACCCCTCCACGGCTCCATCTTCCCTAGCACACTGTCCTCAGGGCTCCTTTGGCCTCCCAGCCCTACAGGAACTCCTACTGCTCTGGCTGCCGGATGGGCTCTCAGCTTGGCTGAGGCCAGGACCCCTCGGATCCACCTCTGCATTCATGGGTCCAGAGCAGGGGCCTGCCCACAGCTGGTGTCAGCTGGTGTCAGAATCCACCACAGTGGCTTCAAGAGGCTCTGTCTGCCTTGGTTTTTAGACTCCATCTGACTGAGCGGCCACAGTGGCCCAGTGTCAATGTCCAGTGTCCTGGCAAAAAGTGAAGAAAGCCCAAGTCCCTCCCCACTGCAGGCTTCTCTGACTTTTTTTTTGGCTGCAGGTAGAATTTCTCTCCCAATACCCTCTAAGATGGTAGTTAGGCTGGGAGGCTGGGGCTCCAGTTGTGTGCGCACACAGGCCCATTTTCATGAACTCTCTGGAGATGGAGAGGGGGAAATGTTACTTTTTCTTAACATGGTGGCAGAGGCACTTGGGAAGTAGACAAGATGCCCGAGGGCCCCGGGGGATGTTCCCAGTTGTGCCCCCATATGCTGACCACTCCCCAGCACTGCCCACAAATACCCTGTGTACCAACCAGTACAGCCCAGCAGAGCGCCCCTGTCCTCGCCTTGATTGGCTGAGGTGCCCAGAAAGTTCCCAGGGCAGATCCACCGCTCCACCCCTCCCATCCTTATGTGTGTCTCTGGCTCTGTCTCCCGCCCCCTCCCCTATTCACTTATTCTGACAACGGATGTTTGTCAAGTGCGACTCTGTTTGCAGAGAAGTGGGAGAAAATGACCTGGCCACAGAATCTGGCCCTGCCCTGAGCTGGGCATGGAGGGTAGAGGAGGTTCAACCTCATCCTGGGTGGCAGTGAGTCCTCCCTCTGTCTGGGGCTGAACATGCCCGAGGCCCCAAGGAGCTGGCATGAGGACCTGGGCACGCAGAGCGCAGTTCCCCGCCAGACCTCTCCGTGGTCCTGTCCGCCTGGCAGGCCCAGGGGAGATGCTGCCTTGTTGACCCGTGGCCTTGGGAGAGCAGGTCTCCTGCCGCCTCCTGCGTGGCATTTCCCCTGCACACACGTGTACCTTGTTCTCCTCTTGACATGTGCATTCCCCAGCCTCTCACCACCCACCTGTCACCCCATCTAAATCCACTCACTTAAAGAAGCAAAAAGTCAAGACTTACAGCCTGGTGAGATTCGCGTCTGCAACAATTCTCTTGTATAAAATCCCAACTAAAAAATGTCTTTCAAAATGCACTAAGAAGAAACCCCTGGTACCTGCGCCATGATGAGATGTGACCCTCTCTGTGGGCCAGACCCCCTTTCCCCTCCCAGTGGCCAGTGAAACCCACCTGTGGGCCTGGCCCTTGGTCCACCTGTTTGAAACCTGCACTAGAACCAGAATGGGAGGTTTCAGCCCCCCAGGTGGTGGCTGTGGGTGAGAGGGGAGAATCTGGGAGCAGCCCTCTTCCTGGGGTTTCTCGTGGGTCCCCCATCTTGGCCGCACGTTAGCATTACCTACTGGGGGGATGACTGGAGATGCACAGGCTGGGTCAGGCATTAGCATTTTTAAATCTCAGAGGTGACTGAGATGAACTGATAACCAAGGCTGGAGCCCCCGGCCTGTCCCTAGACCTCCCACCACAGCACAAGTTAGGAAAGCAGCCAGTGGGTCCCGGCCCCGCTGGGGCTTACCTAGGTGCTCCTGGGAGTGTCTCTGGAGGACTGCACTGGAGCACTCCCTGGGTCCCACGGTGCCTCCGGGAAGGGGACAGCATGGCTGTGTCCACTGTGCCCTCACAGGCCGAGGGACTGCCTGAGTTGCTGTTAGCCCCTCAGTGATCTGGGGGCTTTTCTCTCTCCCCGCTAGCTGTGTATTAGTTTCCTGGGACTGCTATAGCAAATTGCCACAAACCAAGTGGCTGAAAACAGCAGAAGTTTATTCTCTCACAATTCCAGAGGTTAGAAGTCTGGAATCAGCAGAGCCACGCTCTCTCCAAAGGCCTAGGAGAGAATCCTTCCTACCGCTTCCAGTCATTGGATTTAGGGCCCACCCTAAATCGTGGATGATTTTTCATCCTGAAACCCTTGACTAATTACATTCACAAAGACCCTCTTTCCAAATAAGGTCACATTCTGAGATTCCAGATGGACAGAATTTGGGAAGAGGACACTCTTCAACCCACTACACAGTGTCCCAGCACCTCCCAGTCTGATCCCATTGGGGACCCCTCCAGGCTCCAGGCCCCTCTGGCGCTTCACGTGCTACTGGCCCAGCATCTGACCTGGGGAAGCCATTTCCCCAGGAGCCTATCTGGCAGCAAGTCTTTTTGTTCTTACAGGGCTTTTCAGAATGATCAGATGTTTCTTTATGTAACATTTGTAAGTTGATTTAATAAAGTAAGTAGGTTCACTGGGGCCTGGTCATTGACGCCATGGAGCTGCCCATCTGGCTGCTCAGTAGCCCCCAAACCAGCGCCTGCCCCACCCCGACAATTCACCCCTGCAGCACGGGCGCCCTTTCAGGGGAGCCGAGCTCCTGCTGGGTCCCACAGCAGCACATCCCAGGTGCTCAGGGAGGGGGCGTTTGTGATGACCATGGTATGTGAGGGGTCGTCCGTGTGGGGCTGGACGCTTTGAAGTCTCTCTTTCTGGGGCAGCGAGTTCTGCTAATGCTTGTCCAACCAGACTCAGGAAGGTGGTCTGGAGGCTGCCAGGCTTGGGCAGCCAAGCCCTACACCTAAAGTGTCTCCACATCGCCTTCACTGGTGGGCCTGAAGTGGGCCACAGTGAGGAAGAAGGACCTGGGGATGGGTCAAGCCAGAATGTCCTCCTTGGACACCCAGCCTCACACTCATGGGCGCTGCTCTCTGATCCCCCCCACTGCCGGGGCCAGGGAAAAGGAAAGGCCTGGGGACTTGGCGGTAGGTTGCTGATGGCACTGAGCACCTTTCTGTCAGGGGGTCACTGTGAGGAGATGAGTGAGCCCACACAGAGCCCACAGCAGCCAAGAGAGACCAGGAGACAGGGTTCCTTCTGATAGGTGGGGAGGGGCCCGGGGCTCCACCTTGAAGAGGAGGTGCAGCCAGTCAGACGAGTGGATGGGTCGGCACACAGGGTCCAGGGGAGATGGCTTTTGTGGCCACAGCATGGAGCACTAGGTCAGCAAGAGGCAGGAGGTTCAGAGGAGCCACATGGTGTGCTGCAAGGGCACCGGGCAAGGCAGCTGGGCCCTTGGCCTACGGGGTGCATGGCGCAGCATCTGTCCCATCTGCCAGGGTGTGTGTGCACATCGTACTGTGCTGGGCACCCAGCTCTGAGGGCAAGGTCCAGTTGTGGGGTGGCCAGGCTGCAGCTCTGCAAGGACAGATCCTGGGCGGTGGGCGGGTAGAGGTGAGGGGGTGGGCCTCACGTGGCCGCCCTACCCCCCCCCCCCCCCCCCGGGGAGCATGGTCTGCGGCTGGAGTGCTGACATGGGGCTGAGGCTCACGTCGTAACCAACACTGCTGTCGTCGTCCAGGTACTTCCCTGCTCATCCTCCCATTCTCTCATCCTACATTAATGCGTGAAGCTCGTCAAGAGTGTTGTGGTCCTTGGGGGCGTGGAGCTTCAGACAAGGCAGGATCAGTGGCTGTTCTAGTGGGTGTGGAAGGCTTCCTGGAGGAGAGGGTGGGAGCTGAGTGGGAAAGGGCAGGGAGGATCTGATGCCACTGTGTGGGAGGGAGGATTAGTACGCTGGAGGAGAAGCCTTGGTGGGGGCCCCAGGTGCAATGATCCAGTGCTGCGCATGCGTGGGGGGCGGTGCCGGGGCGGGCTCTGCCTTTTTGGCGTGGAGGGTCCTAGCGGGCCTGTGGATGGGCTACTGGCTGAGCTGCCTTTTGACTTTCACGGCCTTAGGCACTTTTGCCTTCCAGGGCACTTTGCTCCTTCCTTCATTAAAAAGCTCTCTCTCTCTCTCTCTCTCTCTCTCTCTCTCTATATATATATATATACACACAAATATATATAATGTATGTAAATTATATTTTATAACTGTATTGTTATAAAGATGAAGACAATACAGGCTGGATTCATTATTATATGTCATTATTATTATATTCATTTTTTTCTTTTGATTTTAAAAGAAATTAAAATTTAAAAAGTTAAAAAAAAAAGAACACAGGGCTTCCCTGGTGACGCAGTGGTTGGGGGTCAGCCTGCCGATGCAGGGGACACGGGTGCATGCCCCGGTCCGGGAGGATCCCACGTGCCACGGAGCGGCTGGGCCCGTGAGCTGTGGCCGCTGAGCCTGTGCGTCTGGAGCCTGTGCTCTGCAACGGGAGAGGCCACAACAGTGAGACGCCTGCGTACCACAAAAAAAACCCCACATTTTTCTGGGCCTCTAAAAGTACTGTGGGTTCCAGGGTCTGTGCCTGCTGTCCCAGCGGGTAAGTGGGCCTAGTTGATGAGGCTGTGGAGGCCCTAGGAACTCAGCAGGGTTTGGGCTTACAGGGCAGGGAATGGAGAGCTATTGTGGTTCCTACGGTGGGCACCGATGGGATCAAAGACCCCAGAGTTTGCAGGAGACAGGCCTGTGTGCCCCGGCCAGGGCAGGGATGGCAGTTGCGGCAGGGCCCGCAGACTTGGATGCAGCTCTGTGAGTGGAAGGGCGGAGCATGGGAGGGAGGAACGTCACTGAGCAGTCATGCATTGCTGCGTGGGATGTGAGTGAGGGGCCTGGGCCAAGCCCGCGCCTAGACACACAGGACAGTGGGAGGGGCGAGTGGACAGAGTAGGCCTGTGGGGTGCAGAAGAGGGAGAGGAGTGGGCCCTGGCTTTCTGTCCAGACACCCCAGAAGAATATCGGTGCCATCAACGCAAAGCAAAATGAAAAGTTGAGTGGGAAGTGATAGTGGAACAGTCAAGTGAAGATGTTTGAAAGTGGCTGTTATGTGGGTGGGCCCAGGAGACAGACGCTGGAAGGATCTGGATTCCTGAAGTCCCAAGAGCTACTGAGTTTTCTGGGTCAGACTGTAGAGAGCAGGTGGAAGGCCAGGAGGAGGGGCCTTTCCCCATAGAATCCAAGATGCCACGTATCCCCAGGTGGTGTCCAGGTAACCACCCGGCACCTGGAGAGACAGGGGCAGAATCTTCCACCCCTGTCGAGGTGGTCAGAGTGGGGTCACACAGAGGAGAAAGAGTCAGCACATCCTCTTATATCAGCTCTTTTTTTCTCCTTCAAAACAATGCTGCATGCAGATGCCTGGGTTCAAATCCCACCTCTGTCGCTTAGCTGAGAGATTCCGGGCCAACATCCCAGTTTCTTAGTATTGCATTTTTTAACCTGGAAATTATTTGGATGGCATTTAACCCCTGCATCACCTAGACCAGTGGCCTCAAACTTTAGCAGTAGGGATGTGGTTAATTTGTATTTAAACCATAGCTCATGCAGGTCTTAAAGCCTGGGTGATGGAAAATTATAGGCCAGAAAAACTGTTGATACAAATGTGCATTACCACGCTCTATATAGAGAGCGAAGCAAACCAACAACTCCACAACAAACTAAGTTGGTAATGATGAAGTGAAGCTAACAATAACTTACTAACATAGTGTGTTCATGGGAAACTGGGGGCCTCCCAACCATGCTTGCCTGTGCAGAGCTCTGGCACTCTGCCAGATGCTGCCAGGGCCCCAGACTTCTGGTAGAACACTGGACTCCGTCTTTGGTTAGCTCTAGCAACATGGTGATTTTATCATATTAATGCAGTAGAGTTCCACCTTTTGCAAACATTAGGTTCTGTGGTCAAAATGTGAGGTGACACTCTTATATAGTGAAATGCCCCTGAATGCCAGGCGGCTTGGCAAGATGACCTTGCCCTCAGACACCCACTTGGACACCACCAGTCACCCAGGTGCTCCTTTTGGACGTTTACCTGGGACTGGTCTGAGGGCAGACTTGCTGTAACATCTTTTCTTTCCCTCCCTCCTCTCCTCTGCGCTTCTCTCGCTCTTTTGTCAAGCATATTGCAAATTAGGTATGAAGTCAGCCTCTAGTAGAGAAACCTGACTAACCTGGCTTAAACAAGGAAGGGCTTTGGTTTTTCAGGTGCCAGAAGTCACGGTAGGACTTGAGGTGGCCCAGCTGCCCAGTGATGCCATCAGGCAGGTCCCAGACCCCTGCTGTCATTCTATTCTGCCTTCTTGTTCTGTGGGTTATCTTCATGCAGCCTGGCTCCATAGGTCACCTCTGCATTCAAGGCAGAAAAAGATAGCAAGAGCTTCCCTAGAATCCCCTCCCCCTCCAGCAGACTGCAGCTTATGTCGTATTGGCGAGAACTGAGTCACATGATCACCATTATCCTTTAGAGAGGCTGGGAAAGCAGCATTTCACTTTTACAGTTTCCAGGCTGGCAAGGGAGTAGGAGGTTGCCAGTTGGTATTGGGGGAGTCCAATAGCACCTGCTAGCGTTCATAAGTGAAGTGACCCCATCATGGACTCTGACCCAGGTTTTAGTAACCCTTCCTAATTCACTTCATAGGTTACTCATAGATAGCTCTTAGATACCCTCAAAAGTCCATCCCCCAGAACATCTTTCTCCCTAAGAGATGAGGAGAGGGCTGATGCATTGCATCCATTTGTGAGCCTGTGGGAGACCTCCAGGGAGCTTCAGGCCACACATCCCTGGGCATCTGTGTGGCTTCTGGAAGGATTGACTAATTTCGATGACATTTCACCCCTTGTTTAAAGTTGTAAGGTGCATATTGTTTGGTTGATGTTTCAGAGCACAGTCAGGAAATAAAAGAGCAATTGATAAATATTTGTATTGGGTGGTGACTGGCATAAGCCACTCCCCATTGGGAGGAAAGTGGCCACAGGGACTGTGTAGACTTTAAGACTGAGGTGTCTGAAAGAATCCAGGTACCTGCGCTGTGGCCTCCCAGCCAGCCGCCCCTCCTCCGCAGCACTTGGTTGAGCTGCTGGCAAGGCCAGACCGTGCCCAGCGTGTTTCCCAGAGGCTGCTGTCTCCTTCCCTCACAGCATCCACTTGCTGGTCTGAATCCGTAAGTTTTGCCAGCTTCATTTTGCATGCTTATTTGCATGTCTTTACCGATACTCTCATCTGATGGTTGGTGGTGCAGAGCACAAACAGCAGCTTCATTGTCAAGGGCTTGTCATGCCCAGCTGCTTTCTGCCACTTGGGGCTGCTTCCCCAGCCACGGGCCAAGGCCTGGCCAAGGCTAAAAGAAGACACAAATACATTCCTTTTCACGATCTCTCTTCCAGAGAAGAGAATCTTGAGTCAGTTCATGCAAATTACCATGCAAATTTCCACAGCACACTTTATTACTGTGTCTTGTCAGAATGTGGATGCAAAATTACATTTCATAATAAATGCACGTAGCAAAAACGATTTCAACAAGTGCCTCAGGAAACATCTCTTTCCTTGGGCATATGCTGGGCCAATGGGAGCTTTTGTGTAGAGGGAGGCGTGTAACGCACCATCATTCTGAACTGTGTGTCTGAGCCCCTGTTAACACTGGTTAATACCACATTCAGAAGAAGATAAATGTGGACGCAGCTATGAAATCTGTCCTTGTTAAGATTCCACCTGTTTTGTATAAAACGAAGTGCCTGCCATTTTTCATAAGCAGTACAGTTGGCAAGTACAGCAATATTAAAGGAATAAATAAGCATTGCCAGGTTTGGGGTGATCTAACCACAGCAGGATGCAGTCCAGCCTCCTCGGAGGGGCATTGAGCCCATCGAGCCCAGGAGGCTCACCCAACACAGTCGAGGAGGGAAGGGGAGGATCGTGGGGGTCATGTACTGGTAGGAGAGTCTCAGAGTCAAGCCTGCTGCTCGTGTTGTTTTGATACCCTCTTTACATCCTTGTGGAAAAGTTTCCAGCAAGAATAATTTACTGCATACCTCATAAGAGGATATGGAATACAGAAAATGAATGCTGTGGCCAAGACTCCATGGTTCATTTGGAACCCACCTCTTTGAGGGCCAGCCTTTCCTGAAGCTTTGAGAACACTCATTTATTGGGATGTGAATACAGATTACAAGCACAAAGGTTCCCAGGACCAAGTTTCTACAGCATCTTTTGGAAATCCCTCAGTCAGTTGGTCAGTCCTCATTTTGTTTGCACAGAGTACCTTCATGCAGTCTAACTCATTTGATCCAAGAGTCCTTGAAGGAAGCTGTGATTATCCCCATTTTAGAGATAAGAAGCTGAGGGCCAGAGAGGCTGTCATTTTTCCAGGATACTCCCAACACAGTGTTCTTCCAAGCCCATTATACAGCATTCAGAGCCTGCCAAGGCACTGGCAGAGGTCCCTGAAAATGGACCAGGGCCCTCTGGGCACATGACCCCACCCAGGTCCATTTGGGTGGGGCACTCTGCTAGGTGCATTCCAGATCCTCTAGGCCTGGCCATGCGCTGCTCTAGGAGGCACTGACAGGGAGCCTAGGTTTGCTGGCAGAAGTCTGTCCCCCTCCCCCATGGAGGCTTCTGGTCACCTCAGCCTCTTAGCCTCCTGGCCTCACCAGGGCTGTGTGCGTACATTGATCTGGGCTTTACCTTCAAAGGAGAAATGACTCCCTCCCCACCACACACTCATACCCACACAAGCCTCTTACAGCTACTACCTTCCACATGCAGATACACAGTTGCATGCACACTTGTGTATCTCCATTCATCATGGGTCTACTCACATACACTCATACCACATTCCCATCAATACACTCACACACTGTATGACCTGTGCTGACCTTTGAGAGGGAATGGAGGTTGTGTCCTACGTGGGTAGTTGTTCTTTTTGTCTGCTGTCCCCATATTATCCTTTCAGATAATTTCTATTGATCCGTTTTCAAGTTCACTGTTTCATCTGTCATTTGCTGTCTTCTGTTAAACATTTAAAAATTTCAGATATTGTATTTTTAGTTCTAAATTTATATTTGCTTCTTTATAGTTTCTCTGCTGAGATGCACAGATTAAAATCTGTGTCTTCATTGTGAGCATGTTTTCTTTATATGTTTGAGCATAATTGTATTAGCTGCCGAAAAATGCTTGCTACTTTCAACATCTGGGTCAGCTCGGGGCTGGTCTCCATTTATTCTTTTTTTTCTTAAATATGGCTTTTAGTTCATATGTATAGTAATTTTGAGTTGTATACTACACATTGTGATCAAGACTATGGATTCTGCTTGTTCCTTTGGAATAGTACTTGTTGAACCCAAATTCTCAATTCTCTCCCCCATGGTAGGCAGCAACTTAAAGTTCTGTTCAGCTTTGTTTGTTTGGTTTTCAGTCTTAGGCTACTTGTGGTCTCTTTGGGCCAGAGATTTGGGTAGCATTTACATGCAGAATTTGGGATTTCTCATCTCCAGGATTTTCCACATTTTCCAGCTGCTGTGATAGTTTTATGATCTGCCCTCTCATTTTTAACCAGTAAGACTATGGGTTTCTTGCCAAGTTGTAGCTACCCCTCAGCTCCAGCCGGGGCTGCCTTTAGGTGAATGAACAGTCATCAAAACAGGAGCCTTGCCCAGGGCCATTCTCTTCTTTTAAGTGTTGACTCCCCTCTAGATTCTACCTGCTTTTGTCACTTTCTAGTGCCTTCAGTTAGTTGTTTTTTACATTCTGCTCAGAATTTATAATTGTAATCTGTAAGAGGGTTGGTTCTGATTACCAAAATCGGAACACCCCCATTCCCTCCATCTGGGATTTACTCCCTGTACTTCCCATCCTCTACTATTTCCCCATCTTCACCTGCTGGAAAGTTAGTATTCACTCAAGGACTGGCACAGTTGCCCTGCCTTTCCTCAAGAAATCAATCAGAAGAAAGGTCCGCCTCCTCTTAGAGACCCTCTAACTACAATAGTCCTACCCATCTGTCGGGGACCATAGTTCTGTGTGCTAATCTTAGCTCCTCCACAAGTTTGGAAGTTCAAGGCTGAATCGTGAACTGTGAATAGGTGTTAGCCATATGGAGGAGCATTCCATGGGAGGGAACAACTCCTTATAGGCTGGGACCAGGGCTTATTTTGGTCTAACACATAGTAAACACTCAAGAGTGAATAAGTGAATGAGTACTACTTACTTACACCATATGCCAGAAAGGAGCTGCCCAGGAAAGACTGTGACCACCTTCTCCCTGCAGATCTGGCCTGTCTGGGAGCAATGGGCTCCAGCTGGCAGTAGTGTAGGGCCAACTGCTTATGCCTTGTGTACGGAAAAATAAATGACGCCAAGGAGCTAGAAAATTTCTGGTAACCAAGGCCATCTTAAAAGTTCTTGTTTCTGTTCTGCCCTTAGAGAGCCGACTTTTGTTGTTGTTGTTAAAATGCAAATGAACTTCCTCTTAATGTGGACTCTGCCGAGCTGTTATGGCTAATGACCATAGATTCTGACAGGAGGGAGCCAGAAAGGATGTGACCCACACACACACACTCAGTGACAACTTCAGAAATGAAGGGACTTCAGGAAGCAGAGGGAATACAGCTCAACAGTCAGGAGCAGGGGCTTTGCAGTCAGGGAGACCTGGGTTCTAATCCTGCCTCTGCCACCCCCACCCGTATGACCTAAGTTCAGAGTGAGCCTTGGTTTTTTCATCCGTGATTAGCCCCTTCTGCAGGCATGGGCATCTCCCTGTCTCTCGCCCCAGGCAAGGAATCTGCCCCTCCTCCTGGATACCACAGACTCCTCAGACCAATTACAGCAGGAGCTCAGAATCTACGCAGTTGTTTGCAAACTTTACTGCACAAATGAGTTATCTGAGGGCTTGTCTGGAATTCTGATTCCCAGACTGACACCCCAGAGATTGTGATTCTGTCTGTCTGGGCTGGGCTCAGCAATCTGCATACTTAACAAGCTTCTGATGTGATTCTGAAGCAAGTGGTCCATGCACTACGTGTTGAGAATTACCAAATCACTGGCCACTGGGAGAGACTGACTAGAATGAGATCCTTCCAGTTTAGAAGAGAAACTGTTAAATGAGGGGCCCTGAGGCCAGTCTGAGGGCTCAGAAGATGACTGGATTCAGCAGAGGAGCTGAATCTTGATCACTGATTAGGTTTTAACCATGTGGAAGAGCATTAGAAAAGGCACAGAAACACAAAGTGACTTGTGCGTGTAGAGTCCTGACCACAGTATTATTACTAAAGTATAAAGTGCAAGCTGGGAAAGAGGGGAACGAGGTCAAAGGAAGCGACGGGCAGACCCTTTGCAGGCCAAGCTGAAGTGTTTGGATTGTTTCCTGGGGGCAGTAGGGAGTGATATGGTCAGATTTATGTTTTAGAAAGATAACACTGGTGCTGGTGAGAGATTATTTATCTAGGGAGAACCTCAGGGCAGAGAGACCAGTCAGGAAGCTGTTGAGGCTGTTCAGGTAAAAGAAGTTGGAGGACTGAACTGGGGCAGTGCTGGTGGGGATGGAGAGAAGCAGACAAGTGAAAACACTCAGGAGGCAAAGTATCAGCTCCGTGATTCCTCTGCTGTGAGGGGGTGGACGAGAGAGCAAGGGAAGAGGAGGAACTCAGGAGGGCTTCTGGAGGCTTGGGCACCCATGGAGGTGGAGGTGCCATTCATCGAGATGGGGAAAGTAGAAGATGTAAGTCTGGAGGGGGATGAGGGGCTCCGGGTGGGACACATATGTTTAGTGAGAGGTCTAGAGGACACGTGGATGGACAGGTCCAGTAAGCGGTCAGATACCTGGATCTGGGGCTCAGGACAGAGGTGAGGCCTGGAATGTAGGTTGGGAAGCCAGCAGCACATCCTTTTTGAAGCTGTGACAGTAAATGGGGTCCCCTGACACAGTAGGGAACACCAACATTTTAGGGACAGAGAAAGGAAGAGGATCCTGTAAGAGGCCAATAAGGGACAGCAGTTAGAGAGGCAGGGAGAGCCAGAAACAAGTCACGTCATGAAAACAAAGGAAGGAAGAGTGTCAAGGAAGAGATTGGTCCACAGGGTCAAGTACATCTAGTAGAGTCTGGCCTATAGAGTGTCCTTACAATCTGGAGATGAATGGCCATGGTGACCACAGCCAGAGCAGCCTCAGTGGGCAGAGGGGCAGGAGTCAGACCACTGAGCAGTGGGTGAGAAGAGAGGAAGTGGGGACAGCTGGTTTGGGTCCTTTTCCAAGAAGCATACCAAGGGAATGGAGGTGAGAGATTGGCAGAGAGCTGGAGAGCCACTTAGTGACAGGGAAGGGTTTTTTTTTTAAGGATGCAAGAATTTTAAGAATGTTTCTTGGATGAAAGGAAAGAGTGAGTAAAGAATGAGGGGTTGAGAAAAGAGAAAAGAACCTTGATGGCTGAGAGGCTCAGGGCCAAGAGAACCCCAAGGAGAGGCTTGCTTTGACAGAAGGAGCAAATGCTCAGAGCCTGGAGGGATGGAGATACGGCTGGACACACATAGACAACTTTGCAAATATCTTTGTATTCTGGCTCTGCCATTTCCAGCTGTTGACACTGAGCGAGTAATTTAGCATCTCTTACACAGTTGACCCTTGAACAAGGTGGGTCTAAACTGGGCTGGTCCACTTATACGCAGTTGTTTTCAGTAGTAAGTACTACAGTACTACACCATCTGCAGTTGGTTGAACGGAGGAACCGAAGTGCGAGACAGAGGACCGACTGTGAGTTATACACGGGTTTTCCACTGTGTGGATGGTCGGCACTCCTAACCCACACGTTGCTCAGGGATCAACTTTACTCAGTCTTCTTAGCAGAAACGTATAAATACTCAAGAGCATAACTCATGGCACAGGTTATCAGGATTAAGTTAAGTAATGCATATAAAGTTCTTACCTGGCACATGGTGAGCACTCATGTTTAGTCATCGTTACTGTAGTTATCATTGTTATATTAGAGGGTAAAAGCAAGGAATTGAAGTGGTTTGTACTTGATGTTGTAAAGTAGATTTGAGGCCATCTTCTGAGAGTGAGTCTCGTGGAGGATGAAGCAGAGACAAAACAGGAGGATGTTAGGAATTGTTACTGATGTGGATGGAAACAGGAGGTGCTCAAGGACAAGTCACGTGTTTTTATATATCACAGACTTACCATTTCTGGTGCTCCTATATTCCTTCTTTAAAGATCCAAACTTCCATCTGTAAAATTTCCCTTCAGCCTAAAGCATTCGTTTCCTGTAATGAGGGCTCACTGGTGACAAATGATCACAGTTTTCCCTTATCTGAATATGTTTTTATTTTGCTCTCCGTGTTGAAGGAAATTTTCACTGGCTTTAGAATTCTAGGCTTACATGATGGGGATGATGGTGGTTTGTTTCTTTTAGAATTTTAAAGATTTTACTCCATTGTCTTCTGTTCTCAATTGTTTCTGAAGGGAAATCAACCATCATTCCTGTCATTGTTTCCTTGTATGTATTGTGTCTTTCTGTTTCCTAGCTGCTGTTAAGGTTTTCTCTTTATCTTTAGTTTTCAGCAATTTGACTATGACTTGTGTGGGTGTGGTTTCCTTTGTATCCTGTTTTAGGCTCACTGAGCTTCTTGAAGCTGTGGGTTGATGTTTCTAATCAAATTGAGAAAATATCTGACCATTAGTTTTTGTTTGTTTGTTTGTTTTTACTCTTTCTGAAACCCCATCTACGTGTATATCAGGTCTTTATATTGCCCTAGAAGTTCTTGAAGTTCTGTTCATTTTTATTCTATCTTTTAAAAATCTGTGCTTCAGTTTGAACAACTTCTTTTGGACTGTCTTCAAGTTTACCGCCCTTTCCTCTGAAGTATCCTAGCTGCTGTTATTCAAATCCAAGGCATTTTTATTTCAGGTATTGTGTTTTTTTGTGTTAAGATTTCTGGGTTTTGTTTTAGTCTCCATATATCTCTTGAAATTCACCCATAGTATTCATCTTTTTCCTTTATATTTTTAACACAGTTATAATAATTATTTTAAAGTTCTTGTCTGCTAATCCAACATCTAAGTCATCTGGGTATCTGTTTCTATTGAGTTTTTTTCCATTAATTATGGCTTAAATTTCCTGCCTCTTCATGTCTAATCCTTTTTTATTGTGTAGTGGACATCGTGAATAATAATAAGTTGTAGAGATTCGTAGATTCTGTACCTTCCTCTGAAGAGTGTTGAGTTTTATTTCAATGGGGAATTAAATTATGGGCAACTTAATCCTTTTTTTTTTTTTTGGAAGAGTTTACTTACCATGTTTTTTTTTGTTTGTTTTTTGTTTTAGTAGATCTTTATTGGAGTATAATTGCTTCACAATACTGTGTTAGTTTCTGTTGTACACCAGAGTGAATCAGCCATATGCATATATATATCCCCATATCCCCTCCCTCTTGTGTCTCCCTCCCACCCTCCGTATCCGACCCCTCTAGGTGGTCACAAAGCACCGAGCTGGTCTCCCTGTTCTGTGCTGCTGCTTCCCACCAGCTAGCTATCTATTTTACATTTGGTAGTGTATATATGTTGATGCTACTCTCACTTTGCCCTAGCTTCCCCCTCCCACCCCGTGTCCTCAAGTCCATTCTCTATGTCTACATCTTTATTCCTGTCCTGCAACTAGGTTCATCAGTACCATTTGTTTCTGTTTTTTTTTAGATTCCATATATATGCATTAGAATACGGTATTTGTTTTTCTCTTTCTGACTTACCTCACTCTGTATGACAGACTCTATGTCCATCCACCTCACTACAGATAACTCAATTTTGTTTCTTTCTATGGCTGAGTAATATTCCATTGTATATATGTGTCACATCTTCTGGGAGGAAGACCTAAATAGACATTTCACCAAGGAAGACATACAGATGACCAAGAGGCACATGAAAAGATGCTCAACATCACTAATTATTAGAGAAATGCAAATCGGAACTACAGTGAGGTATCACCTCACACCGGTCAGAATGGCTGTTATCAAAAAATCTAGAAACAATAAATGCTGGAGAGGGTCTGGTGAAAAAGGAACCCTCCTGCACTTTTGGTGGGAATGTAAATTGGTGCAGCCACTGTGGAAAACAGTATGGAGGTTCCTTAAAAAACTAAAAATAGAGCTACCATATGACCCAGCAATCCCACTACTGGGCATATACCCTGAGAAAAGCATAATTCAAAAAGAGTCATGTACCACAGTGTTCATTGCAGCACTATTTACAATAGCCAGGACATGGAACCTACTTACCATGTTTAAAGTTTGTTAAGATAGGTCTCTTGGTTTTTTCCTTAGTCCTCTGATATAACCCTTAGTCCTGAGATGATGTCCTTTTCCCCAAAGCTGGCCCTTCTGGGGTTCTCATGAAATGCCTGAGGTGTTTACCAAGTCCTTCTAACTTGGTGGGACTAGGAAGCTACCTCAGGGGAAAAACTGGTTAAGCATAGGATCTCACTTCATTTTCTTCCCTTCCTTTAGAGATTATAACCCCTCCGTTTTCTGCCTGCTTTTGATCACTTTTCGGTGATTGCAAATTGTTATTTGTTGCATTTGTGCAGAGTTTATAATAGTTATCTGTGGGTGGGTTAGTTTGATACAAACTACTTAGCCATTATTGGAAGTGAAACTTCGGGAGATGTTTTTGAGCAGAGCTGATGCCTCAGCCACATCCAAGGACGGTGCCTGTGCTTTGGCACCAGTGTGTGCAGCTGTGGGAAGGTCTTTTGTGGCTCAGCGGCCTGGCTGGGTGGGAAGTGTGGCCAGAACAGGTCTGAGAGACTGGGCACTTAAGGAACCAGGTGTTTCTCTGATGTGGAAGAAGCATGAAAGTGGGAATAGAGGTGGGAGAGGGCTGGAGAGATAGGAAGTTGGTCCTTTCAGCCTTACTTTCATCATTACCACTGATCTGCTATTGTGAGGGGTAGTAAAGTATGTGAGTGTTCAGCAAATGGTGTTTATGATTATGGAGGCCACTGGGTTGAGCTTTACCAGAGCTCGATCCACAAGGCACAGTCCTTGTCATGTCATCTGGTGACTTCTCTGTCCTCCATGGAAGCACATGTGAGGTGAAATGGGGCTGTTGTTACATTATCATCAGGGACATCACTGTCACCATCCATGCTGCCTACCCTTGAGGGGTATGTTTCTCCGTGGTTCTTTGCTCTATTAGTTTGGATAGAGCTAGGCTGTATTAAAAGAAACTGCAAATAACAGTGGCTTAAGCAAAATAGAAGTCCAGTTCTCTGTCACACAACAGTCTGGGCGTAAGAGTCTCAGGCTGCTGAGGGGGCTCTACAGGCAGGAACTCAGGCTTCCTCTGTCTGGTTCATCTGTCGCCACTACTCTGTCACCTTCATCTGGATGGGCCAATATGACTTATTACCACCTGTCTTTATTCCAAACAGTGGGAAAAGGAAAGGGGCAGCTGTGGGTACATCGCCTCTCCCCATGAAGGACCCCATCCCAGAAGATGCAATGTCACCTTCACATCCCAATGACCAGAGAACTTAAGCCACCCAGCTACAAAGGAAGCTGGGAAATACAGTCTTATTTGGGGCAGCCATGAGTTTATCTATACGTTTGGAGTCGTAATACTATAGAAAGGGAGACTCCATGTTGGGGGACAGCTAGCAGTCCCTGCTACCAATCCTGAGGTTGGCGCAGAGAGGTTGGAGGCCTGCCCCAAGCCACACAGCAGTGAGTGGTGGGTCCCAGCCATCTGGCCCAACTGCATCTCCTTGTGCCAGGACAGAGGAGGCACAGGCGTGACCTAGACAGTTGGCTTCCAGTGTGTCGATCTGGGTAGAGAAGAGCTGGTGGGTTTCGCAACAAGATGCTGCTGTGGGTGGCTGTGATGCCCCTGGGGAAAGCCAGCTGCTCTCTGCCCGCCCCTGCGGCAAGCCGCCCTGCCCCCGCTCCACCTCCTGGGCAGTGGTGATCCCCCGCCAGGCGCTCGAGTTCCAGGGCTGAGGAGAAAAGCTTTGGGAGACTCGAGTGGAGGCTGGAAGGGAAGGAGGCAGGCGGGGCCCGGCAGGCTGGGGCAGGGAGACCACCTCGTTCCTGCTCCTCCGGGCTCCCCCCTGAGCGGGGCAGGAGATACACGTGCCAGTGGCCCTGCTGCTGGGGAAGCCGCCTCACCTGTTCTCTCCTCTCCTTTTCCAAAGCACTTTTCTCTTCCTCTCCAAAAAGTATCACTCCCTAAACACCTATCCTCATCCTTGTTTAGCTCAAACTCACTCCCTCTGAGAGGGGCAAGAGGGTTCACTGTTGAGCTGGGGGTGGGGCGGCAGAGCAGAACCCACCTAAGGCTCGGCATGGGTGACCCCTTTTGCTGGCTGTGTCCCCGCCTGGGTGACTCAGCTTTTGCCCCTTTGCCTGAGACCTTTCGGGTTTGACCGTTCTGTGCTTTTCTCTAACAGGCAACCATTGGGATTGACTTCTTGTCAAAAACCATGTACTTGGAGGATCGTACGTTGAGTGCCTGACTTGAGACCCGGGAGGACGGGCAGGGCTCCTTGGGACCTATCCCCTGGGGCCCATGCTGGGCACTGCTGAGAGCCTGTGCCTGGCCAGCGTCCCAGAGCTGGGCCCTCCCTCAGTGCCCACTCCCACCACGAGGACCTCACTGCCCCCTGAGCCTCCTCCCTCCCCGTGACAGGTGCGACTGCAGCTCTGGGACACAGCCGGCCAGGAGAGGTTCCGCAGCCTGATCCCCAGCTACATCCGGGACTCCACGGTGGCTGTGGTGGTGTACGACATCACAAGTGAGTGTGGGGCCTGCGTGCTGGGCGGAGGGCAGCTCGCAGGGGCTCCGGGGCCAGGTGCGGCCCCAGCCAGGCTGCAGAGAGAGAGAGAGAGAGAGAGAGAGTGTGTGTGTGTGTGTGTGTGTGTGTGTGTGTGTGTGTGAAGATGGGAGAAGACGCTGGTCCCCAGGCCAACCTTGACCTGGCAGCCATGGTTTTGTCAGCAGCATCCCAGTTCCTTACCGGGTTCCACGGGAGGGGAGGCCCAGCGGGTCCAGGAGGGCCTTGGGTGGCCTGCACTTCTCACACACTGTGGCTCTTCTGGCCAAATCAGCTGTTCTCAAGAGCGACGCACAGCCCTGAGGGAGGCTCGTGGGGCTGGGGTGAGGGGTAGGGCCTGGTGCAGAGCCCCACTGCCCAGGCAGGTGTCAGGGCACACACCTGGCAAGCGCTTGGGCTGCAGTCATGGGTGTGGTGGGAGGCTGCCCCAGCCGGCTGCCTCTGGCTGACCGCAGGCTCCCTGCACACCTGAGAGGCTCTGACCGCAGGCTCCCTGCACACCTGAGAGGCTCTGACCGCAGGCTCCCTGCACACCTGAGAGCGGGTGGGAGCTGGGCCCTGAGGATGCCTGGGCTCCTGCAGCCTGATGCTGAGCAGAAGGAAGGTCAGGCTGCGAGAAGCCCAGGTTTCCAGGAAGGGGAGCCTCCGCTCCCCTCGGGCCTGCGGGCCGCTGAGTGGTGGGCGTCGCCCTGTGACTGCTCTTCTGTGTGGCGGCGTGTCACAGCTTCTGACTGAGGAGGGGGCTGCCCTGAAATGCCTGGCCTCTCCTGGCTTTTATCTGCTCCTGGGGCCGCCTTCCCCGCTCCCCTTACTTTCAGGGCCTGAGGGTGCTCTTCAGAAATCCCTCTGAGCTCCTGTCAGTGGGAGGCTGCTCTGCAGGGCCCTCCTGCGCTGGGAGCTGCTGCGGTCCTACACACACACTGTCACACTGTTTCCAAGCTCAGCCAAGTCTACTGCACCCATTTCTCACTCTGCTGTGAGCCTCCAAAGTCAGGTCCGACTCTCAGGTGGGCCCTAGGACCACTAGTAGGAAGTCATGACCCAGCGGCCTTCCAGATGCTGTGACTTCTCTCCCCAGAGGGTGGCTCAGCATATGAGGGGCCTTCGGGGACCCCGGGCACAGCTCCACAAACACGTGTGGACGTCCTCGGGAGGACCCAGGCCCGCCGGACTGTGCTCCCGCGCTGCCCAGGTGTCTGAGGGTGCACACGCCCCTCCCTCCTGCTCCTGGTCTTACTCCCTTCCCGTCCTCCCCCTCTGCTGCCAGGGCTGCCGCTCACGCCCTGTTTTATCTGCACTTTCCACCTCCAGATCTCAACTCCTTCCAACAGACCTCTAAGTGGATCGATGATGTCAGAACAGAGAGGGGAAGCGACGTCATCATCATGCTGGTGGGCAACAAGACGGACCTGGCCGACAAGAGGTAGGTGCAGCGGGCTGCAGGCCGGGCCCCCTCCATGCCTCTGCAGCTCCTCCTGGACGGGGGGTGCTGGGATTTGTGGGAGAGCAGCCCCTGTGAGCTACACCCTGCCCAGCACCCTGTCTGACCTGTCCCCCTGCATCTGGGAAGGACCCCCTTGGGGCACCAGAGGCTTTGAAAGCACCTGGTAGACGCCTACCCACAGGTGTGTCATGTCTGAAGCCCCACCTTCCAGGCTGGCAGGGGCAGGGCAGGCCTCCACGCGTGGCCTGAGTGGAGCCATATGCGCCTGGCTGGCCCAGCAGCACATGGTCCGGGCCCGGCCTCAGTGCAGACACAGACACAGCAGCCCTCGGGCTCCCACCGGCCCTGCCCCTGTGAAATGCCTGGCTGATGTGGGTGTGGGTGTGAAGGGCCTGGTCCTTCGCTGTGTCTGGGTGGGACACTCTCCCTGAAGAGGCTGCTTGCTCCACACCATCCTCCAGGCACAGGGCTGACCCCAGCGCCCTTCCCTGCACTGGTCCACTCATCTCATGGGGCAGGTAGAGCAATGAGTCATGGACTGGGGGCTTCCTGAGATGTACTCTGCCCGTTTAGGGAATAATCTGAATTAGAGGCTGCTTTATTTGAATCTTGTCCTTGAAGTGAAGAAAACGGAGTTCAAAGCCCAGCTCCTTTGCAGTAGGTGACCTTGGGGCCATTACTTTTAACCTCAGTGTTCTCACTTGGAAAATGGGGCTGATGGTACCACCCAGAGAGGCGGTCTGTGGCTGGCAGTGCTTTACGAATGTTGGCTCTGGCCGTGGTGACACTGTGAAAGGGACAGCAAGCCACCTGCCTCAGGGCCTGCTCCCAACCTGGACGGAGCTGCCAAGGAGTAGGGAGGGGCTGGTGTCCTGCTGTGCCCTGAGGGAGCCCTGGGGTCCAGCCCCGACCTCAGGGCTGACTGCGGGGCCCCCATCATCTGAGGCTGCTCCCTCCGCCCCCACCAGGGGCTACTTCCCTACTGAACCGGCCCCCCCTCGCCTCCCCCTCCAGGCAGATAACCATCGAGGAGGGGGAGCAGCGCGCCAAAGAACTGAGCGTTATGTTCATCGAGACCAGCGCCAAGACCGGCTACAACGTGAAGCAGGTGGGGTCCGCCGCCTTTGGCCAAGGGGCTAGTGACTAGGTGGGGCCGTCCAGCCACCAGATGGGGAGCGAGTCGCCTCCAGAGCTCTACTGCTCGCCCTCAGGCCATCGGGGCTGTGGGATCAGCCACCAACTTCAAGGAGGCCGAGAGACGTAGCCTTCCCCTGCTTCTTACCTCACGTGGGGTGGACGTGCAGGAGAGTCTATCCAATCAGCATTTTGGGGTTCCTGCCTTGTGCTTGGCATGTGCTCAGGGCTGTGGCGGTCCAGGCAGGCTTGGAGACAAGAGCCCACCCACAGTGCGGTCCGAGCTCGCCGTGGGGGGAGGCCTGGGGGTCAGAAGCCTCAGAGGAGCCGTAGAGGGGGTGGGGTTAGGGCTGAGCCTGGGAGCAGGGGGCTTCTCCTGGGTCCACAGACCCCCAAGCAGTCCTCGGATGGAATTCAGCAGGTCAGTGGATGTAGGTGGGAAACAAGTGTCTCTGCACTATTCTCTGACAGGTCTCCAGCATTTCCTGCAGCCGTGAGCGTAGGCAACACAGCTCCGTATGTTAGCAGCACCTGGGGCTTTGTCACGGTAGAGGCCACAGCTGCTTTCTTATCACCTTACTGCCGTGGTGTCGCAGGTCTCTTGAACTTTTTCCCACCTCAGTATCTCGGGGGCTGTCAGATCCCCTGCCGGCTTCTGCTCTTTAACAGGTTTCCGGGCTGCTAGTCACAAGTCTGTATCTTTAAAGATTTTAGAAGTTTGTTTCAATACTAAATGGTCTCCTTTACATAAAACTTATATGTAATTCATTTCACACACTTAAAAGGAGCCCATAGGCTTCGCCAGCCTGCCAAAGGAATCTTTGGTTCAAAAAAAGGTGAGGAACCCCTGTCTGCAGGGAAAAGGGGACTCAGAGAGGTGATGAGAGGGGGCGGCCTGGGCCAGGGGACCGGCATGGGCACAGGTGCCGCTGGAGGGGTGTCGAGGCCTGGCTGTGGGTCACTTCTGCCCTGCTGCTCCCAGCGGTGTCCAGGGGCACTAGACAAGCTGCCACTGCAGCAGCCGGCCTCACGCAGTGAGGCTTTACCCCGCCTGGGCAGTGCCTTGCCAGTGGGAGGTGGCAGAGGAGCAGGAAGGGACAGAATGGGAGGCCCCGAGCTCCCAGGACTCAGTGCCCCCACCCCAGTTGGAGGGTCATCAACATGGCTCTCTTCCCTCCCATCCCCTTCCCAGCCTCCTTCGGAATAAGGCCAAGGTGGCCGTGGTGTCACCTGGAGTAGGGAGCTACCTGTCCCTGGAGGCCTGCAGGAGACACTGGCTGCTGCTCTGCGCGGCCCTGATGGAAAGCCTCTGCCCGCATGGTCAGGGAGATGCCGATGCCCCCCTTTCCAGATTGCTCTGGAAGCCAGGCGATGGTCTGAGCCAGAGTTGTATATGGTCAGTTCTAAGCCTGTGTGGTGGAGAGGCATCCCCATGCAATGTAGCCTCCTGGACTCTGAACGTGAGCATATCTGCTCTCAGAAGCCCCCATGTGACCCCAAGAGCTTCCATCTAACTCCCACTTCTGCCAGCCACGCTCAGAGCCTCTCTGCAGCCCGCCCACAGGGTCCATACCATGCGGAGCCCACCAGCGGCTTCCCCGCCCGGACCCTTACCGCCTTTGGTCCTGTCACCCAGCCTGGGTGCTCCCATGTGGCTGGGCTCTGGGGTGAGACCTTGAATAAGACTCACCCTGTCTTCAGAGAGCTCAGGCAGTGGAGAAGTTTTAAGCCCAGAGCTCACCTAGTTCCTGCAGTTGGTGTTTGTAGAGAGATGGGAGGGAATTCAGGATCTTCTGGTGCCTGTGTTTCTGCCTTGTACTTGCTGTCACCTGCTAGGTTCCACGCACACACACACACACGCACACAACCACACGCACACAGTTCTCATGCACACTTTACAGACTTACACGCACAGAAACCCCACATGTGTACATGTACACACCATACACACTCATTCCCCCCCCCACAGCTGCCACACATCCACACCACACCACCCATACTCCTCTACACACAATGTGCACATCGCACTCATCCACACCCAAGCAAACCCACAATGTCCCATTCACACTTCTGTGTCCTTATTCCCTCCAAAGAAATCTCCACTGTGACTGTGTGGCCCTGACTCCCAGCTGCCCCGATGCCCGTGGACTCGCAGGGCTCCCTGAGGAGAGGGTCATTGTCTCAAGGGCAGGTCGAAAGTCCTCCCTTCCCCACACCAGGTCCCTACATGGGCAGCGGGCCAGAAGCTTGTCTCCCAGGACCTAGATCGTTTTCTGCACTAGGGTAGGTCCCTGCCATCACCATGACCCACACTCAGCCCCTCGTGACCCTGTGGCCAGCCTGCCTGGGTGAGAGGCCTGCCGGGGCCCAACGCCATGAGAGGTGCTGGGGGCACAGGTGGGAGAAGTTAGGTGCAGCCCCTGCTGTCCAGGGTGCAGTCAGTGGGACAGAAAGAGAGCAGAGCCCGAGGTCAGGGTGAGAAGAGGCAGAGGGTGGAGACACCGGCAGCAGGAGGGGAAGGATGGGGGCTCACGCTGCATCTCCCCCTCTCCCCAGCTCTTCCGACGTGTGGCCTCGGCTCTGCCTGGAATGGAGAACGTCCAGGAGAAAAGCAAAGAGGGCAGTATCCTTTTCCCTTGACAAGTGAGTGAAAGATGTGCTGCAGAAGCCATTTATTCATTGATTTATCCACGTGGTATGTTAGAACAGTGGGCAGACCCTTGCCAGTTCTCCAGGCCAGCCTTCCTGGCAGATAGCTGTTCGTGGGGCGTCCTCTGTACAGGGATGAGGCTGAACTCCAAGGTCCTTAAGACCACATCCAGCTCGAACCACCTAAGCTTCCAAAACAGTATGGGAATGCCAGAGGGATGTGTGTGGAGTGACAGTGTGGGGAGTGAGAAATAGTAAGTGCCCTTCTTTCCACTGAACACAGACTTGTATTTCATGGGGACAAGTAGAATCTCCATTTCCGTGCACTCAGACATGATTTCAGCATGGCCCAACCTCCTCTATGCGAGACGACTGCCCCACCAGGTGTCTCCTCCCCTGCCTGCCTGCTCTGGGGGCAGGGTCTGCACACCACTCACACCGTCCACCCCAGAACTCAGGCCACACCCAAAAGCTGAAACTGAGGCTCAGAGAGGTGGTCTGATTTGCCCAGTGGGAAGGAAGGCAAGGAAGGTTCATTGTCTATTTACTAGTTTATTTATAGTCTACCATGTTATAAATAATGTGTGTTTATGTATATATACGCTGCGTACACACAAAACAGGATAAAAATGTGCATAAGAAGATTGGGGTTTAGGGAAAATCAGGAAAAGTCATGGACAAAGTCATACTCAGAATATGCCATGGCCAGGTGGCCAAAAAGTGGTAAGGAGGGAAGGTGGTAAGTGGTCTTTAGGGGAAGCATGGCTTTTTATAGTACTTAACTTATGAAGAACCTCTCCCATCGTCCTTACCTAGGGACCACAAAACCTCTCTAGGACACGGGCAGCAGGTCCCATAGCAGGGCTGCTTCAACCCCTACCCACTCCCAGCCCCACAGGAAGGGCGATTCTGTGCAGTGCCGTGACCAGGCCTGGCCTGGCCTGACTGAGATTTCATCCTGGTGAGGGCAGAGGGAGTGGCCTGGCTGTGCACTCTGCACCCGCTCCTCTGGCGGTTCCGATCGGTGCTTCTCCAGCCCACAGTCCCCACAGCACCCGTGGAAAGGGCTGGAGAGGGGCTATGCTGACACCCTCCCCCAGGGATGTGGGTTCTCACAGCAGCAGCCTCAGGGTCTAAGCGACCCGTTCTGACGGGAGCTTGAGGGGTCAGGGTTGCTGTGCCCACCTGGGCAAGGCCCGTGTAGCCCTGTACTTTGTGAGGTGGGCTCCATGCCTGGCCTGCAGGCTCCACCTCCTGGGCACTTTGGGGTGGGGCTGATAGGTAACAAGGCCGAGGCCGAGGCTGGTCACCGGGAAGCCTTCTAAGAAAGGGTCTGTCGGGCCTGTGTTTAGGTGATGGTCCCACAGTCCAAGACAAGTTTTACTTCTGGTGGATACTGGTGAGGGCATGTGGAAGGGTCGGGGAAGAGGTGGAAGGGTGGGAGCTGGTGACCCTGCATCCTTCCCACCCAGGCAAAGAAAAGAGCAAGTTCCTGGGTGTTTGCTGAGGGACAGAGGGGCTGCGCAGGGCAACTTAGGGGGCACCGGAGCAGGAGCGGGGGTGGGAGCTCCGAGAGAGTCATCTTCCTTAGCCCCGCCCCCTGCAGTGATCGACATCAAGCTGGACAAACCCCAGGAGCCTCCGGCCAGCGAGGGTGGCTGCTCCTGCTAATGCAGCCTGACCGCAGGCTTCCTTTAACACTACTCGCTTGTTGTGTTGCTTCCTATTGGTTAGCTTCCTAAGGGGGGTGGGAGATGAGCTTATCCAGATGGGAGGATTTTTCTTTTCTCTCTGTCTCTAGGAGTCGGGTGGGATGGGGAGGGAGGCTGGGCATTAGGGATCACGTCACTCTTAACAGCTGTTACTTAAACAACTATTTTTTGGTTTGGTTGTAATATATTGTACTTTATTAAGATTGCCAAAAACTGTTAAAATTAAAAAAAAATTTAAACCATGTGTATACAACTTTTTGCCAGATAAAAATGTAGTCATTTTTATTTGAAAGATGTGCTTTTTTGTTTTTGTATATTTGTAAACTTACAGAGAACCTTTTCCACACACCTCCTCCTTCCTGTCCTCTTTGAACGGTTCATCACCTCTGCTCTCCTCCCACCCCCAGACCAATACATTTAAACAATTAACTGGGCGATTTAATTAGGTTCCAATCCCCGGGCTGTCTGGCCCAGACCAACCAGCATCCACCAAACAGGCCCTACCTGGTTAAATCAAACACTGATTGAATGAAACAGCCTCTGAAGAGGCAGCTCTGACTCTGTCCTTCTTCCATGGCCAGAGTGGGGCATCAGCCACGGCCCCGAGCTGAAATTAGGCCTTGTGAACTGCAGGGGGCCCAGCCGCAGGGCCACTGGAATTATTTCTGCCTCTTTCCCCTCCCTGAAAAGCCTTGAGAGGGCACTCGCCACAGGCAACCTTCCACTCTCTGTGGTCCGCCTAGTGATTGGCAGAACAAGAGGTCATGGGAAGGAAGGAAGGACGGGGTGCTGTTGGCAACTGTGGGCTGGTTTATAGACTGGGGGCACCATGTGTAGTTCTGAAAATGTTTTAGCCAACCTGTCCAGCGATCAGCACACACATCTGGGTTGCAGGGAAGGGAAGGGCAAACGGAATCTCAGTGTGTGCCCCCTGAAGCCCTCCTCCTTGGATGCCAGGAAAGCTGGAGCCTGTAGCACACAGTATTGGCCCATCTGTGATTGGGGAAGGGAGGGTCTGCAGAACTGCCACCTGCAAGATGTATGTTTGCCAGTCCGTGGTTGCTAATACTGTTGATGCTGTTCTTCTTGACGTGTTTCTGCCACTCGGCACAGTGCAGTTGAAACCTTTGTGCACAGACCTTTGCAGATATTGTAGCAGCACTCTGCTTGCCTGAGGGTAGGGCTGAGGTGGGGTCCCCAGAAGGCTCCCCAGAGAGACGTCCTTGCCATGTTTGACTCATTTCTGAGAGGACTTAGACCTGAGGACCTATCTGTAAAATCTCTGAAGAGAACTCTCTCTTTCACTAAGTGATGTAGCCTGCTTGGCCAGCATTCCAAATAGACCCAGACTCACCACCCCTGAGTTGGCACAAAGCCAGGCAGTGGGCAGCCACTCTGGCCAAAATCAGTAAGCCCTGCCCTCCAAGCCGGCATTGACTCTTCCTCCAGGCTGCTATTGGGCTTGTCATAATTGAGCTAAATGACCATCTGGGGTGTGGTAGGGGGTAAATTCCTCCATAAAGCAGGGCTCTGACAAGTTATTGCAATGAATTTGGAACTTCTCAGAAACTAATCCAAACTGGCAGCCTGTAAGTGCAGCAGGACCTGGCAGGACTCATTGATAAGTTGTCCAGTGGGTCTGTCACACACTCAGCTAAGGAGACTGTGTGTCAGAGCTGATCTTTAGAGAGGAGTGTATCTTCGGGTGAAGAAAAGAGGAAGCAGGATTCCCACTGAGCTCCTCTTCCAGAAGGCATAGACCAATGTACGAACGTAATTCCAGTGTCAAGTGTTGAGTTTTTATATGTGTGTACATAATTATATATAGAGATAGACTTGTGTATACACCTTCCACACACACATTCTCACAGAGATTCATGTGCTCAATGTATATTCTTGTTCTTCCTCCTCTCAAGTTGGAACTTGCATTGTGATAACAGTTTTGGAAATTCAAAAGTACTGCAACGTGTTGAAATAAGAAATACTTAATATTGTCTCAAAACTTGTGATCGTCTTGCCATCAATAAAATACTGCATAGATTTGTTAACTACAGGCAAAACTAGCCCCTGGGAACATGTGCACTGTTTCTGTCTGTACTTGTACGCACAGGTGTGCATGCCCACATGGGCCCGTAGCCCCACCATGGCACACCCCCAAGTGGTGCTTGTTGGAAGAGTGCTTACTTACCTGGTGAGAATTCATAGGAGTCCAGGTGACAGCACCCGGCTTGGCTGGCAGTGAGGGCCATTGCTTGTGGCCCCTGGGACAGCCCCATTTGCAGGGATCTCTTTGGGTCTCAGTGGATGAATGGACGGTAGATTTTTATGTTCTTGGTACTAAGAGTACTTTTTCTTAAAACATTCTTGTAAAAAAAGGTAGAAACTCAGTCCTCTTCTCATGTGCACACGTATCCAAGGCACCACTATTTTTCCATCACAGCCTAGAAGAATAGTAAGAGACGCACTAGATACAACGTGGCTTGATGTGGCGTAGGTGAGCCCTCCTTTTCCAGTGCGTACACAACATCCTCTCTCCTGAGCCCGGGCTCTCCCAGCCCCGTGGGCCTCTGCAGGTGAGGGCGGTTGCCTCCCCTCATCCTCCCATCTTGGTGGTGCCACACCGCTCCATGGGCACCCTCCTTGGGCCTCATCTCCACCCCTCATTCCTGGGTCTGTCAGGGCAGCCAGACCTCCAGCACAGAAGGGTGTTGGCTCCTTGGCTCCCGTTTTGGGCAGGTGCCATCACTGCCCTCTTGCTTGTAGCTAGGATCTTGTCTCAGAGTTAAGGTTCAATAATGAAATGATCAGGTTCCGTTGAAGAAAATATCATGAAATTCCTCAGCATACGCAGGGAGAGTATCCCACCGTTGCCAAATCCAGGCAAAGGGGAGGAATCCTTTGAGGAAATGATCTCAGTTTAGCCCGTGGTTCAGTCTCTCTCCCCACAGAGCAGCCCTGACCTGGGAGTAGAGCAGGGTCATCTTCTGTAGCCCTCTTTTTTACTTTGAGGAATCTCAAAGAAAAGCTGTCAGTAAAGCTCCTGTTTTGTGGGCATCTGAAAAATTGAGCATACGGTGGGAAAAGCAGGAAGCATATTTATGAATGCACACATGTGCCGGAGTGAAAGTGTGGTGCCAGCATCTTGAGTGCTAGAACTGCAGCTGTGTGGTCCAAGGTGAGCAAGTGCTGACTCAGTCAGAGGCCTCCCTGCCATTATCGTCACTACTCTCTTCCTGACAGCATCCTCAATCGGTCTGGAATGTCCCAGGTTCGAGGAGCAATGGCCAGATCAGTTCAAGTGTCTCAGGCAACAGAAACAAGGGTTGTATGGTGGTAGCTAAGGGTGCAGAACACATCTTGAGTGCAATGTCTCTGTCTTCCTGGTGGCCAGTCAGTGCTGGGAGCCCCTGCCCACAAGTACCAGGTGTGACAGTAATGGCACCGCTGGCTTCGGTGTCCTGCAGGCAGAGCAGCCGCATTCCTTCACATGGCGGAAGGCGGGTGAGGATGTCAGGATGTGAGAACAGGTAGCCGAGGGCTGTGAGGTATGTCTGAGCCACACAAAGGGCAGCTGAGCTGAAGTGTCTGTGCATTAACCCGTGCGCACTAGTTTCCTAACTACCTCTCCCCCAAGAATGTGAGGCATTGTCCCCTGGCTACAGCTGATCGAGGTGGAGAGCTCAGAACCCTTCCTATGCCAAGGCAGGAAAACCAAGACCAAAAAGGGTGACTTGCTTACGGTCACCCAGTAAGCCAGAAGCAGTCAGAACCAAGGTGTTTCCACTCTTCATCCATTGCTGACCTGTGTGTAACAAATGTGACGGTGCGCTGGCACACAGGGCTGCTGGGCACGCGTGCTCCTCAGGCCATCTCTACTCTGGTTCAGATGTAAGTCTGTCCAGCATAGCCGAGTGAGGCAGGAAAGAACCCATGTACATTTCAGGCTCCTCCATTGCAAAGAAGGGCCAGTCCCCAGGTCCACTCTGATTGTCAGACCAGGGCACCCTTTGGACTTTTTGTTTGAAATGGACTGTTTCAGTGTTCCAAAACCTTGAGCTCTCAGTGTGTAAACTCCCTGGACACCAGACCCCCCGCCTCCCTGTGTGGCTGACACTCCAGGCAGGGCGTGGTTTATCCTTGCAGCGGGGTTCAGACCTTCCTTCCAGTGTGAAGCCTCCATACATCGACGGCCAGCCTGTATCACGTGTGTGTCACCTTCCCCCTCGCCCGTCCCCATAAAAGTGATTGGCCGTGAGGAGCACAGAGGGTGGCATTTCCATCTCTCACTGGCTCAGCAGATTTAAATGGCCACATTGACTTTACATAAAACTGTGTAAAATGTGGAAGACTCAGCATGTTGATCAAACAATAAACTGTCCTAATTCTCAACACAAAGCCTCTTGTCTAATGCTTCTAAGTGGTGCAGTCATATATGGGTGGGGGGGCGGGGCATGGTGTGGACAACACAGGTTTCTTCAAGTGCATTCTCCACGAAGACCCTCCTCTCATGTCTCGGTGGTGTGTTCACCATCCAAAGCCCTTTGCTTCTCCCTTCTGTTCACCTGGGCTTTCCAATTTAGAAGGGGGAAAAGGCAGGACCCACTAATAAGATTAAATCCACACACTTCCATAATCTGCATTCTGCCTAAAGGCTGATGGAAACTCCAGGCAGAACTGAGACTCAGGGCTGTGTGACACCTCCTGTCATCCCTGCTTTCCATTCGCCATGGATGAGGGTTAGGAAGGGTGGGTACAGGGGCTGGATCTCCCTTCCGGTGATTTCTAGACAGTGTTTAAAGGCAAGAATTCAAGGTGAACCATAATCACCTTTCAGATGACACTAAGCTGCCTCGTACCCCTCCAGCGGCACCCCACACCAACCAGAGAACCTCCCTGAGACGGCCCTTCAGGTCTCAGTCACCTCCAGACTAAAAAATGCCCTGAAGGCCAGGAGAGTGGTAGGACCAATCCAAAGAGGACACGAAGGCCAAGATTAGGCCCAGAATTGCCCTGGTCTGATAATGCTGGGAATCCTGGGGCTATAGGGAAAGCCAAGTTCACCAGGTCTTATTCTTCCTCAAGTTCAACTTCACTAAAATTATCTTTCCCCTTTAAAGGTACTAAAGTTTCTGGAACACCCTCCAATCTGCCACTGCAAGGAAGCCATCTCTGATTAGGAGGAACAGGAACTAGGTGTCCCTGCCCACTGAGCCTAACTTTCCTGGCTGCCAGGTGTAAACTGTAAGGTAGAGGAGGTACCGGGCCTGAGAGCCAAAGTGCACGTGCTTGTATGGACCAGATCAAAGCCAGAGTAAAGCTGTTCCAGACAAGCAGTCATTCCCCAAGACTGTGGTGTTCAGGGCCACATGACTGCAGACAGGAAGGGGAGTGGGTCATCTCCCTGAGCATGGTGCTTGCACGGACGTCCAGCAACCCCTTCCCCCGCGGGTGAAGGAAGCACTGTTGGACTTCCCCAGACGTGAATGTGAAGATTAGGGTTGTGGTGAATGTCCTACCTGGAGTGCCCTGCTTGCCATCAAGGGATGTCGCTCAAGGTGGCGTTCCCTACCACTGTAGCTGTGTTTTGCTGTCCAGTGACCAAGGGTGCAGACAGGAGCTTTGATAATCCTGTGCTAACTGCAAATTTTTTTAAAAAGCATATTTTAGTTGAAACAAAAAGCTCTTAAGTCAAAAGAACACCAAGTGCCTCACCCACGACAGGACCACAGGGTGGATGCTGGGATCGCAGGAGACACTGAGACACGGGTCAGGTTGGGGCGGCAAGGGTGGCGCAGCAGCACGAGAAAGGGCAGCCCTGAGGCAGTTGACCTTGGGGCCCATGCAGTGGGGGCGGGGGGTGCGGCTCAGTACAGCTAAGATGGAGCCCATGCTAATGAGGGGAGAGCAGGGGCCGCATGGAAAGGGCACATTTCTTCACCTCAGAAAGTGACCATATGCCCATAAAAGCAGGAATTGTGCCATACTTAGTATTCCCGGAGCTGGGTACGGTGCCTGGTGTTTTCTGAATGAGTAAACGCCATACACGGCTCTTGTGAGTAGTCAACAGTTTAGGGCTTCGTAGTTGAACAAGGAAGTGGGACTACTGGCCTGTGCAGAAGTCAGGTGAGGTAACCAACCACTTTCCTTTAAGTAACTGAAGGGCTGAGATAGAAGAGGTTAGCATCTGAACTGCTGCTAATGCAGCTTTAGGTGAGAATGGGCATAACCAGTTGAAGCTTTGATAACCATTCTAAATCAAACCTTAAGAAAGAAAAAAAAAAAGCATAACATTCTGGCTGAAATGATCTCAAACCAACAGAACACAGCCAAGTGCCTCACACACAGCAGGACCACCGGAATCCCAGGGGTGCTGAGACACAGGGCGTGGGGAAATATAAGAAGCAGACCTCAGGGTCTCCCCAGCAATAGCAGCTGTTGTTGGTCAGGAGCTAATACCCCAGCAAACCGTCAGGCACCTGGCAGCAGAGGGGCTACCAAGGCCCCAAAATGCTCGGAAAGTGTTGAAAGAGCTGGAAGAAACAGGCGGCCTCAGTCTGCGGGTGTGCTCAGTACCCACGGAGACCCCATTCCGGAAGCGGGTGGTATGTACCAGGACAGTGAGTGCCCAGGGCTTGCTCGTCACAGTTGTCTCCACACCGGCACCACACCACGCCTACCCCTCCCCACTCACAGGGCACAGGGCCATTCACATCAGGTGGCGGCTGCCCCGGGAGCAGGTCTCAGCGGCCCCAACATGCAGTGGCTCAAACGCTGCTGCGTTCCCAAGGAGGTGTTTCAAGCCACAGCTGTCTCACCTGTGATACAGTCGTGCCTAGTCTGCTGGTCCCTGTGACCTGACATTCCTCTTTCCACACTGGCCATACTTGCCTCCCATCCCATGAAGAAATGGGCCTACTTTGGCTGAACGGGTTCAGTGCCACAAGAAAATAATTTGACCTCCCATTGAAAACCCTTCCAAGCTCCCAAGGACTAGTCACCATGACCTCACCCTGGCCCAGACCCACAAGAGTGGGATGACTGTGGCACAGGGTTAGGAAGCAGGATGGGACTATGCGGCCTGCCTGCTTCCTTCACCCTGTGAGCAAAACTACACAGGGCTTGTGGCCCAAAGAACTTTGAAACGAAACACACTAAAGGCACGCGTGATACTACAGGAGGCCACATCACCTGTGAGGGTGCGCCCGGGAGCCCCAGGTGCTTGGTAGAGGTCACGTTAAGCATGCAGATTCCTGAGCCCACACCCGATCTACTGCCGAACTGAATGTTCAGAAGCAGGGTCCTCAGGTGAGCTCTGTAACAAGCATCAGTTAATTCCGATGCACACTAACATCTGAGCATCACTGTTTGAGACATAACTTTCCTTTTGCAAAAGATCATCTTTAGGTCTTGAATAAAATTCAACCTTGCTCCCCTTCTTCAAGTCACTTGTTCTGTGTATTGCTTCCTCCAATAAAGTAAAACAGTTTATTAGCAGAAAAAAACATCAGAAAAGCTGAGAGAACACACATGCCTCTTAACGGAAGCATCAAGCCATTGATGTTTATTCAGGTGAGCATTACCTATGATTATGTGAACATGTCACATTCATCAGATTCCTTTTGGGCTTCCGGTTCACTGATCTTACCCACTTCCTTAAATTACTACTTGGCTAATAAGGAAAGGGCAAGAAAGAGTCCAAAAGACAGTAACAACATTAGCAGCAGTGAGACTTCCCAGTAAGAACCCTGCCACAGTCATACTCTTAACGTCTTCTCCACGCGAGCTTGGGTTTATTTCATACTCCAGCAGCAAGGTGTGTGATGCAGGGTGTACGGGCGGGGGAGGAGGGGCCCTGGGGTCCCCTCACTCGGAGCCAGAGCGACACACAGGAAGGGGAGACAGCAGGCAGAGGCCTGGGCCGTAGTGTATGTACGTGGGGGCCACACTCACTGGGACGTCATCAGCTCCATGCTTTTCTCCTTTGCCTCTCCCCATCCCTCAAGACTGGGTTAGGCGCCCCACTGCACACTCCTGGAGCACCCTGCGCCTCTCCTGTTAACTGCACTTCCCACACTGCTCTGCGATTAGTGTCTCACTTATCCACAGCCACCCTTGTCTCCTTTGAGGCTTTAGTTGGCTTATCCCTGAGTGTGTGAGCTAGGGATTGAAGAGTTTCTTCTTATGTACACTGCAATCATTAGGCCCTGGAAACTTGGAGTTGGGCCTGAATCCTAAAACGTGCTCCCATTTGTACCTACTCTACCACTCTATTTAAATGCTTTAAGCTAGACAGGCTGTTTTGTTTACCAAGAAATGTATTAATCATTTATAAAAGCCATTAAAAAAGCCATACATTTAAGAAGACAGCAAAGAACATCACTTTGAAAATGCCATTTTTTTTAAACCATCAGTGAACATGCACTTTAAAAATCTACAGAGAACTTTTTTCATTTTGTATTTGTTCCACAGCATTCAAGCTGACAGTACAAGATAGGAGCTCATCAAACAGCACATGAAGATAGCCCAGGAGCATTCATGCATCCAGAAAAACAGAACAGCTTCTAAATCTCCACACATTCCCAGTTAAGGGAAACCACTAGAACGTACATTTCTAGTGTACATTTTAGTAGCATTTGGGGATTTAGCACTTACAGTTCTATCACCTGGGGACGACTCCTAGGGTTCACAACATGTTTTTGAAACCTAAGTGCTATGAGGCTGGAGTGTGGACAAGTCACCGAGCTGATGAAGAACAGACCACTGTCAACACAGCCCTGCTGTTTTCAACCTTCCTTCACATGTCGGAGACCATATTGTAATTGCACCTACAAATCTGAAAATTCACAGAGGACTAGATGATGTACTGCCCATGAATGTCAAAGGCAATTGGAAATCACCCAGTTCCATACACAGACAGGTTTGTTTCCAAGAAAAAGAGACCAAAGCACAGAAGCAGAGGACAAGAAAACATTTTAGATGATATTATATTCTCATGATAATATCCTCTCTACGTGAGGTCGGCTTGTTAGACCTTGACCTTACATCAAGCATATGCTAAAGGGACCTTACATACACTTTGAAAAGGGAAGACACGAATCAAATAAAACTAACTAGCTTGAAAGCAAAAAGGGAGAACTGAACTTAAAAACTTCCACACTGGTTTCAACAATAATTTGTTTCCAGAACAAGGAAAAGTTCCTAACTATATTTGTACCCCTTCTTTATCAACTCCAGACCACCACATCCTTTTCCAAAACTGTCAGTCACACACATACACATTCACGTCTTGTGTTTGCATCTGGCCCTCAGGCGATTTTAGCCAGCCACTTCTCCAAGTCCTGGATGTCAGCAGAGCCAGCGTCCCCTCTTCCGCCCTTGGCACTGCACTCCAGGAACTCCACTTTGAGGGGCAACTGTGAGAATTCAAATTCTTTGCCTTTCTTTCCCAGCTGAGCAGTGGCAGTGCTAGAACTGTCCAGTATGCTGGGGGCAGCAGAACGGGTGACTCGTAAAGTATTGCTGTGAGACAAAAGGAAAATGAGTCAGGAAGCAAAAAGAGCTTAATTTTTATATAACAATTAAAGGCCTTTAGGAAGTCATATTAATTCCTAAATATTTCAGCACTCATTTAAATACTTCATCATAAAACTGTCAATTATGCTATTAGGATTGTTGAATATTTGCATTTACAGGTCACTCTCTTGGACAGACAGGATACGGATCCAACCTAACATGGCCAGATGACAGGAGGGCACTAATGAACCAAGGTCACACCAACCTTCTTCCAGTTCAGTGCCCCCTTCTACTAGGATTTCCTGCATGATGCCATTTTAAGATACAGTTTTAAATTACCCGCTATAAGTACTATAAAACCTTTCTGAAAAGTTTCTGAAAGTGAAGTGTGGGTAGATAGGGTATTTATATTTACCTTGAGTCTATCTGGATACAGAGTTTAGAAATCCACAAACTACAGACTCTCATATCCAGTTTGGGTACAATTACTATTCTCCAATCTCTTTAACCACTAACACTTTCCCAATTTAAGTCACTTAACTGCCACCTGCTGGCCCTAATAAGAATTGCAAAAGCAAGGCTCATTTGTCTACTTCTCTCCCCCTTTCTGCTGTCCAGAAGCAGAGGAATACAGGCTGACAATCTGCTTTCTTACAAAATAAAGCGTTTCTTGGTGCTGTAAGATTTCATGAAAACTAGTGAAGAATCCACAGGAAAACCAAATACCTTGCTTAGAAAGACACACATAGATGTAAAACGTATTTTAAAAACAAATAATTAGAGAACGGAGCCCGTGTTTCCACAGAGCTGGAACTCCCGGCTCGGGGTCTCTTCCCTCCGCCGTCATGGAACTGCCCCGGAGCCCGAGGGGAGGGCAGCCTCACTGAGGCTGCCGGCTCTGGAGGGGCCCCGGGGGCCGAAGCCGCGACAGTCATGGGGACAGCAGGCTGGAGCCCAGAGAAGAAGTAGTCAGTATCTACTGCTGCTGGACGTGGCCGCGTGACCCAGTTCTGGACAATGAGAGAACCATGATTATATATTCCTCATACTGAAAAATGCTTTAACTGCCCAGAAAAAATATGAGTGATAAAGGAAACTAAGAATCACATCATCTGCCATCTGCAAACTGGAAACCCAGGAAAGCGAGTGGTTGTAATTCCAGTCCCTGTCCAAAGGCCTGAGGACCAGTATAACTGATGGTGTAAAGCCCAGTCCAAGGGCAGGAGGAGACTGACGTCCCAACTCAAGCAGGCAGGTGACAAGAAAAAAGCGCTGCTTAAAGGAGCTACAGAGACCGGCGCGAGCAACGACTAACAGCGCGGACCCCAGAAACGGGCATGAGACGCTAAGGCTGCTGCTGCCGCCACCAAGAAGACTGTGTGCAAGCACAGGTCACTCTCCACACCCACCTTCCAGGGAGCCTGTGAAGCCCGCCACTGCCAGGGTCCCGGGATCCAGGGACAACTTCCCCAGGAGAACGCACGGCGAGCCTCAGGCTGGTGCAACGTCACGCTGGCCTCTGCCGCCGCAGGCTCGCCCCGCACTCCGTGCCCCTCCCCCCCCCCCCCCAGCCTGAGTGAGCCAGAGCCCCCGAAGCAGCTGCTCCTTTAACGCAGTCCTATCTGAGCAAAGAACAGACGCCCTCCGTCGACCTACACACAAAGGCGGGGCCAAATCCAAAGCTGAGCCCTGGGAGCTGTGCTAACAAAGAAGAGAAAGGGAAATCTCTCCCAGCAGCCTCAGGAGCAGCGGATTAAAGCTCCACAATCAACTTGATGTACCCTGCATCTGTGGAATACCTGAATAGACAACGAATCATCCCAAATTGAGGAGGTGGACTTTGAGAGCAAGATTTATGATTTTTTCCCCTTTTCCTCTTCTTGTGAGTGTGTATGTGTATAGTTCTGCGTCAGATTTTGTCTGAATAGCTTTGTTTTCACCATTTGTACTAGGGTTCTATCGGTCCGTTTTTTTTTTTTTTTCTTTAAAAAAATTTTTTTTCTTAATAATTATTTTTTATTTTAACAATTTTATTTTATTTTATCTTCCTTTATTTTATTTGATTTTATCCTCTTCCCTCCCTCCCTCCCTCTCTCTCTCTTTCTTTCTTTCTTCTTTTTCTCCCTTTTATTCTGAACCATGTGGATGAAAGGCTCTTGGTGCTGCAGCCAGGAGTCAGTGCTGTGCCTCTGAGGTGGGAGAGCCAACTTCAGGACACTGGTCCACAAGAGACCTCCCAACTCCACATAACATCAAACGGCGAAAATCTCCCAGAGATCTCCATCTCAAAACCAGCACCCAGCTTCACTCAACGACCAGCAAGCTACAGTGCTGGACACCCTATGCCAAACTACTAGCAAGACAGGGACAAAACCCCACCCATTAGCAGAGAGGCTGCCTAAAATCATAAGTCCACAGACACCCCAAAACACACCACCAGACGTGGACCTGCCCACCAGAAAAACAAGATCCAGCCTCATCCACCAGAACACAGGCACTACTCCCCTCCACCAGGAAGCCTACACAACCCACTGAACCAACTTTAGCCACTGGGGACAGACACCAAAAACAACGGGAACTACGAACCTGCAGCCTGCAAAAAGGAGACCCCAAAAACAGTAAGATAAGCAAAATGAGAAGACAGAAAAACACAAAGCAGATGAAGGAGCAAGATAAAAACCCACCAGACGTAACAAATGAAGAGAAAATAGTCTACCTGAAAAAGAATTCAGAATAATGATAGTAAAGATGATCCAAAATCTTGGAAATAGAATAGACAAAATGCAAGAAACAGTTAACAACGACCTAGAAAACTAAAGATGAAACAAGCAACGATGAACAACACAATAAATGAAATAAAAAATCTTCTAGATGGGATCAATAGCAGAATAACTGAGGCAGAAGAACGGATAAGTGACCTGGAAGATAAAATAGTGGAAATAACTACTGCAGAGAAGAATAAAGAAAAAACAACGAAAAGAACTGAGGACAGTCTCAGAGACATCAGGGACAACATTAAACGCACCAACATTTGAATTATAGGGGTTCCAGAAGAAGAAGAGAAAAAGAAAGGGACTGAGAAAATATTTGAAGAGATTATAGTTGAAAACTTCCCTAATATGGGAAAGGAAATAGTTAATCAAGTCCAGGAAGCACAGAGAGTCCCATACAGGATAAATACAAGGAGAAATACGCCAAGACACATATTAATCAAACTGTCAAAAATTAAATACAAAGAAAGCGTATTAAAAGCAGTAAGGGAAAAACAACAAATAACACACAAGGGAATCCCCATAAGGTTAACAGCTGATCTCTCAGCAGAAACCCTACAAGCCAGAAGGGGGTGGCAGGACATACTGAAAGTGATGAAGAAGAAAAACCTGCAACCAAAACTACCCAGCAAGGATCTCATTCAGATTTGATGGAGAAATTAAAACCTTTACAGATAAGCAAAAGCTTAGAGAGATCACCACCACCAAACCACCTTTACAACAAATGCTAAAGGAACTTCTCTAGACAAGAAACACAAGAGAAGGAAAAGACCTACAACAAACCCAAAACAATTAAGAAAATGGGAATAGGAACATACATATCAATAATTACCTTAAATGTAAATGGATTAAATGTGCCCACCAAAAGACACAGACTGACTGAACGGATACAAAAACAAGACCCATAGATATGCTGTCTACAAGAGACCCACTTCAGACCTAGAGACACATACAGACTGAAAGTAAGGGGATGGAAAAAGATATTCCATGCAAATGGAAACCAAAAGAAAGCTGAAGTAGCAATTCTCATATCAGACAAAATAGACTTTAAAATAAAGACTATTAGAAGAGACAAAGAAGGACACTACATAATGATCAAGGGATCGATCCAAGAAGAAGATATAACAATTTTAACTATCTATGCACCCAACATAGGAGCACCTCAATACATAAGGCAAATACTAACAGCCATAAAAGGGGAAATCGACAGTAACACATTCATAGTAGGGGACTATAACACCCCACTTTCACCAATGGACAGATCACCCAAAATGAAAATAAGTAAGGAAACACAAGTTTTAAATGATACATTAAACAAGATGGACTTAATTGATACTTATAGGACATTACATCCAAAAACAACAGAACACACATTTTTCTCAAGTGCTCATGGAACATTCTCCAGGATAGATCATATCTTGGGTCACAAATCAAGCCTTGGTAAATTTAAGAAAACTGAAATTGTATCAAGTATCTTCTCTGACCACAACACTATGAGACTAGATATCAATTACAGGGAAAGATCTGTAAAAAATACAAACACATGGAGGCTAAACAATACACTACTTAATAACGAAGTGATCACTGAAGAAATCAAAGAGGAAATCAAAACATACCTAGAAACAAATGATAATGGAGACAGGACAACCCAAAACCTATGGGATGCAGCAAAAGCAGTTCTAAGAGGGAAGTTTATAGCAATACAATCCTACCTTAAGAAACAGAAAACATCTCGAATAAACAACCTAACCTTGCACCTAAAGCAATTAGAGAATGAAGAACAAAAAAACCCTAAAGTTAGCAGAAGGAAAGAAATCATAAAGATCATATCAGAAATAAATGAAAAAGAAATGAAGGAAAGGATAGCAAAGATCAATAAAACTAAAAGCTGGTTCTTTGAGAAAATAAACAAAATTGATAAACCACTAGACAGACACATCAAGAAAAAAGGGAGAAGACTAAAATCAATAGAATTAGAAAAGGAGAAGTAACAACTGACACTGCAGAAATACAAAAGATCATGAGAGATTACTACAAGCAACTCTATGCCAATCAAATGGACAACCTGGAAGAAATGGACAAATTCTTAGAAATGCACAAACTGCCAAGACTGAATCAGGAAGAAATAGAAAATATGAACAGACCAATCACAAGCACTGAAATTGAAACTGTGATTTAAAATCTTCCAACAAGCTTCCCTAGTGGTGCAGTGGTTGAGAGTCCGCCTGCCGATGCAGGGGATACGGGTTCGAGCCCTGGTCCGGGAAGATCCCAGATGCTGTGGAGTGGCTGGGCGCGTGAGCCATGGCGGCTGAGCCTGCGTGTCCGGAGCCTGTGCTCCACAATGGGACAGGCCACAACAGTGAGAGGCCTGCATACCTCAAAAAAAAAAAAAAAAAAAAATCTTCCAACAAACATAAGCCCAGGACCAGATGGCTTCACAAGCGAATTCTATCAAACATTTAGAGAAGAGCTAACACCTACCCTTCTCAAACTCTTCCAAAATATAGCAGAGGGAGGAACACGCCCAAACTCATTCTACGAGGCCACCGTCACCCTGCTACCAAAACCAGACAAGGATGTCACAAAGAGAGAAAGCTACAGGCCAATATCACTGATGAACATAGATGCAAAAATCCTCAACAAAATACTAGCAAACAGAATCGAACAACACATTAAAAGGATCATACACCATGATAAAGTGGGGTTTATTCCAGGAATGCAAGGATTCTTCAATATACACAAAAAAATCAATGTGATACACCATATTAATAAATTGAAAGATAAAAACCCCATGGTTATCTCAATAGATGCAGAGAAAGCTTTTGACAAAATTGAACACCCATTTATGATAAAAACCCTCCAGAAAGTAGGCATAGAGGGAACTTTCCTCAACATAATAAAGGCCATATATGATAAACCCACAGCCAACATCGTCCTCAATGGTGAAAAACCGAAAGCATTTTCACTAAGATCAGGAACAAGACAAGGTTGCCCACTCTCACCACTCTTATTCAACATAGTTTTGGAAGTTTTAGCCACAGCAATCAGAGAAGAAAAGGAAATAAAAGGAATCCAAATCGGAAAAGAAGAAGTAAAGCTGTCACTGTTTGCAGATGACATGATACTATACATAGAGAATCCTAAAGATGCTACCAGAAAACTACTAGAGCTAATCAATGAATTTGGTAAAGTAGCAGGATACAAAATTAATGCACAGAAATCTCTGGCATTCCTATACACTAATGATGAAAAATTTGAAAGTGAAATCAAGAAAACACTCCCGTTTACCACTGCAACAAAAAGAATAAAATATCTAGGAATAAACCTACCTAAGGAGACAGAAGACCTGTATGCAGAAAATTGTAAGACACTGATGAAAGAAATTAAAGATGATAGAAATAGATGGAGAGATAGCCCATGTTCTTGGATTGGAAGAATAAACATTGTGAAAATGACTCTACTACCCAAAGCAATCTACAGATTCAATGCAATCCCTATCAACATACCACTGGCATTTTTCACAGAACTAGAACAAAAAATTTCACAATTGTATGGAAACACAAAAGATGCTGAATACCCAAAGCAATCTTGAGAACGAAAAACGGAGCTGGAGGAATAAGGCTCCCTGACTTCAGACTATACTACAAAGCTACAGTAATCAAGACAGTATGGTACTGACACAAAAACAGAAAGATCAATGGGACAGGATAGAAAGCCCAGAGATAAACCCACGCACATATGGTCACCTTATCTTTGATAAAGGAGGCAGGAATGTACAGTGGAGAAAGGACAGCCTCTTCAATAAGTGGTGCTGGGAAAACTGGACAGGTACATGTAAAAGTATGAGATTAGATCACTCCCTAACACCATATACAAAAATAAGCTCAAAATGGATTAAAGACCTAAATGTAAGGCCAGAAACTATCAAACTCTTCGAGGAAAACACAGGCAGAACACTCTATGACATAAATCACAGCAAGATCCTTTTTGACCCACCTCCTAGAGAAATGGAAATAAAAACAACAATAAACAAATGGGACCTAATTAAACCTCAAAGGTTTTGCACAGCAAAGGAAACCATAAACGAGACCAAAAGACAATCCTCAGAATGGGAGAAAATATTTGCAAATGAAGCAACTGACAGAGGATTAATCTCCAAAATTTACAAGCAGCTCAATAACAAAAAAACAAACAACCCAATCCAAAAATGGACAGAAGACCTAAACAGACATTTCTCCAAAGAAGATATACAGACTGCCAACAAACACATGAAAGAGTGCTCAACATCATTAACCATTAGAGAAATGCAAATCAAAACTACAATGAGATATTATCTCACACCAGTCAGAATGGCCATCATCAAAAAATCTAGGAAGAATAAATGCTGGAGAGGGTGTGGAGAAAAGAAAACACTCTTGCACTGATGGTGGGAATGTGAATTGGTACAGCCACTATGGAGAACAGTATGGAGGTTCCTTAGAAAACTACAAATAGAACTACCATATGACCCAGCAATCCCACTACTGGGCATATACCCTGAGAAAACCATAATTCAAAAAGAGTCATGTACCAAAATGTTCATTGCAGCTCTGTTTACAATAGCCAGGAGATGGAAACAACCTAAGTGTCCATCAACGGATGAATGGATAAAGAAGATGTGGCACATATATACAATGGAATATTACTAGGCCATAAAAAGAAACGAAATTGAGCTATTTGTAATGAGGTGGATGGACCCAGAGCCTGTCATACAGAGTGAAGTAAGTCATAGAGAGAAAGACAAATACCATATGCTAATACACATATATGTAAGTTAAGAAAAAAAGTGTCATGAAGAACCTAGGGGTAAGACAGGAATAAAGACACAGACCTACTAGAGAATGGACTTGAGGATATGCGGAGGGGGAAGGGTAAGCTGTGACAAAGTGAGAGAGTGGCATGGACATATATACACTACCAAACGTAAAATAGCTAGCTAGTGGGAAGCAGCCGCAAAGCACAGGGAGATCCCCTCGGTGCTTTGTGACCACCTAGAGGGGTGGGATAGGGAGGGTGGGAGGGAGGGAGACGCAAGAGTGAAGAGATATGGGAACATATGTATATGTATAACTGATTCATTTTGTTATAAAGCAGAAACTAACAACACCATTGTAAAGCAATTATACTCCAATAAAGTTGTAAAAAAGAAAAACAACAAAGAATTAATACAGGGAAAAGCATTTGGGGAGGAGCACATAGGGCCTTCTAAGCAAGGTGGTGCGTCCATGGGTATTCACCTTACTATTCTTTAAACTCAATATATGTGTCACATATACTCTTTTACATGTAGTATATTTTACAATTAAAAAACAAAAGGAAAAAAAGACAAACATTATATTCAGCTCTTGCCATAAGGCCATGTAAATATAGTAAATCTTGTGATTCAGAAGACTATCAAATGCTTCAAAGCTGATAAGGCCTAATTCTCCTAAACACAGGATTAAACTAAATTTAGACTCCTAATTTAACTGATATTAACCTTTATAACTTTTTTTTTTTTATGGCTGTGTGGGGTTCATTTCTGCACGTGGGCTTTCTTTAGTTGCGGTGAGTGGGGACTGCCCTTTGTTGTGGTGCACAGGCTTCTCATTGCGGTGGCTTCTTTTGTCATGGAGCATGGGCTCTAGGAGCACGGGTTCAGTAGTTGTGGTTCACGGGCTCTAGAGTGCAGGCTCAGTAGTTGTGGCACAGGGGCTTAGTTGCTCTGCAGCACATGGGATCTTCCCAGAGCAGGGCTCGAACCCGTGTTCCCTGCATTGGCAGGCGGATTCTTAACCACTGTGCCACTAGGGAAGCCCCCTTTATAACTTTTTAACATTTTATTTCACTGCCGTATAATACAGCATTTTTTTCTGTATTGTTTTTCTATGGCCCTTTAGAGTGAAAAACAAATGGACTAAGGAAAATGTGTTTTAAACATGGGAAGACTTGGACTATGCTGTTTAAAAAAATGGATGTACAAATATTATGCCTGTTTTTGTCCAAAAGATAATTCTCAACAATTTCAACAGAAAATTTAGAAAAACAAATCAGCTAATTCCAATTTTTTTAGCTTAATGACAAGCAATATGCAGTCTCAAAAGAGTGAACATCAAGAATAGGAGAAGAGGTGATGAACATGCAATTTCAGAAAGGACAGAAACCACTGAAAGTGACACCAGCAAGATGGCAGAATGGGAGTTTTCAGCTCAAGTCCTCTCACAGAAACATCAATTTGAATAACCATCCACACAGAAGAATACCTTCATGAGAGGTAAGAAATCCAGGTTAGAGATTACAGCACCTGGGTATAACACGGAAATAAGAAAAGATGCATTGAAGAGGGTAGAAAGGACAGTTCCACATTACCCACGTTACTGCTCCTGCAAGCCTGAACAATGCAGCATGGAGAGATATGATTCACACGGGGGAAGGAGAGTGAAGTGAGCACCTACTGTGTCATGGAACCTAGCTCCTGACCAGCCCCAGTAGACACAGGTACCTACCTGGCCAGCCATGACAGATTCAGTTTCCAGGCCAGTTTCCATGGAACCAGGCATTAGGCCCACCCACCCACAAACCCAGAAGCAAGGCCAACCTGCCTAGGGACTCCAGCAGCAAGCCCACCCAGAATCTCTGGCTGGACCGACTAGAGAAGTGCTTACTCTGACAAAGTTAGTCTATAATGACTAGGAGAAGTCATTACTTTTTCAAATGTGCAGACACCAAAATAAGGACACAAGGAGCATGAAAAATCAGGGAAACATGACACCACCAAAGGAAGAAGATAAATCACCAATAACTGACCCTAAAGAAATGGAGATCTACAAAGTGCCTGGCAAAGAATTCAAAATAATCATCTGAAAGTCCCATAAGGTACAAAATAACACAGAAAACTCAACAAAATGAGGCAAAGAATAAGTGAACAAAATCAGAAAGTCAACAAAGATATAGAAACCATGAAAAACAAAAATTCTGGAGCTGAAGAACACAATGACTGGATGTGAAAAATTCAATAGCAGACTCAATCAGAATAAAGAATTGGAGAGCTTGAACACAGTAAACTTGAAATTACTCTGCGAGGAAAACAAAAAGAAAAAGCGAAAAAGAGTGAAGAAAGTCTTATGGGACATCATAAAAGGAAGCAATATATGCATTATGGGAGTCTCAGAAAGAGCAGATAAAGACAAAGAATCAGAAAGCTTATTTAAAAAAATAATGATAGAAAACTCCCAAATCTGGGGAGGGAAATGAACATCCAGATCCACTAAGCCCCTAAAACCCCAAATGGATTAAACAAAAAGAAAGCTTTAATGAGACACATTATAATCAAACTGACAAAAGTCAAAGACAGAATGTTGAAAGCATTAAGAGAAAGGCCATCTGTCACAAAGAAGGGAAAATCCATAAGACTAAAAGTGGATCTCATAGCAGAAACCTTGCAGGCCAGTGGAGAGTGGAATGGTATATTCAAAATGCTGAAAGAAAAAAACCCTGCCATCCAAGAATACTATACCCAGCAAAACTGTCCTTCAGATATGAAGGACAGACAAAAGCTTTCCCAAACACACAAAAGTTGCAGTTCATCACTACTAGTCCTGCCTTATAAGAAATGTTAAAGGGAGTTCTTCAAGGTGAAATAAAACTAATCAAGAACATGAAAACATATGAAAGTATAAAACTCACTGTAACAGTAAGAATATACTAAAATTTAGAATACTCTAGTATTGTAATGGTGACATATAAATCATTTTTAACTCTAGCATAAAAGCTAAAGACAAAAGTAATAAAAATAACTATGACTACAATAATTTATTAATGGATACACAATATAAAAAGATGTAAGTTGTGACATCAGTAACATAAAATGTGGGGGAAGGAGAAGTTAATGTATACAAATTTTTGTATACAAAGTTGTTATCAGCTTAAATTAGACTGTCAGTATTATAAGATGTTTTATATAAGCCATGACAGTCACAAAGAAAACACCTGTAGTAGACACACAAAATAAAGAGAAAAAAGTCAAAGCATAACAATACAAAAGAAATCATCAAATTACAAAGGAAGAGAGGAGACAAAGGAACTATGAAACAGTCAGAAAACCATCAACAAAACAGAGTAAGTTCTTACCTATCAATAATTACTTTAAATGTAAATGGTTTAAATTACCAATCAAAACAGAGTGGATGAATGGATAAAAAAACAAGCTTGAAGTACATGCTATCTCCAAGAGATGCACTCTCGATTTAAGGTTCAAAGTAAAGGGACAGAAAAACATATTCTATACAAATGATAAACAAAAGAGAGTAGGGCTGAATACATAAATATCAACAGAACAGACTAAGTCAAAAATTGTCACAAGAGACAAAGAAGGTTATCATATAATAATAAAGGGGCCAATTCATCAAGAGGATAAAATAATTGTGTACATATACATGTAACATCAGAGAACCTAAATAAATAAATGGGATACATCACATTAACAGGATGAAGGATAAAAATCTTATGATCATCTCAACAGATTCAGAAAAAGCATATGACAAAATTCAACACCCTTTCATGATAAGAACGCAACAAAATAGTTACAGAAGGTATGTACCTCAAAATAACAAGTGTCATATATGACAAGCCCACAGATAACATCATACTCAATAGTGAAAGCTAAAAGCTTTTCCTCTAACATCAGAAACAAGATATAAGGATGCCTACTCTTGCCACTTCTATTCAACATAGTACTGGAAGTCCTAGACAGAGCAATTAGGCAAAAAAGAAACAAAAGGCATCAAAATCAGAAAGGAAGAAGTAAAATTATCTCTGATTTCAGATCACTTGATCTTAAATATAGAAAACCATAAAAGACCCCCCAAAAATGAGAACTAACAGACTCAGTAAAATTGCAGGATACAAAATCTACACACAAAAACAAGTTGTTTCTATGCACTACTAATGAACTATCAGGAAAAGAAATTAACAAAACAATTCCATTTATAATAGCATCAAAAACAATAAAATACTTAGGCATAAATTTAACAAAGTAGGTGAAAGATCTGTACACTGAAAACTATAAAACAGTGATGAAGGAAACTGAAGACACAAATAAATGGAAAAATGCCCCTTGTTCATATATTGGAATAATTTACATTGTTAAAACGTCCATCTATAGGGGACTTCCCCGGTGGTCCAGTGGTTAAGAATCTGCCTTCCAATGCAGGGGATGTGGGTTCTATTTCTGGTCAGGGAACTAAGATCCCACATGCCGCGGGGCAACTAAGCCCGCACACCACAACTACTGAGCCCACGTGCCGCAAACTACAGAGCCCACTCTCCCCAAACTACTCTCTGGAGCCTGCGCGCCACAACTAGAGAGAAGCCCACAGGCTGCAACAAAAGATCCCACATGCCGCAACGAAGATCCCACGTGCCGCAACTGAGACCTGATGCAAACAAAAAAATCTCCATCTATAAATTTAATGGAATCTCAATCAATATTCCAATGGAATTTTTCACAGAAATAGAAGAAACAATGGTAGAATTCATATGGAACCATAAAAGAACTATAATACTCAAAATAATCTTGAGTAAGAACAATAAATCTGGAGGCATCACATTTCCAGATTTCAAATTATATTGTAAACCTATAGTAATCAAAACAATATGGTACTATAAAAAGACATATAGATCAATGGAATAGAATAGAGAGCCCAGCACAAACCCATGCATATATAGTCAACTAATCTTCAACAAGGATGACAGGAGTATACTATAGGAAAAGGATAGTCTCTTCAATAAATGGTGCTGGGAAAACTGGATATCTACATGCAAAAGAATGAAACTGTGTATGTTATACCATACACAAAATCAACTCAAAATGGATTAAAGACTTAAATATAAGACCTGAAACCATAAAAATCCAAGAAGAAAATGTTCACTGACATTGGTGTTGTGGAAATTAGTTTTAAGATATGAGACCAAAAGCAAATAACAAAGCAAACATAAACAAGTGTGATTATATCAAACTAAAAAGCTTGTGCACAGCAAAGGAAAGAATCAACAAAATGAAAAGATAACCTATGGAATGGGGGAAAATATTTGCAAACCATATATCTGATAAGGGTTAATATCCAAAATATGGGATTTAGCAATATGTTTTTGGATCTGTCCCAAAACATACAACCCAGTAACAAAAAAAACAAATAATCCAATTTAAAAAATGGACAAAGGACCTGAACAGACATAGAGGACATACGAATAGTCAACAAGTACATGAAAAGATGCTAAACATCACTATTCATCAGGGAAATGCAAATCAAAACCACAATGAGATGTCACTTCACACCTGACAGAATTACTAACATTAGAAAAAAAAAGGTAAGTGTTGGTAAAGATATGGAGAAAAGGGAACCTTGGTACATTGTTGGTGGGTATGTAAATTGGTACAGCTATTACAGAAAACAGCACTGAGATTCCTCAAAAAATTACAAACAAAACTACTACCATATGAATCAGCAATTCCACTTCTGGGTAGTTATCCAAAGGAACTGAAATCAGGATCTCGGAGAGGTATATGCCTTCCATGTTCATTGCACCATTATTAACAATAGCCAATATATGGAAGCAACCTAAATGTCCATCGAAGGATGAACAGATAAAGAAAATGTGGAACATATATACAATGGAAAATTATTTAGCCCTGCAGAAGAAATTCCTGCCATTTGCGACAACATGGATGGACCTAGAAAACACTATGCTAAGTGAAATAACATAGAGTAAGACAACTACCATTATGATTAATTACACTTATATGTGGAATCTAAAACAAACACATGGAAGCAAAGAGTAGAATGGTGGTCACCAAGGTGGGGGGCAGGGGGAAATGGAGAGATGATGGTCAAAGGGTATAAAGTTTCAGTTATGCAAATAAGTAAGTGCTAGAGATCTAATATATAGCATAGTATTCACTGTACACTTAAAATTTGCTAATAGGGTAGATCTTATGTTAAGTGTTCTCATGAAATACATACACACACAAATAATGAAGTACGTAGGAAGAAACTCTAGGAAGTAATGGATATTTTTATGGCCTCGATGGTGATGATGGTTTCACAGTTGTATGCTTATCCCCAAATTGAGTTGTATACATTAAATATTCACAGCTTTTTACATATCAATTATACCTCAATAAAGGGGTTAAAATGTTCTTTTGATATTCAATTTGAAGGCATGATGTCTTTGATAAATCTAATTGAATGGCTAACTTTTCTTCTATTATATATTAAAAAGTTTAAAGCACATGGGATTGAATATATCATTCTCAATTGAAAAAAAAAAAAAGCCACAGAAAATGACAGACCAGGGCTGGTAAAATTTTTCTGTAAAGAGCCATAAATTAGATATTTTGGGCTTGTGGGTGATATTTAGTCTCTGCCACATATTTTTCTACTTTTCTTCTTTTCTTACCTGTCCTATAAAAATGCAAAACCACTCTTTGTTGGCAGACCCTCAGCAGGAGTTTGTCAACCCCTGAAGCAAACCATATTCTACTAGACTCTAAGCTCCTGAGTACAGGAACAACATCACACTTCTTATAGTCACATCCTAGAGCAGGTCATGGCATATGTTAGACAAATTATAGGTGCTTATTAAATGAGCAAAGGAGAATGTAAATGATAATTGGAAAAAATTTACTAAAAGTTGAGTTTGTACAATTTTTCCTTATCAGATTTTTTAATTAAAAATATCCTTACATAACAGCATAAGAAAACATAACTTGCTCTATTATAATGTGGATTGTATCTCCTATGTAAGCAACCTGTTAGCTAACTCTTACAAATCAGCAGAACACAGAGACATAGATTCCTTAAAATTCAAAAGCTTATAGCTCAATTCACAAATTTTTAAACACTAAAATCAAGCTAAATGATATCGCCACATAGGTTGAAAACAAGAAACACACTACAAAATAGTATCATAGATTTTTATATTCTTCTGAAGTGTTCCTTTCTTGTCCTGTCAACAAAAATTTCCATAGCTTTCAAATTTAGTTTTTAAATCCTTTCATATCTACTATAATATACTAGGTCTAGAAACAGCGGGAAAACAAATTGAGCTGTAGTCGCAATAAACCTGAGATTTTCTTTCCACGAAAATTTTAAATATCTATAAACATCCCATTAATACTTTTTACAGTTCCATTAATTCTGTTGTCAATTATTTAACAAGTATATTTCACACCAATCTTCAGGCTAATTGTGATAACCATACAAAACCAAAGACCTTAAGCAATATATACAGTTAAGAGATACAGTTAACCAATAGGACTTATTCTTACTTACATTTCTTTTTCAAGCTGCTGCTGAATTAACTTTGCTGATTTTGCCATTGTAATGTCTGTAAAGAAATAAAGACACTGCTGTTGTTTAAAGCAGAAGGGGTCTTTTCCCAAGACTTCTTGCACATATGGAAAATTCCTATTTAAACCAGTAAGTTTCTTTGCCCCACCATTTAAAAAAATTTTTATGTTACATTGGATTATAGTTGACTTACAATGTTGTGTTAGTTTCAGGTGTATAGCAAAGTGATCCAGTTATACATATACATATATCTTACTCTTTTTCAAATTCTTTTCCCATTTAGGTTATTACAGAATATTGAGCAGAGTTCCCTGTGCTATACAGTAGGTCCTTGTTGGTTATCTATTTTAAATATAGTAATAAGTATATGTCAATCCCAAACTCTCAATTTATCCCTCCCACCAACCCCACCAGTTTTTTAAAGAGCTTTTTTTTTTAAATTTATTTTTATTCTTATTTTATTTATTTTTGGCTGTGCTGGGTTTTTGTTGCTGCACACGGGCTTTCCCTACCTGCGGCGAGTGGGGGCTACTCTTTGTTGCAGGGTGTGGGCTTCTAATTGCGGTGGCTTCTCTTGTTGCAGAGCACGGGCTCTAGGCTGCGGGCTTCAGTAGTTGTGGCACAGAGGCTCAGTAGTTGTGGCTCGCAAGCTCTAGAGCACAGGCTCAGTAGTTGTGGCACATGGGCTTTGTTGCTCCGTGGCATGTGGGATCTTCCTGAACCAGGAATCAAACCTGTGTCCCCTGCATTGGCAGGCAGATTCTTATCCACTGCGCCACCAGGGAAGCCCACTTAAAGAGCTTTTTATCACTAGTAGTTCCATTATCAAAGTAAGCTTTATATTTGCACAAATATTTATATTACAATTATGCTTACAATTAAGCTGGTGACCCTAAAATTGAGAAGCTCTTTCACAGAAGTTTTCTACATCTTACAGACATTTGAAATCAACACATATATTGTATACATAAGTCCAGCCAATGTAACAAGAAGAGAAGCTACCAGCTTTGTGATTTTAACAAGACCCTTCACTCCAGTAGAAATACCCTGCCTGTCATATAAAACTAAACCAAGAACATTTCCAGCTGATGCTAAGATGGTATGTTACGGCATCAAGTGCACTTTAGTAATAAAAAAGCACTGGTTTGGCACCAGCAGAAGCCAAATAAATATAGAAGAAATAAAGAGGTCAGGTAATGACCCTAAGACTGATTCACGATAAGTCATTGTTAGGGTTACTACTAGCTCACCTTTGAGAAATGCATTGAGCTTTTAATAGAATGAGAATATTAGGTCTGAAAGAGGACTAAAGATCAACTAGTCTATCTTATTTTTAGTTTTTTAGAAAAGAGAGATTATTTCATTATTGAGGTAACATTGGTTTATAACACGTTTCATGTGTACAACATTATGATTCAATTTGTGTATACACTACACCATGCTTACTATCAAAAATTTAGTTTCCATCCATCACCACACAGTAGTAGGTGCAAATATCTTTCTGAGTTAGTGTTTCCATTACCTTTGGATAAATACCCAGAAGTGGAATAGCTGGATCCCATGGTAGCTCTATTCTTAATTTTTTGAGGACTATCCATACTGTTTCCCACAGTGGCTGCATTTACATTCCCATCAACAGTGCACAAGGTTTCCATTTTCTCCATATCCTCGCCCACACGTTATTTCTTCTCTATTTTACCTCACACCTGTTAGAGTGACAACAGTCACTCTAACAGGTGTGAGGTAATGTCTAATTGTGGCTTTGATTTGCATTTCCCTAATAGTTAATGATGTTCATCTTCACTAGTGCTGAACACCTTCATTATGTGCCCAATGACCATTTGTATATCTTTTCTGGAAAAACATCTGTTCAGGTTATCTGCCCATTTTTAAATCAGGTTTTTTGTTGTTGTTGAGTTGTATGGGTTCTTTATATATTTTGGATATTAACCCCTTATCAGATAATATGATTTGACAATATCTTCTCCCAGTCAGTAGGATGTCTTTTCATTTTGTTGATGGTTTCCTTTGCTGTGCAGAGCTTTTTAAGTTTGATATAGTACCACCTGTTTATTTTTGTTTTTGTTTGCCTTGCCTGAGGAGACAGATCCAAAAACATATTGCTAAATCCCACGTCCAAGTCCGAACTCCCTGTTTTCTTCTAGGAGTTTTATGGTTTCAGGTCTTCTATTCAAGTCTTTAATACACTTTTCAGTTAATTTTTGTGTATGGTATAATAGTCTACTTTCATTCTTTTGCATGTGGCTGTACAGTTTTCCCAACACCATTTACTGAAGAGACTGTTCTTTCTCCATTCTATGTTCTTTGTGCCTTTGTTGTAAATTAATTGTCCATATGTTTATTTCTGGGCTCTCAATTCTGTTCCATTGACCTGTATGTCTGTTTTTCTGCCAAATACCATGCCGTTTTGATTACTATAGCTTTGTAGTAATATTTTGAAATCAGGGCATGTGATACCTCCAGCTTTGTTCCTTTTTCTCAGAATTGCTTCGGCTATTCATAGTTTTTCATGGTTCCATACAAATGTAAGGAATTTTTGTTCCATTTCTACAAAAAAATGTCATTAGGATTTTGACAGGGATTGCTGCAATGAATCTGCAGATTGCTTTAAGTAAAATAGACATTTTAACAATGTTAATTCTTCCAGTCTATGAGCATGAAATATCTTGCCATTTCTTTGTGTCTTCCATTTCTCTCAACAATGTTTTATAGTTTTTACTGTATTGTGGGATCTTAGTTCCCTGACCAGGGATTGAACCTGCACCCTCAGCAGTGAAAGTGTGGAGTCCTAACCACCGGACCACCAGGGAATTCCCGTCCTTGGTTAAACTTATTCCTGGGTATTTTATTGTTTTTGCTGCAATTTTAAATGGGACTGTTTTCTTAATTTCTCTTTCTGCTTGTTTGTTGTTGGTGTACAGAAACACAACAGATTTTTGTATATTGCTTTTGCACCCTGCAACTTTACTGTATTCATTTATTATTTCTAATAGTCTTTGGTGAAGTCTTTAGCTATGTTGAATGAGAGTGGCAAGAGTGGGCATCCTTGTCTTGTTCCTGATCTTAGAGGGATAGCTTTCAGTTTTTCACAGTTGAGTATGATGTCAGTTGTGGGTTTGACATGCATAGCCTTTATTATGTAGAGGTACATTCTTTCTATACCCATTTTATTGTCTTTATCATAAGTGGAATAGTTTAAGAAGAATGGGTATTAAATCTTCTTTGAACATTTGGTAGAATTTACCAGTGAAGCTGTCTGGTCCTGGACTTTTGTTTTTTTTGGAAGGCTTTTGATTACTGTTTTAATCTCCTTCCTAGTTATCAGTCTATTCAGATTTTCTATTTCTTCAAGATTCAGTCTTGGAAGGTTGTTTGTTAAGAATGTATTTATTTCTTCTAGGCTGTCCAATTTGTTGGTGTAGTTATTCACAGTATTCTCTTATAACCCTTTGTATTTCTGTGGGATCTGTTGTAATTTCTCCTCTTTCATTTCTGATTTTATTTATATGAGCCTCCTCTCTTTTTTTCTTGGTCTAGATAAAGGTTTGTCAATCTTGTTTATCTTTTCAAAGAACAAGCTCTTAGTTTCATTGATCTTTTCTACTATCTTTTTAGTCTCTATTTCATTTATTTCTGCTGGCTTTTAGTATTTCCTTCCTTCTACTGACTTTGGGCTTAGTTTGTTCTTTTACTAGTTCCTTTAGGTGTAAGGACTGTGGAGATTTTTCTTGTTTCTTGAGGTAGGCAAGTATTGCTATAAACTTGTACTGCTTTTGATGCATCCTATTGATCTGGTATGACATATTTTCATTTATCTTCAGGGATTTTTATTTCCTCCTTTCCTCCTCATTGACCTAATAGTTGTTCAGTAGCATGTTGTTTAGTCTCCACATATTTGTGATTTGTTCAGCTTTCCTCTTGTAGCTGATTTCTAGTTTCACATCTTTGCGGTAGGAAAAGACGCTCGATATGATTTCAATCTTAAATTTATTGAAACTTGTTTTGTGTCCCAGCATATGGTCTATCCTTGAGAATGTTCCATGTGCACTTGAGAAGAATGTGTATTCTGCTGCTTTGGGATGGAATGTTTTATTTATATACATGTATATATGTATGTATGTATGTGTGTGTGTGTATATATTCCACCTGATGTAATACTTCATTTAAGGCCAATGGTTCCTTGTTAACATTGTGTCTAGATAATCAATTCATTGATGTAAGTGGGATGTTAAACTCCCCTACTATTATTGCTGTCAATTTCTTCATTTAGATCTGTTAATAATTCCTTTCATGTTTTAGTGCTCCTATGTTAGATGTTTATATATTCATAAATGTTACATCTTCTTGATGGATTGTCCCCTTTATCATTATACCAGTCCATCTTGTTCTCTTGTTTGGCTTGAAGTCTATTTGATCTGATCTGAGATGGCTAAACCTGCTTTCTTTTGGCTGCCATCTGCTTGGAGTATCATTTTCCATCCCTTCACTTTGAGCCTATGTTTGTCTTTAGAGCTGAGATGAGTCTCTGGGAGACAGGACATAGCTGGTCTTGTTTTTTAATACATCTAGCCACTCTGTGTCTTTTGATTGGTGAATTCAATCCACTTATATTTAGGGTGATTATTGATAAATGAGGACTAGTACTGCCATTTTATCTTTTGTTTTCTCTATATCTTTTGTTTGCTCTATATCTCCATTGTTTCTGCCTGACATCTTAGTTGGTGGTTTACTAGTTTCCTCCTAGTTTCATGTCTCTGCTCTAGACTTACATTTTGTGGTTACCGTCAGGTTTGTATAAGACATCTCATAGATAAAACAGTCCTTTTTCCGCTGATAGGATCTTATCTTCATTTGCCATTATATGGGTTCTGTTCTTTTCCTCTTCCCCTTTTACATTTTTGTCATCTCAAATTATCCCTTTTTATATTGTGAGTTCATTACCAAACTGCAATAGCTATAATTATTTTTACTGCTTTTTCCCCTTTAACCTTTATAATTAACAACCTATTCTGATGCAAAGTTGCAATTTTCTGATTCTATCTATTTATCACCTTACTCAAAGTTTTGTGTACTTTTGCCTCTTTGTTTCAGGTAGGAGAGCTCCTTCCAACATTTCTTGTAAGGCAGGTCTACTGGTAATGAACTCCCTCAGCTTTTGTCTGGGAAAGTCTTTATTTCTCCTTTGTATCTCAAGGATAAGTTTGTTGGAAGGATTCTTGGCAGAGGTTTTGTCTTATAATATTTTGAGCAGGCTATCCCATCCTCTCCTGGCCTATACAGTTTCTGCTGAGAAATCTGCTGATAGCTTAATAGGGGTTCCTTTGTAGGCTACTGTCTTTTTTCCTCCAGATGCCTTTAAAATTCTTTATCATTGAATTTTGACAATTTTAACATAATGTGTCCTGGAGAACACCTTTTAGCATTGAGATAATTAAATGTCCTCTTAGCTTTATGGACTTGTATATCCAGTTCCTTCCCTGGCTTTGTGAAATTCTCAGCTATTATTTCTTTAAATAAACTCTCTGCTCTCTTCTCCCTCTCTTCTTCCTCTGGGATAACCATTATCTTTATGAAGGATAATGAAATTGGATAGTTCTCATAAAATTTTATTTTAAAAAAAATCTTAGTCCTCTTGCTACTCCTACTTGAATCATTTCTAGATCTCTATATTCAAGCTCACTAATTCTCTCTTCCATATGGTCTGCTCTATTTCCAGTGCTTTCTAATGCATTCTTCATCTCATTTATTGACATCTTCAGCTCCAGAACTTCTGTTTGGTTCTCTTTTAGACTATCTTTAGTAAAGTATTTCTTCTGTTCATTAATTTTATTCCTGAGCTCACTGAACTGCCCTCCTGAGTTCTCTTGTAGCTTGTTTAGTTTCTTCATAACAGCTATTTTGAATTCTCTATCAGTTAGATTACAATCTTCCATGACTTAAGTTTGGCTGCTGGAGAACTGTCATTTTCTTTTCGTTACACTGTGTACTGTGGTTTTACATGGTACCTGACAAACTGTTCCTCTGCCAGTGCATTTGAAGTAGCAAATACCTTTCTTATGTAGGTAAAGCTTTTTTTTTCTCCTTGATTCTTACAGTTCAACAAGTTGGAAAATAGAGGCCTTTCTTTTCTTTTTCTTGCTATAGCACAGGTTTTTGGCTTTTCTTACCTGAGCTGCCTCTGACTATATTTGAGAATTGGCACTTTCCACCCTCTACTACCTCTGCCAGATGTGTCACTGGTACCCTCACTGTCACTGCTTGAGCAGTGGGGGTGTGTGGGGAAAAGTGAAGGAGACAGAGTCATGGACACCTTCACCACATCTGGGGTTGTCGGGTTTGCATGCAGCACTGCCATGAGCCAGGGGATTGGGGTCACAGGCCCCACCACCACTGCTGCTGCGGGGTTCCCTGTGGCCAAAGGAGCTACTGCAGCCAGGAGGCTGGAGCCATGTGTGCTGTCTTCCCTGTTGCTACAGGGTTATCTGGGGCTTCAGGCTCAGCCACTGTGGCCAGAGGCTAAGATTGTAGACATTCTTCCACTGTTCCCCCAGTTCTACCTCCTCCATGTGTTCCAGTCCACCCACCTTCAGAAGAAGACTTGTGGATCTCTCCAGCATTCTAGTGTGTTGGGCAGAGGAACCAGAGGAACCTTTGCTGAGTTTTGGACGTTTTACTAGTTGTAGAATGAAGGGGAGAGACAAAGAAGGTGTCTTACACCTCATGATGCTGACATCACTCCTAATCCGATTTTAAAGGTAATAAAACTGAAGCCTAGTTTTACTGGCTGAGACTAAAATGTTTTTCATTCTTACAAAGTTGCAAACTCTCCTTGATGAAATGTGCTAGATGGCAAACTTGTTTAAAAGGAGAGACTCCATCCTGTCCTTCCTCAACTGTGTATCTGATATGACATATTGTCGATCTGATGAACTTAACTTGGTAAATTAAAATGATTTACGATTAAAAATAAAACACTGTATCAAAGAATAAATGACAATAATCACTCCTTTGTCACTCCTTAGAACAGCCTGGTAAGGGAGACTATGGAAATGCTGGAGTATAAATAAATTTTAAGATTTAAAATCCTTAATTTATAGCTCATTAGCAATCATCTCTCATCCTCAGTAATAACAATTGTAGATAACTGTATTAATTCTTAGTAGCAATCCCAGAAAAATCTCAACTATTATTACCAGAAAACATGATAGTACCTTGCTTATTGCAAGCGATTAAGAATGACGGTGTGTTCTTCAGACCAATACTGTCAAGGAGGACTTGATACAGAAACTCTGCCACATCTTTCACCTCTCGCTGGAAGGCTGCACTATCCACAACAAACACAATAGCCCTGGAGGGGGAAAAAAAGAAAAACTGCCATGTGGGCATGCAACAGTGCAGCATTATATTTAAAAATGATACCCTTAATTTTGCCCAATTCAATCCTAATGATTAAAACAAAACAAACTCACATACAGGTGTCTGCACAAGTAATGATACAACACAAATACTTAACAAAGGACTACTTAGTGCTACTATGTATCAATGACTGTATCTAAAAAGACAATAGAAAATGATGCCTCCCCTCAAGTCCAGCAAATTGTCATATACAAAACCATGTGATAAAACACTAGGACAGACCTTGTACCTGTACCTCCCCTCAAGTCCAGCAAATTGTCATATACAAAACCATGTGATAAAACACTAGGACAGACCTTGTACCTGCTATAATAGAAACAAAGAAGAAGATAATTTACATGAAACCAGGTCAGGAAGACTTAAAGGAGGATGTAATAGTTGAGTGAATTTTAGCCAGACAAAATACTACTGTGGCAAAGACTGTCTGGAAAGTAGTATGTGCAGGGCACAAAGTGGTGGAACAACATGCTTTGGAGAACTCAAGGTAAGCTAATACACAGATAGGTGGGGAAATGAAGGAAAACCAGGTCAGACGGCAAAGGGGTGCAACACACTGACCTAAAGAGTTTATGCTTTTCTGTCTTACAAAGAATATTAGTGCCTAAATGACAAATACAACTAAGAGGATAATCAAACTAGAAGCAGAGTGACCAGGTAGGGCCCAACCTAAGGCAGCAACAGTGAGAATCCTCATGTGCCAGAAATAAAGAGATATCTAAGCTAAAGCAAAGCAGTCCAGGAAAACAGCAGATTTAGGCTTTAGGAACAAGGGTTTGAAAGCCCAGGAGATGTGCAACAGCCAACATGGAGTTGGAAAGCTGGAACTGAACACTCTGTGCAAAGCCTAGTACTTAAAAGCAGTCTAACAGACAGCAGTGTGGGAAAATAATCCAAGAAGAATTGAATCACCAGGCCTCCTGTGCCACACACAGAAACAGGGTATGAACTTACACTATCTCATGGTGTAAGATCCCCAAGCAGGAAGATATATAAAAATTGGGCCAGACTCAATGAACTCCTATGGCCCGCAAAAGAAGGAAATATGAACCCCTTCTGGAGAGAGGCTTTCATAACCTAAAGCAATTTAAAAAAACAAAACAAAGCAGCAACCACAACATCAACAGCAAAATCTAACCCCCTTGAACAGGGTATCTGGATCAAAATTACAAAGCACAGTAAGTAAACCATTATGAGGGAGAACCACAAAGGCAGATTAATCAGCACTCAAAACTAAAAATAATAAAGCAATCAGTAAAATATTTTAAATTATTTAAAAGAATACTAGACACCATAATAAAAGAATAAAGATAGTACTAAAAAAAAAAGGCTGATTTTGAAAGATATGTTTTTACAAGTAAAGAACAAAATTAGTAACAACCCAATGGATAAGTTAAGCAGAGAATACTACAGCTGAAAAGGATATAATAAACTACAAAATAAAGACGAAAATATCAACTATACGTAAGGTAAAAAGACTTGGAAGATATGACAGAGAAGAGACAAGAAGAGCAGAAATGATAAGGTTCAATGATGTTAATAAGAGTTCCAAGAGGTGAAAGTGAGAATTTGGAAATAGAACTACCTAAAAAAAAATATTGTTGAGAATTTTCCAGAACTGAAGATACAAATCTTTCAACTGAAATAGCACACTTGAATCCCAACCATGATAAAGCTAAATCACCCCTAAACAGAAGGATAATCTACCCCTGAATACAGGATTAAAAAAACATAGATTCTGTATCATGAAATGACAATTAGATTGAGCACTGCTTTCTCATCTACAACAACAGATATCTGAAGTCAGGAGTAATGCCTTCAATGTGAAAACAGAAATAACTGCCACCCAGGATTTTATACTCGGCTAAAATAGTTATTCAAAAATGAAGGCCAATGAAAAAAGTTTCAAATGAACAAAAGATGAGAAACTTTTATCTCTTATTCACCATTTCTGGAAACATATCCAAAAGATATACGTGAAAGAAAATTAAATCAAAAGGAAAGAGTAAGAGGCAAGAAGCGATAGAGAAAAAAGAAATCCATAAACATCCTGGTAATTCTAGGTGATCACTGAATGATGGAGAAAAATATTAGTAACTGTTGGATGTTAAGAAAGAGAAATAAAATGAAAGGAAGATGTGAGGAAGATCAAAGTAAGGTATCTTAAGTTCCAGTGAAAGAAAACCAATATTATTGATTTTAAACTTAAGTAATCAAAGTTTAAAAAAAAAAGTAGAGGGTAACAATGAAAAAAGAAAAAATAGCATACTTTCAAACCAGCAGAGGGGGAAAAATAATATCAGGGAAACTTGATTAACCAAAAAAGGTAGGATTAAAAAACTAGACGCCTCAGATCAATATGCTATAAGTTGACCCTTGAACAACGTGGGCATTAGAGGCCTGACCCTCCAGTCAAAAATCTGCGTGTAACTTCATGGTCAGCCCTCTGTATCTGAGGTTTGGCATTGCCGGATTCAACCAACCACAGATTGTGCAGTACATATTAAGTGAAAAAATTCCTCCTATAAGCAGACCCACACAGTTCAAATCCATGCTGTTCAAGGGTCCACTGTAGTAAATGTCTTTTGAATTTGCATTTATTGTGATTATGATTTGAGTTCATTTGTATCTTACATACTTTGAACGTTTTAGCTACCCAAAATACTTGGATCAAAGAGTAATTACACTGTGAACTGTAAAAAATTTATAATTGAAAATAATTTTAATTAGAAATTAAAACCCAATTATAGTAAAATTTGCCAGTTCTAGATTTGTATCAATTGTTTGAGGAATAAAAAAAAAAAAAAAATCACACAACTCCCAGTTTCCAGTCCAGCATGAAAGAAGCTGGAAGTCACCACTGCATTCTAACAAGTAAAAAGCTAACCAGACTGAAAACTCAACAGCACTTAGATTCATCAGAGAAGTGAGGTTATACAGCAAATCACTCCCCGCCAATTTGGAGAGAACAACACACATATACAGAAAAATACAACTTACTGAGGAATCAGTTGAGAATCAAGTATGAAGCTCACAGTCCAGAGACACAGGTTCACTAAGACTGAGACCTAATCACAGGACACTTCCCTTCCCCTCACACTTCACCAGTTCTTACCCAGTATATTGTGTCTGGCTATCAAGAAAAAATTACAAGACATACTAAAAAGTAAAAAAGAGTTTGAAGAGAAGGGGCAAGCAACAGAACTAGACTCAGATGTGGAAGAGATGTTGGAATGATTAGACCAAGAATGTAAAACAACTGTGACTGTGGTGCTAAGGGCTCTAAAAGATAAAGTAGACAACATGCAAAAACAGATGGGCAATGTAAGGAGAGAGATGGAAGTTCTAAGAAATAACTAAAAAGAAAGCTACAGATCAAAAACAACCTAACAGAAATGGAGAAAGCCTGTGATGGAATTATTAGTAGACTAGACATGACTGAAGGAAAGAATCTCTGGCTTGAGATATCTCAATAGAAGCCTCCAAAACTGAAAAGCAAAGAGAACAAAGACTTAAAAAAACATAACAGAATATCTGAGAACTGCAGGACAACTACAAAAGGTGTAACATATATGTAATGGGAATTCCAGAAGGAGAGGAAAGAGAGGAAAGAACAGAAGAAATATTTAAACAATAATGACCGAAAATTTCCCGAAATTAATGTCAGACACCAAAGCACAGATTCACAGAAACCACAGGAAGCTCAGAGAACACCAAGCAGGATTAATGCTAAAAGAACTATACCTAGCCATTATCATTTTTAAACTACAGAAAATCAAAGATAAAGAAAAAAATCCCACAATAAGCCAGAAGGAAAAAGACCTTATTTATAGAGGAGCAATGTAAGAATTATATCCAACTTCTCAGACATCATGCACGCAAGAAGAGAGTCAAGTGAAATATTTAAGGTATTGAGAGAAGAATCCCCAAAACCTAGAATTCTATACCGTGTGAAGTTTACAGCATTGAATGCATTTATTAGAAAAGAAGAAAGACCTAAAATTAATCATCTAAGCTTCCACCTTAGGAAGCTAGAAAAATCAGAGTAATTTAAATCTACAGTAAACGCAAGAAATAATGAAAGAGCAGAAATCAATGAAATAGAAAATAGGAAATCAAAGGAGAACATCAACAAAACCAAAAACTGGTTCTATGAAAAGATCAATAAAATTTATAAACTTCTAGCCAGTCTAACTAAGAAAAAGAGAAGACACAAATTACAAATATCAGAAATGAAAGGGGATATCACTACAGACTCATGGACATTAAAAGGACAATCAAGGGATACTATAAATAACTCTATGCCCCAAAATGTAATAACCTAGATGAAATGGTCCAACTCCTTGAAAGACGCAATCTGCCAAAACTAACATAAGAAACGGACAATCTGAATAGCCCTGTATCTATTAAAGAAACTGAATCAATAATTAAACCTTCCAAAACTGAGAGCACTAGGCACAGGTGGGATCACTGGTGAATTCTATCAAATGTTTAAGGACATTTATACAATGTTATATGCCACAAATATTCAATTTAAAAAAATTTAAGGAAGAAAATATACAAGTTCTCTATAATTTCTTTCAAACATAGAAACAGAGGGAATATTTTCTTACTCATTCTATGAGGCCAGCATTACTTTAAACACAAACCAAGACATTACAAGAAAACTACAGATAAATATCTCATGAACACAGATGTAAAAATCCTCATGAAAATATTGGCAAATCGAATCCAACAATGTATGAGAAGAATTATACACCATGATTGGTTCTGGACCCAATTCCAATGTGGGGGATGTGGGTTCCCCCACCACCAAGCAATGCTCCTGACACCAGATGGGTGCCCTACAATTCAACTCAATTCTGATGCTATCTACTTGGAGATAACATCAGATTTCGCAGGTTAAAGGCTCAGTGCCACAAGACTGCCCTCCACTTCAGACGCCAATTACAAGCCCAGACTGTTACCTGTGCTTCTGACCAACAGGCTACAGACTCGAAGGTCTCACAACTCCTTCCTTCGGTTTGATTAATTTGGTAGCAGGGACCTCAGACACCAGTCAGAAGTCCAGGTTGTTAACTGTACTTCTGACTGACTGGCTATAAATCAGAGGTTCCCATGACCCCTCCTTCTTGGATTCAATTAATTTGTGAGAGCAGCTCAACTCAGGAAACTCATTTAACTCACTAAATTATCAGTTTATTGCAAAAGATATTAAAGGATATGAATCAACAGCCAGATGAAGGGATACATATGGTGAGATCCTGAACAAAGGAGCCTCTGTCCCCACGGAGTTTGGGCCCTGCAGGGTGGCATGTGGAAGCATTCTGGTTCTCCAACCTAGAAGCCCTATGAACCTCATCCTTTTGGGGTTTTATGGAGGCATAATCATATAGGCGAGATTGACTGAACAATTGACCGCTGGTGATTGATTCAACCTCCAGCCTCTTTCCTCTCCCTTCCCTGGATGGGAATGAAAAGTTCCAACTCTCTAATCATATGGTTGGTTCTTCTGGCACCCAGCCCCCATCCTTAGGTGCTTTCCAAAACTCACCGCAAAAACGTAACAAAAAACACATTTATCACTCTCATCACTTAGGAAATTCTAAGGGTTTTATGAGCTCTGTGCCAGAAACAGGGATGAAGACCAAATATGCATTTCTCATTATAAATCACAACAACCAAGTGGTATAAAAGGCTGGTTCAACGTTCAATCATCAATTAACATAATCATTTCATTGATATATAAACTATAAAAGAAAAATCACACAATCGTATCAACAGATTTGACAAAATCAAACAACCATTCATGATAAAACCTCCTAGTAAACTAAGAATAGAGGGGAACTTCAACTTGATAAAGAATATCTACAAAAATCAAATGGTTAACATCATACTTAATGGTGAAAAAAATCAAAGATTTCCTGCTAAGACCAGGAACACAGCAAGGATGTCCCATCTCACCATTGCTTTTGCAACATCACACTGTAATTTCAAGCTAATGCATTAGGACAACAACAGGAAATAAAAGATATAGATTAGGAAGGAAGAAATAAAAATGTCTGTATTCACACATGAAATGACTGTAGATGATCTGAAAAAATCAACCAAAAAGCTCAGGAACTAATAAGCAATTATAGCAGAGTTGCAGGATACAAGGTTGATACACAAGTGAATTGCTTACCCAAATATCAGGAATGAACAAATGGAATTTGATATTAAAAACACAATACCATTTACATTAGCATCCCACAATATGAAACTTAGGTACAAATCATATGAGATCTATATCAGGAAAACTATGAAACTCTGATCAACAAAATTGAAGTAGAACTAGAAAAATGGAGAGATATTCCACGTTCATGGATAGGAAGACTAAATAGAGTCAAGATGTCAGTTCTTCCCAACTTGATTTATAGACTCAATGCAATCCCAATAAAAATCTTGGCAACTTATTTGTGGATACTGACAAACTGATTCTGAAGTTTATACAGAGAGGCAAAAGACCCAGAATAGTCAACACAATACTGAAGAAGAATAAAGTTGGAGAACTGATGTTACCAACTTACTATGAAACTATAGTAACAAAGACAGCATGGTATTGGTGAGAGAATAGATCAATAGAACAGAGTCCGGAAAGAGACCCTCATATATACAGTCAAGTGATCTCTGATGGAGGAGCAAAGGCAACAAATGAAGCAAAGATAGTCTTTTCAACAAATAGTGCTGGAACAGCTAGACAGCCACATGCAAAAAAATGAATCTAGATATACAGAACTTACACCTTCCACAAAAATTTACTTAAAATGGATCACACAGGGGCTTCCCTGGTGGCGCAGTGGTTGAGAGTCCACCTGCCGATGCAAAAAAAAAAAAAAAAGGATCACACATCTAAACGTAAACCAAAACTACAAAACTCCTAGGAGATAACACTGGAGAAAACCTAGATGATCTTGGGTTTGACAATGACTTTTTATATACAATACAATCCATGGTAAACTGGACTTCAGTAAAGATAAAAATTTCTGCTCTACAAAAATCAACATCAAGAGAATGAGAAAACAAGCCACAGACTGGGAGAAAATATCTGCAAAAGATATATCTGATAAGGACCGTTACCCAAAATATATAAAAGAACTCTTGAAACTCAACAGTAAGAAAACAAACAACTTAATTAAAAAATGGGTCAAAGATCTTTATAAACACCTCACCAAACAAGATTTAAATAACTTATAAATAGCAAATATAAAAAGATGCTCCACATCATATGTCATCAGGGAAATGCAAATTAAAACAACAATTAGATACCACTACATACCCATCAGAATGGCAAAATCCAGAACACTGACACTAAATGCTGGTCAGGATGCAGAGTGACTGGAACTCTTTCATCGCTGGTGGGAATGCAAAATGGTACAGCCACTTTGGAAGAGAGTTTGGCAATTTCTCACAAAACTAAACATACTCTTACTATATGATTCTGCTATTGTGCTCCTTGATATTTACCCCAAAACCTATGTGTACACAAATACCAGCTTAATTCAGAACTGCCAAAATTTGGAGGCAACTGAGATGTCCTTCAACAGGTAAATGGATAAATAAACTGTGGTACATCTAGACAATAGCGTATTATTCAGCACTACAAAGAAATAAGCTATCAAACAATGAAAACACATGGAAGAAACTTAAATGCATATTACTAAGTGAAAGAAGCCAACATGAAAAGGCTACATACTGTATGTTTCCAACTATATGAAATTGTGAAAAAGGCAAAACTATGGAGACAATAAAAAGATGAGTGGTTGTGAGGGGTTAGGGGAGAGAAAGGTGAACTGGCAGCGCAGAGAATTTTTAGGGCAGTGAAACTACTCTCTAAGATACTATAATGGTGACTACATATCATTGTACATTTCTTCAGATTCCTAGAATGTACAACACCAAGAGTGAATCTTAATGTAACATACAGACTGAGAGATTATTATGTGTCAATTTAGGTACATCAGTTGCAACAAATGAACCACTGGGGTGAAGGATGCTGATAATAGGGGAGGTTAGACATGTGCAGGGGTAGGGTTATATGGGAAATCTCTGTACCTTCTATTCAATTTTGCGGTGAACCTAAAACTCTCTAAAAATAGTCATTTTTTTCGCAGTACGCGGGCCTCTCATTGTTGTGGCCTCTCCCATTGCGGAGCACAGGCTCCGGACGCACAGGCTCAGTGGCCATGGCTCACGGGCCTAGCCGCTCCACAGTACGTGGGATCTTCCCGGACCTGGGCACAAACCCGTGTCCCCTGCATCGGCAGGCGGGCTCTCAACCACTGCACCACCAGGGAAGTCTTTTTTTTTTTTTTTTTTTAAATCAAGTAACAGTCTCAACTATGACAGATTGCTCATCACCACCACCTTGTGGGCCAAGAAGCAACAACAAAATACAAAACAAGATACCTTCAAAAATAAGGAAAGAAACAACTACCTCATTCCATCAGCCCAGATTCCATCAATTAAAACACATATTATTTCAGGTTCAACTAAGAAAGAAAATACTGCCAATTAAACGATGACACCATTAACTATAAGTGGCATTCCAATTTCATAGATGTTAAAATGTGTCTTAAAATAAATGAAATGTGGTATTTTGATTTTCCTCAAGCTCCTACCAGTGTTAGAGACTACACAAGATAAAGCATCTTAAGCTGAAGCACAAGAAATTTAGGAAATAAGAGTCAGTAATACTAGGACAATACTAAACGAAATATGAAAATATTCTTCTGTACTTTTCAGGTGGCAATTTTAGATAATTTAAGGATGGAAATACATAATGTTGGATTTTAATATCTTCTCAGGTGCCACCTACCTTTAAAATTCTTTTTTCAGATTTTAATAGTTCTACACATTACTAAATTTGTCCTCAGAGTAAATGAAAAATTTACTGACATCCTAATAAGGGTAAACACTTTCTGAACACTCTGAGAAATATTTTCAAATATTATCTCATATAATCCAAATGAAGGTGGACTTGCAACCCAGAAATGCTGACCCCAGGGTCCATGCTCTTTCCACTCCAGGACACCAGGATGCCTCCAGAATACCATGAGAGCAAACAACATAGCTGGCCTTGATATACAGATTTCAGACAAGCCCTTCCCACTTCCTACTTACCTGGCTGAAGCCTTAAACCGCTCTAAGAACTGAAGTCTCAAGCTCTCATGGCCAGGGAGGTCAATCAAGGTCAGGCTAGTGCCCTAAGGATGCCAGCAATATTATTAATGTTTCAGTCCGGATTCACATTTACAACATAAATCTTTCATATCAGATCGCAGGTATCAGAATGGTACCCAATTAATGAATCAAAAAAGGTCACTGTAACTGATAAATGAATCAAACAAATGTCCACAGAGCATCCTTTATTTATAAATCATGAAGTGAAGGCTCTGGAGATTTAACAATGGACAAAAACATGGTCCTGCCCTAACAGAGTTTATAATATAATCAGAAAGGTCAACACAATGTAAAATTACATGTAAATGTAAAATTACAACTTTGATCAATGTTCTGAGGGTACGTGAGAAACCTGACCCTGTATGGGGAAGTCAGGAAAGTCCACCTGAGGCTGGGAAAAATACCAGTATGAATAAAAGCAAAAACATGTGGAAAAACAGTAATAAATATTCACAAACTAAATAATATAAGAACCTACATTTTATCATATAACATGTTACCACTGCAGGGATCCCCAACCTTTATAAAAACAAAACATTCTTTTATATTTCTACTGCAATCTAATTTTAAAATATATGTCCACTAGACACACCATTTATTTGTTCCAACTCTGTCAATATTTTTTGTCAATTCTTGATCCAGGTGACAATCACTGAACAGGGCGGGGTTGTGCCACTACGGAGCAGACTGATTAAGTGCCCACTTACATGCTATTCATGCCAGGCCTTCATTCTTGAGCTCAGGTTCAATGCAGATGTGGCAATGCTCAATCCTAAGACTCTCGGGTATAGCCCCGGTACATTTATCAGACCCACGGATCATTTCTCATATGTTCTGCCTTCTCCACAGCCAGCCTCAACCACTATTCAGCAGGAGGGAGTCAGCATTATGCACAGATTTGACATAATTACAGCTGGATACACTGTGACCTGTCACTTAGTCTGTTTGATCTTTTATAGGTAATACATGAAGTATATTAGCCTTTTTTCTATTTTTATACTGGTAGTGTAGGGACCTCAGGTTGGGACCCCCATCACATTTCATAATCAGCACCACAACACATACTATAAACAATCCACAAGGTACAGTACTAAATACATTACTATTTTGAGAGACTAAATCTAAAACATAAAGAGGGTGGGAAAAGAAGTAAAAAAGGGTGGGATGTTTTACATATTCAATAGAAACATGCAAGTCTTATTTGTAACGTTAAGTTTTCTGATAGCTATATTAAAAAAGTAAAAAGAAACAGGTAAAATTTTTAAAATATGTATTACATAAGCCAGTATATCTAAATTAGCTTTATAACATATTAAAAAAATTCAAGAAATTGATATTTTATTCTTTTTTTCATCCCAAGTCTTCAAGATCTGATGTATATTTTATACTTATAGCAGCCCTCAATTTGGACTGGTCACATTTCAGGTGCTCAACAGTCACACACGATCAGTGGCTACTCTGTTGGAAAGTACAGGTCTAAAGCATACCCTGGAATACCACACTTAAAATATCTAGTACAAGTGCCCCAAGAATTAAAGATCTCCCAAATCTGAAATTTCAAAATCTGAATCCTTGGGAATTTAAAAAGGTCTGAGTCAGAAACAGTGCCATTATTGAAAAAAGAAAAAAAGTACCTCTAAGACATTTAAAAGGATGTCTCTTTATCTTTGCTTACAATGTTTAATACTGGAGGTACCAGAAAAGGGCAGGGCGGGGGTGGGGAGGACCCAAGGAGAGGGAGAAAAAGTCTCTAAAATCACCATTCTAATTCATCCATCTATACATCTAATGCCTCCAATCAGTCATCCACCCACCTTCCTTCCACTCACTCACTAAATACCTATTAAGCATTATAATTGGCTTGGCAGTCACTATCTACATTCTGGGGCCATACAGGTACATAAAAAGTCCTTCTCATGATTCCTTATTGGTGTTTTTTAAATATACTCATGTATACTCCATAAGATATCCACTGCAACACTGTTTGTAAAAGCAAGATTGTAACAACCAAAAAACTAAATGTCTGTTAATAGGGCTCTTATTAAATAAAAACTCAACATTAGTTGACAGGAGTAAAAGCTTTCTGATTATACTGTCTTCACATTCAACTGTGATCATGTACTACTTTTCCATGTGTACCTGTAAGATTTTTCTGTCATGTCTCAAAAGTAAAGGCTTTAAGAAAGGAAAAAAAAAATTGTATGGTATAGCCACATAATGGAATACTATGCAGGTCACAAATCAACCTGGTAGTACTATGTATGCAAATGAGGAAGAAAAAAATGAAAACAAATCCAAGCTGTATCAGTTATATTGTTAAATTAAAAACAAAAACAAACAGGAGGGGGTAGAACACAGTGTTAAAAAAGAAAAAAGTAAAGATATACAGATATGTTTGTATAGCATAGACCATCTGGAAGGCTATACAGGAAAATGGTAAGTTACTACCTCCAAAGAGAAGACTCATAAGAAGGGATAGGAAAGGCAAAATTACTTTTCACCGAATATCCTTTCTAACCTTTTGAATTTTTGTCCCATATACATGTACTAAAGAAAAAGGCTTAATGCTCACTCTTAAGAACTCATGGTAAAGTTGGAATTAAGACACAGAAACAAAAATTAATAAATAATCAGTGTGCATAAGGTACAGCAAAGCAGGGGAGGGCATGATTAAGTCCACTGCTTGGATGGTCAAAAGAAGAATTTGTCACATGCACAATATTTATCCATAAAAATAAGCTATGAACGTACCTATGCCCTCAGACTAATTTATCCTAGAAATGTCTTTTCCTGACACACCAAAGTAAAGTAAAACTGTCAGACTCCCCACATTCTAGGAACCTCTTACCCTGTTATTGTTGACTCTGTAGGCAGCAGAGCTGTCAGTGATGGAAGTCTGAGTGTCTCTGTAAAGGCCTGTTAACAACTGTAAAACAAAACAAAACACAACACAACATGGGGGAGATCAGAGTAAACATATAAATAGCAAACCTAAAGAAAGTAACTTTGCTCTAACTGTCCTAGGTGTAAGGTCAAATAAACGAATGTTACTTGCAATAGCTGAAAAGGACCATATTAGTTTTTTTTTCTTTCTTCCTTTGCTTGTACAAAAATCTTATTAATTGCAAACTTCATTCCCCTCTCCTTAACGAGAGGAGGCGGGTAACTATTATTTTTAAACAATTATTTTCAAATAATAGTTTCAAATGGTTAGTGGCCAAATTTATTGACCTTCCATCAACATTTACAATCATCAAAGTGGAAGGGAAATAATTTATACTCTCAAAAAGAAGAGTAATCAGAAGAAAACCTCTGCTACTCTCTGTAGCAAAAACCAAACATTTAAAAATACTACATAGGGCTTCCCTATGGTGCAGTGGTTGAGAGTCCGCCTGCCAGTGCAGGGGACACGAGTTCGTGCCCCGGTCCAGGAAGATCCCACATGCTGCGGAGCGGCTGGGCCCGTGAGCCACGGCCGCTGAGCCTGCGTGTCCGGAGCCTGTGCTCCGCAACTGGAGAGGCCACAACAGTGAGAGGCCCGCGTACCTCAATAAATAAATAAATAAATAAATAAATAAAAATACTACATGGACTCAAAATAAATATTAGTGAAAAGAAGCCTAAGTAGCCATTAGGCAGAAGAATCACCCTTTAAAAAAGTTTCTTTGACAAAGTCTCAGAAGAATTATACACTGTATACAGATTACTGCCCTCTATCTCTTCAGCTGGTCTGGCATCCTTAGCCATGACATGAAAGTAGTATATAAAACCCTTAAATGGGATAAGGGTTAAATGTCAGTATCCGGCAAGTACAAGTGAATAGAAATGGTCAAATTCCAGTTTAAGAGCTTTTCAAGAGTCTTTTCATCCTTCCAAGTGATTCAAGAATTAACTCCCCAATTTGTCAGCACAGCTTCTTTTCCAAAGTACACCTCACAGGAATAATGGGGTGCCCTAAAATTTCCTATCAAGTTTAAGAGAGGTGTAAATCAAAGCATTTACTCTGACAAAAAGCAATGTTTTCCCGCAGTCACAAAGGCCAACAAGAAGAACAGCTCTTTGACTGCTCCTTCGGCTCCGGATGAACTTCCAGAACACTGTGGAATAGAGAAAAACAACCAAAATTATGCCTTGATTATCAACAATATGCATGTATGGCTGGGCTGTGGGAAATTAAGTCTACCACAGAACACTTCATTCACCTGGAACTTACCTCCATTGTTATTACCACCATTATAATCATTATTGTTTTAGGGACTCCGCTGAGTGCCTGCCACTAACAACTGTCAATTTTTCTGCATCTGCAGCCCCTACACCGACGGCGTACTCTTCAAGCGCAATCTTGCTCATTAGCTTTGTATCCCCAGCGCCCAGTTCGCAAACATAGGATGCTCAAACTTGGAGCGACGACCACTGGAGTCTTCGTAGCAAGAGCAATGAAAGGGAGAGAACCGCGCGCTCACGCAGAACAGGGGCTAGTAACGCTGCGCTGCTCCTGCTGCTTCAGGCAGGAGGGCAGGTTGGTATAAGGGGTGATTCCCCGTCTCTAGACGCCCCCCCGATGCCATGTCCGTTCCGCGTCCGCGGTCTGCACAAGCCCAGTCCAAGCTCGGATCCCCGCCAGCCCTGCACCCGCCATATCTACCGGCCGCCTCTTTACCCAGCGTCAGCAGCACCGCGACGAGCGCCACCACGACTGACAGCAGCGTCGGATCCCTCTGCCACAGTTCCTGCCGCAAGGAGTCCAGGTAGAGCTGGAAGGCGCCTCCGACATTGCCGCCGTTCCCCATCCGCCGGGAGTCCGCGGAAGCCATGGCTGAGATCTTGCTAACCGGCACAGCAAAACCAACGTGACCCTCGGCTCTGCGCAGGCGTCCGAAGCGGAGCATCACGGGAGTGGTAGTTCCTAAGTTATATTTCCTCCTTCGGAGGCCGGGATCCCGAAGGTCCTGATGGTAGTTGTAGTTCTCTTGGACACAGTGCTCCCGCCGAAAAGACTGAGCTGCCAGACGCAAGTATGAGTTACACGCTCATCCTTTAAGATATGAGTCAGATGTCGCCGCTGTCTTCATGGTTGTTGACAAAATGATGGATGAATAAAATGAATGGCTCGAGCAATCTCTGCTGAAGATTTCTAGTCGCTCCCTTCGTGAGGTGAGGTGTCTTGTGAGGAACTCAAGCATTACACAAATATTTCATCGGAAAATCACGTGGCAGGAGGTGTGACTGAAGATGTAAGGTGCGGTATGGGAATGCAGAAAGGGGCGCCTAATCCACATGGGTTCAGAGAAAAGCTCCCGGAGGAAAACGACAGGAACTGGGCCATGAAGGATGAGTTATCCTCTGCAGGTGAAACAGGAGAAAGGGTGCTCTGTGCAGAAGAAAAGAGCAATTCAGTGTCCCTACACTGTAAATCCAGGGCTGCAACTGAGATACCTACGTTAAGGGAAGCAGCCAGGAAAGTCAATGGGACGGGCAGAGCCTGTTGAAAACTGTCACTCCTGCCCTAAGGGGGCAGCCACCACTCTGCCAGGCAGGTATGTGGGAGCAAGGTGGCCAGTTCTTCAGTTTTTCAAGAGAAGCCAGAAAGAAAGGTTTTTAAGAGAAATTTTCCACTTTTTAAATTTCAGCAAGCAATGAAAACTTGTAGCCCAAATAAAACACCTCATAGGGTCAGAAGTAGCCGGCCTAGGGGCTGCCAGTTTGCAGTCTCTGTCACTAAGCAGGTGTCATTTCAGCAGAAGTGGCAGGAGATGAAGCAGGAAATGTTGGCAAAAACCAGACATGAAGGGACCGTGTGCTATGCTGAGGAACCTAGACTTTATCTAGAGTGCAATAAGAAGTTTCAGTTGGGAGTGAAATAGATGACTGGCAGATCAATGGAGAACTATGGTTTGAGAGAGAAAAGACTGGAGGCAAGGAGACCAGCTGGGGCTGTTGCAGTGTTTTGGCAAATGATGCACAGGGTCTGAACCAGGGAAATGTGGAAAGTGGAAAGGAGGGCACAGACATGAGAGATATTTAGAAGGAAAATATATAGGATTTAGTGATTAATTGGATAAGCTGAGTTAAGGAGAAGGAGAGCTATCAAGACTGCATCTGAAGCACTTGGTGTGTGTTGCTGGGAAGATCAAAGTGCTTAACGCAAATCAGAGAACTCAGGTGAAGGGTCTTTGGAGCTGGGGACATAGCCAGGATGAAAACTGCCTCTCTTTTGTGTATATGGAGTTCCCGGTGCCTCTGGGAAGTCTGAAATCGTATATCAAGCAGGTGATACAGTAAACAAATGTGAAGTCAGCAATAGGTGCTAGATTTTCATTTGGAAGTCATATGTAAACAAGCAGTCATTAAATTGTGGAGAGCATGAGGAATGAGGAGGAGAGGGAACCCCACAAAGAAGCCTGAGAAGGGAGGGTCAGCGACACAGGAGTAAAACGTGTCCTGGAATTGGCCAGCAGCATCTCTGCAGCAGAGGTTGAAGGCTTGAGTGAAAAGTGAGCTCAGGGGGAACAGAGGGGAGGGGTGGGGGGAGACAAGGTAATGAGGATAATTGCTCACATTAATGAGTGGTTGCTAGAGCCAGGCATTGTTCTAAATACTTTAAATTTATTAATTTGTTTAATCCTCACAGTGACCCATTATCCCAATTTTACAGAGGGAAAACTGGGACAGGGATTGAGTAACCTACCCACCAATTCCAGGCAGTCGGGCTCCTTTATGCTTGACTATATGCTCTAACACAGTATAATTCATTTTCCAGGCATTTCATTGATAAAGGTAGGCAACAGGGACTCCAGATTAAGGAAGGATGTTTAGGATGGGAGGTTAAAGTTAGTAAACCAACTTCTATATTTTAAATTAGCATTATGAATTAAAACTGTCAGAACTGACAGTAATCTTACCACATTCTATTTCTTTTCTTTCTTATGGTCTTGATCCCTGCTCTGTATCCACCACCCAACACGCACACACACACACACACACACACACACACACACACACACACACACACACACACAGTTCCTTTATAATAACTTCTGTTAGGGACTAAAAATGCAGGGAAGGAGGAAGGGCCAGGCATGGAGAACATCTACCAGAAATGTCCTCAGTGTATAGGGATTTTTAGTCAGAGCTACGTGAGTGAACAAGTGCCGTGTTGGTGGAGAAATTTGGGGATGAGGAAGCAGGGCTTTGATAAGACATGGTCATGCTGTTTTTCAATTTGTTTCCTGCGTATTATGAAGGCAGAAGAGATGTGCACACCTTCCACCCTCGTGTTAGAAGGTGGTGCTGCCATTCTCAGTAATGAGAGCAGGAGAGAATGGCGTCGGAGGCTTCCTGTCCTCTCACGTCTCTCTGCCTCAGGGACTCCGCAGGCTCCCAGGGGCTCTGTGGGGATGGATGTCAAGGAAGGACGTGCAGACACTGACTGCTGCTGGCTGAAAGTGCTCTGCTCCCTGATTCTAACAGCAGATGGAGAGTTACAATAAAACCAACATAGACAATTTTTTCTTCTCTTCCATTAATTAAAATGTCTCATTCACCGGACACATTTTTCTCTCCTGTTCCCAGCAGCTCCAAATCACAATGGAACCTATCTCAGACTCAAGGACACCAGTCATGTGATTCCCCTACTCTGACTTATCTCTTTAATTCTGTTTCTTTGAAAAAATGGAGGATTTTTTAAAAAAGAATTAAAATGAGACATTTATTATATTAAAAACTCAATATAATAATGAAAGATCAAAGAAGAAAGACACAAATCACCTTAGTTTTTATACCAATAGTATCTGGTGAACATGATTTCAGACATTGTACAGATATACTGACAAGAAGGCAGTCTAGAGGGAGGAATAAATAAAAAATAGACAGAAATTATTTTCAGAGACTATAATATGCCTTGCTGTGTTCACAGTCCCTAGAACAGTGCCTGGATCATGGTAGGTACTCAGCGCATTGTTGATAAAATTAGATTTGTTGGCTCATTGCAATAAGACCGACCACATGCCAGAGGAATGGTGGGACATCTCACCAAACAAAGGAAAAGAAAGAATTATTATAGGATTTGAGGTGAGGGTGGAGTTTAGGTGGATATTACATAAAACAGAGTGTTGCTAGACTCAAAGCAAAGCAGGGCTGTATGTAAAAAGGTGAACATCAGGTCTGGTCTGCAAAGTGGACCCAGGGTCTGTTTCCTTGGTTACTCGAAAGTTGAGAGATGTGGACTGTTGTGTTCAGAACCCCCTACCTGCAGCTGTTCCCCAGAGTGTAGAGGAGTTAGGAAACAAAGGGGCAAACTGAAGAGTTGTTTAGAAGGCAAAATCAGCAGAACTTGCTGACATTGGATGTGGAATGAGGGGAAAGAGTGAATTGAAATTTGACTCCTCAGTTTATGGCTCCTGTGAGTGGGTAGCAGACCATGTCTTTACCCAGTATGAAATATATGGAAACAATAGTTGGATTAGGGAAGCAGGAGAGGGAAGGGGTAAGATGATCACCTCACTTTTCTTTCTGTTGGGCTTCCGATTGCTGTGCGAACTCTACCGTATAGATGCACAGGCAGGAGGAGGTGTGAGTGTGGGATGCTGGAAGCAGGGGTGAGCACAATAGATGTAGATGCCCAGGAGTCATTCTCATTGCTTACGGAGGGCCTGGAAAAGCACTGGATCAAGAGAAGAACCCCGGGAAGATTACCCTACTTTTCAGAGCTGGTAGGATGAGCCCACAGTAAGACCACAAGAGGACAGAGAGGTAGGAACCAAAGCGAAGAGCTGCTGTGTCAGAGAAACTGGGAGAGGGTTCCAAGGAAGGGTGAGTGGTCAGCCATATCAAGTTAGTAAACAGACTCAAGGATGAAAGAACAAGTTGGTTTTCACAGCTGGCAGGTGGGTGGTAACCTTGACCCGAGTAGCTGCAGGGATGTGAGTGGAGCAGAAGACTGATTTCTCTGTGTTCAGCCATTAATAACCAGTGAGGGGTGGGAAGAATAAGGCTCCACCTTTCAGGAGCTCCACTAAGAATGGGAGGAGACAGGGCAGTGACTGCCATGGGAGGTGGGGTCAAGCTATGATTTTTAGCAAGAAGAGTTTCCAGTGATTCACTTTTCCAAGCAGTAAGAGTCAGGACTTCACGTATACCTGATGAAATTTATGAAAAATATTTTAAATATGTAAATCGTCTATATTCTTTTTCTGTACTGCCTTGAACGCTCCATCTCAATACTTACTCTGCATCCTCCTTCCTTCCCCTTCCCCAGCAACGCGCACACACACACACACACACACACACACACACACACACACACACACACCACACAGCCTTATACACTTGATTATATTATAATGACCATGAAGACCCCTTTTAGAAAGAATTCCTACTTGGACTGTACCCAGGAGGTATGGCTATGGGAAAGAGCAAATGAATCTTGAGCTCTGAAGGAAGGGCTAGTTGCACATGTATTTAGTCCTTCCAGACCAAACATTTAGGGAAAAAATGAAGTTTTTAAAAGATAAAACCAATAATAACTTTTATTTTTATTTTGTCCCGCAGAGGTGCCACCACCAAACTGAAGGCAACCAAACCACTCAGACCAGCAAAACCAGGGGAAGCTTATGGGTCCGGTGAGCTCCCATCTCCATCAGGTGGTGGCCCCACTCTTGGATTTTAACCTCTGTGAAAACTGCAGGCTTCCAGGAGTTCTGTGGGGACAGAGCAGAGGGGTAGGGCAGTTAATATCTACCTATATTTGTTTTCTGTTAAGTGAATCAACAGTTAAGGCTGATACAAAAGTGCTCAGACCCGTTGCCCTGCTCTTCTGATGGATGGACCTGGCCGTTCTCCTAGTGGCCTCCTCCTCCTGCCTGCACAGCTCTTGTGCCTACAGCGGGCAGTGTCTCACACCAAGAATGGTAACAGGATTTCCCTGCCCTACATCATCCCCCATCTTGTGTCTTACGGGCAGGGCTCATACGCCTGAGTCCATGTGGCTGGAACGAGCCTGGGAGGACTGTCCTCTCTGATCCAAGTGAGGAACTAACATAACGAGATGCACTAAGCACCCAGCACGTGCCAGTTTCCGTCCTGGGAGCTGGGGATGGAGCAGAGTACAGCAGCGCCAGAGTCTCCACCCCCTCACAGACTATATAGGTAAATACAACCTGGGTACTCAGAACAGTGGCCATGGATCCTTCCTTATACCAGAATTATGTGGGCAGCTGTTTAAATGCAGAAACCCTGAACCTGGCACAGACTTGCTGAATCAGTGTCCCCAGGACCTGGGAATCAGTATCTTAAGAACTGTGGCTTAGGGACCTGCACTCTGCAGTTGAAGAATAACCTCCCTATAGCTACATGGTATTCTCCCACATCTTCCAAATGATTCCAAGTCATTAAATGATGTCCAACATAGCTATAGTACAAAGGTGTGTTTTACTGTATTCTAGTTCTTAGAAAACTGGTGTTCTAGATAAGTACAGGCATACCTCATTTTATTGTGCTTCGCTTTATTGCACTTCACAGATGTTGTGTTTTTCACAAATTGAAGGTTTGTGGTAACCCTGCATCAAGCAAGTCTACTGGCGCCATTTTCCCAATAACATTTGCTAACTTCATGTCTCTGTGTCACATTTTGGTAATTCTTGAAATATTTCAGACTTTTTCATTATTATTATATATTTGTTATGGTGATCTGTGGTCAGTAATCCTTGGTGTTACTATTATTAATTGTTTTGGGGCACCACAAGCCGTGCCCATTAACATGGCAAACTTAATCGATAAATGTTGTGTGTGTTCTGACTGCTCCACCAGCACAACAATATTGAAATTAGGCCAGTTAATAACCCTACACTGGCCTCTAAATGTTCAAGTGAAAGGAAGAGTTGCACATCTCTCACTTTAAATCAAAAGCTAGATGTGATTAAGCTTAGTGAGGAAGGCCTGTCCAAAGACAAGCTGGGCGTCTTGTGCCAAACAGTTAGCCAAGTTGTGGACACAAAGGAAAAGTTCTTGAAGGAAGTTAAAAGTGCTGCTCCAGTGGACACAGAAATGATAAGAAACAGCCTTATTCCTGATATGGAGAAAGTTTTAGTGGCCTAGATAAAGGATCAAACCAGCCACAACATTCCCTTAAGCTAAAGCCTAATCCAGAGAAAGGCCCTAACTCTCTTCAGTTCTGTGAAGGCTGAGAGCGGTGAGGAAGCTGCAGGAGAAATGCCTGAAGCCAGCAGAGGTTGGTTCATGAGGTTTAAGGAAAGAAGCCATCTCCAGAACATAAAAGTGCAAAGTGAAGCAGCAAGTGCTGATGTAGAAGCTACAGCAAGTTACACAGAAGACCTACCTAAGATAGTTAATGAAGGTGGCTACACTAAACAACAGATTTTCCATGCAGACAAAACAGCCTTCTATTGGAAGAAGATGCCATCTAGGACTTTCATAGCCAGAGAGGAGAAGTCAATGCCTGGCTTCAGAGCTTCAAAGGACAGGCTGACTCTCTTGTTAGGGGCTAATGCAGCTGGTGACTTGAAATTGAAGCCAATGCTCATTTACCATTTCAAAAATCCTAGGGCCCTTAAGAATTATGCTTAGTCTCCTCTGCATATGCTCTATAAAGGGAACAACAAAGCCTGGATGACAGTACATCTGTTTACAATATGGTTTACTGAATATATTAAGCCCACTATTGAGACCTACTGCTCAGAAAAAAAGATTCCTTTCGAAATATGAGTGCTCACTAACAATGTACATGGTAACCCAAGAGCTCTGATGGAGATGTACAAGATTAATGTTGTTTTCATGCCTGCTAACACAACATCCATTCTGCAGCCCATGGATCAAGGAGTCATTCTGACTCTCAAGTCTCATTATGAAAGAAATACATTCCATAAGCCTATAGCTGCCGTAGATAGTGATTCCTCTGATGGGTCTGGGCAAAGTCAAATGAAAACCTTCTGGAAAGGATTCTTCATTCTAGATGCCATTAAGAATATTTGTGATTCATGGAGAAAGGTCAAAATATCATCATGAACAGGAATTTGAGAGAAGTTGATTCCAATCCTCATAGGTGACTATAAGGGGTTCAAGACTTCAGTGGAGGAAGTAACTGCAGATGTGGTGGAAATAGCAAGAGACCTAGAATTAGAAGAGGAGCCTGAAGATGTGACTGACTTGCTGCAATCTCATGATAAAACTTTAATGAATAAGGAGTTGCTTCTCATGGATGAGCAAAGAGAGTGGTTTCTTGGGATGAAATCTACTCATGGTGAAGATGCTGTGAAGGTTGTTGAAATGACAACAAAGGATTTAGAATATTATATAAACTTAGTTGATAAACTAACGGCAGGGCTTGAGAGGATGGAACTCCAATTTTGAAAGAAGTTCTGCTGCGGGTAAAATGCTATCAAACATCATTGCATGCTACAGAGAAATCGTTCATAAAAGAAGAGTCAATTGATGGGGCAAACTTAATTGTCGTCTTATTTTAAGAAATTGCCAGAGTCACCTCAGCCTTCAGCAACCCTGATCAGTCAGCAGCCAGCACCATTGAGGTAAGACCCTCCACCAGCAAAGAGATTATGACTTGCTGAAGGCTCAGATGATGGTTAGCATTTTTTAGCAATAAAGTATTTTTTAATTAAGGTACGTACATTGTTAGACACTTTTTAGACATAATGCTATTGCACACTTTATACTGTAGTATAAACATAACTTTTATGTGCACTGGAAAACCAGAAACTTCATATGTCTTGCTTTATTGCGATATTCCTTTATTGCAATAGTCTGAAACTGAATCTGCAGTATCTCCGAGATATGCCTGTGGTGTGTATGGCAACTTTAGAGTTACTGGAACTTATCATTGTTCAAGCTTTCAGGAGCAGCACCATGTAAAAGAACTCTCTGCAATGCTGGAAATGTTCTCTTTGCTCATCTATGTGGAGACACACGTATCTATTGAGCACTTGAATTATGGCTAGTGTGACTGAGGAACTAAGTTTAAAATTTTGTTTAATACTAATACAAATTTAAATACCCACATGTAGCTAGAGGCTACCATCTTGAACAAGGCAGCACTGTGTGAAAAGGTGTTTAGAGCAGAGTAATTGGCATGGGCACATAACTCTCTTCCCTTTCTTAGTAATAGCATGGAATTCTGTATGTCCTGGCAGTCACTACCTCAGTGCCTTCAGCCCGGGCCCCCTTACGATCAGCCCATGCAAGTCAGCCTTTCATTCATGCTGGGATTGCATTGTTCCCTCAGCATTTCATCCTGTCTGTTGGTCATCTCCTGGGGACTGCAGCCCGCTCCTCCTTTGGTATCCAGCACCCAGAACCCCGCACATGTTCGTTTTGCAGATTCCCCAATGCTGTTCCTCGTACTCACTTGAGGTTGAGCATTGTCTCAGGTTAGCCAGAGCTGTGACATAATTAGCTCCTAAGTAGGTTTCATACGTTGTTGCGTTCGGAAGTTCAGCCAAACATTTAGTGTCACTCCTAAACAGAAGGTCCTTGTTTTCTGAGTGGAACAAACAAAAACTGCTCGGGCAGTTAGTTCCATCGTTTCCAAATTTATCCTGTCAAATGGACAGAAAGTGCATGAGGACCTGTGGCAAAGAGCTGCTGGGAACGCATGGATGGGATGGAGGGGACTGGAAGCTGGGAACCAGCCCTGGGAAGAAAGGGAAGCCGCAGAGGATGCCTCGGGATCTTTCCACATCCATCACCTGGCATTCATACAATTATGGACCACAAATCTGTGCTTCCATGAGGCCTCAAAGTCCTCTGTAGGGTCTGTCCTGGTCCCATCTCCTTGGGGAAGTCCCTGCCTCCTGCCCACTGCTGACTTCTCTGATCTCTCTTCCTCACTTCGTTGGCCATGGTCTTGGGGGCGGCTTCCAGGAAATGAGAGGGAAGAAGCATGTCCCTTTTAAGTACTATTGTCAAAGAAAATATTAAATATGAGCAACCCAGTGAGGAGTAGTACAGGTAGCTGTTAAAAGTTCATATTTGACTTTTAAGTTCATGTGAACTTAAAAGTTCATCTTTGATCCTATCTTGATAAGAGGCTCAACTCCTCCAGGCCTTCTAAGATTATAAGTGAAATAAGGATTACAGAACATTTAGCATTCCATCTAGCACTTAGGAAATGTCCATTAAATACTAATTATTAGTACCATTTACCTTCAGAGGACTCACAAAGGTATGCTATCTTAATTTTTAAAAGAAGAAAACCAATGGATCAACAGACAGGAAGCTGTCACTGAGGGGAGGGTGGTGTTTGTGGGTGGAGGGGTCTTTAGGATTAAAATACTCAGGCAGTCTCTCTCCCCACAAGGCCAGCCCTGGGTTGGTTGTTTTCCCCAGAGGACAAGTTCCTGGGTTCTTCTGCCTGTTGGAATGGTTCTTAGTCTGCCTAAGTAAGAGAAACACAGTCCACATTTCATGACTTGTATCTAGAAGGGCTGGGAAATAGGATCCGTCACCTTCATTTAAGAAAAGGCAGAAGTGGGGAAAATGAGGGTACCACAGAGCAAGGTCAGGGTCAAGCTGCAAGGCAGGTACTTGGACCCTGGGACACTTGCATCAGACGAGGTCTGATCTCTAGTGAGCAGAGCGAGGCCTGGGAGATCCAGTTCCACAATCCATGCCCTCCCAGTTCTAACTTCCAGGAAAAGAATGCTGGGGTACCGGGCTGGGACTCAGCTGGGAAATCCCCAAATAATCCACACGCACCCAAGTAGAAAGGGTTGGAGGCCCTGTCTGTGCCACCATACCTGCTGAATCATTAATATTTTGTGAACACAAGCTGCCTTATCTGCCCGTGAGACCACAGCATGATTCGGGGCTCGGGCCAGGTGGCAATCCTCAGCCTCCTTCACAGGCTTCCTGCTTCCGTCGGTGCACAGCAGCTCAAAATTTTCCTCCTGCAGTGTTTTTGCCCACTCTTCAGGGTTTTTTCCTGGGTACAGAAAAGGTGGGTCAGCCACAGTTTTGATCAAGGCACACCCACTGGCGTGTGGAGGGCCTGGACCCAGTGGCCAGCAGGGGTTACAGTAATGTGGAGAGGAAGAGAGTTACCAGGAATTCCCAGAGACCACTCCTTTCAATCTGCCCACCCAGCCAGGTGAGGGTGAACCACGTTCTATGGATGATGTTCAAAATGACCTTCATTTCTTCTAAATTCCAAAGTATTTGGATCTCCTGCTCCAGTGTAGAAAGAATGTGACCCTCTAAGCAGTTTTGTGCTGTACCATCTGGCACTAGCAAGCAAAAGAGCTTTCCCCAGAAGCCCTTTTGGAAGGGCCAAAGATTTCACTTTTATGAGTGAAATCTGGCTCACTCGTACTAGTTCTATGTGGAATGCACGCATGCCTCTGTGCATACAGGTCCATATCCTGTTCTCAGCCCCTTGCTTCATCTTTTCTGTATTCTCTCTGAAAAAAGAACATCTCACCTGTTCTCAAGGTTTAAGCTCCTTCCTCCTAAGGCAATTCTCAAATAAGTTTTCCCAGTTTTTGCTTCTCTCCTAAAGTACAGGATTGCAGTCTTTTTCTTAATTTAATTTTCTCATTTAATTGAAAAACTAATATATGAATGCAGTATTTTAAAAGTTTAAATTTATATAGAGAGTAAAAATATCCCTTTTCCTACACTCTCCAAAGGCACACTTTTGGTTTTTATAGAAAACCCCAAATTGCCTGCCTTTCGTCCCACCAGTACCTGCACATATCTTTGCTCACCTTTTAACATTTCTCCTTTCTTTTCTTACCCATCCCTCCAACTCAACACCTTCCAAGTGAAATCCATCCTTATTCTCTCCAAACCCATTCTGTTCTACTTAGTACTTTAAGCATTTATTCAGTACCATGTCCTCAGCCTTCTGCAAGACACAGTCTTATTGGAGGGGAGAAATAGCACACATACCAAAATCAAAAATGCAGGGCACAGATAATAACATTTTGTATTTGGTGTAACACTCTCTAAACGCTGTGTGAGCTAGGGAACCAGCACAGCGAGAGCACATTAACTCAGGAAGGCTAGCTGGAGAAGGCAAGTTTTCAGGTGTGTCCTGTAACACGTGTAGGCCTGAGAGGAGGAGAGAGGAACGCTTCTCTGTGAGGGGATGGAGGGCTCCAGCAAGACTCACGGACAGGTACGTGCCCAGTGTTCCTATTGGGTGGAGGAGAGCCCCCCTGGAACAAAGTCTTGGGCAGTCAGGCTAAACATGCTCAGATCCTCAAGGCCCTGAGTGTGGGATGGAGTGTGGCACTTAGGTAGGAAGAAAAGTGGGTCTATGAGAACTTATGAATGGAAATCAGTGTTAATGTGTGAGCCTGAAATAGGACAAGTAGAAAAAATGAGATGGGAGGTGATTTGGTCTGGGTTAGGAGCAGTGGGCATCTAGAAGGGCATGATAAAAAATTTTCTTTCCACTACAAATAATGCTTGTTTACTGCAGCTAATTTGTAAAATGCTACATAGTTTAAGGAAGAAGACTTTGAAACACAGTATAATCCCACAGCATTCACCTTCAACATTGGTGCATTACTTCTAGTCTCTTTTCTAGACTCATATGATGTGCAGACACATATCTATATAATTAGATCATAGTCTCTATGCCTTTGTATCCTGGTTCTTCCATATCACAACATACCGTAGAATTTAATGAAGACATACCTATTCCGAAGAAAAAAAAAACATACTGACTGAAAATTTAATCTAGGCTCGACTGGCAGGGCATATAATAAAGACCTCCATGGGGACAGAGGCTGTGTGAAGAGGACTGGGTTTTGATAGAAGTATGAGGAGTTTGGCTTTATACAGGTTGAGTTTGCAGTGCCAGTGTACTTTGTACATAAAAATGACCACAGGGCAAACAGAGATCCTGGGATGTTATTTAGATGGGAGGTGGGCCTCCTCTATAAATTCCCCTCAGGAGGTAAGGCTTTTGGAGTCTTTGCAAAGACAGTTGCGGCCTCGAGAGGGGAGCCCTACTTGGAAGGGTGCAAAGAGAAATCAAGGGATGACAAAGAACCAGCCTAGGGTAACACTCAGGTAGCAGGAAAAAGGACAGCCCTTAAAGGAAAAAGCAAAAGTAACAGGAGGGAAGAAAGAAAAATTAGCCAAACCAATTATTCCCTCAAGTAAGTACTTAGCAACTTCTGTGTGCCATGTACTGTGGTTGGTGTTGGGATGTAAGAAGAGGAAAAAAGAGCTCCCTGTGGCCATAGTTTATTACGGAATGTGATGAATTCAATAATAAGAGCAATATGGACAGAGGATTCTGTTGTGGGATGGAGGTGTGCCATTGGGGAAGGCGTCTTAGAGGAGCTGGTCCTGTACTAGTTCATTCTAAATGAGTTGCTGGAAAAATTTGAGGTTGAGTAAAGGGACATGAGGGAAGGAGGGAAGTAATAGCTGCCTGGACTCTAGGTGGGGAATATAAGCAGTTAGTGATAGAGAGTGGGCAGGTGGAATACTCATTCCTACTGACATTTTGAAAATTTTTGTCTTGTTTGTTAATGTCATGGCCATCTAATATTCACCACTAGTTTTAGTGCCCATTGATGATCCTTGCTTGAATCAATTATTACTATCTTGGTTGCCGAACGATAGTTTTTTAACTTCATAATTATTTCTGCATCTGTAATTAGCATTCTACAATAAGGAAGATGTTTCCCTTATACTCATTTGTTTAATCAGGATGGACTTATGCGTTCCTATTTTATTCAATGGGTTATTATTTCTTACTACTATTATGATGTCTTTTCAAGCTCAAAATGTCCCAGATTTGGCCAGTGGAGGGCTTTCACAATGGCTCCTATGTGCTTTGATACGTCCCATCTCTCTGAGCTCTTCAGCATGATGTCCCAGGTTCACCTTATACTTTTCCTGCCCCAGCCACAGAATCAGCTATTTTTCCAAGGGGCCTTGGTTCCTTCTATTGGAGAATGGTTCTAGAAGCCAAGGTCTTGGTGCTCATTCCTACAGGGGCGCCACTGTCTGTATGTTTTTCCCAGTGGACATATAATATATTTAAATATATATTGGACCTAGAAATATGAGAAATAGTTATAAAGGACCTTTTGGGGATAACTCACAGAATTTGAATAGGGACTGTGGACGTGATGAGTATTAAATCCATGTTAGTATAAATTTCCTGATCTTGCTAATTGTAATGTAGGTATGTGAGAGAAAGTCCTGGTTCTTAGGAAATGTGCACTGAAGTATTTAGGGGAAAGGAGGCACAGTGCCTGCACCTGTAGGAAGGTTCCTGGGAGAGACTCAGGGCCACTGGGAAGCCCATGGTCCTTACCATTCTGCTTATCCAAGCAAACGCTTCTCTCTTCACCAAACAAACAGGTTGAGAATCAGAGCTCTGGACCCTGACAGAGTCCATAACACTTCCACAAAGACATCTTGGACACAAGTGAACCAGCGACCCTGATTTATGGGGACAAAGGTTATGCACATACCACCAGTGTTCTCTTTGACAGTCTGGTCCTTCACAAAGGCCACGTCTCCCTTCTCAACCAGACACCTGCGGAGTACCAGACAGGGAGAGAGAAGAAAAGAGGTCAGAGATACATCTGTCATTCAGAAAAGCCACCTTATAGATCCAGGGCTGGCCATCTGATATCAGCAATTGTGATTCCCATTTGATCACTAATCTATTGTCACTGATCTTACATATTACTAATGTAAGTAATAAAAAGAAAACAAAACCTCTGATATGCTTTGTAGTTATACAATCTCACTTCTACACTCTAAATTCTGGCCCATTTTCTCCAACAGAGCTACATCCATTTCCTAGCTTCAACACAGATATTAGAGGGGCAGTCTTCCCTCAAGGTGATTCCTTACTCACAGTCTCCTTGTAAAATTGTAAACTTATGGGCTGTGAATTGTTCTTACTCTAACTCACAAGCTGGTTGTACCTGGGAAGTTGGGATAGTCTTTGTTTTTCCTTCCCTAGTGAGAATTTTAGTTACAATACCACCATCATTGTGAAGTTGATGGAGTCATGAACTGCTAAGTGACACAGGCCCAAGTCAGACAGGATAGTTAAAAACTAATAAGGTCGTAAAGTGCACAGGTGTCTCTTTAAAAATGATAGAAACTCCATGAGCTAGAAATGTAACCAAAGATGTAGAAGTCATGTACTTTACTTTTGTATTGATATATTTCCATGGTTGTAGGTTCCCCCAGAGGTGAATGGAAGAACATGAGCCAGATGCTTGACTCCTGTGTTTATTCAATTATGGTAGGGTTTCCTCACCTGGCACTAGTGAATTAGGGGCCAGATAATTCTTTGTTGTAGGGTGCTGTCCTACGCATGTAGGATGTTTAGCAGCCTCTCCCAGTTAGATGCCAGTAGCATCCCCCAACTCCACTGATAATCAAAAACATCTCCAGACACTGCCAAATGTCCCCTGAGGGGCAAATCACCCCCCGCTGAGAACTTCTGACCTGTACCATACTGCCAGTCTTTGCTGTCTATGACAGCCAGGTCTGGAGACCGTGTCCTGGAGGGAGCTGGATGCCTCTTCTCACAGGTTTCTACTTATGTTTGTAAATGTGACACCCTAACATGCAGGACTAATGGGATAGGAATGTAAGAATCTCACCTGCGTTCCTAAAAAGGAATTTCGTCAGGGCTGGGATTACTATTATTTTTGTATGAGGATTATAATACTCACCTGAAAGCCCCTGAATAGCCATAGTATCTCTCATGGTTGTTGGGAAGACACTCCCTTCCCGGAACACCTTCTGAGCCAATGCACAGAGCACAGAGACTGGAATTTCGCAGAGACCCAGGAGCACAGCCTTCACTGAAAAATTTATCTGTGCAGAAGGATAAGAGAAAATCAGCTCTTCCTGAGTCAATGTCAGTGGCCTTTACCTAACACATCACAGGTGTGTATGGCCCAGGATAGGTAGAACATACTCATTATGTGACCTGCCATCAACTCAGGACCTGCCAGGGTATAGGCTTTGAAAGGAAACTTAATTGAGGCTGGGAACCATTACAAGTCAGGTGGAGGGGATTCCATCAGCATCCCAATAGTGTCTCACTCACCTAGAGAGATGGGATGGAAATGATATGAAAGTTGACTAAAAGGGGTAAAATTGAAGGTCTCACTCCCTGAGTTGTGCAACTTGTTTTTGGTGTTTCTTTTCCCTGATATTTATTAGAAGAGCCTTTAACAGAACGTAGAACTCCAACCCTGAGAAAGTGCTGGGGAATTTCACACACAGTTCAGCTGCTCTTCCATAGCTGTAAAACTGCCAGGAGGCTCAGGAGAACAGAAGTGCTGCCCTTGCTGGTGGGCAACAGAACTCCTGAATGCACCCCCCTCACACACACACACACACACACACGAACACACACAGGACTTGCCTGGTTCATAACTGCCTTTAGAGACCCTCCTTTTGAAGTAGCTACAAATATTTGGAGGTGGCAGGGAGGAAGTACTCAGGAAGTTAAAGAAAATAAAAACCATGACAAAACATGTCCATGGTGAAATTACACACAGATTTTAGGAGGTAGAACTAAGCTCATACCTGAAGATATTCAGAGGACACAGAGAATAAACTGATTTCCACCCCTTTGAAGGGGCCTAGGAGCTGAGCAGTCACTTGGTGAGACTGCCAAGATCTTAAAGAGACCCGAGGACTCCTCATACCACATTGCCTAGAAAGCCCTGTGGCAGGGCTTGGAGCTGTCCACCCAATGGCCATTTCCCCTTGCTTCTTCGTAACAAAGATCAAGTTTTTTTTCTTTTTCTTTTAATTTTTTCTCCATTAATTTTTCATTGAGATATAATTGACGTATAACATATTAATTTCAGGAGTACAACATGTTTTGCTACTGTGAAAGGATCACCACAATAGGTCTAGTTAACATCCATCACCATACAGGGTTAAAAAATTTTTTTCTGGGCTTCCCTGGTGGCGCAGTGGTTGAGAGTCTGCCTGCGGATGCAGGGGACACGAGTTCGTGTCCCGGTCCAGGAAGATCCCACATGCCGTGGAGCGGCTAGGCTAGGCCCATGAGCCATGGCCGCTGAGCCTGCGCGTCCGGAGCCTGTGCTCCGCAACAGGAGAGGCCACAGTAGTGAGAGGCCCGCGTAACGTAAAAAAAAAAAAAAAGATTTCTTTTGGCTAGGACTTCCAAACTATGTTGCATAAAAGTGGCAACAGTGGGAGTCCTTGTCTTGTGCCTGATCTTAGAGGGAATGCTTTCAGCTTTTCACTGTTGCATATGATAGCTGTGGGTTTGTCATATATGGCCTTTATTATGTTGAGGTATATTCCCTCTATGCCCACTTTCTGGAGAGTTTTTCTCATAAATGAGTGATGAATTTTATCAAAAGCTTTTGCTGTATCTATTGAGATGATCATATGATCTTTTTCTTCAATTTGTTAATGTGGTGTATCACATTAAAATTTCTTTTTCTTGTGATGAGAACTTTTAAGAGCTACTCTCTTAGCAACTTTGAAATGTGCAATACAGCATTAACTATAGTCACCATGATGTACATTACATCCCCATGACTTATTTATTTTATAACCGAAGTTCTTACCTTTTGACTACACTCACCCCATTTGCCCACCCCCAACCCCTGCCTCTGGCAACCGCCAATCTGCTCTCTGTGTCTGTGAGCTCGGGTTATTTTGTTTTATTTTTGTTTAGATCCCACATATAAATGAGAACATACGGTATTTGTCTTTCTCTGCCTGACTTATTTCACATAGTGCCCTCAGGGTCCATCCATGGTGTTGCAAGAGGCAAAATTTCTTTCTTTTTTAAGACTGAATGATATTCTATTGTATATATATAAACCACAATTTCTTTATCCATTCATTCATGATGGACACTTAGGTTCTTTCCGTGTCATGGCTGTTGTAAATAATGCTGCAGTGAATGTGTGGGTGCATATCTTTTCGAGTTAGTATTTTTGTTTTCTTCCAGTAAATACCCAGAAGTGAAATTGTTGGATCATATGGTAGTTCTACTTTTAATTTTTTGAACAAAAATCTAGTTTTATTTGGGACAGAAACATGCCCAAATAAACGATGACATTTTTCAGCCTCTCTTACAGCTAAATGTGACTATGTATCTAAGTTCAGGGCAATGAGAAATTAGCTGAAGTAATTGGGCTACAGTTCCTGAATAGCTCCTTTAACAAGGTGGCACATACTTCAAGTGCCCTTTCTCTTTGTTCCTTGAGGTTGCCTGGATCGTGGGTATAATGGCAACCATGAGTGACCTTGAAGATGGAGGCCTCATGCTGAGAATGGTGCAGCAGGAAGAGAGAGGAGCCTGGGTTTCTAACGACAGTACCAGCCACGGACTGCTGTCTCTGGTCTTTTTCATGAGAGAGAAAAGTAAACGCATATTCACTTAAGCCATTATGTGCAACTGAAAAGAACCATTCTGATCCACCTCCCAGCCCTACCATTCCTTTTAGATATTTTCTTGAAGTTCACTAAACCAAATTGTATTACCATAGAGCCACGGCCACAGCATCTTGTACCATACCTCACTCTTCCCAGTACACCTCTTCCCACCTGGCCCTGACAACAGTAGCCTCTCAGAGCTCACTCACCAAATTCACAGTGGTTAATATTATTGTAGAGCAGACCCATGGGGATGTTCCAACCAGCGGTTCTGTCTACTGCAGTGTGGCAGGACTTCCTGCCTTTCAGATTGTTCCAGTTGATATCAGCATCTGATGTCTTAACCACAGCCACAGCAAGGTACCCTGCAAGAAAGACACCTAAATAGGGAGTATTAACACCCCTGGGCCCTCCAGAGTGTCTAAATCTGCCATCTCCTTAAGGAGTAGAATTATCCCAAACCATTCCTTCTCTCTTTGAAAGGGTTTTCCCAATAACTGATGGGGGGGTGGGGGTGGGGTGGATACAAGTCATTCCAGGAGGTGGAGATTAATCTGAACTTAAAAAGTAAAGTAGTAAGAATACATAACCATCAGAGCAATGGCTGGTGTATAACCCTTCCCCAAATGCATGAAGCTACTGACATAAACCAGCAACTCACCCTCCACTGTGGAATAGTAGAGGAATGGATACTGAAGGGCACATTAGGAAAGAGTAGTAAATGAGCAATAAACCACAGGGATATTCTGGCCAGATAATTTGTGATAAGGAGAATACAGGTTTGCACCACAATAAATATGCAAAGTGGAAACTGTCAAAATCAAGTTAGCTGCCATGATTAGCTGCAAATACATGCTGATCTTTAAAACTGGTAATAGAATATCAACTCATGATTTCAGTTTTCCAATTTAATTAATTCAGGAAATTGTTTCCAACAGAAAAGACACAAATCTTATTGTTCATGGAATGAGAATGGTTATATTTTCGGCTGAAGAGCTTGGTTCCTAGTGTGATGGGGAGAGGCTGAAGGTTGTAACTGGGACAAGTGATGAGGACAGACTTGCCCACTAATGGCTGGAAATGACCTGCAGGGACCTGAGTGTGGGCCCCAGACCCCACCTTGATAAGATTTCCTGTCTTTCTCCTGCCACATCTTTCCAGATCCACCCCCAGCCAGAGCGCTGGGTGAGAGCCAGGTTGGCCTGGGTTCCTGGGCCTAGCTCTGGCTGGGAGGCTGAGCAATCATGCCCCTGGACATCTGCCGGTATGAGCCTCTCCCTTCAGCCCTGCCAGGCACGTCTCAGCAAGGCTCCTGGGCTGGTGCTAACCCTCATCTAAAACTTTGCTGGCCTTGTGCAATGCGAGGCAGTCAGGAGTGGTGGGGAGGGCCTGTATTTGCTTGCTGGATGTTGGAGTCTAGACAACTTGTAATCTCTCTGAGCTGTTGGTCCTCTTATGCATCCTTAGAAGTCAACAAGAAATACCTTATAGGATTAAATGAAAATTCCCATGTGCAAGTCATAGCAAGTGTAAAAAAGTAATCATCATTGCCAGTGACTCTACTTCCATGATTCCTTTGCATTCCGAAAATTGGTCTCTTATCTACTTTTGATTTGAATTTAAACTTACCTTACCCTTTCCCAAAAGCAATGGGAATTTATCTTAAACTCATGAGGTTACCAATCTCAACTCACCTTCCTCTGGTGTGTTTTTACAATGTGGGCCCTCACTTTCTGTAGAGGAGAAAACGAAGAAGTCATTAAATACTCATTTATAGATTGGAAATCGTCTTTACCATGTGCAGCTCAGAATTAAAAGAGCCAGGAAAACTGTCTACATATCACCAGTTTCCAAAAGGTCCAGGCTGTCTGGATTATGCAAGTTCACTTTAGCTCCCTGGCCTCTGGATTGTAGTCCAAAATTGTAAATTTCAGGTTTCCCACTCTATCTATCCTGTGGCCACAGTGGTCTCTGCCAACCATACTTGAATCCGTGCACCAGGGCAAGAGGAGAAGTGTGAGCTTTGGAATCAAGAAGACCTGCCAGGAATCCCAACTGAGAATCTAGATGTCCTCTGCAGAAGGGTCACTTTTAGCTAGAACTTCCCAGTGCAAAGCCTCCAACTCCCTTGTGGGAGGTATGATAGAAGATCCCATCCTTCAAGAAAAGTGTTGGGGACTAGAGATGAGGGAGCCCAGAGCTTAGGAAGTAGGAGGTGCTCAGTAAGCAAGAGCTTTATGGCCCATGTGGCATAAATCAGGCTGTGATTTTCCATTTCCTTTCTCCATGGCCCAGGGGAAATGAAACACTGAGAGAAGCCCCTTCCACTTACTGTAGTTCTCTGCCAGGACAGGTACCAGACCACATTTGCCTGCTATGTAGATGTAGCCTCCATCCAAGCTCATGGCATCAGCTTCTCCTTTCTGCAAAGACACAGCACATCACAGCAGGTGAAAAGAGACCATCTTCTGTCCCACATGCCCTCCAAGCTGTTTCCTTGCAGCAGCCTTGCCAGCACAGGTCATGAAGGCCCAGCGAGACAGAAGCTGCTGGTACTGGACCCCCAAAGGATCAGTCAGGCACACCCAACATAGAAAATAAAATGTACTCCCATTTTCACCCAAACCATGATGAACTGATGATCAACTCTGGGTGCTTTGCTTAGTTTCTTCAGAAGGAAAGACCCACATTCAGTCCCCCTGTCCTCTCATAGGGCACACTGTCCCAGAGACACTCTCACAACACCTTTCTGACACCAGGAGTTCTCATTTGTAAGACAAATGAGTGGAGTCAGAGACTCAGGGCTGTGCCTGTGGCATAGAGCGCCTCCTGATGGGGGCCCCAGACCCGAATCTCGGCCACATTTGCTGGGTGCTATTTTGGTTGCTTGGTCAATACAAGGTCTTTAATGAATGAATCAAATAAACTCAAATGATCTGTTAGATATAATGATCTAATAGAGCTAATAAGCCCCAAATTTCAGAAATGCTTAAATTCAACAAGACTGCCAAGCTTCCCATTGGGCTTAGAAATATACTTTTGAGGAATATACCCTAAAGGAATAATCAGATATGTGGGAAACTATTTGGGCAAAATGTGTAAGTGGGCAAAAGCAAGTGTGATTCATAATATCAATAAGATAGGACCAAACTTAATGCTCAATAGCAAGGAAATGGCTCAACAAATTGTAGCACATCCACACTCTGGAATAGCTATCAACATTAAGCTATCGACATGTTTTCACAGAAACAACCTAAATGTCCATCGACAGATGAATGGATAAAGAAGATGTGGTACATATATACAATGGAATACTACTCAGCCATAAAAAAGAATGAAATAATGCCATTTGCAGTAACATGGATTGACCTAGAGATTATCATACTAAGTGAAGTGAGTCAGAAAGAGAAAGACAGATACCATATGGTATCACTTATATGTGGAATCTAAAATATGACACAAATGAATTTATCTACAGAACAGAAGCCGACTCACAGACATAGAGAACAGACTTGTGGTTGCCAAGATGGAGGGGGCTGGGGAAGGAATGGGTTGGGAGTTTGGGGTTAGCAGATGCAAACTGTTATACATAGAACAGATAAACAACAATGTCCCACTGTATAGCACAGGCAACTATATTCAACATCCTATAATAAACCGTAAGGGAAAATAAAAATTTAAATTTAAAAAAAAGAAAAAAGAAAAAAAAGAAATGAAAGTCCCCCATAAACTTGGTCCCCAGACATACCACTGTAAACAGAATAGTGTATATTCTTTCAAAAATAAACTAAAATATATTTTAAAATATATTTTTAAAAATCATGTTTTCAAAGAATGACTTGTGACAGGGGAAAAGCTCCCTAGATAAGATTAGGTGAGAAAAGAGAGTAAATTGTATGTATGATATGAGCCCAGTTAACAGGATTTTCTCAGAGTTATAAGGTTACGATTAGTTTTTATGTATTTTCTTCTTTATATCCTCCAATTTTTCAACATTATCTAAAAGCAAATATGGAATGCTTTTGTGATCAACAAGGCTAAACTTCTACCTGCTTGCACAACAACACGACCCTGTCACACTTGTCTCACTTGCCATGGCACACCGTGGGTTTCAGGCACACCCACACTCAGGTCCAGCCTCCCTAAGCAGACATGACTCAGATTGCCCTCCACTGGGTGCTAACACTAGGAGGAAACAAGCCCTAAGGAGCCCTTCAGATCCAGAAGTCCAAAGGTCCTGAGGTTTCGGTGGGGCTGGTCTCCCACAGTGAGGGCAAGGTTCCTTGGAACCCGGCTTTTCGTGTCATTCCCAGGAACACTCACTCACCCTTGGGGACAGGTGGGCAACAGTGGCAGGGATGCTGCCCTACAGAGGCAGGAGTGACGTACCATTATCTTGGCGATGCATTCTTCAGTGCTGTCTGCTGATTCACACTCTATTTCCCCGTCACTGTTCACACTCCACATATCACACCTGACCTTCTCCAGGTGGTGCACTGCACACCACTTCACCTTCTTGCATTCACCCTTTGAGGCGATCGGGCCTAGGACATAAGGAAGAGAACCAGAGATTAGAAGAGGCCCAGATGTTGCCTGCTGGTTATGCTACTGTCTTCATGAAAATGCTAGGATTTTTCAGCATTACACAGACAGATCCCATTCAAGGAATTACTCTCTTAGAAATCAAAGGTAATAACAGCCTCTTAGTTGGCTTCTTATCATTTAAATTTAACTTAAAATTGTTTCTTATGAGAAGTCAACTTTCCTCCCGACCCCAAGGCACTCTATCACTTCAGGCTGGGTTTTTTTTTTTTTCCCTCTTTGTTTAGAAATAGCACTTAACCATCTGAGCTGTTGTTATATATTTATTCATTATTTATTGTCTGTTCCCTGCAGGAGAACATAAGCTTGGCCACGGCTAGGGTCATGCCTGTCTTGTTCTCCATGGCACCCTTAGTGCCTGCCTCATGGTCAGTACAATAAATGTTGGCTGAATAAATGGACACCTACCCAACTTTTAGACCCAGCTAAAGAGGCACTTCCTCAGGGAAGCCTTACCTTCCGGGACCTGTCTTTCTTTGTTTTGCACTCTTCTAGAGCCATGATATTTTGTTCTGGGTTTTTGTTTTTGTTTTCCTTCTGCTGAGGAAATCTCTCATTTTTAATTGATCATTCAATGAAGTGACTATTCCTTCAACATTTGTCTTCCTCACTGGGCTGAAGGTTCCATGACAGCAGAATTTAATATATCTTTGACTCACCATTGTATGCCCAGCACGTTGCACAGTTTATAGATAGGTGGTCAATACCTGTCTGCTGAATGAATGTTCAAGCACATCCCCAATGACCCAAGGAAATTCAGAAGCAGGATCGACCTGTCTAAAGCTCCAGCCTCACCATGGCACATGTTGACCATAGCATTGGCTCCAGATGTGCACGTTTGTAGCAATTTCATTCTATTTGACTTACTTCATGCCAGGCTAACTGGCTTCACAAAGTGGGTAGGGTAGCCTTGATTTATACAAGGGAAGAAGTGCTGGTATCAATACAAATCATTTTAAGCATGAATTTCCTTTAATGCCCATTGGTGATGCCATTTAGCATTCATCTAACACTGGGCTGCACAGGCAGGGCAGACAAAGGATTGTTGGGACAGGTGTTCAATACCTGGAAAGACTCTATTGCTGGTGCACACCCTCACCAGTTTTCCAAGCTCCTAGAGCCACACGATCCTTCACAAACACTTACGTGTATCTTCTCTTAGATTCCGAAGAGCGGTGACATACTCATATCCCAGGTAGAGCCAGGAGTCCATCTTAGGAGGAACCTTTAAAAACCCATTGGCAGAGTCCTTAAACAGCAGGTCCTTCCCATGAGGGGAGCTGAAGAGCTGGAAGCTTTCAGTGGTATCTCTGCCAAAATGTTCCTGTGTGTGGTAAAAACACAGATCTGAATGGCTACAGCAACAAGAGATGCTGCAAAATGGGACCGAAGAAAAATTTAAAACTCAGGAAACTAAATTAAAAAGTGAAATTTTCAAGATGCCAGGAGAGAGGGCAGTCGGATCTGTTCTTTCCCACCCAGCACCGTCTCCATTCACAGCCCTCTTGGGACATATAACAAACACCCAATTTCACTGAATGTGTTTCTGTGCCTGTCTCCCTGGCTGGATGACAGCTCACTGAGTGCAAGAAACACATCTCCTTCAGAGGCTGACACTGTGTGGCTGCCTTGATGGACAGATGGACAGATGGGAGGGCCGGATAAGAGAAAGTTGGCTCAGTTCTGGTGTTCTGCTGCTCTAGGGAAGGAAAGCTGGCTGTGTGTGCAGCTCCCTTGCAGTCAGGCTGAAGGGCCTTGGAAGAGAGATCATTTCCTTTCCAACGGGAGAGATACGGAATAGAGCAAGAAGGATCAGCTTCATGTCACTGGTCCAGAATGTAAGGGTCTGACAGATGATAATGCAGGACTAGGCTCTGTGCAACTCCAAGAAGGCTTTGCTGGATGCTTTCTTATAAGTGGATGGTGTGTGGCATGGTCCCCACTGTATCCTGAACACAGAAGGGCTTCTACAGTGGCAAGAAGGGAGTGCAGGAAAATGCCCCAGATCCAAGCAGGAACTGCTAAGCAGGAAAGAGGATGGGGATTCGATACCTGGGCCTGGTTAAGAAGCTCCCAGATCAAGTCCTCCTTGCCGCCCATGCTTCGGGCCACGATGGCATGGGAAGGGACCCGGGCCAGGTAGCACCTCTCGTACTCGTCCACAGGCCTCCGGGTGTTGTCCCTGCAGAGCAGCTCATACCCCTCCCTGTCAGCCTCGTTAGGCAGGTTCTCTGGGGGAGAGAAGCCCATGTGAGCCGACGGCAGGCAGAGCGTGAGGTGTGGTGCCCCTTCCGCTCCCCTGCAAAACCCCACTGAATCATAAACTGTGTGAGCCGAGAAGCCTAGAGTAAACACTGAGCCAGAAGAAAACTGACTTGCTCAGGGTCCCACAGCCAGTTTACAGGTAAAGCTTCTGATGTCCTGTGCAGGGGTGACTGCCCACACCCCACAAGAGGTCTCATCTCAGCAGGCTGACTACAGGCCAAGGCCAGCCAGACCTCCTCCCAATCCTTTGCTATTGCAACACTGACCAGGAGGAAGGGTCCCAGTGTCTAGGAAGTTGAACGATAGGATGAAGCCCAGGAGTCCAGCCGGGGACCCCACAGACACACGCCTCTGAGCAGGTAAACACCCCAGCAGTGAGAAAGGAGGAACACGCTATGCTCATGTCTGACTACTGAGCATGTAGAAGAAGGCAGGAAGAAAAGGAAGGCCTTCTGCTTGAAGGGACCTGCAGATGCTTCTCCTGTCACCTACCAAGTACCGTGGTGTGCTTGACAAAGGCCACTTCCCCAGCGTCCTCCATCAGACACCTGTGGGGAGGAGACACATTAGGGGGGTTCCTGCTGGGCTGGCCCTTCTCCTCAGGTTGAGGGTCTGACCACACTCTCCAGCCTTGGGGAAAGGGCAGGGCCTGGGGGAGGCCTCTATGAAGACCCACAGCTGAGGGGGCACCATGGGGCACTGATATCCAGGGTACCATGGAGATAGGGGGGTGAGCTCACAGGAGCTGGAGGACCCTCACCATGTGCCCCAAAGCATCAAAAAGGCACTGAAGGGCTTCCCTGGTGGCGCTAGTGGTTAAGAGTCCGCCTGTCGATGCAGGGGACACGAGTTCGTGGCCCGGTTCGGGAAGATCCCACATGCCGCGGAGCGGCTGGTCCCGTAAGCTATGGCCACTGAGCCTGTGCATCCGGAGCCTGTGCTCCGCAACGGGAGAGGCCACAACGGTGAGAGGCCCGCGTACCGCAAAAAAAATAAATAAAAGTAAATAAAATAAATTAAAAAAAAAAAAAAAAGGCACTGAAGATGTTTCAATGAGAAAAGTGTTTTCAAACTTCTGGTGGAGGATAAAGGCATAGTGTCTCTTGAGGGAGGAAAGGTGCCCTTGGCTGGCTCTAAAACTTTAGAGTTATAACCAAGGGAGGAGAGGGAGCAAGAAATCAGCCACATGAGCTGCCTGCACAGGGACGGTGAGAGGAGCCAGGAGAGAGGCCAGCACCTTGAGCGGTCAGCGCTGCTGCAGTGGAGAGCAGAGGGCCTGCCACTGAAGAGCAGCATGGACACTAGGGCCGTGCCCGTCATTTCAGGCTCTGCCTAGTCCAGTGAGAGAACTCTGGGGAAACGGAAAGAGGAGCCCCAGGAGAGGACTTCCTTGTCAATGTCACATGAAGAGAGTATGCACTGGCCCGGCCTGGCCTGGGGAGTCCCAGCTGTGTCACTAAGTCCCTGTGTCACTGAGGCGATTAGGCCCCCTGGTTGCCCCTTTGAAGACTGGGCTCTGCTGTGGGCCAGGGGAGATTTCCAGCCAAGGACATTGGACACTTAGGAGCCCGGATGGAGCAGAAGCTGGTCTCACTCACTTGAAGGCCCCTGAGTAGCCGAAGTACGGTTCATGGTTGGAGCAGGCGCACTTGTCCGTCCCTTTCCCCGCACACAGTTGGCACAGTTTAGGGAAGGACGACTGATCCACACAGGGGACGCAGCTGCTTGCGAAGAAACTGGCCGCTGCTGCTCAACACAGAGACACAGAAGCACAGGCGTGAGCCAGCCTGGCCAGAGGCACTTACAGCTCCCAGCTTAGGTTCATGATGGGACAGAGAGACCCAGACAAAACCAGCACCCCCAGACCCAGTTTGCCTTTACAAGTGTTCACTCTTCAAGATTAAGGGTTTCCAAAAAGGGGCGAGTTTAACCCCTTTCCTCCCTCCTCCCTCCCCAAGAACCAGGCTTGTGCCAGCCACCCTCCAAGACCAGGTCACCATCAGCCCCCCTCCCTGCCTTGTCAGACTGGAACAGCTCAGAGACAGGTCTCCTCTGGGATCCATGCGTGAGAAATGGAGGACCCGCCTGGAGAGGTGCACGCCAAGTTCATGGCCAGCAGATGGCCACCAGGGAAAGCTCCAGCAGAATGGGGAAAGCATCAGCCACAGACAGGAAAGCACCCCAGGGAAGTGGACAGTGGGGCCCAGCAACCTTGGCCCTGACTGAAGCCCTCTGTTCCCTTCCCCCGACTCCTCAGGACAACCTCTGGTGGGGTGTCAGGAGCTCAGAGATAAAAGGACTTATGACAGCCCCTAATGGCTGCTGGTGCAGCAGACCTGCCAGTTTAAAGCTGTTTAACCTCCCACCTCCACTCCCAGAGTCATCACATATCATCACCTGATCATGTCTGAGTGACGCCAGTGTGGCCCATGTGGGCATCTGAGGAAGAGATGCCTGCTGAGGGCACTCACCCTCCTGCCTGCTTACCTCTCTGAAGAGATTCATGTGGCTCAGGCAAGTCCCAGTAAAGTAAGCCCATGGGGATATTCCACCCAGCAGATCTGCCGAGGCCTGTGTGGCAGGACTTCTTGCCTTTGAGCTCTTTCAGACCGAACTCAGTGCCCTTCTTCACCACGGCCACAGCGTAATACTGAGTTTGCGGGTCTGCAAAAGGAGACCGTGGATGAAAGACTCTCAAACTGGGCCCCAGGGAAGCACTGCTCATCACTACTGGGCTCCTGAGTAGGGAAGGGGAACCCCGAGGTAACATTTATGTTGGGTTGGCTTCTAAAGAGGGAAGGATCAGAAAAACTCTCCTAGGCTTACATGGGAAAGGAAGGACCACAGAGGAGACATTTGTAACAACCCTCCAGGCAAACCCAGGAGCAAGAAGCCACATGCACACATGCCCCAATGCTATTGCCTACCCAGGCCTTGCAGGGAGTATCTGCCTACAACTACCAAGCCAAGCTCCCCTGGAAACTGGAACTGTGGCAACAGAGGCCACAGTCCTGACTTTCTCTAAGTATTTCTGTCCCTCACACAGGCCCAGAGACGGTGGAGTTGCTCTCAGAAGAGACGCAAAGCTGTCAGGGCTCCAAGTTTGTGCTCCTGTGTGATCTCTCCCCTGCGTGTGGCACCTGTGGTTCTTGGAGAACTGCTCTTTACACATTTAAACCCCAGTGGTTCAGCTCAGATTGCACACAGCCTGCCCAGGAGGTCAGTGTCCTGAGCACCAGTCCTCAACCAGCCCAAAGCTCCCAGAGGCCTTGAGTTGTGGCTGTGGGGGTTGATAGGGCCCCTCATTCCCCACTCACTGCCCCCTGGGGCAGGCTTATCAGTAGCTAATCCCCGTTACCTGCCTGAATGAGACAAGACTCAGCATCTACCAGGAGAGAACAAGGGCCACAAACACCTTCCTGGGTCCCCGGGGAGAACTTACTATCTTTTGGGCCGTAGAACTCTGCCACTACAGGCTTCAGGTTGTAGGGCTTCAGGCCTGCCTCAAATACCAAACCACCATCCAGCGTCACAGCATCTGCTTCATTATCCTGGAAGAGAACAGACCAGAGTCTGATGAAGCCCTTACTTCTGAGCAAGGTCTGTCTATAGTTGGGTGGTGCTCCTTGGATCTGGGGCCAGAAGAACACTCAGTTTGGCCAATAGCTAACTGCACAACACCACAAGCTTCAGTTAACTCTACCTCCCTGGTGAGGGGATTTGGCCACCATATTCCTTAATTCCTGCAAAGAGAAAGAATGGATCGTTTTTCTGTTTTCCCTGGTGAGGAGTCCAGCTGCTGGCCCAGAAAACTATCGTGATTTTTCAAGACTGACCTAAATTACAGAGGCTTTACCAGCAGGCCTCTTGGGGGAAAGCTGCCCCCCCAACACCAGACTGGGTGCACAGCCCATGCACCACAGGCTCTGAAGGGGCTGCAGTCAAGGACTCAGGTCCCTCTGCCTGGCCATGCTGTTACACATATTAACATTTCAAGTTCAGGTCCTTTCATTTGGTGACCCCTTTATTTTGGGCCTTCTGCTGAGATCTTCCTCAGATGCCTCTGTGGAGAATTCTCTATGGGGAAGGGGAGGCTTGAAGACATCCTTCTCCACTCTGATTCAGTGCTCAGTACTTTTTCTTCCTGTCCTGGGTCCATATAACTGCAGGAGTCTTTTGTTCAGGGACGGGTGCTTTCTCTGGCTTTAACTTCTAGCTTATACTCTGAACTGAGTGTTAAATGCTAATTATTACTTCCATTATGGCTGATTGTTCATTTAATCAACTACACAGACACCATTGTCCAACTCAGCTCCATTTTACACATTAAAAAATAGAGGCCCAGAAACTTTAAGTCACCTCCCCAAGCCACATAGCTAGTAAGTCATGGAGCTGGGATTCGAATCCACGTAGTGTGGGTTTATTTCTCCCATTTACTGTTATTTGCTGGGTTTTTGGTTTTCATTTTTAGTTTTTGCTTCCACTAATTCTCATCTTTAAACCAGTAGTTCACTTGGTTCACTATAACCAATATTATAGATACCTTCCCACTAGGTCTAGAATTTATTTTCTCTTGAAGTGAGAAGGACCATCTTTTATATAGGCACTTCATAACATACTTTTATTGCTTTTTTTCTTGCTTCAAATATCTTTAATCAAAATGATTTTTCTTGAAGCCCTTGCTAGTACTCCATAAATAGTTCTTACTATTTATGGATTAAATTACAAGGCAGGGACTATAGCTCTATGATCTATGTCATGTTATAGATAAATAATAAGGTAATAGTATTTCTAAATGAAATAAAATAATAACGTAAGCCAAACCATATATTTGTCTAGCTGAAACTTTTCTTTCAATAGTTGGAATTGTTTTTGTTATTTTATTGTAATTAAATAACAACATAAAATTTATCATTTAACCACTTTTAAGAGTACCTTTCAGTGCCATTAAATACATTCACAATGGTGAAGGACTTTTTATTCCACAAATAGACTCCATATATGAAACAATCTTTATGGTTTTCTTGGTATCTCAAAAGGTAGGTGAAACCTCCAGAGACTGTCCCCACTCACCTCACACACCACAGAATAAAAATAAATGAGTAAACAAATAAGAGCTTATCCTAGAGCAGTGAGGTTGGGGCTTTTTTGGCCCAGACACCAGGATCCTGGGCAGGAATCACTGGGGCCTCAGGGGCTCGGGAACCAAGGAGCCAAGGCCTAACTCATGGAGTCCACAAGAGCAACAGGGATTCTGAAGGGAAACTGAACCAGCAGGGAGGGGCAGGATTAAAGTCAAGCATGACTTCCCAGGTGCAGATAAACAAACCCAAAAGAAGGTAAGCCACAATGCATAGGCATCAGCAGGAACAGCAGACTTGGGCCCTCAAGGGTTGTGGATGTTGGAATGGTCAGAAACAATGGAGAAGAGCTATATATGTGCTTCATTGGAGAAGAGCTATATATGTGCTTTATGCACAAAGTGAAGGCTACAATCACAGAGATAAGCATAGAAAGGAAATTATCAGGAATAAAAAAGAAAAGCTGTTTAAACTGGTACTTCTAGAAGCAAAAAATATAATTGTTGAAATTTAAAAAAAGTGAATGAATGGGCAAGAAGTTGATTAGACGTGTTTAAATTGAGAATTAGGAAACTGGAGGCTATATCTGAAGAATTCATCCCAGATGCTGCCAAAAAAGAGGTGCAGAGACTGAAACTATGAAAGAGGGATTAAAAGATATAGATGCTAGATTAAGGCCTACCGTGTTTTCTTGGAATCCTAGAATTAAAAAAAAAAAAAAAAGGGGCTTCCCTGGTGGCGCAGTGGTTGAGAGTCCGCCTGCCGATGCAGGGGACACGGGTTCGTGCCCCGGTCTGGGAGGATCCCACATGCCGCGGAGCGGCTGGGCCCGTGAGCCATGGCCGCTGAGCCTGCGCGTCCGGAGCCTGTCCTCCGCAACGGGAGAGGCCACAACAGTGAGAGGCCCGCGTAACGCATAAAAAAAAAAAAAAAAAAAAAAAAAAAAAAAAGGAACTAAAGAAAAGGTAGTATTTAAAAAGATAATGGCAGCAAATTTTCCAGAACTGGTGAAAAACATGATTCCACAGATCCAACATACTTTAAGCAAGATAAGTAACAAGATTTCTACAACTGGAAATATCATAGCGAATCTATGGAACATCACCAACCAAGGACATGAAATCTCAAAGTTTTCCAGAGAGATGATTGAGGGAATAATAGGATAATATCAGACTTCTCAACTACTACAGTGGAAGTCAGGAGACAGTGGAATAGTATTTTTAAATAGTGTAAAAATATCAAACTAGAATTATACATTCAGCAAAATTACCATTAAAGAATAAGGGGGAGATTAAAGCATTTTCAGAGAAAACAAACAAGCAAGCAATGGAGAGAGTTTAACACCAAGATACTGACTCTAAAGTATCACCAAAAGAACACATTTCAAAAGGAAAACTTGTCCCAGAAGGATGGTCTGAAATATAAGAAGGAATAGTAGGGAGTTCCCTGGTGGTCTAGTGGTTGGGATTTAGTGTTTTCACTGCCGCGGCCTGGATTCGATCCCTGGTTGGGGAACTGAGATCTCGCAAGCCACGTAGCTCAGCCAAAATCTTTTTTAAAACTTAAAAAAAATAAAAAAAGAAGGAATGGTAAACAGATGAAATGGCAAAAATGTAAACAAGTCCAAATTTCTCTCTCTGCCTCTCTCTCTCTCTGTCTTCTTCCCTCTTTCTGAACTTTTGGGTGCATACACAAACTTACACGTGCACACACTCACACACACACACACACACACACATATATATAAATATATATTTATATAGTATTTTATGTATACTGCCAACAAATACATGAAGTATCTACATTCCAGGGTTAAAACAAGATAGACATAAAATATCAAATAGTAATATCTACACAGGGAAGAGCAAAGTCTGAGCTACTACATTCCAGAGTTCTTTTGCTGTTTCAGAAGGACATAATGGTCAAGATTATTTTACTATTAACATTTTGTTAAGCTAAAATTGTACAGTAAAAATTTAAGGGAAGTCATTAAAATATATAAATTGTTTAAATTTACTTTCAGTAGGGGGAAAGGTGGAATAAAGGGAAAACAATCCAAATGAACACACATGTACAAACTCCATTTTTAAAAATCAGAAATCAGAGGGAAAGCAGGACTAAGAGAAATCAAAAAGTAAATGGCAGAAATAAGTACAAATTTATCAATAATAAAAATAATAATTTGGGCTTCCCAGGTGCCTCAGTGGTTAAGAATCCACCTGCCAATGCAGGGGACACGGGTTCGAGCCCTGGTCCGGGAAGATCCCACATGCCGCGGAGCAACTAAGCCCACGCGCCACAACTGCTGAGCCTGCACTCTAGAGCCCGTGAGCCACAAGTACTGAGGCCGCGTGCCACAACTACTGAAGCGCACGTGCCTAGAGCCTGTGCTCCTCAACAAGAGAAGCCACCTCAGTGAGAAGCCCATGCACCACAACGAAGAGTAGCCCCTGCTCGCCAAAACTAGAGAGAGCTTGTGCGCAGCAATGAAGACCCAACGCGGCCAACAAAGAAAATAAATAAATTTATTTATTAAAAAAAATAATTTATTAACGGTCTAAATTTACCACATAAAATAAATAAGCTTGTCAGATTTCATTAATAAACAAAATCCAGCAATGTACAATTTTCAAAAGACACACTTGAAAGATCAGCACACAGAAAGTTGAAAATAAAGGAATGGAACGAGATATAGGAAGAGGATACTAACCAAAAGAAAGTTGATGTAGTATGTATGCTAATATCAGAAAAATAGAGTTTAGTTAAGAAGTACTGCCAGAGATAGTGATTTTTTCATAATAATAAAATATCAAATTCACCAAGAATGATATGGGTTATGCTCTCATACACTGCTGGTGAGAGTGGAAATTGGAATAACCACATTGGATTTGCTTAAAAACCAAATACATTTGGCATCGTCTTCAAAGTCAAATACTCACATATCCCATGGCACAGAAACTCTGCTCCTACATATATATTAAAGAGAAACTAGTAATTCTTGTGTCCCAGGAGATTTGTATAAAAGTATTCCACAAACACTGATTAGAATAACAAAAAACTGGAAAAAATCCAAATGTCTCATGACCAGAAAAGAAAACATAAATTGTGGTATACTAACACAATGGACTTTTGTAGAGCTCTGAAAATGAATGAACAATAGCTATATTCAACAACATGTGTGAAAACTTAGCATAATATTGAGGAGGGAAAAGCAAGTATGAGAAGACAACACATAGCGATGGCATGTTTATAAAATATTTTAAGAAGCAAAACTGTGCAATCATCCACACATACCTATATGTCTTAAATTAAAATAAAAGGCAAGAAAGTTTTAGGATTCTGTTTGCGCTGGATGGGGAAACACACACTAGTTGTAAGTAGGGCCAGTGGCTTACACTACCCCAAGTGGTGTTGTTCCCATAGAATCCAATGTTGCCACACAGTAGCCCTAGAAATAAGCTATTGGCAGTGATGAAGTTTTGAGAACCTCTGGTGGGTTTGTGGATAATATTATTTTATATTATTAACATATTTAAAAACAAAGAGGGGTATGCATACACCAAAGCTGAAATTATGTCATAAATCAAGAGTTATAATTAAGCCATGATAGTAACTGAGGTTCAATAAACACACACACACAACAGACCAGTTGTTTATACCAAATCACTGATTCCTTGAGTTAATCATGCTCCATCTGGCTGACTCTACCTCTCCCACCTCATTCCTCCTTCCAGTCTCCTGCTTGCTCTGCTCCAGTCACCCTACCTTCCGTACAGAAACTCAAACAAGCCCAGCTCTCCTCTGTCTCAGGCCCTTTGCACATGCTATGCTTCACTACCTGGCGTATTCTACCATAGCTTTTGGCAGGCTTACCCATGCTCATCCCTGGGGTCTCAGGTTCATTGCTTCCTCTCAGAGAGATTGTCCCTGACACCCAGGCCAAAGCAGGTTTCCTCTGAAAGTTCTGTTTCTTTCTCTCCATTGTACATGACACAATTTGAAATTTCACATCTACTTGTTTGCATGTCTTTCTTCTCTCCTGACTAGACTGTAAACGCCTCAAAAGTAAGGAGCATGTGTGTTTAAATTCACTACTGCAGCCCCATTGCCCAGCACAGGGTCTGACACACGTTCAAATGTGCAGGAACAATGTTAAAGGAGTGAAGAGTATTTTGGAAAACCTAGAAGACAAAAGGATCGGCTATCAACAGCAATCATGACTATGTATTCCTCTTCCCTGAGTGTACCATTCATCTACTTCTTGTGATGCATCAGGAACCTCCAAAATAGTGTTACATAGCCATTCTGATAGCATGTATTCTTGTTTTCTTCTTTGAGTTCAGAGAATTTGGTGGCTCAAAAGAGTCCCCTTTCAGAACATGTTAGATTTTGCTTTAAGACTCATTAAAGGTGACTGCTCGTATTTCCATTTCTAAAGTGATTTTACTAGCACTAGGGGCTGACTGCCCCACACAGCAGCCTCCTACCTATGAGTACAGAATGATTCCAAAACAACAGGAGAAAGAGAAAGTATGGATTTTCTTCTTCTCTCCTTTAGGCAGCCACGACTTACCATGATGGCCTTGATGCAATCGATGTAGGAGGTCTTCTTCACACAGGAGACAAAAGGACCAGTATCAGTGAGGACTTTATTCATATTTTCACGGAAACTGGAGCACTTATTGGCCTCATGACTTGAAACGGTGCACCACCTCACAGTTTTCTCTGAGACAGCCAGACACGGCCCTAGGGGAGAGAGGTCAGAGGTCCTGTGCCAGTGGGAGAGACAGCAGCACCCTCTGGAGGGTCGTGAAGTCTACTTCCCCTCCATCATGTCCACTCCCACTCCTGTCCGTGAACAACAAGAGACAGAGTTTCCACTGCATTCTGAGTCTGGGGACGAGTGACAGGCACCCTAATGTCCTCTTAGCTTCCCACTGACCAGACTGTGCTGGCCAGAGGGATGCCGACTTGACTATCAGCTCTCAATTGGAGACAATAAGCTGCTCCTCTGTGTTCTCTGAGCCTCCTTCATTCACCTCATGACCTGTGGCCTGCCATGGAATACAAGCTTCAGGATACACAGGGGATTTTCAGCTACGTCAAGGTGTTGGCTCAATGCTACAACTCTGGGAAGCCAGCAGGGAAGGAATTACATCATCCAGTAATTACCATCTTTTAGAGATGAGGGAACTGGGCTCAGAGAGTGATGCTTTACCCTAGGTTACCCAGCCTGTTAGTAGCTGAGACTGGCCTAGAAATCAGGTCTCCAGACTTTGGTCTCTGCCCAGGGAACAAAAGAAGATAACATTCTGAGTTGTTTTCCATGTGCTTGGCCAGTACATAGGGGTACATGATTGATGAGGCAATAAATTTGCCTGTGATGCTTATCTGTCATCCTCTGTTCCAAGAATAACTAGAAACTCCACATATTCAATGTTTCTCTCTGTTTCCAATGACCCCTGCCTCAATTTTACCATTAGGCTTTCTGGCTGACACTATGAGAAGCTAAAGCCAGCCATGTCTGTAGCAATTAATCCATGGGGTTGCAGATGTGTTGTCCCCATGATATGAGCATTTGGCACTGTCCACAAAGCCCTCTGTCATCTCCACTCTGTGGATCAACAGCACAGGGCTGGCTCAAGGAAGTGGATGAATATTCACAATGCACAAAGCAAGAGAGGGGGAGGGAACAGTTCTCCAGGATGGAAAAAGAGGGTCCACAGGAAGCCTGTCCCCCAACCACCCTCTATCTCACCTCTGCCCATGGGATATCAAAGGAGGCAACAAGGAGTCAGTGGCAGACTCTCCCAAAAACCACTCCTCCAGGCCCTCCCCAAACTGCCTCTCCTGAGATCCCAAAGGCAGGAATTTGTCCTCAGTCATGCATTTACCTTCCACAGCCCTGTGAGATTCTCTGAGGTTAGGATTGGGGGCTGGGTGGGTAGGCAAAGGCAAGTAAGGTGGGTCGACTCTCAAGGGTTAACTTTAAGACAAGTAACTAAACACAGAAGGCTCCAAAGGTATACAAATGCACCACGACTGGCCAGCAAAAGTTAGAGGACAAAGGGGGCCTAACAGTGACAGGCTCCAAAGCACAGATGTGTGCAGCAAAGTCCACTCCACTAGTGCCTGGATCCACAGCCTCATTTACTCTCACGGGACCTTTCCAGGTCAGGCTGTACTACCCCCCTCACCGCTGGGGACGCAAAAAGTTTGGCTTCAAATCCCATGCTCCAAACCCTTCAACTGCCCTGCCTCATTAGTGGGGCATGGTCAGCACCAAGGGCACCCATGGGACATCAGACTATCAGTGGAGGTGGGACCAGATCTGGGGAGGCCTTGAATGCCATCCTAAGCAGTTTGGATTTGATTGAGACCGCAGCAAAGGGATTTGATAAACCGTGATGGAAGTGCTCTAATTTATTGTGTTTCGCTACTACAAGGTTTTCTGGACACGAGGAGGAAGCAAGGAAGGGGTGAAAATGTGGCAGAGGCACAGGCAGGACTAGAAGGTGCGCGCAAGCGCAGAGCTGTCCCTGAGACAGTGATGAAGCAGATGCAAGGGTGCAGCGGGGAGAAGCGAAGGAAAGGTCCGGGCTTCCAGCTCCAGCGCGGAGCCCAGGGATGGTGTGGCGGGCTCCAGTATTCAGGGGGCACCCGGGCCGGCGACTCTGCGGGCCTTCCCAGCGACCGCACTCACCCAGGACCGCGCAGGCTAGCAGAGCGCGGACGGCGAGCCTCATCCTCCCGGGTCTGCGAAGCGGAGTGCCGAGCACAGACGGACCGGCTTCCTGCGCCCCGCGCCCCTTTATCCCCCGCGGGGCTGGCCAAGCACAATCTTTGACCCCCTTTGTTTGTGCAGCTTGCTTGCCCAATCGCCCGTCAGCCCTCCCCCTTCATTCCTCGCTCAGGCTGATCACCTCATTTCCTGACCTCTGGGACAGATTCGTGGGTGGAATCCAACACAAAAATGCTGACTGGAAGGGAATTAAAGAAAAATCACCCCGTTGTTAACGCGCGCTTGCTCTGTGCCAGGAGCAGAGTTGCAGCGGAAAGAGGCGGGGGTGGCTCTGCTTCTGAATCCCAAGGTGCCACAGCTGGTCCTGAACCAACCTATGTGCTCATTCTACAGATGGAAGAAGGAAGGGACTGGCCCAAACGCACACCAGAACAGGAGAATGACAGGCAGGGACCTTCCTGGGAGAGGGTGTGAGAGAAGAATAAGACTGACCACAAGTCAAAGACAACAGGCTCAACCTCTTTCACTTGTTCCCAGGTGTATCCAGAAATCCCACTCCTTCTTGGGCCCTTAAAGGCCCACGGAGGAGCTGTCCGTCCCCATGTGTCCTCCTGAGCACAGGATCCTGGACTGGTAAACTTCCTTCCCTTCATGCAGCCTGCTGGACACCTAGGCTAGGGACAGAGTCACAGGAGAGACAATGTCTCTCCTACAAGAAGCTGCCCTGGAATGTGATCAAGACTCTGTGACACTCAGGACAAGTGACACATGAACACAAAGAAAGGGACCCAGGAGAGGATGTGGCCTGATCTCATTGCCCTGGGTCATCCCTGGCTCTCTCCAGAAAAGTGGTCTCCAAACCATTTTGATTGCCCATCCTTATCCGGAAAACTAGTGAGGCTGTACATTGTGTGTATATATATATATATGTATAAACACTTTATATATATATATAAACACTTTTTAAACTAATATTGTGTATATTTCAATCATGAAAGGAATAGAAAATTTGTAAACAATGGGACAAAGATGAAACACTCATTTTTAAATGTCTCTCTATATACTCTGCCTTATACACAATGAAAAATATCTTAAGGCAAAATATACACTTAGGGAAGGGGCAAAGTTCCTGATAGTAGATGTAAGTCCATATTCCAGAGAGTCAAGATAATTTTAGGGTTTTCTTAAGTTACTTATCCAACCCAATCAGATTAGCATTGTTTTTGGTTTTATTTACACTAATTTACACCAGACTTAGAAGATATCTCAGTAGTGCCATTTTATTTTAGTTCACCTGTGTTTGTGATATCGGAATTATCTTCTAGGTCTAGTTTCTTTGCAGGAATCTTTCTAAGGCACTCATGCATTTTGTGAGATCTGATGAGTTAAATCACGTTACTTGATCTGTACATCCATTTTACTGGGCATATGCAAACCACAAAATGTGGAACCACAAAAGCCAAAAGTAAAGCACAGTTCAGGGAGTCACAGCCTTCCAGCATCCCCTTCCCCACCCCACCCCTTGTGAGGCTTTCCCCATCTTCCCTCAGGAACCTCAAAGGCCCTCCATGACATGCGTCTGCCTGCCTTGCAGACCAGGTGGGAGGCAGTGCCAATCCTCATATGAAACAAGAGTGAGTGTTAACTTATTCATCTTTTGCATGAGGAGTAAATATAATCGGAAGCTAGCATAAACTCCCCACGCCCCAATAGATTGTCTCATGTACAGGGGCCTACACACGCCCCATTTCAGAGAGCGCTACTTTAGCAGGGGCTTTCTGTTTACAGGGGGGACATAAGACAAGCCTGGCCCTCCAAATCCCTGCCTCACCGTGAAGAAGAGTGGCGGCTGCTGCGCTTGTGTCCCTGCCCTTGTGGACCCTCTGGCTCAAGCCATGGGAAACCCAGAATCTTGGCAGAAGGGGTGAATTCCTGCTGCCCACTGCAGCAGGCATTAGGGGGTGGCCTGCCCTCATGGGGCACCTTGAGGTACAGAAAGAAGAATGGAGGGGGAAAGTCAGGGGCAGGGCTGGCTGGGAGAGACTCCACAGAGCAGGATGCCCACACTCAGCTCATGCCTTCTACAGGTCCTGCAGTGAGCTTGCAGAGTCTGCCCAGAAGCAGGAAGGAGAGTTGTCGAATGTTGAGCTAATCCACGAACACATGGGAGCTTGGTGGAGGGCATGCGAGGCAGATGGACCTTGATCCTCCCCCCTGGGCCCCTTCTGCACTCACACAGTAAACCTTTCCTGAGGCAGCTCCTCTGGGGGCAGGCCTACAGCCTGGCCTGAGCCCTCAGAGAGAGCACTCTGGCCAGGCTGAGCCCTCTCTGGGCCAGCCAAGCCTATGCCTTGCCTCAGTGGAGCCCCCTGAGTCTGAGCCTAAGACACGCAGGGGAGGAAGTACAGAGCCCACGGGATCTGAAGAAGGGCCAGACGAGACATGGAGAACAGGATCCCGCACCATCTACTCACAAGAGCCTTGGTTCTTGCTCAGGAGGACAGGATAGAGGCCTGTGTCTGCCACTCCTAGGAGGCAGGGGTGAGGCCAGCTGTGGGTGTACATGAGTGCATGACCCTTGTTGTATGTCTGTGCCCACATCTATAATGTGTATGGGGGCGTGTGGTGGTGAGAGGTGAAAGTGTCAGTGTTCTGTGTCCTTGGTGGCCCATGACACTTGTCCCTGTGCTCTCCCTTATGGTGTTTAATTCTTTACTAGAAACACTCTGGAGTCAGGAAGCTCATTGTCCCTCTTTTACAGCTTAATGATGGCTAATACTTGCTGAGAGATTCACTGGGCCCTCACCACAGCCCTCTGAGATCGGTGCATTAGAATCCTCATTTTACAGATGAGATGAGGACACTGAGGCCCTGAGGGGTTGTTAACTTGTCCAAGGTCAGCTGGCAAGCCAGGTGCAAAATCAGGCTGTCTGGTTCCAGAGCGTATGTACCCATCCACCAGGGACACTGCCTCTCCCATGAAACAGGGACACACACACAGGCCAAGAGGCTTGTCTGGGGTCACACTGAGAGAGAAACAGACCAGAGGCCTCCAGGACTGCCATTTCTCTACAGACACACAGCCCCCATTTTCTGCTGCAGAGGGGCTTGTCTCTGGGAGAAGTGTGGGTGCCCCAGCTGCAGCACCTCAGGCATGCACTGGCTTATCATGCTCAGATGGAAGGAAAGGATCATGTTTTCAGCTGTTCCACATGCCAGGCACTGTTCTGGGGCAAGACCTTGTGATCTTGACTAACTGCCTAAGGAGGTAAGATCAGTCCCCCATTTTTTAGCTGTGAACATTACAGTAAAATGACAGGTCCTCATTCACAGAGCTCTGGAACCTGAACTCAAATCTCCTAAGTCCCAGCCATCTCTAGACCACAGCTGCCTTCTTGATATTGATCTTTTCTCCTTTTTTTTTTTAATATTGATCTTGTCTCCTTTTCTCATATTGATCTTGTCTCCTTCTTTTTTCTATATTGATCTTCTCTTTATTTGTCCAGAGAGGAAGGGAGAAAGGGAGGAAGGGAGGGAGGAGAGAGAGAGAGAAGAGAACTTCCAGTTACAGATGAATCTAAGTCATGATCCAAATATTCCACCATAAGCTGAATAAAACTCTTAAATTTCAACAGGATTGGCCCTCTTGTTGAAAGAGGTGGACTTGTGTGTACATGCAGGGAGGTTGGTTAGCTGACCTAAAGGAGATGGCGTGAAGGCATTGGTCCTCTGAACCAATATTTGTTTCTAAATGTTGCCTCATTTACAAAGAAGCAGAGCAAACAAAGGGCCTCTGTCTGCTTGAACCCGTCCCTCCTCCCCCTCTACCTCACTGCTCTCTGCCCAACACCAAGGCTTGTCCTCTGAAAGACCTGCCTGTGGTCATTGGGAAGGTGGGATCAGGCAGCCGGAGAACTATACTCGTAGACTCCTTATCCTGCAGACCTGCCAGCTCAGGGATGTGTGGCGTGATAGTTGGTAACAAAGAGCAGAGTCTTTTTAGGAAAATGCCAGGTAATTTGTAATGTCATACACCACCACCTCTGTCTCTCTTTTAGTTCTACCCCACAGAAGTCCCTGAACAATGGATGGCTCTTGGGTTTCTATTCTTTCTCCAGGGGAGCCCATAAAAATATCCTTTCCATAAAGAATAGTCCAGGACCAGATAGCTTCACGGATGAATTCGACCAAACATTAAAGAAGAATTCTTCTTACACACACTCTTCCTGGTAATAGAAAAAGAAGGAATACTCCCTGACTAAATTTTTAAGGCAAGTACAGCAAAAACCAAAAACTGTCAAGGATATTATGAGAAAGATAAAAAAAATTCTTTTTATGAACATAGATGCAATCCTAAGCAAAATATCAGCAAATTGAATCCAGCAACATCTAAGAGGGATACTAAATCATTACCAAATTGAGATTATTCCAGGAATGCAAGTTATCTTAAAAAAAAATCAGTGTAATTGATCACATTAACAGAATAAAGGAGAAAAGTTATATGACCATCAGTGGGTAGAGGAACAGCATTTGGTAAAATCCAACAACCATTCATTTTAAAACACACTTAGCAAACTTATTCTAGGAAATTTGCTTAATCTGATAAAGAGTATGTACATGTGTGTGTGAAATATACATAAAAGAAATATATATGTAAATATACATAAGAAATGTATATGTGAAACCATCATATTCAGTGGTGAAATGGTGAATGAAAGTTTTCCCTTTGAGATCAAGGAAAAGATCAGAAGGTCTACCATTATCATTTCTATTCAACATTTTTACTTGCAGCCCTACCTGCCAGTCTGCTCAGGTATGAAAAAGATATAATAACATAAAAGGATTGAAAAGGCAAAAATAAAACTCTTATTTTCACTAATGATATGATTGAAAATGTATAAAATTCTAAAAAACTAGATTAAGTATTAGAAAAATAAATGTTAGATAGGCTTCCGGGAAGATGGCGGAAGAGTAAGACGCGGAAATCATCTTCCTCCCCACAGATACACCAGATACACGTGGAACAACTCCTACAGAACACCTACTGAACGCTGGCAGAAGACCTCAGACCTCCCAAAAGGCAAGAAACCCCCCACGTACCTGGGTAGGGCAAAAGAAAAAAGAATAAACAGAGACAAAAGGATAGGGATGGGACCTGCACCAGTGGGAGGGAGCCGTGAAGGAGGAAAGGCTTCCACACACTAGGAAGCCCCTTTGTGGGCGGAGACTGCAGGTGGCGGAGGAGGAAAGCTTCAGAGCCGCGGACGAGAGCACGGCAACAGGGGTGCGGAGAGCAAAGCGGAGAGATTCCCGCACAGAAGATCGGTGCCGACCGGCACTCACCAACCCACGAGGCTTGTCTGCTCACTGCCGGGGCGGGGCTGGGAGTTGAGGCTAGGACTTCGGTCGGAGCGTTGGGAATGGACTGGAGTTGGTGGCGTGAACACAGCCTGCAGGGGGTTAGTGCACCACGGCTAGCCGGGAGGGAGTCCGGGGAAATGTCTGGACCTGCCGAAGAGGCAGGAGACTTTTTCTTCCCTCTTTGTTTCCTGGTGCGCGAGGAGAGGGGATTAAGAGCACTGCTTAAAGGAGCTCCAGAGACGGGCGCGAGCCGCGGCTAAAAGCGCGGACCACAGAGACGGGCATGAGACGCTAAGGCTGCTGCTGCCGCCACCAAGAAGCCTGTGTGCGGGCACAGGTCACTATCCACACCCCCCTTCCGGGGAGCCTGTGCAGCCGTACACTGCCAGGGTGCCGGGATCCAGGGACAGCTTCCCGGGGAGAACGCCCGGCGCGCCCTAGGCTGGTGCAACGTCATGTCGGCCTCTGCCGCCGCAGCCTCGACCCGCACTCCGTACCCCTCCCTACCCCCAGCCTGAGCGAGCCAGAGCCCCCGAATCAGGGGCCCCTTTAACCTCGTCCTCTCTGAGCGAAGAACAGACGCCCTCCGGCGACCTACACACAGAGGTGGGGCCAAATCCAAAGCTGAGCCCCTGGGAGCTGTGAGAACAAAGAAGAGAAAGGGAAATCTTTCCCAGCAGCCTCAGAAGCAGCGGATTAAATCTCCACAGTCAACTTGATGTACCCTGCTTCTGTGGAATACATGAATAGACAACGAGTCATCCCAAATTGAGGAGGTGGACTTTGAGAGCAAGATTTATTATTTTTTCCCCCTTTTCCTCTTTTTGTGAGTGTGTATGTGTATGCTTCTGTGTCAGATTTTGTCTGTATAGCTTTGCTTTCACCATTTGTCCTAGGGTTCTATCCGTCCGTTTCTTTTTTTAATAACTATTTTTTATTTTAATAACTTTATTTTATTTACTTTATCTTCTCTTTCTTTCTTTCTTTCTTTCTTTCTTTCTTTCTTTCTTTCTTTCTTTCTTTCCTTCCTTCCTTCCTTCCTTCCTTTAGACAACGAATCATCCCAATTGAGGAGGTGGACTTTGAGAACAAGATTTATGATTTTTTCCCCTTTTCCTCTTTTTGTGAGTGTGTATGTGTATACTTCTGTGTGAGATTTTGCCTATATAGCTTCGCTTCCACCATTTGTCCTAGGGTTCTATCCGTCCGTTTTTTGTTTTTTTAAAAAATTTTTTTATAATAATTATTTTTTTATTTTAATAACTTTATTATATTTTATCTTACTTTATTTTATTTTACTTCATCTTCTTTCTTTTCTGCCTTCCTTCCTTCCCTCCGTCCTTCCTTCCGCCCTCCCTCCCTCCCTCTCTCCTTTCTTTCTTTCTTTCTTTTTTCTACTTCTACTAATTCTCTCTTTCTACTTTTTCTCTCTATTATTCTGAGCCGTGTGGATGAAAGGCTCTTGGTGCTGCAGCCAGGAGCCAGTGCTGTGCCTCTGAGGTGAGAGAGCCAACTTCAGGGCACTGGTCCACAAGAGACCTCCCATCTCCACATAATATCAAATGATGAAAACCTCCCAGAGATCTCCATTTCAACACCAGCACCCAGCTTCACTCAACGACCAGCAAGCTACAGTGCTGGACACCCTATGCCAAACTACTAGCAGGATAGGAACACAACACCACCCGTTAGCAGAGAGGCTACCTAAAATCATAACAAGTCCACAGACACCCGAAAACATACCACCAGACGTGAACCTGCCCACCAGAAAAACAAGATCCAGCCTCATCCACCAGAACACAGGCACTAGTGCTCTCCACCAGAAAGCCTACACAACCCATTGAACCAACTTTAGCCACTAGGGACAGACACCAAAAACAATGGGAACTACGAACCTGCAGCCTGCAAAAAGGAGACCCCAAACACAATAAGATAAGCAAAATGAGAAGACAGAAAAACACACAGCAGATGAAGGAGCAAGATAAAAACCAACCAGACCTAACAAATGAAGAGGAAATAGGCAGTCTACCTGAAAAAGAATTCAGAATAATGATAGTAAAGATGATCCAAAATCTTGGAAATAGAATAGAGAAAATGCAAGAAACATTTAACAAGGACCTAAAAGAACTAAAGATGAAACAAGCAATGATGAGCAACACAATAAATGAAATTAAAAATTCTCTAGATGGGATCAATAGCAGAATAACTGAGGCAGAAGAAAAGATAAGTGACCTGGAATATAAAAGAGTGGAAATAACTACTGCAGAGAAGAATAAAGAAAAAAGAACGAAAAGAACTGAGGACTGTCTCAGAGACCTCTGGGACAACACTAAACGCACCAACATTCGAATTATGGGGGTTCCAGAAGAAGAAGAGAAAAAGAAAGGGACTGAGAAAATATTTGAAGAGATTATAGTTGAAAACTTCCCTAATATGGGAAAGGAAATAGTTAATCAAGTCCAGGAAGCACAGAGAGTCCCATACAGGATAAATCCAAGGAGAAACACGTTAAGATGCATATTAATCAAACTGTCAAAGATTAAATACAAAGAAAACATATTAAAAGCAGCAAGGGAAAAACAACAAATAGCACACAAGGGAATCCCCATAAGGTTAACAGCTGAACTTTCAGCAGAAACTCTGCAAGCCAGAAGGGACTGGCAGGACATATTTAAAGTGATGAAGGAGAAAAACCTGCAATCAAGATTAGTCTACCCAGCAAGGATCTCATTCAGATTTGATGGAGAAATTTAAACCTTTACAGACAAGCAAAAGCTGAGAGAGTTCAGCACCACCAAACCACCTTTACAAAAACTGCTAAAGGAACTTCTCTAGGCAAGAAACACAAGAGAAGGAAAAGACCTACAATAACAAAGCCAAAACAATTCAGAAAACGGGATAGGAACATACATATCAATAATTACCTTAAATGTAAATGGATTAAATGTGCCCACCAAAAGACACAGACTGACTGAAAGGATACAAAAACAGGACGCATGTATTTGCTGTCTACAAGAGACCCACTTCAGACCTAGAGACACATACAGACTGAAAGTAAGGGGATGGAAAAAGATATTTCATGCAAATGGAAACCAAAAGAAAGCTGGAGTAGCAATTCTCATATTAGACAAAATAGACTTTAAAATAAAGACTACTAGAAGAGACAAAGAAGGACACTACATAATGATCAAGGGATCAATCCAAGAAGAAGATATAACAATTGTAAATATTTATGCTCCCAACATAGGAGCACCTCAATACATAAGACAAATACTAACAGCCATAAAAGGGGAAATCGACACTAACACATTCATAGTAGGGGACTTTAACACCCCACTTTCACCAATGGACAGATCATCCAAAATGAAAATAAATAAGGAAACATAAGCTTTATATGATACATTAAATAAGATGGACTTAATTGATATTTATAGGACATTACATCCAAAAACAACAGAATGCACATTTTTCTCAAGTGCTCTCGGAACATTCTTCAGGATAGATCATATCTTGGGTCACAAATAAAGCCTTGGTAAATTTAATAAAATTGAAATTGTATCAATTATCTTTTCCGACCACAACACTATGAGACTAGATATCAATTACAGGAAAAGATCTGTAAAAAATACAAACACATGGAGGCTAAACAAAACACTACTAAATAACGAAGTGATCATTGAAGAAATCAAAGAGCAAATCAAAAAATACCTAGAAACAAATGACAATGGAGACACGACGTCCCAAAACCTATGGGATGCAACAAAAGCAGGTTTAAGAGGGAAGTTTATAGCAATACAATCCTACCTTAAGAAACAGGAAACATCTCAAATAAACAACCTAAACTTGCACCTAAAGCAATTAGAGAAAGAAGAACAAAAAAACCCCAAAGTTAGCAGAAGTAAAGAAATCATAAAGATCAGATCAGAAATAAATGAAAAAGAAATGAAGGAAACGACAGCAAAGATCAATAAAACTGAAAGCTGGTTCTTTGAGAAGATAAACAAAACTGATAAACCATTAGCCAGACCCATCAAGAAAAAAAGGGAGAAGACTCAAATCAATAGAATTAGAAATGAAAAAGGAGAAGTAACAACTGACACTGCAGAAATACAAAAGATCATGAGAGATTAGTACAGGCAACTCTATGCCAATCAAATGGACAATCTGGAAGAAATGGAAAAATTCTTAGAAATGCACAACCTGCCAAGACTGAATCAGGAAGAAATGGAAGATATGAACAGACCAATCACAAGCACTGAAATTGAAACTGTGATTAAAAATCTTCCAACAAACAAAAGCCCAGGACCAGATGGCTTCACAGGCAAATTCTATCAAACATTTAGAGAAGAGCTAACACCTACCCTTCTCAAACTCTTCCAAAATATAGCAGAGGGAGGAACACTCCCAAACTCATTCTACGAGGCCACCATCACCCTGATACCAAAACCAGAGAAGGATGTCACAAAGAGAGAAAACTACAGGCCAATATCACTGATGAACATAGATGCAAAAGTCCTCAACAAAATACTAGCACACAGAATCCAACAGCACATTAAAAGGATCATACACCATGATCAAGTGGGGTTTATTCCAGGAATGCAAGGATTCCTCAGTATACACAAAAAAATCAATGTGATACATCATATTAATAAATTGAAGGATAAAAACCATATGGTTATCTCAATAGATGCAGAGAAAGCTTTTGACAAAATTCAACACCCATTTATGATAAAAACCCTGCAGAAAGTAGGCACAGAGGGAACTTTCCTCAACATAATAAAGGCCATATATGACAAACCCCCAGCCAACATCGTCCTCAATGCTGAAAACCTGAAAGCATTTCCACTAAGATCAGGATCAAGAGAAGGTTGCCCACTCTCACCACTCTTATTCAACATAGTTTTGGAAGTTTTAGCCACAGCAATCAGAGAAGAAAAGGAAGTAAAAGGATTCCAAATCGGAAAAGAAGAAGTAAAGCTGTCACTGTTTGCAGATGACATGATACTATACATAGAGAATCCTAAAGATGCTACCAGAAAACTACTAGAGCTAATCAATGAATTTGGTAAAGTAGCAGGATACAAAATTAATGCACAGAAATCTCTGGCATTCCTATACACTAATGATGAAAAATCTGAAAGTGAAAAGAAAACACCCCCGTTTACCACTGCAACAAAAAGAATAAAATATCTAGGAATAAACCTACCTAAGGAGACAGAAGACCTGTATGCAGAAAATTGTAAGACACTGATGAAAGAAATTAAAGATGATAGAAATAGATGGAGAGATAGCCCATGTTCTTGGATTGGAAGAATCAACATTGTGAAAATGACTCTACTACCCAAAACAATCTACAGATTCAATGCAATCCCTATCAAACTACCACTGGCATTTTTCACAGAACTAGAACAAAAAATTTCACAATTGTATGGAAACACAAAAGACGCTGAATACCCAAAGCAATCTTGAGAATGAAAAACGGAGTTGGAGGAATAAGGCTCCCTGACTTCAGACTATACTACAAAGCTACAGTAATCAAGACAGTATGGTACTGACACAAAAACAGAAAGATCAGTGGGACAGGATAGAAAGCCCAGAGATAAACCCACGCACATATGGTCACCTTATGTTTGATAAAGGAGGCAGGAATGTACAGTGGAGAAAGGACAGCCTCTTCAATAAGTGGTGCTGGGAAAACTGGACAGGTACATGTAAAAGTATGAGATTAGATCACTCCCTAACACCATATACAAAAATAAGTTCAAAATGGATTAAAGACCTAAATGTAAGGCCAGAAACTATCAAACTCTTCGAGGAAAACACAGGCAGAACACTCTGTGACATAAATCACAGCAAGATCCTTTTTGACCCACCTCCTAGAGAAACGGAAATAGAAAGAAAAATAAACAAATGGGACCTAATGAAACTTCAAAGCGTTTGCACAGCAATGGAAACCATAAACAAGACCAAAAGACAACCCTCAGAATGGGAGAATATATTTGCAAATGAAGCAACTGACAAAGGATTAATCTCCAAAATTTATAATCAGCTCATGCAGCTCAATAACAAAAAAACAAACAACCCAATCCAAAAATGGGCAGAAGTACTAAATAGACATTTCTCCAAAGAAGATATGCAGACTGCCAACAAACACATGAAAGAATGCTCAACATCATTAATCATTAGAGAAATGCAAATCAAAACTACAATGAGATATCATCTCACACCAGTCAGAATGGCCATCATCAAAAAATCTAGGAACAATATATGCTGGAGAGCGTGTGGAGAAAAGGAACCCCCTTGCACTCTTGGTGGAAATGTAATTGATACAGCCACTGTCGAGAACAGTATGGAGGTTCCTTAGAAAACTACAAATAGAACTACCATATGACCCAGCAATCCCACTACTGGGCATATACCCTGAGAAAACCGTAATTCAGAAAGAGTCATATACCGAAATATTCATTGCAGCTCTATTTACAATAACGCGCAGATGGAAACAACCTAAGTGTCCATCATCGGATGAATGGATAAAGAAGATGTGGCACATATATACAATTGAATATTACTCAGCCATAAAAAGAAACGAAATTGAGCTATTTGTAATGAGGTGGATAGACCTAGAGTCTGTCATACAGAGTATGTCAGAAAGAGAAAGACAAATACCATATGCTAACACATGTATATGGAATTTAAGGGAAAAAAATGTCATGAAGAACCTAGGGGTAAGACAGGAATAAAGACACAGAGCTACTAAAGAATGGACTTGAGGATATGGGGAGGGAGATGGGTAAGCTGTGACAAAGCGAGAGAGAGGCATGGACATATATACACTACCAAATGTAAGGTAGATAGCTAGTGGGAAGCAGCCGCATAACACAGGGAGATCAGCTCGGTGCTTTGTGACTGCCTGGAGGGGTGGGATAGGGAGGGTGGAAGGGAGGGAGTTGCAAGAGGGAAGAGATATGGGAACATATGTATATGTATAACTGATTCATTTTGTTATAAAGCAGAAACTAACACACCATTGTAAAGCAATTATACTCCAAAAAAATAAATAATTAATTAATTTTTAAAAATGTGAAAGAAAAGAAAAATGTCAGGCAGTGTTGCTGGATATAAGATAAATATACAAAAATCAATTATATTCTTAGATTAAATTTTTTTTAATGAAAATGCTATTTAAAGTAGTATAAGAATCACAGATGACCAAGAATAAGTCTATCAAAAGATGTCTAAAATTTTTACACACCAAACTGTAGAATATTGATGAGAAATACTAAAGAAACTCTAAGTTAATGAAAGGCTATACACAGAAAATGGAATGGTGACTCAATATTATAAAGATGTCAGTTCTCCTCAAATTATAATATATAGGTTCAGTGAACTCCCAATCTAACTCCTAATAAGTTTTTAATATTTTTTAGTGGGGATTGACAATGTAATCCTAAAGTTTATAAGGAAATGCAAAAGACCTTAAATAGACATTTGTTTGGTTGTGTAAGTTGTAGCATTCCAAGATTAGAACAAAATGCATTTGATTTTTCTAAACTTTTCTGCCTAACTCTAAGTACTGACATCTGAAATATAATTGACATGTCTATCCAATTCAGCTGTTCATTATCAATAAAATTACCTACGTGCTTTCTATAACTTGACACTGGATTAGTAGTATGAATTAAAATTATATACAGTCCACTAAATAAGTATTTGTAGACATACATCCACCACAGTTGGTATATAATTTAGTTCTTATGTTTATTCCAATTCTTTCACATTAAAAAGCAAATTAAACTCTTCACTAGCTATGGTTTAAGGTCTATTTCAGATTCCTCTTCTCTTCCAGATTTGTCTTCTCTTCCTCCGCCTTCTTTTACATAGATATATGCCATTTTCAAATATACACATAAGTAGAGAAAATGATGTAATAAACTCCCATGTACACCTTACCCAACTTCATCAATTGTCAACATTTCGCCAATATTATTTCATCCATCCTTCCGCTTCCCCATTTTTTTCTGGAGTAACAGACAGTGCATTACTTCACCCACAAAAGTGTGTATCTCTAACAGCTAAGGGATTTTTAATATTTAACCATAATGCATTTATCACACCTGTCATAAATGAACAATTATTCCATATTATTATCTAATTCCCAGTTAGTATTCCAGTTTACCTGGTTGTCAAAAATTTTTATTACCTCATTCAAATTAGAACCTAAAACAAGATCCAGGCATTGAATTGGTTATATATCTTAAATCTCTTCTGCTTTTTTCTTTTACCCTTTATGCTATTTACTTGTTGAAGAAACTGCATCATTTGTCCTTTGGAATTTCCAACATTCTGGATTCGGCTGGTGTGATTTAACATGTTATTTTGCATTTAACAGCATTTTACAGAAAGTCCCTCAATTTGGGTCTGTCTGAAATTGCTTCATGATTTGATTCAGGTGTGCATTTTTGACAGCAACATCACAGAAGTGAGGCTGGGTTCTCAGAATATTGCATTAGAAGGAACACAATAGTAATTTGTTCCATTATCACTTCTGTAACCTTTATTTGCTTGGTTAAGGTGGTGTCTGACAGGTTTCTACACTGTAAATTTTCCTTTGTAATTAATGAGTAGTCTGTGGAGAGACACTTTGAAACTACTTAACATTTTGTTCCTCATCAGACTTTCATCCTCCAGTTTTAGCATCCATTGATGATTCTTGCCTGAATCATTATTACTATATTGATTACCAAATAGTGATTTTTCTGATTATATCATTCCTTGTGCATTTATCAATTGCCATTCTAAAATAGACAAGTACTTCTCTTTCTCCATTTATTTATTGATTTCCTTTTATTTGTTTTTATCAGCATGGGCTTGGGGGTTTCTTTTATATTCAGTGGGTTATAATACTTTACTATTATTCTTTTTTTCCATTTTTTATTGTGGTAAAAAACACATAACATGAAATTTATCATCTTAACCATTTTAAAGTGTACAGTTCAGTGATATTAAGGACATTCATATTGCTGTGCAAATTGTCACCACCATACATCTCCAGAATTCTTTTCATCTTGCAAAATTGAAACTCTACACCAGTAAACAATAATTCCTCATTTTCCCTTACCCCCAGCCCCTGGCAACCACTTCTCTACTTTCTATCTCTATGATTTTGACTACACTAAGTGCTTCATTTAAGTGGAATCATACACTATTTGCCTTTTGTGATTGTCTTACTTCACTTACCATAATATCCTCGTTTCATCCATGTTGTAGCACATGTCAATAATTTCCTTCTTTTTTAAGGCTGAATAATATTCCATTGTATGTACATACCATATTTGCTTATCCATTCATCTAGCAATGGGCACTTGGGTTGCTTCCACATTTTAGCTATTGCAAACAATACTTCTATAAACCATGAGTGTATAAATATCTCTACAAGACCCTGCTTTCAATTCTTTTGGGTATACACTAAGAAGTGAATATCTGGATCATATGGTAACTCTACATCTAATGTTTTTTGAGAAATCTCCATACTGTTTTCCACAACGGCTGTACATTCCCACCAACAGGGTTTTAATTAATCCACATCCTCACCAACACTTACTACTTTCTGGTTTTTTTAATAGGAGCCATTCCAATGAGTATGTGGTATCTTAATGTAGATTTAATTTGCATTTCTCTAATGATTAGTTATGTTGAGCATCTTTTCATGTGCCTATTTACCATTCATATAATTTCTTTTCAAAAAAATTAAAGTTCTTTGCCGATTTTTGAATTGGATGTTTGTTTTTCTCTTGTTGAGTTTTAGGAGTTTTCTATATATTCTAGGTATTAATCCCTTAGCAGATATCTAACATGGAAATGTTTTCTCCCATTCTGTGGGTTACCTTTCACTGTTCATAGTATCTTTTGATGAAGAAAAGTTTTAATTTTCATAAACTTCAATCTGTCTGTTTTTGCTTTTGTTGCCTGTGCCTTGATGTCACATCCAAGAAATCACTGCCAAATCCAATGTCATCAAGCTTCTTCCCTATGTTTTCTTCCAATAGCTTTATACTTTTTATGTCTTAAGTCTAGGTCTTTAAATAATTTTGAGTTAATTTTTATATGGTATTGGGTGAGTGTCCAACTTCTTTCTTTTGCATGTTTATACCCAGTTTTCTTAGCACGATTTGTCAAAAAGACTATCCTTTCACCTATTGAATGATTGAACCCCTTTGTGGATATATGTCAGTGATTATTTCTGGGTTTTCTATTCTATTACTTTGATCTATGTGTCTGTCTTTATGCTAGCACCATACTCTTTTGAAATCTATAAAATATAATGTTATGTTTGTTGCTATGTTTTGACAACAGGAAATGTGAGTCCTCCAGCTTTGTTCTTATTCAAAAGTGTTTTGGCTATTCAGGATCACTTGAGATTCCATATGAATTTTAGGATTTTTTCCTATTTCTGAGAAAAAAATGTCATTTGGGTTTTGATAGGAATTGCATTTAATCTGTAGATTATTTAGGGTAGTATTGACATCATAACAATGTTAAGTTTTCTAATCAATAAACATGGAAGGTCTTTACATTTATGTCTTCTTTAACTTCTTTTAGCAATGTTTTGTAGTTTTCATTGTACAAAACTTTTACCTCTTTTGTTAAGATAATTCCTAATCACCTTTTTTTTTTAACATCTTTATTGGAGTATAATTGCTTTACAATGGTGTGTTAGTTTCTGCTTTATAACAAAGTGAATCAGTTATACATATACATATGTTCCTATATCTCTTCCCTCTTGCATCTCCCTCCCTCCCACCCTCCCAATCCCACCCCTCTAGGTGGTCACAAAGCACCAAACTGATCTCCCTGTGCTATGCAGCTACTTCCCAGTAGCTATCTATCTATTTTACGTTTAGTAGTGTATATATGTCCATGCCACTCTCTCGCTTTGTCACAGCTTACCCTTCCCCCTCCCCATATCCTCAAGTCCATGCTCTAGTAGGTCTGTGTCTTTATTCCCATCTTACCCCTAGGTTCTTCATGAGCTTTTTTTTTTTTTTTCTTAGATTCCATATATATGTGTTAGCATACAGTATTCTGTTCTAGTCAGACAAGATACTTTATATTATATCTATCTTTAAAGTCTATTGAGACTTAATGTGTGGCCTAACATATCCTGAAAAGAATGTGTATTTGCACTTAAAAAGAATGTGTATTCTGTTGTTATTGGGTGGAGTGTTCTGTATATGTCTGTTTGATCTAGTTGATTTAATGAGTTGTTGAAGTCCTCTATTTCCATGCTTATCTTCTAACTGGTTATTCTGTCCATTATTGAGAGTGGGATATTGATGTCTCCAACTGTTACTGTAGAACTGTCTATTTCTCCCTTTAATTCTGACAAATTTTGCTTTATATATTTTGATGGTCTATTGTTAGGTTTGTAAATGTTTGTAATGCTTATATCATTTTACTGTATTGAAATCTTTACTAATATATAATGTTCTTCTTTGTCTGTTATAAACTTTTTTGATTTAAAGTCTATTTTTTCTGATATTATTATAGCCAATCCTGTTCTCTTTTGGTTACTATTTGGATGGAATATTTTCTTCCATCATTTCACATTCAATCTATTTGTGTCTTTGGATAAAAGTAAGTCTCTTGCAGACAATGTTTTATTATATCATGTTTTTTTCCATTCTGCTAATTTCTGTCTTTTTATTAGAGGGTTTAATCCATTTACATTGAAAGTAATTGCTGATAAGGAAGGACTTCTGTCATAGTACTATTTGTTTTCTACATGCCATACAGCATTTTTCTGTTCATTTCCAGCATTACTGTCTTCTCGTGTTTAGTTGATTTTTTTTTTTGGTAGTGAAACATTTTAATTTCTTTCTCATTTCCTTTTGTGTGTATTCTATACCTATTTTCCATGTGGTTACTATGGAGATTACATCTTAAAGTTCTAACACTCTAAGTTGAACTTATACCATCCTAACTTGAATAACATACAAAAACTGCTTGTTTACAGCTCCATTCCCCACCCCCTTTCAATTGTTGATTTCATAAAATTACATCTTTATACATTGTGTCTGAAAACATAAGCTAATAAATTTTTATGCATTAGTCTCTTATATAAGTAGAAAACAAAATGTGGAATTATAAACCCTTGTTACAATAATACTAGCTTTTATAATCACTCATGTATTTTCCTTTACTGTGATCTTTATTTCTGCATAAGGCTTCAAGTTATTGTCTAGTGTCCTTTGATTTCTTTCTTTTTTTAATTAATTAATTATTTTTTTTATTTTTGGCTCTATTGGGTTTTCATTGCTGTGCACAGGCCTTCTCTGGTTGCGGCGAGTGGGGGTTACTCTTCCTTGCAGTGTGCGGGCTTCTCATTGCGGTGGCTTCTCTTGTTGCGGAGCACAGGCTCTAGGCACGTGGGCTTCAGTAGCTGTGGCTCACAGGCTCTAGAATGCAGGTTCAGTAGTTGTGGTGCACAGGCTTAGGTGCTCCATGGCATGTGGGATCTTCCCGGACTAGGGCTTGAACCCACTTCCCCTGTGTTAGCAGGTGGATTCTTAACCACTGCATCGCCAGGGAAGCCCTGTGTCATTTGATTTCAACCTGCAAAACTACCTTTAGTATTTCTTGCAGGGCAGGTCTAGTGGTAACAAATGTCCCCAGCTTTTGTTTATCTGGGAAAGTCTTAATTTCTCCCTCACTTTTGAAGAACAATTTTGCCAGATATAGGATTCTTGATTGATAGTGTTTTTTCTTTTGGCACCTTAAATGTATCAGCCCACTGCCTTCTGTCCTCCAAAGTTTTGTTTTTAAATATTTATTTATTTATTTGGCTGCGCTGGGTCTTAGTTGGGGTACGCGGGATCTTCATTGCCCATGTGGGATCTTTGTTGTGGCATGTGGGCTCTTAATTGTAGCATGTAAGATCTACTTCCCTGACCAGGGATTGAACACAGGCCCCCTGCATTGGGAGTGCAGAGTCTTAACCACTGGACCACCAGGGAAGTGGTGGTCCTGCAAAGTTTTTGCAGAGGAATTTGTTAATAACCTTGTTGAAGATCCCTTGTATGTCAAGAGTTGCTTCTTTCTTTCTGCATTCAAGATTATTTTTTTGTCTCTACTTTTGACAGTTTGGTTATAATATGTCTTGGTGTGGGTCCTGGGTTCATCTTACTTGGTGTTCACTGAGCTTCTTGGATTTATATTCATGTCTTTCATCAAACCTGGGAAATTTTTGCCCATTATTTTTTCAAATATTCTCTCTACTCCTTTCTATTCTCCTTCTGGGACTCCCACAATGTATATGTTATTCTACATTATGAAGACACACTTGTCCCTTATTCTCTGTTCACTTTTGCTCCATAATTTTTCTTTTTGCTCTTCAGACTCAATAATTTCAATTGTCCTGTCTTTCAGTTCACTGATTCTTCTCCCTGTTCAAAAATGTCTTTGAATTCCTTTAATGAATGTTTATTTCAGTTATTATACTTTTAGCTTCAGAATTTCTTTTAGGTTTTCTATCTCTTTACTTATATTTCCATTTTGATTATACATCATTTTTTTGTTTGCTTACTTTCTGCACATATCCTTTTAGTTCTCTCTTGAGCATTTTTGAAACAGTTATTTTAAAGTCTTCATCTTGTAGACCCATCATCAGGTCTTTTTCAGGAACAGTTTCTGTTGATTTTTTTCTCTTTTGAATGGTCCATACATTTCTGTTTCTTTGTATGCCTTGTTTTGTTGTTGTTTTGAAAACTGGACATTTGAATCTAACAGTATAGTAACTCTGGAAATCAGATTCTCCTTCCTCAGCGTTTGCCATTTTGTTTTGTTTTCTATTGCAGTAGACTATCTCTGTGCCATGGATCAGCTGAAGTACAAACTTAAGATCTTTTCAGTCATTTTTGATCCTGCTCCTTTCCCTGGGTATGCACAATGACTTTCTAATTTCTCTTGAATATGCAGTTGCTTTTTAATGCCCTAGTCTTAAATGTCTCATTTTCAAAAGGGAGAAAAAGAAAAAAGTGAGGGGGGGGGGTGGTAAAAAGGTACTGGCCCTTTAAACCCTCTGGGAGTCACTCAGAGGAGGAGGGTCTTGCAACAAAGAGAAGTGCAATAACAATGGCTTCCCTCCTCTGTATCTGCACCTCCATGTTCAGAAGCTGCAATCAATGACCATAACACAAATCCCTAATATTTCATAACAGGATCCTTATTGCCCACCTTGGATCCCACAAGCTGTGTGCAAGCTGCTCCAGGAATACATACACAGCTGCCTGATGTAGGGCATGGGGGAGGGAGATGGGTAGCCACTGCTAGGCTAAGAACTGAAATTGACTGAAATTAATGGCAGTTTACCCTTTAAACATTCCCCTGGAATTTGGAAGCCTTCAATGGATGCCAACGTTCAAAAATACTTACATCAAACAGTTTCTACCAGTGTAATTGCTGTTTGAGCGGGAAGACTGATTCTTGGTGCTTTATACTCTACCATCTTCCCAGAACCCTCCCCCTCATTTATTTTGATGATTAGATTGTTGTGGCCCTTCACGCTTGCTCCTGTGTATTTGTTACAAGCCCCATAATTTTTTAGGCACTTCACTTTCTGGCAGAATAAGACATTCAGGCCTATCTCATACTTTCCCTATACTAGCTCTGGAATCTCTGTTTCAGGAATCTCATTTCTCTAAGAAACTTTATCCTTTTAGTATAGAATGGTATTTAGGAACCAAAATATGGGTGCTAGGTGTGGTAACTGCTTTGGAGAGAAATTGATACTAGGATCTTTTAACATATGTATAGATGATACAGATATAGATATATAGATATAGATCTCCATAATAACACACATCTACATCCATCTCTCCCTCCCTCCCTCTATCTCTCTCTCCAACCATGAGTTCACACCGATTCCTCCAATTCAAGTTGAACATCACAGCAAATCTTTTCGTTTTCTCCCTCCCCATATTTGCAACTCCTTTCCTCCTGACAGTGAGAAAGCTGGATCTTGATGTTCTCAATATTTTTAGCTCTTTGTTCCATTCCCCTGTATATTATCAATCTCCTGATCCTCCAGCTGCCTCTTTGGCCCCAGTCCCTCAGGCTTCACTCCCCCTGGCCATCTCAAGGAGAGGAAATGAAGGAGAACAAATAAGTATTTTTTAACTGAAGAAAAGAACAAAAAAGGGAAGAGAAAGAGAAAAGTAGAGAAAAGGAAAAGGAAGAGGAGCTTTTTAACCTGTCTCCACAGTCACACAGTAAACTGTGAAGGGCAGAGAGCAGGATCCTGTGCAGAATGAGGAAAAACTGAACAGAGATAGTTAACATTTTTTACCATTAAACAAAGCTCTGGGCTCCTTTTCCTCAACACAATCATTCTTCTATAATGTACTGGGAGAGACTAGCTGGTGTTTGTCCTTGTTTCAAAAGCCAGAGATGTCTATTCTGCATGCAAAAGAACCTCCTAATAAAACTCTCTCCTTATCAGTATAATGTTCAACCTAACCTGGCTGTATCTGACCGCTAGGCCAATAGGTGCAGAGGCCACTGACCCTGGAGCTAAGTGGACTATGGAAACTGTCATGTGTAAAGGGACAAAAGTCCCTGATCAAAGGCAGGTGTGCAGGGAAAGTTGGTCTTCTCTGGCATGCTCTTGGCAGGGCACTCCGACAGGTCTGGCAAAGATGGGAAGAGAGTTAGAGGTCAGGGCTGGGGCACAGTTTAGAGCTCCATGGCAGGGTTGATTTCAGACAAAATTGTGAAACAGGCAGGATCTGTCCCAGGATGGAACATCTGTTCAAAAGCCCCTCTGGCAATTGACTTCTCCCAGGCCACACAGCGGGATACTATGGAGGGGAAAGGAAGGCTGGGGAATTCTAAGAGCCTGGTATAAAGTGGGCCAGGACACCAGGGTGTCAAGGAGTCTTCATTTTAAAATGAAAGAAAGATCTCAGGTAGAGGAATCTGCTCCCAGAAGTGGAGTTAATTTCCAGATTTGTATTTGGAAATCACCTGCCCAGTGCTAAGCAGGAATGTAGTGGTGATAGAAGGAGCATTAAGTAAACATGAGAAATGATCACAGCTGCAAAGACTGGGACAAGAGGAGAACCTGGTCCTGGTTCTCCTTGACTGGGGACACCACTATATCTAGTGTGATTTGGTCATTTGCTTCTACACATTTACTTCTAATCAGTAAGACTTTCAGTTGTTTAGTGACTTAGGCGAGTTACTTCACTCTCACCACCTTTTGTTTCCCACCTAGAAAATGAGAATAATGATACCTACTTCATAGGGTTATTATGAGAACTAAATTAGCAATTAAATAAATCACTGGTACAGTACCCAGCACATTATTCTCCTTCTTATTTTTATTTATGTCATGACCAATATCTTCCCCTTCAATTCCCGTGTGCACAGTGTTGTGACCCCAGCTCCTGAGTCACACCACATCAGGGAGCCCTGCAAGCATGCTCACCATTAGATCCTAGACAATGCATCATAAAGAATATAGCAAGCAGATGCTGCAAAATTTTTTTCACCTTATGCTAGTTACCTATGCACGCTTTTTATTCACCTGTCCATTCTTGAGGACAGATACTGGGTATTATCATATGCAATCTGTAGAATAAAATGGGTATGAAATTGGAGTCAGAGACTCCTCGTTTTGAATCATAGGCCACTTAGAAGATACGTGATGCTGGACAAGTTACCTACCTATTCCTAGCACGTTTTCTCTTTAATAATAGGAATATGAGACCTTCTTGGGTCATTTCGAAGATTACTTACAGTGCTATTAAAGTGCTAGTCCTGCCTGACATGTAAGAGTCACCAATAGATGGGCAATGCTTTCATTATTATGGAACACACAGCACAGACTGAGTACTAACAACATATTCAGTGAATTAATGAAGTGACCCCACATAATATCTTCATGGCACCTTCCATTGCTAAGACCCTTCAGCAAAACACACTCTGCAAGACCATCTAGTACAATGATCTCATTTTATAGAGAGAAAAACTGAAGCCCAGCCAGAGAACATAACTGGTAGGGTGCCCAGCAGACAAAGCCAGAACCCAGGATTTTGGACTCAATATCCTGAGCTATCCCCACCATCCTGTGACATGCTTTCTTGAAAGGTGTCATTCATAATGTCTTCTAAGTCATTTAGGGATTTCACTTCCCATGCTCTTTCATCAAGAGAAGCCAAGTCCTGAGATCTTCAGGTGGGCCCATGAGGAGTGACTGGTTAAGCTGAGCAGAGTCTAGTGCTCCTGGGGCAAAAGAAACAGATTGCAGATTCCTCTACTGCCCTGACAGCAAATGCCATTGTTTGATGTCCCTGCTCTGTGTGGGAAGAGGATAGCAAAGTCCACCTGGTTTCTTAGCTGTTTCAAAGTAAACCTTTGATCTATACAGATTTGTAGACAATTGGTGTCAACTCTTGGTTTCTACAATTAAATTATCCTACCCTTTTAGTTGTCCTAAATGTTCCACAGATAGGTCTTTTACATAAATATATGCAACTTGTCTATATGTGCAGCAAGACTTATTAGCCCCTCAGGGTAGAATCTGCCTGAAAATAGATTAAGTAGCCTCTATCCCCACCCCTCCACCCCAGGGGAAAGTGGTGTGAGGTTGCAGAAGAATCAGTGGACTGGAGCTATGAATACACAAAAATTATACACCAAGGGGTGTGTTTGTGTGTGTGTGTGTGTGTGTGTGTGTGTGTGTTATGATGGTGAGAGTCCCATGATTTTATTAATACTCAAAGGGGTCCATTAGTACCCCAAACGTGTTGAAATTCTAAACATTTATTATCTGCTCTGGTCTTTTTTCCAAGTCTTAGAATTGGGAGAAAGTAGAGGTAGAGTGCTTGATAGCTTTTCCCCAGACAGGGAGAAGTCCCTGTTGGACCAGGATCTTCAGGCTCCTGCCTCAAGTCTAATCCACTCAAGACTGCAAGGGTGGCTCTCCTGGTAGGGGAAACTGGTGGCAGAGACTCAAGCCCATCAGAGGCAACAGTCTCTGAGGCTTCAGGCAACAGAGCCTGAGGACTATGTAGCAGGTGAAACTCTAGAAGAGAGTCTTCCTAGAAGCCCCAGGTTGAAGGATAAGCATGCCTGTGGCTTCCTAGGGGTATCCTGTAGGGAGACAGCCTAGGATGAGATGTGAAAATACCTTTCCCAAGAAGGACAAAAGGACCTGGAGCAGTCTGGTGCAAGAGACTGCTGAACGTGGAATCAGATTTGTGTAGGAAAGGGAAAACAAGGATTAAGTAAAAGGAAGGTTTAGACCAAAGTGGACAAGGGAATAAAACCAAAAAACCCAAGAAAGCAAGCTACTATGTTTTTGAATAATGCACAAAACAACAGAAGACGGAGCTCTGTAAAGTTAGAAAATCTTTCCTGAGAATAGCCTTAGTCTAAAAGTTCAGGAAAGCAAATTTCACATAAAATTCAGTAACCAAAAGTACTGCGGTCAAATACTATACAAAGTTATTACAGAAAATTAAATAAGAAGAAAAATAACATATCTACAGACAATGAAAGCATGCCAGAAAGACATAGCCTCAAAATATCTAAAATCTATAACCTACACAAAAGTATGGCGAGAGCTAGAAACAGTAGAGATGTGGGTAAATATTATAAGATTTTTTTTCATTTTTAAATTTCTTTAAAAGGTAATTGACAGCTTGATGTAAAAATAATAAAAATATACTGTGGAGTTTCTAACATATGTAGAAGTAAAATGTAAGAGCACAAAAGATAAAACAGGGAAGTCAGTGGGGTAGTACAGCCAGCTTGTGATGGCTTGCAAAGGCTGATTGTGTGTATCTCTACTCAACTCTGAATTCATTGACATCACTTTGGTAGCTTGAAATCATCCATGGCGAGAGTACATACTTCATGAAACTGGCAAATGACACAAATCAAGGCTTTTTTTACCTTGAAGATCTGGTTGTTAAAAGTTTATCCGCACATCACTGGGGAAAGTGGAGCTGTACAGGATCTTATGTTAGACACAAAGTGATATAATGTTATTTGATGCTGGTATTAAGCTAAAGATGTATATTACAAACCTTGGAGAAGTTATTAAAAATAAAAGAATAGCTAATAAACAAACAGAGAAGATAAAATGAAATACTAAAAATTATTCAATTAATCCAACAGAAGGCAGAAAAGAGGAAATAAGGAACAAGGAACAGATGAGACAGATAGAAAACAAATATCAAAAATTACATTATATGTAAATGAACTAAACACATCATTTAAAAGGGAAGAGAATGTCACACTGAATAAAAAAAAAAACTATGTGCTCTTTATAAGAAACCCTCCTTAATAGAAAGAAACAGATGAATTAAAAGTAAAAGAATGTAGAACAATAAACCAAGCACAAACTATCATGAGAAAGGTGGAATGGTCATATTAATATCCAATGAAACAGACTTAAAAAGAAAAAGTATTATAGGGACAACTAGGGACATTTCATAATGGTAAGGGAGTCAATTCATCAAGAAAGCCTAATCTCCTAAATATGTATGTAACAAAGCCTCCAAATATATAAAGCAAAATCTATTTAAACTGGAGGGAGAAATGAGCAAATCCATACTTATAGTTCAAGAGTTCAATCCTCTTCTCTCAGTAATTAATGCAAAAAGTAGATAGAAAATGAGTCAAGGCAGAGGATTTGAACAATAACTTTAGCCAACTTGACCTACTGCTACTTATAGTACTACACTACATATTACAGAACTACACCAAACAATTAAGAATACTTATTTTTTTTAAGTATACATGGAACATCCACCAAGATTGGTCATATGCTGGCCAAAAAAAAAAAAAATTCAATAAATTTAGCAGGATTGAAGTTATATAGAATATGTATCTTCTGACCACAAAGGAATTAGATTAGAAATAAATTACAAAAGTATATCTGGAAAATTGCCAAATATTTGGAAATTTAAAAGAATTTTAAAACAATCAACAGATCAAAGAAGAAATCTTTGAAAAACTAGAAAAAAAATGTACCTCAATGATAATGAAAATAAACATATCAAAATTTGTGGGATTCAGCTAAAGCAGTGCTTAGAGGAAAATTTATCATTTTAAATGTCTATATTAGAAAAATAAAATGGGCTAAATATTGATATAAGCTTGCACCTTAAGAATCTAAGAAAAAACGAAAAATAAGTAGAAAGGAAGTAAGGCTAAGAACAGAAAGTGAGATTAAAAAATAATAGTGGGACTTCCCTGGTGGCGCAGTGGTTAAGACTCCATCTGCCAATGCAGGGTACACGGGTTCGATCCCTGGCCCAGGAAGATCCCACATGACGTGGAGCAACTAAGCCCGTGTGCCACAACTACTGAGCCTGCGCTCTAGAGCCGGGGAGTCACAACTACTGAAGCCCCAAGCCTAGAGCCCGCGCTCTGCAACAAGAGAAGCCACCTCATTGAGAAGCCCACACACGGCAACGAAGAGTAGCCCCTGCTCGCCTCAGCTAGAGAAAGCCCGAGTGCAGCAACAGAGACCCAACATAGCCAAAAATAAATAAATTAAATAAATAAAAATTTTTAAAAAATAATATGAAAATTTATAAAACTAAAAATTCATTCTTTGAAAAGTTCAAGAAAATTGATAAAGCTACAGCTACACAGGTCAAGAAGAAAGAAGAAAATACAAATTACCAGTATGAAAAATAGAAGAAGAGATATCACTACACAACCTATAAATATTAAAATAATAATAAGGAAATATTTTGAGCAATTTTATGGCAAAAATATACAATTTAGATCAAACAAATTCCTTGAAACACAAATTTTGCCGCTCTAGATTTTCACTGGTTCTTTTTGAAACCTTACACTTTTTACTTTGTTATGTTCATGTATGTATGTATGTATGTATTTTTGGCCACATGGCTTGTGGGATCTTAGTTCCCCAACCAGGGATGGAACCCGGGCCCTTGGCAGTGAAAGCTCCCAGTCCTAACAATTGGACTGCCAGGGAATTCTCTTCATGTTTTCATTTAAATTCTTGTGCCTGTTTATAACAACTGTTTAAAGTTAATTGTCTGAATACCATCATCTCTGTGGTTTCTAGGTGAGTTTCTACTGGTTGATTTTTCTGATGACTCTGGGTCACATTTTGTGCTTCTTTGCACATCTGGTAATCTTTGTATCTGATGCTGGATATTATGCATGCCACACCGTTGAATATTTAGATTTTGTTGTATTCCTTTAGTGAGTATTGAGGTTTATTTTAGAGGGCAGTCAGGTGACTTGCAGATCTGCTTGATCTCACCAAGGCTAGTGTCACTCTCAGTAAGGGCAGTTATGGAGCAGACCTTAGTCTACAGCTATTTCAGCCCCAGCTGCCTTCAGAGAAAAGCTTAGGTGTTCAGTGAGGTCTCTTCACACTGGTTGGTAGGAACGTGATTGACTCCTGGCCCCATGGGAGCCCTGGGCATTGTTCAGCTTATGGGCCTCTCACAGTCATTCTTTACCTAGCCTGACGGACTTCAGTTTCATTCTATACACAAGCAGATTAGTATTTTGCCAAACATTTCAAGGAGACTCCTGTACAGATCTCTCTGTATACAAATTCCAGTCACTCTGGCTTCCCCAAACTCCTATCTCTGTTTCCTCAACTCAGTGTGATGGGCTCTCTTGGGTTCCTGCTCCCTTTGCCATGATCTGGAAATTTCCTCTAAGGAAAAAGTAAGGTCATCACTCTGCACACCTCTTTTCTTTTCCTTCTTTCAAGGATCATAGTTCTGCACTGTTATAGCCCAATGTTTGAGAACATTTGTTTCATGTATTTTTTCCAGTTTTTTTAGTTGTTTATGGAAGGACCGCAAATCCTGTACTGGTTACTCATTCACAGGCAGAAGCAGAAGTCCACACACCAAACTGGCACTTCACAATATATAACTTGGGTTCCCATGCAGCATTTATTGAGGCACTACCATAGGCTGGAATCATGGTAATAATAGATAAGGCAAAATCTCTGATAAGAAACTGACTTAAATGAGTGTAAATCACACTTCTAGGAAATTTACTGCAAAAAGGTAGTAGGATGAGATTTTTGCTGTAATTTTCATATTTTTCAATTAATCTGATCAGGAGTTTGATTCCGCTTGACATTATGGATTTTAAATGCTCAAATATATTTTCAAAATGCAGAAACTCATTCCTTATCCTTTATTTTCATTATGTAAGTCCTTGATACTGCACACACTAATGCTTTTTTGGCACACTCAGACTCCCTTCAGACAGATTTATTGCTTAAATTCTATTTGAGTTGACTCTTGGGTAAAACCATCAAACAATAGGGAGGGAAGTTGAGCTAGTCTGGTAGAGGTCTAAAAAAAGATATAATTTAATACATACTAAATTCAGAAGCACAATTCTAGTATAAACAAACCATTTTCTACCCCTGCCCCTGCCAAAATCTGAGAACATTTCATGAAGTTTTCTGAAAGACACAATAATTTTTATTCATTTTATTTTTTGCATCAGTTACAGGACACACTTATAAAGATTAACTGATATTAACACAGACCCACCATGCAGACAAGTTAGAATGTGGCCCCACTGGATTTGCAGGCTCTGAGCATCTCTGCAGTTGCCCACTTTGATCAATTTTTAATTTCCATGGAATGTGCAGGCATCCAGAAGTTCTGTGAGAGGTAACATAAGAGAAAGACCGTCAGGTACTGCCTATGCTTATTAAGTACGATGCTGTTCCTATTTTCTAAAAGTAAATGGTAGGTAATGAAGATTTTTTTTAAAAATCTCTCTCTCTCCTCTAACTGATGTCAGTGCTATCCTTAAACATCTACACTTTCCTCTCCTCCTATTCTCCACGTCTCTAACACATGATATAATTTAACAAAAATTCAGGCACACTCCCAATAATTTGATTATTCCAGCTCTAATTTTATTTCTCCAACGTATTTTTTTTGAGGCAGCTATGCCATGTCTATAGTACATAGAAATAGAGAGAAATGACTTACTTAGTGCCACTTCTACATACGTATATATGTAGAGGTGGCCTGCTCAGGCTAACAACACTTGTTTATTTTAATATTAATTATACATTTTATTTAAAATCTTTGAAAATTGGTCCACTCTGAGTGGTATGTATGTGTCATTTCCAACCTCCTCCCTACACTGAAGTGCTCCCACACACAGACATTTTCATTCTATTAGCCAAAAAATGGAAATATACATGTAAACAAGTTCAATTTCCAAATGATCTTCAGTTCTGTTGCACTCTCTGGCTCCTTTAAATGATTTGGCCTTTTCAGTTAGTGTCTTATACTGTGGCCTAATTGACTGCCTCCCTGGTAAGCCTGAATCCTCTTGCAGGGCCAGGAGCAAGCCTTCCTAATCTTTGTGTCTTATTCGTACTGGCCCAGGCTTGGCACACCGTCATCCTTAAGACAAACATGTTTACCTTGACCCCCACGTTATTGCTCCTTGGTGTGTATTCTACTCACCAGAGTGTAAGCACTGTCTCATGTTAGCAACAGCATGAAGATACTCTGGCCCTAAGTATTTTTGATAAGTTGTTCTGTCCTGAAGGTTAGCCAAACATTCTGTATCATCGCTGAAGAGCAGATCCTTGCTTGAGGATTTGAACAGCTGGAACATCATGTATTCAAACCCATTTCTTCCAAAGAGCTCCTGGGTTAGACAGACAGACAGCGAATGACCAGCAGCACCGGGCAGCACGGAGCTGTGTGCTCTGCTTCAGAATCCCCGAGTCTGCTGGACTGCTCAGCGCCAGGCCCTAGGAGACCTGGGACACAGAGACAGCTTAGGAGGTACCGTAGTAAAATGGCACAAAGCATGGCCTCTGGGTTCAAATCCAGGCCCTAGCTTTTCCTGTCGAGTGACATTAAGAAAATTCTTGATGGAGCTCAGTGAACCTCAGTTTACTCATTTGTATATGGAGGTAATTACGCTAAATACTGAGATGATGTATGTAAAGCAACTGCTAAATAGAAAGAGCTCCAAGTTCACAGCTGTATCACTATCCCAACCAATCACTGCCAGATGTTTTCAACTCTCTGGGTCAACCTTCCATGTCCTCCTGTGGCCGGAGCCCTTACTACCTTGCCTCTTCTGTTCTCTGGACCTGCCCCAGGCACTGACCCTGCCCCTCCCCCGCTTCCTGCCCCTCCCCCCTTCCTTTGTCCACTTTCCTTGTAGCCCAGGTGACAGCTCACTCTGTGTGGGACCCATCCCTTCAAAAGTCCATGACCAAGAGCCTCTCTATTTCCACCTGTCCCTGGGTCATCACCTTTTAACTGGGATGTGTGGACAGAATGTGCTAAGATATGTATTACTCATTTGGGGCTCCTCCAGGAATGGGGTGTGCTAGGGCAAAAGGCAGACAAGGCTCTGGGTTTCCTTAAGATCATCTGATTCAGACAGCCACTACTTCATAGGGTCATCCCTTGTTGGCTGCCTGTAGAGGTCATGAGTTGTCTGAATGTTGGCTCTTCGACTTTCACGAAGCCAAAACAGTCTCAGCCTACCCAGGTCCAGGAAACACACTGGGATCCTCCCTAGGTCACACAGAGTAACCTCCGTTCTGCCTTTTCCACATGTAGCCCAGCCTACTGTGAAGGGCACTGGGCCAACCCCCTTATTTCTGTGACAGAACAAGCCCAAGAGGTACCACGACTCTGCTTAGAGAGTCAAGTGAGTCTCAGGGAGACGCTTGAGATACCCACGCGTCTGGGACTCTTCCAGTCCACTGTGATATCCTAGACAGCCCCAGAGCAAGAAGTGAGCGCAGCCGCCAGCCTTCCGCTTTCATCAGAGTCAGGGCCCACTGCCGAGGGAGAAAGGGCATGCGACTGGGATGTGCCTGTGCAGCTCTGCAAGTAATCTAAGCATTCGTTTGGTGGATGAGGACCGAATTCCCACACCTGTTGGTTGAAGAGCATTCTGCGGACAAAATCCGCCTTATCTTTCCTTGAGACCACAGCATGACTTGGGGCTATGGCCAGGTGGCAGCTCTGAGCCTCGGTCACAGGCTTCCTGGTGCCATCGAGGCACAGCAGCTGGAAGTCCTCCTGCTTCAGATCCTTCGCCCAGGCTTCAGGGTTCTTTCCTGGGGAGAGAGAGGAGGTGGATGGGCTACAGCTGACAGCTTTGGTCAAGGCACCCTCAATGGGGGGTGTGACCAACCACCAGTGCCTGGGAGAATCACAGAGGCGCAAAAAAAAACAATAAAGCCTTTACAATAAAGCAGAAGAGAAACATTCATAAACTCATAGATTCTCTTAAAGGCAAAGATTTCTTCAACAGACCTGAAAAGCACTAGGCAGAAAGGAGAAGACTGATGGATTAAACCATACTAAAATGAAGAATGTTTATCAAAAGACATCATCAAGAAAGTGAAAGGCAAGCCTTTTCAGAGAGGGAAAAGATATTTGCAATACACACAGCTGACAAAAACTTGTATCCTGAACGCCTAAAAATCAAGACAGCCAGATGTGCTCATATGGACTGTGGCAGCTGTGTGTTTGTCAGTTGAGTTCAAGACCAATGTGTTAACCAACCCTGTCAAGTCTGCCCAGACATGAAGAATTTTTTCATTCCCTAAATAAAAAAGGTTAGGACCAAAGTCACCAGAGTCTGATGGAGTTAATAAACTTCCCCCTTGCCCATCTGGGGAGTGTTTTCCCAGGAAGGACTCTGAGTTTTCCGAGAGAGGAAAGGACAGCGTAGACGCCTACCGTCAGTGTTCTGCAGGACCGTGGGATACTTCACAAAGGCCACGTCTCCCTTCTCAACCAGACACCTGCACAGAGAGGGTCAGATCAGCAAGGAGGACTCACAGCAGTGGGAGGGAGAGGCTCCAAGAGGGAACCACTGGGAGCTCCCAGCCCTACCCTGGGCCACTTACACCACACACGCTCCTGTGATGCCTGCTGTCCCTGGGGACTCAAGGGGAAATGCCGTGGAAAAAAGAAGTCTGCTTATTTAGATTCTATTGTAGATACCTATTGTTTGGTTTCTTGTTTTAAACACTGATTGGTTTCTCCACAAGAGCTGCTTGTGTTCTCCTATTAATAGTGATATCCAAGGATAATTCTCTGGTTGGATCAAAACACACATCAGAGATTAAAATCAGCGTGGAAGACGTGATTCTGAAGGAGTCCTATCACATCCATATGTCTACTCAGCCTTAACAAAAGTTAACGTGCATCATGAGATATTTTTCATGCTTAATCCCCTGAAAAATATTTCTGTGTGTTTAAGGTGCATTCTTGTTTTTTTTTTTTTTTTTTTTGTGATACGCGGGCCTCTCACTGTTGTGGCCTCTCCCGTTGCAGAGCACAGGCTCCGGCCGCGCAGGCTCAGTGGCCATGGCTCACGGGCCCAGCCACTCCGCGGCACGTGGGATCTTCCCAGACCGGGGCACGAACCCGTGTCCCCTGCATCGGCAGGCAGACTCTCAACCACTGCGCCACCAGGGAAGCCCTAAGGTGCATTCTTTGTGAGAAATGCTGAGCGCATTAAAAATCAGTTTTGTGACATTCAATCAGTTGGAATTGATCCAGTTCCCTCTCTCTCCTAATCTTCGGGTCCCTCTATCATTAGCTAGGCTCAGCTACTCCGTTCAATTCTCCATCTTGCTCTATTTCCTTGCTTCAACACCACGCCCTCCACCCTGGCCAGTACAATCTCAGTCCTGAAGGAGCCTGATCGTCTGCCTCAGGTGTGTCTGCACCTCGGCAGTGAGGTAAACCAGAGCTTCCCGATCGTTGACTTCACCTGGGCATTCCTGTTGTCCCTTCTCTGCTCTAGATCTGTGATTCTCCAAGTGTGGGCTGGACCAGCAGCATCAGCACCAGTGGGAACTAGTTAGAAATGCACGTTCTCGGGCCCCACCCCAGACCTACTGGCTCAGGAATTCTGGGGGTGGGGTCCAGCCATCGGTGTTTTAACAAGCTCTCTGGGAGATTCTGATTTGTGCTCAAGTGTGAAACAGTGCCCCCCCCACCCCCGCTCTATAGAGCTTGAGACAGCACCCCCTCAACTCTATAGAGCATGGACTCCAAAACGTTCTCCCACTTCCTGTAAACCTCTGTCTCTCCACACACCCCTACCCAACACTCACACTCTGACATGTGCTTTGGCTTCCCGGAGGAAACACAGAAATCATCACTTGGGCTTCCTTTCAGCATCCTTCTGCCAAATCTGGCAGCCCAAGGCTCCAGCACGCTCCTGCCCTCCAGGGACAAAGGAGGAAGGAAGGTCTCTCTCCAGCAAAAGTCTCCTCCCTGGGTGGTCTGCACCTCACCCACGCTCAGGCACTTTCCACTGTAGTCATCCTCTTTCTCTTCTATAATCCTCTTCACTCTTCTCATCAGCTTCCACACTCCTTGTAAAAACAAACAATAAGCCCTGCCTTGACCCCACACTGCCCTTAGCAATGGGCCTCTCTCCAGGGCTCATCCAAACAGCTGAAAGGATCATCGCACTTGCCATCAGCACCCCTGCACATGACTCTCTGACCCTTGCCAGTCATCTTAGGGGACTGACTCAGCATTGAATCTCCTCCGGCCCAGGTCACCAGATCCAGGAGCTAGGTTCACGGTCCTCATTTTATTGGATCTCTCAAGTTCATCCTTGCCCCAGTGATCTGAAATGTCATCTTTGTTTTAGATTAAATATAGTATGTCCATGTACCTGTCTTGGAAACTTTTTCTCTTCCACTGATTTATTTGTCATTTTTCACATAAACCAGCCTGTATTGATCACAGCATTACCGTATTAAGTAGTATTATAATATGATTTTTATATCTAAGAAAACAAAATTCCCTTTGTATAATTTTATTTTTAAATTCTTGGCTTTTGTTCGGTCTACCTAGCTTTACTACTTTGTTGAGTACTGACCGCCCCCCCCCCAAAACATCTGCTTTAATCCATCTGGTCACAGCGGAGGCAGCTGGAACTTCACAATGCAACTTCACGGCATGAGTTATGTGAGCAGGAAACTTTCACCTGAACTGGGCTGACAATCCTATGTCCTGGGACCTGGGACTAATACGTTATGGTCTGTGTTTGCTTCTTTATAACTGAAGACCTGTAACAATGCTGGGGCTGCTGGTCACAGACATTTCCTCTGTGTAGACTGAGAAACAGAAAACCACCCTGCGGGGAAAGAGAAATGAGGCAGATGTGCAGAGAGAGAGAGAGAGAGAGAGAGAGAGAGAGAGAGAGAGAGGAGAAGCAGAGTGCTAAAAATTCATTCGTCATTTATCTGGAATTCTAATTTAACTGGATGACCTGAATTTTACCTGGCAACCCTCGCCTTAAAGTATCTTGGCTACTCCTGAGGCTCAGGTCTCAGCCCTTACAAGGAGGAAGCTCCCACAGCACCTGTTAAAATATGCCCTTGCCTTAAGATGGTTCATATGGGTGTTTTCGCTTGCAACCAAAGTCCTTATTCACTTTATTAAAGAAAAAAGATGTGAACCAAGATCAGCAGATAAAATGTATAGTATTCTAGAGAGTGAAAAGTGCTAAAGAAAACATAAAGCAAGAAAGGCGGATATGAAATATTGGCAAGGGTATGTGTGTAAAATCAGAGAGTGGCCAGGAAAGACTTCCCTGAGAAAGCTTAAAGGAAATGAGGGAACTAGCCATGATGCTATGAGAAGAAGGAGCACTGCAGGTGGGGGTAAGAGCAAGTGCAAAGGCCCTGAGGCAGGAGTGTGCCTGATATCTTCAAGAAACAGCTGTGATGCCAAGATCACAGATGGAGCAGAGACAGCAAGAGGAAAGATGGAGGAGATGAGGTCACACAGAGCCTTCCCAGATTTCAAAGGGGCCACACAGGTCAAAGAAGGACCCTGACTTTTACTCTGAGTAATATGGAAAATTACTGGGGGGCTTTAAGCAGAGAAATGCTTTAAACAGAATCACTCTCGTTGCTGTGTTGAGACAACACAGCAACGAGAGTGGGGGAGGAGGATAGGACAGATGCATGGAGATCTGTTGGGGGTTATAATCCAGGGAGAGATGATGGTGGTTTAGATCAAGGTGGTATCACTGGAGATGGGCGATGAGGACAATTCTCGTTACCCTTTGCAGGCAGAGCTAACATGATTTGATGATGACCCAGACATGGGGTTTGAGAGAGAGAGAGTAGACAGGGTTATCACACACCAAGGCTTTGACTTTTTCCTAAAGGAAAAACGGAGTTACCTTTAACTGAGATGGCGAAGACCTCAGGAGGTACTGGTTTGGGTGGGAGTGTGTAAATTCCAAAAGGTCAGCTTGGGACATTTAAACTTGACCTGGTGATTAGAAACCAAGTGGACATGCCCAGGAGGCAGTTGGATATACGCGTTTGGAGTTTCATCTGGAGTTTTGAAGAGATGTCTGAACAGGAACATAAATTTGGGAATTGTCAGCATATAGATAGATTGAGACTAGATAAAACCACCACGGTCTGAGCATGAAGAGAGAAGACCAATGCTGGAGCCCTGGGGCACGCCAACTTGTACAGGTTGGGGAATGAGGTAGAGCCAGCAAAGAGGCCAAGATGCAGTAACATGAGAGGGAGGAGGGAATCCAAGAAAGTGTGGGGTCCTGAAGCCAGGGAAGAAAATGTATGCAAGTGGGGGAAGAGATCAGTGGTGTCAGTGATCTGGGCTTTGGATTTATTTAGCAACACAGAGGTCCCTGGCAATTTAAAAGTGCAGTTTCAGCTGCGTGGTGGGTGGTGGTATACGGGGGAGGGGGTTGGGAGGCGGGGAGTGGGGAGGTATGGTGGGAGTAGTCTTCTCACGTGCCAAGAGTAAGGAGGAATGTTTTCTGTAGATAATTTAAATGCAATAATAAAACCAACTCCACTGGTTGGGGTGGGGGAGGTGAACAGATTCTTAAACTAGGCTTTGGGGAGATTGAAAGGAGAGAAAGTGAACGGAGCAAGGACATTAAAATATCCTCCTTCAAGGAATTTTGTTGTAAAGAGGAGAGAAATGGAAAGCTGCTGCAGAGGAAAGTGAGGTCAAGAGAGGTTTTACTTATTTCTTTATGTTTAAGGTGAGAAAACAGCAGCATGTTTGTATGCTGATGGAAATGATCCTGTAGAGAATAAGATGCGAAAACACAGGAGAAAAGAGGGGGAGGAGCGCTGGGGCAACGCCCTTGAGCGGGCTGCCTGCCGGAGACAATCGCTGCAGATGCAGGGCTGGGCTCGGCGAGGAGATGGCCCGCTCCTCCCCAGTAAAAGGAGGGAGGGCAGCGTCCAGGGGCACACACATGCCAGCACTCAGCAGATGTGGCAGTGGGACGTTGTGGAGTTTCTCTTTTGATTGTTTCAATTTTCTCAGGTGAAATAGGAAACAAAGGTGTGACAGATGGAGGAAGAAGTGTTGGAGGATTGAGGAGAGGAAAGAGTATGGAATGGTCTTGTAGGAGCGTGGGGTAGTAACGGACTAGAGACTTCTGGCTCATCTGAGCTGGGTTCGCATTACTTTAAAGGGAGGCCAGTCAGCCTGGAGGCGCTGGCACTGAAGTAGAATGTTGCACCCAACCCAGGTCGAGGTTCAGCCAGGAGAGATGACCGGCATTTGAGGCTGTGCCCAGGGGAATAATTATCACGGTTGGCTGTGGAATGTATGCTGCATCCGGAGGGGGAAAAGGACATGAGGGTGGGTGTGAACAGGATCAACGGACCTCAGGTCAGTAGGAATGGTGGAGCCAGGAAGCTAGAAGGCGTGCAAAGGCAGGCAGGTGGTGGCGGGCAGGATGAGATGTCTAGAGCTAAGATTGTTCTTCGTGTGCTCATCTGCACTTTGGAACTTCCGCGGTTCTGGATAGAACTCCGAGGACAGAATTCTAGGTCTCTGTGATTCTACTGTAATCATACCAAAATGGGACCGTGGACCCTAATACCAACGTACTTCCCAGTGTAAAGAGAAGTTCAACTATTTTAGCCTAGGTTTAATGTTCAGCATATATTTTTGTAGTGGGATCTGTGAAAATATGTAATTTATGTACGGCTTATGAAAGTGACCAAACTTTGGAGAGGGAGGGACGAAGCAGTCTGTCAGTGTGATGAATAGAAGGCTCCTTTCTAGAGGCTCACGCGTTCTCCACACCACCCTAACTCCACAGGGTGCCCTTCATACTGAGAATTAACTCTACCTCCTTAGCCAGGCCCGCAAGGCACTGAGACAGCCAATGCCTGCAGCTCCAGCCTCCTCCCTCACCTGACCCCCTCCCTCCCAATGCTCTACTCTGGCGCCTTCTCTGGCCTCAAATATGGCATCATTTGTCCAGCCCCAGCCTTTGTCCTTGCTGTTCCTTCTTCCTGGATTACTCTTCTCCATATTTTCTCAGGCCTGATTCCCTCTCAACATTTAACCCTCAGTTCACATGGCCCCTCTGATCCCGAGGCCTTCCCTGACCACCTTTTCTAAGATTGTCCCTGAGTCACTGCCATATCATCCCCCTTGGTCACCACCACCACCCCCAGCACTTATCACAGTCAGGAAGTGATTGTGCTTTAAGTATTTATTGTCTTACTCTCCCCACGAGACTCAGAGGCCGTGTGTCTTGCTGTTGCTCTAACCTCTCTACTTAGAATAGTGCCTGCCATATACTAGGTGCTCAATAAATATTTCTTGAATGGATGGAGGAGCCCAGGAATATGTGTTTTTAAATATACTCTTCAACCAGGTGTAAGAAGCATGTAGCCGGTGTCCTTCCTTTGATCTTAAACTGAGTCTCTGAAAGATCCTGTGACTTGTCCACAATCACACAGAAGAACAGATCAAAAGTAGAAGCAGGGTTGTGACCTGTGTCCATCAGTCTTGCCTCTCCCCAGGTGCCCTGAGTCCGCCGGCTCTGCCCAAGAGTGCTCCAGGAAGGGGCTGGGCTTGAGTCCTCAGGGCCCCTGGGAATCTGCAGTTCTGTTCTCTAATTCTGGCTCCTCCTAAATGCAGCACCCAGATGGTGGGATGATGAGAGAGGCGAAAGGGCAGGAAGTTCACCAGGCTGGTGCCAAAGCGAAAGGTGGTGGACAGATGCTACTTGCCTGAGAGCCCCACTCGAGCCGTAGTACCCCTCGTGGCTGTTGGGAGCACACATGTGGGCTGGCGTGCCACTGCCATTGCACAGGGCACAGAGACTGGACGCTGGATCAGACCCAGGGGCACAGCTTTGACTGAAGAATTCATCTGCGCAGAAGGACACGAGAGGTCAGCTCTTCCTGCCTGTGTTGGCAAGAAAGCCTCAGACTTTGTTCCTAAAATTGCCTGAGTGACGTAAAGACACACTCAGGTATTTAGTACCATAAGATTAGAAACAAGAACCTTATGGAATTTTTTTACAAAAGGTTGCAGCTGAAGCAGAGCAAAGGGGGCCTGGCTGAAGCTGGGACAAGGGTCTTTGAGATCACAGCAGTCCCGGTACAGGTTAGTGGTGTGGACGGGTGGACACAGGTTTAACCCTAAGAGAGTGGACAAAATTGGGGGTCCTAGGTGGTTGAACCTGTCCTGTGTGCTTTCCGATCTCTACTGCCCTTGTCCATCTTTACGAGGTCTGCCATCATGACTCAAAGGCCAGGAAGGGGCCCAAGAGGCCCAGCTGCCCACCCCTGTGCTGAGCCCCAGGGCATTGTGGTGAGGAAACCACACAAGCCCCGCCCTCCTGGACCCCAAGTTTCTGTGGTGACAGTCACGACTCAAGTAACCACGCCAGTGAATTTATGTTTCCCTATCATCGTGTTTCCCCACCGTGCTCTGGGAAAAAGAACATGGTTCCACGGCTACAGATAAAGGAACCTGGTGCAGACCTGGGAGTCAGGGAGAGGCCTCAAGTGGAGAGATGGAGAATGAATAGGAATTACCCAAGTGAAGGGCAAAGGGATGAGCTTTCCAGACAGGGAGCAGCATCTGCAAAGGCCTAGGGCAGGAGTTGGGGGAGGGAGCAAACAGCACAGAGAGCTTAATGGAGGCCATTGGTCCTGGACCACCCAGTGGTCCAGTGAGTGGGAGGGGTCAAGGTCCAGACCACATGTGATATTTTACACATTTGTGTATATTTTGTTCTTTATTCGTAGAGAAATGGGGAGCCTCTGACGGGCTTTAGACAATGTTGGGCCAGGGGTCTAGCAGCAGAGTGAGCCAGGACAGATGTGGGGTGTAGGCAGCAGGCTACTGCAGGGGTCCAGGGGACATGAGGGCAGCTTGAAGTAGCACAAAGGGGAGGGAGGAGCTACGTGGAAGGAGGAGAAGCTGATATCACTGGTGATGGACAGGTGTGTGGTGGCTGGCAGATTCAGTTCCAGCTGGGGCCAGTGGATGGACTGTGGGGGGCCTCCACCAAGCTAGGCAGCTCTGGAGCAGGGCCAGGATTGGCAGAGATGATGCATTCCATGTTGTACAGGTTGAGTTTAATGTACTTTTTGAAATACTGGACTAGATAATGTCAAACAAGCAGTTCAATATACATAGGTTTGGAGATCAAGGAGAGATCTGTGCCAGGGACAAAAACTTGACAGTTATCAGCATATTGACACAATAATCGTACAGCAGCAAACATTTATCTAGTGCTTGCTATGTGCCTAGCTTTGTACGTATAATGTTTGCTTAGATCGTCATCTAGGCTATAGGCATGGATGTGAGGGCTTGGGGGTTGAGTTTAGAGTGGGGAAAAAAGTTGCTTTAAGCAACTCAAACATTTATTAACCAGGTTGGGAAAGGGACTTTGTAGGGGTAGGAGAAAAAAGAAGCCAGTGTGTTTTCACAAAAGCCAGGAGATGGTGGTTTAAGGTGATCTGAAGCAGGAAAGGTCATGGAAGCACAGACTGGAGCCCATCCTTCCAGTTGAGCAACATGGAGGTCCCAGTAGCCTTGACCAGAGTTCTCCCTGTGGAACCAGGTGGAGGAGCCAGAGGGCAGTAGGTGCAGCCGTGAGTGGGGTGAGTGGCTGAGACCATGATTTTATGAGGTTTGGCCATAAAGGGGAGAAAGAGAAGGCAGGAGCTGGAGGGGAATGTGGGGAGAGGGAGGGTTTTTAAAGATGGAAGACACTGGGTGCGTTCACATGCTGAAAGAAATTGTTGGACATACCAGAGGAAGAGGTAGTAACTGAGGGTGCAGCTCTGGGGAGGGGCGAGGCAGGGCCCACAGCCAAGTGCAGGTAGGAGGATGGGCTGCGTTGTAGAGGGAGGCTGAGCAGGTGCAGCCAGCAGGAGCCCCCAGCTTTGGTGGTGGGGCATTGATGGGAACCTTCCTGAGGGTTTGAAGTATCTCTTGCAGATGCAGATGAGATCATGTGCTCAGAAAGGGTGATAGGTAGGTAAGCGTGGGATGGAAGTGTACGGACAACTAGGACGTTAGGATAATTATTGGGAAGTGTAGGTGTGGAGCAGAGGAACAGCGGGGGTACTCGTGAGCACCAGAGCAGGGCAGGGGCCACTGGGGTCAGCAGCTGGAGCACCTCCATGGAGTGAACTGCTCTGCCCTGTGACATTCTCCAGCTGTGTTCAGCTGATCAGGTGCAGAGTGCCAAGAGAGCGGGTGACAGGGTTCCCGCAGGGCTCGGATTTGTCAGATGGCTGGGGAAAGCCAGGGAGCAGGAGCCTTTTAGGTATTGGCAAGAGCGTTGTTGAAATGACTAATACGGAAATTTAAGAGAGGTGAGGGTGAAAGTGAAAGCTAAAGCACTCAAAACTTACTGGTGTAAGGTTTTCAATTAAGAAAGCAGCCAATTCAGTTTATGTGGAAAGACAACACATACACACAAACACACACACATATCATACGTGCACCCCTACATCCCACTCTTTTTTTTTTTTTTTTTTTTTTTTTGCGGTACGCGGGCCTCTCACTGTTGTGGCCTCTCCAGTTGCGGAGCATAGGCTCCGGACGCACAGGCTCAGCGGCCATGGCTCACGGGCCTAGCTGCTCCGCGGCACGTGGGATCTTCCCAGACCGGGGCACGAACCCGTGTCCCCTGCATCGGCAGGTGGACTCTCAACCACTGCGCCACCAGGGAAGCCCCCCTATGACCCACTCTTGCTTTGCAACCCAGGTCTCTTCCCTGAGCCAGATTTGAAAGACATAAAGAGTAGCGTATTTCCCTGAGATCTGCCCTTTGGGCCAAACCACTCCCCTCAGAAGCAATGGGAGAGGAGAAAGGGGAGTCCTGCTAAGGAGATGTGAAGCTCACCCACATGGCTGTCCAGACCTTGTCCACACCATCCACTTATGCCATTCATTGAACTGAATTTCTCCCCTACACAGGCACAGGCCCAAGGAAGGGGCTGCCGCACCACCGCTCAGAGCACACTTACCGAATTTACAGGACCCAGTTTGGTTGTATATGAAACCCATCGGGATGTTCCAGCCTGCAGAAGTGCCAACTGCAGTGTGGCAGGACTTCTTGCCTCGCAGAGAATTCCAGGTGAGGTCAGCATCTGACTTCTTGACCACTGCCACGACGTAATAACCTCGCAACAGAGATACCAGGATGCAATTTCAATACCTCCAGGGCCCTCCCAAAATGTACTGCAGAGTTGCTGCCTGCCAGTCTCCCAGGGGAGGGGGAACAGCTTGAAGCCCTCACCTTGCTCTAGTAGATCCTCCCAGTAACCGTCATTGTTAGGTACTCAGCCAAACAGAGCGACTCTACTGCTCTCCAGATATGTCTCCAGGCATACACTCACAAATATTTACACACACACACTTCATACTTTTTCAACAGAATCCTGCCAGTGCATTCTTTTCTGCCAGTGCTTTATACTTCCTCAATGATATATCTTTTTGATTCAGTAGAAATAGATATGGCTGTCTCATTCTATTTATTAGTTGAATCTAAGTTATGTCCACTGTATAGAAGTACAGTGTTTTATAATCCCCCTACTGGTGGGCATTTAAGTTGTGACCCATTTTTCCCTACGAAAAATCACTTACCTAAATAAAGCTTTGTATGGAGTGTGCACCTGCTTAAATATTTCTGTTGAATAGAAGTCCAAAAGAAAGAGCTTTAATGACTTCTTTTTTAAAGTCAAGTCTCTGATTTTCTAGGTTTACAATAATACCATTTTCTAATAATGACAATTTAATCTCTTCCTTTCCCCAATATATTTTTTTAAATATTTTTCTTATCTTTCTGCATTCACTTACAAAATAATGTCAAATATCTTTGGTGGGTGTGGGCATTCTTGTCTTCTTCCTGATTGTTATGGGAACACCATTGATACTTGATGTATTCCTATTGCAGTAGAGTGTAACAGAATCCTGCTTGTTGAGTAAGGCCTAAACTGCAAGGCTGAATTTAGAGACTGGAATCATGGGTAATGTGGTTCACCACCACCACTCCCACCACCCCCAACACACACACCCTGTCTTGCTGTTGTGGATGAGGTATCTATATATTCATGTTTGGAAAATTTGGGAATCAACATGGCAGTGGAAGACCTGCCTCACCAGTTACTAAATGATCTCAGACAAGTCGCTTAGCATCTAGGATCCTAAATTTCTCCTCAGTGAAATGGTAACAGTAATGCTAATATGAGCACACTGTACGTTAGGAATGGGAAGGGGAGGTTACATGGATAGGTTTCCAGCCATATTGCTAATGGCAGAAGCAGTACCAGAGCCCCTTTCTTGGTGAAGCAGATTCTCCTGAGGCCACCGCAGGCTCTTGCCTATCAGACTGGGTTCTATTACGCCATTCCGGCGGCCAAATACTGTTACAGTGCCTTTCTTGAGCTGTAACAATTTCTGCACAAATGGTATTATTTATTGTCATCTGGTGTGTGTGGCTTTGGGATTAACCCCTCTCCATCTCTACTCCAATCTAACTTTCTCCATTACCCTGAACCGTCTTCTAAGCATCCTCATTGACCTACATTTGTATGTCACTGCAGTTTCTGGAAATTTCAATCACTTGTGAATCAATTAGAATTCTTTCTGACTTTATGTATTTTTTAATCAGAACAACGAAATGCCAGCCCTTAGAGTTGAAGACACAGATCCAATTCAGAGAAGACAGAAAGCCGTGAAAGCAGAGGGAAGAGGGACAGTTGACCCCAGGGCTGGGGTCCTGCTGCAAACAAAGGGCAGCTGCTGCAGGGTGAGTGGCTTTGCCCCCCTGAGGCCTTTGTGGAGGCGGGCGGTGCAGGGCTTCAAGACCCCAAGCTTGTGTGCCCGCCCACCTCCTGCAGCTCTCCTGTCTCATAAGAAATTCCAAACCCAGGTGAGCACTTGTTTTCATCTCAAGATCCTCCATCACAATGGTTTTCAAAGCTTAATATGCATCAGAATCATCCTGAGGGCTTGTTAAAACACAGAGCAGCGGCCCCATCCCAGACCCCAGCAGACCTGCAGTCAGACTCAAGAACGCTCACATCTAACAAGTTCTCAGGCGACACTGATGCCGCTGGTCCAGACACCACACTACCTAGAGAACCACTGCTCTAGCCAATGCCCAAGACTAGGTACCTCAGGGACAGACACAGAACCTCTCTGCCCATGTGGAGACACGGATGGGAAAACTCGTCACCTGGTCTCCTAGTCTGAAGAGGAAGTCATTCCCCAGCTATTCAAAGCCAGCCACTAAAAGCTAAAGGGCTGATTTCATCTTCATCCTCCTCCTCTTCAGTAGCAGCATCTATGACTCCCCTCCTCCCCCTCTGAGGCATCCACTGGGCCCCAGAAATGTCAGGAATGGGCTCCTGCCCCAGTGCAGACATGGGTGGCAGTATGTGACAGGGAGCACTGCGGTGGGTCAGGAAGGGCAGGGGTCTCCAGTCACGGCACCTCTGCCCAAACCCAGGTGCAGCCACTTCCCGGCTGTGTGGCCCTGGGCAAGTCACACCGTCCCTGAGCCTCACTTGCCCATGTACGTGATGTGGCCAGCGATGTGCATGTTCTAGAGGATTGCCGAGCAGAGTGAGCAGAAGCAGTCCAAGCAGGAGCCCTCTGTCCGCTGTGACATGCCCCACGACAGACCTGCTCCTTCACGATGGACTGCGGCAGTGTCATCTCTCTCTCTCTTTTTTGTTTAACAACTCTACTAACTTCGGTTTATTTATAAGGCTTTCCTCACCCCCTCCCTGACAACAGACCTTTATCTTTTTTTTTTTTTTTTTTTTTTTGTAGTATGCGGACCTCTCACTGTTGCGGCCTCTCCCGCTGCGGAACACAGGCTCCGGACGTGCAGGCTCAGCGGCCATGGCTCACGGGTCCAGCCGCTCCGCGGCATGTGGGATCTTCCCGGACCGGGTCATGAACCCGTGTCCCCTGCATCGGCAGGCGGACTCTCAACCACTGCACCACCAGGGAAGTCCAGGCCTTTACCTTTGAGCCCCAATGTTACCGATTCTGACTCACCTTCCACAGGTGTGTTCACACACTTAGACCCAAGCTGCTCTTTGCCATCTTGAGACACTAAAAAGAAAAAGAATTGAGGTACAGGACATTAAATTCTCACATTACTCAAGTCCTGACTTTCTCAGTCTCAATAGTCAAGAATAAAATGAGAAACGCTAGCTAAGCAGTTTATCATTGGCCATCAACAAGGCGAGATCCTGCAGTCCTATTTCACCTCCTCTCTCCTGACCTTTGCCACTGGAACATTAGGTGCCCTCCCAGAACATGCCCAACATTCAGGGAATTACAGAGAAAGAAAATGAGATGCTCATTGAAGGGGGTGGGGTGGGGAACAGAAGCCACTGAAGACCTTGACAGAGATCCTTTTGATTTGCTGTGTGATTCTAGGCATGTGGACATTCTTTCCTTCAGAGGTCTGGGCTGTGTAGACAATCCTTGCAGTCATGCTGTGTTGGAGGGGAAGGATCCAGCCCATGGTTCAGAAAGACCTGGTTGCAGTCTTTATTCTACTTTGGACACATCATTCAACTTCCCCAAGCCTTAGTAAAATGGAGATACCACTCTTTACTTCATAGAGTTGTTTTGTTTTGTTTTGAAGGATAACGTATGGTTTCTCACTCACTGCATAGCAGATGAGGCATTTAACAAATAGTGGTGAAATCCGCTTTTCCCCTGGCTGTATTTTTCCAGGTGGATGGATCCCCACAAAGACCATGACCTTGTGGCCCCATCCCTCAATGTCCCAGTGCATCTTGGGTGAGCTAATTTTGGATTAGTAAATTTGGCAAAAGGATCTAGGCACCTGTGGCTCTTTCTTTGTTGAAGAGAATGGGGAGAGGGTGGTTTCGATCTCATCTATGACAGAATGTGTTTTCCCTCTGCCCTCAGCATGCGGTCTGCCAGCAGACCTGTCCTCCTGAATTGGTGGGTGACTCTAACTCAAGGACAATTTGACAAGCCCCATGGCTAGCTCTATGCCATGCCCTCCAATATCACTCTTTCAGTAATAAAGGTTTTATTTTGATTTCTTTCAGCCTAAGTTCCACATCTATATCTTAACTGGTTCTGACTCTGGGGAAGATAGATGTTATCTACTAGCTCCCTACACTCCAGATAACATCTATTGTTATCTCCACACTGAACTAAATTATTTCCTCACCTTTCTGTGTCCATAGCCCAGAGGGAAGAAAACACAGAGACCCTCCCCTCCACTTACAGTAGTTCTCTGCCAGAACAGGTACCAGACCACATTTGCCCGCTGTGTAGATGAAGCCTCCATCCAAGCTCATGGCATCAGCCTCTCCTTTCTGAAGTTAAGAAATAAACCAATAGCACAACAGTGAGGCTGTTATCCTGTCTCACCCTCAGAGGTTTCCATCTCATTGGCTTAATGTCACACGTCCTTGTGATAAACCAACTGGTATATGACCCAGAGCTTCTGCCATGTAAACACAGGGTTTAGAAAACTGGACATGCCTTTAGCCTGTTAACCCAGAAGCAAGCACCCAACCCAGGTCATGCTCCCTGGTCATCTCTGTGCCCTCGCATGAGACCCCATTCTGAGTACTGGACATGCCATCACTACACTTTCTTTGTGACCATTGTCACTCACTCGACAATCAGACTCAGAGTATGTGTCTAATCTGTTTCTATGGAACACGTTTTCTTCCGTATGGCATAGTTCAATTCTGTTCTTATAACCCCATTAGTACTCTACTCTAATTAATAATTCATTAATAATTAACTTATGATTTTAATCAATGAACTTTTCCAACAACAGAGACAAAAAAATGCATACTTATATTCATAGATAAGGTCATCAAGAAACAAACACACAGACACAGGCACTCTTTGCTCTTCCCCTGTTAATTGCTCTTCTAGAAATCTATCTTAAAACAGTAGTAACTATAGAAGCAAAAGCTTATCAAGCCCCTATTATGTGCCAGGCCCTTTTCTAAACACTTTACAATGATTTCCTCATGTACTCCCTCACAGAACCCAGTAAGGTAGGTACTATAATTCTCCCCCTTTTATACCTTAGTTAACTGAAGCAGAGAGAAGCTAAGTAATGTATCCAATAGATGGTCACTAAGACTTAGGTAGTTTAATTCCTTAGCTTCTGCTCATAACCACTATGGAATGCGTCAGCCTCCAGGATCTGACTAATCCAAAGGACACATCCCTAAATACTATTCTAGGTATGTTTTTTTCATCCACAAAATGGGTGAAAAATCTACCTCATAGGCTCATTATGAGGAATAAATGAGTTAATACAAGTTAAGAGCTCATACATATGCATGGCACATAGTAAGTAACTCCAGACATATTCACTGTCATTAATATTAAAGATATACTTAGAAATATGGATGGGTATAGAACAAAAATGTTCAATCCTATATTATTTATAACAGCAAAGGATTTGGAAATCATTCAGATATAGACATTTAGAAATTGGTTGAATAAATATCTGGTGGACTGTTATGCAGCCATTAAGAACATTTTAAATGAATACTTCATCACCTAAAAAGTGCACCAATTGTGCTCAAGAATTGAAATCATAATAACAACTGTTAACATTTATAGACTGCTTATTATATGCCAGGCAATGTTACAAGCGCTCAACTTCATTTAATTCTTATAATTGACAAATTTAGGAGACTGTATAAATAGCAAGACTTTAATCTTAGAAATTGGTCCCAGGGACGTTTACCAAAATTAGATCTTCTTTCTTAAGAAAAATTGTAGTCTCCTAAGCTTGTCATTTTTTCAATCTCTTATTTATAAATTTTTTTCTAATCTCAAAAATATTGTCTGCTCATAGAGAAAATGGACAGTTGATACCAACACAACATCATAACTCAGAAATTATGTGGTGCTGATTTCTAAGTTAGGAAGTTGTAAATGATATCATTTATTTTTCATTTCTCTTCCAGCATGTAATAATTTTATCCCCAGAAAAAAAAACCTGAACCTGTCCAGAGAACTGAAAAGGTTGATTTGCTTTCCCAATCCACAGGGGTGTCACCCAGCTTCCTAGGCAGGACCCCTCAGAGCTCCCTGGGCTCCAGAGCTGAGCTCCTAAGCAGTCTGGGTCCTGGGCTGCTCTGTGTTTCCGCCGGCCCCCGAGCGGGAGGGGCCTGTGGGAGCAGCGGGGTGTGGCTTTGGAGAGTTGGGGGTGGGGGGTGGGGGAAGGCAGCACGTAACAGGTGCGTCTCAGCCTCACAGCTGATGGGAAGACATCTGGGAAGGGGGCTTCACCGCCAGACTGCAGAAGCGCTGCGTGTCTGAGTGTCAGAGCCCAACTGCAGGAACGGGGCCCTCCTTACCGCGACGGCGGCGATGCAACCCTCGGTGGTCTCCTCCGCGGTGCACTTCAAGATGCCACCGCTCAGGGCACTCCACTCGTCACACTTGGCTTTCTCATGCTGGCCCACTGCGCACCACATCACCCTCTGGGGGTCTTCTGTCCCTAGGTCTGGTGGAGAAGAGCCAGGGATCCAAAGGAAGCCCCCAGATGGGGGAGGGGGGGGGGCGGTTAGCGCCACTGTCTTACGAGCGGCTGCCCAACAGCAGAGTTGGCAGCAGTGTCTCATGCCCATGTCACCGCTCATTGCTTCCTATCACCTCCCAGAAGAAATAGTGAACTCGGTTCCCAGAAAGAGCAGTGAAGGCAGAGCCAGCACCCTCTTGACCTCCCCTACTCAGACGTCACCACCCCAGGGGAGGCCTCTCTGAGCACCAGCCTGGCTCAGGGCCTTCTGGGGTTTTCTCTTCCACGATGGGGTTCTCCCACCGAGGGAGCATCCCCTAGTTGGAAGCCAGTGTCATTTGTTCTGGGTGGGCCTGCTTGCTCTGACGCCCACATCAATCTCAGTGGCTTTGGTAGATGCTCCATAACTACTGGTTAACTAAATGAAGGGGGAAAAAAAAAGGAAAGAAGGAAGGAAGGAAGAAATAAACCATGGGGATCCAAGGGAAAGCAGGCACTGGATTAAAACCCTCTGAAATTCTAGCTGTGCTCCTGGTGGTGGCAGAGGCTGTGTTCCCACTGCAGTTTAGGATGGGCTATTTTCCCTGTCAAACAGACCTACTGCAGGGTGGGGCAACGCTGGTTCACACAAGGGAGCCAGGACCATCATTACTTCAAGTTGCCTACAATCTGAAGGTCTTTCAAAGCCTTTTGTGACCCCCCTAATTCAGGCCTTTTCCCCAGATCAGCAGAAAATCCTTGCATGAACCCAATGCAGGTGGTAGTTCCCTTGGACCCTGCAGCCCAGTGAAGGTTGGGTGAGGTGAGGCTTGTGGGCACCAGGAAAACCTCCATGGCCACACCCTGCCCCATGTCCAAGCTCTCCAGGTTCCCCCGCAGGACCTTACACACCACTCATTAGATGCTGGATGGCAGAAAAATACTCGTATCCCAGGTATAGCTTGGCGTCCATCTTAGGTGGGACTCTTAAAAACCCAAGGGCGGCGTCCGTAAACAGCAGGTCCTTTCCATGAGGAGAGCCAAAGAGCTGGAATTCTGCTGACTTGTCTTTTCCAAAATTCTCCTGTTCAAAGGATAAAAGAAACAGTGAAGGAAGGAGGCTAGCATAAGGAAGTAAAGGAGAAACAAACCCCAAACCAGACAAGGAGAGCAGCGAGCGAGAGAAATATGAGTGCCTGAGAGTAAAGACCATGCCAAGGCCCTCCAAAGTCCCTGTGGCTCATGGGGTTCTCAAATCTTCTCCAGTAAATCCCAGCTTGTCTGCTTTGTGGGCCTCAGGGAGACTGCCAGGGGCTGCCCCCAGGTCTGCATAAAGGGTAATTGTCACCATGGGCCAGGCAGCTGCCCCTCTCCTATGCTGCATTCCCATGGGGCAGTCAGTGATGGTGGCCTTGTTGCTGGCCATCTGATTGCCCCAAGTGGCTCCAGTGGGCTTCATCCTGGAGCGGGTGCTGATCCAGGACCATCAAGCCTGGAGATCAGAAGTCCTGGGCGCGTCTGCCACCCCAAGCCTGCCACTGAAGGCCTTCAAGCAGTCCCTTCCTCTTTCTGGCACCCCCAAAAAGCGAAGGGCCCTTTGCGTATAACTCCCACTGACTGGCCCAAAGCCATTCCTGATGGTAGCTGACGGTAACACCTACCCACATGCTCTTTGCGACGTCTGTCTGCTTTTTGCTTTTGCAGTGGCTCTGCATGTTGCCTTCTCTGGCAAACCCCACATTTCCTTGGGGTGCCCACAGCTTACCCCGGGGCCCAGGAACCTTTCCAGATACGCCCTGCAAGTCAGTCCCTTCAAAGTACATAATCCATGTCCCCAAGGTTGTGCCCTCTGGTGATTATCTGTGTGTATAATGTGCTCACTGTATCTTCCACAGTCGTCTGTGAGTGACCCAAGGGCAGGTCTGTGTCTAGTTCATCTCTGACCGCCCAGTGCTGAGCAGAGGGTGCTGACAGAGATGGGACAGGTGACCGGATGAGGGCGGGCTGGGAGAGAGGGCCACCAGCGCAGGACACAGAATGCTCACAGCCGGGAACCTGCCGCTGAGGGGTCCCCACCAATGGGATAAGAGGGGAGCACCTCATGGAGGAACGGCACCTGCATTGTAGCCTGAGGACCTCTTTACAACTGAGAAGAATAAATTGGGGCAACAAGGGGCTTCTGTGCAGTCTTTGGCCCATGGCGTTGAGGATGCCAAGGGAGGGAGTTTTATGGCCACTGCTGCCCATCACGTATCCAGACCGAGTGTTATCAGTGAAGCGGAGGACATGTGGCATGGTTCCCGCTGTGCTGGACACCCACGACTTCCACAGTGGCTAGAAGGGAGTCAACGAGAGTGCCCCAAATCCAAGCAGGGACCCCTATGCAGGAGGGGAGGATGGTGGGTGGGGCTACCTGGGCCAGGTTGAGAAGCTCCCAGATCAGGTCCTCCTTGCCGCCCATGCTTCGTGCCACGACAGCGTGGGAAGGGACCCGGGCCAGGTGGCACCTCTCGTACTCGTCCACAGGCCCCCGGGTGTTGTCCCTGCAGAGCAGCTCATACTCGTCCCTGTCAGCCTTGTCAGCCAGGTTCTCTGTGGAGGGAAGCCCACATGAGCCGTCGGCAGGCAGAGAAGGAGGTGTGGTCCCTGCCCCTCCCTGTATCCCAGATTGTTTGGGGATTTGTTGAAATAACTTTCTAAGCCCAAGACGGAGCTGCTCCTGCCTGGGAGGCCACGTCACCACCGAAACTTAGATAACTTCCTGTGCCTGTAAATGTTCTGCTTGACCAGAAACGCAGTCTATCCAGTCAGCCAGGCCCCCAGTGCCAAGCCAACTCTGGGTCTATACTTCCTTCCTTCTTCCTTCTCACCCTTGGCAATGTGGCCCCAGCCAATCAGATATTATCTATTTTTCTCTTAGTTGTTCTTTATCCTATCAAAGCTTCCTGCCTTCTGCCCTATTTTGCAGTTCTCTGAATGGAGACTGCCCACTTCAAGAAGTGTTGAAGTTTGTATCACTTAAACTGTCTTCTTTAATCATTTTTTAACAGCCTAAGGAGGACTAAAAGAGAATCTTTTCCAAATACATTTTATACAGGTGAGGATGCTGAGCCCTCAGGAGATGAAATGACACGTTCTCACCGCAGAGAGACCTAGGGCTGGGAGGCATGCTTAGCCCAAGGCTCTGCGAACAAGGATGGTGACAGCAAATGTTTTCTGAGCGCTCACAGCACACCAAAGACTGACCTGAAGGCTCTCCATGCTCTGTCTCGTTTAATCCTCATAACAACTGGGGGAGGCTGCTAGATTATCCAGATTATCCTATTCTAGAGATGAGGACTGAGGCTAAGAGGGTTAAGGGAACTCATCAAAGTCTGAGTTAGTCTGTGGCTGACACAGCGCCAAGCTAGGACAATGAAACTCAGAAACTTCTGCTTAAAAGACAATGAGGGATCTTATATAATAGTGGACATGTGACTTTCAGCAAAGGGAAATTGGGATGGTCTTGGACAATTGGTTGTTTTCAGAAAGTGAGGATGTTTTTAGTTCTCCAGGGTGAGCATTAGAAGATGCTACCCATTGGCCTAACTGTGCCAACTTGAGCAGCCAGAGGAAATAACAATGACGGCTATCGGGAAAAACTTGATTCTGGGAGACAAAACCCATAGATGACACCACTAATTAAAATTATTGATGATAAGATACACATGAATTGCCAAAATGCTAGCAAACCAGGTCAGTGGGTGATAATGAGGGGACAGTGAATTGTGAACAGCTGAGCAAGGGAACAAAGCCACTACACTTCTGCTCCATGTCAGGGAAAGACAACAGGCTGCGAGGAACCAAGGCCCCTGGAAAAAGTGAGGGCTCAAAATTCTCCTTGAGGTGGCAGACACATTTTAAAAAATGAACCTAGCATAAAATACACCTCTCTTGTTTAAATATCCTAAGTGATACAAGTGTGTTTTGTATCTAATAGAAATTTAATTGGTTATAAAACCCAGAATCTGTAAACTGAACTTGTCTGAAATATTATTTTGTTTGTTTGTTTCTGATAAACTGCCCAAAACTCTGGAAGGTTTTTTTTTTTTTAACATAGAAATACATCTTTGTCCATGGTAGTAATGCTTTTGCAACAGATTTAATTATAGATGTGCTAATAAGTTCTGAAATCATTATAATAATCTGTGTTTGTTTAAGGTGATTAAAGCATTTAGGAGCCCTTCATAATGAAGTATTCAGGAGAAAGTGATTAGATTGGAAACTGGTATTCCAGTGACTAAGAGAATCTGATTATTAAAACTTGTTTTATTAGTTGGTGAGTAATGCTTAAATGCTCAGATTTGTTTGGTAGATTTATAGACTGAACAAACTGATCACTAAACAAAGTACAAATAGTGGAAGTGTTTTTTATACAGAAACTCTCCTATTTCATTAAGATCTTAGCACCACCCATCTCTAGATGTAAGGCGGCTCAGGAAGGAATGCCTTCCTCTGGCCAGAGGGTGGCCCGCAGGATTCTTCCTCCGTCCGGCACTTACCAAACACCGTCATGTGCCTCACGAAGCTCACATCCCCCACACTGTCCTGAAGACACCTGAGGACCAGGACAGCTGTGGTCAGGCACTGTCCACAGCACAGTCTCGCCCCTCCCCCAGTACCCCCCTCCCCAGGCTCTGCCCCGGGCCACTGGCTAACAGGGCTTCACCCACAGTTTCCCAGGCTTCAGTCCGTCCTCACAGAGGTGATGGCCCTGTCTGAAGACCCTTTGAATCCCCACAGCCAAGCCCAGGTCTGAAGCAAGCAGGAGCCCCCTAAGCTACATCCCAGGCAACTCTGGGGAGGGAGGCTGCAAAAGAGGGACCCACCACCTTCCTCTTCGAAGGCAGCCAAAAGCAACAGATTAAAAAAAAAAAAAAAAAAAAAAAAAGGTTTAAAGCCTTTTACATAGAGGTTAAAAACTCTAGACAGGCTTGGACTCCCGGCCAGTTTTGCTCTGGTTTTGAGCAGCAGCTATGTCTCTTGCAGGGCGTGGAGTATGGAGAGGTGCCTGCAGGCAGGGGGCTGAGTGGGAGGTGGGGAGAAGCAGCATGCACCCCTGACACAGAGATACTCAGGTAGAGAGAAGCAGCTGGTGTGGGGGAGGGTTCCCAGCCCTTGGCCCAGCTGGGAGTCCAAGCCTGTGTCCATGGATCCCAGAGACCTCCCTGGTCCAGACCCCTCCATCTGGGGAGATGAGCGGGGCTCCCCCACAGAAGACTGCCCCTGAGGACGGGCAGGAACGAGGGTGGGCCGTGGGAGGCACTCGAGACCCTGTGTTTCACACCGACACTCTAGGTGGTCTGGGGCAGGCCCCGTCCACTCCCTGTGCCTTAGTTTCCCCATCATCAGAGTGAGGCAGAGGAGCAAGGGGGCCCCACTCACTTGAAGGCCCCCGAGTAGCCGAAGTACGGTTCATGGGAGTTGCAGGCGCACTTGTCGGTCCCCTTCCCCGCACACAGTTGGCACAGTTTGGGGAAGGCCGTCTGATCCGCACAGGGGACGCAGCTGCCCGCGAAGAACTTAGCCGCTACTGCTCAACATGGAGACACACGGACCTCAGGGCATGAGCTGCCAGGGCCCCTTGGTCGTGCATGCATGTGTGTGTGTGTGTGTGTGTGTGTGTGTGTGTGTGTGTGTGTGTCCGTATGTGAGAGCCCAGAGGTCTGCATGCACTGCCTGGGACTGTCATGAGGAAGTGGGTGTGTAGAGGTGGCCGACAGTGCCCGGGTCTGAGGGCGTGGCTGGCTCACGCGTGGTCCCGGGGCTCCAGCCGAAGAGAAGCTTCCCAGCCTGTCCCCTGCAGGGCGCAAAAACTGCTGAGCTGCACTGACCCAAGCTGCAGCCCCAGCACCACTCACCTGGTTAGCTCACCAACACGGAGGCTCGGGGGTGGTGGGGGAGGCCGCAGGACTCTAAACACGCAGGAACCCCCGACAGCCCTTCCTTATCTCAGGACGTGGTCCCACACACCCCTCTCCGCTTCTGATCCAGGGTCTGTGGTGGCTCCTGGGGATCCCTCTTCCAGGAACTCATGGGAGGGGGTTGGATTAACTTGCCTCATGGGTGCGGGGGTGTGCCAACAGCCGCATCATAACCGCCCAGACAGACGTCCCACAGCGTCTGACACCGGGGCAAGCAGGAACCCCAAGAAAGTGCAAACATGGCCAGAGCTGTGGCCCAGGCTGCAGCACCCCATCTGACCTCTGCAGCCCCAAACACAGGTGAAACATAAATGCTGCAGAGTTGGCAGGGCTCAAAAAGACACACTTTGGCAGAGCACAGAAAATTTGGCTGTCATCTTTCAGGGGCTGAAAAGGCACCCTAGGCTCACCATGGCTCATCGGAACTGAACAAGAGACTGGAGTACACAAAAAATCATAGCTCTGGTCCACTCATCCCCTCTTGCCTTCATCCCAAGCCCTCACCCACAGCACTGAGGCCTGACTGCTGGCGGTAGAGCGATCATCCCCAGTGAGCCTTCCTGGGCAGCTGGAAGGCAGTTCCCCTTTCTCATCAGCCTCCACGATGGCCCTTATCAAGCCAAACTGCTGGGATTACCGTGAATGTGGGGCTGCCAGGAGCTCAGAGACCGGGGTTCCTTTGCTGAGAGAAGGAAAGGCTCAGCTGCCAGTTCCCAAGGCTCGCTGGTGCAGCAAACCCAGACAGCACACGTTTAAAGCATGTTGTCCGCATCTTGGAGTTTATGAAACCTGTACGCCTGTTAGTGTTCGTAAGGCCCCGATAGAATCCACGTGGGTGCTGGGAGTAGGAGCCCTGCCTCAGCGTACCCCGTCCCAGCCAGCTTACCTTTTTCAACCAAGTCAGAGGAAAGAAGTATCCCGATGGGGATGTTCCACCCAGGAGACCATCCCAGGCCTGTGTGGCAGGACTTCTTGCCTTGGAGCTGGTTCAGCTGGAAATCGCTGCCCTTCTTCACCACGGCTACAACATAATGGTGAGTCTGTGGATCTGAAAAGGAGCAGAGAAAGAAGGGCCAAAGGAAGTTGCCACGTCATTGCCACTCATCTTCCAGAGTGTGTGCAATGGAACTTGGGAGGATCCGAGGACCTGCAACATCTCCTGGTAAGCAGGCAGAAAAGGAAAGGGAAAGGCCCTTGATTGACAGAAGAAAGGAAACTGCCCCTCTTCAAGGCAATACACTTGAGTTCTTTTTCTGCACCAGCTATCACAGGGCCTGCAGCTCCCAGTCATTGAGATTTACTGTTTCTCCCCACGGGCTCTTCTCCCTTCTCTGTCTGCAGCCTGGGCACGAAGATGAAGGTGTGGGGGGAAGGTATGGAGGGCATCTCCAGGGTTTTGCCAGGGCCCTGCAAGCTGGACTCAAATTGAGACAGACCATGCTCACGCACACACTGGTGACACCCATGGACAAGTATGGCAGGCACCCCATTCTTCGCCTCCCCAAACCCCATTCTTCAAACTGTGTTCTCTAGCACCTGCAGAGGACTTGGCACACGGAGAGGCTGTCCAGATCTGTGTGTCTCCAGAGATGGGCGACCCCACCGGGCGGGCAGTGGACTCTGGACAACATGTCCGCTGTCACTCAGCGGCACAAGCAGCATTCCCATCAGGATGCTCAGAGTTCACAGCTTCCCAGAAAGAGCCAAGATCCCAGCCCCCATGAGTTAGCAGAGGTAACAGCCTCTCACAGTCTAAAGAACTCCAGCAGCTTTGTTCCCTGCAAGTGTAATGCCAACAGAGTCCCTGCCTCCTGCTGTGGCTGCTGTGTCAGAACAGAGACCTGGGTCCCCACGGAAGACGCACCATCTTTTGACCCGTAGAATTCTGCCACGACGGGCTTCAGGTTGTAGGGGGCCAGGCCTGCCTCAAACACCAAACCTCCATCAACGGTCACAGCATCTGCTTTGTTTGCCTGAAAGAGAAAAGGCCAGACATGAATGAAGCCCCTCACCTCTGAGGAAGACTCACTTAACCCTCTGCCAGGGACACTTGACAAGTATCGCCATGGATACTTGGTATGGCTCAGACCTCCTCCGCCCCCCTAGTGTTGGCTCAAAAGCCTTCTCAGTGAGCCTTTCTCCAACTGTGCTCTTAAAACTACCACCTCATAAATGCTGGGAGCCCTCTGTTTCTCTCCTGAGCCCTTATCAACCATCTGACAAACCTTTATTTATTGTTTGTCCTCCCCTTTGAAATGCAGGCTCTTCCAAGGTGGGGATGTTACTGTGTTGTTTTATCCCGCCAAATCCCAGCACCGACTGCCAGTAGGTGTCCAATAAATGTTGAATTGAGTGAATGAGTTGTAGAATATTTCCACCCATAAGAAGTCATGGTTTGCACTCTTGAGTCTGGATTCCCTCTTCAAGGATCTCTCAGCCAAGAATTCCTTCCTCCCTGAGAGAAGCAGTAACTTCACAGCCTCTTCTCAAAAATGAGGTTGGATTATTCCCTACCCCTCATTTCCTCATGGAAATCTTTTTTTTTCAACTGGAAGTCTGTACCTCTCAATTTCCCCCACCTATATCTTTCCTCCTCCTACCCATCTTCCCTCTGGCAACCACCCGTTCTCTGTATCTATGACTCTGTTTCTGTTTTGTTATATTTGTTCATTTGTTTTGTCTTTTAGATTCCACATATAAGTGAAATCATATAGCATTTGTCCTTTCTCTGTCTGACTTATTCCACTTAGTATAATACCCTCTGGGGCCACCCATGTTGTCACAAATGGCAAGATTTCACTCTTTTTTATGGGTAATATTCCATTGTATATATACACCACATCTTCTTTACCCATTCATCTACTGATGGACACTGAGGTTGCTTTTGTATCTTGGCTATTGTAAATAGTGCTTTTTATTCATTTCTTAATTGACATTTAAAGTAATTTAGCTTTTTATAAATTTAATACTACATTTCTGTATACTTGCCTCCCTTTACTCCATCTCATTTTTTCTTACATATATTTTACAATGTGTATTCATATATAATTATATGTATACATATGTATATACATGTATCAAATTAGTATTCTGTTGGTTGCATGTATCAGAAACCAATTTAAGAAAAGGAGGGATTTAGTATAAAGGTAAAAGACAAGAAGGCCACTAGGCCTTGTGAACACCATCAAGGTCAGAAGCAACAAGAACAGGTTTCAGTCCATCCCCATGGGCTCCAGCTCATGACTGAGGTTCTAGATGGTTCTCAGTCTTTCCTGCTTTGCACACATCTTCCCCCTCCTGACCACCTCCTCCTCAAGTTCCAGTATCAGATGCAAAGACAATAGTCTTACAGATATCTCTTAACCAGGTCCCACAATTGCATAAGGTCATATATAAATATGAATGAATTAGAGAAAATAAATAAAGTTTGTGTACATCTTTATGACCCTTACTGAATATTTCCAAATTTTTCTCCAGAAATGATGTAGAAATTTATTATTTCTAATGCCCATAGCAATGCATACCAATTTCAAGCAAAACTACTGGCAAGAAATACTATCATTTAAGAAATGTTATCACATTACGAGATATAAACTGCCACCTTAAGGTGGTTTTATTTGCATCCTTTGATTATTATAAAGGATGAACATTTTCCCTTCCTTACTTTTATCGTCTATTAGTTGTCATTTCTGTGAGTAGTTTGTTTATAGCTTGTTATTCTTAAGCATTTCTAATACATTTAAATGACATCTTTACATAGCTTTTACACTACACTGTTTCGTTATAGCTGATGTGAATATATTTTTCTGTATGCTTAGGGCTTTAATCTTTTTCCTTTGTCAGAGACTTAAAATTTTTACATTTCCAAATTTGTCTACTTCTGTGATTTATCTTTTCATATCTATCTACATTAGTCAAATTGAGTCAAGCTGGGAGTTTATTTTGGTAAATAGATTAAAAATCTCACTTGATTTTATTTCTAAATGGCTATCCAGTTGTCCAACTAAAGAATCCTTTCTCAGACATTTGTTTGGAAAGTATGCCTTATCATACAATATCTAAATCTATGTGTATATAACCATTAAGCCTAGGACCAGACTGCCTTAGTGTTGGACATTCATCATAGTTTGCATCTACATCATATCATGTAGATAATTAGACAGATGGATGTATGTATAGAAAGCTCGGAATATGTCTGAATTTTGTTCTCTTCCAGATCTTCTACATCTGTCCGAGGACCCTGTTCTTTGTAATGCTGTTATTAAACATGTTATAGTTTCAGGCAGGCCTCAGCTACTCCCCAGCTCATTTTATTTTTCATAATACTGTTTTATATTCTCACCCACACTTCTTCTTAAGAATTGTAAACTCATTTTACTGACTTTTTAAATTTTATAATATAATTTTGATAACAATTATATTAAATTTATGAATTAACTTTGGGAAAATGTGCACATATATGAAGTTTAGTCTTCCTGTCTGGGAATATGGCATATGTTTTAATTTATTAATAAGTACTGTTCATTTGTCTCAGACTTTTGTATTACATTTATAATAATCTTACGGATCTCTCATATGATTTTTTCCCTGCAACATTTTTCTGTATATCATTTTAAATGTAAATGAGATCACAATTTGGGGTTATTTTTCCCCAACTAGTGACTGTTGATATATGAAAATGACATTAATTGTGATATATTTATCTTTTACCAAACTAATTTTTTCATTAATAATTATGGTAACATTTCTCTTGATTCCATTGTACTTTCTAGGCATGCAAGCATCTGAAAATATTGATATTTTGTTTGTTTCTATCTCATATGTATTTTATATCATTGCATTACTAGGAAATTCCAAAAACAATATTAAGTAATAATAGTGATACTACAGCTTCTTGTTTATTTCTGAGTCTTTATAGATTTCTCTTTCAGTGCAATTCTGGCTTTGCTTTACCGTGACCATTTTCACTGAATCCTTCTCTATCAGTTGTTTAATTATTATTATTGTTGTTTTCACTATTAATGAATGTTGAGCACCTATATTTTCATCTACACATAGTCTCTGTACTTTCAAGTCTTTAGCTTATTTCTTTCTCCTCTAAAGCATGGTCTAGTTCCTTGGGGGAGAAAGTTGTTCTGAAGCAATAAACTATAACAAGTACAAAAAAAGAAGGAGAAAGTATGGATTTTCTTCCACTCTTCTTAGGCAGCAGTGACTTACCACAATGGCCTTGATGCACTCAAGGTAAGAGGTTCTCTTCACACAGGTGACGTGAGGACCATCCACTGAAAGGACATTATTCATGTTGTCACGGAAGCTGTAGCACTTATTGGCCTCATGACTTGAGACAGTGCACCATCTCACAGTTTTTTCAGGGGCAGCCAGACACAGCCCTACGGGAGACAGGCCAGGGGTGTAAGTGACCCACAGCACTTACCTTTCTCTGCTGTAAGAAGAAGGTAAAGACAAAGTCAAGGGTTGGCTGAGAGGGGTAGACACAAATTGGACTGGCTGCCTGGCCCACATAAATTCTCAGGTCCCATTTCTCTGGTTGTGCCTTTTCCCTTGGAGAAAAAAGCCAAAGCATCCCCCAAAAGTTAAATACAGAATTATCATATGACCCAGAAATTCCACTCATAAGTATATACCCAAAAGAATTGAAAACAGATACTCAAATACATATATACAAATATTCAGAGCAGCACTTTTCACAATGGTCAAAAAAGGTGGAAACAACCCAAGTGCACAGCAATGAATGAATTGATAAGCAAAATATAGTACATCCACAAAATGGAATATAATCTACCGTAAAAAGAGTAAAGTACTGCTACATGCTACAGCACTGATAAAGCTCAAAAATAATACGTTAAATGAAAGAAGCCAGACACAAGAGGCCACACATTATATGACTCCATTTATATGAAATATCTAGAATAAGTAAATCTATAGAGGCAGAAAGCAAATTGGTGGTGGCCAGGGGCTGGGGAAGAGGAGGATGGGTACAGGATGCTCTCTTGGGGTGTTGGAACTATGGTGGAACTAGATAGAGGTGGTAGTTGCATAACCCTGTGAACATACTAAATACCACTGAATTGTATACTTTTAAATGATTAATTTCATTTTAGTGAATTTCACACCAAAAAAGAAAATAGCATTATGGGAAGGAAGATTTGGGCCTAATGATTTAATCTTTGTCTTGGCATTAGATACTCTAACCTTACATGGTAGTAACTGCTGGGGCATTAAAATCAGTGTCTGTTCATTTCACTGGCACTTTAGGCTGTAGTAATTAGTGTTAACAATAATGCAAAGGCAAAATGCTGTTTACAGAACTGTGGTATTTGAGCAAAATGTCATCCTAGATGAAATCTAGCAGATGAAAGTAACAGCAGTCACAGCTATGAATTTTTGAGGAGGCCCTGTGTGTCAGGCAGTGGGCCAGGCACATGACCCTCCTCGGATGCCCACAATTGTCCTGCTGGTTAAATACTGGTGTTCCCATTTTGTAGATGAGTTTAAACAAGCAAACAAAAAAAACTGTCAGAGACATCAAATAACTTGAGATGAAGCTAATACTTGAAACACCCAGGTCTGTTTGACTCCAAAGCCTGTACTGTGTTTTAACTGTCTGCAAGTAGGAAATATCAAAATAAATGGGACAGGAGATGTCAAATTTCCTTAGAGAGAATCCCATACCAAAGACAGGGAGTGACAAATGGAGTGCTTCAGCTCTGTTTTGAACAGGCCTTCGATAGTAGCCGCCAGGGTAGAAGAGCCAGTGAGAGAATGGAGCTGTCAGGACAGATGCCCTTGCTCAGAATAGAAGTGTGTGGAGTAATAGCTCATATTGCATTTTGAGCCTTTCAAAGCATGTTTACTCTGCCTGCCAATACAGATTCTTAAAACGTTTCTGCTCTTAGAAATGACTGATAACTGTAGAGACAATACAACTCTATAAATGAAAATAGCTTTGTAAGCAGGTTAAGTTACACAAAGAGCCGCTGTATACAATTGCAGTTTTTTTTTCTTTTTCAAAGGTTTGCACTTACTGAGAAAGCCTTTTTGAAAGTCTATTTTCAGTCACCTGTGCTTATGGTCAAATGATTAAAACTGTAGCTTTTGAATTTCTGATGTTTTTAAATTATTTATTTATTTATTATTGAATGAAAGATTCTTTAAATTCTACCGTGCTTTAAAATTTCCAAAAGTTTCACACAGATAATTTCATATAATCCTATAATAACCTTTTATTCCCTCTCCTACCTATATATTGCCCCTCATCCCCTCCCTCTCCCCAGTGGTAATCACTAGTTCATTCAGTGTGAGTATAAAATAGGGTGAATGATATTTGCATCGTCAGGGGAAACGCTAAAGTCTTGACAAAAACATGGTACTAAAGCAGGGAACTAAACAAATAAAACACAAAACAAACAAACAAAAAATTAAACCAGGATGGGCTTCTGTTTCCACCTATGAGAAATAACTGATATGGGACTTGCCCTAGCACTTTAAACAGGTGAGAAAAAAAAAAAAAAAAACCTGGGGAAAAACATACGAAAAAAATGTTTTAACACATTGGACAACAGGAAGTGCAGGACTGTGATCCCTGAGAGAAGGGAAACAAATAAAGTAAGCCTTGTAATCACACTAGCTTTCTTCCTGGACAAAATGTCCAGATAGCAGGGCAGAGAAGAGAAAAGAAACAGCCCGATGGCCACCCCAAGTTGAGAAGACAGAGATCATAGTTTGGTAAGGTGGAGGCAATTAGAATGTGCAGCACAGGGTACCAAAGAGCAGGGAATGCACAAAGAGAGGAGGAAGAGAAGAGAGATTGAGATCCAGAATTGTCACACCTTGGAGATTGTGGCTAAATATCAATTTGAGCGTTGTGGAGGCCAGGCAAGGACAACTGCTAGGGAAAGAAAATTTAATAGGGAGGCTAAACCAAACATTTCTCAGAACTCAAATGGGGTTAGGAATAATTTGGGTTCCCACCATTCAGAGTGGAGAAAATCTTATTGAATAAATAGTGCATTTATGAAAGATTCCATAAGTAAGCTAAAGTAGATCTAGAAAGAAGGGTATTCTAGACACTGCCTAAACATCTTGAAAATTAGTCTTGAGAAGGTTAAGCTGATCTGAAGACATTATGAGTGCCTGTCAGAGAAAAAGGTTGACACTCCTTAAATTAAAAAAAAAAAGCAAAAACCAAAAACCAAAATACAGTACTCAGCAAGGTAAAATTCACAGTATCCAGCAACCAATAAAATTAATACACAAGTGAAGGTGCAGGAAAATGTAATCCATAACCAGGAGGAAAATCAGTCAATACAATCAGAACCAGAAATGAAAGAGATGAGGAAATTAACAGAAAATAGCTTTAAAACAGCTATTTAAAATGTTATAAGTATGCTCGGAGCGTTAAAGAAAAACATGAACATCAGTGCTGCTGGGGGATGTGGCGCTTCCTTTCTGCTCCCATGCTTGTTGTGGTGCCACCAGACATGCCCTCAACATGCAAAATGATGCCAGAGAGTTCATGGACCTGTATTTGCCGCAGAAATACTCTGCCAGCAACCGCATCATCGCGCCAAAGACCACGTGTCAGTCCAGGTGAACTTGGCTGAGGTCAACAAAGTAACAGGCAGGTTCAACACCCAGTTCAAAACCTAGGCTCTCTGTGGGGCCATTCACAGGATGGGAGAGTCAGATGATGCCATTCTCCGACTGGCCAAGGCCCATGGCATACTCTCAAAGAACTTCTGACAGGAGAGGATCATGGATGTGGAATATTTGCCATAAGTAAATAGTGAACCCTACTCTCAAGAAAAGAAAAACATGAGCATAATGAGGATACAAATATAAGATGTAAGGCGCCAAAAAGAATTCCTAGAGATGAAAAATAGAATATCTGAAATAAAAATTCCAGTGGATAAGATTAACAGCTGATTAGATATGCGGAAGAAAAAAGATGACCTAGAAGACATTATTACAAACTATCTAAAATGAAGCAGAGAGAAAGAAAGATAGAAAAACAAATGATCAGAGCCTCAGTGACTTGTCATACAGTATCAAGTGATCTAACATATGTGTAACTGGAGTCCAGGATAAAAAAGGGGGGAAGGGGCAAGAAAAAATATGTGAAGAAAGATTTGGCCAGAATTCTTCCTAATATTATGAAAACGACAAGCTCCCAGTTCTAAAGCAACCAGAGAAAAGAGACAAAATTAGGTACAGAGGAGCAAAGACAATAAATGTCTCAGACTTTTTGTCAGAAACCACACAAGTCATAGACAATGGAATATCCTTAAAGTGCTAAAAGGAAAATAACTTGCTAACCTAGAAATCTAAAACCAATGAAAATAACTTTCAGAACTGAAGGCAAAAATAAACTTTTTCAGACAAACAAATGTTGGGAGAATTTGGGTACAGCAAACTTGCACTATAATGAATGTTAAAGGAAGTTCCAGACCCAAGTGGTTACACTCATGAAATCTATCAAACACTTAACAGAAGTAACACCACTGTGGCAAAAACGATCTTATAAAGTAGAGGAGAAAGTAATACTCCTAACTCATTTTCTAAGGCCAGCATTAACCTGATACCAAATCCAAACAAAGACATTATAAGTAAAGAAAACTACAACCAAATATCCCCCATGAACATAGACACAAAAATCATTTACAAAATATTAACAAATCAAACGCAGCCAAAAAAAAATTCTTAAGTACATGAACACACACACACACACACACACACACACACACACACACACACACACACAAGTTTATCCCTTGCCCAGGAATGTGAAGTTGAATTAATGTGCAAAAACTAATCAGTATAGCTCACCATATTACAGAATAAAACAGAAAAATTCATACGATTATCTCTATAGAACAGAAAAGGCACTTGCCAATTCAAAATTCCAAGCAAAGTAAGAATAGAAAGGAATGTCCTCAACCTGATAAAGAACATCTACAAAAAACCCCACAGTTAATATTATACCTAATGGTGAAAGACTGAATGCTTTCCCCTTCAGGTCAGAAACAAGGCAAAGATTGACATTCTCTTCACTTCTGTTTAACACTGTATTAGAGGTCTTAACCATTTTAACAAAGCTCAAAAGAGAAACAAAAGGCATACAGGTTGGAAAAGAAGATAGAAAATTGTCTATATTCACAGATAACATGTTTCTCTACACAGAAAATTTTAAGGAATAAATGATTTAGAAAGGTCTTAGGATCTGAGGTCAAAGCGCTAAAATCAGTTGAATCTCTACAAAGCTAAAAAGAAAAAACTGTAAAATGAAACTTTAAAAATACTACTTACGGGCTTCCCTGGTGGCGCAGTGGTTGAGAGTCCCCCTGCCGATGCAGGGGACGCGGGTTCACGCCCCGGTCCGGGAGGATCCCACGTGCCGCGGAGCGGCTGGGCCCGTTAGCCATGGCCGCTGAGCCTGCGCGTCCGGAGCCTGTGCTCCGCAACGGGAGAGGCCACAACAGTGAGAGGCCCGCGTACCGCAATAAATAAATAAATAAATAAAAAATAATACTTACAATGGCTTTCAAAGATATGAAATATCAGAACTTCCCTGGTGGTCCAGTGGTAAAAAACCCACCTTCCAATGCAGGGGACACGGGTTCCATTCCTGGTGGAGGAACTAAGATCCCACATGCCGCGGGGCAACTAAGCCCTTGTGCCACAACTACTGAGCTCACATGCCTCAACAAGAGAGCCCACCTGCCGCCAACTACAGAGCCCACGCGCCCTGGAGCCTGCACACCACAACTAGAGAGAGAAAAACCTGCATGCCACAAGTAGAGAGAAGCCTGCACACCGCAACAAAGAGCCCGTGCCGCAACGAAAGATCCCATATGCCTCAACGAAGATCCAGCGTTCCACAACTAAGACCCGATACAGCCAAGAAAAATGAAAGAAAAAAAATCTAAAATATATATATATATGAAATATTAGGGATAAATTTAACAAATTATGAACAAGAGCTGTACATGAAAACTACAAAAAATTTCCAAGATAAATGAAAGAAGACCTAAATAAATAGATATAGAATGTTCATGGATTAGGAAACTCAATATTGTTTAGATGCCAAGCCTCAAAATAATCTATAAATTAAATGATATCTCAATAATAATCCAAGCCTAATTGTTTTTTATAGAATTTGATAACCTGATTCAAAATTGTGTTTGGATATGCAAAAGATCTAAATGGCCAAACCAACACTGAAGTAGTACAATAGAGTTGGAGGATTTATACTACCTGATTTCAAGACTTATTATAAAGCTACAGTAACCAAGACAGTGTGATATTGGCACGAGGAGAGATATAAAGCTTAATGTAACAGAACAGAGAGTCTAGAAATTGACCCATATATATAGGGTCAGTAGATTTTCAACAAAGCTGCCGAGGTAATTCAGTGAAGAAAGGATATTCTTTTCGAAAACAAGTCCTGGAATAACTGGATATTCATATGAGAAAAGTGAATCCCAACTCTTACTTTATACCATACACAAAAATTAACTAAAAATGTATCATAGACCAAAACATAAAAGCTGAAGCTATAAAACTTCTAAAACAAAACAAAGAGGAAACTATTGCAACTTTGGGGATAGCCAATTATATCAATATTTTTAGAGAGGACGCAAAACATAATAACAAAAAATAAAAATTAGGTAAGGGAACCTGATCAAAATGTAAAACATCTGCTCTTCAGAAGGTATCATTTAGAAAATGGAGGGCTTCCCTGGTGGCACAGTGAATCCGCCTGCCAATGCAGGGGACACGGGTTTGAGCTCTGGTCCAGGAAGATCCCAGATGCTGTGGAGTAACTAAGCCCATGCGCCACAACTACTGAGCCAGCGAGACTAGAGCCTGTGCTCTGAAACACGAGAAGCCACTGAAATGAGAAGCTCGCGCATGGCAACAAAGAGTAGCCCCCGCTCACCATAACTAGAGAAAGCCCATGTGCCGCAACAAAGACCCAGTGCAGCCAAAAATAAATAAATAAAATCAATTATTTTATTGGTGGTGTGATGAATTGGGAGATTGGGATTGACATATATACACTAATATGTATAAAATGGATAACTAATAAGAACCTGCTGTATAAAAAAATAGAATTCAAAAATTCAAAAAAAATTAATTAATTAAAGAAAATGGAAAGCTAAGCTACAACATTATTACTCATCAGGGAAATGCAATTTAAAACCATTGTGAGGTACTACACACACCTATCAGAATGGCTAAATGTGAAAATATTGACAACACCAAGTGTTAGCAGGGTGTGGAGCAACTGAAATTATCATACTGTGGGTGGGAATGGAAAATGGTACAACTACTCAAAAAAGTTTGACATTTTCTTAACAAGTTAAACATAACTTACCATTATGACCCAGCAATGCTACTCCTAGATATTTACCCAAAACAAATGAAAATATACGTCCACCCAAAGACTTGTACACTAACATTCATAGCAGCTTTAGTCATAATATCCCAAACTGGAGACAACCTAAACATCCACTAACAAATGAATGGAAAACAAACTGTGATAAAGTCATACCATGGAATATTACTCAGCAATAAAAAGGAATGAACTTTGATACATACAACAATGTGGATAAATCTCTAAACAATTGTGCTGAATGAAACAAGCCAGACACAAAAGACTATGTAGTGCATGATTCCATTTACATGAAATCCTAGAAAAGGAAAAACTTATCTAAAGTGGGAAAAAATGGGAATGACTGGGAAGGGGTAGGGGACAGTTTGGGAGTGATGAAAATGTTCTATATTTTGATTGTGGTGGTAGTTATGGGGGTAGGCATATTTCTTGAAATTCATTGAACTGTATGTATACTTGTAGGAGAGCATTTTATTAAAAGCAAGTTATGCTTCAATAAAAATGATTTTAAAAAGAAAGAGTGTGTGCAAGCAAGCTAAGTGTCAACGGAGTCAAGTAACCTAAACTAGGCCAGCCATCAATAACACTCCATCCAACCATGTGACAATTTCAAGAAGGGGCAATCAGAGCCCACCATGAATATTTCAATCTGCTCCTAGAAGGGAAAAGCTGCTGGTGGCCACATGCTCACTGCGTGGAGAAATCTCTTCCCCAGAAGAGCAAAAGGTAGAGAAAGGAGGTGGCAGCCTAGGTGGAGGTACAAGCTGTACTGAGCCCCTGGTTCTTGGCTCTTGCAAGGCCTACTGATCACCACTCCCACTCCTCTGACACTTTTAGTTTAAGCTAGTTTGGTTACATTCCTGTCATCTGCCACCAGAAGGGTTTGTATAGGAAAAGAACACTGAGCTTTGAAGAAAGCACGTCCTCGATTCCAGCCTTGTCCAGTGGCCAAGAGAGAAGGCATGTTGGGATGGAGTGGGCGGAGGGCCAGGGAGAGGCAGCTCTTGCCTCTGTTTAGTAAACACAGAGCCGACTGGGAAAGTGAACTTTTGGTCAGTGCCTGACACTGCCAAGAGAGGGGATGGGGGAAGAACAAACAACAGAAGCCCTGTTCAGGAAGAATACGGGAGAGGCCAGGGGGCTGCACTCTGGATTTTCTGCAGCCATAGTTGGACCACAGCTGTAGCAACATTGCCAGCCTTCCCCAGCCCCATCAGAGCTCCCCGTGTGGCCCTAGGTGGCAGCACTGGGCCAAGGAGGGCCACCCCCATCCCTGAAAGCACTCCTTGCCTTTCCTGCCTTCTTCTGCTCAGCCCAGGTTATGCCTCCCCCCATGTTAGATACCCTACCCCAGAAATGATTTAAGACAGCCTGAGACCTGACAGAATCAGGGCTGGACAGAACCCAGTTGTCCCGCCAAGCAGGGGTCTCCACCTGCATGAGGTCAGTGACTTTGCACCATTACCTTCCTTACGGTTACCCAGCCAAGAGCCCTGACAGTCCCCCAACACGGGAAGGGGCCCCCTACATTTACGTGCAGGATTTTTTTTCCAGTGATAACTCACTTGTGCCTACAGCTCTGCCCTTAGGTACATGACTTCATGTCACTTTCACAGCAACTGTGTGTTTGCTGTGAAAAAGTAATTTCTACTGAACTGAGGAGGAAATCAGCTCAGAGAGGAGGGCAAGGGACCACCCAGTCACATGGCACCGAGTGGCAGGTGGATTCCATTCTAGGGTGATTGTTTCTGCCCTATATTCCTCCACCTGCCTAGTGTGTAGTCGGGATGGGAGGCATTGTACAGTTCAGAGCAGGAAAGATCCTTCTGGTTAGCTACCTGACATGACAAGCTTCCCTGATGTGCCCCTCCCCCTCTTAATAATAGTCCTTGAGCCCTCGGAAAAAATCCCTTCTCTCCTCTGACCCTGTTTCCTTCACTGTAAACTGGACGAACAGCCTCCAGGCCAGGGGTCATGAACTTTTTCTGTACTGGGCTAGCTAGGAAATTACTAGTTTTGTGGGCCATACAGTCTTTGTGGCAACTCTCCACTCTGCCCTTAAAGCCTGAAAGCAGCCGTGGACAATACCTGAATGAGCATGATCGTGTTGCAATGAAGTTTTATTTATGGACGCTGACATTTGAATTTCACATAATTCTTATGTGTCAAGCTATTTTTCTTTTTATTTTCTTTCACACATGTAAAAATGTAAAACCCATTCTTAGCTCGTTTGGCTGTATATCAGGCAGCTGGCGGGATTTGGTCGGCTGGTCAGAGTTTGCGAACTCCTGCCCTAGCCTGCAGGGTTTCTGCAAGGGCGAAAGTTGGTCAGGTGCACTGATGCACCACCGGCGGTGGAAGGCACTTTGGAGCCAGCCAGGCGCTGGGTTGCTTCGAAGCCGCCTAGACGAGGCAGTGCAGTGTCCCGCCTTGGCTGACCCTCGGCTGGCACCCGGTCCCATCCTAAACGGCCGGCCCCCCACGCGGCTCCCAGTGCGCACTCACCCAGGACCCCCGCGCACAGCACGGAGCAGACCGCGAGCCTCATTCTCCTCGGCGGCGCGTGACTCCTACCCGGCTCCCGGGGCCTCGGCCAACTATATCTGCCCGCGAGGGGACGGATCCGCCTCCTCCGAAGGGTTCGCCCTTCCGGCCCATTGCCCTCGCCACACCCCCACCCCTCTCCCAGACAGCTCGCAGGGGCTCGCTGCGGCTGCACCTCTGCCCAGTGCCCGGAACTGAGAGGCTGGATCTCTGCTCGCGGGCTAGTAGTCCGCACCCCGGAGGTACGAACCGCAGCAACCCCGGAGCCCGCTGGACAGAGAAGCCGAGGCCCAAGATGAGAGTGACCTCCAGGGCCCCAGGTTAGTTACTGGAATGCGGGTTCCTTGACCCCTGGACCTTCATCTAGACAAGCAACTCTTCGATGTCTCCAACACAGACTCTTCGGGACTGAGGGGCGGTCCACTAGGTGAACACTGTGGACCCTTACCCCAGGAGAGCATGTGCACACGCATACACAACGTTTTGAACGCAATTTTCAGGTATCCTCAGACTCTTCCTCCAAAAGCGTCTCGGTTGCCCACTCCGGGTCCCTCCCCCACCCCCAATCCCCCTGACACGGTCTCCTGCAACCCTGGCTGAAGTCTGAGGTCAGGTGAAGCGCTGAACCCTGGGAGGGCTGCTTCTACTCACCAGTGCAGCCCGCAGCCCCATCCTCCTGAAGTCTATGAGCTCTGCCTGGCGGAAGTCTTCCGAATTTAGATTTTTCAAAATTTTTCTTGAAGTGTAATAAACATACATAAAACTTAACATATCCTAAGTATACAACTTGAGCAATTATCACCAAGTGAGCACACCCCTGTAACCAGCACCCACATCAAGAAACAGAACGTTAACAGAGTGGGGGGGTGCCTCTCCTCCAATTACTTCCCATCTCCCCACAAAGATATCCATTATCTTGACTTCTGGCAACATAGACTAATTCTGCTGATTGTTTAACTTTACAGAGATGGAATCATACAATATGTACAATGTTGCATCTGACTTCTTTCTGGTTACATTTGTAAGATTCATCTATGTTGTTGTGTATAGTTGCCCGTCAGGAGATCTTGGTGTTGCATATGACCCCATATTGTATATGCAGGACTTGCTATTTATCCTGCCTGTTGATGATAGTGGTTTCTAGTGGGCTCTTATAGTGAGTGCTGCTGTGAACATCCTAGTACATGTCTTTTCCTGCACACAGGTATACATTTCTGCAGGATATTTTCCTGGGAGAGTAACTGCTTGGTAATAAAGTAGGCATATGTTCAACTCATAGATACTGCCAAACACTTTTCCCAAGTGGTTGAACCAATTTCCACTCCCACATTAAGAGTACAAGAGTTTGGCTGTTCCACATTTTTACTGTTTTGCTGGGAGTGTTGTTGGTTTTGCACCATAATTTTGAGTTTTTTCTGATGACTAATGAGGTTGAGTATCTTTATATGCTTATTAGCTATTTAAATGCCCTCTTGTTCAAGTCTTTTGCCCTGGATACATTTTAAGTAGACTTTCTCTCAAGTTAAGTATTAGGACTGGCAATATAGTAATTCAAACCACAAACCAAGACTCATCTAATAAAGCATCCTCAAAACTGAGTCTTAAGACTGTAAGAATGTATTATAATTGAATTTAAACAGTTTATTATTTTAGCCCACCATAACTCTTTATTCTGCCCCCCTCTTCTTGCGCGCAAAAGGTGAATCTTTGCTAAGGAAATACTGTTGTTTGTTTCAGCTCCTACCAAAATTATGAAAAGTTCTTCCCTCTGTCAGAGATTAACCCTGACTTCCACTGAGGCCAGAGATAGTCCTGAGGGAGTAGGAAGAGGTTGTAAGTCACAGAATTCACAAGGTCAAAGGCATGAGACTATTATACACAAACCTGGGCTCTCCTCCCCTTCTCTTACACACACACACACACACACACACACACACACACACACACACACTCTCTCTCTCTCTCTCTCACACATATACCTCAAAGTAAACAAATGTATCCTCTTCCTTCCGTATCTTACAGACATCACCATCATTGGAAAACTAATGGGAGATTGTCCCCATTCTCTCCCCCTTCACACCACCTCTAGCCAGCTAAGTTGAGTTTTCAATTCAAGAAATGTATTGTCTCTATGTGCCAGATAACTAGGGACAGGATAGAGTGAGGAGGGGACCTCTCACATCTGGTCAGCTTTCAAGGTGACCGTCTGGGCTTTGGAGTAAGACCAGCTGGAGGGCACAGAGAAAGGCTTAGGAGCCTCAGTCACACAAGGTCCGTGCTGTGCAGAGAGGCTGTCAGGGTCCCTGAGACCACATCCCATATGCTCATGAGCTGGAAATAGCCAGCATATTTCTGGTCAGAGATTAAAGCAACCTCTAGACCAGCAATCTGCTGAACACCATCTCAAAGGAAAGGATGAACATGTCCCCTCCTTGGTGAGACACTCATCAGGGGGTTCTTGGCACAGGGTTTGTCCCAGAGACTGCTATGGTGTAAACCCTTACTCTGGGCCTGCTGTGATGGTGACACAAAGTCCTGAAGGCCACCTGCTGCCTCCCCATGCCAAAGACACTAGAGGTCAGAGATTCCACGTTGGGACTCAGCTACTTCTGTGTCTCCTTCCACTCAAGGAATCCTTTGATCTTTAGAATTTTTGAAAATGAGCATAGCAGTCTCTTCTTCTTTTTAATCTAGAGAAAAAGGGATTTATATCTTTTTAATGTGAACCTTTTATTGAACTTATACGTACATATAAAAAGTACACATCATGTGTACAACCTATGGATTAACACGGCATGAACACACCCATGTAACCAGCACTCAGATAAAGAGAATATTACCAGCTCCCTAGGAGCCCCCTCATCCACCTTAGAATCACCAGTGATCAAAAGTAACCATTATTCTGATTTCAAACACCACAGATGTTTCACCTGTTTTTGTATTTCACACAAATGGAATCATAAAGTAAGCACTGTTTTCTGTCTTGCTTCTTTGTCCAAATGTAATATTCATGACAGTCAACCATGCTGTTTCATATACTGTAATTTGTTCATTCTCATTACTGGGTGGTATTCCAATAGTGAATATATCAATGACTATTGATGGACATTTGGGGTTTTTTGTTTTTCAATTTGAGGCTATTATGAGGTAATACTGCTGTGAACATTTTTGTACGTGTCTGTTGGTGAGCATGTGTCTGCATTTCTGTTGATTATACACGCAAGGGCACGATTGCTGAATCTCAGCATGTGCCTATGTTCAGCTTTCATGTTCAGCTGCCACACTGTTTCTAAAGTAGTCGTACACTTCCCACTCTCCTCCCACTCCCACCAGCGTATGAAAGTTCCAGTTGCCTCACATCATTGTCAACCCTTGGTTTGGGCTGACTTTTTAATTTTAACTCTCCTGGAGCATATGATGAAGTTCACTGTAGTTTTAATATTAATTTCCCTGATGACTAATAAAGTTGAACACTTTTTCACATGTTTATTGGTGATTCAGATATCTTCTTTTGTGATATACCTATTTTTTATTGGATTATTTTCACATTTTTTATGTTGTAGGAGTTCTTTATTTATTCTAGATATGAGAACTGTGAAGGACATATGTATTTCAAATATCTTCTTCCATTTTATGGGTTTTCTTTCACTCTCTTGATGGTGTCTTTTAATAAACAGAAGTTTTATATATTTCTGAGTCCTATTTCAACATTTTCCTTTATGTTTAGCACTTTTTGTAAACTGTTTAAGAAATCTTTGCCTGTCCCAACTTCATGAAAATATTCTCTTATGTTTCCTTCTAGAAGATTTATAGTTTTACCCCTCACATTTAGATCTAGAATCCACCTGGAATTGATTTTTTTTAAAAAACACAGACATTTATTTTCCATTCATGTGAACGAGAAATTAGGTTAAAAGAAGTGGATGACTTTTCTTAACATGACATTTTTTTGCCCCAAATATTCACTCAGTAGGTCTCCTGGAATTTAACAAATGATGTATAGACCCTGTAATTTGTGCTATATAACTACAGTTATAAACTGAATAACTTAGTGAGCTATAGCATGATGTCATAGAAGACAAGGCTAAGGCACATGGCCTAGATCTTTTTGGAACTGATATTTGTGAATGGTATGGGATAGAAGCCTGTATTCATTTCTCCTTCCATATGTGTGCCCAGTTGACCCAGCACCATTTACTTGAAAGATAATTCTTTTTTTACTGCACTTTAGTATAAACTTTGTCAAAAATCAGGTAACTGTCTATGTGTTTCTAGACTCTCCACTCTGTTCCACTAAGCTATATATCAACCCTTCCACTTATATCTGTCTCAGTCTCTGTAACTTTATAATAAGTCTTGATATCTCAGTGAAGACACCCATGTCTAGAGTTTTATTGGTGGAAAGGTTTTCAATTCCAGATTAAATTTCTTTAATAGCTAAAGAAATGTTCAGATATTCTGATTCTTCAAGTCTTGGTATTGCTAAGTTTTTCAAGAAAGTTACCCATTTCATCTAAATTTCAAATTTATTGATGTAAAGTTGTGCACAATATTATCTTTATTCATTTTTTGTTTACCAGTTTATTATAAAGGATATAGATGAATGACCAGATGAAGAGGTTCATTGGTGAGGTCTGGAAGGGTCCTGTTACAGGAGCTTCTGTCCCTGAGAAACTGGGATGCACCATCCTCCCAGCACGTGAAAGTGTTCACCAACCTGGAAGCTCTTATACATTTTTAATGTGTGGAGGATCCTTGCTATAATTTTCTTTCTCATTTCTGATATTGGTAATTTATGTTTTCTCCTTTTTCTTGATTAGTATTGCCAAGGTTTTACCTATTTTATTAATTTTCATAAGGAGCCAACTTTTGGCTTTGTTGATTTTCTCTATGGTAAATTCACTTGTTGATTTCTGCTTTCTTGACTTTCTTTGGGCTTTGTTCTTTTTCTGGATTTTATAAAAGGAAGTTAAGATCATTGATTTTCAGCCTCTCTTCTACTCTAATATATGCATTGAAGGCTCCAAATTTCCTTTTTCTTGATATATTATTATATCTTTATGATTATCTAAAATATATTCAAATATATATTCTAATTCAAAATATATTCCAATTTTCATTGTGATTTCTTGTTTAACTCATAGTTTATTTAGAAATGTACTGCTTAATTTCCAGTGTTTTCAATTTCCTGGTTATCTTTTGTTATTTATGCCTAACTGAGTTCCACTATGGTACGATAACATACAGAATGATTTCAGTCTTTTGAAATATGCTGAAGGTTGTGAAGGTTGTTCAACACACACATTGAAAATTGTGTTGTTCAGCTCTATAATTGTTTTAATCCGATTTTTCTATTAGCACTGGAGAGAAGCGTGTTCCCCACTATGATTGTGGATTTGTCTATTTCTTGTTTTAACGCTGCTGACCTTTGCTTTATATATTTTAAAACTATGTTTTTGAGTACATACATATTTGAGATTGTGATAGCTTACTGTTAGGTTATTCCCTTTATAATTCTAATCATTATGAAGTGCCTCTTTTTATCTCTAGTAATGTTTCTTGCTTTAGAGTCTTGTGTAATATTGGGGTAGTTACACCAGCTTTCTTCTGGCTATTGTATGCATCATATATTTTTTAATCCATTTGTGTTCAGTGTTTCTGTGTCCTTATATTTAAAGTGTGTCTTTTACAAGCAGCATATATTTTAAAAACTCCATGTGACAATCTTAGACTTTAATTGGCATATAGTTTGTTGACATTTAATGTAATTACTGATATGTTAGAGTGTTATCTGACACCTTATATTTGTTTTCTATTTGGCTCACCTGTTTTTAATGTGCAAATCTTCTGGCAGAGCATTTTCTCAGGATTTTTAATGTTTTTAACTAACAGTTTGTAGAGTTTGTTCTTTTCTTCCATAACTTTAATAATGTCACTGTATTGTGTTCTTTTGTCTATAATTTCTGTTGAGAAGTCAACTGAGGTCAACTGTTGTTCCTTTGAAGGTAATTTGTCTTTTTCCTCTGGCTGCTTTTAAAATATTCCCTTTATCTTCTTCATGTTCTTTGGTTTGACCATCATATGCCTAAGTGTGATTTTACCCTAGCTGTGAAGGTTTGGGCTAATTTTTTTAATCACCTTTGGAAAATTCTCAGCCATTGTTTGTTTAAATATCCCTCCTGCCTATTCTGTTGATTCTACTTCTACAACTATAATTGTATGTGTAGTAATCCCTTTTTTAAAATATTTATTTATTTATTTTGGCTGGTCTTAGTCGCGGAACATGGGATCTTTGTTGCCGCGTGCGGGATCTTTGTTGCGGCGTGCAGACTCAGGTGCGTCGTGCGGGATCTAGTATCCCGACCAGGCATTGAACCGGGGCCCCCTGCATTGGGAGCGTGGAGTCTTACCCACTGGACCACCAGGGAAGTCCCTGTAGTAATCTTTTTCAAATGCACACATGTATCATGCCTTTTTATGTATTTCCATTTTTTTCCTTGTGTTTCAGTTTGGATATTTTATATTAAACTAACTTTCAGTTTACTAATCCTCTCTTCTTTGCATCTATTGTATTGTTAAATCTACTTAATGAGAAATTAACATAAATTATTGCCTTTTTCATGTAAACTCAAATTTCAGACTTTTTAGGGGGAGTAAAACAGGCTCTTTGCTGTATAGAATGTTCTTTCTGAGTTGCAAAAATTCTCTTTCCATGGTTTTGTAATTCCTGTATTCCCCCATTCAGTCTTGGCTGCCACAAGTGCAAAGACACTTTTTCTTGCATCTTTAGTGGAACGATTGCCTTTTTCACTGCTAGAATTTCCATTTTTATTTCTTCTTCATAGATTCCAATTCTCAAATGAAATTCTCCACCTTTTTCACCCTTTTATTCTACTAAGAAGATAAAATGGGGACTAATCACTTTCATCCAATTGAGGTTTGGCTGAATCAAGACTAGCCTGCAGTTTTGATAGGCTCCTATGCCTACCCACTGAAAGCCTGGTGTGGTGGGCAGAAAAATGGCCCCCCAAAGACATCCATGTCCTAATCCCACAAACTGTGAATATGTTATGCTACATGGCAAGGGAGGATTAACGTTGCAGATGGAACCAAAGTTGCTAGCCAGGCAATTTGGGAATAAAGAGATTATCCTAAATTATCTGTGAGGGTCAATGTAATCACAAGGGTCCTTTAAATGTGGAAGAGGGAAGCAGAAGGGTTAGTGTCTGAATAAGGCAAAGAAAGCCTGCAGTTGCTGGCTTTGAAGATGGAATGGGGCTGCAGTCATGAGCCAAGAAACGTGAGCAGCTCTAAAGCAGGAAAAGCCAGAAAATGGGTTCTCCTATGGAGCCTTCAGAAAGGAGAGCAGCCCTGCTGACAACTTGAGTTTAGCCCAGTGAGACCCATTTCAGACTTTAGTCCTACAAAACTGTAATATAATAAATCTGTGTTGTTTTAAGCCACTTAATTTGTGGTGATTGTTACAGCAGCAATAGGAAACTAATACACCTGGTATATTCTTTGGGCCCTCTCTAAGGTGTGGAATTATATTTTTTGCCTCCCTTTCCACGGAACTTCAAATTGTGCCAAATATCTTAAGGGGAGAACTGGTCATTTATCGGCTTAGTTCTCTGCACCTCTCTTCTCATTGGGATCTTGTCTCCACTTGTGTTTTTCCAGCCGTGAGACTGCCAAAGCTCTGCTAGCAGTAGCCCTCTGCTCAGGCAAAACCAGATACCTCTTACCTTGTACCAGGAAGTGGGAAATTCCCCCAAGGAAATGTGGTTGCAGAATGTCATCTCACCTCCCTGGGTTACCCCTTCCCTTTTCCAGAAATTTGGCACCTCTAATGTCTAATGCTCTTAAATAGGTTTTCTGGTGCTTTATCCACATCTAGATGTGCTCAACAAGAGCACAGTTCTTGAACAAGCTACTTCACCATTACAGAAGCACAAATGAGGACATTAACTACTAATTTTTAATCTTTATTTTTGAAGATTCTAGTATATTGTTACTGAATGAATGAATTTTACAAGTTATTGTGCTCACAACTGCTCTAACTCCTCATTTATTCATACCTTTGAAAGGAAATAGGGTCTATGAGGGCAGAGACCACATTCTTCTGGTTCAGCATGCTAACCCTAGGTTGGAAAACAGTGCCTGGTATAAGACTCAAAAAAAAAAGATCAAATATATGATAATTATTATGAATAAATGCATGTAAAGGATTGACTCAAAAGGAGGTTGAACAATCTTCTCTGTAGGCCTGTGGACAAAAATCAAATAGGGTCAAGAGGTGAGCATTGCTCCTAAGGTTAATGATCTACCTAAAGCTAACACAGCCTAAATCCAATAGACCAAGATGCCCTCTGACCTCTGAGTGGAGCAAACTCTGGAAAATTCCTGTGTACCGGAACAAAGTCATATTGCAAAGGAAGGACATCCATAGTCCTAAAGCCATCTCTGTTGTTTTGGCACAATCTCTCTAACAGCAGAGCAGGAGGTTAGGAGATTGTATTGTAGGAAACAAGTTAAAGACTTCATTATGGCCTTTGGAAAATTAGGAATTTGTGAATTTATCATTAACTGTGTGCGAGGCACTGAGCTAAGTGCTTTTCAGATATTAATTTATAGCAACTCCATAAGGTAGGTGCTATTGTCATCCTCATTTCATACAGGAAGAAAGCAAAGTACAGAGAGGTTAAGTTACTTGCCGAAGGTCAGACAGCCAGTACATGTCAGAGCTGGCAATCAAACTAGGCAGCCTACTTCCAAGTCCAAGCTCTCCCCATGTGGCCTCTGGCATTTGTCTCTGAAGCAGTTTCACTTTCCTCTTTCCAAGGGCCTTTGTGGTAATAAAAACAGTTTTTGAAGTGGCAGCACATTTGTTTAAACCCTGGCAACTTCAGAATTGATTAGGTTGGTGCTAGTTGACATAACAGATGAAACTCCTGATCTCAATGGTTTAACATAATGGAAGTTGGCTTCTTGCTAATATAAAACCCAGATGGCAACAGTGGTCTTGTTTGGTTGGAGAGGCAGGGATGGGGAGTTCACCTTCATAGCTCTGGTCAGTCATTCAGAGATCCAGGCTAAGAGATGCTCTGCCATTTTCAACATGTGGTTTCCAAGATTGCCTTGTGTATTGACATCTAGAATAAGGAATTGTGTAAGGCGGTACGAGAAGTTTCCATGAGCCAGGCCTGGAAGTGCTAAACATCACTTCTACCTATATTCTATTGGTTATAACTCAGTCACACGATCCCACGGAGATGCAAATAGGATGGGAACTGGAATCCCTGGCTTGGGCAACTTTGTCCCAGCAACAACACACACTATCAAAGAGGACCGCATGCCTTGGGTCTTTTGTCTCAGTTTGAGTTTCCCCAGAAAGCACACTTTTAGACAAGCCTTTCTAAATGTTTTATTTGGTAAGTGAAGAAACAAAGGTTAGAGAATGGGGAAGGGAGACAGGGATAAGAAGGCATCCAAAGGATGTACTGACAGGTCAGTTATCACTGTGGAGACTGGGGCTTAATTCCACTGGGGAAACTCTGGGAGCCAGGGTAGAATATCCCATTAAGAGGCTTGCAAACAAGAGTCTTTATACACGAACTCCTGTCAGTCATTGTTTGAGGGTTTTTTCCCATGGGTCATAAATCCCCTTGCCTTCTGGGATACTGTGCAGGTGGCTAAGCAGACTGCTGGTGTCAGAGAATGGCTTCATGCAAAGGAATGCAGGTGCTGGCAACTGGAAGTTTCCCAATATGTCTGTGAGTGGTAAGGCTGAGGGGATATGTATGGGATACTAAGGATCTGCTACACAGTCTCAGCCAGAGTCCACGGGATGGTCCAGTGACATATGGACTAACAAGACCAGTTGTTGCCCACCCCTCACCCTGACCCAGTCGCATACCTGATATACAATGGTGGAGCAGGGACAGAATAATTACAATAAAATTCCTTTTCAGAAAGGGAAGGAGGGGAGACTCCTAGCTGTTGCTGTTCAGCATTAACTTTGAAGTCCTACTGGGCAGGCATTGGGTGGTTCCTCTGCCTGATTAGATCCAGGTTCTGCTCTCTGAAAGCAGTTCCTTTGCTCATTGCTCTCCAAGGTCCCTGGCCCCTCCCTCTGGGATGGTCTTCCTTTTCTATCAATATTATCCTCTCTAGCCAGGTCTGGACGGGGTACTGAGGAGCTTGTGCTCCGTGGGGGCTGTATGACTTTTCACCCACTTCTGACTATGCAAGCTTGAAGGTTGTACAAAGTTTGAATACTCCGGATTTCTGGTTTTCTTCACAAAACAATGAACCTTCAGAACCTTAGTAACCTTCAGATCTATTTGCTCCCAGTCAGTTTCACACATACAAGACAAGGTCAAGGGCAAGGCCTGACTGATGAGGCTGGTGAAGATACATGAGACACGTTTATTATTCCATAGATAGCAAAAAGGAAGAAGCCAAAGGTGCCAGCTCCCTGGGTCCTTACCCACACACCAAAAAGGATGACACTGAAGGGGCTGGTGGCTGCAACTTGAGTTGTGGGAAACCCCATCACTGGGGAGCCAAATCTAGATGGTAGCTAAGTCGTTTTATATTCTGTAGCTCTATTCTGAGGGGAGTGGTGCAGAAAGCCCCACACTTCATCAGAATCTGGGAGGTGATGAGAAACTATCTGATGACAGCCTTCCGGGGGAGGCAGGAAGACAAGTGGGAGGTGGTCTCCATCCTCTCATGTTCCTGCAGGATCACAGAGTGTTTTGGCTCACATATGCTGCAATCCCAACCTTAGCCTGCATGGATGTGTGCACGTCTGCCAGGAAGCCATGGCAGAGCTGCTCCCCTACAGTAGCTGCCACACCACAGTTCTCTCCTGGACTAATTTTCATGCTTGATTGCTATCCTTGGCCCCAAACCTTTCTCTCTCAATTAATGGTGCCTACCCAGCTTGGGTGGGAGGACCACACTCTTAACTAGGTCTTTTCCACGTGGATGGGTTGTAATGTACGTTTGTTCTGGAAAACCTCTCTTGGGTTTCTCTCTCACTTTTAGAGCCTAGATGCAGCCAGCTTTTCCAACCCTGCAAATCGCCAGTTTTGGACTTTTTAATTCCTTTTATTTTTTGCTTGCAAACAAGCCAGTTCTTCCCTGAGTTTACCACTTTCTTATAATGCCTAATTAAATGCAGCCAATAGCAAACAACACGCGCCACTAACATTCTATTTTACCTCCTCTTCCCAACACTTCAGCGGACTCAGTAGGCCTATGTTCTACCTTCCAGGTACTGAAGACAACAATTTAAATAAGTATTTTGCCACTGCAAAGACTATTTCTGCAGCAAGAAAGATGGTTTACTAATCTCATTTTAAAATTATACATCCCCTTATTTGTACATATTTATTCATTTACAGCACTGGAAACAAATCTAAAACCCTATCCCTGAAAAAAAATCTACTTTTAGTTTATGTTCTAGTTTTCAGAAATCTTACGTAGCAAAACATAACAAGAAATACTCATATTCCCACCATCCATATTTTAGAAGTAACTATTTTGTCATATTTGTTTCCTGTATTTTTTCATTTTACAAACACATAAAGTTCCCTTTAATTCTACTCCAAGCAGGGTCTGGAGTGACTGGCTGTAGGTGACAGAGGTGCCAAGGAAACAGGGAAGGAAGGGGGAAGTTAATGCCCAGACCCCAACTTCACAGGCAGCTGCCTGAGGACACATCACAACTATTCCCCGCGGTCACCAATATCTTCATGGACCACAACCCATATAACCATTTTCACCTTTCCCTAAGGGACTGCTATTCAAGCAAACGTTAATATGCATCAGAATCATCCTGAGGGCTTGTTAAAACACAGAGCAGCGGCCCCATCCCAGACCCCAGCAGACCTGCAGTCAGACTCAAGAACGCTCACATCTAACAAGTTCTCAGGCGACACTGATGCCGCTGGTCCAGACACCACACTACCTAGAGAACCACTGCTCTAGCCAATGCCCAAGACTAGGTACCTCAGGGACAGACACAGAACCTCTCTGCCCATGTGGAGACACGGATGGGAAAACTCGTCACCTGGTCTCCTAGTCTGAAGAGGAAGTCATTCCCCAGCTATTCAAAGCCAGCCACTAAAAGCTAAAGGGCTGATTTCATCTTCATCCTCCTCCTCTTCAGTAGCAGCATCTATGACTCCCCTCCTCCCCCTCTGAGGCATCCACTGGGCCCCAGAAATGTCTGGAACGGGCTCCTGCCCCAGTGCAGACATGGGTGGCAGTATGTGACAGGGAGCACTGCGGTGGGTCAGGAAGGGCAGGGGTCTCCAGTCACGGCACCTCTGCCCAAACCCAGGTGCAGCCACTTCCCGGCTGTGTGGCCCTGGGCAAGTCACACCGTCCCTGAGCCTCACTTGCCCATGTACGTGATGTGGCCAGCGATGCGCATGTTCTAGAGGACTGCCGAGCAGAGCGAGCAGAAGCAGTCCAAGCAGGAGCCCTCTGTCCGCTGTGACATGCCCCACGACAGACCTGCTCCTTCACGATGGACTGCGGCAGTGTCATCTCTCTCTCTCTTTTTTGTTTAACAACTCTACTAACTTTGGTTTATTTGTAAGGCTTTCCTCACTTCCTCCCTGACAACAGGCCTTTACCTTTGAGCCTCAGTGTTACTGATTCTGACTCACGTTCCACAGATGTGTTCACTCACACACTGCTGATCTTTGCCATCTTGAGACACTAAAAACAATTGAAGTACAGGTCATGAAACTGTCACATTACTCAAGTCCTGATTTTCTCAATCTCAGTAGTCAAGAATAAAATGAGGAAAAACGCTAACTAAGCAGTTTGTCATTGGCCATCAACAAGCGGAGATCCTGCAGTCCTATTTCACCTCCTCTCCCCTGACCTGTGCTATTTGAACATTAGGTTCCATCCCAGAATCTGCCCAACACTCGGGGAATTACAGAGAAAGAAAATGAGATGCTCACTGAAGGGGGTGGTGTGGCACTCCTGAAGAAGTTGGCAAAGACCCCTTTGCACCAGGTGTGTAATTCACGTCATCCTGACATCTTTCTTCCCTTTAGACCTCTTGGCTGTGGTAGCTGGTGGGTACATTCGTACTATACTGGAGGAAAAAGAATCCAGTCCGCCAGTCCATGGAATCAAAAAGACTTGGATGCAGTCTTAATTCTACCACTTACTGTGAACTTGAACCCGTCATATACCTTCCCTAAGCTTCAGTTTTTACATCTGTAAAATGGAGATACCACCATTTGACTCACAGAGTTGTTTTGGATGATAATATATGGTTTCTCAGTATAAAATATTTATTAAAGAAACCTTTTTCCTGCCTATAATTTTTGATGTGCTAGGGCCTCCTCTAAGGAACTGGCCTGCGGCCCCACCCGCTAGCCGTGGGCGCTTGGCCAGCTCCCAGCGGAGCACAAGCCCGCTCTTGCGAGCCCTGATCGCTAGGCTCCCACCTCGAGGCTCCGACCTCAACGCTCCTGGTACCCCTTGCCCCCGGCCCAGCGCGCCACGCGCCACACCCACCCCCGCAGCCTTACGTCTCCGCCCTCCTCTCGCAACTGCGGTGGCGTCACTTCCGCCGGAAGGGGCGGGCGCGTCCGCGCGGCTGGCGCGAAAGTTGGGTCGCGGTTCGGCAATTTCCGGGTCTGCGCTTGCTAGGGCCGGGGGCGCCGCAGGGGGCGGCGGTTGTGCGCCGGGCTGGCGCCCGACCCCAGCCGCCGTCCCACGGGCCGCGGGGCCCCCCACTCGCCGCCTGGAGACTCCCAGGCTCCACCGAGGTGAGTGAGGCTCGGAGTAAGGACCCAGCTCCCTCCCGCCGCCCCGCTGGGGGTCGTGGTGCTGCCTCTGGCCTTCCGAGCCCTGGTTTCCGGACCTTGTAACCGGCCCCTGGACCGGCGGATAGGACTTAGACGCCGGAGAGGGAGTAACTGCGGCTGGACCGAGAGCTGGGCCTTTCCCTGGGACCTGGGGAGCTAGAGCGTCCGGCCTTTTAGGCGCCTGACTTTGCTGGCTGGCTTTCATGTTTATGTTTGAAGTCCGTTTATTGAGGGCTGAACCTACCTCGAGGGCCGCGGATACCCACAGGGACCGATTCGTTCTGAGCATCCTTAAGCATAATGCAATTGAATGACTATTGGCTTAGGGGACTTAGCCCCAGAGCAAAGGTCCTAGATATATTCAGTTTAGTGTACATTAATTTCGTTCTCTGATTTGCAAGGATTGGTGTTGTCATCTTTTTCCTTGATTGTGCCCACATTTCATTGTTTGTTACAAATCGTAATGGACGAATTCATGGGCAAGGCCGGAATGTTTGTGCTGTGGCATTCTTGTCTTCGCAGAAGAATAGGTGCTTTAAAACATTTAACTTAATATGTAATGTGTTTTTGTTCTTGTTCATGGTTCCTTTATTTTGACAGTTCAGAAATGTCCCACAATGATAAAGAACCGCTTTTTGTGAAGTTTTTAAAGTCTTCAGACAATTCTGAATGTTTTTTTAAAGCTCTTGAGGTAAGACTACTTGAAAATGTCTTGTTTGATGCTGTGAATTCATTTTCTTGTTTTTAGTGTTTTTGATTTATTAGGCCTTTTTGTCTTAGTCATAGTTATTTTATTTTCATGATAGTTTTACTGTAGTCTACATTCATAAGTATCTCATTGTTACACAGTTTTGAATTGATATTAGTATATCACTGTATTTTGGGGGGCTTGAAATCTTTAATGACATTTCTATTGACAGTGATGGACCTACTATTCTTGGAAATTGTTTTCTTTTGTCTACTAACCATAGACCTTTGTGTGTTGAAAAAATTTGAGTCAGTCCTATATTGGTTACACTTCATTTTTGTTGTTGTTAATTGTTAACTATGTCTCATTATGTACAGTATTATATTATCTAGGTAGTGTAGAGCCTTGCTACTCACAGACCACAGTAGCATCACCATGGCCTGAGAGTTGGACCCCAACTCAGACTTACCAGTTGGAATCTGCTTTTTAACAAGATCCTGTGTACGTTAAAGTTTAAGGAATACTGTTGTAGCAGGTTTTTCTTTAAAGTTCATTCATTGAGCAAACAATTATTGAATGTCCATCATCTAAGAAGCACTGTTCTAGTACTTGGGATATATCAGTGATGAGATCAGGCAAATATCCATACTTTCTCAGAGCTTACATTCTATTCTAGCTGGAGGAAATAGACATTAATCAGACATATAAATGAGTAAACTGTAATGTTAAAGGTGCCACGTGCTATGGGAAGAGAAAAACAAAGCAGGTTAAGGTGTTCTGGAGGTTGTTTGTTGGGGGAGAAGGGAAAGTTACAATTTACTTTAAATGGAGTGTGATCAGGGTAGACTTTATGGAGAAGATGATATTTGAGTATACTTGAAGGAGGTGAGAAAATGAGCCATATGGATATCTGCAGAGGAGGGTTTCAGGCAGAGGAAATAATCATACACAAGCCCTGGGAAAGTGCTTGTGGTGTCTGTCCTGCTTTAGTGTGGCTGTAGTGTAGTGAAGAAGGGAGGTGTAAAGAATGCTAAGGTGTGCTTTAGAGAGTAAGAGTAAAGGAGGTCATGAAGGGCCTTGTGGGCCATGGTAAAGACTTTGGCTTTTTCTTCCAGTGAGATGGAGAGCCACTGGGGGCTTTTAATCGGAAGAGTAACATGATCTGACTTAATCGTTTTAAAAGGATCACCCTAAGTATTTAATGTAAGGACTTCAAAATTTGTTCAGAAAATATTCGAGTGTTTACTGGGAGCCAGGATATTTTGGCAAACAAGTTAGATCATGAAATTTTCATTCTTAGAAGGGAGAGAGACAAAAACAGTATGTGTATACGTGTGTGTGTGTGTGTGTGTGTGTGTGTGTGTATGTATATGTATACTATCTATGTTATTTTTCTTCATAAAATACACTAGAGGGATAGGGAAAGAATATTTTAGAAAAGGATGATAAGGAAAGGCATCTCTGAGGAAGTGACATGTGAGCAGATGTGGTTGAAGTAAGGTAAGTCAGGTGAATTCCTGGGGGGAAGAGTATTCCAGGCAGCGGGAAAAAGAGTAAAACCTCTAAATGAGGTCATGCTTAGTTTGTTCTAGGTTGCAAAAGAAAGCAGGAGTGGCTAGGGAAGAGTGAGCAAAAGGGATTAGAGGAAGAAGGTAAGTGTGGGGAGACAGGCAGGGGCCAGACTCTACAGTCTTATAGGCAATTGTAAGAAACGTGGATTTTATTCTGAGTGTGGTGGGAAGCTGCTGGAGGTTTTTTGTTTGTTTGTTTGTTTTGCGGCACATGGGCCCCTCACTGTTGTGGCCTCTCCCGTTGCGGAGCACAGGCTCCAGACACGCAGGCTCAGCGGCCATGGCTCACGGGCCCAGCCGCTCCGCGGCATGTGGGATCTTCCCGGACTGGGGCACGAACCCGTGTCCCCTGCATCGGCAGGCGGACTCTCAACCACTGCGCCACCAGGGAAGCCCCACTGGAGGTTTTTAACAGGGTGACATGACCTTTTTTGTATTGTTAAAAAGATTACCAGCTGCTGGGTAGAGAATAGATTTAGGGGAAGGGAGGGAGAAGGAACCACTTTGGAGACTTCTGCACAGGTCTAGTGAGAGATGACGGTTCCTTTCGATAGGAGAAAGGCTGGTTTTGAGATGGATTTTAAAGATAGAGTTCATAGGACATAAATACAGGTGAATTATTTCATATGCATTCTTACTTTTTCTTTCAGTCAATGAAAGAGTTCCAATCAGAAGAATATCTTCAGATTATTACAGAAGAAGAGGCATTGAAAATGAAGGAGAATGATAGATCACTTTATATCTGTGACCCTTTTAGTGGCAAAGTCTTTGATCATCTCAAAAAGGTTTGCTAACTTTTAGTGTGTTCTTTCAGGTAGTCTGTTTTTCGGTTTGTTTTTGCTTCAGTGGACGTAAGTTCTTTACTGATCATGAAGTATTTTGCAAATTATGAATTGAGAGGAATCCTTTGGTTTTGGAAGACCAGAATAGTATTTTTCAAGGTAAATCATATTAACAGTAGGCTTTGGTTAGTATGTAATTTTTATATTTCAGGGAATTTAGCTTCACTTAGAATAATTTAACCCTGTAGTAATGAAGCATTTTATTGATGAAGTTCTACTGTACTTAAACTCAGTTTGATTGCAAGATATATTAGGGAAAAATAGTAGAGTAGGAAAAGACTTCAACATAATCCTTGGTTACTTACTGTCTTTCCTGTGTGCTCTTGAATTTTAGTACCTGTACTTTGTATAGGGTCTGAAAAATTATATGCTAAAGGAAGCATTTGGGGGCCAAGCATTGCTGATATACCATTGAGCCATCTTATTTCTTTTTGTTGATTCTAGAGTCTACTGACTCATTACTTTTTTGGTGTCTGGACAAGAGAGAAGCATTGAAATAAAAGTAAACTGGCTGTAATTACATCCAGATTACAAAGAAGTGATTCTTGTTTGAAGGAGAAGAAAGCATAGAAGAGTAGGTAGATGCAGTACTATCTGTACAGTATATGGAAAGTCTGTGCCCACCTTTGCCAAAAGCATTGTTGGTCTTACCCTCCTTTTGGAAATAACACTGCTTGTAAGATAGAATCAATAGCATCGAAAACTCAGTTTTCTTATGACTGATGGAAAAGATAGCAATAATCATTTACCCTGTAGATATTTATATCGGTCATGCTTTGGTGACTTTGGCAGCTGTGGGCTTTTTAGTCTGGGTTGGATGTGCTGATGTTGAGCAAGATTGTCACGTTTCTCAGTTATCAATGAAAGTGATACCTTAGGAGAAGTCTTTGTAGGTCTTCCTTGGAAAGACATTGAGTTGCGAACAAAGTATTTAAAAAACAAATGTAGGAACTGCCTAGGATTATACATTTTTTGTAGCAGAATAGGTTTTTTACAGGGGGGTTAGTTGGGCTCTCAACACTTTTTAACCGCTTCATTGGCTGGCTGCTTCATTTGAAAAGTAAATGTAGATATTTCCTAATTATTATGGCATAAGACTGTTACTCATATCTCCTATCACTAAGACTGTGTTTGTTTCAGAAATTAAAATTTTAATGGCAATTTTAAGTGAGTGTGGCTTTTGGAGCTTATTTCTTTTGATAGCCTGCATTGTTTGATTTGCTTGTGTGTGTATGTTAACGTGTGATGTGTCTGAGAAATTATATAATGGTTATTTATTTTTCTTGTAAAAATTTGGTGGTTTTTCTGCAGTGGTCATCAACTTCTGTAAAGAATTGGTAAATACAGTATTACAAAATGTAATTTTATAAGACTGGAGGTCTTTTTCTACTTAGTAAACTTTCTCTGTTTTTGTAGCTTGGCTGCAGAATTGTTGGTCCTCAAGTAGTCATATTTTGTATGCACCACCAACGATGTGTCCCAAGAGCTGAACATCCAGTTTATAACATGGTTATGTCTGATGTAACCATATCTTGTACAAGCCTGGAAAATGATAAAAGGGTAGGTGTTGCGGTATTGAGTGGAATATCGTGGTCAATATATATGTATTTCCACACTTAACTTTTCACTGTGTAGGGTATATTTTGAAAGACCTTGACTTGGTGTTTATGACTGATAACTAAGTCAAGATGACAGTGTATATCTTTTTTATTTTTTAATAAATTGAATACAGTGGAATCTTTTATTGCAAACTGGCTAGTTGAAGTTTTTTGTTTTGATTTAAAAAGGAAACTCACTTTTTTCCCTGTGTAATTTTCCCTGTTTGTTTTTGAGTCACATTTTTCCACCATAGTTGCTTAATCTTTTAAAAAAGGATTGAGATTTACATATAATATATGTTTTTATATATTCTATATATAATTTGTATATTTTTAAGTATCAATGTGTATGTAGTATATTAAAATATATAGTGTTTACTGTAGAACCAACATAATTAAATTCATGGAGTTGCAAGAGATAAATGTAGGAAAATAATGTATATAAAGGTAATTATTCTAAAATTTATCTTCCAAAAAGTAATTTCATTAATTATTTAACTTCATAGTGGTGAGAAACATTTGTGCATTCAAGCTAACAACAAAAGATGTTTATGGGATATTGTATAAAAAAATGGAAGAGATATTGTTTCTTTCAGTATTAACAATATATTTTCCTTTGGGGCTATAGGAAGAAGTTCATAAATATGTACAAATGATGGGTGGACGCATATACAGAGACCTTAACATATCAGTAACTCACCTTATTGCAGGAGAAGTTGGTAGCAAAAAGTATTTAGTTGCTGCAAACCTGAAGAAACCTATTTTACTTCCTTCCTGGGTAAAAACGCTTTGGGAGAAGTCACAAGAGAAGTAAGAAAGATATTCAGATATTTTCTAGATTTGAATAAATGATGCATTCAATCACTTTGGCACATTGTGGGTTTTCATAGGGGAGGTTTTATGGTTTCCTCTTTGGATTTGTTATTTGGGGACAAAAATAGGATCATTACTCTTCTCTCCAATGAAAACAAAAGGTAATCTACAAGCTCTTATTATCAAGGTATAAGTTGATAGGTGGAATGGGCTATGGGCTTTAGCATTAGCTACAAGGTAAGCAATGCTTTGATAATAAAATGGTTTTCAGAAGTAAACATTTATAAAATAGTGGAGAAAATCAGTGTGGCAACTGTAGCTTTTATGTTGCGTTTATCCTTCAATACTGTGCTAACATGTTAAGATGGAGAGTAAATTTTAGCCCCTTTGGCATTCGTATTCCCTCCCAAAAGAGACATATTTAAGGTTGCATATAAACACATATAAGCCGTTAACTGAGATGTGATCATTCAGTAAACATTAACTGAGCCCATTTTATGTACCTGGCCTGAGTTAGGCATTAGATATAAGTGGAGAGCAGAACAGGACAGCATCCCTGCCCTCATGGAGCTTAGAGCCTATTTCAAAGGATAGAATTGAGTTTCCATTAGAATTAGATTAACAACCAATAAGTCCAGGTACCACTGTTTGAATTAAACAGGCATTTTCCAGTCTTCCTTTCAACACCATCTAGCACATCTTAAACATGTCTCCACGTTGGCACCCTGATTCCTAGCCTGTTTCGTCAGCACATCTGCCTAGCACGGCAACAGAATGATAATGATATTTTTGTTGGCATTCTGACAAAAAGCATTCCTTATTATTTGTATAGTATAATGGAGGAATTAAAAGTCTGTTTTTCTAGTAGGCAACCAAAGAACCTTTGGGTTTTTAGGTAGAAATTTAGACTTATAATTTTGGAAAATGCACCACTTTCACCAGCATGGATTTACAGTTAATGAAATATATATTTTCCCGTAAAACAGTTTTATTTGAGAGACTCTGAAACATTAGTTTTTATTAGAGACATGGTTTGAGCTACATGAGCAATTAGTATCATTCGAAGTGTGTTTATCAGTTTCCCTTTTCTTAATAATGATTAAAATCCTAAAAAATGAGGAAAGCATTAGTGATATTTCTGTTGTTTGTCATTATTCTTCTGGTAAATTTAAACTATCTGGTATATTTAATATGTTAATGTTTTTTTCTTTTTTATTGTTTGTTTTCCCCAGAAAAATAGTTAGATATACCGATATAGACATGGAAGACTTCAAGTGTCCTATTTTTCTTGGTTGCATAATCTGTGTCACTGGCTTACGTGGCTTAGACAGGAAAGAAGTTCAGCAACTCACAGTTAAGCATGGAGGTCAATATATGGGACAGTTGAAAATGAATGAGTGTACACACCTCATTGTGCAAGAACCAAAAGGTAAAACTGTTTCCCAAATGAACAAATGCAACATTTTCTACTAGTTAACATTTTAAGATCATTATAGAATACCTTTTACTTCTGACATGTCATAAATCTGCTATGGTTTTTTTTCTTGCAAACATAGTTTGGTTTATAATCTTTAGAAAACTTACATGACTTCCCAAGTCTTTATCAGGTCATTGAATAAATATTAAAAAACAAAAATTTCCAGTGGGGTTTTATCTAAATTTATTTTCAGATCTTTTTTTGTTTGTTTTTTAAGTCCCCACACGGTTACCCAGTACTTAAGAGATGAGAGATTTGGATGAATAACAAGAAAGCTAATAGATGTCGCTAAATTACATTTCTTTCTAATTATAAATTTTAAAGGCTTGGCTTAGTTTTTAGTTGAATGAATCAGCCTTACTCAATGAACTACAAGTTTTAACTTGAAGATGCACCTTGCAGAACATGAGACAACTAAAAGAAGAAAAATATATTACCAAGAAGAAGAATTCCTTAAAATTGCAGTTAATTTTGGTGTTCTATAACCTTTATTCTGGAGAATACTTTTTTTTTTCTTAACATCTTTATTGGGGTATAATTGCTTTACAATGGTGTGTTAGTTTCTGCTTTATAACAAAGTGAATCAGTTATACATAAACATATGTTCCCATATGTCTTCCCTCTTGTGTCTCCCTCCCTCCCACCCTCCCTATCCCACCCCTCCAGGCTGTCACAAAGCACCGAGCCAATATCCCTGTGCCATGTGGCTGCTTCCCACTAGCTATCTACCTTACTACGTTTGTTAGTGTGTATATGTCCATGACTCTCTCTCTCCCTGTCACAGCTTGGAGAATATTTTTTACCAGTACTCTTAAAATATATAAAAATTGATAAGAGCAGAGTTTTATTAATATTTTTATTATATCTTTTTATATCTGTACTGTGTTTTATTAAGCTCCCTAACTAAGTAGAATTAGAAAAAATTAAAATTAATAATTGTTTTTAAGTGAGAACTTTGGGTATGGCCAATTATGATATTATGATTGTGAGTAAAGTTGATAACTGCTATTGGTTTTCTGAATCTAAAGACAGTACATCTCTCAGCTCTCATGAACGTCAAAGAAACCTTTCTTGTTATTGTTTACTATATATTGTCCTCAGTTTCTCTATACCGTTTCAAAATACATTGTGTTAAAAAGTTTTTTTAAGGCAATAAAAGATACGTAATTTTAACATGACTTATTTAACTATTTGCCTCTCTATCCTGGACTTCAAGTAGAATCCTGTTGACATAGGAATAGTCTCTTGAAAGTTGCTGTTTTTTATATTGCAGACATTTATCATTTTCACTGTTATTTTATACAGTTTATTAAACCACATAATTCTGTGAGTTATCCCCATGTTACAGATTAAGAAAATGGTTTAAAGAATTTAAATGATGGAGGCTGTACTCGAAAATATTGTTACCCCACAGTTGCCTCTGTCTCTGTGCAGTTTTGTAAAAGATAACCCCCCTCACATAGCATCATAGCATGTGTGTTTAACAACACATAGAAAATATAATTGAGCAATAACCTAATATATTACCTTTTAATACACTGTATAGCATACTGTTAAAAGTAAGAGTAATTGCTGGTAACTTTAATTTTGTCCCAGGTAGATTTTTTTTATAACCTGTCATTTAAATATTTCTGCAAAGATTTTAATGGTTTGCATTTCTCTCTCTCTCTGTTTCTCTTTCTTAATGAACATAATAGGTCAAAAATATGAATGTGCCAGGAGATGGAATGTACACTGTGTGACTGTGCAGTGGTTTTTTGACAGTGTTGAGAAAGGTTTTTGTCAGGATGAATCCATATATAAGACAGAGCCTAGACCAGAAACAAAGACTATGCCTGATACTTCAACTCCTACTGGCCAGATCAACACAACTAATAGTAAGTCTCTTTCGGATTAAAGTAAACAATCAGTTTTAAGACAGTCAGTTTTCTGTGTAAGAATTGATTTGTTAATAGGATCAGGGAGGTACAGTAGGAAATTCCATCTTTTCTTGCTATGCTTCCAGGTATAATTGTATAATAAAATAACTGAATTGTATTAAAAAATTAGTCCAGAACTCCTGATATTTCTTTTTATAATGAGTGCGTACTTTCATACCCTCATGTAATGCACAAGATTATTAAAGAAATTAAGAATGTTAATAAAGACTTAAGAGAATTAATTTTTTAAAACTTGACTGGCAGGTATTAGTACATTTTCTTTATTAGTTTGCTACAATTGTTATAGATCATCTGTATTCATATAAAATTTAAAACCATTTCTGTTTTGGAGGTATTAATGTTGGCAATTTAACAAATGTTATAAATTTTTTTTCAAATGTAACTTTCCTGGACCTTAAAGCCAGCAACTTCAGATTTTTATTGGAAGCAAGTCACTATTAAGAGAATGTATTAAATATATTTTCATTTAAATAAGATATGAGGCTTAATTAGTTTCATTTTCCCTTTTCATACTTTGCCACCAAGATTTCAGTAAAAGCATTTGAATCTTACTTTAGAAATTGTTCATGGCTCTTTTTGTATAAGAAAAGTTCATGTGTAGGAAAATATGTAATCACAATTATTTTATCTCCATAAATTACATCTTTGTTTTCAATATGTAGGTTATGCTCTTTCAGATGTCAGCCATATTTCCAACATCAGTGCAAGTTGCATAAATGAATCGACATGTAGTTCAGTTCTTAATAGCAAAGTGGAGCCTACACTTGAAAATCTGGATGTCAGTGCATTTCAGGCACCTGAAGATTTATTAGATGGTTGTCGGGTATGTCTTTATCATGTAATAAATGCAGTAAGTGATAATATACTTTAGTACTTGTAGCTTCACTTTGAAGACCCTTTAGAGTTGGGCTTGTTCCTTATTTACATAAGCCCTCCACTCTAGCCAAGCAGATGCATTCATTATGCCGTGTCTATCTTTTAGCTAGGGGCTCTATGCCTGGGGTGTACCTTCATCTCTCATCCATTAAAAGTTCATATCATTTTTTTCAACTCTTCTCTGAACCTTCCTAATAACTACCTTAATCTTTCCATCTACTGTGTTTTGAGAGCATTTAGTTTCTGAACCACTTAATGAATTTTTATTTATAGCTATCATTTATTAAGTGTTTATAACATGCTAGACAGTGTGCTAATTATTTCATATACATTATTGATACGTTTTATATATAATCCCATTTAATTCCCACAAATAACTCTAAAACAGATAATATTGAGACTGATACTTAGAGGATTAAAGTTCCTGTTCAGAATCTCACAGACATTAAGTAGCCAGACATCTACTCCAAAGCCTATATTCCTAACCATTAGGTGTACTGCTTTGTTTAATATCTCTTGGGCTATTTTATTTTTTAGTGTCTGATTAATTATCTTATAAGTGCTTTTGATGGGATTATCATATATATATCTCCTAGAACTGAATACTTAATATATTCTTGTTTGTAGACTCAATAGGCTAAGCATTAATTTTAGAGTAGCAAAGATTTAACCTTATTTTATTGTTAAGGAAATTGGGCAAATTACCTTCCTTTCTATACTTTTAAAACTTAGCAGTTTACTAGCAGAACAGGAAGTGTGTTGTGTAATCTTTTATCTAGACTATACTAATTCTGGATATGACTTAATTATTCGTATAGAAAAACATATGATTCCTTATTTTTGTTAAAGTGTATTCTAGTGATGGAGGTTATTTAGTTTGGGATATAAATGCAGTTAGAAATAGATTGGTCATTAAGAAGGTTTTTAAAGACACGTTATGTAAAATAGAGTTGAAGAAGATAGTTATATTGATTAAATTGGTTTAAATACATACATAACCCCATCCGTGCCTCCAAAAGTATATATATACATATTGATAGTTAAAAATAAGTTACTGCTTACATATCATCCTAAGCATTCTGCTTAGCTCTTTGACTTAAATTTTCTTGTTTAATCAACTCTGTGAAAAAGATATCTCAATATATAAGTAAGAAAATTGGTTTAAAGTGTCTGAGTATCTTGAGGTGGTCATGTGGTTAATCATTGGCAGCTGAACCAAAATTTAAACCTAGCTTTTCTGAATTCAAGTGTTTAACGCCAGTTTATTTCTGTAATTACTTTAAAATTTAAAAGTGGTAAGAACAATTTAAGAAGCTACCTGATTTTAGAAATTGCTATGCACTAATGTTCAGAAGATAATTGAATTATTCTGGCTTCTATTTTATTTAAAGCCTCAGAATACTTATCAAGCAGTGTCTACTGTAAAGGGTAATAATGCTATGGGATTGTGAAGAAATGATAAAATTTAAGAATATTTCAAAATTCAAACCTTCAGAATATACGTCACTTCTTAATGTATCTTAAAGTGTAAACAAGAGTTGTCTTATTTACGCACAATGGATTTAGATATATGCTTTTAATAAATAGGTTTCTATTGAGAGAAATAAGCCATTTTAAATACATTAATCTAAAGTAAATGTTTTCTTTCTTTGCAGATCTATCTTTGCGGTTTTAGTGGCAGAAAGCTAGATAAACTGAGAAGACTTATTAACAGTGGAGGTGGAGTTCGCTTTAATCAGCTCAATGAAGATGTAACTCATGTTATTGTGGGAGATTATGATGATGAATTGAAACAGTTTTGGGATAAATCAGCCCACAGGTTTTGTCAGTTTTTAATTCAAAGCAATTTCTACTCTGTGATAATTTTTTTTAAATTGCATGTCCTGGCAATTATGTAAACTGCATGGCAAGTGGGATTGTGGTCCTTATAGTTTAAACTAATATATAACTGTACTATTTTTGTAGGCCTCATGTAGTGGGAGCAAAATGGTTGCTAGAGTGTTTTAGTAAAGGTAATATGCTTCCTGAAGAGCCATATATCCATGCTAACTACCAGCCCGTGGAAATTCCAGTTTCAGACCAACCTGAAAGTAAAACAGCCCTTTTAAAAAGGAAGAAGAGCAGCTTCTCTAAGAAAGACTTTGCTCCAAATGAAAAGCATGAGGAAACTGATGAAGATCTGCTCTCTCAATATGCGACTAATAACCCAACCATAGGTAAGAAAGAGTGATTAGTGTTTACAGTGTTTAAATATTTTGGTAGCAGAATACATACATATGTGATTTCTGCCAGGTTCTCTAGAATTTAGTTAAACTAACGTTTTTCTTCCCTTGAAGTTTTATGTGTGTCACTTCTTTTTTTTAAGCAGGCAAGGCTAAGGGATTCTGGACCTTCTGACTCCCTCTTCTCTCTTCAACTCACTTGTTCCTCTTAGATCTGTTTTATACACAGGCATTACTTGGTTTGTGTGAGTTTGTAACACCCTGAACTTTTATTTTAACCTTGTAACAAATGCCTCTTACTTGGTAATTGTGCTCTTTGATGGATATAATGCTGCACTGTAGACTACCATCTCAGGATGTAGTCTCAGTGTGGTAAGCAAAATTGCCAGTAAAGAGTTGTGGGCAGCATTTCTTATTTTTTTACTCTTTATGCTTTGTTATTCTTCTCTCATTTTGCCTTGTTCCCGCCCTCCACCCTTTTTTTTTTTTCTGTTGTGGTTTTATTTTGTTGCAGTTGTTTCAATTATAGTTTTATTTTTTTCTAGTATATTTTATATCTTTCTAATTGTATTTTGTTTTCTATTCTTTGATATTGTACTGATCTGTCCCTCCCCTCCCCTCCCCTCCCCCATGAGGCTTACGGAATCTTGGTTCCCAGGCCGGAGGTCAGGCCTGAGCTCCTGTGGTGTGAGCTCTGAGTTCAAATCTCTGGACTAACAGAGAACATCAGACCCCAGGGAATATTAATTGGAGTGACACCTCCTGAAGGTCCTCATCTCAGCACCAAGACCTGGCTCTATCCAACTGCCTGCAGACTCCAGTGCTGGACATCTCAGGCCAAACAACCAGTAAGACAGGAATACAGCACCACCCATCAAAAAAAAAAAAAAAAAAAAAGAAACAACAAAAAACTATGTTGCAGGCGATGGAGCAGGGTAAAAACCTGCAAGACAAATAAATGACGACGAAATAGGCAACCTACCTGAAAAAGAATGCAGAGTAATGGTAGTAAAAATGGTTCAAAACCTCAAAAACAGAATGGAGAAAATACAAACAAATTTATCAAGGATCTAGAAGAACTAAGGAGCAAACGAACAGTGATGAAAAACACAATTACTGAAGTTAAAAATACTCAAGGAATCAATAGCAGAATAATTGAGGCAGAAGAAAGGATAAGTGAGCTGGAAGATAAAATGGTGCAAGTAACTGTGAGGGAGCAGAATAAACAAAAAAAAGAATGAAAAGAATTGAGGACAGTCTCAGAGATCTCTGGGACATTAAATGCACCAACATTTGAATTATAGGGGTCCCAGAAGAAGAAGAGGAAAAGAAAGGGACTGAGAAAATATTGGAAGAGATTATAGTTGAAAATGTCCCTAACATGGGAAAGGACATAGTCAATCAAGTCCAGGAAGCACAGAGAGTCCCATACAGGATCAATCCAAGGAGAAACACGCCAAGACACATGTTTATCAAACTATCAAAAATTAAATGCAAAGAACAAATATTAAAAGCAGCAACGGAGGGCTTCCCTGGTGGCGCAGTGATTGGGAGTCCGCCTGCCGATGCAGGGGACACGGGTTCGTGCCCCGTTCCGGGAGGATCCCACGTGCCGCGGAGCGGCTGCGCCCGTGCGCCATGGCCGCTGGGCCTGCGCGTCCGGAGCCTGTGCTCCGCAACGGGAGAGGCCACGGCGGTGAGAGGCCCACGTACCACAAAAAAAAAAAAAAAAAAAAAAAAGCAGCAACGGAAAACCAACAAATAACATACAAGGGAATCCCCATAAGGTTAACAGCTGATCTTCCAGTAGAAACTCAGCAAGACAGAGGGAGTGGCAGGACATGTTTAAAGTGATGAAAGGGAAAGACCTACAACCAAGATTCCTCTACCCACAAGGATCTCATTTAGATTCAACAGAGAAATTAAAACCTTTACAGACAAGCAAAAACTAAGAGAATTCATCACCACAAAACCAGCTTGACAACAAATGCTAAAGAAACTTCTCTAGGCAGGAAGCACAAGAGATGGAAAAGACTTACAGTAACCCAAAACAATTAAGAAAATGGGAATAGGAACATACATACCGATAATTACCTTAAATGTAAATGGATTAAATGCTCCAACCAAAAGACATAGACTGGCTGAATGGATACAAAAACAAGACCCATATATATGCTGTCTACAAGAGACCCACTTCAGATCTAGGGACATATACAGACTGAAACTGAGGGGATGGAAAAAGATATTCCATGCAAATGGAAATCAAAAGAAAGCTGGAGTAGCAATTCTCATATCAGACAAAATAGACTTTAAAATAAACACTATTATAAGAGACCAAAAGGACACTACATAATGATTAAGGGATCAATCCAAGAAGATATAACAATTGTAAGTATTTATGCACCCAACATAGGAGCACCTCAATACATAGGGCAAATGCTAACAGCCATAAAGGGGAAATCGACAGTAACACAATCATAGTAGGGGTATTAACACCTCACTTTCACCAATGAAGAGATCATCCAAAATGAAAATAAATAAGGAAACACAAGCTTTAAATGACATTAAACAAGATGGCCTTAATTGGTACTTATAGGACATTACATCCAAAAGCAGAAGAATACACTTTCTTCTCAAGTACTCATGGAATATTCTCCAGGATAGACCATATCATAGGTCACAAATCAAGCCTTAGTAAATTTAAGAAAATTGAAATCGTATCAAGTATCTTTTCCAACCACAACGCTTTGAAACTAGATATCAGTTACAGGAAAGCAATCTAAAAAATACAAACACATGGAGGCTAAACAATACACTACTAAATAACCGAGAAATCACTGAAGAAATCAAAGAGGAAATCAAAAAATACCTAGAAACAAATGACAATAGAAACACGATGACACAAAACCTCTGGGATGCAGCAAAAACAGTTCTAAGAGGGAAGTTTATAGCAATACAATCATACCTGAAGGAAAAAGAAATATCTCAAACAACCTAACGTTACACCTAAAGGAATTAGAGAATGAAGGACAAAAAAACCCCGAAGTTAGTAGAAGGAAAGAAATCATAAAGATCAGATCAGAAATCAATGAAATAGAAATGAAGGAAACGATAGCAAAGGTCAATAAAACTAAAAGCTAGTTCTTTGAGAAGATAAAATTGATAAACCATTAGCCAGACTCATCAAGAAAAAAAGGGAGAAGACAGATCAACAGAATTAGAAATGAAAAAGGAGAAGTAACAACTGACACTGTAGAAATACAAAGGATCATGAGAGATTACTACAAGCAACTCTATGCCAATAAAATGGACAACCTGGAAGAAATGGGCAAATTGTTAGAAAAGCACAACCTTCCAAGACTGAACCAGGAAGAAATAGAAAATATAAACAGACTAGTCACAAGCACTGAAATTGAAACTGTGATTAAAAATCTTCCAACAAACAAAAGCCCGGGACCAGATGGCTTCACAGGCGAATTCTATCAAACATTTAGAGAAGAGCTAACACCTATCCTTCTCAAACGCCTCCAAGATATAGCAGAGGGAAGAACACTCCCAAACTCATTCTACGAGGCCACCATCACCTTGATACCAAAGCCAGACAAAGATGTCACAAAAAAAGAAAACTACAGGCCAATATCTCTGATGAACATAGATGCAAAAATCCTCAACAAAATACTAGCACACAGAATCCAACCGCACACTAAAAGGGTCATACACCACAATCAAGTGGGGTTTATCTAAAGAATGCAAGGATTCTTCAGTATACACAAATCAATCAATGTGATACACAATATTAACAAACTGAAGGATAAAAACCATATGGTAATCTCCGTAGATGCAGAAAAAGCTTTCGACAAAATTCATCACCCACTTATGACAAAAACTCACAAGAAAGTGGGCACAGAGGGAACCTACCTCAACTTAATAAAGGACATATATGATAAACCGACAGTCAATATCCTTCTCAAAGGTGAAAAACTGAAACCATTTTCTCTAAGATCAGGAACAAGTCAAGGGTGCCCACTCTCACCAGTATTCAACATAGTTTTGGAAGTTTTACCCACAGCAGTCAGAGAAGAAAAAGAAATAAGAGAAATCCAAATCGGAAAAGAAGAAGTAAAACTGGCACTGTTTGCAGATGACATGATACTATACATAGAAAATCCTAAAGATGCTACCAGAAAACTACTGGAGCTGATTGATGAATTTGGTAGATTAGCAGGATACAAAATTAATGCACAGAAATCTCTTGGATTCCTGTATACTGACAACAGAAAATCTGAGAGAAATTAAGGAAACACTCCCATTTACCATTGCAACAAAAAGAATAAAATACCTAGGAATAAACCTACCTAAGGAGATAAAAGACCTGTATGCAGAAAACTATGAGACACTGATGAAAGAAATTAAAGATGATACAAACACAGAGATATACCATATTCTTGCTTTGGAAGAATCAATATTGTGAAAATGACTATAGTACCCAAAGCAATCTACGGATTCAATGCAATCCCTATCAAGCTACCAATGGCATTTTCCACAGAACTAGAACAAAAAATTTCACAATTTGTATGGAAACACAAAAGAACCCAAATACCCAACGCAATCTTGAGAAAGAAAGCCAGAGCTGGAGGAATCAGGCTCCCGGTCTTCAGACTATACTACAAAGCTACAGTAATCAAGACAGTATGGTGCTGGCACAAACACAGAAATAGAGATCAATGGAACAGGATAGAAAGCCCAGAGATAAACCCCTGCCTATAATGGTCACCTTATCTTTCATAAAGGAGGCAAGAATATACAATGGAGAAAAGACAGCCTCTTCAATAAGTGGTGCTGGGAAAACTGGACAGCTACATGTAAATGAATGAAATTAGAACACTCCCTAACACCATATACAAAAATAAACTCAAAATGGATTAAAGACCTAAATGTAAGGCCAGACACTATAAAACCCTTAGAGGAAAACATAGAACACTCTATGACATAAATCACAGTAGGATCCTTTTTGACCCACCTCCTAGAGAAATGAAAATAAAAACAAGTAAACAAATGGGACCTAATGAAACATAAAGCCTTTTGCACAGCAATGGAAACCATAAACAAGATGAAAAGACAACCCTCAGAATGAGAGAATATATTTGCAAATGAAGTAACTGACAAAGGATTAATCTCCAAAATATACAAGCAGCTTATGCAGCTCAATATAAAAAAAAAAAATCCAAAAATGGGCAGAAGACCTAAATAGACGTTTCTCCACAGAAGATATACAGATTGCCAGCAAGCACATGAAAGGATACTCAGCCTCATTAATCATTAGAGAAATGCAAATCAAAGTTACAATGAGGTATCACCTCACACTTGTCAGAATGGCCATCATCAAAAAATCTACAAACAATAAATGCTGGAGAGGGTGTGGAGAAAAGGGAACCCACTTGCACTTTTGGTGGGAATGTAAATTGGTGCAGCCACTATGGAGAACAGTATGGAGGTTCCTTAAAACACTAAAAACAGAACTACTCTATGACCCAGCAATCCCACTACTGGGCATGTACCCTGAGAAAACCATAATTTAAAAAGAGTTATGTACCACAATATTTATTGCAGCACTATTTACAATAGCCAGGACATGGAAGCAACCTAAGTATCCATGGACAGATGAATGGGTAAAGAAGATGTGGCAATGTATACAATGGAATACTACTCAACCATAAAAAGAAACAAAATTGAGTTATTTGTAGTGAGGTTGGTGCACCTAGAGTCTGTCTTACAGAGTGAAGTAAGTCAGAAAGTGAAAAATACCATATGGTAACACATATATGGAATCTAAAAAAAAAAAAAAGGTTCTTATGAACCTAGGGGCAGGACAGGAATAAAGACGTAGAGAATGGACTTGAGGACACAGGGAGGGGGCAGGGTAAGCTGGGATGAAGTGAAAGAGTAACATTGACTTATTTATGCTACCAAATGTAAAATAGATAGCTAGTGGGAAACATCTGCCTAGCGGGTCCACCTAGAGGGTTGGGATAGGGAGGGTGGGAGGGAGACGCAAGAAGGAAGAGATATGGGAACATATGTATATGTATAACTGATTCACTGTTACAAAGCGGAAACTAACACACCATTGTAAAGCAATTATACTCCAATAAAGATGTTAAAAAAACAAAAACAACTCAATACACAGAACGTTCTATAGAAAACATTACTATGATATCTAATATTAAAAATATTTCATTCTTATATACCAGCAAACAGTTCAAAAATGTAATTTTAAGACATAAAAATTAAAATATCAAAAAGAACAAATGAACATAATATAAATAGAAAACAAAAAATTAGGAATACTTATAACACAGCATGTGCAGGATCTTATGAGTGTGGTTATACTTTATTGAAAAACATTAAAAAAAGATAAAACTGTATGCTGATATTCTGAATTCATGGAAAGGGAGAATTTTTCATTGTAAAGTTGTCAATTCTGCTCCAAATTATAAATTTAATAGAATCCCAACCAAATTCCCATACTGATTTATGCAAACTGACAAACTAATTTTAAAAATTAGAAGCAAAGGTCCAAAAAAAGGGTAAGACACTTTTGTAAAGAAAATTGGAGAGTCCTTTTATTTCAGATATCAAAACATTTTACACAAAGTTATTATAATAAGGTGGTTTATCAATGCAGTATCTCAATGGAACAGAATAAAAAGCTTAAACACAGATCCCCATTTAACAGACCCTTAATAAATGACAGGGGTGGCAGTGCAAATTAGTAGATAAAGGATGGCCTGTTCAATAAAAAGTTTGAAAACAAGTGATTATCCACATGGATAATCTGAACACTTCTTATCAAATACAAAAATCAACTCCATGTGGATTGAAGACATAACGTGGGAAGGCAAAATTTTAAGACCTCTAAAAAATATACATAAAAGTAACTTTATGACCCTCAGATAGGAAAACTTGTATAAAATAGAAAACCACAAACCACAACATAAGATTGAAAAATCCAACTACTTTAAAGTATTCGTCAAATAACACTCAAAAAGATGCTCTACCTTATTAGCAGTCAGTTATAAGATTAAAACCACAAAGAGATCCCACTTTACATCCATCAAATTAATAAGAATTTCAAGCCTTATGGGAAATTCTAAATGTTGAAAGGATGTGCAATAGGAATCCTTAGTATTGTTCTAGTATAAAGTGGTAAACTAGAACAAACACTTCAGAAAGCAATATGCATTATGTAAGAAAGTGGAATATGTACATATCCCAGGAATCAGCCAAGCCAGCCCTAGAAAAATTCTTGCTCATGTGCACAGAGACGTTCATAAGAACAATCTCAGCAGTACGGTTTGTACTGTATTGGCAAAACAACAAAGCAAAACCAAAAAAAAACACTAAAAATATCCTTAGGTGGAAAAATAAATTGTGGTATGTTCATATACCAGTGTGGTACATTCATAACCAGTTACTTGGATGAGATGAATATCTCTCATGCCGAGGTTAGGTTAGCAAAAGAGTATATACCGTGTATCACTTATATAAGTCAAAATACACGCAAAATGAAGTACAGTTATATACATGTTGCAAACCACAAAGAAAATGGGAAGGGATTCACAGGAGAATTTTGGCCAAGTAAAATATTTTATTTTTTCTAATAGATTAGTAGTATATGGTTACTCATTATTCTTTATATGTTTTTAGATGTATTAAATACTTCATAATAAAATTTTTAACACCTTTATCAGAGTAAAATTGCTTTACAATGGTGTGTTAGTTTCTGCTTTATAACAAAGTGAATCAGTTATACATATACAGATGTTCCCATATCTCTTCCTTCTTGCGTCTCCCTGCCTCCAAATCCCACCCCTCTAGGTGGTCACAAAGCACCGAGCTGATCTCCCTGTGCTATGCGGCTGCTTCCCACTAGCTAGCTATTTTACGTTTGGTAGTGTATATATGTCCATGCCACTCTCACTTTGTCACAACTTACCCTTCCCCCTCTCCATATCCTCAAGTCCATTCTCTAGTAGCTCTGTGTCTTTATTCCTGTCTCACCCCTAGGTTCTTCATGACATTTTTTTTCTTAAATTCCATATATATGTGTTAGCATACAGTATTTGGTTTTCTACTGATTTACTTCACTCTGTATGACAGACTCTAGGTCCATTCACCTCATTACAAATAGCTCAATTTCGTTTCTTTTTATGGCTGAGTAATTTTCCATTGTATATATGCACCACATCTTCTTTATCCATTCATCCAATGATGGACACTTAGGTTCTTTCCATCTCCTGTCTATTGTAAATAGAGCTGCAATGAACATTTTGGTACATGCCTTTTTTTTTTTTAACATCTTTATTGGGGTATAATTGCTTTACAATGGTGTGTTAGTTTCTGCTTTATAACAAAGTGAATCAGTTATACATATACATATGTTCCCATATCTCTTCACTCTTGTGTCTCCCTCCCTCCCACCCTCCCTATCTCACCCCTCTAGGCGGTCACAAAGCACCGAGCTGATCTCCCTGTGCTATGCGGCTGCTTCCCACTAGCTATCTACCTTACGTTTGGTAGTGTATATATGTCCATGCCTCTCTCTCGCTTTGTCACAGCTCACCCTTCCCCTTCCCCATATCCTCAAGTCCCTTCTCTAGTAGGTCTGTGTCTTTATTCCTGTCTTAACCCTAGGTTCTTCATGACATTTTTTTTTCTTAAATTCCATGTATATGTGTTAGCATACGGTATTTGTCTTTCTCTTTCTGACTTACTTCACTCTCTATGACAGACTCTAGGTCTATCCACCTCATTACACATAGCTCAATTTCGTTTCTTTTTATGGCTGAGTAATATTCCATTGTATATATGTGCCACATCTTCTTTATCCATTCATCCAATGATGGGCACTTAGATTGTTTCCATCTCCGGGCTATTGTAAATACAGCTGAAATGAAAATGTTGGTACATGCCTCTTTTTGAATTATGGTTTTCTCAGGGTATATGCCCAGTAGTGGGATTGCTGGGTCATATGGTAGTTCTATTTGTAGTTTTTTAAGGAACCTCCATACTGTTCTCCATACTGGCTGTACCAATTCACATTCCCACCAGCAGTGCAAGAGTGCTCCCTTTTCTCCACACCCTCTCCAGCATTTATTGTTTGTAGATTTTTTGATGATGGCCATTCTGACTGGTGTGAGGTGTACCTCATTGTAGTTTTGATTTGCATTTCCCTAATGATTAAGGATGTTGAGCATTCTTTCATGTGTTTGTTGGCAGTCTATATATCTTTGGAGAAATGTCTATTTAGGTCTTCTGCCCATTTTTGGATTGGGTTGTTTGTCTTTTTGTTATTGAGCTGCATGAGCTGCTTGTAAATTTTGGAGATTAATCCTCTGTCAGTTGCTTCATTTGCAAATATTTTCTCCCATTCTGAGGGTTGTCTTTTGGTCTTGTTTATGGTTTCCTTTGCTGTGCAAAAGCTTTGAAGTTTCATTAGGTCCCATTTGTTTATTTTTCTTTCTATTTCCGTTTCTCTAGGAGGTGGATCTTGCTGTGATTTATGACATAAGAGTGTTTTACCTCTGTTTTCCTCTAACAGTCTGATAGTTTCTGGCCTTACATTTAGGTCTTTAATCCATTTTGAGCTTATTTTTGTGTATGGTGTTAGGGAGTGATCTAATCTCATACTTTTACACGTACCTGTCCAGTTTTCAGAGCACCACTTATTGAAGAGGCTGTCCTTTCTCCACTGTACATTCCTACCTCCTTTATCAAAGATAAGGTGACCATATGTGCATGGGTTTATATCTGAGCTTTCTATCCTGTTCCGTTGATCTGTATTTCTGTTTTTGTGCCAGTACCATACTCTCTTGACACTGTAGCTTTGTAGTATAGTCTGAAGTCAGGGAGCCTAATTCCTCCAGCTCCGTTTTTCGTTCTCAGGATTGCTTTGGCTATTCGGGGTCTTCTGTGTTTCCATACAAATTGTGAAATTTTCTGTTCTAGTTCTGTGAAAAATGCCAGTGGTAGTTTGCTAAGGATTGCATTGAATCTGTAGATTGCTTTGGGTAGTAGAGTCATTTTCACAATGTTGATTCTTCCAATCCAAGAACATGGTATATCTCTCCATCTGTTTGTATCATCTTTAATTTCTTTCATCAGTGTCTTATAATTTTCTGCATACAGGTCTTTTGTCTCCTTAGGTAGGTTTATTCCTAGATATTTTATTCTTTTTGTGCAATGGTAAATGGGAGTGTTTTCTTGATTTCACCTTCAGATTTTTCATCATTAGTGTATAGGAATGCCCGAGATTTCTGTGCATTAATGTTGTATCCTGCTTTTTACCAAATTCATTGATTAGCTCTAGTAGTTTTCTGGTAGCATCTTTAGGATTCTCTATGTCCTCTGCAAACAGTGACAGCTTTACTTCTTTTCTGATTTCGATTCCTTTTATTTCCTTTTCTTCTCTGATTGCTGTGGCTAAAACTTCCAATACTATGTTGAATAAGAGTGGTGAGAGTGGGCAACCTTCTCTTGTTCCTGATCTTAGTGGAAATGCTTTCAGTTTTTCACTATTGAGGACGATATTGAATGTGGGTTTGTCATATATTGCCTTTATTAAGTTGAGGAAAGTTCCCTCTATGCCTAGTTTCTGGAGAGTTTTTATCATAAATGGGTGTTGAATTTTGTCAGAAGCTTTCTCTGCATCTGTTGAGATGACCATATGGTTTTCCTCCTTCAGTTTATTAATATGGTGTATCACATTGATTGATTTGCATATATTGAAGAATCCTTGCATTCCTGGAATAAACACCACTTGATCCATGGTGTATTATCCTTTTAATGTGCTGTTGGATTCTGTTTGCTAGTATTTTATTGAGGATTTTTGCATCTATGTTCATCAGTGATATTGGCCTGTAGTTTTCTTTCTTTGTGACATCCTTGTCTGATTTTGGTATCAGGATGATGGTGGCCTCGTACAATGAGTTTGGGATTGTTCCTCCCTCTGCTCTATTTTGGAAGAGCTTGAGAAAGATAGGTGTTAGCTGTTCTCTAAATGTTTGATAGAATTCGCCTGTGAAGCCATCTGGTCCTGGGCTTTTGTTTGTTGGAAGATTTTTAATCACAGTTTCAATTTCAGTGCTTGTGATTGGTCTGTTCATATTTTCCATTTCTTCCTGATTCAGTCTTGGCAGGTTGTGCATTTCTAAGAATTTGTCCATTTCTTCCAGGTTGTCCATTTGATTGGCATAGAGTTGCTTGTAGTAATCTCTCATGATCTTTTGTATTTCTGCAGTGTCAGTTGTTACTTCTCCTTTTTCATTTCTAATTCTATTGATTTGAGTCTTCTCCCTTTTTTTCTTGATGGGTCTGGCTAATGGTTTATCAATTTTGTTTATCTTCTCAAAGAACCAGCTTTCAGTTTTATTGATCTTCGCTGTCGTTTCCTTCATTTCTTTTTCTTTGATTTCTGATCTGATCTTTATGATTTCTTTACTTCTGCTAACTTTGGGGTTTTTTTGTTCCTCTTTCTCTAATTGCTTTAGGTGCAAGGTTAGGTTGTTTATTTGAGATGTTTCCTGTTTCTTAAGATAGGATTGTATTGCTATAAACCTCCCTCTTAGAACTGCTTTTGTTGCATCGCATAGGTTGTGGGTCGTCGTGTCTCCATTGTCATTTGTTCCTAGGTGTTTTTTGGTTTCCTCTTTGATTTCTTCAGTGATCACTTCATTATTAAGTAGTGTATTGTTTAGCCTCCATGTGTTTGTATTTTTTACAGATCTTTTACTCTAATTGATATCTAGTCTCATAGCATTGTGGTCGGAGAAGAAACTTGATACAATTTCAGTTTTCTTAAATTTACCGAGGCTTGATTTGTGACCCAATATATGATCTATCCTGGAGAATGTTCCATGAGCACTTGAGAAAAAAGTGTATTCTGTTGATTTTGGATGGATTGTCCTATAAATATCAATTAAGTCCATCTTGTTTAATGTATCCTTTAAAGCTTGTGTTTCCTTATTTATTTTCATTTTGGATGATCTGTCCATTGGTGAAAGTGGGGTGTTAAAGTCCCCTACTATGAATGTGTTACTGTCGACTTCCCCTTCTATGGCTGTTAGTATTTGCCTTATGTATTGAGGTGCTCCTATGTTAGGTGCATAGATACTTAAAATTGTTATATCTTCTTCTTGGATCGATCCCTTGATCATTATGTAGTGTCCTTTGTCTCTTCTAATAGTCCTTATTTTAAAGTCTATTTTGTCTGATATGAGAATTGCTACTCCAGCTTTCTTTTGATTTCCATTTGCATGGAATATGTTTTTCCATCCCCTCACTTTCAGTCTGTATGTGTCTCTAGGTCTGAAGTGAGTCTCTTGTAGACAGCATATGTATGGGTCTTGTTTTTGTATCCATTCAGCCAGTCTGTGTCTTTTGGTGGGAGCATTTAATCCATTTACATTTAAGGTAATTATCGATATGTATGTTCCTATTCCCATTTTCTTAATTGTTTTGGGTTTGTTATTATAGGTCTTTTCCTTCTCTTGTGTTTCTTGCCTAGAGAAGATCCTTTAGCGTTTGTTGTAGAGCTGGTTTGGTGGTGCTGAACTCTCTCAGCTTTTGCTTGTCTGCAAAGGCTTTAAGTTCTCCATCAAATCTGAATGAGATCCTTGCTGGGTAGAGTAATCTTGGTTGCAGGTTTTTCTCCTTCATCACTTTAAATATATCCTGCCAGTCCCTTCTGGCTTGCAGAGTTTCTGCTGAAAGATCAGCTGTTAGTCTTATGGGGATTCCTTTGTGTGCTATTTGTTGTTTTTCCCTTGCTGCTTTTAATATGTTTTCTTTGTATTTAACTTTTGATAGTTAGATTAATATGCATCTTAACGTGTTTCTCCTTGGATTTATCCTGTATGGGACTCTGTGTGCTTGGTGGACTTGATTAACTATTTCCTTTCCCATATTAGTGAAGTTCTCAACTATAATGTCTTCATATATTTTCTTAGTCCCTTTCGTTTTCTCTTCTTCTTCTGGGACCCCTATAATTCGAATGTTGGTGCGTTCAGTGTTGTCACAGAGGTCTCTGAGATTGTCCTCAGTCCTTTTCATTCTTTTTTCTTTATTCTGCTCTGCAGTAGTTATTTCCAGTATTCTGTCTTCCAGGTCCCTTTCTGTTCTTCTGCCTCTGTTATTCTGCTATTGATCCCTTCTAGAGTATTTTTAATTTCATTTATTGTGTTGTTCTTTGTTGCTTGTTTCATCTTTAGTTCTTCTAGGTCCTTGTTAAATGTTTCTTGCATTTTGTCTATTGTATTTCCAAGATTTTGGATCGTCTTTACTATCATTATTCTGAATTCTTTTTCAGGTAGACTGCCTATTTCCTCTTCATTTGTTAGGTCATCTTGCTCCTTCATCTGCTGTGTGTTTTTCTGTCTTCTCATTTTGCTTAACTTACTGTGTTTGGGGTCTCCTTTTTGCAGGCTGCAGGTTCATAGTTCCCGTTGTTTTTGGTGTCTGTCACCAGCAGCTAAAGTTGGTTCAGTGGGTTGTGTAGGCTTCCTGGTGGAGGGCACTAGTGCCTGTGTTCTGGTGAATGGGGCTGGATCTTGTCTTTCTGGTGGGCAGGTCCACGTCTGGTGGTGTGTTTTGGGGTGTCTATGGACTTATTATGATTTTAGGCAGCCTCTCTGCTAATGGATGGGGTTGTGTTCCTGTCTTGCTAGTTGTTTGGCATAGGATATCCAGCACTGTAGCTTGCTGGTCGTTGAGTGAAGCTGGGTGTTGGTGTTGAGATGGAGATCTCTGGGAGATTTTTGCCATTTGATATTATGTGGAGCTGGGAGGTCTCTTGTGAACCAGTGTCCTGAAGTTGGCTCTCCCACCTCAGAGTCACAGCACTGACTGCTGGCTGCAGCACCAGAGCCTTTCATCCACACGGCTCAGAATAAAAGGGAGAAAAAGTAAAAAGAATGAAAGGGAGGGAGGGAGGGAAGGAGGAAGGAAAGGATAGAAGAAAATAAAATAAGGTATAATAAAATTTAAAAATTATTAAGAAAAAAATTTTTTTAAGTAAAAAAAAAAAAGGATGGATAGAGCCCTAGGACAAATGGTGAAAGCAAAGCTATACAGACAAAATCTCACACAGAAGCGTACACATACTCAGAAAAAGCGGAAAAGGGGAAAAAATAATATATCTTGCTCTCAAAGTCCACCTCCTCAATTTGGGATGATTCATTGTCTCTTCAGGTGTTCCACAGATGCAGGGTACATCATGTTGATTGTGGAGATTTAATCCACTGCTCCTGAGGCTGCTGGGAGAGATTTCCCTTTCTCTTCTTTGTTTGCACAGCTCCCGGGGTTCAGGTTTGGATTTGGCCCTGCCTCTGCGTGTAGGTCGCTGGAGGGCATCTGTTCTTCGCTCAGACAGGACGGGGTTAAAGGAGCTGCTGACTGGGGGGCTCTGGCTCACTCAGGCCAGGGGGAGGGAGGGGCACAGAGTGCGGGGTGCGCCTGGGGCAGCTGTGGCCGGCGTGACGTTGCACCAGCCTGAGGCGCGCTGTGCGTTCCCCCGGGGAAGTTGTCCCTGGGTCCCTGGACCCTGTCAGTGGAGGTCTGCACAGGCTCCCTGGAAGAGAGGTGTGGAGAGTGACCTGTGCTCACACACAGGCTTCTTGGTGGCAGCAGCAGCAGCCTTAGCGTCTCATGCCCGTCTCTGGGGTCTGCACTGTTAGCCGCTGCTTGCGCCAATCTCTGGAGCTCCTTTAAGCAGCACTCTTAATCCCCTCTCCTCGCGCACCAGGAAACAAAGAGGGAAGAAAAAGTCTCTTGCCTCTTTGGCAGGTCCAGACTTTTTCCCGGACTCCCTCTCAGTTAGCCGTGGTGCACGAACCGCATCAGGCTGTTTTCACGCTGCCAATCCTCTCCCTGCGCTCCGACCGAAGCCCGAGCCTCAGCTCCCAGCCCCGCTTGCCCCAGCGGGTGAGCAGACAAGCCTCTCGGGCTGGTGAGTGCTGGTCGGCACCGATTCTCTGTGCGGTAATCTCTCCACTTTGCCCTCCGGACCCCTGAGACTGTTCTCTCCTCCACGGCTCTGAAGCTCCCCCCACCCCGCCACCTGCAGTCTCCACCCGTGAAGGGGCTTCTAGTGTGTGGAAACCTTTCCTCCTTCATGGCTCCCTCCCACTGGTGCAGGTCCCATCCCTATTCTTTTGTCTCTGTTTATTCTTTTTTTTTTTTGCCCTACCCAGGTACGTGGGGAGTTTCTTGCCTTTTGGGAGGTCTGAGGTCTTCTGCCAGCGTTCAGTAGGTGTTCTGTAGGAGTTGTTCCACGTGTAGATGTATTTCTGATGTATCTGTGGGGAGGAAGGTGAACTCCACGTCTTACTCTTCTGCCATCTTCCTCCTCTCTCTGGGTATTGAGTTTTTAAAAATTGTGGTAAAATATGCCTAACATAAAATTTACCATTTTCACTATTTTTAGGTGTACAATTTAGAGGTACTATATTCACACTATTGTGCCACCATGGTTACCATTCATGCCAGAAGTTTTTTATCTTCCCAAAGTGAAACATTATAGCCATCAAATAGTAACTCTGTATTCCTACCTCCGCCCAGTCCCTGGCAACCACCATTCTATTTTCTGTCTTTGAATTTGCCCATTCTAGGTAGCTCATATAAATGGACTCATACAGTATCTGTCCTTTTGTGTCTTATTTCACTTACCATAATGTCCTCAAGTTTCATCCATGTTTTAGCATGTGTCAGAATTTCATTCCTTATTAAAGTTGAATAATAGTTCCTTGTATGTTGGAATTGTCTCTTCCTTTCTGTTGATGGACACTTGAGTTTTCTCTGTGGTTGGCTTTTGTAAATAATGGTGCTGTGAACGTTGCTGTACAGGTATCTGTTCAAGTCCCTGCTTTCATTTCTTTTAGATACAGTCCCAGAAGTGGAATTCATAAGTCATATGGTAATTCTATGTTTAATTTTTTGGGAAACCACCTTGCTGTTTTCCACAGTGGTGTACCACTTTACATTCTCACCAGCAATGCACAGGGGTTCCAGTTTCTCCACATCCTTACCAACATATTGTATTTTCTGCTTTTTTTTAATAAACATCATCCTAATGGGTATGAAGTGGTATCTCACTGGTGGTTTTGATTTGCATTTCCCTGATGATTAGTGACATTGAGCATCATTTCATGTTGTTATTGGCCATCTATAAATCTTCTCTGGAGATTCAATTGGGTTGATTTTTTTGTTCCTGAGTAGTAGGAGTTCTTTATGTATTTTGAATATTGATCCCTTATCAGATATATGATTTGCATATATTTTCACCCATTCTTTGGGTAGCCTTTTCACCCTGTGTTCTTTGATGGACAAAAGTTTTAATTGTGATGAAGTCCAGTTTATCTATTGTTTTCTCATTGCCTGTGTTTTTGGTGTCATAATTAAGAAATCATTGCCAAATCTAATGTAATGATGCTTTTCTTGTATGTTTTCTTCTAAAAGTTTTGTAGTTTTTATTCTTTAGGGCTGTGATCTGGGTATTATGTACTTTTCCTCTGCTCATTAGAATTATTATATGGTTTTTTCTCCTTGGTGTGGTAAATTGCATTAGTAGATTTTACATTGTTAAATCAAGTTTAACTTCTTCTGGATATGACATATTCATCTTTTTTTTACTGTGTTCAGTTTACTAATATTTTATTTAGGATTTTATCTATTCGGTGTGATATTGGCCTATAATTTTCCTTTTCCTGTTGTCCTTGTTGGGTTTTGTTATTATTGATAAAATGGATTGGTGAGTTACTTTTTTTTTTTCTTTAATCTCAGTTTATGTACGATTTTTTTTTTCTTTAATCTCAGTTTATGTACGATTCGAGTTCCCTTATACTTGAATGTGTGATGAAACTCATCTGTCTAACGGCCTGGTCTAACAGCCTGGCCTGATTTTATAGTACGGATTTATTTAATGGATATGAAACTATTTCATTGTTCTATTTTTTCCTGAATAAGTTTTGGTAAGCTATATTTTCTAGGAGATTTAAACACCAGTTTCATTAGTCTTTTTAACAAACCAAGTTTGATTTTTGTTTTTGTTTCATTAATTTATTGTCTTACTCTTTTTTTCTTCTCTTTTTTCTTCTGATTTCTTAAGTTGCACGATTTGTTTTTTTGTAGTCTTTTTATCTAAGTGTTTTTGTCAGTAGATTTCTCTGAAAGTAGTAACTCAGTTATATTTCAAAAGATCTTTTATGTAGCATTTTTGTAATTGTTCAAGTCTAAATATTTTCTAATTTTATCATATCTTTGGTCTATGAGGTGTTTAGAAAGTGGTTTTCATAAATGTTCTTCTGTGCCTCAGAAAAATAAAGTGTACTTGTCATCTCCTTTTGCAGGGTGGACTTGGTGGTGGTGGTGGTTGATTGGGTTTTGGTCGACATTTTCACTGAAGGCATTTCCCTTTAGTGTTTCTGAGTGGTAAGGTATACTCTGCCCCACGTCTAATTTGTGTGAGATCAGAGGCTTGACTCCTATCCCTCTATGTGATATCCTTAAATACTAAGGGTATAGGTCACTGCCAAAATAGATGTTAATCGTTAGCTTTAATAATCACTTAATGATCTGAATTCATGCTACTACTTCATTTTTAGCCCTTGAGAATTTCTCTTGCTTTCTTGTAAACTCAGCTATGTATTTATAAGGATACCTTTAATATTTCATCCTGTATTTTAGGTGTTTTTAGTGAGTGGGTTTTGAATATCTAGCCTACCATATTTCTAGAAGGGCACTTTCAGTATTCTTATTTTTTTATCCACACTGTTTCTCTTCATGGTGTACTGCAGAATTGACTTTTGTCAGACCACTTGCTTATGCTTTAGTAGTGTATCATATCAGATCATCCTAATTTTTTAGGATGTTCTAGTATAAAGAAGCCGCAGATTGACTGGAAGTAGTTTTATGCATTATCCTTCAACAAAAGTACTTGCTGGAGGCAGGCAGTTGGTTTCTCAAACCTTCCTTTCTAAAGCAGCTAGTAGTCTACTGACTTTGAAAGGATTTAGTGACAGTAAATCTCAGTGAATCCCCAAGCATCAAATTTAGAAGAATGTAATCAAGTATTTTCAGTTACCTCTTAAAACAAAATTACTTTTGATTGAGAGAGCTTTTTCAATAATAGTCTTGTCAAAAAGCTTATTATTATTCGGTAGTCTATTGGGCTACCGAATGACATCTATTTGAGAAAGGGTTTTATTTCTAAAATAAATGGGAAGAACTACTGTAGAACATGTTAATTTATTCTGAGTCTTTAATAACTTCAGGGTTTTACTTATCATTTATAAAACTTAGTATTTCTAGTTTGTTTTTATAGTAGTCTAAAATTCCCCTGGGCTTCTTCCTTCTTCCTATCTCACCACCTATATATAGACATCAAACAAAGTTGTTTTTTTCCTCCTAGATGTGATTGTGAACAATTCTAATGGCAAAATATTTTGTTTTTACATTTTATATTAGAAATATCTATTCTTAAAACTACTTTCCAAAATGTTTTATAGTATCATGTTACCTTTATTTCCATCTAAGCTTATTCATTCTCATACATCTCTATAAATTAAAATATACTGTTATCCCTTATTCCTTATAATATGAAACTGAGGGTCATAGAGTCTCCTGACCTACTGATCAGTAATGCTCTAGACAAAACTGCTTCTTCAGAGTGTCAGTAAGAGCAATTTAAATACTTGTATTAAGTAGGAATTAAAGTATATATAAACAGTAATTAGTTTAAAAGTGAAAATGATCGTGTCTATTGGAGATGAAGATAGAAATAAGAAGATGGCACTATAACATAATGTTATGGACCCTGGAGTCAGACAGACTTCGGTTTATATCTCATTTTTGCCACCTAATAACTGTATGACTTTAGGTAAGTTACATAACCTCTTTAAGCCTGGTATTCTTCTTGAAGAAAGGGTATAGATACAGCAATAGAATGAGCCTAATAGTATCATGACCGTTAATTACATGCATGTAAAGCACTTAGGCACAGTGCCTATATAAGTAAATGTTAAGAATCCTTGAATACCTTCCAGGCTTGTTGGAATCCCATGAAGCAGGGCTTGGCAAACTGTTTTTGTAAAAGGCCAGACAGTAAATATTTTGGGCTTTGCCAGCCACATTCTGCCTCTGTCACACATTCTATTTTGTTTTGCTTTGTTTTTGCAACCATTTAAAAATGTAAAAACGATAATACACAGGGCATGGGCCCACTTTGGCCTCTAGGCTGTAGTTTGCCTATCTCTGCTGTAAGACATTACCCTTCAACACAGCACCACTAGAGTTTTCAAAAACATACTAAGTTTTTACCTCTTAAACTTTTAGCATTGATTTCATAATATTTATTGCATATTAGGGAATGCTTTTTCTTTTTATACAGCAAGTCAGTAGAGCAACTGCTCCTAATCTCTTTATTTTTTTTAATTTAATTTGATTTATTTTATTATACAGCAGGCTCTTATTAGTTATCCATTTTATACATATTGGTGTATACATGTCAATCCCAATCTCCCAATTCATCACACCACCCCACCTCCACCCCCTCCCCGCCACTTCCCCCCTTGGTGTCCATACGTTTGTTCACTGTATCTGTGTCTCATTTTCTGCCCTGCAAACCGGTTCATCAGTACCATTTTTCTAGATTCCACATATATGTGTTAATATATGATATTTGTTTTTCTCTTTCTGACTTACTTCACTCCATATGACAGTCTCTAGATCCATCCACATCTCTACAAATGACCCAGTTTCGTTCCTTCTTATGGCTGAGTAATATTCCATTGTATATATGTACCACATCTTCTTTATCCATTCATCTCTTGATGGGCATTTAGGTTGTTTCCATGTCCTGGCTATTGTAAATAGTGCTGCAATGAACACTGGGGTGCATGCATCTTTTTGAATTATGGTTTCTCTGGGTGTATGCCCAGTAGTGGGATTGCTGGGTCATATGGTAATGCTATTCTTAGTTTTTTAAGGACCCTCCATACTGTTCTCCATGGTGACTGCATAAATTTACATTCCCTCCAACAGTGCAAGAGGTTTCCCTTTTCTCCACACCCTCTCCAGCATTTGTTGTTTGTAGATTTTCTGATGATGCCCATTCTAACTGGTGTGAGGTGTGATACCTCACTGTAGTTTTGATTTGCATTTCTCTAATAATTAGTGATGTTGAGCAGCTTTTCATGTGCTTTTTGGCCATCTATATGTCCTCTTTGGAGAAATGTCTATTTAGGTCTTCTGCTCATTTTTAGGCTGGGTTGTTTTTTTTTAATATTGAGCTGCATGAGCTGTTTATATATTTTGGAGATTAATCCTTTGTCCATTGATTCGTTTGCAAATATTTTCTCCCATTCTGAGGGTTGTCTTTTCATCTTGTTTGTAGTTTCCTTTGCGGTGCAAAAACTTAAGTTTCATTAGGTCCCATTTGTTTATTTTTGTTTTTATTTCCATTACTCTAGGAAGTGGATCAAAAAAGGCCTTGCTGTGATTTATGTCAAAGAATGTTCTTCCTATGTTTTCCTCCAAGAATTTTATAGTGTCTGGTTTACATTTAGGTCTCGAATCCATTTTGAGTTTATTTTTGTATATGGTGTTAGGGAGTGTTCTAATTTCATTCTTTTACATGTAGCTGTCCAGTTCTCCGAGCACCACTTACTGAAGAGACTGTCTCCATTGTATATCCTTGCCTCCTTTGTCATAGATTAGTTGACCGTAGGTGTGTGGGTTTACATCTGTGCTTTCTATCCCGTTCCATTGATCTATGTTTCTGTTTTTGTGCCAGTACCATATTGTCTTAATTACCGTAGCTTTGTAGTGTAGTCTGAAGTCAGGGAGCCTGATTCATCCATCTCCATTTTTTTCCCTCAAGACCACTGTGGCTATTTGGGGTATTTTGTGTCTCCATACAAATTTTAAGATTTTTTTGTTCTAGTTCTATAAAAAATGCCATTGGTAATTTGATAGGGGTTGCATTGAATCTGTAGATTGCTTTGGGTAGTATAGTCATTTTCACAATATTGATTCTTCCAATCCAAGAACATGGGCTATCTCTCCATCTATTTCTATCATCTTTAATTTCTTTCATCAGTGTCTTATAGTTTTCTGCATACAGGTCTTTTGTCTCCTTAGGTGGATTTACTCCTAGGTATTTTATTCTTTTTGTTGCAGTGGTAAATGGGAGTGTTTCCTTATTTTCTCTTTCACATTTTTCATCATTAGTGTATAGGAATGCAAGAGATTTCTATACATTAATTTTGTATCCTGCAACTTTACCAAATTCATTGATTAGCTCTAGTAGTTTTCTGGTGGCATCTTCAGGATTCTCTATGTATAGTATCATGTCATCTGCAAACACTGACAGTTTTACTTCTTTTCCAATTTGTATTTCTTTTATTTCTTTTTCTTCTTTGACTGCCGTGGCTAGGACTTCCAAAACTATGTTGAATAATAGTGGTGAGAGTGTATATCCTTGTCTTGTTCCTGATCTCAGAGGAAATGCTTTCAGTTTTTCACCATTGAGAATGATGTTTGCTGTGGGTTTGTCGTATATGGCCTTTATTATGCTGAGGTACATTTCCTCTATGCCCACTTTCTGGAGAGTTTTTATCATAAATGGGTGTTGAATTTTGTCAAAAGCTTTTTCTGCATCTATTGAGATGATCATATGGTTTTTCTTCTTCAATTTGTTAATGTGGTGTATCAAATTGATTGATTTACATATACTGAAGAATCCTTGCATCCCTGGGATAAATCCCAGTTGATCATGGTGTATGATCCTTTTAATGTGTTGTTGGATTGTTTACTAGTATTTTGTTGAGGACTTTTGCATCTATATTCATCAGTGATATTGGTCTGTAACTTTCTTTTTTGTAGTATCTTTGTCTGTTTTGGTATCAGGATGATGGTGGCTTCATAGAATGAGTTTGGAAGTGTTCCTTCCTCTGCAATTTTTTGGAAGAGTTTGAGAAGGATGGGTGTTAGCTCTTCTCTAAATGTTTGACAGAATTCACCTGTGAAGCCATCTGGTCCTGGACTTTTGTTTGTTGGAAGATTTTTGTTGTTGTTGTTGTTCTTGTTGTTGGAAGATTTTTAATCACAGTTTCCATTTCATTACTTGTGATTGGTCTGTTCATATTTTCGGTTTCTTCCTGGTTCAGTCTTGGAAGGTCATACCTTTCTAAGAATATTTCCATTTCTTCCAGGTTGTCCATTTTATTGGCATATAGAGTTGCTTGTAGTAGTCTCTTAGGGTGCTTTGTATTTCTGCAGTGTCTGTTGTAACGTCTCCTTTTTCATTTCTAATTTTATTGATTTGAGTCCTCTCCCACTTTTCTTGATGAGTCTGGCTAATGGTTTATCAATTATGTTTATCTTCTCAAAGAACCAGCTTTTAGTTTCATTGATCTTTGCTATTGTTTTCTTTGTTTCTGTTTCATTTATTTCTGCTCTGATCTTTATGATTTCTTTCCTTCTACTAACTTTGGGTTTTGTTTGTTCTTCTTTCTCTAGTTGTTTTAGGTGTAAGTTTAGATTGTTTATTTGAGATGTTTGGTTCTTTTTGAGGTACAATTCTATTGCTATAAAGTTCCCTCTTAGAACTGCTTTTGCTGCATCCCATAGGATTTGGATTGTCATGTTTTTATTGTCATTTGTCTCTAGGTATTTTTTAATGTCCTCTTTGATTTCTTCAGTGATCTCTTGGTCGTTTAGTAACGTATTGTTTAGCCTCCATGTGTTTGTGGTTTTTACGGTTTTTTTCTCTGTAATTGATTTCTAATCTCATAGTGTTGTGGTTGGAAAAGGTGCTTGATACTATTTCAGTTTTCTTAACTTTACTGAGGCTTGGTTTGTGACCCAAGATGTGATCTATCATGGAGAATCTTCTGTGCACACTTGAGAATAAACTGTAATCTGCTGGTTTTGGATGGAGTGTCCTATAAATATATCTGGTGTATTGTGTCATTTAAAGCTTGTTTTTCCTTATTAATTTTCTGTTTGGATGATCAGTCCATTGGTGTAAGTGAGGTGTTAAAGTCCCCCACTGTTACTATTTTTATTAATTAATTAATTTATTTTTGGCACATTGGGTCTTCGTTGCTGTGCGTGGGCTTTCTCTAGTTGCGGGGAGTGGGCTACTCTTCATTGCGGTGCACGGGCTTCTCATTGCAGTGGCTTCTCTTGTTGCAGAGCATGGGCTCTAGGTGCACAGGCTTCAGTCCTTGTGGCACATGGGCTCAGTAGTTGTGGCTCACGGGCTCTAGATAGCAGGCTCAGTAGTTGTGGCGCACTGGCTTACTTACTCCGCGGCATGTGGGATCTTCCTGGACCAGGGCTCAAACCCGTGTTCCCTGCATTGGCAGGCAGATTCATAACCACTGCACCACCAGGGAAGTCCCCCCACTATTATTGTGTTACTGTCGATTTCCTCTTTTATAGCTGTTAGCAGTTGCCTTACGTATTGAGGTGCTCCTGTGTTGGGTGCATATATATTTATAATTGTTATATCTTCTTTTTGGATTGATTCCTTGATCATTATGTAGTATCCTTCCTTGTCTCTTGTAACATTTTTTGTTTTAAAGTCTATTTTATCAGATATGAGTATTGCTACTCGAGCTTTCTTTTGATTTCCATTTGCATGGAATATCATTTTCCATCCCTTCACTTCCAGTCTGTATGTGTCCCTAGGTCTGAAGTGGGTCTCCTGTAGACAGCATATATATGGGTCTTGTTTTTGTATCCATTCAGCGAGCCTGTGTCTTTTGCTTGGAGCATTTAATCCATTCACGTTTAAGGGGATTATCTATTATGTATGTTCTTGTTACCATTTTCTTAGTTGTTTTAGGTTTGTTTTTGTAGGTCCTTTTTTCTCTTGTGTTTCCCACTTAGAGAAGTTCCTTTAGCATTTGTTGCAGAGCTGGTTTGGTGGAGCTGAATTCTCTTAGCTTTTGCTTGTCTGTAAAGCTTTTGATTTCTCCATGGAATCTGAATGAGATCCTTGCCGGGTAGAGTAATCTTGGTTTTAAGTTCTTCCCTTTCATCACTTTAAATATGTCATGCCACTCCCTTCTGGCTTTTAGAGTTTCTGCTGAGAAATCAGCTTTTAACCTTATTTGAGTTCCCTTGTATGTTGTCGTTTTTCCCTTGTTGCTTTCTATAATTTTTCTTTGTCTTTAATTTTTGCCAATTTGCTTTTACTGTGTGTCTCGGTGTGTTTCTCCTTGGGTTTATCCTGTATGGCAGTCTCTGTGCTTCCTGGACTTGCGTGGCTATTTCCTTTCCCATGTTAGGGAAGTTTTTGACTATAATCTCTTCAAATATTTTCTCGGGTCCTTCTTCTCTCTCTTCTCCTTCTGGGACCCCTATAATGCGAATGTTGCATTTAATGTTGTCCCAGAGGTCTCTTAGTCTGTCTTCATTTCTTTTCATTCTTTTTTCTTTATTCTGTTCCACAGCAGTGAATTCCACCATTCTGTCTTTCAGGTCACTTATCCATTCTTCTACCTGTTATTCTGCTGTTGATTCCTTCCAGTGTATTTTTCATTTCAGTTATTGTATTGTTCATCTCTGTTTGTTTGTTCTTTAATTCTCCTAGGTCTTTGTTAAACATTTCTTGCATCTTTTCAATCTTTGCCTCCATCCTTTTTCCAAGGTCCTGGGTCATCTTCACTATCATTATTCTGAATTCTTTTTCTGGAAGGTTGCCTATCTCTACTTCATTTAGTTGTTTTTCTGGGGTTTTATCTTGTTCCTTCATCTGGTACATTGCCCTCTGCCTTTCTTTTGTGTTTGTTTGTTTTTGTTTTGCGGTATGTGGGCCTCTCACTGTTGTGGCCTCTCCCGTTGCGGAGCACAGGCTCCGGACGCGCAGGCTCAGCGGTCATGGCTCACGGGCCCAGCCGCTCTGCCGCATGTGGGATCTTCCTGGACCGGGGAACGAACCCGTGTCCCCTGCATCGGCAGGCGGACTCTCAACCACTGCACCACCAGGGAAGCCCCCTCTGCCTTTTCGTCTTGTCTGTCTTTCTGTGAATGTGGTTTTAGTTCCACAGGCTGCAGGACTGTAGTTCTTCTTGCTTCTGCTGTCTGCCCTCTCCTAATCCCTTTATTTTTAAACCAGGACTTTTCCAGTGTATAACACCCTGCTAGTGTTGGAAGGTCTCCTGCAGAGGCAGGGGGTAGCTGTGTCTCACCGTGAGGACTAGGACATTGGCAGCAGCTGCATTTTCATTATTGACATTTATATTTTAAAATATCTATGTTTTTTTCTTCTACTACCCATTTATAAGCCAACTTTATCCTGAAATGAAATTGTTGAGACTGTTGGGTCCTTGATCAGTTGTTTTCTTAAGAATCTGTATAGAAGCTAAATAGCTCCAATTTCATTATAAAACTTTTTAGAAATTTTTGAAAGGGAAGTAACCATAATTCTCTTATTATTGCATTTATTCAGTTATTTCCATGTGATGGGCTTGACCACTTAGGCCTGTTGCTTCCATTTTTTCCTTAATGATATTTTTAAAATTCTGTTGTGAATTATCTGAACCAGTTTCAGAACTCAAACAGGCCCATGGAGTTATTGGAGCTTCATAATTTTCAACTAATTAGAGTTTTCTATTACACTAGTAATACTTAGATTAGTAACATGATTGCTGTTGTCCTAGGATAGTAATACTGATAGCACTCCTGGGAACCCAGAGAATGGGATGGTTCATATTCTTTCTTCATTGTATACTTATAAAGCCTTAGTTTTATATGTGTGGTCACAGTTCTCAGGTTCCATGTTACCTTAATATCCTTACTAGGAAATAAACTTTATAAAATAAACTACCTGTTAGAAAACATTTCTTTTTCTGTTCCAGTTGAAGTTGCACAGTCTGAAGTTGGGCCCTTTAATGATTCTGCTCATGTGGAGCCCCTTATTGATTCTACTCATATTTCTCTGCAAGAAGAAAACCAGTCTTCCGTCAGTCATTGCCTCCCTGATGCTTCTACAATTACTGAAGAAGGTTTATTTAGCCAAAAGAGTTTTCTTATTTTAGGTTTTACTAATGAAAATGAATTTAATATTGCAACTATCATAAGAGAAAATGCTGGAAAAATTGTGTCACTTCAGAGCAGAGTTGTTGCTGATTATGCTGTGGTTCCTCTGCTGGGGTGTGAAGTACAGGCAACTGTGGGAGAAGTTGTTACAAATACGTGGCTGGTAAGAAAACACTGTAGCAGTTGAAATATAGTATTGAAGGATGTCTGAAACTAGGAGTACACATTTATTTCTTAGGCAGTTCAGTTTCAGTAAATTCGTATTTGGGTTTGAGCACTGTCTGGATTTTGCTTTTAACAATGCAAAGTGTAAATAATAAACTATGCAAGCTTCTTGGTCCTAATCCTGGTAGAATAGAGGGGCCACACCAGCAGTGTTCCTTCTTAGGAAGTTACTCCAGGTCATCTCATTTCAATTTTCCTAGTTTTCTTACTACCAAAACATGACATACACTTTTGTATTATTCCATCTTGTTGGCTTATCACTAATAATTTCATCATTGATTTATTTTTCAACTTGCAAAGAGAAAAAGTGATAATACATTGGAAGAAATTAAATTTTAAGCAGAATTCAATAAATTCGATGATAAATCTGACTGATTTTAACATCCTATATAATGGATTGGTGTGAATGTATTTCTTTAATGTTATAATTTTAAATGTGTTGAGAATGAGCATATATACACATTTATATGAAAGTAAAATTGGTTTCATCTAAACTAAAATTACTGTTACTGTAACTGAACCAGTGTTAACCACTAGTCACTTATTTCAGGTTGATGTTATTGTTTCTCTTGTTTTTGAAAGGTAACTTGTATAGACTATCAGACTTTAACTGATCCAAAGTCAAATCCTCTCTTCACACCAGTCCCAGTAATGGCAGGAATGACTCCTTTAGAGGATTGTGTTCTTTCATTCAGCCAGTGTGCAGGAGCTGAAAAAGATTCGTTGACATTCTTAGCAAATCGCCTTGGAGCAAGGTATGTAGTATTTTCAGTGTACCTGCTGTCTTGGTGTACTTTTTATTTGTTTTGACTTATAGAAGAGCATTCAAATTAGGATTTCACTGGGTGTCTTTATAATATTTATGAGGAGTGTGTTGCATATCTATGTGATGGCTCAAAGTGGGAGAGGGAGAATGCTGTTAGATGCCTGGCAAATGTTAAGGCTCCAGGTGTTAATGCTTACCTACCAGGAAAGGGAATATTTAAAGCTGATACGTGGGTCGTTATTGAGTGTTGCTTATCTAAGCATTATTTATTCCCTTCCATATGCCATCTGGCTGATTTATTCTTTTTCAGTGTACATTCATTGTTTTTCTGCAGTGCGAATGTTAAGCAGAAATAATGAATACTTTGGGAGAAAGAAAATGAATTTTAAAGTTCCAAAATCCAGATTAGCCCAACCTGTAAGTGAACTTTAATGGTGGCTGTTTAAAAAGGAAGTAGAAAACTCATTATATAAATAAATATAAATGAACTAAATTTTACATTAAAGGAAAAGTTCTTTAGATTATATCATTAAGCAGCACTTAAATGCTTTTAAACAAGAGACACATCTAAACCTAAATGATTCAGAACATTTGGGGGAAAAAAAAGATGGGCAAAGATATATCAAAAGAAAAGAGAGTGTTGCAGTTTTAACATCAGACAAGTTTGGATTCAAATCAAAAGGCATTAAACAGGAAAAAGAAGAGCACTGTAAATAAAGAGTGCTATTTACACTGAAGGTAAAAAATATGTATATACCAAATAGAGCATGACTACCATTCATAGAACAAAAACAGCAGGAAATTCAATGAGGAATCAGCAGAAACATTAATTGTAAGAGACTTTAATTCCCACCTTTTACCTCATGACAGGTCAAATGGAAAACAAGAAAGAATACAGATTTAAACAGCATAGTTAGCTATACACTCTAAAACAGTGACCATACCATTTCAAGCACCTGTGGAACACTCATAAACGTTGCCTGTATAGAAATTGGCCACAAAGAAAACCTCAGTAAGTTCACTGAAGTAGAAAGATTGGAGACCATATTCTGTAATCACAGTACAAAAAAAAAAACCCCAAATTAGAAATGAGTAGGAGAAATAGAAAATGAAAAGACTTTATCAATTCAGCATTTTAGAACTTTTTAGTAACTCTTGGTTCAAAGAGGAATTCAAAACCACTTTTAAGCCTAGAAATCATTATCAACCTGATAGTAACAAGCAACACCAGTGCCCACATTGCAACCTTAAAATACCACTTCCCACTAAAAGAAACTAAAGCTTAAAGACATGATCAGTTCTAGGTCTGGGGCAGAAAAGATACCAGTGAGTCTGGAACATTTTGTCAGAACAGAGAGCAAGTATTGATATATTATTGAAGACTAGTAGGAAGGGTTGTGTCAAAAGGACCTCCACTGGCCAAAGACAGGAAAAGTTGTCACTAGAGATAATAATAGCAGTGGATCCAGACACATCAAATAATGTTTAAATCATAACTTCATAATGGCACCAAACAAACTAAGCTAATTGGTCATGTTTGAAGGATGCTAGGAAACCAACTCATTATTTTGAAAGCTGGTAAATAAAGAGAAAGGATCAAGTATTTATCCTGCCTTTCCTATACAGTCTGTATCAGAGTACCATAATAATGGATAAGACGATTTCCCTTTATAGAAGTATTCCAACAAATAAGTGAAAAAGGAATGATAAGATTGTGACTCCTAATAAATGAAAGATTCTAGGCATTGAAAGCCAACAGTTAATCACATACTAAAGAGAAAACCAGACATATGCTTCCTTGTGAAGAATATGTCACCACCTTGAAGTAGTCTTAGCAAAATAATGAAACCTCAATCTAATAAAACCTAGATTCAACTACTGAATTATAGGAAATACAGAAGAATAACATGTTCTACTACAGCACAGCAATACAATCAGCAAAATCCAGACTCTGAGATAACTCTACATTATAGTGTCTTCAACAAGGGGGCAAGGAAAGAAGAGGGAACCTGCAAGATAAAAGACATAAAAAATTAAATGTAGTGTTTAAAGATGCACTATGTGATAAAACAAAAGAAAAGTAAGGAAGTGATGATCGTAAATATCCAAATAGTGGCTACTGTTAGCAAGGGAGGGAAGGGGGTTAGTAACTGAGAAGAGGCACGTTGGAGAGGTTCTGGAGTGACTGGTAAGATTCTGTCTTCTGACGTGGGTGGTTGATATAAGGGTTTTCATCTTATGATAATTCATTAAATTGTATATTTCCTTTTTTGCTGTGTTGTGTACTTGGATTATACCAAACAGTAAGCTTTTGGAAAAAACTGAAATTGTAACAAATAACAATAACAAAATATGGCAGCAGACTAAAGTGGTGCTCACAGGAAAATTCAGCAAAGTGGTTATGTAGAATATTAATATACAGAAGTCACTGACCTTCATATGTACAACCAGTTAGAAGAGCTAATGAAACAAAGGTCTCTTACTAAATCTGGAATAAGAGATAAACAACGTAGCAACATGATGTGGAATCTAAAAGAACAAAACAAAGGAACAAACAAAATAAAACCAAAATAGACTCATAGAGAACAAATTAGATATAGAGAACAAATTAGTAGTCACCAGAGGGGAAGGTGAAGGGGATTAACAGGTACAGAATTCCAGTCATAAAGTTAAAAAGTCATGGGGATATAATATTCAGCATAAGGAAAAAAGTAATACTGTACTAGCTTTGTATGTTGACAGATGGCTTCTATACTTTTGGTGTTGATCATTTGTAATGCATTTAAATGTCGAGTCACTACGTAGTACACCTGAAACTAATATAATATTGTATGTCAACTATACTTCGATTTTAAAAAAAATTTTAAAGGGAAACTTGGAAGAGCTACAGAAACTTGTAAAATGCTATTGAGGGAAATAAATAAGACTTAAACAGTATGAAAGATGTATCCGTTTTTGGACAGGAAGACTAAATGTTATAAAGAAATTTTTTAGAAAAGGCAATAAGCAAACTAATTCTTAAATTCAAAGAAAATATTAGCAAGCAGGAAAGTCATAAAAATTCTGAAATAGAATAGTTATTTAAATATATTTTGTAAACCTCACTAGATAAAATATGTGTCTGTAAGTAGCAGAAAGTTCAGTGAACAGGCAGAAAGTCTAGAAATAGACCTAAACACAAACAGGAATTTGGTATATGATAAAAGTGATATTTCAACTTACTGAGGAAGAGATGGTTTATTTAATAAATATGATTCAGTAAAGTTGGAGCAACATCTCATCCCAAAATAAGTACCAAATTAATTGATCAGTGGGTTAAATGTGAAAAATGAATCCATGAAAGTACTAGGAAAAATGTGGAATATTAAAAACATCTTAAAAGTGGGGATCTAGACCTAAAACCCAGAAGTCCTAAAAGAAAAGACAATTCTGTTTATATCTCATATTATGTTTTTGCCCCCATATTTCCTTTAATATTCTGTGATCATGAGGAAGGCATTTAATTTCTCTGCATCTTTTCTCAGGTCGTATTTTTACAATAATTTGTAAAATATGGTATTTCACAAATATGAGAGGATTGAATGAGATATGTGAAAATACTTGGAGAAGTTGTAGTGGGCTAAAAGATATAATGTGTTATTCATACTCTTCCTTTGCTCCCGTAGTTCCATGCTGCCTTCTTTTGGGAGGAAAGACAAGGTGGATGGGTGATGACTAATTAAATAGATGGTTTTTCTGGTTATTTCTTGTAAGTCTAGTTTAATTTGCTTATGTTTTTATAAAAAGTTTAATTTCATTCTAGAGTAAGCACTTGTAAGGGGATTAGCTTAATTTAAGAAATAGAGCCAACTTTTAATCTGTGAGTATTTTCTTATATTCAGAACTCTAACAAAACCATTGTATTAGAAACTTCATTCTTACTTTGCTGGCTAATTGTGCACATGCTTTTCTTTAAATGTAACTTTCAGTGTTCAGAATTCTTCGTTCGCAAATCCAATGCAAAGAAAAGGCATGTTTGCCAGTACACATCTTGTATTGAAAGAACCAGGTGGTTCTAAATATGAAGCTGCCAAGAAGTGGAATTTACCAGCGGTCACTATAGCTTGGCTGTTGGAGACTGCTAGATTGGGAAAGAGAGCAAATGAAAGCCATTTTCTGATCAAAAATTCACCTAAAGAAGGTTAATACTTTTGTTTTGTCCTTTTATATATATATTTTTACAATTTGATGGTTTCTGGGATATGAATGTGCTAAAACTTATTTTTAGGACAGGTCATTAACATTTCTCCCTTTCATGTGAGCCACTCTTGGGCACTCATTATTGGGGGTGTGGGGCAAAATAAATATGCGTTCATAGCACAAATGTTTAATTTGTATCTGTACTATCAAGTGTAGGCACTATCTGAAAGCTAGAGGGTACAGAACAATATCGGAGCATTCTAGGGTCTCAGTGTTTGAAGTCTAATGAGCTTAGATCCCATTTACTGTTCCTTCAGTGGCTCATACTGACACGTCTTGTGAGTAAAGTGCTCTCTATTCCTCATCTTTGGACTTTTGCATGTTATCTCTTGCCTGCTTCATGCTAGCCTGTTCCTCCTTATCTTTCAGTTCTCGACTTGGATATCACTTTCCCTGGAAAGCCTTCCTTGACTCACCAAGTATGGCATTTGTCTTGCCATAACACCCTGGCCTTTTGTAGCTCTCATCCCAGTGTTACCGTTCTAGTTTACTTTCATGTTTCCCCGCTCAACCATAAGCTCTGAAAAGGCAAGGAGTACATGTGTCTTGTGCATTATATATTTTCATTGTCTAGATTGGGCCTGGCATGGAGCAGCCGTCTAATAAGTGTATTTGTTAAATGTTGAAAAAAGGTAGGAGGCAGGGTGGGAGGACACAGTAGCCTCTCTTGTAAGATGATAACATCCCTGGGCAAACTTCAGGGAAGCTTCTCAAAGCTATTACTTACTAATTTTTTTTTTTTTTTGCGGTACGCGGGCCTCTCACTATTGTGGCCTCTCCCGTTGTGGAGCACAGGCTCTGGATGCGCAGGCTCAGCGGCCATGGCTTACGGGCCCAGCCGCTCCGCGGCATGTGGGATCTTCCCTGACCAAGGCACGAACCCATGTCCCCTGCATCGGCAGGCGGGCTCTCAACCACTGCACCACCAGGGAAGCCCATACTTACTACTTTATTTAGACAACCTGGAAATTTTACAATGCAGGCAAAGTAATATTAAAACTTCATTAAGCACTTTCCAAAAACCTGACCGTAGTTGTTAACTCTGAGTGCATGTAATTGGGATTTTCTTTTTTACTCTGCCATTGACTGAGATGACATTATTTATATAATTTTGGGCAAATTATGAGGTTTATTGAGAATATTTCAAGTTACAACAAGGTGAAACAGGAAATCTAATTTCATTAATTATTTCTTTCAGTTGATGTACTTGTCTAACTCAACATATATTTTAGTATATTGTCTGGTTTGTTTCTTTGAAAGTAGGTATATAACTTTGTGGTTTGAAGTATACTTGAGAATTCACATGAAAACTCACAATAAGATGTAAAAACATCACTTCTTGTGTGCCTCTTTAGACACAAAAGACATTAGTGGCTCACATTTGTTTCTTTTCATTTTAAATCTCTAGAACAAAGTTTGGAAACTGAAACAACAAGCGGGGTGAATCTAAATCCAGATACTCCAGAGCATCCTGTCACAGACCTGGAAACTCACAGAAAAACAGCCGTTACACCTTTAGATATGAACCGCTTTCAGAGTAAAGCTTTCCATGCGGTGATCTCACAGCACTCCGGACAGGCTTCAGCCTCCCCTGCAGGAGGACAACCACTTCAGAAGGAGCCCTCATTATGCCTGGATACACCATCAAAGTTTCTGTCCAAGGACAAGCTCTTCAAGCCTTCCTTTGATGTGAAGGTAAGGCTTATAGAAAGTGGTCCTGGAGATAACAGTTTTATAGCTTATAAAGTAAAGCACCAAGTTCTCCATCACCTCTGAAATTTGTAGTAGTAACTTCCAGAAGTGTTGGCAAATAGATGCATAGTATTGAATCCCTACATATATCCAGATTTGAGGTAACAGCTAGAGATATATATGGTGTGAAATCAGAACATCTGGATTCAAGTTCTATATCTGCCATGAACGGTATGACTCACAGATCATTTAACGTATCTGAGCATTAGTTCCTTTTGTACAAAAGCATAGTATCACTTATTCTGAAAACTTACAGGTTTATCATAAGGATTAATTGAAATTGTGTGATGAAATAGTTTCATAAACTGTAAAATAACATAAACACATTGCTACTTACGTTTTGATTCTAGGTGTACACCCGGTGCTCTTTATGAAATTGTCTGTTATCACTTTACTTTTCAATCATTTCCCTTAAAAAGATGAGTTAAGTGTGCATCTTTCTTTGATCTTCTGAGCACTGGAGTATGGCTCCCCTTCTGAAAAATTCATTCACAAATCAAGGGCTAATTCAAGCTTCTCAAATGGTTTCCTTTCATTCCCCAAAGATAATTTCTTCACTATTCCTTTAGTAGTTTTTGGCCTTTCGAATGGCTATTCAAACCATGTTTTTTTTTTAATCCATGACTTTGCAAAATTATTGTACGGTTTATCTATTGAGGTTTTACTCATAGAGTTTAATAATTTTTACTAGTATGTTTTGGAGCAGACTTAAAGTTTACAGATTGTTCATCTTTAGAAAATAAATATAAATTGATACCCGGGAGAGTTTTCTCCAAGCTAAATCTTTGATCAAATTTCTTCTGAAGTAACATTTTGTGCTGTGATTAACACTGTTCCTTGTGCCTTAAGAAGTAGAGGAAAACCACTGGTTTGGGAACTGCAAGATCTAGAGTCAGGCCTCTGCTTTTCCTCTTGCAGCCTTTTAAAGCGAGTCAACCTCTTTGGGTTTCATTATCCCCGTCTGTAAAATCATGGAGCATATCTAGATGATTTCCAAGGTCTCAAAGCTCATAGACTCTTTGAATAGTAAATGAAATAATATTAGGAGACAAGAAGATAGTAGAAATATTTCTAGTCATTGAGACCATTCTTCTACCTTGCAGTGAAAAGCTGATGGTTCTGAAATAGAAATAGTCTCAGTGAAGGTTCAAAACACATTTAAAGGTTTCATTGTTTAGTCATAGTGTATTTAGCAGTGTCTCTCTCTCTCTCTCTTTGTCTTTTGTGATATATAAAATAGTTCTTCATCTTATAATCAGTGGTTCTTCAAATTGATGTAATATGGTATTTTGAATTTTTTCTCTGAAAACAGAAGGGCCCATGATTCCATATGGGTCACAAAATTGAACATACATTAACCCTCACAATAAAAAGCGCCCCTTATTTAACTTAATTTTTAATTGACACACATCCAGAAAAGTACAACAAATATGCTGGTAAATGAAACATTAGTGTTAACAGTTGGGAAGACACAATACATATTCAGAAAGAGATCATTGCCAATTCTATAGAATCTTCCTCAAGTCCCTCCTTCCTCCCCAAAGGTAATACTCCTGACTTCTACCACTAGCTTTGTTATGCTTGTTTTTCACTTTTAAATAGGTGGAATCATAACATGTATTATGAGTCTGTCTATTTTTGTTCAACCTTCATTTAGAAGATTTGTCCATGTTGCTATCTCTATAATTCATTGATTTTATTACTGTGTAATAATCCAGTATATGGATATATCACAATTTACATATTCAGTCTACTGTTGATGGGCATTTAGGTGGTTACTAGTTTTTTGCTCTTACAAATAGCACTACTATGAACATTCTTGTACATGTCTCTTGGAATATGTATACATGCTTTGCTTTTTGGTATATACCTAGAAGTGAAATTGCTGGGTCATCTTTCACCTTCAGTAGAGACTAACAGGCTGTCCAAATGGTTGTACCAGTTTATACTCCCACCAATAGTGTATTGAGCACCCAGTTTCCCCATCCTTGCCAAAGAAGTATTCTAAGTTTTTTTTTTTAATATTATGCTTGGAAATAATTCCTAACTCACAAGAAGTTGCAAAATAAAAATAGTATAAGGAATACTCACATAACCTTTTACTCAGATACGTAGAGTTTTCATTAATTTCCAGATGGAAGGATTTTGTTTGTTTCATTTTTAACTTCTAGTTTTATTGCATTGTGATCAGACTTTTGTTTGTAATATTTCTACTTCACAGAACTTACTGATCTTTTCTTTGTATCCTGATATATGGGCAGTTTTTGAGAACATTCTTTGATTTTTGAGAACATTCTTTGGTAAGAAGATATATTCTTTATCAGGGTTTTCTCTCTATAGATAAAAGTCTGACATACTGATTATATTGTTTAGATCTTTTATATCCTTTACTATTTTTTGTTCATTTAACTCTTCTTATACTAAGAAGTATAAGAAGAGTTAAATGAACCACTGGTTTGGGAACTGCAAGATCCTAAGTGGTATTTTCAAGTTTCCTAATATTGGTGTGTTTTTAATTTCTCCCTGCATCTGATGTGGTTTTTGTTTTGAATAGATAATTGCAGTATTACTTAGTGCATAGATATTCATAACTGTTATGTAAGTAGGAATGTGTCCTTTGTCTCATTTAATGCTTTTGGCTTGAAGTATACTTTGGTATCAGGATTTCAATCGCTTCTCTCTTACTGTTTTCATTTCCCTTATAAATCTGTGCATTCCTTCATTTTTAGCCTTTTTGGATTGCTGTGTTTTAAGTGGGTCTACAGTATACAGCATAGAGTTGGGTTTGCTTTTTGAGCCATTTTGAAAATGTTTCAGTTAGGCAGGTTAAGCGCATTCACATTTAATATGACTTATATTGTATTTGGTCTCATTTCTGTCATATATTGTCATTGCTTTGTGATTATGTTTTATATATTTTTATTATATGTTTCTTCACTTACTGTGTCCTCTTTGTGTTTTTTTTTTCCTTTTGGTATTTAGGAAAGTGTTTGTTTTATCCTCATGGTTTCTTATAGTGTTCTTAATCCCCCTTCTTAACCTTTTATATGACAGTTTTAAATTGTCTAGATCCCCTGCTTACTGCTTCTATTGCAGTCAATGATCTTATTCTGTTTCCACCTTTTCTCTCTTCCACTATTTTTAGTTAGATTTGTCTACTTTGTCAGAAAATAAAATGTTTATATATTCTTCAACCCATGGACCTCACCCTTGTTTTAATCTTAACTCTGCATTTAAATATATGAAATGCTCACTGTCTGTCCTTTGTGAAGCTTCCCTGTCCTCTTTTGGTAGGAATGAAGTTCTGCACCTTTAAAACTTTTACTAAGGCCTTGATTCTTCAACAAATTGTTCAGATGTACTATTCTTGGTTTGCTTTTTTTTTTTCCCTTGAGTTTCCTGAAAATGCTGGTCCACTGCTACCTTGCGTTTTTTTTTTTTTTTTTTTTTGTGGTATGCGGACCTCTCACTGTTGTGGCCTCTCCCGTTGCGGAGCACAGGCTCCGGACGCGCAGGCTCAGCGGCCATGGCTCACGGGCCCAGCCACTCCGTGGCATGTGGGATCTTCCCGGACCGGGGCACGAACCCGTGTCCCCTGCATCGGCAGGCGGACTCTCAACCACTGCGCCACCAGGGAAGCCCTACCTTGCTTTATATGTATGTTGTTTTTGAAAATTGTAATGCCAATCTAATTATGTTGTCTTTGTAAATTATTTCCTTTTGCCTGAAAGCCATGTGGATTTTTCTTTTATTTTTAAAGTCTAATAGTTTTACAAGGATATGTCTAGATATTGATCATTCTCAATCAATTTTCCCTAATACATGGTGAGTTTTTAAATGTTTAGAATTTGGCTTCTCTGAATTTTGGTCTGAGATTAGAAAAATGGAGCTGCCAGTCAACTGAGTTGAATAGAATGCTTTGGGATTGGCGCCTAAAGATCAAGAGCTCGTGTTTTGGGCACATAAAGTTTGAGATGCCTGTTAGACATCCAGGTACTTTTGTCAGATAGGCAGTTACGCATAAAGCCTGGAGTTTGAGGAATGGTGAGTGGTCTGGGCTAGAGAAAGAAATTTGGAGATCCGAGTTTGTAGGTAATATTTAAAGCCATATGAGAAGAGATGCCAAGAGAGCAGAAGAAGAAAAGAGAAAAGGTCTAAGGAACACCCATAGGGGCTCACATTTAGAGAAGGAAACAGCAAAGGAGACTGAGAGGCGCCACCAGTGAGGGAAGAGAAAGCCTAGAGATTGTCTTAGAGGCCAAGTAAGAAAGTATTGAGGAAGGAGTAGTTCACTATGTCAGATGCTGCTGAAAGATCAACAAAGGTGAGAATAGAAAGTTGACCACAGGATTTGGCATTGTGGACGCTGGTGATGTTAACAATAAGGGTTATTGTGACATTGTGGAGGTGGAAGCAAGTGGGTTCCTACAGGAATGTGGGAAGGGTTCGGGACATTGACTATAAACTATGCATTTGAGGAGTCTTACAGTAAAGGGGAATCAAGAAATGGGGTGCTAGCTATAGGGCAAAGTATGATCAAAAGAAGGTTGTTTTGTTTTTATAATGGAAGAAATAACTGTATGCCAATGTGATGGATCAGTAGAGATCCAGTTGATGGTGCAGATGAGAGGGGAGAATTAGTGAGAGGGGTTGGGATCTAATGTTTAAGTGAGGGAAAGTACCAGAAGGAAAGCAGTGCTCATGGCATAGGTTCAGAAGGCGGGTAGACATGGTATGGGAGCTCTGATTTCTTTTGTATATGAAGAATTCTTTTAAATGCTGCAGAGAAATTTAAAAAAAAAAAAAAAAACTTTTGCAAATAGAAAGCCTTACCATGTTCTCAAAAAAAAGATTAAACATCCTAAAGATCTAAAAAGATAATATAGATCCTATTAAAAATGTAAGCAAAAATAGTATAAAAATTCTGAAAAGAATAATTAAGGGAAGGCACTAGTCCTACTAATTATTAAAACATCTTACAGAGCTTCAGTAATTGAAGCAGTGTGTTATTGTTACATGAATAATCAAATCAGTGCAGAAGATTACACCCCATAGATAGAAGAATGCATTATATGATTAAGGGGACATTCAAATCAGACCACTGGTAGCCATCTGAGAAAACAGTTAGGATAAAACCTCAAACCTTACATCAGAATGAATTTCAGAGGATCCGATACTTAAGTACAAGAAAGGAAGGCATAAAAATACTAAAACAGGCCATGAGAGTGAGTTTGTTTTTAAATAATTCCATTGTGAGGAAGGTCTTTCTAACTATAACATAATACCAAAAGAAATAAAAGATTCATATGAATTTGACAGCATTAAAAAATTCTCTACATTCAACTATGCAGATTTTATAAATATGCAGTAAAAGTATTTGTTCTAAAAAAAATTCTCCATGGCAAAAATTTGACAAATGACAAATTGGGAACAAATATGTGCATATCATAGTGGGTATATATGTGCATAAAAATATATACAGATATATTTAGGCAAGTGGATATTTTAAAAAGACTAATAACCTAATGGGAAAATAAGCGAAGGATAGGAAGGGATATCTGTCACAAAAAATTGAATAGAAATATTATACATGCATGAAGATGTTTAATCCCATTTAGTATAAGAGGATGGAAAATTATACATGCATGAAGATGTTTAATCTCATTCAGTATAAGAGCATGGAAAATTAAAGCATGCAAATATATTTTTTAACCTATCAGATTGGCAAAAAAGAAAAATCTGATTACCCACTGTGCTGTCAAGCATGTTGGGAAACACTAATGCTTTGCTTATGAGAATGTAAGTGTTGGTGCGCACATTTTGTTTAAATGGTTCCCTTTACTCTTGTGTGTACAAATTGTGTGTGTACAAGGTTATTCACTACATTGTTATACTGGCAAAAGATTGTTAATCTAAATATTCATCAGTTGAGCACTGGTTAAATACTTTCTGCTGTATACATGGAATACTATGTAGATGGGAAAGAGAATGAGCACAAGCCCTGGACAGCAGTGGCCTCTGCTCACGAGGGAATTGTGGGTGGCTTGGGAACAGGAATACATTTTGTACCTTTGAAGATTTTTCACAATTCTCAGCTCAATCTAACTTTTTAACCTTCTTTATAGTTCATGTCTTGTTTATATCCATCCTTGCTTACTTGTTTCCGTCTGTATGTTTTGTTTGTTTACTTGTTCGTTTATTTTGTTTTTTGGTATCATTAATTTTAACCAACTTCAACTCTAAGATCAGACAAATGTGGTAAGTGCTGCTGAAAATGTAAACTTGTCAGTCTCTTTGAACTAATTTGCTGGACAGTATGAAATTTCTTTTCTTCATAATAGATACTAGTTCAGTCTTTTTATTGTTGTTTAGAGGAAAACTGGAGGAGGTTAAAACTATAATCCAGTTAATATTGAGGATTATTCCCTTTCTCTCTTTACCTCTTTTTTCTCCCTCTTTCCTTTTTCTGTTTACCTCTGTCTCTTCCCTTCTCTCCCCTCTTCTTCCTTTCTCTCTCCTTTTCTTCTCCTTTTCCTCTCTTCCTTTCTCCCTCTCCCCCTGCATACGTACAGGATGCACTTGCAGCCTTGGAAACTCCAGGAGGTCCCAGCCAGCAGAAAAGGAAACTGAGTACACCACTCTCGGAAGTCATTGTCAGAAACTTGAAACTTGCTTTGGCAAATAGCTCTCGAAATACTGTCGCTCTTTCTGCCAGCCCTCAACTGAAAGATGCCCAGTCAGAAAAGGTAGAATTAAATCTCTCATTATAAGGAAGTTTTAGATAAAAAACACTTAAAACAATAATCGTTGATCTGTTGCTTTTATTTTCCATGGGCAGGAAGAAGCTCCAAAGCCACTTCACAAAGTAGTGGTATGTGTTAGTAAAAAACTCAGTAAGAAGCAGAGTGAACTAAATGGGATTGCAGCCTCTCTAGGTGCAGACTACAGGTAGTTGGTTCATCTTTCTGTTTGGTGGTACGGCCTAAATTTATAGGGAAAACTAAAACTGTTGTGAGCATCTACAAAAAAACATTATTTTGACTTTTAGTTTGTCATATTATCTACAAAATCTCTCCAATTGATTTTTAATTTAGCACATCCTTTTAAAATATTCTCTCCCATATCAATTCACTCTTACAAGTATGTTTTTAGGGCATGTTTAACAAATATATGAGAACTTATTTTGTGCCACTCACTATTATAAAAACTTGGGATCCATGAATGAGTATAATCTAGAAAAATATCCTTGTCTTCAAGGAGTTTATAGTCTAGTAATACATTTAGGTCTGACATTAAGCATGTTTCTTAGTGATTTTCAAATTAGAACCTTTCTGTAAGTAGTACTAAGTACTGCAGCACTCCTGAATTAAAAGTGTCTTTTTGAGGATGTTTGAATTTCTATCAGTTTTACTACTTTGGAGGCATAGTTTATCAGATCCACTCTCAACCTGACAGCCAAACTAGAGACAGGTCTCTAGCATAAATGGCATCAGTATCAGGGAATGAGAGACCCTTGCCTATTCCGGCCAATCCTGAATTGATTGTATTCCTCCATTGTCTGTGTGCTTGCTTTCTTGATCACCTGTTTTCAGCCATTCATAGATAGCACAATGATTGGTTTTACAAGTAACAAACAGTTTGAGGAACATGATTAGCTTTATCTTTCCCTTTGGTAAGTCATTTCAGTTATCTTTCTTTTTGATAAAGAAATTAGATCAGGAGAATGTAAAAATAAAATGGGTCTGTGATAGTTATAAGCACCTTAGTGTTTAATTCATCTGTTGTCGAAGGGTAAAGGTTTCTTACTTATTATAACTATTATTTGTATTGTCTATTTTATAGACATATTACTCTATAATAATTATTATGTAATTGCCTAATATTATATAATTACTATTATATTTATATTACCTATTACTAGTTGCTGAGGGCTTAGTATGAGGCAAGTATTATCTCATTTCATTCTCACAATAGCCCTATGAGAGTATTCATATTTGTCAAAATTGAATGCTTCCTTCGGTATTCCATTTGGATGTGGACTTGATGTAAGATTTAAAAGGAACATATAGGACTTGTGTTTCTATAAGATTTAAAATGCCAGTCCTGGGAATTCCTTGGTGGTCTAGTGGTTAAGACTGTGCTTCCACTACTGGGAGTACAGGTTCCATCCCTGGTCGGGGAACTAGGATCCTGCATGCTATGCAGTGCAGCCAAGAAAAAAGGAAAGAAAGAAAGAAAGAAAAAATTTGCCAACTCCTGATCTATCTCCATCTACTATCTACAACCATTGATGGTCTGTTCTTGAAGGACTAAAAGGCACAGTTTTTATATTATCACAGTGGAGTCGGATAGTAGTAAACCAAGATGATTCAGGCAAAAGATATTCCTTTTTTTTTTAAATTATCTTGATAATTTATTTACATTTTACTGTTTTACCTCACAGCAGAAATAGAAACAATTATTAGAAAGGCAATTCAATTAGCAGGGGGTTTTTCACTATTATTTTTAAGGACACATGGACAGAGAAATAGAATGTTTATAATATAATTTAGGAGGGAATATTCCTTCTTAATTTGTTTAACTTGGCTATTTAAAAAGTTCAGAAATAGGAGTTCCCTGGTGGTCTAGTGGTTAGGATTCTGGGCGTTCACTGCTGTGGCCAGGATTCAGTGCCTGGTCGGGGAACTGAGATCCCGCAAGCCGAGCGACGTGGCAAAAAAAAAAAACAAAAAAGAACGTTCAGAAATATTTCTTAATTAGGAAATGGGAAGTATGTTAGATATCCATAAAGAGAAACCTCCCTTTATTTTGGTGATTACATTTAGAATTACAATTTTTATTTCCTCCTTGGTTTTTACTTGATCTTTTGAAGGATGACATATTTTACTTTTTTAGATTATTTTCCTAAAATAATCAAGAAAATATTAAATGGAAAGAAATCCGGAGCATAATGTAATAGCTAAGAGTGTGAGTTTTGAAGTCAAAACTGGCTCTACCTCTTATTCACTGAATATCCTTGAACAGGTTACTTTAACCATGCCCGTCAGTTTTCTTATCTGTTAAATGAGTAAAATAATACATTGTTTTAGGATTGTTGTGAGGAATGGATGAAATAATGCTATGTAAAGTACACAGTGTGTTATGGGGCACAGAGCAAATGTACAGTGAATAGTGACTGCCAACAACTGGAAGACAGATTGGATGCTTTGCCATTTCATTAACTTGAAAATACTTTTATTGTTATATCACCTTAATAAAATGATATTATAAAAGAAAATTGAAAATTTAGAAAAGTATACAAAGGAAAGTAATATTTTCAAGAATATCCTTCTAAATATGTCTCTGCATTTATATACCTAGAGATATATGTATAAAATTTGACAATGAAAGTGGAGCCTGTCATTTAATGTTTTTTGCTTACTCTGGTTCTTGAAAGTTTTGAGAAGGTCAGAGTATTCTGTTTATAGACAGTAATGATCATCTTAAACAAATGTAGTTATTTCTCTCAGGTATTAATTTTTTTGTGTGTTTGCTTGTTTCAGGTGGAGTTTTGATGAGACAGTGACTCATTTCATTTATCAAGGGAGACCAAATGACACTAATCGGGAGTATAAATCTGTAAAAGAAAGAGGAATACACATTGTTTCAGAGCACTGGCTTTTAGAAGTAAGCCATACTTTTTTCCCTCCCCTCCCTATTAAATGAAAATGCATGTAAACAGTATTTCAAGGCACAAACCCATTTCTTTGTATGTAAACAAGTTCGATAACCTCAGTTAATTACACATTTCATATCTTTGGCATCAAAAAATTAAGATGTTTAATCCTTAAATGCTTAACGAGTCTTTAATGGGTATTCTTTCAGATTCTCTGATTCTTTTTGCTAATTAAAAATGGTATGAAAGAAAATTTTATAATAATTTGAGGAGAATTAATTTAGCATGCCAATACAGCTTCTTTTCTTTCCTCTTCTTCCCTTTCCTTTTCTTTCTGGGTATTGCATGGAATGTGATAGATACCTTGGCAAAAGCATAGAAATAGGATTAGATTTTATACTTTAGTGGACATGACATTTAAAAAGTGAGGACAGTTTGTCATTTGATGGAATTTTTAAGTGTCAACTACTTTTCAAAACTTTAATTTTGTGGACTCTTGCCATCTTAGAACATAATGTATTGGCTGTCTTTATTCTACTTAACATCATTTATTTGCTAAGATTTTTTTTCAGTCCTGTTTTAAAGCACACCATTGTATTGCAGTGTGCCCAAGAGTATAAACATCTTCCTGAATCTCTTTATCCACATACTTATAATCCCAAAATGAGCTTGGATATCAGTGCAGTGCAAGATGGCAGACTTTGTAATAACCGACTACTCTCAGCTGATTTGACAACGAAGGATGATGAGGTAGATGATATCGATGATACATTTACCCCCTCTTTAAGCTGAATGTACAATCATATACTGCTATGAAACCTTATACTGGGCTTGGTTTGAGAAATGGTAATTTTTCTCCTTCAATAGCCAGATCATTTGCCTGTAGAAGAAAATGATATAGACAGTATGACTACCAGTAATAAAGAACCAGCAACATCAAATGGAAATGGCAGGAATGACTCTAAAGGAGGTAAAATATTTTAAATTACAAACAAAACAAATTTATAAATATGTATCTTGAATATGGAATGCTTCCTTTGCATCAGATGGACAAATAAAAGTTTTTTTCTATGTTGCTGAATACAAGTAAAGCATATATTTGAGGACTGAATTGAGGTTCCATGCCAATCATTAAGTACTAGTTAACAAAGCTTTAAGTGATTTTAGTGTGAAACCTGTGAAATGTGTGGAGCTAGGTATTTTACAGAGTTAGTGTGACACAGCCCTATTCTATTAAAGGTAGGTGGAGTTGGTAATTTTTTAAACATTTGTCCTTTGGTTCAGTGACTTTCAAAAAGTTTTATTATGTGCACAATATATTTTAACATAAATTCACATGGTTTTAAAGGTACAGAAGGAGGTGTGAAAAGTTTCTCCCACCCTTCTGATATTTTCTTATGGAGCCTTCTAGAGCTGTTTCATGCATACAATCAAACATGTTTTCTGGGACTTCCCTGGTGGTGCAGTGGTTAAGAATCCACCTGCTAATGCAGGAGACATGGGTTCGAGCCTGGTCCGGGAAGATCCCACATGCCACAGAGCAGCTAAGCCTGGGTGCCACAGCTACTGAAGCCTGCGCACCTAGAGCCCATGCTCTGCAGCAAGAGAAGCCACCGCAATGAGAAGCCCGTGCACCGCAACAAAGAGTAGCCCCCGCTCGCCACAACTAGAGAAAGCCCGTGCACGGCAACGAAGGCCCAACACAGCCAAAAATAAATAAATAAGTTTTCTCCTTCCCCACTTTTAAAAAAAGGCGTAAATACTGACTATTGTATATTCTGTTTTATGCTTTGATCCTGATCTTTTTATTTAGCAGTTCTACCTGTGGAGTGTCTTTATTAGTACATAGGATCTTTTTCAGTCATTTTCCCTTTTTTTGGCAACTGTATAGTATTCACAGTATGAATGGCCCACTTTATTTAACCAGTTCTATGTTGATGGGAATGTAGTTTATTTCTAATTTCTTGCTGTTATAAAGAGTACAGCATTGAATAACCTTATATCTATAGGTGTCCTCTTTTTAATGGATTAATATTTTCTATTTTTCTCACCCTACCATAGCTTTCCCTGTCTATGATTTACCTGTTTAGTTAGTCCCACTCTGTTCATTCCAAAAATCTTTATTTAGTACCTACTTCAATGTTTAGTCTACAAGGAAACCAAAGATAAGTATGTTGTGGTCTGTGTTTTTGAGGACCATAGGGGAAAATCATAAATGACTGTAATGTACCTTGGTGTAGTACAGAACATGAGAGGGTCAGAGCAGGCAGGGAGCTCTACAAAAGGATGACGACTGTGGGTCTTAGCACAGTGTCTGCAAAGGGCTTCCTGATTATTTCCTCTACAGTCCTTGTAGTAAGGGTTGCCTTTATGTTCTGCAGGATTCATAGTCTTAGTACATTACTATAGCCTATAGTAAGTATCTGATAAATGTCAAGTTAATAAATTTATGTTCAACCAAATCTAGACAAAATAGTTAATGTGAATAGGGTGTGATAGAAAGGAGAAACTTCCCTTGATTGGTGTATTTGTGTTTGTTTCAAGCTCTGACACAGACCTTGGAGATGAGAGAGAACTTTCAAAAGCAGCTGCAGGAGATAATGTCTGCAACTTCACTAGTGAAACCCCAAGGGCAGAGGACTTCCCTTTCAAGAAGTGGTTGTAACAGTGCCTCTTCAACCCCTGACAGCGCTCGCTCTGCCCGCAGCGGACGAAGTAGAGTCCTAGAGGCACTGAGGTCTGTACCTGTCGCTGGTGGCAGAATAGCTTTTCCTTCCTCCCTTCCTTCCTAACTTTTCCTTCTTCCTTCTCTTGTTCCAGGCAGTTCTAGAATTCTTACTTGGGGACAGGAAGCAGAGGTTAATTCCATACGAAGCAACTGCTTCCTGTGAGGCATGATTAATACATTTTATTACCTCCCCTGAGAAAGAAATGATTTTAAGATCCAGTTTGCCTTGTTTGAAATGGATTCAATGGATAGTCCCCTCAGTTCTTAATATTAGAATTAAATAATATTGGTATTAAACAGTAAGTGCATATATATATGTGTATATATATATTTAAGCAGTTACTTCTTATTGGAACTACATGTGTTTTGTATTCTCTTTATACATCTGTCTTCTAGGGAAGGTGATTACAGATCTTAGTGTGATGTGACTTAAGTTCAGTAGAATAACTTCATCTTTTCCTTGATAGAAAAATCTCTAATTGATGAATTATGGTACTTATATCTTGAATTAATTTAACTGTGCATTTATCTACATTAACTGTATATTTCATGAGGCTATTTCTTTTATCTAAGTACTGAGCAAAAATGGTTTTTTGTTTAATAGACCAGATCATGTTTTATCATTTTAGAGGGCCTAAATCTTGTGTCAAAGTCAGAGTAAATAAATAAGCTCTGAGAATAAAAGGCCATCTTCCTTGTATTTGAGGCAAATGAACACTTTGGGAGTACCATCAGCTTTGGCAAATTATTTTTACTAAGATTCCATATATATATGGAATTGAAATATTCAGTATACACAGTGAAGGAAGATATTGGAATTCTATTTACTTTCCAGTGGAATTGTTACAGTTATACCATAAAAACATGTTTCACCCTAGTTCACTGTAAGGCTGTTCTACCTAGACTCTGGGAGGTTTGGTTACCAGTAGCCAAAAGGACCTGCTTCTAAGGCAGCCTGTAGATAGTACACTTCCTGTGTAATTATAGTTCTTACTATTTCCAGTGATAAAAATACAACTATTGACTGGTCAGCAAAGTAACCAGGTTTCTAAACATTACCACGTTACCCTAAGCCTATATAATTAAGAGAAATCCCTTTTTAAAAGTAGTAATCATTTAGAATTTTTTAAAATTTCTTGACAGTAAACTCCCCCTTTGAAGTTTTAAATATATGGACATTCAGTCAAAATATGTGTTTCATTTTCTAGGTAAAACAGATAAGTTTCTGGAAGAAACATTTTAAAAATAAAAAATTTCCCGAAGTTCACTTATTCAATAAGTATTTTCAAGTGCTTACTATGTGCTAGATGGTGGACGTATAAAGGTGAACCACCAATTTACAAGACTTACAGAATTTATGAGTGGGATTTTGTTATGGCTATCCGTTACTAAAATTGTGACTTTTATTCCTTAGGCAGTCTCGTCAAACAGTACCTGATGTCAACACAGAGCCCTCCCAAAATGAACAGATCATTTGGGATGACCCTACAGCCAGGGAAGAGAGAGCAAGACTTGCCAGCAATTTGCAGTGGCCTAGTTGTCCCACACAATACTCTGAGCTTCAGGCTGATGTTAAAAAATTGGAGGATTCTCCTTTCCAGGAGCCTTTACATGATTCAGAAATTGCTGAACAGGGTAATGAGAAAGAAATCTATTTAGTTGTTTGTATTAGGTACATGTTGACCTCTTGACAATAAACAGATAAGCACCTGTGGTTACTGTGGTTCTCTGAATTGTACATGCAAATGAAAAACTCACTAGATGTTTTAAGTTTAAACCCAAACCTTAGATTTGGGTTTAAACTTTAAGAAGTAAGAATAATAATTATAAATTGAGGTAATTTATCAGTAAATTGAAAAATATATTTTGATACTTAAATTTGGAAATTTAGGGTTAGGCATTTTTTTCCCTGTACATTTTTCCAGTCCTTTTTGCATTGTGTAGTTAATGCTTGGTTTTTCTTCCAGTCATCTTAGTTACATTTAAGTCTTCTTCTGAATTCCACCCAGCACCTACCTACATTTGGAGTTGTATGTGTTTCTTTCTGGATTCCCTATCCAACTTCCTTGGACTTTACCTTGAAAACAAAATACTTCCCATCTCTCATCATTGGTCATTTTCCCCCCCTTTCTCTTTCACATGATTATATCTCTATACTAGATATGTAGATTTATCTCTGCTTCTGATTTTCTTCAGGTGTAGAATTGCTCTCACTTTTAAAATTTTGTTTACATTTTACTGGTGAGAGCGTGGTACTTAAAGAAAGGGTTAGGCAAACCCACAGAGAAGCCATTTGCCCTTTTAAAGCTAACTAATTGCATTTAATTATAAGCTCTAGAAATAGGTTACTTTTTTTGCATGTACTCTTTACATTCCAGAAGTTGTGTTTAATTTCATCTTGGCTAAGACAGATGAGAATATTTCCCAGACTTTGTTCTTAGTCGTATTTGGATAACATCACACTGCAGCATTTTATTGCCCTCAGCTGTCTGTGATCCTGAGAACATATGTGTGACTGAAGCCCCAAAACACCCGATCTCTGAAGAACTGGAAACTCCAATAAAAGACAGCCACCTGATCCCTACGCCTCAAGCCCCCAGTATTGCCTTCCCCCTAGCCAACCCACCTGTGGCTCCACACCCTAGAGAAAAGGTTCGTTTATCCTTAGTTTGGTGATAAGGCTTTTGGATATTGCTCTTATGCTGCATTCAGAATTTATTGATATCAATATCAAGGGTTCATCGAATGTTGAAAACTGCATTTCTTTGCACTCTATTATTATTTCTATATTTGATAACTCAGAAGACTAAGTAAAATGTCACTATAAAAGAACCATAGGCCTGATAACTTTTTTAATGTTAATTTTTTCTAAAATAAACTCTTCCATTCCAGATTATAACGATAGAGGAGACTCATGAAGACTTAAAAAAACAGTACATATTTCAGTTGTCAACTCTGAATCCTCAAGAACGTATTGATTATTGTCATCTGATTGAAAAACTAGGTACAAGTATTTTATTTAGGTCAAAAATGTCCCATAAGTAACCTTATTTGGAAGTCAAATGTAGCTAATTATTGATATCATTTGTAAGCTGTGGAAATTGAGATTAAAAAGATGGGTAACTTGCCTCAGGCCATACACTGAGTCACCAGTAGAACTTTGATTGTATAAAGCTCTAATCTAAATCTAAAGTCACTGGGTCATAGGATTTAAAGATTTAAATTGAAACCAACCATTAAGGTTTAAGAATCTTATGCTGCTTTGAGCATTTGTTCATTGTTGAAACCTTGGACAAAATCAATGGAATTATAGACTTAAAATATGATTAAAACTACATTTTTATGAAGTTGAAGGTACAGTGACATCCAGACAGGAGCTGCTCCTCATGTGACATTCTTATTCCACTAGTTGTCAGGCTCTCCATCTGACACCATTCTGAAAGCAGCATACTAGGAAGGTAAACTTTCTAGGAGCTACATTTTAAAGAGTGGAAAGAAAGAGGTGAAATTAATTTTAAATATATATTTTATTTAACCTAGTATATGCAAAATATTCAATGTGTAATTAGTGTAAAATATCAGTGAGATAATTTACCTTTTTTTCTTACTAAGTCTTTGAAATCTGGGATATATTTTACACGTACAGCACATCTCAACTTGGACTGGCTGTGCTTCAGGTGTTCAGTAGCCACATGTGGCTAGTGGCTACTGTATTGAACAAAGCAGCCCTATAGAGTTAAGAACATTACTGGAAAGAACTTAATATGACAACCTGACCTAGAGAAACCATTAAGAAATAATGGTTGTTTTTAATAGTGGCCCTGAATCATCAAGAAAAGATTAAATGTCATTTAGTGCTATCCTTTTAAGGATGTGGAGAACTATTCTGTTGGTCACAGAATAAATTTGTTATATAGAGTTAGATATTGATATTAGTAATGGAATTTTTACCTATTGTTCTTTTGTCACTGCGATTCTGGGTGAGTTACTCTGTACCCGTGTCCTCATGTGTAAATTGCACATAACAATAGTACGTTCATAGAGTTGTGAGGATTAAATGAGTTAATACTTTCAACTTTCAACAGTCCCTGGCATGTATATAGTAAGTGCTCAAAAAGTCTTATTGCTATTATTAGAGTCATCTGTAAAGCATGAGTGGAGTTCCATTGTTTTGTTGAAATCTTAGAAAGTTCTTGATACTCTGCCTAACCTCTAAAGTGTAATCAAAAGCCATGCTTTACATAAGCTTACATTTACTTATGCCTTCTTCTGTCCTCAAAGTCAGACTTCATAATACATATCTGAAAAAAGGGTTCAGCTCCCACCTTCTTCATCTCTATTTACCTAGTGTTTTCCTCCCAAGCTTCTGTGTGAGTCTACTGACCTTATTTCCACTAAAAGCAGAAGAAATAGTTCCCCCTTTGAACAAAGATTTAGTATTGAGAGAGCAAAGAATGTTTGTTAATTATATTAGATCTGATAATGGCATTGTAGCTGTATGAGAAAATTTCCATGTATTTTAGAGATGCATACTGAATACATAGGGATAAATTAAAATGATATCTGGTATTTGCTTTAAAATGGTTAAGCAAAAAATGGGGTAGTTTGAAGTAAGGATGGTGAAATTTTGATAATCTTAGAACCTAGGTAGCCAGTGTATGGGGGTTCACTTTACTGTTTTATCTACTGTTGGAGTTTAAATTTTCATAATAAACATTATTTTATTTAAAAATATATGTAAAGTATGTTAGGGGGTTTGTTTATTGGTACATTTTGTTTATAAATAATTCCTCTGCATAGTTGAGGTACATTTTCCCTCAGGAAAATTTAAGAATCAATAAAGTACCTATATTTTTTCTAATCAAGGTGGATTAGTGATTGAGAAGCAGTGCTTTGATCCCAACTGTACACACATTGTTGTGGGACATCCACTTCGAAACGAGAAGTATTTAGCTTCAGTGGCAGCTGGGAAGTGGGTGCTCCATCGCTCCTACCTTGAAGCTTGCAGGACTGCTGGGCGCTTCATGCTGGTGTGTATGCAAATTCATGTGAAGGGTTGTTTTTCTTTAAAAGTAAAGGTCTTAATAACTGATCCCAGCACATAAAATATTAAGCTAATTATTTGAAATATTTTGGTTCCTAACTGACCATTGCAGTAATATCTATCATGTACTTTTTGACGTTTTCAATCAAGATCATTCAGGGATCTCGCCTGTGTAGACAGGTAATCAAGCTGTTAATACATACCTCTTTTGAGACCATGTCCTTCTGTGAAGTTCATCTTACAGTAGGTGAAGCCCAATAATCTATTACCAATTGCTAAGATATAGTTATCTGTTTCTTAGAAATGTATGCAATATTCTTCTGATTTCTAATTAAAAGCCAGATATACTTAACTTTCATATGAAGCCAAATTAATCTACATTTCCTCCATGCTCATAAACTGATGCTTACTTAGTATCCTCTGTATTTAGAGGAATGGAATGTATAGCTTGTAACTCTTATTAGATTGTGGATTCTTTGAGGACATATTCTATGAACTCAAAAGTTTGTTGGACTAATTCTCTAGGAAGAAGACTATGAATGGGGAAGTAGTTCCATACTTGATGTTTTGACTGGAATCAGTGTACAGCAACGAAAACTAGCACTTGCAGCGATGAGATGGAGGAAGAAAATCCAGCAAAGACAAGAATCAGGCATTATTGAGGTATTAACATATATAATTATGTAGGTAGTATAAATGGCTTTCGATGTCATGACCAGTCCAGATTTTTTTTTCAGAGAATGTGCTTGACAAAATAAGAATAATTCTATTCGTCTTTTATCACTTGATTGATATACTTAATTTGGACATTCTAAATTGAGCTTAGTGTTGATTACTAATTCTTCTAATTGTGATCAACAGTAAGATATATATAATGTTGATAGCTCTCTTAAAAATCATTTATATGTGTAAAATGTGACCCATACTGTATTTCTTCCAAAGAGTCTTTCTAGCATGCAGCTTCAGGGCTTCTCAACTTGGGGTCCACAGACGGAGTTTTATAGATCAAATTCAGGAAGGCTATATACACTTTGTTTTTGTTTCGTTTTGTTTTTTCTTTTATTGGAGTATAGTTACTTTACAATGTTGTGTTAGTTTCTGCTGTACAGCAAAGTGAATCAGCCACATGTATACATATATCCCCTCTTCCTTGTATTTCCTTCCCATTTAGGTCACCACAGAGCACTAAGAGGTCCCTGTGCTATACATTCTGTTCTCATTAGTTATCTATTTTATACATAGTACTGTATATATGTCAATCCCAGTCTCCCAATCCATCCCACCCCCTCCCTTCCCCCCATTGGTATCCATACATTTATTCTCCACATCTGTGTCTCTCTGCTTTGCGAATAAGTTCATCTATACCATTTTTCTAGATTCCACATATATACGTTAATATACGGTATTTGTTTTTCTCTTTCTGACTTACTTCACTCTGTGACAGCCTCTAGGTCCATCCACGTCTCTACAAATGACCCAATTTTGTTCCTTTATATGGCTGAGTAATATTCCATCATATATATGTACCACATCTTCTTTATTCATTCCTCTGTTGGTGGACATTTAGGTTGCTTCCATGTCCTGGCTATTGTAAATAGTGCTACAATGAACATTGGGGTCCAGGAAGGCTATACACTTTGGATGGGGGAAGAAATACATCCTTATTTTTACTAACCTCTAATTGAAAGTTAACATTTCCTTCATTGTAAGTCTAGGCAACAAATCGCAACACTATTAACAGTACTATGATTTTGCCCCACAGGAATCAGATATTTTTGCTTGCATTATGATTGCAACTTGAAATACTGTTTATGTTTGTCACAACTTTAAAATAGTACATACAGACCTCCCCAACTTGTGATGGTTCGACTTTATGATGGTGCAAAAGTGATACACGTTCAGTAAAAACCATAGTTTGAATTTTGAATGTTGGTCTTTTCTCAGGCTAGCATTATGCAGTACAGTATTCTCTGGTGATACTGGGCAGCGGCAGCAGCCACAGCTCCCAGTGAGCCACGTGATCATGAGGGTAAACAACCGATATACTTAAAACCATTCTGTTTTTCACTTTCAGTATAGTATTCAATAAATTACATGAGATATTCAGCCACTTTATTATAAAATTGGCTTTGTGTTAGATGATTTTGCCCAACCACAGACTAATATAAGTGTTATGAGCATATTTAAGATAGGCTGGGCTGGTAAGCTATGATGTTCAGTAGGTTAGGTGTATTTAAATGCTTCTTTTTTTTTTTTGGCTGTGTTGGATCTTAGTTGTGGCACATGAGATCTTCGTTGAGGCACATGGGATGTTTCATTGCAGTGCATGGGCTCTTCGTTGGCATGCGGGCTTCTCTCTAGTTGTGGCACGCAGGGTGCATGGGCTCTCTAGTTGTGGCACGTGAGTTCCAGAGCATGTGGACTCTGTAGTTTGCAGCACGCAGGCTCTCTCGTTGAGGCATGCAAGCTCAGTAGTTGTGGCACACAGGCTTAGTTGCCCCACGGCATGTGGGATCCCTGGGACCTGACCAGGGATCGAACGTGCATCCCCTTCATTTGAAGACAGACTCTTTACCACTGGATCACCAGGGAAGTCCCTTAATGCATTTTTGACTAAACCGTATTTTCAACCCTATGATGGGTTTAATATAGAAGCACGTCTATTATTATGTCACAAATTTTGAAACATTTTGATACTTTTCAATAAAATGGTTTCTTTTGTAATACTTTGTATTTTATTTTGGACATTTAAAAAACATTCATATGGTATGGAAATTATATCTCAATAAAGCTGTTATTTTTTTTTTAACTTATTTAGAGAACAGATCCATAGGTTTTACTAGACTTCCAAATGGGTCCATGGCTCACAAAAAGGTTAAGAACCTGAGTTATATCATCTTTTGTGTTATATTCTGAGTTCTCTGCTGTCTCCAAGTCCCTGTTAGCCTTGATTCCCTTTCTTTTCAAGTAATTCCACTGGCTTCTGTTAATTGCTAATTCTGTACTTAAGTATTTTATGTTTCAAATTTGTAAACATTTTCAAGAGAAATATTAACTGGAGGCTTCATCTCATCTAAGAAGCTGTGCTTTAGGCTCTACCTTTGATTAGTTTTAAGAAAAAAATAGTAGAAAAGACTAAACAAATGTCACATTGCTTTGTTTTAATGTTACCAAATCATTAAATCATTTTCCTTCATTCTTCAAGTATTTATTGATGGGCTGCTGTGTGCCAGACACCATGGCTATGTGTTTCAGAGTATTCTGACCAAGATAGTTATCAGTGTGTTCATCAGAAGTAAAGGTTATAAGATTATTCATTGACAGAGAAAATAATGTATTTTTTGTATTATTTTGTCATTTATTTTTCCAAATAATTTCAACACTGATTATTTTTTTATTTGTAGGGGGCATTTAGTGGGTGGAAGGTTATTTTACATGTCGATCAGTCCCGAGAAGCAGGATTCAAACGCCTTCTTCAGTCAGGAGGAGCAAAGGTTTGTATTGACAAGGTTGCTGTGATCAGTTCTTGATTTTCTGTGCTTTGTGAAATGGTAATCCTTTATGTGTAGCTTATACAGTTGAACTACTTTGAAACACTGATAGATTGTGATGCTTTTTGTTTTTTCCTTAGGTGCTACCTGGTCATTCTGTATCTTTATTTAAAGAAGCTACACATCTCTTTTCTGACTTTAATAAACTAAAACCAGATGACTTGGGAGTTAATATAGCAGAAGCTGCTGCCCAGAATGTGTACTGCTTGAAAACGGAATACATTGCTGATTTTCTTATGCAGGTTTGTAAGATCCTGTCCTTGACCTCCTCACCACCAGAAATGTGCTTATATGCATAGAGACATAACTACACAACAAAACCCTTGGCTTGTTATTCATAGAATGTTAATCTCTTGTTAGTCTCCCCCATTCAACCCCTTTCAGTTTCAGTCTATTTTTTAAAATAATGAAAACCTATGTAAACATTTAGCCTAGAAGTTAAATATGAAATGGGCATAAAAATCTGGGTACCTCTAAAAGTGCCCTCTAAAATGTTGGAATATAAAGAAAGCAGAAATTGATTCCACCAGTCCAAGGAGAAACATTTACCCAAGGGTCCTTTTTAAATTTTCTTGACCTTTTGTTTTGATACACTGTAAATACCTGTGTTAGACAGTAAGGGAAATGAAACACTTACTACATGGAGGGCTCACTATACTCCTGTTCAGAATTGGCCTATGTTGGGTGATTTGAATGGGCAAAGAAAAATCTTGACACCGGAGTGCCTAAAATGCCATCAGGAATCAGCAAGATATGACACATGATTGTAAATGTCTTACAACAAAGGATTTCAAACAGATTAGTGTAGAAGTAGGGGGAAGCCAAAACTAACCTGCTTTGTGGTTGTTGCTGCTTGTGTTTGGAAGTTGGTCAGCTTTTAATAGGAGTGCCTGAAACATGCATGCAAAGCCTCTGTCATAAAGCAGTGGGGTGTATTGATTAGGACTTAGTAAACCAGTACTAGCTCTCCTTGAACATCTAAATAACTTTTTAAAAATCTCTATTTGTTGAGACATGAGGTTTTAAAATATTACCCACTGGGAAAAGGGCAGGGATTGGGGGAATGTAGAGAATTTCCCATACCTCATCCCTCCAGAAATTTCTGATCGTTTCAGGGATACAGCTGCCATCTAAGATGGGACCCAACATAGATTAATTGCTTAAACTTGTGCTGTGTTAAACTTGTACATGTGCTATAATTTGGGGGTATTTTTTCTTTTTACATAAAAAAAGAGTGTATAGAAAATATGTTCTGGTTAAAGAATAGCAAAATGTCATTCAGGTGCCGAGGATAAGAAATAGAAGATTGCTAGTCCCATAGGAACTCCCTGTTGCTCCCTGTTGTTCCTGCCTTTCTCAGGGTTGTAATGTGTGTCAAATACTACATGTCTGCAGAAACACATTGGGGGAGTGAGCTGCTCTGTATTTCTGCATCTGAGCTTATTATTGCCTATCTCTAGCTCTCAGGAGTAAGTCAAAACAGAACACTTCTATAGTGTGAAGCAGCAGGCTAAGGAGGGGAGAGCAGCAGCTTCATGTCAAGTTCATGGCCAAGATAAGCCAAGCACAGATAGGACTCTGAGATGGGCTCACCCCAGTGTTCTGACTTCAGCTTAGAAACTAGGTGTGGTGGCTGCAGGGATCTTTGTCACCCTCTGTCTACTTCTGTACACTGCCATCGTCCCAGGAGCTCCATTCACCACCATTTGTCTCTTTTCTGTTGAATCTCCTCTTTCTGAATTGCATGTCATCCTGATCTGCTGTCTGATTGTGATGGAGGTCTCTTCTCGTAACTTCTTGAGAAGGGAACACATGGAAGGTAAATTGAGACTTTCTATTTGTGGAAATTCTTTTTTCTATTCTCATTCCTACTAGAATGATAGTTTGGCTGGGCATCAAATTCTAGGTTGGAAACTGCTTTCTCTTAGACTTTTGATTGTTTGTCTCATTGCTTCTAGTATTGCCATTGAGCAGTCTAAAGCCATCTGATTCTTAATCCTTTATATGTAACTGTAATCTAGTTAGGAAGTTCTTTTTGCCCCAGTTTTATGAAATTTCAAAATGATACACTCTCATGAGGATCTGTTTATATTATGCTGGGCACTTGGGCCCTTTCTGGTCTGGTAACTTCTATCTTTGAGTTCTGGGAAATCTTGAATTATTTCAATGATGAGGGGTTTTTTTTCCACTTTCTGTTCTCTCCTGTACTTCTGCTATTTGTATATTAGATTTTATTATTTTTCACTTATTTTTATCTTTTTGAGAGATTCTTGCAGTTCAATATTCTATCAACTTCATTTTGCTATCATGTTTTAGACCTGTTTTCATTTTTTGAATTTATATTTTATTGTTTTAATGTTTTCTTGTTTCATCGATTAATACCTTCTGTGAGCTCTCAGAGGATTTATTGATGTATTTTTTTTAAGTTTTCTTATCTCTGCATAGTTTCTACTTCCACCAAGCTGTGTTTTTCCCTTTATCTGGGTTTTTATCTTCCATGTTAGAGGAACTTATCAGATATCTAGTAATTCTTGGTTTTCTGTCCATGATTAAGAGTAGGGGGTAGGAACTTCCCTGGTGGCACAGTGGTCAAGAACCAGCCTGCCAGTGCAGGGGACACGGGTTCGAGCCCTGGTCCAGGAAGATCCCACATGCTGCAGAACAACTAAGCCCGTGTGCCACAACTACTGAAGCCTGCGAGCCTAGAACCCATGCTCCTCAACAAGAGAAGCCACTGCAATGAGAAGCCCGCGCACCGCAACGAAGAGTAGCCCCCACTTGCCGCAACCAGAGAAAGCCTGCACACAGCAATGAAGACCCAACACAGCCAAACGTAAAAATAAATAATTAATTTTTTAAAATATCACTTAAAAAGAAAAATAGGGGGTAAAAAGCTGCTTAGAAGTACTGAGCACAGTTGGGTCTTGTCCATTTTGAGCTGGGTGAGATGGTATGGATGAACTAGTTATTGGACACCTCTCCTAGATTCATAACTTTATGTGCTTCTTGAATTGTTTCATTTTTACCCAAAAAGGAGTCTTCTGATCTGCCTAAATGATGAGTCTGGCCTTTTTTTTTTTTTTTGAATTGAGATACAATTGGCATATAACATTAGTTTCAGGTGTTCAAAATAATGAATGATTCAGTATATGTATATTTTACGAAATGATCTACGCAGTAAGTCTAGTTAGCATCCATCACCACACATAATTACAATTTTCTTTAATCTTGTGATAAGAACTTCCAAAATTGAGTCTCAACAACTTTCAAATATACCATATAGTATTATTAACTAGAACCATTATGCTGTGTATTATATTCCCACAGCTTATTTATTTTATAACAAATTTGTACCTCTTGACCACCTTTATCCATTTTGCCCACCCCTCACCCCCCTGCCTCTGTCAAGCAACCACCAGTCTGTTCTCTGTTGTATCTATTGAGTTTTGAGGGTTTTGGTTTTTTTAGATTCCACTTAACAAGAGATCATACAGTATTTGTATTTCTCTTTCTGACTTTTTTTGCTTAGCATAATGCCCTCAAGGTCCATCCATGTTGCCACAATTGGCAAGATTTCCTCTTTAATGGCTGAATAATATTCCATTTTGTGTGTGTGTGTCTGTGTGTGTGTGTGTGTGTGTGTACGTGTACATACCAGTTTTCTTTATCCATTCATTCATTGCTGGACACTCATGTCTTGCCTATTAGATATCTTCGAGTTAGTGTTTTTGTTTCCTTTGGATAAATACCCAGAAGTGGAACTGTTGGACCATATAGTAGTTCTGTATTTAATTTTTTGTGGAACCTCTATACTGTTTTCCAGAGTGGCTGCACCATTTATATTCCCACCAATGGTGCACAAAGATTCCATTTTCTCTGCATCCTTGCCAACATGTGTTATCTCTTGTCTTTTTTATGGTATTGCCAACATGTGTTATCGCTTGTCTTTTTTATGTTAGTTATCCTAATGGGTGTGAGGTGGTATCTCATTGTGGTTTTGATTTGCATTTCTCTGTTGATTAGTGGTGTTGAGCACCATTTCATGTACCTGTTGGCCATCTGTATGTCTTCTTTGGAAAAATGTCTATTCAGATCCTCTGCCCATTTTTTAATCAGATTTTTTTTTTTGCTGTTGAGTTGTATGAGTTCTGTATATATTTTGGATATTAACCCTTATCAGATATATAATTTGCAAATATTTTTTCCCATTTGATAAGTTGGCTTTTCATTTTGTTGATGGTTTCCTTCACTGTGCAGAAGTTTTTTGGTTTGATATAGTTTCACTTGTTAATTTTTGCTTTTGTTACTTTGCTTTTGGTGTCAAATCCAAAAAATCATCACCAAAACCAGTGTCAAGGAGCTTGCTGCCTGTTTTTTTCTAGGAGTTTTATGGTTTCAGGTCTTGTGTTCAAGTCTTTAATCCATTTTGGGTTTATTTTTGTGTATGATATAAGATAGTGGTGGAGTTTCATTCTTCTGCATGTGGGGGTTCCGTTCTCCCAACACTATTTATCGAAAAGACTGTCTTTTCCCTATTGTATATTCTTGGCACCTTTGTCGTAAATTAATTGATCATGTATGCATATGTTTACTTCTGGGCTCTCTAGTCTGTTCCATTGATCTGTTTTTGTGCCAATACCGTATTATTTTGATTACTGTAGCTTTGTAATATAGTTTGAAATCAGGGAGCATGATGCTTCCAACTTTGTTGTTCTTAACATTGCTTTTGGTATTTGAGATATTTTGTGGTTCCATACAAATTTTAGGTTTGTTTGTTCTGTTTCTCTGAAAAATGCCATTGGAATTTTGATAGGGATTGCATTGAATCTGCAGACTGCTTTGGGTAGTAAGGATATTTTAACAATATTCTTACAGTCCATGAGCACAGCTTATCTTTTCATTTATTTGTATCTTTTTCAGTTTCTTTCATCAGTGTCTTACAGTTTTCAGTTTACAGATGCTTTACCTCCTTGGTTAAATTTTTTCCCAGGTATTTATCTTTTTAATTTTTAAATTATTTGTGTCTTTATATTTAAAACGGCTTTTTTGTAAACAGGACATAGTTGGGCCTTGCTTTTTATTATCTGGAATGTTTAGTCCGTAATCACTGATACTGTTTTTTTGGGGGTTTTTGCCATTTGTTTTTGGTTTGTCTCTTCAGTCCTTTGTTCCTCAGTTCTTCTTTTCTTGCTTTTTTTGGTATTTAATATTTTTTAGAATTCCATTTCATCCATTGTCTTTTTTTTTAATATTTATTTATTATTTATTTGGCTGTGTTGTGGCATGGGGGATCTTTGTTGCCATGTGCGGGATCTTTGTTGCGGCTTGCAGGATCTTTAGTTGCTGCACATGGGATCTAGTTCCCTAACCAGGGATCAAACCCAGGCCCCCTGCATTGGGAATGTGGAGTCTTAACCACTGGACCACCAGGGAAATCCCCTCCATTGTCTTTTTTATTTTTGGCTGTGTTGGGTCTTCGTTGCTGCACGTGGGCTTTCTCTAGTTGTGGAGAGCAGGAGCTACTCTTCATTGCAGTGCGTGGCCTTCTCATTGCTGTGGCTTCTCTTGCTGCGGAGCATGGGCTTGGGGTGCACAGGCTTCAGTAGTTGCAGCACGCGGGCTCGGTAGTTGTGGCTCACAGGCTCTAGAGGACAGGCTCATTAGTTGTGGCGCATGGGCTTAGTTGCTCCACAGCATGTGGGATCTTCCCTGCCCAGGGCTCAAACCCATGTCCCCTGCATTGGCAGGCGGATTCTCAGCCACTGCACCACCAGGGAAGACCCTCCATTGTCTTTTTTTTTTTTTTTTTTTTTTTAAACATCTTTATTGGGGTATAATTGCTTTACAATGGTGTGTTAGTTTCTGCTTTATAACAAAGTGAATCAGCTATACATATACATATGTTCCCATATGTCTTCCCTCTTGCGTCTCCCTCCCTCCCACTCTCCCCATCCCACCCTTCCAGGCTGTCACAAAGCACCGAGCTAATATCCCTGTGCCTTGCGGCTGCTTCCCCCCAGCTATCTACCTTACTACGTTTGTTAGTGTGTATATGTCCATGACTCTCTCTCGCCCTATCAAAACTCACCCCTCCCCCTCCCCATACCCTCAAGTCCGTTCTCCAGTAGGTCTGCGTCTTTATTCCTATCTTACCCCTAGGTTCTTCATGACATTTTTTTCCCTTAAATTCCATATATATGTGTTAGCATACGGTATTTGTCTTTTTCTTTCTGACTTACTTCACTCTGTATGACAGACTCTAGGTCTATCCATCTCATTACAAATAGCTCAATTTCATTTCTTTTTAAGGCTGAGTAATATTCCATTGTGTATATGTGCCACATCTTCTTTATCCACTCATCCGATGATGGGCGCTTAGGTTGTTTCCATGTCCTGGCTATTGTAAATAGAGCTGCAATGAACATTTTGGTACATGACTCTTTTTGAATTTTGGTTTTCTCAGGGTATATGCCAAGTAGTGGGATTGCTGGGTCATATGGTAATTCTATCTGTAGTTTTTTAAGGAACCTCCATACTGTTCTCCACAGTGGCTGAACCAATTCACATTCCCACCCATTGTCTTTTTAAAGCAAAAACTTCTCTGCTTTTTTTTTAGAGGGGCAGGGGTGTTTTGCTCTACAGATTACAATATACTTCCTTAGTTTTTCATAATCTTCCTAGAGTTAATATTGTGCCACTTTGCATAAAATGCAGAAATCTTGAACCATATAGATTCCTTTGCTTCCCCTGTTCTTCAAACCAAGGGCCAGTAAACTATAGCCCACAGGCCAAATCCAGCCCACTGCCTGTTTTAATTAACAAAGCTTTATTGAAACCCAGCCACGTTCTTACATTTGCATATTCTCTTTGGCTGCTTTTGCACTACAACTGCAGAGTTGAGTAGTCGCAACAGAAATTTGCAACTACTAAAATATTTAATGTCTGGCCCATCTATCTGTTTTAGCCCCACAAGTACAGTGTTATACTTTAAGTAAGTTTTGCTTTAAACAATCCAATGTATTTTAAGGAAATCAAAAGGGAAAAAAGTCTTTTATATTTACCCTAATGTATACCATTTTGAGTGTTATTTTTTTCTGAATATCTAAGTTTCCATCTGGTATCATTTTCCTTCAGCCTGAAGAACTTTCTTTAGTTTGTAGTACAAATATGATGGGGACCAATGCTAGTTTTCTTTTTTTCTCTTTTTTTTGAAAATGTCTATTTTACCTTTATTCTTGAAGATTCTTGGCAGGATATAGAATTTGGGGTTGAGTTTTTTTTCTTCTTCTGGCACTTCAATAAAGACTTCATTCTCTCCTGGCCTCCATTGTTTCTTTTCCTTTTTACTTTTTAACAAAATATTTATTTTTTAAAATAAATAATGTTTTTTGGCAGCGTTGGGTCTTAATTGCGGCACTTGGGATCTTCGTTGAGGCATGCAGGATCTTTGTGGCATGGGCTCTTCATTGTGGCACACAGGCTTCTCTCTTGTTGTGGTGTGTGGGTTTTTTTCTCTCTCTAGTTGTGTCACGTGGGCTCCAGAGCGCCTGGGCTCTGTAGTTTTGTGGAATGCGGGCTCTCTCATTGAGGCGCACAGGCTTAGTTGCCCCAGGGCATGTGGGATCTTAGTTCCCTGACCAGAGATCAAAACTGCGTCCCCTGAATTAGAAGGTGGACTCTTTACCACTGGACCACTGAGGAAGTCCTAAGGCCTCCATTGTTTCTGATAAGAAGTTAATGGTAATTTGAATTGTTCCCTTTTATGCAATGTGTCATTTTTCTCCTGGTTCTCAGGATTTTCTCTTCATCTTTGATTTTCAACCATTTATATTTCCAGGTATGGTTTCTTTGTATGAATCCTGATTGGTATTCACAAAGCTTCTTTAAACTTATGTCTCTCACCAAGTTTGGGAAATTTGGGGCATTATTTCTTCATTCTGCTATTTTTTCTGCTTCATTCTTTTCTGTCTGGGAATTCAGTTACTCACATTACTCTTTTGATATTGTCCCACAGGCCCCTAAGCCTGTATTCACTTACTTGCAATTATTTTTCTCTGTGCTCTTCTGATTGCCCAATTCCTGTGTATCTATCTCCAACTTCACTGATTTTTTTCCTGTTATTTTCATCTGCTCTTAATCCTATCCAGTGAGACTTTGATTTAAGTCTTATATTTTTGGACTTCCCTGGTGGCTCTGTGGTTAAGAATCTGCCTGCGAATGCAGGGGACGCGGGTTCAATTCCTGGTCTGGGAAGATCCCACATGCCACGGAGCAACTGAGCCTGTGAACCACAACTACTGAGCCTGTGCTCTAGAGCCCGCATGCCACTACTGCTGAGCCTGTGCACCACAACTACTGAAGCCCGCATGCCCTAGAGCCTGCACGCTGCAACTACTGAGCCCACACACCACAACTACTGAAGCCTGTGTGCTCTAGGGCCTGCATGCCACAACTACTGAGCCCACATGCTGCAACTACTGAAGCCTGCGTGCCTGGAGCCTGTGCTCCACAACAAGAAAGCCACTGCAATGAGAAGCCCACGCACAAAAACGAAGAGTAGCTCCCATTTGCCACAACTAGAGAAAGCCTGTGTGCAGCAGTGAAGACCCAACACAGCCAAAAATAAATAAAAATTTTTTTAAAGTATTACTTGTTTATATCTAAAATCTCTTTGGTTCTTTTCTGTGGTTTCTGTTTTTGTGCTGAGATTTCCTCTGTTCACTCATTTCAAGCATATTTTCCTTTATATCATTAAGAACAGTTATAATAGCTATGTTGCAATTGTCTACTATTTCCAACATCTGGGTCATGAGCAAGATGTTCTGTTACTTTTTTTTTAATTAAACTTTTTTATTTGGAAATAATTGTAGATTTACATGCAGTAGTAAGAAACAATACAGAGACATTCCATGTACACTTTCTCCAGGTTACACTAGTGGGTAGCATCTTGCAAAAACAAGGATATTCTTACAACCAGGATATTGGCTTTATACAATCCAAGCTTATTCAGATTTCCCCAGTTTTACTTCTATTCATGTATATTTGTGTATTTCGATTTCTGCAGTTTTATCATGTGTAAGTTCATGTATCTGTCACCACAGTCAAGATACAGAACAGTTCTATCACTACAAGAATCGCTCTTTTTTTTTTTTTTTTTTTTTTTTTTTTTGCGGCACACAGGCCTCTCACTGTTGTGGCCTCTCCTGTTGTGGAGCACAGGCTCCGGACGCACAGGCTCAGTGGCCATGGCTCACGGGCCCAGCCGCTCTGTGGCATGTGGGATCTTCCCGGACTGGGGCACAAATCCATGTCCCCCGCATCGGCAGGGGAACTCTCAACCACTGCGCCACCAGGGAAGCCCAAGAATCCCTCATTTTTTAAAACTTAAATAAATGGAATTAATAATAGTGTGTAAACTTTGGCAATTGGCTTTTCACTCAGTAAAATTCCTTTGAGTTTCATCCAGATTGTTGCATTCTTATGCAACAATGAATACTTTTATTACCTTTTATTGCTGAGTGGTACAGATGTACCACAGTTAATCATTAACCTATGGAAGGACATCTGGGTTGTTTCCATTTATGTACAGTTTCATATGTGAAAATAAGATTTCATTGCACTGGGATAAATTCTCAAGAGTGTGTTTACAAAGTGGGCATATTTTACATTCTCACCATCAATGTATGAGTGATCCAGTTTCTTTGTATCCTCATCTGCATTTAGTTGTCATTTTTTATTTAGCCATTTCATTTGGTGTATGATCTCTCTTGTGATTTTAACTTGCATTTTCCTAATGGCTAATCAAAGTGAACATCTTTTTGTGTGCTTATTTGCCATGTTCATATCCTCTTCCTTGAAATGTCTCTTCATGTCTTTTGTCTACTTTGTAATTGAATTGTTTTTTTTTAACGCTTGAGAGTTGTTTATAATAGATACTAGTCTTTTGTTGGATATGTATTTGCACATATTTTCTTCCAGTCTGTGGCTTATGTATTCATCCATTTACCTTTATCCTCTTTTTTTTTGGCTTAGCCACACAGCTAGCAGGATCTTAGTTCCTCAACCAGGGATTGAACCCGTGCCCCCGGTAGTGGAAGCACTGAGTCCTAACCACTGGACCACCAGGGATCCCCTACCTTTATCCTCTTAACAGGAATTTTTGCAAAACAAGTTTTAAAAAAGGTTTTATAGTTTTTACTTTTTATGTCTGATAATACATAGAGGTGTACAGTTTAGGTCAAAATTGTTAGGAGGTTGGTTGAGGGGTTTTCTGCCTCAGAATGTCCAGTTGCTCCAGCACCATTTGTTAAAAGAACTATACTCCATTTAGTTGCACTTGCACCTTGGTCAGTATTCAGATGTGCATTTTGTGTGGGTCTATTTCTGCATTCTCTGTTCTGTTCCATCAATCTATGTGTCTTTCCCTCTGCAAGACTCTTAATTACTGTATACATAATAAGTCCTAATATTAGGTCGTGATTCCTTCCTCTTTTTCAAAATTGTTGTTGCTATTCTAGGGCCTGTACTTCTTTTTGACTGTGTCTTTATATGTAAATTTTTAAATAAATCTGTTTGTCTATAAAAATACCTTTCTATGATTTTGATAGGAATTACATTAAACCTACAGATCAGTTTGAGTGTTTGACATCTTTACTATGTTAAGTCTTTTAGTCACTGAGGACAGCTTATCTCTAATTATTTAGATTGATTTCTTTCATGGGCATTTTGTAATTTTCAGTATATGTATATTTTTTTCTTAAGTTGATACTTAAGTATTTCCATTTTGGGGGGTGATTGTTTTTTCTTGAGAATAGTTCATGTTCTGCTTCTTCACGTGTACAGTAATTATGGATGTATCCTAGAAATTACAAATCAGTTGTAGAGACTAGATCCTGTCATGTTCTTCTGAAGAGGACCATTTTATTTGTTTAGCAGGCAGTTTACTTGGCTGACCTTCCACAGTGAGTGGCAGCTCAAATCTTAGTTGGGTTCTTTGAGCCTTACCTTGAGTCTCTGCACATACATGATTTAAGGGGTCAAGCAAGGATTTGGTCAGTGTTTATAACACAGAGTTTGGAGCTCCTCCCAAACTTTATGAATTTCCCACCTCATTTTCTAGTGCTGTGGTTGCCATTCTGTCCCCTGGTTCTTCAAAGTTTTCTGTTAGAGTTTTAGCCAGTCAACATGACACAGACAGGGGCTTCTCCTCAGACTAAAAGCCATAAAAAATGAAAAGGGGAATTCATCCCATTCCATTCAAAGATTTTCAAAAATTTACACTAAACATAACATCTCACAGTTAAATGATAGCTATTAACTTATTTTACCATATTTTCCATATTCTGTACTTAATCCATATTTTACAGATGAAACCATTAAGATCTGAGCTAGCCCCACTCTGCCTGAGCTATAAACTCATTTTTCTGATAAAAGGTGAAATTTTGTTACACAGGATCTGTCACTAAAGGTGACAGGTGCTAAATAGCTACCTTGAAAGACAAATGTTTAAGTTTTTTGGTCATAAAGCAGAGTAAAGGAATCTATTACCTAAATAACAGTTTGAAATCTGAAAAAAATGAACAATGTTGGGTTTTTTACCCCCTTTTATAGGAATCTCCTCCTCAAGTAGAAAATTACTGTCTACCAGAAGCTGTTTCATTTCTTCAGAATAATAAGGAATCTGGGCCTGGATTCTCACAAAAGAGGAAAGCTCCTACAGAGAAAAATAAAATCAAACGACCTAGAGTACAGTAATTGTATTTACTCAGTTACCAAACATTAAATGTGTTTTAAATTAATAGCTTGAATGTAACTGTGATGGATTTGTGTAGTAATTTAAAGACAAGAACTTGAAGAATTCAGCTTCAGTGTAACAATGACCCTGCTTGAAGTTAGTTTTTAACACCTGAAATTTTAATCATTGAAATATTAACTGTTCCTGAATGGAAAGTTACCTAAAATAACAAAGTGCAACTCCTCAGCTAGCTTGTCATTAAACCATATTGACATGTGTAAAGAGCTTTTTGTTTATTTATTTTCTTATAAATATCTGAGTCTGTAGCTTAGTAGAAGTTTTAGCAAGGTGATTTTGCCTTAAAATGTCTGTTTTAATTCATAACAACAAGGAAATTATCAATTGGGATTTATTCATGTTTTCCATGATTTTTAGCTTCTCACCATTTTACCTCTTTTTAACAGGAGCCTGAGCACAAGGTTTAATGAGGAACTGAGGCTTTAAACTTAATGTGTGTGTATATATGTATATGCATGTTTATACAAATCTCCATGAGGTTTTCCAAGTTTGGACGCCAAAGCTTCAAAAATAAGGACAATAAAGAATAAAAGTAGTGACTCAAAGTAGTTCAAATAAGTTTTTAAAAAGAAAAGCATTCTGGTATCCGTTTTCTTGTTGAAGCAATAAAAGATTTGTAAAACACATTAAAAAGTGAATCTAGTCATGTTTCTGATTTGTTTATATAGAATATTGGTCTAGTGGGTTGAAAAAAAAGGAACTACAAAATTGCAGTAGCCTCTATTAATCTAAACCTAAACACCAGGTACTATATGCATGACCACAATTCTCTAATTATAAAGCTACCTCATTTTGTTTGACTGTAATTTTGATGTAAACTGTTCAATTCCTAATAATTCTTTTAAAGCCAAATTCAAATGGTGATGGATTAAAGTCCTCAACCTGGACATCAAACCCCTGAAGTTTTCATCAGGTTTTCCTCTAAATGGAGTAGGGGTTATCCCTGCCCTTCACAATACGAATTCCTACACCGCCAAACAGGTAGCACTGTTATATAAACTGTACTCCTGTCCCTCCCCCAAGCAAAAAAACATATGGGCCTGGTTTTATTAGAGCCATTTTGTGTTAGTTGGGTCCTTTCATTGGCAGTTTGCAGTAAGTTTCTCCCTGAATTTCACTACTTAAAAATTCTTTGAAATAGTTACTCTACAAATCTTGATGAGCACACTGTTGACAAAACAAATGTTACTCTATTTCTCTATCCCAGGAAAAATTAACTAATGTACCATTTTCTTTTCTGCCAAGATGATGAACTATTTTTTCAGTTCAGGCCTTCAACACACAGTTTACAATTTTAAGGCTCCAGATCGGTCTACACCCTGCATAAATCATTTCAACTCAGGCTTTGGCTCTTACACTGTAAATGTCCTAATGCCAGCAAGTTCTTCTTAGCATGCAAATAATTCCAAGCATAGGTAGGTATCTCATTTAAAAAGGAAAAAAACCCAAAAATCTTTCCTTGATTATTCTTATTTTCTCCTTAGTATTACTACAGTATTTTAATCTGTGCCGCTTAAATTAGCATCTTATATTCCTCCATGAATTTTTCATGTTCATTGGTCTGATCTCATCACCATTAATTCAACAAATAAGACACCTTAGCTGGAAGGTAGTGCGTGGGCTTCAGGAGCAAACCACTTAGAGCACGTGCTCTCTGAGACAGCTTACAGAAGCAGGGCCCTCAGTGCAGATACAGCACTCAGTTATATTCAGTATTTATATTATGGGCTGAATCGTGTCTTTCTTCCTCGACCCCCAAAAGAAAATTTTGTAAATTGAAGCTTAACCCCATACATAACTGTACTTGGAAATTGGGCCATTGAGGGGGTAATTAAGGCTAAATGAGGTCCTATGAATGGGGCCCTACTTTGGTAGGACTGGTGGCCTTATGAGGAGAGACCAGGAGTTCATGGGCACAGAGGAAAGAGGAAAGACAAGACCATGTGGGGACACAGAGGCAGCTGTCTGCACATTAGGAGGAGATGCTTTACCAGAAGCCACTCATGGCAGCACCTCAGCCTTAGACTTCTAGCCTCCAGAATTGTGAGAAGTTTGTTGTTCAAGCCACCCACTCTGTGGTATTCTCTTTTGGCAGCCCCAGCAGACTAATAACAATATTACCATGCAGAGGTTCACAAACTGCGCCATAATGTTCAGGAATGGCATAAGCACACTTTCGTAGGGTAGAGCTCAGAGTTTTAGAGTTCACATCCGTGCCTTCCCACCCAAAAAAGACACAAACCACTGCTCTAGTCCAAACCTGTTAAAAGACAGGAAGGAAAGGGGAGGACAGAACAGCTAGAAAATGAAGGAGGGGCACAGCTGTTGGGATTCAATAAAAAGGAGCTGGAACTGGCTGAAACCAAGGAGGCTTCAAGAATAGTCTGGTCATTGACATTTAGCTCATTATACCTATATTGTAATACAGTGGTCCCCAATCTTTTTGCCACCAGGGACCAGTTTCGAGGAAGACAATTTTTCTACAGATGGGGGGTGGTGGGGTGAGGGATGGTTCAGGTGGTAATGGGAACAAAGGGGAGTGGCAGATGAAGCTTTGCTGGCTCACCTGCCGCTCACCTCCTGCTGTGTGGCCCGGGCGTTGGGGACCCCTGTTGTAATACTAAAAATCACTCCCCCTTACATGGACCAGAAAAGTGGGCAGTGGCTGAATACCTGAGAAATACCCATGCTTCACTGAAATAGCAAGAATATTCCTCCCACTCATTAGCCTATGAAATTAGCCCATAAAACCCAAAAACCCCATGCCCTGGGGTCACTCTCACTTTCTGAAGACATCAGGCCAGAAGGGAGTGGCATGATATATTTAAAGTGCTGAAAGAAAAAAATACTGTGCTGGCAAACTTGTCCTTCAGAATTGGAGGAGAGATAGAGGGTTTTCCAGACAACGAAAAGCTAGAGAAGTTCATCAATACTAGACCAGACTTACAAGAAATGTTAAAGGAACTTCTTTAAGCTGAAAGAGGGTTGGAGGCACTAATTAGTAATGAGAAACATGGAAGTATAAATCTCACTGTTAGAGATAAATATATAGTAAAAATTCAGAACAATCTAATGTAAAATTGGTGAGTTAATCACTTATAAGGTACTAGGAAGGTTAAGACAAGAGTAGTAAAACTACAATTTTTTAACAATAATAACTATTATTATTAATAACAACAATTTGTTGATGGATACACAAGATTAAAAGATGTAAATTGTGACATCAATATAAAACGTGGTGTGGGGAGTAAAAATGTAGAGCTTTAGAATGAGATCAAACTTAAGTTGTTATCAACTTAAAATAAACTGTTACAAATAAAAATATAAGTTGTTTTATGTAAGCTCATGGTAACCACAAAGCACAACCCACAGTAGATACATAAAAGACAAAGAGAAAGGAATCAAAGCATACCACTACAGAAAACCATCAAATCAAAAAGTAAGAGAGCAAGAGATGAACAAAGGAACAGAGGAACTACAAAACAGCTGGAAAACAATTAACAAAATGGCAATAACTATGTACCTATCAATAATTATTATAAATGTATATGGAGTAAATTCTCCAAACAAAAGACATAGAGTAGCTGAATGGATAAAAAAAACAAAACAATACATTAACAACAAAAAACATCTATATAGGTCTCAGCAGAGACTCACTTCAGATGTAAGGACACAAAAAGACTGAAAGTGAAGGGATATAAAAAGATATTCCTTGAAATGGAACACAAAGAAAGCTGGACTAGCTATACTTATAATGGACAAAATAGATTTTAAGTCAAAGAGACAAAGTCATTATACAAATGATAAAAGGGTCAACCCTACAAGAGAATACAATATTTGTAAATATTTATGCACCCAACATAGAATCACCTAAATATATAACACAAAAATTAACACCCATAAAGGAAGAAATAGACAGCAATATAGTAGTAAGGGATTTTAATATTCTACTTTAATTCATGAATAGATCATCCACAATGAAAATCAATACAGAATCACTGGCCTTAAATGACACATTAGATCAAATGGACTTAACAGACATATATAGAACATTCCATCCAAGAGCAACAGAATACACATTCTTCTCAGGTGCACATAAAACATTCTCCAGCATAGATAATATGTTAGGCCACAAAACAAGTCAATAAATTCAAGAAGACTGAAATCATACCAAGCATCTTTTCTGACCACAATGATATGAAACTAGAAATCAATAACAAGAAGAAAACTGGAAAATCAACAAATACGTGGAGATTAAACAACATGCTACTGAACAACAAATGGGTCAAAGAAGACATCAAAAGAGAAATAAAAAAATACTTTGAAACAAATGAAAATGGAAATACAACATACCAACACTTATGTGATGCAGCAAAAGCAGTTCTAAGAGGGAAGTTAATAGTGATAAAAGCCTTATTAAGAGACAAGAAAGATCTCAAACAACCTAACTTTAGACTTCAAGAAACTACAAAAAGAAGAAAAAACTAAGTCTAAATTTATAAATTTAGAAGGAAGGAAATAACAAAGATCAGAGCAGAAATGAAGTAGAGACTAAAAGACAATAGAAAAGATCAATGAAACTAAGAGCTGTTTTTGAAAAATGAAATATCAAATATAAACTAAAGAAACAAACCTTAGCTAGAAATGAAAGCAGAGACATTACAATGTCTACTATGAATAATTATACACCAACAAATTGGACAACCTATAAAAAATGGATAAATTTCTAGAAACATACAGACTACAAAGACTAAGTCATGAGGAAATAAAAAATTTGATTACACTGATTACTAGTAAGGAGATTGAATCAGTAATCCAAAACTTCTCAACAAACAAAAGTCCAGGACCAGATGATTCTACTGGTAAGTTCTAGCAAACATTTAAAGAATACCAATCCTTCTCAAACTCTTTCAAAAAAACAAGAGGAGGGAACACTTCCAAACCAATTTTATGAGGCCAGCATTACCCTGATACCAAAACCAAAGACACTAGAAGAAAAGAAAATTACAGGCCAACAATGAACATAGATGCAAAAATCCTCAACAGAATATTAGCAAACTGAATTCAACAATACATTAAAAGGATCAGAAAACATGATTAAGTGGGATTTATTCCAGGGATGCAAGGGATAGGGGTGGTTCGATATCCACAAGTCAGTCAATGTGATACACCATATTAAAATGAAGAATAAAAATCCTATGATCATCTCAATAGATGCAGAAAAAGCTTTTCACAAAATTCAACATCCATTTTAGAAACTTTCAGAAAAGTGGTTATAGAGAGAATGTACCCCAACATAATAAAAGCCATGCATGACCAGCCAACAGCCAACATCATACTCAACAGTGAATAGCTGAAAGCTTTTCCTCCAAGATCAGGAACAAGACAAAGATGCCCACTCTTGCCACTTTTATTCATCATAGTATTGGAAGCCTTAGCCAGAGCAATGAGGCAAGAAAAAGAAATAAAAGGCATCCAAATTGAAAAGGAAGAAGTGAAAGTGTTACTGTTTGCAGATGATATGGTATTATAGCAAGAAAACCCTAAAGACTCCACCAAAAAACTGTTAGAATTAAATAATGAATTCAGTAATGATGCAGGACACAAAATCAATATGCAAAAATAAATTGCATTTCTGTACACTAATAGCGAACTATCAGAAATTGAAATTAAGAAAACAATCCTAGACCTATATGCTGATAACCATAAAACATTGATAAAGGAAATTGAAGATGATTCAAAGAAATGGAAAGAGATCCCATGCTCTTGGATTGGAAAAATTAATATTGTTATAATGGTCCTACTACCCAAAGCAATCTACAGATTTAATGCAATTCCTATCAAATTACCCATGACATTTTTCACAAAGCTAGAACAAATAATCCTAAAATTATTTGGGACACAGGTTCAATCCCTGGTCCAGGAAGATTCCACAGGCTGTGGAGCAATTAAGCTCATGCGCCACAACAACTGGGCCTGCGCTCTAGAGCCCACCAACCACAATTACTGAGCCCGTGTGCTACAACTACTGAAGCCTGTGTGCCTAGAATCCATGCTCCACAACAAAGAGAAGCCACTGCAATGAGAAACTCACGCATCACAATGAAGAGTAGCCCCTGCTCACCACAACTACAGAAAGCCCGCGTGCAGCAATGAAGACCTAATGGAGCCAAAAATAAATAAATAAATTTATTATTTTTTTAAAAAGAACATTCCTTCATACCATATACAAAAATAAACTCAAGAAGGTTTAAAGACTTAAATATAAGACATGACACTGGACTTCCCTGGTGGTGCAGTGGTTAAGAATCTGCCTGCCAATGCAGGGGACGTGGGTTCGAGCTCTGGTCCAGGAAGATCCCACATGCCTCGGAGCAACTAAGCCCACGCGCCACAACTACTGAGCCTGCGTTCTCGAGCCTGCCAGCCACAACTACTGAGCCTGAGTGCCACAACTACTGAAGCCCACGTGCCCATAGCACGTGCTGTGCAACAAGAGAAGACACCACAATGAGAAGCCTGTGCACCACAACGAAAAGTAGCCCCTCCTTGCCGAAACTAGAGAAAGCCCACATGTAGCAACAAAGACCCAACGCAGCCAAAAATAAATAAATAAATTTATTTTTAAAAAAAGACATGACACCATAAAACTCCTAGAAAACATAGGCAAAACATCCCCCGACATAAATCGTAGAAATATATTCTTAGATCAATCTCCCCAGGCAAAATAAATAAAAGCAAAAATAAACTAATGGGACCTAATCAAACTTATAAGCTATTGCACAGCAAAAGAAACCATAACCAAAATGAAAAGACAGCTTACAGAATGGGAGATAATATTTGCAAATGATACAACGCCAAGGGGTTAATTTCCAAAATATATAAACAGCTCATACAACTTCATATAAAAAAAAAAAGCCAAACAACTCAATCAAAAAAGGGCAGAAGACCTAAATAGACATTTCTCCAAAGAAGACATACAGATGGCCAACAAGCACATGAAAAGATGCTCAACATCACTAATTATTGGAGAAATGCAAATCAAAACCACAGTGAGCTATCACCTCACATCAGTCAGAATGCCTATCATCAAAAAATCTACAAATAGAATTCCCTGGCAGTCCAATGGTTAAGACTCTATGCTTCTAATGCAGGAGGTGCGGGTTTGATCCCTGGTCAGGTAACTAAGATCCTACATGCTGCGCAACATGACCCCCCCAAAAAAATGTCTACAAATAATAAATGCTGGAGAGGGTGTGGAGAAATAGGAACCCTCCTACACTGTTGGTGGGAATGTAAATTGATGCAACCACTATGAGAAACAGTATGGTGGCTGCTTAAATAACTAAAAATAGAGTTACCATATGATCCAGCAATTCCACTCCTAAGCATATATCCAGAAAAGACAAAAACTCTAATTCAAAAAGATACATGCACCCCAATTATCATAGCAGCACTATTTACAATAGCCAAGATATGGAAACCACACAAATATCCATGAACAGATGAATGGGTAAAGAAGATGTGTGCCATATATATATATATATATATATATATATATATACACATATGTACGTATATAATGGAATATTACTCAGCCATAAAAAAGAGTGAAATAATGCCATTTACAGCAATGTGGATGGACCTAGAGATTGTCATACTAAGTGAAGTAAGCCAGACAAAGACAAATATCATATGATATTGCTTTTATGTGGAATGTTTTTTTAAAAAGATACAAATGAACTTATTTACAAAATATAAATAGACCCCCAAACATAGAAAACAAACTTATGGTTACCAAAGGGAAAAGGGGTGGTGGAGGGATAAATTAGGAAGTTGGGATTAACATATACACACTACTATATATAAAATAGATGACCAACAAGGACCTACTATGTAGCACAGAGAAATATACTCAATATGTTGTAATAACTTATAAGGGAAAATAATCTGAAAAAGAATATATTGTCATATATATATAGCTATATGACTGAATCACTGTGCTCTACACTTAAACTAACACAACATTGTAAATCAACTATATTTCAATAAAAAAAATATATAATTATATATATAATTTGATGATTAAATAATAATATATATTATATATATAATATATATTTTATACGTATATATAGTAGTCCTAAAATTTGTATGGAATCACAAAAGACCTGAATAGCCAAAGCAATTTGAGAAAGAATAACACAGCTGGAAGCATCATGGTTCCTGATTTCAAACTATATTACAAAGATATAATCAACAAAATAGTATGGTGCGGGGCTTCCCTGGTGGCTCAGTGGTTAAGAATCTTCCTGTCAATGCAGGGGACACCGGTTCAAGCCCTGGTCTGGGAAGATCCCACATGGGGTGGAGCAGCTGAGCCCGTGGGCCACAACTACTGAGCCCGCACACCACAATTACTGAAACCCATGTGCCTAGAGCCTGTGCTCCACAACAAGAGAAGCCACCACAATGAGAAGCCTGCACACCGCAATGAAGAGTAGCCCCCGCTTGCCACAACTAGAGAAAGCCCATGCACAACAACGAAGACCCAACACAGCCAAAAATAAATAAAATAAATAAATTTATTTAAAAAAATAGTATGGTGCGGACATTAAAAACAGACACATAGATCAATGGAACAGAATAAGCCCACACATACGTAGTCAATTAACTTACAAAAAAGGTGTTAAGGATATACAATGGGGGAAAGATAATCTCTTCAATAAATGGTGATGGGAAGGGGCTTCCCTGGTGGCACAATGGTTGAGAGCCCGCCTACCGATGCAGGGGACACGGGTTCGTGCCCCAGTCCGGGAAGATCCCACGTGCCGCAGAGCAGCTAGGCCCGTGAGCCATGGTCGCTGAGCCTGTGCGTCCAGAGCCTGTGCTCCGCAACAGGAGAGGTCACAACAGTGAGAGGCCCGCGTACGGCAAAAAATACATAAATAAATAAATAAATGGTGATGGGAAAACTGAGCAACCACATGCAAAACAATGAAACTGGACCGCTATCTTATTCCATACACAAAAATATACTCAAAATGGATTAAAGTCCTGAACGTAAGACCTAAAACCATAAAACTCCTGGAAGAAAACATAGCAGTGATCTCCTTGACATAGGTCTTGGTGATGATACTTTGGATTTGACACCAAAAGCAAAAATAAACAAGTGGGACTAAATACTTCTGCACAGCAAAGAAAACCATCCACAAAATGAAAAGGCAACCTACTGAATGGGAGAAAATATTTGTAAACCATATAACTGATAAAAGGTTAATATCCAAATTATATAAGAATTCATGCAACTCAATAGCAAACAACCAATCTGATTAAAAAATGGGCAGAAGGGACTCCCCTTGTGGCACAGTGGTTAAGAATCCACCTGCCAGTGCAGGGGACACGGGTTTGATCCCTGGTCCAGGAAGATTCCACATGCCATGGAGCAACTAAGCCCATGCGCCACAACTACTGAGCCTGCGCTCTAGAGCCCGCAAGCCACAACTATTGGCATCAAAGAAGTTCTTGAGAATGAGCATGTCTTTACAAGGCACTCTGACCCCAGTGAAGAATCTCAGGATTTTCAAGAAAATGTTCACCTCCTCAGCTAACACAGGAGGGCAAACTATGTCCACTGACAAGGAAGGCTCAGAGAGACTTGACTTTTCAACACTCTCAGTTTAGTCTGAGTCCAACCAGAATTTGCCATTCCAAGTTCCTCCATCTCTCCCAGTCAATATCGTAAATTTCACATGAGCAACTTAATGAGGTTGTGAATCCAACTGACGTCATAATTCTACAACCTGCACAATTAAGTTTTGTTTGATTTTCAGCAACATCAGCTCCCTGGCTCCGTGAAATGATTCTCTTAGGGCTGCCATGGATGCTCTCTGGTCCATGGACGGTGACTTGAGCTGAGAGTTTCAGGACCTGAGCTTGTCATTTCTTCTTGTAAGCACTCCAGTGCATGGAGAACCAGCCCCACACTAGCCCTTGCAGGCATCATTACTGCCATAAAACTCAAGTGCAGCCCAAGTCCCAGGGGCTCCCAAAGCACTTGCTTCAGCAGACACTTCATCACAAACAGAGGTGGTAGCTGAATTGTAATGCATATCGTGGATTATGAGTATCCCATTTCCCACTGGCAAGGCGCTCATCATTTTGCTTGAGTCCAAAGGTACCACCAAACCAATCCCCAAATCCAATCTTTGAAGGTTTGTCTCCTGAGACCATTCCTGGTACCATTTCATCAGCCAGCATTCAGTCAGGAAACAAATTAAACCAGTAATTTAGACAGGAAAAATATACAGAATTATTAACTAGTTAAAGTGGTTAACAATTAAAAAGGGTGAAAGAGTGTGCTTAGGGGTACAGCACTAGCAACTACAGAAAGCAGTCACTAGCCCTAGAGCTGAGGAAGAGTGAACAAGAAAGGAACTTAGAAACTTAAAGGCAAGGGTCCCTCCCAAGGCTGAGGTTCAAACCTGTGAGGAGAGAACATGGCTGCCACTGCAACAGCCAACCTGCCAGTGGCAGAGAAACTTGCTGGGGAATATGGGCTGAAGTAACTTCTGGAGGGTGGCTGAACCGCGGAGGGCTGCTGAGGTGAACATCCCAGGCTCCACATGCCAATCCTCCCAGAGGACCTGAAGAAAGACACGGTCCTCTTGCTAACTCTGCAGTGTTCCTCTGGCGCCCTCTGTTGGTAAAGCACAGATGTGTACAGGGTCCAGAGTTCTTGAACCACAAAATAAGGCTATCAATTAATAACGGGCACACGACTCATTTATAGGAGACATAGGAAAGTAACCTGCTAAGTTCAGAATGTGGACAATTCTACAAGCCCAATGACCAGAATTGTGGTAAGAATACAGTGGGAAAATTATAGGAGCCTTAAAGACTAAATGCAATGGGTCATCTTGTCTGGATTGTTTCAAACAAACCAACTGTAAAGCACCAGGAGAAATCAGAGTAATTTTAACACCAATAGGATATTTGATATTAAGAAAATGTTAGTTGTCAAGCCTGTGTGCCACAACTACTGAGCCTGTGCTCTAGAGCCCACGAGCCACAACTACTGAGCCCACGCACCACAACTACTGAAGCCTGTGTGCCTAGAGCCCGTGCTCCGCAACAAGAGAAGCCACTGCAATGAGAAGCCCACATACCGCCATGAACAGTAGACCCCACTTGCCACATCTAGAGAAAACCCACGTGCAGCAAAGAAAACCCAATGCAGCCAAAAATAAATAAAATAATTTTTAAAAAAGAAAGAAAATGTTAGTTGTTTAGGTGTGATAATGGTGTTATGGTTAGGGATCTTTATCCCTAGGTGAAACATTTATGGATGAAATAAGTCTGGGATTAGCTTGAAATAATCTGGGAAATGGGGAGGGTGTTTGCAGGTGAAATAAGAGTGGCCCACAGATTGATAATTGTTGAAGTTGGGCTATGGGTTTGAGTACATCTATTATACTATTCTCTGTACTAGTGTATTTGAATCATAAAATCCCACACCCAGAAAAAAATTTAAAGGTAGTACAGCTCACCTCAGTATCAGGAACTCTATCTTCTGCTACTTTGAGAGGGAGAGTGTAAGGAAACCAGCCTCTAGGACATTCATGCCGACCCTGGGATGAGAATATGGCAAAAGGCATTTTCAAGCCAAATTCGAAGAAACGTTAGTTTCCCACTTTCCTTCTCTAGCCTTAAATCCAGCAAGTGGAGTGGAAGCAAAGCCTCATGGTTAAGAACACGCCAGGGCCAAAACACCTGGGGTGGAATCCTGGCTCCTTTATCACCTGCTCTGTGATTCAGGCAAGTTTACCTAACTTTTCAGAACCTATTTTCCCATCTTTAAGGGACTGCCAGGAATTAAATGAGTAACATTTGTTACTTGTTTTGAAGAGTGCCTGGCCCAAGGTTAAATACTATATGAGCAATTTTTAAAAATTCTAACAAATGGGGACTTCCCTGGTGATCCAGTGAGTAAGACTCCATGCTCCCAATGCAGGGGGCCCGGGTTCGATCCCTGGTCAGGGAAGTAGATCCCACATGCATGCCACAACTAAGAAGTCCACATGCCGCAACTAAAGATCCCACATGCCACAACGAAGATTCCATGTGCTGCAACTAAGACCTGGTGTAGCCTAAATAAATTAATTAATTAAAAAAATAATTCTCTAAAAAAAAATTCTGACAAATGATTTGCTATTTAACATTCTTGCCAGACTAGAGCTAAAGTTAAAAAAAGAGAAGGAAGAAGGGAGTGTCAGAGAAGGACACAGGAACATAACAGAAGCTGCAACCTGCTTTCATCCCCATTACACTAACGTGGTGTTAACTGAGGTTGGGAGTCCCTGACATGCAAGTTTAATTCAGGTCCTAATTAAAGGCATACATCTGAACTCTAAAATCAGAGAAACCCAGGAAGACAACTGCATTAGTTCCAGCCATCTAAGGCCAAAGACAAGCCTAAGAGGATTCCTCTCTGTGCCCACACGCCATTCAAAAGGATGCTTCAGTGCAACCCAACAACCCCTAGAAGGTGACTGAAGTAACCCACCAGCCAGGAGTGTGGGCAGTAAAGCGTCTGAGGTTCCAGGGCTGAGTAGGTGAGCCGTAGGTAGGATAGTGCAGTTGCTAAAGCCTGTCTCTGGTAAATTTAATCATGTTCATTTCATAGTCACCAGGGAGAACTCAGAATTACAAAGAAACCCTTAAAATCCAGAGGTGGCGTCACTGGGCACATAATGGAAGGACAAATTAAAAGTAGCCAGTGTAAGGCAGATTAACATGTACAGTGAGTAACTTCTGGAATGGTCAGACTTATTGTCAAGACACAAGTCAAACAAATTACTGTATGAGAAGGAAAACAAAGTAGCTACGGTAATTATATTGATGGTGAGGCAGTTTTCTGGGAAATATTTAACATAGCCTTTATGCTGATAATTACTGAACTATAAAAAGGCGTATGGAAAAATCAAAAAACTTAGTATTTCAGCTTACAGGTCTTCCCCCTCCCCATTTCAGTATCCATTTCCCCCCATTTCACAGTCTCCAATAATGTATTTAAAAATATGATAATCTTTTCTCGGCTAAGAATACAGTAGAAAGAATTTCCTACATAGTCTAATGAGCTCTGTGAATGTTTTCCCACTCAGTCACAGAGACCATTTGTCTCTCACTTTGACATAACCCAGTGGTTCCCATAATTTGCCACACATTAGAATTAACTGAAGAGAAAAAATATCCCTGTGTGCAGGTCACACCCCAAACCAATTAAATCAGAATGCCTGGGAGTGGGAGTCAGACATCAGTATTTTTTGTTGTTTTTAAAATTTTTTTAATTTAATTTAATTTAATTTATTTTTTTATACAACACGTTCTAATTAGTCATCAATTTTATACACATCAGTGTATACATGTCAGTCCCAATTACCTAATTCATCATAACACAATCCCAACCCCGCCACAGCTTTCCCCCCTTGGTGTCCATATGTTTGTTCTCTACATCTGTGTCTCAACTTCTGCCCTGCAAACGGTTCATCTGTACCATTTTGCTAGGTTCCACATACATGCATTAATATACGATATTTGTTTTTCTTTTTCTGACTTACTTCACTCTGTATGACAGTCTCTAGATCCAACCACATCTCAACATGTGACCCAATTTCGTTCCTTCTTATGGATGAGTAATATTCCATTGTATATATGTACCACATCTTCTTTATCCATTCGTCTGTCAATGGGCATTTAGGTTGTGGCTATTGTAAATAGTGCTGCAATGAACATTGGGGTGCATGCGTCTTTTTGAATTATGGTTTTCTCTGGGTATATGCCCAGTGGTCAAATTGCTGGATCATATGGTAATTCTATTTTTAGTTTTTTAGGGAACCTCCATACTGTTCTCCATAGTGGCTGTACCAATTTACATTCCCACCAACAGTGCAAGAAGGTTCCCTTTTCTCCACACCCTCTCCAGCATTTGTTGTTTGTAGATTTTCTGATGATGCCTATTCTAACTGGTGTGAGGTGATACCTCATTGTAGTTTTGATTTGCATTTCTCTAATAATTAGTGATATTGAGCAGCTTTTCATGTGCTTCTTGGCCATCTGTATGTCCCCTTTGGAGAAATGTCTATTTAGGACTTCTGCCCATTTTTGGATTGGGTTGTCTGTTTTTTTAATATTGAGCTGCATGAGCTGTTTATATATTTTGGAGATTAATCCTTTGTCCATTGATTCGTTTGCAAATATTTTCTCCCATTCTGAGCGTTGTCTTTCCATCTTGTTTATGGTTTCCTTTGCTGTGCAAAAGCTTTTAAGTTTCATTAGGTCCCATTTGTTTATTTTTATTTCCATTACTTTAGGAGGTGGATCAAAAAAGATCTTGCTGTGATTTATGTCAAAGAGTGTTCTTCCTATGTTTTCCTCTAAGAGTTTTATAGTGTCCAGTCTTACATTTAGGTCTTGAATCCATTTTGAGTTTACTTTTCTGTATGGTGTTAGGGAGTGTTCTAATTTCATTCTTCTACATGTAGCTGTCCAGTTTTCCCAGCACCACTTATTGAAGAGACTGTCTTTTCTCCATTGTATATCCTTGCCTTCTTTGTCATAGATTAGTTGACCATAGGTGAGTAGGTTTATCTCTGAGCTTTCTTTCTTGTTCCATTCATCTATGTTTCTGTTTTTGTACCAGTACCATATTGTCTTGATTACTGTAGCTTTGTAGTATAGTCTGAAGTCAGAGAGTCTGATTCCTCCAGCTCTGTTTTTTCCCCTCAAGACTGTTTTGGCTATTCGGGGCCTTTTGTGTCTCCATACAAATTTTAAGATTTTTTGTTCTAGTTCCATAAAAAATGCCATTGTTAATTTGATAGGCATTGCATTGAATCTGTAGATTGCTTTGGGTAGTATAGTCATTTTCATAATACTGATTCTTCCAATCCAAGAACATGGTATATCTCTCCATCTGTTGGTATCATCTTTAATTTCTTTCATCAGTGTCTTATAGTTTTCTGCATACAGCTCTTTTGTCTCCCTAGGTAGGTTTATTCCTAGGTATTTTATTCTTTTTCCTGCAATGGTAAATGAGAATGTTTCCTTAATTTCTTGTTCGGATGTTTCATCATTAGTGTATAGGAAAGCGAGATTTCTGTGCATTAATTTTGTATCCTGCAACATTACCAAATTCATTGATCAGCTCTACTAGTTTTCTGGTGGCATTTTTAGGATTCTCTATGTAGAGTATCATGTCATCTGTAAACAGTGACAGTTTTACTTCTTCTTTTCCAATTTGTATTTCTTTTTCTTCTCTGATTGCCATGGATAGGACTTCCATGTTGAATAATAGTGGTGAGAGTGGACATCCTTGTCTTGTTCCTGATCTTAGAGGAAATGCTTTCAGTTTTTCACTGTTGAGAATGATGTTTGCTGTGGGTTTGTCATATATGGCCTTTATTATGTTGAGGTAGGTTCTCACTATGCCCACTTTCTGGAGAGTTGTTATCATAAATGGGTGTTGAATTTTGTCAAAAGCTTTTTCTGCAACTATTGAGATGATCATATGGTTTTTATTCTTCAATTTGTTAATATGGTGTATCACATTGATTGATTTGCATATATTGAAGAATCCTTGCATACCTCGGATAAATCCCACTTGATCATGGTGTATGATCCTTTTAATGTGTTGTTGGATTCTGTTTGCTAGTATTTGTTGAGGATTTTTGCATCTATATTCATCAGTGATATTGGTCTGTAATTTTCTTTTTTTGTGGTATCTTTGTCTGGTTTTGGTATCAGCGTGATGGTGGCCTCATAGAATGAGTTTGAAAGTGTTCCTTCCTCTGCAATTTTTTGGAAGAGTTTGAGAAGGATGGGTGTTAGCTCTTCTCTAAATGTTTGATAGAATTCACCTGTGAAGCCATCTGGTCCTGGACTTTTGTTTGTTGAAAGATTTTTAATGACAGCTTCAATTTCATTACTTGTGATTGGTCTGTTCATATTTTCTCTTTCTTCCTGGTTAAGTCTCAGAAGGTTATACCTTTCTAAGAATTTGTCCATTTCTTCCATGTTGTCCATTTTATTGGCATAGAGTTGCTTGTAGTAGAGTCTTAGGGTGCTTTGTATTTCTGCGGTGTCTGTTGTAACGTCTCCTTTTTCATTTCTAACTTTACTGATTTGAGTCCTCTCCCTCTTTTTCTTGATGAGTCTGGCAAATGGTTTATCAATTTTGTTTATCTTCTCAAAGAACCAGCTTTTAGTTTTATTGATCTTTGCTATTGTTTCCTTTGTTTCTATTTCATTTATTTCTGCTCTGATCTTTATGATTTCTTTCCTTCAGCTAACTTTGGGTTTTCTTTGTTCTTCTTTCTCTAATTCCTTTAGGTGTAACGTTAGGTTGTTTATTTGAGATTTTTCTTGTTTCTTGAGGTAGGCATGTATAGCTATAAACTTCCCTCTTAGAACTGCTTTTGCTGCATCCCATACATTTCGGATCGACATGTTTTCATTGTCATTTGTCTCTAGGTATTTTTTGATGTCTTCCTTGATTTCTTCAGTGATCTCTTGGTTATTTAGTAATGTATTGTTTAGCCTCCATGTGCTTGTGTTTTTTACGTTTTCTCCCCTGTAATTCATTTCTGTCTCATAGAGTTGTGGTCAGAAAAGATGCTTGATATGATTTCAATTTTCTTAAATTTACTGAGGCTTGATTTGTGACCCAAGATGTGATCTATCCTGGAGAACGTCCCATGTGTATTTGACAAGGAAGTGTAATCTGCTGTTTTTGGATGGAATGTCCTATAAATATCAACTAAATCTATCTGGTCTATTGTGTCATTTAAAGCTTCTGTGTCCTTATTAATTTTCATTTTGGATGATGTCCATTGGAGTAAGTGAGGTGTTAAAGCCCCCCACTATTATTGTGTTACTGTTGATTTCCTCTTTTATATATATCTGTTAGCAGTTGCCTTATGTATTGAGGTGCTCCTATGTTGGGTGCATATGTATTTATAATTGTTATATCTTCTTCTTGGATTGATCCCTTGATCATTATGTAGTGTCCTTCCTTGTCTCTTGTAACATTCTTTATTTTAATGTCTATTTTATCTGATATGAGTATTGCTATTCCAGCTTTCTTCTGATTTTCATTTGCATGGAATATGTTTTTCCTTCCCCTCACTTTCAGTCTGTATGTGTCCTTAGGTCTGAAGTGGGTCTCTTGTAGACAGCATATATATGGGTCTTGTTTTTGTATCCATTCAGCGAGCCTGTCTTTTGTTCGGAGCATTTAATCCATTCACATTTAAGGTAATTATCGATATGTATGTTCCTGTTACCATTTTCTTAATTGTTTTGGGTTTGTTTTTGTAGGTCCTTTTCTTCTCTTGTGTCCCACTTAGAGAAGTTCTGTTGGCATTTGTTGTAGAGCTGGTTTGGTGGTGCAGAATTCTCTTAGCTTTTGCTTGTCTGTAAAGCTTTTGATTTCTCCATTGAATCTGAATGAGATCCTTGCCAGGTAATCTTGGTTGTAGGTTCTTCCCTTTCATCACTTTAAGTATATCATGCCACTCCCTTCTGGCTTGTAGAGTTTCTCCTGAGAAATCAGCTGTTAACCTTATGGGAGTTCCCTTGTATGTTATTTGTCATTTTTCCCTTGCTGCTTTCAATAATTTTTCTTTGTCTTTAATTTTTACCAATTTGATTACTATGTGTCTCAGTGTGTTTCTCTTTGGGTTTATCCTGTATGGGACTCTCTGTGCTTCCTGGACTTGGGTAGCTATTTCCTTTCCCATATTAGGGAAGTTTTCGACTATAATCTCTTCAAATATTTTCTCTGGTCCTTCCTCTGTCTCTTCTCCTTCTGGGACCCCTATAATGAGAATGTTGTTGCATTTAATGTTGTCCCAGAGGTCTCTTAGGCTGTCTTCTTTTCATTCTTTTTTCTTTAGTCTGTTCCACAGCAGTGAATTACACTATTCTGTCTTCCAGGTTACTTATCTGTTCTTCTGCCTCAGTTATTCTATTGATTCCTCCTAGTGTAATTTTCATTTCAGTTATTGTATTGTTCATCTGTTTGTTTGTTGTTTAATTCTTCTAGGTCTTTGTTAAACATTTCTTGCATCTTCTCAATCTTTGCCTCCATTATTTTTCTGAGGTCCTAGATCATCTTCACTATCATTATTCTGAATTCTTTTTCTGGAAGGTTGCCTATCTCCACTTCATTTAGTTGTTTTTCTGGGGTTTTATCTCGTTCCTTCATCTGGTACATAGCCCTCTTCCTTTTCATCTTGTCTATCTTTCTGTGAATGTCATTTTTGTTCCACAGGCTGCAGGATTGTAGTTCTTCTTGCTTCTGCTGTCTGCTCTCTGATACATTGTTTTGATTGAACTCCTCCTCCTACAGACATCAGTATTTTTAGAAAGATCTCCTGGCTTTCCAAAATGAAGCAGTTTGAGAACCATGGAAGTAACCCATAGAGCTGCCTCACTTCTTAAGAAGGAAGTCGCTACAGGATAAAAACTTCAGCTGCAGTCTTTTTAGGGATGATACACTGACTGAACTTTGGAGTTGAAAATCCAGGACACAGTCTCTGTCCCGAGGTAATGTTCTGTTTCCATACGCTCACATTCAAAATTATCAATAGTTTATTTTGTACATTTTGCCTCCTTACACAAAAAAGATTAAAAAAATCAAAGTTTGAGTTTTTCGGGGAAAAAAAGGTTAAGTTATACAACAGGAGTTAAGAGATGGTATAGAAAATTATTGCCACTTTGTCATAACAAAGTAAGGAAAGGTAAATACCCTGGTTTAAGATTTAAAACCCGAGAGCTCCTGTCAAAACTTCTCAGGTTTAAAGAAAAACAGAAACAGAAGACCATGTTTCCTAAAATGGCACTGCAAATATGTAGAACATCATACTAAATTTTTGCAATAATTTTTAAAAAATAAATTTATTTATTTTTATTTATTTATTATTGGCTGCGCTGGGTCCTCGTTGTTGCTGGGGGCCCGTGGTGTGCGAACCTCTCACTGTGATGGCCTCTGCTGTTATGGAGAATGGGCTCCACGTGCATGGGCTTCAGTAGTTGTGACTGGTGGGCGCTAGAGCCCAGGCTCAGTAGTTGTGGTGCACGGGCCTAGTTGATCCATGGCATGCAGGATCCTCCCTGACCAGGGATCAGACCTGTGTCCCCTGTGTTGGCAGACGGATTCTCAACCACTGTGCTACCAGGGAAGTCCCTAAATATTTAATAAATTTTAAAAATCATCCCCTCAGTTGAATCTGCTACGCTTTTTAAGGAGAATGTGGCCACCTCCTTAGATGTTTTCACCTGATATTAAAGCTGTCTGCTCAGGCCTATTACCAATTAAGACAGACTATGGATGCCCCTTCCTTCATACTTACACACTATCTTCCATCTATTTGGAGACAAAGGATCTTATCCTTACACACAAGTTTCTTGCTGCCTGCTCTGACTGGATCCCTGCGGAGTGCAGTTGCAGGAGGGTGTTCAGTGGGGAGGATATTCGCAGGTGAAATAATAGTTGACAACTTAAGTTCAACGCATCTTCTGTTACTATATCCAGTTATTGTCTAAAATGCTAGTTCTCACTTGGGTTATAATTTCAAAAGGCTTAAAATACCTTAATGATTTTATATATATATATTTTTTTCTAAATCCTTGATGTGGATATAATCCCTTCCCATTGATTTTTAGATAATAAAAACACTTATTTAGATCAGTTATTTATGTCCTTTGATTAATTTATTCTTCATAATATTCTTTACCTTTATATCAAGCTCTAGAAACAATTCATCGGAATTCCCTGGTGGTCCAGTGGTTAGGACTTGGTGCTTTCACTGCCAGGGCTTGGTTCAGTCCCTGGTTGGGGAACTAAGACCTCACAAGCTGCACAGCATGGCCAAAAAACAAACAAACAAAAGAAACAATTCATAACTTGCCTGCATTCTGCAGGTCCCATTATGCCTTGTCAAAGTAGCTGGGTGATAAATTAAAACTATTATACGCCTGCAGTTTCAAGACACTGGTTATTAGAGCATCTGTGTATATGATTCTCTACTTCCTTGATTCTCCTTCCTAGCTCTGATTATCCCATTAAATTGTCTCCACTGTGTAATACTGATTCTTTTAATTTAAAAATTTTTTTATTAAAAACATTTTTTTGGGGCTGCATTGGGTCTTCATTGCTGTGTGCGGGCTTTCTCTAGTTGCGGCGAGTGGGGACTATTCTTTGTTATGTTGTGTGGGATTCTCATTGCAGTGGCTTCTCTTGTTGCAGAGCACAGGCTCTAGGCATGTGGGCTTCAGTAGTTGTGGCACGCAGGCTCAGTAATTGTGGCTCACGGGCTCTAGAGCACAGGCTCAGTAGTTGTGGCCCTCGGGCTCAGCTGCTCCACGGCATGTGGGATCTTCCCAGACCAGAGCTTGAACCCGTGTCCCCTGCATTTGCAGGCAGATTCTTAACCACAGTGCCACCAGGGAAGTCCCTGTAATACAGATTCTGATCACAATCCTTTCATGTCTACCACCCTCCACCTGACCTCTCTCCCCAAATCCTATGCCACACTCCGAACCTGACATCACTTCCCATATGTTTCTACTCCAATTTCACATTCTAGTGGAGGGAGATAAACAAGATGTTTAATGTGCAAAATAATGGAGGAGTCTTAATGATGGAGGAGTCTTTTTAACAAATGGTGCTGGACAACTGAATATCCACGTGTAAAAGAATGAAGTTAGACTCCTACCTCACACCATATTCAAAAAGTAACTCAAAATGGATCAAAGTTCTAAATGAAAGAGCTAAATTGCAAAACTCTTAGAACAAGTATCTTTGTGATTTTGGTTAGGTAATTTCTTAGATACACCCAAAACATAAGCAATTTAAAAAAAAAGATAAATTGGGCTTCATCAAAATTAAAAACTTTCGTGCTTCAAAAGACACTATTAAGAAAGTGAAGATGGGAGAAAATGTTTGCAAATCATGTATCTGATGAGGGAGTAGTATCCAGAATATATATATATATAGAACTCTTATAACAATAATAAAAAGCCAAAAAGTCAATTTAAAAATTAGCAAAGGATTTGCATAGACGAATTTTCCAAAGATACACCAATGGCCAACAAGCACATGAGCAGATATTCAACATCATTAATCATTACAGAAATGCAATCAAAACCATGAGATATAACTTCATGCCAACTAGGATGACTAGAATTAAAAGTCAGGTAACAAGTGATTATGAGGCTATGAGGAAATCAAAATCCTCAGACACTGCACAGACATTTTGGAAAAGAGTTTGGTAGTTACTCAAAAAAAGTTACCATGTGACCCAGCAATTTCATTCCTAGATATATACACAAGAGAACTGAAAAACATGTTGACATAAAAACTTGTAAGTTCATAGCAGTATTATTCATAACAAGGACAAAGTGGAAACAACCCAAATGTTCATCAAATGATGAACGGGTAAATGAAATATGGTATATCCACAGAAGTCCGCCAATCAAAAGGAATGAAGTACTGGGACTACCCTGGTGGTCCAATGGTAAAGAATCTGCCTTCCAATGCAGGGGATGTGGGTTCGATCCCTGGATGGAGAACTAAGATCCCACATGCTGTGGGGCAACTAAGCCCTTGTGCCACAACTACTGAGCTCACGCGTCTCAATGAGAGACCCCACCTGCCGCAAACTACAGAGCCCATGCACTCTGGAGCCCACACAGCACAACTACAGAGCCCATGCCACAACTGGAGAGAAGCCCATGTGCCACTAGAGAGACGCACGTGTGCTGCAACGAAGACCCGACAGCCAAAAATAAAAAAACAAACATGCCAAATGAAAGAAGCCAGTCAAAAAAGACCACATATTATATAGCCCAGTTTATATGAAATGTCCAGAATAGAGAAATCTATAGAGAAAAAATAATAGTCGGTACCTAGCATTGGGGATTTGAAGGGAAGTAGGAAAGGACTGCTCATGAGTATGGGGTTTCTTTGGGGATAATGAAAACATTCCAGAATTAAAAGTAGTGACAGTTGCATAACTTTGAGAATATATTGAAAACTACTTAATTGTACAATTTAAAATGGTGACTTTTATCTCAGAAAAAAAGTTGGTTAAAAAATCCATGGAGGAACTTAGAGGAGGGAAGAGTGATAGGAAGTGTGTTTTTGTGTGTGTTCTATTTTAATAGGGCTTTGAGAATAATCTCAATCAAATACAAATGACCAAATAGTAAATCGTTAACATTAATGGCTGGCAGCAGCCATTCTGGGGAGCTTATTCTATCACAAGGACACTGGTGCTGGCAAGTGCCATTTTGGAATCCTCCTTCTAGATTATTAGCACCGGGACCCCCATCCCACACACCAGTTTGTCAGCACCAGTCCTTGGGCCCCCCCAAGCCAAGCAGCTATCTGCATGGGGACACAGCTTTACCCATCAGGAGGCCAACAGCAGATGTGGGCCTGCCTGAGGCCCCCAAGGTCCCTGACCTGGCCCCTCATAACATAGAACCCAGGAGCTGGCCCCACCCACTAGTGGGGCCCCCAAAGCCCGTAAGCCAGCCATAGTCAGGACCTGGCCCTGACCACCAGTGGGCTGATACCAGCTCCAGAACCCTGGGCGCCTACAGCCAGAGACCCCACCCTTTAGTGGGGGTTTAGTGAGACCAGCACTAGCCCTGGACCTGGTCTCACTCACCAGTGTTGGACACCAACTCCGAGACACCTTGGGCCCCCGCAGCCAGCAGCCTGGGGTCTGGCCTCATACCAGTGGGCCAGCACTAGCCCTAGGCCCTGGCCCCAACCACTGGCAGTCTAACACCAGCTCTGGGACACCTGGGCCTGCAAGCAACCACCCAGGACTCAGCTTTCTCACCAGCAAGCTGGCACCAGCCCTAGAACAGCCCCCCCCCCACCTCCTGAAGCCAGCTGCCCATGAATCAGCCCTGCCCACCAGTGGCTGGTGGCCTGTGCACTAAGCAGGTCCTTGGGACCAACTGGACCAGGGGCCAGTCATGACTACAAGCATGCCCACGGCAGTCTGCTCCACCACAACAGAAAATCCCAGAAGTTCACAGAGAGGGCACCCCTAGAGAATATAGGTCTGGTGACGGGAGGGCAGTGTGCTGCTGGGACACACAGGACATCTCCTACATAAGGCCACTTCTCCAAGATCAGGAAACATAACAGACCTACCTAATACATAGAAATAAAAACAGCAAATCAGGCAAAGAGAGGAAATAGAGGAATATGTTCCAAACAAGGAAAAAGATAAAACCTCAGAGGAAGAGCTAAATGAAGTGGAGATAATCTACCCAGTAAAGAGTTCAAGGTAGTAATAATAAAGATGCTCAATGAACTCAGAAGAATGGATGAACACAGTGAGAAGTTTAACAAAGAGTTAGAAAATACAAAGAAGACTCAAAAAGATCTGAAGAATACAGTAACTGAAAAAAAATACACTAAATGGAATCAACAGGAGACGAGATGATACAAAGGAACAGACCAGCAAACTGGAAGTCAGAGTAGTGGAAATCACCCAAGCTGAACAGAAAAAAGAAAAAAAAGTGAAGACAGTTTAAGAGACCTCTGGGACAACATCAAGTGTATTAACGTTCTCATGATAGAGGTCCCAGGAGAATAAAGAGGCAAAGAACATATTTGAAGATAAGAGTTCAGCACCACTAAACTGGTTTCTACAAGCGCCACAAGGGAAGTTGGCCTTAAATGACACATTAGATCAGATGGACTTAACAGATGCATTTTTTCCAACCATAATGCCATGAGACTAGAAATTAATTACAAGAAAAAAAACAACTGCAAAAAGTACAAACACATGGAGGCTAAACAATATGCTACTGAACAACCAAAAGGTCACTGAAAAAAATCAAAGAGGAAATAAAAGAAACCTGGTGACAAATGAAAACACAATGATCCAAAATCCATGGGACACAGCAAAAGCCATTCTAAGAGGAAAGTTTATAGTAATACAAACCTCAGAAAACAAGAAAAATCTCAAACAACCTTATACCTAAAGGAAGTAGAAAAAGAACAAACAAAACCCAAAGTAGAAGGAAAGAAATAATAAAGATCAGAGCAGAAATAAATGAAACAGAGACTAAAAATACAATAGAAAAAAAATGAATGAAACAGCTGATTCTTTGAAAAGATAAATAAAATTGATAAACTTTTAGCCAGATACAGCAAGGAAAAGAGAGAAGGCCCAAGTAAGTAAAATCAGCAATGAAAACAGAGAAGTTGCAACCAATGCCACAGAAATATAAGATCATGAGGAATACTATGAACACTTATATGCCAAATAAACTGGAAAACTTAGAAGAAATGGATACATTCCTAGGAATGTACAATTTCCCAAGACTGATTCAGGAAGGAGAAACATGAACAGACTAACAGTAATGGAAATTGAATCAGTAATAAAAACAAAAAAACAAAACAAAGAAAAAACCCCAAAAACTTCCAACAAAAGTCCAATACCAGACAGCTTTACAGCTGATTCTATGAAAACAGAGTTAACATCTACCCTTCTCAAATTCCAAAAAATTGCAGAGGAAGAAACACTTCCAAATTCATTCTACAAGGCCATGATCACCCTGATACCCAAACCAAAGATATTAAGAAAATAAGAAAATTACAGGCCAATATCATTGATAAACGCAGGTGCAAAAATCCTCAAGAAAACATTAGCAAATCAAATTCAACAATACATTAAAAGGATCATACAACATGATAAAAGTGGGATTTAACCCAGGGATGCAAGGATGATTTATCCCCAAATCGATCAATGTGATACACCATATTAACAAACTGAAGAATGAAAAACATGATCATCTCAATAGATGCAGAAAAGCTTTTGACAAAATTCAAAATCCATTTACGATAAAAATTCTCAACAAAGGGACTTCCTGGTGGTCCAGTGGGTAAGACTCTGTGCTCCCAATGCAGGGGGCCTGGGTTTGATCCTTGGTCAGGGAACTAGATCCCACATGCATGCCACAACTAAGACCTGGAGACGCCAAAATAAATACAAAAATATTTTTAAAAAAATTATCGACAAAGTGGGTACAGAAGAGAACATACCTCAGTATAATAAAAGCCATGTGTGACAAGCCAACAGGTAACATCATATGGTAAAAAGCTGAAAGCATTTCCTCTAAGATCAGGAACAAAACAAGGATGTCCACTCTCACCACTTTTATTCAACATAGTATTGTAAGTCCTAGCCACAACAATCAGACAAGAAAAAAAAATAAGAGGAATTCAAATTTCAAAGGATGAAGTAATGCTCTCACTGTCTGCAGATGACATGATACTGCATACAGATAATCCTAAAGATGCCACCAAAAAAACTATTGGAACTTATCAATGAATTCAGTAAAGTTGCAGGTTACAAAATTAATATACAGAAATCTGTTGCATTGCTATACACTAACAACTATCAGAAAGAGAAATTCCATTTACAGTTGCATCAAAAAGAATACCAGGAATAAATCTAACTAGGAAGGTAAAAGGACCTGTATTCACTGATGAAAGAAACTGATGACACTAACAAATGTAAAGATGTACTGTGCTCATGGATTGAAGAATATTGTTAAAGTGACCATACCCCCCAAGGCAATCTATAGATTCAATGCAATCCCTATCAAAATACCAATGCTATTTTTCACAGAACTAGAATAATTCTAAAATTTGTATGGAAAGATCCAAAAGGCCAAAACAATCTTGAGAAAGAACGAAGATAGAGGTAACATGATCCCTGATTTCAAAGTATACTACAAAGGTATAGTAATCAAAACAGAATGGTACTGGCATAAAACACACACAGATCAATGGAACAGAATAGACAGCCCAGAAAACAAACTCACACTTTATCATCAACTAATCTATGATAAAGGATATACAACAGAAAAGACAGCATCTTCAATAAATGATTTGGGAAACTGGACAGCTACATGCAAAATAAACTGGACTACTTTCTCACACCATATATAAACTCAAAATGTAAGACCTGAAACCATAAAGTTTCTAGAAGAAAAAACATAGGCAGGATGCTCTTTACCATTGGTCTCAGTTTTGTGTGTGTGTGTGTGTGTGTGTGTGTGTGTGTGTGTGTGTATATATCTGATGTCTTCTTAGGTAAAAGAAACAAAAAAAATAAACAAATGGGACTACATAAACCTAAAAAGCTTTTGTGCTTTTGCACAGTGAAGGAAACTACCAACAACAAAAAAAGGCCAACTACTAAATGGGAGAAGATATTTGCAAAGGATGTATCAGATAAGTGGTTAATATCCAAATATAAAAAGAACTCATACAGGGACGTCACTGGTAGTCCAGTGGTTAAGACTCCACGCTTCCACTGCAAGGGGCATGGGTTCGATCCTTGGTCAGGGAACTAAGATCCTGCATGCCACGTGGAATAGCCAAAAAAAATAATAAATAAAAATAAAATGGACAGAGGACCTGAAGGACCTGAGAAGACATTTTCCCACAAAAGTCATACAGATAGATGCTCAACATCACTATCACCAGGGAAATGCAAACCAAAACCACAGTTATCACCTCACACCTGTCAGAATGGCTATTATCAAAAAGACAACAAATAACAAGAGTTCTCAAGCATGTGGAAAGGGGAACCCTCATACACTATTTGTGGGAATGTAAATTGGTGCAGCCACTATGGAAAACAGTATGGAGGCTCCTCAAAAAATTAAAAATAGATCTACCATACGACCCAGCAATACCACTCCTGGGTATTTATCCGAGCAAAGTAAAATCATTATTTTGAAAAGACATGTACATCCCTATGTTCAATGCAGCATTATTTACAACAGCCAAGATATGGAAGCAACCTAATGAAGAAAACGTGTTACATATATACAATGAAATAACAGCCATAAAAGAGAATGAAAATTTGCCATTAGCAACATGGACGGACCTGGAGGGTATTATGCTTAGTTAAATAGTTCAGACAAATAGTGATTTCACTTATATGTAGAATTTATAAAACAAAAACAAACATAACAGAAACAGTCATAGATACTGAGAACACATGCCAGAGGGGAAGGGTGTGTGTGGGGATGGGTGAAATAGATGAGGAACATTAACAGGTACATACTTCCAGTTACAAAATAAATAAGTTGTAGGTATGAAAAAAATACATATACTTACATTCCAAAATGAACAGTTCAGTTAAAAAAACACTTGTATTTGATTTTTGATATTTCAAAAATTTTCACATTCCAACCAAAAATGACTGAAAATATACTTCCTCTAGTTTAGAAATTTAGGGACTATAATCCAGACTAAATCCTGAAATTTAAAATGGCTCTCATTTGAGAAATTCGTAAGCTTCTCAGAGGACAAGCCCTGAAATCTTTAGTTTACATAGTAGAGACTGTAGATTTCCCTACCATGGTCTAAGATAACACAATTTAAATACAGCAATGAAGACAAGAATACATTTCAATGTTTATCTTTGGAAAAGAATATTCATCACAGGTTCACAGCCAGTTTCATTCCAGGTCTGGTTTTAACATTAAGAGTACTCTACAAACATTTCTCAAATGGAAAGGTCACTCGAGATGACATTATCAGCCTCCTAGAGCAAAGGAGGAATGTCATCAATTCTCCATTTTCAAAGATAATCAGTTACCAGTTAAGGGTAAAAACCACCAGACTCCAAAATCTACATATTTACTTTTTATTGAATTTGTTAATGTTACAGAGTTTTTGCACTGCCAAACCATGCCTGAGAATTCAAAGAAAGAAATGGTACAATGGACAGCCTCATCCACCCATCATACAGCATATTAAAACTTGATTCATGTGCATTTTGATAATTTTCACAATCTTTTAAAAAGTTATAAGAAGGGTTGGAATTTTAAATCTCCTGCAGGTCTTCAGATTTCTATGCCATTAAGTAACATTTCCACATATTCATCTCAGTTTCATTCCTCAATAACATAACCCCCAACGAAATTTTGCTGGAAAAAAATGCATACTTTTTAGGGGAAATATGTGGCTCAAGGTCCAAGAGGTTATTTGTTAAAAGATTTTTGGTTCTCAAATGAAGTCTTCAGATTAACCAAGAATCCTTTGTTTCTCACTCATCCAACCTCTCCTTGGCTGGCTCAGCTACTCACCCAAGTACATCAGAACGTAGGCATCCTGCCTGCCACTTCAAATAATGCCAACATTATTGCCCAGATATGGTTCGCATCTGACAGCAGATGACTCTGTAACACTCCTAGGAGTGCGATTCCTGCACTGACACTTATCAAGACTGAACTCCTAGAGGAAAATGCTCCCAACATCAGGATAGTTTTACTCACCCATTTGCTTCACTCTTGCAGTAGCAAGTCTGCAACTCCTACATTTGGCAAAGGGATTTTATTACAGAGAAATCCAGACTCTGCATCAAGTGGTCACATGCCACTTTGAAATATTTCTATTGAACCGAAGATACAAAACTAGGAAATTACCAGACTATCTTATTAGATGGAAAGACTTTTCAGTAATCCTGGGTAGCGTCCTGATGTCCTTTTCCAGGACTAAAAATTACTGGATAGTTTAAGCTGTAATCATTAAAAACAGAAGTGCTACATCACCTGTCTTTCGCCCGACTCTCCAAATGAACAACGTAAAAAGACACACCAGGAGGTTGATGACAGAGCTAGGCTGAGACAATCACTGCGTCTAATACCCTAAACGTTTGGGCACAAGTGCATCTGGAATTCTTGTCAGAGATCATGCAAGATCCATGAAACTTCAGTGGGTTTAGGTTGAGGTTCTGCTCTCGCTGCTTTGAATTCATAAGGACACACCTGTGACTCCCTTGGCCTGAGCAGAAAAATATACTCTTTCCACCAGTTTACTATACAACTTAGACCTGATTAGAGGAAGCTTTAGCAGCACCTGAAGTATAGCCCCCTGCATCTACTGCCCTTTATATCAAAGGCCATCTGGTTCTGCTCTAGGGATTGGCAAATTCATGAGACGTTTCACAATTCCAATGCATATTTCAGGTTACTTAGCCAAGCAATATGCTCTGTCAAAGAACTATTCCCAAGTCAAAGCAAAAAAAAAAAAAGAAAGAAAGAAAAAAAAAAAAGCCTTAATATGGAACACAGAAAAAGTACTACCCAAATAAAAATTACTAAAAAAATAAGATTATTCCCCCCCACACACCCCTTTTCCCACTTGGTGACCCAAGTTTCGTTGAATTTAATTTGTGGTTACCTCAGAATACAACTCAAGTTTAAATTATAAATCACAGCCCTACACAGATTATCTGAACACCATCAGTTCTTTAGAGAGCGGCATGTTCCAGGAAGTCTAATACCCACTACAGAGTGTTCCTTATGAATGGGGCACAGGACAGGTTAATTAAGGTCACTTAAATCTTCATCTTTTTCAGCAGATCAGAACCCAGATGGCTGACTTTCTGCAGGATTTCTGATAGGAATCCAGTAGAGCTGGTTTCAAGTTTCACATCGACACTTAAAAGCTGTAACCTTCTTATCCAGAAGTTGTGATCCACATGAAGTCCACAATGAGTGCAGCAAATCTGAGGTAGTCAACCCTTACGAAGGCTCAGTATCTGAACATAAAAAGATTTTGAAATGACCACTGGCTGCAGTTTTTGATTATTTTGTATTTGCAGAGTAACTCTGAAAGAACACTGCTGAATCTAGTTGACACATTTATATAACAATGAAAATCCCCCTAAATCCAATACACATAAAGAGCAGTTGTGATACTTTAAACGTTCCATAGTGCAAACAGGGCCGGTCCCGTATACCGAAGTGGTCTGCAACAGTTGTAGATCCAGCAGAGATCAGATGATGATGGCTGTCGGTGGTGGTTAGCTGTGGTCTAGTTACCTTAGAAGGGTTAGCAAAACACCATTCCTTAATTGTACTGTGTGTGGCTGCTTTTCTGATTCTCAAGCACAGCATACTGGTTGTCTAGCTGAAGTTTAAGGGCCTGGTTTTTTGAAACCTCATCCCTACCTCTAGTTTTGTGTCTTACTACTTCAAAGCTCTTCTCCATTTCTTTATCCCTAAGGGAAAAGAAATGTAATCAGTAAATATTTCTTCTTCACTAGGTTGTTTTGAAATATCCTTCCTTGAATTTAAAAAAAAGCCACCCCTTAGAAAAATCCTGAGGAAGGGACAGGAGGGGGAAACTGGTACATAAATCCTTACCAAAACCACTTTTAAGGCTTCAATTGAACAGAAAATATAGAATACTGTACTGAAGCTCTAGGGTCCTATTTTCTGTGGTAGCAAATCTACTGAATACTATTAACTGAAAACCTATTTTGGGACCAACTTCAAGACAACTGGAAAGTTAAAAAGCTGTCTAATGACATGGTGATTCCTTCTAAGACTCATTGTTACTCTTAGCAAATAATAGACAATACACATCTCTTTCTTTATGCATAAAGTAAGAAACAACAATTTCCTCATTCAAGTAAAGTTCTACTCATTATTCAAAGAACTCTCCACACATCTACTTTATGGGAGCGGGTCAGATAAAGATGAGTGTGGTGAACCACTGCCTCTCGTGGAGGACAGAGCAGAGGACCAAGTCAAGTGGAGGCTTAAATTCAAGCCAGCTGTGCTCTCAAAGAGGCAAAAACGCTGGGATTTAATTTAAAAGCCACCCCGAAAAATTTCCATCTGATGTCATTTACATTTCTTCCCATTTTATTTACTTTGTAAAAAATTCATGTCCCTAAATAAGATGTGGATGTGCCATATGTGGTCATTTAACTCCAGGTAGCATTCATTTTAAGTACCTGCTGAAATAAGATTATTTTTAATATTAGATTTATAAATGCCAACATCTTTCATCTACTCACATTAACTGGGGAATATAATGAAATATTGCTGACTTTTCTAGTTTCTATATTACAAGGAACACAGAAGCAGCAATAATGTACTTAATATTTATTAAGAATTCTCACTAGATGAGACGTCATGGCTACAGAATGACATAAACTAGGAATAGGGGAAACTTGCAGACGAAGTTTGTCGTTGGTGCTCTTTCCCTTCGCCCCCCCCCACCCCAGGTCCTTCCCCACTTCTCCCCCTCAGTCCTGGGCATATAAGTCCCACCTTAATTCTCAGTTGCCTCTCAGCTGCAGCTTGGGCTTTACTGCAACACCCCAGGTGGGTTTTCAAATCCCAAAAACCCCACTCCCTGGCCAAAGGATAGGGCTCCAAAACACAATCTTGAGAATACTTACTTCCGGCTTTCTACATGCTTGGCAGTGGACTGCAGGGATGGGAACTGTGTATCACTGTAGATTTCTGGTGGTCCTTGGGGTGCTTTCCTTGTTGTGGTCAACCTGGCCCCAGGAGGCCTATACACGCCACTAGTCATTGTTGGTTCTGGGGTTTCTGTAACTAACATTTCAAAACAGTTTAGAGAAACTATTCAAGTGCTTGGCGTTTTAATAAGCTACTCCTGAATTCCTGATCATTTTAACAGTTATGGAGAAAAACAATACTTACATTAAGGGTCTCTGAACAACAGAAGGAAAGTTATCTGAGGAAAATGTCCAAAAGCAAAGGCCTATTTTTCTAGGGTAAAAGTAGTCTTCCAATTTCTCTTCCATGTACAATTTTAATTATCTATGTAAATGAGTTCTATTAAGTCAACTTATTGGAAGTGGGAAAGGCATCTGCTGTTCCTGGGAGACAGGTCTCATCAGGGACTACCTTTCAAAGTATGACCACTTTTACATCATCAAATGAATTTTTTTATTTCTAGTAAAACAGGAGAAAAAATTAAGCAGCCAAAGTCTTGTACCATGACCAAGATTTTGAGGACACAGCCTTTCAGCTTTTCTTACATACCATTCACCCCCCCCATCCTAAACATGAATTCAGTGTTTTACATATGTTTTCTAGTTATCAAAAGCTTCCTTTCAAATGAACATCTCTACATCATTCATTAGCTCAAGTGTAATGCAGCTAGAAGGAAACAGGCAAAAACTATGCATGGTAGTAATCTGTGATCTTTGGACAGTAACATTTGGGGGTGATTTGTTATTCTTTATATTATTCTGTATAAAATGGGTATACATCAGAGCATTATTTCTCAACATTTTTTCTTTATTGCCTTCCTAAAAGAGCCTTTTTAGACAACTTTCTTCTAAACAGTACTGTCCTCATGCCCCAAGCAAAAAATGTTAATACCACAGATACACTGTACATATGTTTACATACTCCGGCCCTCTGATGGGCCACAAACCACTGTAAGATCTAAGATTTCTTTACCATTCCCACTCTCCTCCGAGCCAAGAAGCACTTTTCATCCTCTTGGGAGTGATAAAATCCACCTGTCTGAGAATTCATTCTTCAGAGAGAGTAAAATGGGGAATGGAAAAAAAAAAGACACAGGTACCCAATATTCCTTAGTCAGCCGTCAAACATTGAAAAAAAATGCTTAAACATGTAAATCCGGCAAGCTATAGGGCTGCAGTAAGATTTAAGCAGCCTACAGCCTTAACTTCCAAATTTCTTATTGAGGATATGAAAGTCTTTAGATCAGACACAAATCTCTCTCCTAGGAATGGAAAGAAGACCCTACTCACCCAGTGCAAGCATGCATTTAGTTGAAAGCTGACTGCATATAAAATATACACAAATAGACATCTTTATGAAAATGAAATATGAAGATTACCAAACTACTGGAGCAGGAGGTGCTTGTACCGGAGCTGTTTTATTCCAGGGACCTGAAGATTTTTCTACACCACCACCACCTCCTCCGCCTTCTTCCCAGTTATCACCTGGATCTTCTCTTTTTTCACTTTCATCTCTTCCTTTTCACTATTGGAAAATAACAAGTGAATTCAATTACAGAAACACCAGGAAAACTGTCAGTCCAAATCCTTAATTCTATCAATAATGATCTGTGATTCTGGAGAAGGTACTTATTAACCTCTTCAAGCCTAAATGCCTCACTTGCTTTTAAAAAAAAAAGAGAGGAAGAATTAAGGGATTTTATCTATTTTATGCATTAGGACTTCATGTAAAAGGATTCATCGCTGGAAAAAGGTTGAGAAAACCTCTCTGTCTGACAGTCTCCATTTCCCTTTTTGCAAACTCCATACACTCAAGAATATCTAGAAATATTTAACATACTGACATGCCAGGCTTTTAACAATCTGTGTTGATTATTTATAGCAGTCCCTACTGAGGGAGGGAAGAGAGGTCAATCTAACCTGAAATGTAGAGAAAAGGGCAACTTGAAAGATTAAAAGTACAATTACTTGATTTTTTTCTAGGGACCAAAGTGTACAAACAGGCACTTATGGTAAGCATATTTTTAGTGATCAAATGTATGGGTTTTAAAAGTTGTATAATTTCATTTGCTAATCCTTTAGTACATGTAAAAAAATACTCTCAAAATTAATTCACATTCCAACAGAGGAAAACAAGTTAGCATTCAGTATTTACATCAGTGCTTCATACTTTATTAGGGTCAGTCTCTACTGTCTAGACATAGGAAATATATAGAACTGTTCCCTAACATCAGAGATGTGTCACGCATTTAAAGAAGAGAATACAAGAACTCAGTCTTTGGCTTACTAGTGATTATAAATGCAAAATATATCCTCAGTGGTGACATACCATTCTAAGACTGACTGAACTGTTCTATTTAATGCCTATTTTTAATTTTTTTTTTTAAGATTTGATGTGGACCATTTTTAATGTCTTTACTGAATTACAATATTGCTTCTGTTTTATGTTTTCTTGGTTTTTTGGCCACAAGGCACGTGGTATCTTAGCTGCCCGACCAGGGACTGAACCCACACCCCCTGCATTGGAAGGTGAATTCTTAACCCCTGGGCTGCCAGGCAAGTCCCTATTTTTTTATTCTTGAATCGACTTGAGTCAGAAGTCTGTGATCTCTGCAAGGTATCTTTATTGCTCCTTGTGTTGGATTACTTATTACTATTTTATGTAAGCCTGAATTTGCTAAATTATCAAGTACGTATATCTTGCCTCTATACCACTGGCTTGACAGCACAAAGATAACTGCCAAATCAAACTTCCTTTTTGCAACTCTTTGCCCTTGCAGATGATGCACCTGGCACAGACCACCAACCTTCTCCCTGGATTACTTTCCATGACAGTGGTGGTGTTTCCTAGGTCTTCAGCTTATCAATCTCTGTCATCAATCTAACTGTCCTTTCCTCTATTAAAAAAACAGGCTACAGGACTTCCCTGGTAGAGCAGTGGTTAAGAATCCGCCTGCCAATGCAGGGGACACGGGTTCGATCCCTGGTCCAGGAAGATCCCACATGCCGCGGAGGAACTAAGCCCGTGTGCCACAACTACTGAGTCTGTGCTCTAGAGCCCGTGTGCCATAACTACTGAAGCCCACGCACTACAACTACTGAGCCTATGTGCCTCAACTACTGAAGCCCCCGTGCTCTAGGGCTCACGTGCTGCAATTACTGAGACTGCATGCTGCAACTACTGAAGCCTGTGTGCCTAGAGCCCATGCTCCTCAATGAGAAACCAATGCAATGAGAAGCCTGTGCACCGCAACAAAGAGAAAACCCGTGCGCGGCTGTGAAGACCCAACGCAACAAAAAGAAAAAAAAAAAAAAAAAAGCTACATGCTGCTGCCTAAAGCTCTGTCTCTAGCCTTCCACTCTTTCAGACATTTTCTCCTTTTGATATCTGATCCATGACAATGGCCATAACAATGTATATATGACTCCTACCCTGACTGTGACCTTGGGAACATCAGGGCATATCCTGGTTTCTGCAAAATGACATCTAAGGGTGCTTTCTTTCCATGTCTATTAAAATAAGTTCTGGCTATATGACAAATTTCTTGAATAGCTAATGGTCTTCTTTAAAGACACTCAGATAATAGTACCATCAATTATTGCCCACCAACCAGAGATGATTCCAGAATTTAGAGGCCTAGGGTGACAACAGAAAGTGAGAAAGGGAACAAACGTACCTTCAATCTGCATTTAGAGCACGATTTTACTAAAGACTATAGTTTGAGAGGAAAAAAGCGTGGGGAGTATGGCTAAGCCAGCCTTCAGTCTTCCTTTTTGCTAACACATAATAGAATCCTATGGAGCCATTTAAAATGTTAGGCCTACACTAACATGGAAGTAATAATCATGTCACATAAACCAACAATGTATCAATACTAAAAATCTATGCACCTAATATAGAGAGAAAGACAACTAGAATGATTTCTTGGGTAAATGTTAAAAAGTGGGTGCTAGAATGCATGACTTTATTTTCTTCATGGAGCAAGCAGTTATGAGCAGATTTTAAAGCCAAACTGGCTGGTTCAATACACCCAGGCTCTGCCATTTACTAGCCAGGAAGACTAAGTATGGCATCTAACTTCTGTACGCCTCAGTCTTCTTGTGTAAAAAGGGGGTAACAGCCCCATTATGAAGATTAACAGACACAAAGCACTGATAACAGTGCTTGGCACATGGTAAGTGCCGTAAGCATTTGGTATTACATGCTTTTTATTTATTAATTATTTTTTAACATCTTTATTGGAGTATAATTGCTTTACAATGGTGTTAGTTTCTGCTTTATAACAAAGTGAATCAGCTATATGTATACATATATCCCCCCTGCCTCTTGCGTCTCCCTCCCACCCTCCCTATCCCACTCATCTAGGTGGTCACAAAGCACCGAGCTGATCTCCCTGTGCTATGCGGCTGCTTCCCACCAGCTATCTATTTTACATTTGGTAGTGTATATATGTCCATGGCACTCTCTCACTTTGTCACAGCTTACCCTTCCCCCTCCCCATATCCTCAAGTCCATTCTCTACATCTGTGTCTTTATTCTTGTCCTGCCCCTAGGGTCTTCAGAACCATTTTTTTTTTTTTTTTTTTTTTTTAGATTCCATATATATGTGTTAGCATACAGTATTTATTTTTCTCCTTCTGACTTACTTCACTCTGTATGACAGTCTCTAGGGCCATCGACCTCACTACAAATAACTCAATTTCGTTTCTTTTTATGGCTGAGTAATATTCCATTGTATATATGTGCCACATCTTCTTTATCCATTCACCTGTTGATGCACACTTAGGTTGCTTCCATGTCCTGGCTACTGTAAATAGAGCTGCAATGAACATTGTGGTACATGCCTCTTTTTGAATTATGGTTTTCTCAGGGTATATACCAAGTAGTGGGATTGCTGGGTCATACAGTAGTTCTATTTTTAATTTTTTAAGGAACCTCCATACTGTTCTCCATAGTGGCTGTATTAATTCCCACCAACAGTGCAAGAGGTTTCCCTTTTCTCCACACCCTCTCCAGCATTTTAATATTTAGGTTTTCATATAAGCACCACATATACCACCTTTATAATAAGAAAAAACATAGTTTTCATTAAAAAAAAAGCAACATGAAAACATGTTCTTTTAAAATGGACACTAAGCAGTATGATCTTGCTTCCTAAAGCTTTTAAGTAGAATGATCAGGTAAGAGTATGAAAGTCATAATTTATCCAGGAGTCTAACAGTGGTATCCAAATGTCAAAATTATCCCAAAAGAAGTTTTTTTAAAAAGTTACCCACCTCTGAAGCCACACCTATGTAATTACACTAAAATGTAATTTGCTTGGTCCATGAGTAAAAGCACAGGTGTTACTCACCTAGCTATAATTGACTATGTAGTTAGCAATGTCGCAGCAACCCAATCCATGCCAGACAGGGTGATAAGATCCCCACAAAGATTTAAGTGACTTCGTGGCACTTTTACACTCTTATATCCCCAAACTGTGATAGCTTTCATTTGATCAGTTACATTTAGAAATGGTTAATTTCAACAATGCACTGAATTAAAATAGCTTTTCCCTTAAATTATTTTAATATTTAAACTCCAGAATTATCAGCTTGCAATAAACTGAAAACCAAAAAAAACTTAACACTGATTATCCCTAAGCAGAAGGGATTATGAATAATTCTTGCATATTTCTTTATGCTGTTATACTCTTCAAATGTTCTAAAGAACAAAAATGTTGTTTTCCTAATCTGCAAAAAAATAAAGTTTGAAGAAAAACTCTAATTTGGTCTGACAGAATGCTGAGAGTCTCAAAGAAAAGAAGATTCCTTTACTGTCTAGTGTTCATCACCTTTTCACCCTCAGAGACAAGTGAAGAAATGAATTTAAAAAATCACAAATCTAAAATACCTCTAGATTACAAACTATTACTAGAAAATAAGAGTGATCTGTTTTAATTAGAGGGATTGTATATTGATAATAGGCACAAGACAACTTAGTATTTTGCTTCATAAGATTCTGAAATATCAGCTAAACTAAACATTGGAAATTGTCTAGTCAAGACACTTCATCCAACAGAGGGAAATAAGGCCCAGAGATGCTAAGAGCCTTGCCCAAGTGCTATAGTAACAATGGCAGGATAGAAATAATTTAAATAGCCTACTACTCTTTCATATTTACATATTCCAGAAAATGTCAAACCTCCAAATGCCAAAGAACAAAAATCATGTTGCAGAGAATTATTTCCACAGAAGACAACTAGGCTAAAATTTGGCGTTTGATCCAAATATAATATACAACGTCTCATCAGCTAAATTTGATGTTTTAAAAACTACAATGCTTAAAAAATAAGTAAGTAAATAAAATAAAAACTACAATGTTACTGTAAATTCATTATTTAATGAATGATAATGCTACAAAAAGGAATATTTACTGAGCATCTACTATACCAGGCAGTGTTGTACCTGTTTTACAAAGTTAAAAATCGAAAGAACACTAAGGTGGGGAGAAGACCCATTGTACATATGAGGAGACTGATATTCAGATACTTAAGTACCTTCACCAGGGCTACAATGTAGCAGAGCCAAGTCAGTGGGACTCCAGAGCCCATATTCTTTCAGGTTGCCTATTACTTCATTTCACTCTCTTTATAGCTCTAAAATATGAAACAAAAATTTTCCCTATTTTGAGATTTGAGAAATTCACTTTTTTTTAGTAAGACTGATCAGGATCACACATTCTACAGTGGTGTATCTATAAAGAACAGAACATTCTTACCTCCTTATCTCAAGGGACATTACAGGAGAATTTATGTATCCTAACTCCCCCTTCCCCAAAAGCAGCTAAAACAAAATCCGGATTTGACTGCACTTTTGCCAGAATGCTGGGCATGGGCAGCGCCACTGATTTGACCCTATTATCCAATCACTGTTACAACAGTAAACTGGGGGGACAGAAATGGCCTGATGAGCCATGGCTGGCAGCTTAAAATGTCACTGTATTTCATCCAAGGACTCTTTCTTGACCCATTCATGGTAGACCTAAGCGTCTCTCCTGGACTCCACGGCCCCTGCACATTACTGAAATGATCTACTAGTGTTCAGTAGAGCATGAGTTATTTTTTTACAACTCCAAGACCCAGCAGTTGATGCCCAATATCCAGGACACAGCAGTCCCACAAATATTTGCTACTACGAATCCAGCTTGGATGGGAATAATTTCTTCTCTTCAAAGGACAAATTAACCAGCTCTACCTAATGGGTTTAAAAGTCTAGATTTCTTAAGATTCCTAGAAAACCACTGGGATCCAAGGACTCAATTTTTTTTTGAAACATGACAAATGCTCACCATTTAGTAATAAGTAGTAAATGAAATCTTTCTTCCTCAAATCCATTTTAAAGATGGGAAAGGCCTATAGGTCCTACTATCAACCAATAATCTAAGCTCAAGCGCTAGGCCCCTTCTTTTATCACCATCTCAATGGCTTCCCTCTCAGAACTTGTCTGTAAACAATGTGATCTTGAATAAGATTAACTTAGACACAAAACTTGACACATGACCTCATAATACTCTTGGTACTTAAATCTTGAGCTAATGGGTAAATGTGAGCTAGGACGCTAATACAGTATGCTTGCTGCTGCTGAAAACTCTCCCCCTTTCAATTGCACACTCACCTTCAACAAACGTCCAGCATGCTAACTTACTACGAGGACTAGTGTCAAAAACTTTTAAGACTGTATGCAGCTAACTAAAGAGAAAGTAAGTGTGGCAAAAATGATTTGTACATCTCCAGCAAGAGTATAAGGGTACTTATTCTACTATTCTTGAAACTTTTCTGAGGTTTGTAATTTTTCAACACAGTAAGTTGGGAGAAAAAAAATTAAGACTATAGATGGAGAATTTCAAGATATTTTTAAGTCAACTTCAAAGTGTCATTTTCCCTTGTTTCATATTGAAATAGCAAGGCTGTCTCTCTCATGGATAGAAAAGGTAACAAACTAAAGGCATAACCACCCCCCTCCAATTCCAGAGAAGAGAGAGATCTCATTTCTCTCCCCTTCTGAGGGCTTCTGCACAAAAGGTAAGACCAAGTCATAGAAGACAATCATTCAAGATCTCCAGCAACTCTGAGAAGCATTTTTCTTTATATGGTTATACTAATGCCAACCTGAACATGTCATGTTCTCCTATTAAGTCCATAGTGAACTGACTCACCAGAGTAGGACTTTAGTCATGATATTATGTGCCTCCATTACCCCTTCTCCTCAAATATTGGTATTATAAAGCAGGTGCCTCATGGTTAAATAGCAGAGAAATTCCCAAGGGTAAGACATTCTAATTTACCCACTAAACAGAGGTTGATTAACATTAACCAAGTGGATATATTATGAACATCCTGTTCAAAATCCTCACAAAAATCCTGAGTAGTCATCTCAATTTTGCAGATAACATTCACAAGTAAAGTAACTCACCCAAGGTCACACATAAGCAGCAGGGCTAAAATGCAAGCCCAGGTCTGTCTTTCCCTAAAGTCCATGTTTTTGCCACATTATCAACTATATCCTATTTGTGTGAGTAACCTACTTCCCATTCTATTAAACCAATGTGTCTTTCCTCGTAGACTCCCACTCCTGCTGAGTTTCAATGTCAAGAACATTTAATACAAAGTTTATAAAGATATTCAGTACATGGTTGACCCTTGAACAACAGGGGTGTTAACATGCCTCATCTGCAGTTCTTCCGTATCAGTAGATTCAACCAACCACAGGTCGTGTAATACAGCATTTACTATTGAAAAATATCTGCATATAAGTGGACCCATGCAGTACAAACCCATGTTGTTCAAGCGTCAGCTGTATAAAGTGAAAGTTTTTGTCATTATTATTAACCCTCTGATGGCTTCTCACTCTCAAGCCTTTCCTGGAAGCCGTTAGATTCCCCTCTGTTGATTTATGAAGGCAACGGAGACAGACCCCAGACTCCACAGTGACTGAGAATCCACAAAAGCAGCTTCCTGAAGAAGGTATGTTTCTCAATGTTAGCAGGTAAGAGAAAGATCTCTGGATGGCCACTGACGAGCAATGACTAGATGCTAAATAATGAAAAATGCAGTACAAAAAAGCTGGTCTGGGCTTCCCTGGTGGCGCAGTGGTTGAGAGTCCGCTTGCCGATGCAGGGGACATGGGTTTGTGCCCCAGTCCGGGAAGATGCCACATGCCACGGAGCGGCTGGGCCCGTGAGCCATGGCCGCTGAGCCTGCGTGTCCGGAGTCTGTGCTCCGCAACGGGAGAGGCCACAACAGTGAGAGGCCCGTGTACTGCAAAAAAAAAAAAGAATCCTCCTGCCAATGCAAGGGACATAGGTTTGATCCCTGGTCCGGGAAGATCCCACATGCCGCGGAGCAACCAAGCCAGTGCACCGCAACTACTGAAGCCCACGCACTCTAGGGCCCGCTTACCACAACTACTGAGCCTGTGTGCTGCAACTACTGAAGCCTGTGTGCCTAGAGCCCACGCCCTGCAACAGAAGAAGCCACGGCAATGAGAAGCCCGCACACCACAATGAAGAGTAGCCCTCGCTCGTGGCAACTAGAGAAAGCCCGTGCACAGCAACAAAAACCCAACACAACCAAAAAAAGAAAAAACAAAAACCAAAAACATCTAACACACGAAGGAAGCCAAGAAGTGGCTGGGAATAAACCTCCAGTCTAATCACCTCTACTTCACACCACCACAGAAGGTATTTCAAATGTGGGGAAGCTGCATTTCCTAAAAGTTGCCCACTATCAATCAGGTTTCACTTTGCTTAAGCTCACACAGCGACATGAAAGAACCTAGGACATGAATGCCTAGTTGTGGTAAATATCCAACAAATGTCATAAAAGTTAGCCCTGGTTTTTTAATAAGTTATTTAACACCATAAATGTTACCATCTAGAGAGGTCAAAAGACAGTATTTTGTTAAGGAAAAGTATTTCCTCCACTGTGCCAGGCAGTCACGGGCATATATAAATCACAGACTTCAAACTGGAAGGCAGTGCATCAGGTTCACTTCTTTTTTTGGCTGTGCTGTGTGGCGTGCGGGACTTCAGCTCCTCGACCAGGGATGGACCCCAGGCCCCTGGTAGTGAGAGTGCTGAGTCCTAACCACTGGACTGCCAGGGAATTCCCAGGGATCACTTATTTCTTGAAACTGAGAATAAAGGGTTTTTAATCTAAACCAATGGATTTTCTACTTCATGAGACCCTCAAAAACATGACATTTATTTACATGAATCTAAAGTACATGTGACTACCATAGACTGGACTTGATAAAATATGTTAATTTCAAATTCTCTAAGCCAACCAATCCAATTATCAGAAATTACTGTTTTCTTGAACTTTAAAAATGTACTTAGAGTATGATTCCATTTCTATAAGTTCTAGGAAAATTAATCTAGTGTTAGGTTAGTGGTTATTTGAGGGGTGAAAACAGTGACTACGAGGGGGCTTTCTCCTCTACCAGTAATGTTCAGTTTCTTGACCTCAGTGCTAATTACACAAGTTGGTTTCACTGTGTGAATACGTAAAATCTGTTATTTCCCTCTAACTATGCTTCAATTACGAATACATATATAACTTGTTTGTAAAATCTGCTATTTCCCTCTAACTATGCTTCAATTATGAATACATATATAACTCGTCTGTCACAGAGGATCTGAAAACCACCCGTTATTTTCTGAAACAAAAAGAAAAACTAACTTCGACCCACCAATATTAAAAGTAAAAATTTTGAAACCACAAAATCCATTTTAGCTGTCTCAAAAAGGCCTAACCAAGATTTGAAGCAGGCAAGCTCTCACAGGATTTTAGACCTGGCAGCTAATTTGATCAGCATATAGAAGGGCCGCCATCAGAGGAATAGGCACAATCCATTAGAGTCCTAATAAGCATATCTAAAGCACAAGAGTACTGTGATGCTGTTTTGGGGCTAAAAACCCCCAAACATACAGTATCTATCCCTTGAGTTATCTAAGCACATGTGTAACCAGACCATACCTTATTTGCATTGCTTGAACTCTTAGGCCGCTGTAATCAACCTCTTTTTGCTCAAATTCTTTCCACTCATCTTCATCCTGTAAAACAGGTACCACTTAGTCAATTAAAGCTATTTGTAAAAACACAACTAAGACAACTATCAGACTATGAAAAAGGGATGAATCGGCTGGAACCTAAAGTGTGGACTCGTTTTCTGGCCAAAGCCCTTGCTCAATCCCAAGGCCAACTAGGCTGGCGGACAAACGTGAGTAAACTTTACTTCCACCGCGTTCCTTCATGAGACCTGTTACTTTAAAAGCAACCAGGAAACGCCAGATGAAATCAACAGGAAGCCCACAACTAAACGTCTAGCTCAATCTTGCCATGAGACTTTTCTTTTACGGGCTTCGGGACCAAGTCGTGCCAGTCAGAGCTGCCACAAATGTGATTGTTAGAAAATTCAGCTCAGACTACTGGTCTGAAATCAGAACGCTAAATTACTCAGAGTAGACGTCATTCGATAGATGCACTTCCGACCCGGGCCGATTCCCCGGGAGGGTGCCGCCGCCAGCTTGCGTCCTCGCCCGAGCCAAGCGACGCGGGTCGGGAGCGGGGTGTCGGGGGTCCAGCGGGGAGCGCGAGGCGGCCCGCCGTGGGAAGCCCGCGTCACGTGGCAGCCTCCGCGCCCATCAGCCCGCCAGCCGGGCCCCGGCCGCCCCTCCCGGCCGTTTCCCCGGGCAGGCAAGCAGGCAGGCGGGCGGGGGCGGGCACATGGACGCAAGCGCGCGGCCCGGGCCCCGACTCCCAGTCTCCCTGGCCCCTCACCTTTGTCACAACCTTGGTGGCGGCCCCGGGGCCCGTGGCCCCCGCGCCCGCGGTCCCGCCGTCGCCCGGCCGGGTCCCCGCGCCCGCCCCACCGCCCGCCGCGCCCGCGGCTCCGCTGCTCCCGCCGGCGACGCCCGCCGAACCCGCGGCGCTCGCCGCCCGGTTGCTCCGCTCCTTCTTCTTCTTCTTGTCTCTCTTGGCGAAGAAGTTGTCCAGGCTCCGCTCCTCCATCTCAGCCATGGTCGCGGCCTCCTCGACCCGGATGGGTGGGGCCGGCGGCGGGCGCTGCCCGCGGGGCTCCGAGCTCGGGGTCGAGGCCGGCTCGTTGCTCAAGCTCCCGGGCGCGGCGACGCCTCAGCCCCGCGGGGTCGCCGAGGCGTTTGCGGCGGGGCGAGCGGCTCCCCCCGCGTGCTGGCGAATGGTGGTACGGCCCTCCTCGGGGCTCGCGAGCCGCTGCCGCCGCCCCGCCCGCCCGGGCTGCAGCGACAGCGGTGCAGGATCCCGCCCGCTCCGCAGCCGGAGGGCAAAGGGAACGTTCGGGCCAGAGGTTCCAGCGAGAGTGCTAGGCTAGCGGCGACGCGTGAAGGAGGAGGACGCGCGCACGCAGGCCCAGAGAGGAGGGGAAAGGGGTTGGGGAGGGGAGGGAGGGGGAGGAGGGGCGGGCGGGCAGGCCCCGAGAAGAGAGAGGCAGCACCCACGCCTGCGTACTTAGCTCCGCCCGCCAGTGTAGGAGAGTGGAGGGGAGGGCGGCGGGAGGAGACGGAGGCGGGGCTGGAAAAGGAGCCAATCAGTTGCCAGAACGAAGTACCTGGCGACCATCCCTGTCTCGGAGGGGGCGGGGCCATGGCTTGGGGGCGGGGAGAGGGTATATGCTAAATGTGACGTGCCTGATGACTCTTGCCTCCCGATTGGTCGAAGGTTTAGCCTTGGGGGCGGGCATTTAGAGGGCTGGTTGGTGACTTGGCTAAAGAGGTCCGGTCGAAGGGGCGGGTAGGTCCCGTCTGGGCGCATGCGTACGATACACGTGTGTCTGCTCGTCAGGGGCCAGCTGGGGCCTTCTAGTCGTTTGAACTTTAGCGAGACGGAAAGGCCCTGTGTTAAGCTAGCTATGTTAAAGATGGTACCATCCGCTCTGCTGGCCTCTGTACTTTCACCCTCTCTGGTCTGGCAACTATTCATTTTCATCGTAGGGGATGATATGAAAGTGAGGAGCAGTGGCCTTGAAGTTTAGTTCTCATTTACTAAAAGATCTTAGTAAGCCAGTAGGTAGTTAAAAGATAGGTTTTATCTATACTCCACCCTCTACTAGATATTGATATATCTACCAAGGTCAAGCTAAATCTGACCCTCAAGCTCCTGATCTGTAAAATGGAGATGTTAGCTCTTGCAAGATACTTGGGGAAAGAGTACCTCTTAGTTGCAGTGCTTAATACACATTGGATGCGATAAATGATTTTACATTTAAATAGTATCCCCTGCCCTGACGAGAAGATGACTGTAATCTATCTTTTTTTTTATCCCTGATAAGAGGAGGGGAATGGCATACCATAGTAATGGGGACCAAATGTGCCCATGCTATACGTGGTTGTCCCATTTAAGTACCTTTTTGGCCTTGAGAATGAAATGAATCCTTGCATATGAAAAAGGGCCTCTAAAGTAAGGTATTAAACTTTCCACTTCCTCCTTCTAAAGACAGAGAACTGTCACAACCACTGAGGAAATGACTCAGACTTATGTTAGTAGCCTTGTGGGGTAGATAGAGCACAGCCAGTAAATGGAGCTACTTCTTGGTCTTTTCCTTTACAGTTTTTCTGTTAAAGTTTGTCTCCCCCATGACCCCTCCACCTACACTATTAATGTACTTAGCCTAGAATATGTCAAAGAAGCAAATCAAGGGCCTGGCCTTGGCCAACAGCAAGCTTACGTATAATTCCGCAAACATAAACTGCCCTCAACCACCTGGGATGGGTCTCTAGGTAACTTCCTTCTGTGACACCAGGTATCTTCTTGTGATGCAGGCCAAGTTCAGTATTGCCCCTCCCCCACCTTCCTTAATATCTCTGATCAAATTTCTTTTTCTTCCTTTCTCTCCCTCCCTTGCTTTCCTCCTTCCTCCTTCCCTTCCTTCCTTTTGTTCTTTCTTTCCTCATCTGTGAAGGACCTATTAAGCTATATTTAAGGCAATGTGCTTTGTTCCAGGCAGAGTAATTTGTCATTCCGGCCTTCAACTCCGTTATAATCTAGAAGAAAAGATCTAGATATGAATAACTGAAATTCAGTCCTCCTTTTCTTAGGTCCCCATCAATGTATCCATGTCTTGAAAGAAGTAATGATGGGAAAAAAGCAGAGAAGGTATAGCAGTTGAGGGTTAATGCAGTAAAATTCTCTACTACATCTTTCAGTGTGATTGATGGCATGCTCCCCAAACTTGATCATATGTAGAAAACTCAGGTCAGACCAGTAGAGAGACAAGGGTCTTTGTGGTTGTGTCATTATCTGTAGTTAATAGTCTCCTGTATGGAGCTGGTCTCCTCCACTTTGAATCCCCCAACCTGAAACTGACAGCATATATTCCTACCAGGTTTTCCTCTTAAATCTCCCTTGCTACCCTCCTCCAGATGGGTTACACAGAGCCCTGAATCCTCATCTTCACCCCGTCCTCATCATGAAGCATCATCCAGCTCTCTCGATATTTGGACCTTCCCCATCTTTAAAGCAAAACAGACCTTCATTTGTACTCGGTAGATGGAAAGTTGAATAGTGGCGAGCACTCGGAATATTACCAGGTATTTCAGCACATCTTCTAAGTATCCTAATGCTGTCTGAATGTGGAAATTTCTCTCTGAGTCCTCTGAAGTGGTATAATCCAAAGGACATCATTATCTCCCTCGACAAGGCCCACTGAGCTCCAATATTCCATGAGCTCAAGAGCTGGCACAGGGCAGCTGGGCCCAGCCCCATTATCCCTGGGCTCTTTTTTGCTGAGCTATTCATTTCAAGTTCCATTCTGCTACCTAGGCTGGAAATTCCACACACGCTCAGCTCAAAGGAATGCAGCTCATGCTGGCCAAACACTTGCCAGGAAATGGGGAGTAACTTTTCATTTGTGGCTTCCTCTCTCAGATCTGTGAGCTACTGCCTGGCCTGTTCCACTGACGACCTTTTCCAATTGGGGAGCAGCTACTTTCAGGTCACTTCCTCTGGTGAAACCTCTACTGACTTCTACAGGCAGCCTGGTTCCTGACCTTTAAAGGCCCAGAGACCTTTTGTTTGGTATGGGTGTTTGATGCTTTCCTGGTATTTGCATGGTTTGTTGTTTAACTATTCATCCACTCATTAACTCATTCATTTATGTAAAACATTTATTTAACAAGTACCTACTGTATGCCAGGCCTGATGTTAGGAGTTAAGTATAAGTCAGATATAGGCCCTTCCCTCACAGAGCTTACTGTATGGTAAACTGGTAGCCAGAAGCACACACGTACACATACAATTATAGCACATTGAAAATGTAATAGGGGCCGGGTGGGTGCGCAGTCCTTTGAGCCTGGGTTAGAGATCCACTCCACCAACAGCCTTGCAGTGGTCCTTGCAGCAGAGAGTGCGGTGAGAGGGGGATCATGGCTTTCTCCCTGGGACCCTCCAGGCCCTCTGGCCTCGGGGCCAGCAGGTGAGCTGGGGGGCCCGGGGACAGGGCTGTGTCCTGCGGGGCTCCAGAGTCCTCGCCACAGGCACCCATTGGCCAGGCCCAGGCCTTGAAACAGCCGAGAACCTCTCCTTCATCCCCACTTCTGTGACCTAATGGCAGCGGCTGTCTTCTGCAGGACCTGGCCCCTGTTTGGGCGGCTTGAGGAACCTGAGGGCCTGTGGGGTCCTGTGCGCCTTGCCCCCTCAGTGATGAAGGCTGGGCAGGGTCTGGGGACCTGGCCCTGAGGGCGCCGCCAGCTGAGATCTGCCTCTTCAGCCCGGCCTGGGCACTGAAGGGAGGACCCAGACTGGGTGCTGGACAAATGCTCCTGGGCAGGGTAACCGGCCTATGCAAGGACCCCCTTCCCTTAGCCAGGGCCTGGACCTTGGAGGGCGAAAGTTGAGCCTTGGAACCTTGCCCTTTCTAACAGAGGATAACATTTGTTTTGGTGGAGGTTAACATTTGTTTTGGTGGAGGTTTACAGGAACATGGTGACCTGACCTCAAGAACAAAGGATCTGACACCAAGAAGTTTGCAGCAAGTAACCATGCCTCTCTCTTACCTTTCCTATAAAAGGGCTTTGCTGAAAGCTTTTGGGGAGTTTGGGGTTTTTAAGGCATGAGCCACCCCCCTCCTTGCATGGCCCCGCAATAAACCTTTCTCTGCTCCAAACTCTGATGTTTTGGTATTGTTTCGCCTCACTATGCATTGGACACACGGCCTTGTGTTCGGTAACAAAAACACCTGAAGGTAAGAATGGTGTTGGGCATACAGCCTATGTCACAGAGGCATTTGACCGATGTTTGTAAAATGTCTCCACTAGTCCCCAGTTTTCCACATTAACGGGATTGCACAAACCATGGACTATCTAAGTGTTCCTTACCATCTTTCCTTGTTGGCTTTAGAATACTTAGTCAGTCATGTGTAGCCAAAAATTTGACCTTCTTCCTCAACCTCAAGTCCCTCGTTAGCTCGTCCTTGACATTAAGGTTCTAGTTGGAGGATAAATGGTTAACAAGAGGAATGAGGTCCCAGACACCAGTGGCTACCCAGAAGAGCCTGTTTCCAGAAAGAGGTAAAGGGCTGCCATGCATGACCCTGCACCCCCCCCATATATAAACCTACCACCAAGGCTTGCAAGAGGGAGTTGGACTCATTAAGCCCACCCCTAGTGGATCAGGTCTGCTGTTTGTTGAACCACACGAAATTGCAGCTATCTGTTTTTTAACCTACCAAAATAGCAGTTCCATATGGTTCAACCTAATATATCTGAGAATAAACAAAAAAATTATGTAAATGAATGAAGAGCTTGGGAACCACCAACCCACCCATTAAGGTGATGTCCTTGATGTAATCTTAGGGGGGAAGGGCTGGAATGTGATGACAGTTGAATAATCAGCAATCTAATCAATTGTATTCTATGGAGAATGCATGAAACAAAGAGAAAGAATGAGGCTGGCATATAGAAAGAGGAAGGAAAAAGAAGTAGGGTAAAGCCAAGAGGCTAGAAGTTGGCACTTATTACCTACCACTGTCCAGGAAAGAGCAGCATGAAATTGGAGCTCACACCGTACCCTGCTGTGAGGTGGAGATGACTCTCCAAACCCCACCCTGACTTGGATTACATCTGCCTCCCTTAACTCACCAACCAGCCTGCTGTTGACTGATTTGGCTACCAGGGATTGCTTATATTGGGAAAAGGGTGCTCTGGTTGAGGGAGGAGACAGCCAGTTACTGGAGGACTAACACCAACTGTTAATGAATACATGGGCATCTGCTTATATACTTCAGCCTCCTATGAGTTGGATTGTTGGGAGTCAGTCTTCTCTAGACAGACAAACCTCAGGACACTGACTTGGCTGTGAAACAGTTTCAGCTCTGTGGTAAATTGATCAAGGTAAAACTACCCTGGGTGGCCTCTTTGGGAGCCAGTCAGATGACTCTGGCACAATGCAAAACCTTCTGACTCAATCGTTTTGATCATAGAGTGCAAGGATATAATTATGTTGGCAAGGTACCATTATCCTATCCCTGACCTTAACTCCAATCCTAATCCTATTTCATGACCCAACAAGTAAATGTGAAATTGTCTGACATTTTCTGCTTCTGAATCAGAGCCAGCCCAGTCTTGGTTACCAAGTCAGTAGGTCAATAGTACTGTCATCCTCCTTGGACTAAAAAAGCAGGAAAAGGGTGAGGGTGTAGGGAGCCTAGAGAGAGCTTCACATACTGAAGGCAAGTCCTTTACATTCTCACAAGCACCTTGCTCTTTACTTCATGATCAAGCACCTGTTTTTTTGCGGTACGCGGGCCTCTCACTGTTGTGTCCTCTCCCGTTGCGGAGAACAGGCTCTGGACGCGCAGGCCCAGCAGCCATGGCTCATGGGCCCAGCCGCTCCATGGCATGTGGGATCCTCCTGGACCGGGGCACGAACCCATGTCCCCTGCATCGGCAGGCAGACTCTGAACCACTGCGCCACCAGGAAAGCCCCAAGCACCTGTTTTCTAAAGTCAGACCTGGACTCAAATCACAACTCTGCCTCTTCCTTGCAAGTCACTTAGCTTCTCTGTATCTCAGGTTTTTTCACCTGTAAAGTAGGATGATAAACACACCTGCCTTGTGGGGCTGTGAGGACTGAATGAGAGGATGGAATTGAAGCCCACCCAGCTCAGTGTCTGACAAATAGTCATCCCAGTTAATGTTAGTTATTATTATTAATAGTATTCATGTTATTACTAAGGCATGTAACATGATTTATAGTTGCATAGGGGTTTTTGGTGACTGTTCCTTTATCTGTCCTCTCTGACCCTGCGGCTCATTATTGGGTCTTCATTTCCTGCTGAGTGGGTGCCAGCCCCATAGTAAACAATCACTAAACATTTGCTGACAATTAAAAAAATAATTAAAAAGACAATTTAAGAGGATGGCAGAGTAGAGGGACGTGCGCTCACTCTCTCTTGCGAGAACAATGGAATCACAACTAACTGCTGAACAATCATTGACAGGAAGACACTGGAACTCACCAGAAAGATACCCCACATCCAAAGACAAAGGAGAAGCTGTAATGAGATGGTAGGAGGGGCGCAATCACAATAAAATCAAATCCCATAATGGCTGGGTGGGTGATGCACAAATCGGAGAACACTTATACCACAGAAGTCCACCCACTGGAGTGAAGTCCTACCCACATCAGGCTTCCCAACCTGGGGGTCTGACAATGGGAGGAGGAATTCCTAGAGGATCAGACTTTGAAGGCTAGCAGGATCTGATTGCAGGACTTTGACAGGACTGGGGGAAACAGAGACTCTACTCTTGGAGGGCACACACAGAGTAGTGTGCACATTGGGACCCAGGAGAAGGAGCAGAAATCCCACAGGAGACTGAACTAGACCTACCTGCTGGTGTTGGAGGGTCTCCTGCAGAGGTGGGGGTGGCTGTGCCTCACCATGAGGACAAGGACAATGGCAGAGAGGTTCTGGGAAGTCCTCCTTGACGTAAGTCCTCCCAGAGTCCGCCATTAGCCCCACCAAAGAGCCAGGTAGGCTTCAGTGCTGAGTCACCTCAGGCCAAACACCCAACAGGGAGAGAACCCAGCCCCACCCATCAGCAAGCAAGCAGATTAAAGTTTTACTGAGCTCTGCCCACCAGAGCAATACCCAGTCTACCCACCACCAGTCCCTTCCAACAGGAAGCTTGCAGAAGCCTCTTAGATAGCCTCATCCACCAGAGGGCAGACAGCAGAAGCAAGAAGAACTACAATTCTGCAGTCTGTGGAAGGAAAACCACATTGACAGAAAGAAAGACAAAATGAAAAGGCAGAGGACTTTGTACCAGATGAAGGAATGAGATAACCCCCCCCCCAAAAAACTAAATAAAGTGGAGATGGGCAACCTTGCAGAAAAAGAATTCAGAATAATGATAGTGAAGATGATCTAGGACCTCAGAAAAAGAATGGGGGCAAAGATAGAAAAGATTCAAGAAATGTTTAACAAAGACCTAGAAGAATTAAAGAACAAACAAACAGAGATGAACAATACAATAACTGAAATGAAAAATACACCAGAAGGAAACAATAGCAGAAAAACTGAGGCAGAAGAACAGATAAGTGACATGGAAAAGAGAATGGTGGAATTCACTGCCCCAGAACAGAGTAAAGAAGAAAGAATGAAAAGAAACGAAGACAGCCTAAGAGACCTCTGGGACAACATTAAATACAACAACATTCACATTATAGGGGTCCCAGAAGGAGAAGAGAGAGAGAAAGGACCGAGAAAATATTTGAAGAGATTATAGTTGAAAACTTCCTTAACATGGGAAAGGAAATAGCCACCCAAGTCCAGGAAGTGCAGAGAGTCCAAGGCAGGATAAACCCAAGGAGAAACATGCCAAGACACATAGTAATCAAATTGACAAAAATTAAAGACAAAGAAAAATTACCAAAAGCAACAAGGGAAAAGTGACAAATAATATACAAGGGACCTCCCATAAGGTTAACAGCTGATTTCTCAGCAGAAACTCTACAAGCCAGAAGAGAGTGGAATGATATATTTAAAGTGATGAAAGGGAAAAACCTACAACCAAGATTACTCTACCCAGCAAGGATTTCATTCAGAGTCGATGGAGAAATCAAAAGCTTTACAGACAAGCAAAAGCTAAGAGAATTCAGCACCAACAAACCAGCTCTACAACAAATGCTAATGGAACTTCTCTAAGTGGGAACACAAGAAAAGGACCTACAAAAACAAACCCATAACAATTAAGAAAATGGAATAGGAACATACATATCGATAATTACCTTAAATGTGAATGGATTAAGTGGTCCAACCAAAAGACACAGGCTTGCGGAATGGATACAAAAACAAGACCCATAAATATGCAGTCTACAAGAGACCCAATTCAGACCTAGGGACACATACAGACTGAAACTGAGGGGATGGAAAAAGATATTCCATGCAAAGGGAAATCAAAAGAAAGCTGGAGTAGCAATACTCATATCTGATAAAATAGACTTTAAAATAAAGAAAGTTACAGAGACAAGGAAGGACACTACATAATGATCAAAGGATCAATCTGAAAAGAAGATATGACAATTATAAATATATATGCACCCAACATAGGAGCACCTCAATACATAAGGCAACTGCTAACAGCTATAAAAGAGGAAGTCGACAGTAACACAATAATAGTGAGGGACTTGAACACCTCACTTACACCAATGGACAGATCATCCAACAGAATATTAATAAGGAAACAGAAGCTTTAAATGACACAATAGACCAGATAGATTTAATTGATATTTGTAGGACATTCCATCCAAAAACAGCATATTACAATTTCTTCTCAAGTGCACATGGAATATTCTCCAGGATTGATCACACCTTGGGTCACAAATCAAGCCTCAGTAAATTTAAGAATATTGAAGTCATATCAAACATCTTTTCCAACCAAAATGTTATGAGATTAGAAATCAATTACAGGGGAAAGAAACATAAAAAACACAAACACCTGGAGGTTAAACAATATGTTACTAAATAACCAAGAGATCACTGAAGAAATCAAAAAATACCTAGAGACAAATTACAATGAAAACAGGACAATCCAAAACCTATGGGATGCAGCAAAAGCAGTTCTAAGAGGGAAGTTTATAGCAATACAAGCCTAGCTCAAGAAATAAGAAAAATCTCAAATAAACAATCTAGTCTTACACCTAAAGGAACTAGAGAAAGAAGAACAAACAAAACCCAAAGTTAGCTGAAGGAAAGAAATCATAAAGATCAGAGCAGAAATAAATGAAATAGGGGCTTCCCTGGTGGCACAGTGGTTAAGAAACTGCCTGCCAATGCAGGGGACACAGGTTCAAGCCTTGGTCCGGGAAGATCCCACATGCCATGGAGCAACTAAGCCCATGCACCACAACTACTGAGCCTGCGCTCTAGGGCCTGTGAGCCACAACTACTGGCCCACCTGCCACAACTACTGAAGCCCTCATGCCTAGAGCCCGGCTCCACAACAAGAGAAGCCACTGCAATGCGAAGCCTGTGCACTGCAACAAAGAGTAGTCCCTGCTCACCGCAACTAGAGAAAAGGCCACATACAGTAACGAAGACCCAACAGAGCCAAAAATAAAATAAATAAATTTATAAAAACAAACAAACAAAAAGAAATAAATGAAATAGAAACAAAGAAAACAATAGCAAAGATCAATAAAACGAAAAACTGGTTCTTTGAGAACATAAACAAAATTGATAAATCTTTAGCCAGACTCATCAAGAAAAAGAGGGAGGGGACTCAAATCAATAAAATTAGAAATGAAAAAGGAGAAGTTACAACAGACACCACAGAAATACAAAGTACCCTAAGAGACTACTCTAAGCGACTCTATGCCAATAAAATGGACAAACTGGAAGAAATGGACAAATTCTTAGAAAGGTATAACCTTCCAAGACAGAACCAGGAAGAAATAGAAAATGTGAACAGACCAATCACAAGTAATGAAATTGAAACTTATTTAAAATCTTCCAACAAACAAAAGTCCAGGACCAAATGACTTCACAGGTGAATTCTATCATACATTTAGAGAAGAGCTAACACCCATTCTTCTCAAACTCTTCCAAAAAATTGCAGAGGAAGGAACACTCCCAAACTCATTCTATGAGGCCACCATGATCCTGATACCAAAACCAGACAAAGATACTACAAAAAAAGAAAATTACAGACCAATATCACTGATGAATATAGATGCAAAAATCCTCAACACAATACTAGCAAACAGAATCCAACAACACATTAAAAGGATCATACACCATGATCAAGTGGGGTTTATCCCAGGAATGCAAGGATTCTTCAATATACGTAAGTCAATTAATGTGATACACCATATTAACAAGTTGAAGAATAAAAACCATATGATCATCTCAATAGATGCAAAAAAAGCTTCTGAAAAATTCAACACACATTTATGATAAAAATTCTCCAGAAAGTGGGCATAGAGGGAACCTACCTCAATATAATAAAGGCCATATATGACAAACCCACAGCAAACATCATTCTCAATGGTGAGAAACTGAAAGCATTTCCTCTAAGATCAGGAACAAGACAAGGATGTCCACTCTCACCACTATTATTCAACATAGTTTTGGAAGTCCAGCCAAGGCAATCAGAGAAGAAAAGGAAATAAAATGAATACAAATTGGAAAAGAAGAAGTAAAACTGTCACTGTGTGCAGATGACATGATACTATACATAGAGAATCCTAAAGATGCCACCAGAAAACTACTAGAGCTAATCAAAGAATTTGGTAATGTTGCAGGTTACAAAATTAATGCACATAAATCTCTTTCATTCCTATACCCTAACAATGAAAGATCAGAAAGAGAAATTAAGGAAACAATCCCATTTAGCATTGCAACAAAAAGGATAAAATACTTAGGAATAAACCTACCTACGGAGGTAAAAGACCTGTACTCAGAAAACTATAAGACATTGATGAAAGCAATCAAAGATGACACAAAAAGATGGAGAGATATACCATGTTTTTGGATTGGAAGAATCAGTATTGTGAAAACGACTATGCTATCCAAAGCAATCTACAGATTCAATGCAATCCCTGTCAAATTACCAGTGGCATTTTTTTTTCAGAACTAGAAGAAAAAAATCCTAAAATTTGTATGGAGACATAAAAGACCCTGACTAGCCAAAGCAGTCTTGAGGGAAAAAAATGGAGCTGGAGGAATCAGACTCCCTGACTTCAGACTATACTACAAAGTTATAGTAATCAAGACAATATGGTACTGGCCCAAAAACAGAAATATAGATCAATGGAACAGGATAGAAAGCCCAGAGATAAACCCTGCACATCTATGGTCAACTAATCTATGACAAAGGAGGCAAGGATATACAATGGAGAAAAGACAGTCTCTTCAATAAGTGGTGCTGGGAAAACTGGACAGCTACATGTAAAAGAATAAAATTAGGACACTCCCTAACACCATACACAAAAATAAACTCAGAATGGATTAGAGACTAAATGTAAGACCAGACACTATAAAATTCGTAGAGGAAAACATAGGAAGAACAATCTTTGACATAAATTACAGCAAGATCATTTTTGATCCACCTCCTGGAGTAATGGAAATAAAAAAAAAATGGGACCTAATGAAACAAAAGCTTTTGCAAAGCAAAGGAAACTACAAACAAGACAAGCCTCAGAATGGGAGAAAATATTTGCAAATGAATCAACAGACAAAGGATTAATCTCCAAAATATATAAACAGCTCATGCAGCTCAATATTAAAAAAACAAACAACCCAATCAATAAATGGGCAGAAGTCCTAAATAGACATTTCTCCAAAGAAGACATACGGATGGCCAAGAAGCCCATGAAAAGTTGCTCAACATTACTAATTATTAGAGAAATGCAAATCAAAACTACAATGAGGTATCACCTCACAGCAGTTAGAATGGGCATCATCAGAAAATCTACAAACAACAAATGCTGAAGAGGGTGTGGAGAAAAGGGTACCCTCCTGCACTGTTGGTGGAAATGTAAATTGATACATCCACTGTGGAGAACAGTATGGAGATTCCTTAAAAAACTAAAAATAAAATTACCATATGATCCAGTAATCCCACTACTGGGCATATACTCAGAGAAAACCATAATTCAAAAAGACACATGCACCCCAATGTTCATTGCAGCAATATTTACAATAGCCAGGTCATGGAAGCCACCTAAATGCCCATCGACAGATGAATGTATAAAGAAGATGTGGTACATATATACAATAGAATATTACTCTGTCATAAAAAAGAATGAAATTGGGTCATTTGTAGAGATGTGGTTGGATCTAGAGACTGTCATACAGAGTGAAGTAAGTCAGAAAGAGAAAAACAAATATCGTATATTAATGCATATATGTGGAACCTAGAAAAATGGTACAGATGAACCAGTTTGCAGGGCATTAACTGAGACACAGATGTAGAGAACAAACATATGGACACCAAGGGGGGAAAGCGGCAGGGGCGTGGGGGTGGTGGTCTGATGAATTAGTCGATTGGGATTGACATGTATACAGTAATGTGTATAAAATGGATAACTAATAAGAAACTGCTGTATAAAAAAATAAATAAAAATTTAAAAAAGACAATTAAAAAAATTGAAGTTTCATGCTGCATAATTGTAGTTACTAAATATGAAATCACTTGGTATATTGGCCTCTTCTCTCAAATCTCAGAATTACCTGTGACCTCAAAATGGCTGGACCCAAATAGCCACCACAAAGTACTCATATGCCTAGAGCTCCTGTGGCTTCCCCTGAGGACCTCAGTGCTACCTGACATCCGCTCAGTCTTCTGAGCTGAGGAGGCACCCTCCCTCTCAGCCCAACAGAATTTGACTTGCTGGCCTACTTACTCCCCAGTCTGGGGTTTGAAGGAGGTGCCTGGCGTAGCCTCAAGGAATCATTGATTAGCCCCCAGTCAAATGGTTACACAGAGGAAGAAAGTATTTTGATGAGTTGGACCAACCTCCTGTGTGGAGTTCCTCCAAGATGGTATGATTCTGGGGTCTGTACCCCGCCCCCGTCCCCCCCCCAGGCCCATCCTCAGGCAGACATCTCCATGCAGTGGGATGCCCAGCCTGAGAAGTGCCAGAGGGTAGAAACTGGAAATTTTTTGTGAGGCTGCTGGGAGCTTTCACCCTTGTTGTTGGCAAACCTCCTCCTTATGGGCCTCTGTGGGTCTTGGCCCTGGAGGAACAAAAAGTATGTCACGTAACCAATTGTAAAATAATATAAATCAATAATAAGATACAATCAAAGATTATATATTAAAGCTGCTGCCAAACGCAGCTCAATGAAGAATACCTCTGCTTGTAAGTTCTCAGTAAAATGGCAAAGTTAATTAAAGGTTCTTAGTGATGCTGTGCCCTTCTGTCTCCCCTAGCCCCACATCCATGACAAAGAAGCTCTGATACCAGCTTACCTTGTCCTGCTCCGCCAAACTGCAACAAATCTGCAATGGCTCCAAGAATGCTTATCACCATATTCCAGCTCAATTCCCAGGTCCCTGGGTCCTCACATTCCCCAGGATGGCCTACACAAAAGGGAACCTTGTTTCTTGGGTGTGGAAAATGTGCAGCCTAAAAATCTCCTCCCTTTACCCTTGAGTGTGACATTTGGATGAAAACGACCTGGCATTTGGTCTTACCTGACCAGCCTCGGTGGAAGCTGACTCCAGGTGCATGTCGACTTTGATAACCTTCCGAGGTTCCTGAGGACTTCCTGTGTTCCGTTCCAGTTCACTCAAAGCACTGTCCCCAGAGTCCCCTTCCTAAGCCTGCTCCTTCCTGCACCTCATTTAGGGTCCTCTCCTGGACCCTTGCTCTGTCTGGATCCACCCATGAGACTCATGCCCCTTTGAGATTTGGTGGACATTGGAATGGTTTTGAAAGATATGATTTAGTGTTTTATAGGTTTATTTTTACATACCTTATTTCCTCATCTAAAGGCTTAAATAGAAAGAAGGCAAAAGGAGAACTACAGGTAGGAAAGTAAGGCAGGGAGAGATGAAGCTAGTACAAAAAATGCACATCCAAATGCTCTGGAAAGTTGCTTTTGGAGGTGGGGACAGGGCAAGCTCTGAACGAGCTGCCTAGCATTTTTCCCAGATGATGTCACAGGAAATTTTGATTTTAGCCACTGATGATGAAGATGATTTGGGGGCCAAGTTTGGATTGTTGCCCCAGACCCTCACAGTCTTGTGAGTCTGAGCTGTATGAACAGCTGTGCCTCCTTGCATCTGGAAAGAATCATGCCACTGCAAAGTTTCTCTGTCTCCCGCAAGTCCTGTATTTCCCCTCTTTGGACTTTTTCATTGACCATTGCCTCTTAGAACGTTCTGCCTTCTCCTGTCTCCCTGTGGAAGTCAACCTGTTTTTTAGGGCCGCCATCACTTCTTCACCTTTCCAGGCGTCCAGGTGGAATTAAACTCTGCCTTTCCCAGGTTTGCATCTCTCTTAAAGCACTGATCCCAGCCTGTGCTAGTCACCTTGGTATTTGTCACTGGCTGGCTGTAGATCTTTGGGAGGGCAGGGACCCAGGGGATTTTCTTCCTGGGGCTACATCTGAGCTGGTGCTTTCCCTTAGGTATAGAATCAGAATCTTCAAACTGAAACACTCCAGGGACTTGATGACCTCTAGCACAAACAGTCCCTGAAGATGGGGTAGTCCTGGTCCCTTGGTAGAAAGGAGGGGATTAACAGTCTCTAGGTTACTAAGGCCTCATGGACTCAGGGCCTTCCCCAGTGTCCTCAGTTCTTCTGCTGGGCCAGCTGTGCCTTCCTAGAACCCTCTGATTCCATGAGCTGGCCTGGCCTATGTGTCCCTCCTTCTGGGCTTCAGTCCCTGTGACCAAGTAGCCAGCTAGTCAGAGCCCTGGGGCATAAGCATCTGAAGGCAGCCTGCTTGCTGCCCCCATCACAGCCTGCCCCAGGCCCTGCCCTCAGGCACACCTAGCTCACCTGGTCCAAGAAAGAGCTACTTAGCATTCCCTTCCGTTTCTGCTTCTCATCCTACCCACCCAGCTGCCCTGGGCAGAGCCCTAGGGTCATGCTAGAGTACTCCTTGTTCCTCACCTCCATCCCATTAATCACTAAACCCTGCCCTCCAAACCAGGGTGTTTTTTTCTGGATCAAAAGATCAGATCAGGTTATCACTCCCCTGTTTAAAACCATTCAAAGGTTACTCATTGCTCTCAGGATACCAGCTAAAATTCTTAACAGGATTTAAAAACCTTTCACCTGGCCCTTTTGACATAAGAGGATTTATAATCTTTTCAAAACCAACAAGAATCCTGACACAACCTTAATTTTCCAGCTGTCAAAACTATTTAAGATCTATGAGGTCTGCATTAAATTGTTAAAAGGTGATTAACTCATCTGGCTTGAATGGGTATGAATTCCAAGGGAATTGTTTTTCCCGCCCCCTTCTCTTCTCTGCCTGTGACACTCTCCTTAGGTGACTGCTGGTAATAAGGTTCATTAAGGCAGTCAGGGTGGAGAGGACTGTGGAGGGGGCTGGAGGTGGAGTCTTGTAAATGAGATTCCTAGTAATACCAAAGAATGGCCCACCCCTTACTCTAAAATTCCTACTCTATATCAACACTATGCAACTGTCAGAATTCCTTTTAATGACAAAAGATTTGGAAGGAATGTAAATACTCAACAATAGGGGAATGGTATGTAAACTATGGTTGGAATAATATGCTACCATTTAAAAGGAAGGTTTTGGGCTGTTTCCCTGGTGGCACAGTGGTTAAGAATCCACCTGCCAGTGCAAGGGACATGGGTTCAAGCCCTGGTCCGAGAAGATCTCACATGCTACGGAGCAACTAAGCCCATGCGCCACAACTACTGAGCCTGCCCTCTAGAGCCTACGAGCCACAGCTACTGAGCCCACGTGCCACAACTACTGAAGCCCTTGTGCCGCGAACCCATGCTCCGCAACTAGAGAAGCCACCTCAATGAGAAGCCCGTGCACCACAATGAAGAGTAGCCCCCGCTCACTGCAACTAGAGAAAGCCCGCATGCAGCAACGAAGACCCAACACAGCCAAAAGTAAATAAATAAATAAAACTTAAAAAAATAAAAGGAAGGTTTTGAAGGCTCTGCAACATGAAGAAGCACATATTATGTCACATTAAGTGGAATGTAGGTCACAGTCTGAGACAAGAGAGGTGGTGTAGGGATGTGAGACGGTGACAAAAACATGGATTTTTTAGCTGGATATAAAGACTGGCCATTCAATCGCCCCTACTCTCCCCACTCACAGGCTGTGTGATCATCTGCAAGTTAACTTCTCTGGGCTTTGGTTTCTTCTTTTCTAGAAATGTAGATAGTAACACAAGCTAGATTGTCTTGAGTGTTAGATAAGATAATGCATATAAAATTGCCAGGCAGAAATCAAAACAGGAGCTCAGTAAATATTAGTTCCCTTCCCCTTCTCTAAGTTGTGTGTGTGTATATTTTTAATTTTGTAAAAAGACTTGAAAATAATTAACAAAATTAAAGATTTTTATTTTCTGAACCATTTCAGTTATCTGTTGCTGTGTGACAAAGCAGCCTACAACCTAGTGGCTTAAAACAACAACCTTATTGAAACCGTGCACCTCAGATTGGGACTTGAACCCACACGCCGGGACTCGAACCCGGCCAAAACCCACAGTCTTCCAACTGAGGTCACACACCTGGTTTCAGGACTTAATGAAGCTCAGGTTCTTGATGTCTCTTCACAGAAGTAATTCAGTGAGAGACAAAGTGATAGGTAAGAAGTGGATTTATTTAGAGAGAAACACTTCACAGAGTGTGTGTGGGCCATCTCAGAAGGTGAGAAATGCACCAGGGTATGGGGTTGTCAGTTTTTATAGGAGTGGGTAATTTCATAGGCTAATGAGTGGGAGGAGTATTCCAGCTATTTCAGGACGGGGCGGGGATTTCTAGGAATTGGGCCATCGCCCACTTTTTGACCCTTATGGTCAGTCTTGGAACTGTCATGGCGCCTGTGGGTGTGTCATTTAGCTTGCTGATGTGTTACAGTGAACATATATCCGAAGCTCAAGGTCTAGTGGAAGTCGACTCGTCCACCATCTTGGACCCATTTGGTTCTAATCAGTTTATGTCATGTCCTCAGGCTATGTCATTCTTTCAAAGGTTGTGCCCTGTCCCCTTCCCTCCTGTTTCACTATTATCATATCACACAATTGTCACAAAAGTCAGGAATTTCTGCAAATCTCACCCAGGCAGTTCTTCTGCTTCACATGGCATTAACTGAGGCCACTCCTTGGTATTTATCTGGTGACTGGGCTGGTCAGGAGGGTTAAGACAGCTTCCTCATTCACCGGTTAACACCTTGGGTGAAGATGACTGGCAGGCTGGGCTCAGCTGGACTATTGGCCAGGACAGAAGTGAATCACAGGAGGAAAACTTATAATATGCAAATGTGTGAAGTTGTGAAAGTCCAGAGCAAGTACAGGCAGACCTGGGAGATATTGTGGGTTCAGTCCAGACCACTGCAAATACTGCAATCAAGTGAGTCACATGAATTTTTTTGGTTTTCCAGTGCATATAAAATTTACGTTTACACTATACTGTAATCTATTAAGTGTGCAATGGCTTTATGTCTTTACTGTTAAAAAGTGCTAACCATCATCTGACAAAGCATGGTTGCCACAAACCTTTGATTTGTAAAAATCACAATACTTGTAAAGCACAATAAATGAGGTATGTGCATACATCAAAATAACATGGTACTTTGGAGCCTCAAATGAAAGAAAGCTTATATCTGTGTGAGAGATTCTGAAAAGGCCCTCACATGGACCTTTGAGGGTGTGGGAGAGTTCCCAGGTCCAGTTGGGATGGAAGGCATCTTAGAGGAAATAAAAAAGCACCAGCAAATGTGTGAATGTGGGAAGGTAAGGGACCTGTTTGGGCATGAAGGAGTAGATAGATTCAGAATGAGGTATAGTCACAGGGGTAAGTCTCAGTAAGCTGTGCTGTGAAGGGTGTTTGAATGCCAGGGTGAGATTAGACCTATTTCACTTGATAGGCGGAGGGAAAGTCTCACCTGGCCTGAGTGAAAAAGATTCCAACAGGGGTCAGGCAGGGATGATAAGTGAGTCAAATGGTCTGGGTATAAAAATAATCAAATTGGAGGCAGCCACTACTCAACTTTGTCATAGTTACCATTCAGGGATATGAAGCCACTTGGCCAGAACTTTTGATTTTTCAAAAGAAGTTAAAAAAAATTCCAGATTCTTAGGGAAAACTTCTCACTTAAAAAATATATATATTTAGGCTGTGCCAGGTCTTAGTTGCAGCATGTGGGATCTTCATTGCAGCATGCAGAATCTTTATTTGAGGCATACAGGATCTTTAGTTGCAGCATGCGGGATCTTTTAGTTGTGGCATATGGGCTTCTTAGTTGTGGCATGCGGACTTAGTTGCGGTATGCAAACTCTTTAGTTGTGGCATGCATGTGGGATCTAGTTCCCCAACCAGGGATCGAACCCAGGTCCCCTGCATTGGGATCACGGAGTCTTACCCACTGGACCACGAGGGAAGTCCCAAAACTTCTCACTTTTAAAATGTTGACCACTACAATACGTAAGCACTATGGGCCAGATGAGGCCTGTGGGTGTCGGCTCTCCTTGGATATTTGTAGGGCTGAATTGTGTTTGGAAGGGTGGCTGGGGCAGAGGGGGGTGGAGGGAAAACCAGGGGATGACACAGCCAGAGAACTTAGCTACTTTTGTTCTCTTTCTATCCTGCCGAAGAAATCCGAGGGAATTCATCTCCAGAGTTTTTGCATATGTTTTTGGTTTTGTCTTTTGGAATCCTCTCTACCCTAGGGCTGGTTTGCCAGGGAAATTTGGATTGGGCCTGGCAGCTGGTTCTTACTTTTCAGGCCTTCTCACTAAAAAGTCTTATTTATTCCATCCTCTTTCAGTGGTTTGTTTCTATGTCCTGGGGTGAGGCCTCACATAAGCATTTGTGTGTGTGTGTGTGTGTGTGTGTGTGTGTGTGTGTGTGTGTGTGTAAGAGTTCTTGCTTCTGAAGAATTCAGAATTAACAGCAGATCTTCTGTGCTGGGCTTTCTGAACCTGGCAGGAGCTGACCTTTATGGAAACAGAACCCTTTGCCTGTTGTAGACTTGAGGGAGGCCACTGACCGAACTCATAATCTTGGCTGATTACCTTGCATCCAGAGGTTATCAGCAAACCTTCGTAGAGGAAAGTGTTCTACTCTATTATGTCTATACGTTGGGATGACAGATAACATAGTGGAAGAAATATTAGAAGCAGCAGAGCTAGATGAGAATGTTTTATTTGCTGGGTGACCTTGGTCCAGTCACCTCCCCTCTCTGTGTCTCAGTTCCCTCATCTATAATGTTGTAACCACAAGTGTTCACCTCCTCGTGTATTGTGAGGATTCAATGAGACCATGGATGCAGAAGTACCTGACACCCAGCTATGCTGAATCAGAGGAATAAATGAAGGTATCGAGCTAAGGAGATGTGGATTTAAATATTGACTCCACTACTTTTCTTATGATAAGACATCTGTGTTCACTACAAAGCAATCATCACCAAAAGTCTGGTTACCATCCACCACCATACGATTGACCCCCCCCCACCTATTTCACCCACCCCCCAAACACCTTCCCCTCTGGTAACCACTATTTGTTCTCTGAGTCTGTTTTTGTTTTGTTTTGTTTCTTTGTTTAGATTCCACATATGAGTGATATCACATGGTTTTTGTTTTTCCCCTTCTGTCTTATTTCACTTGACTCTACAACTAAAATAACAGCTACCATGAGTTCAGTAATTACTATGTACCAGGCTCTGTACATCTTTTAAAATCCTTACAACACTCTATATGGATGGAGGTATGATTGTTGTTATCCTCATTTTACAAATGAGGAAACTGAGGCACAGAAGGATTAAGTAACTTACCCAAGACCTCCCAGCTAAGTGGTGAAACCAGGCTATCTGATTCCAGAGCCTATACTTTCTTTCCAGCTGTGTGAGTTAGGACAAGCCCTGTAATCTTTCTGCTCCTCAATTACTTGTGTATAAAATTGGGAACTCTTTGGGAGGATTAGAAATAATGTAGATAAAATTACTATCATGGCAAGTGCCTGGCATTTCATGGATATTAACTTTTTACTAACTGCTCAGTGTTATGGGTCTCTTCCAGGAGATGCGGAAGTCCTAGTACCTGGTGCCTATGAATATGACCTTATTTGGAAATAGGGTTTTTGCAGATGATGAAGTTAAGGTGAGGTAATTAGGGTGAGAAATTTGGACACAGAGACAGACACAAAGGAAGAGTGGCATCTGAACTTGAAGGAAGAGATCGGGGTGATGCATCAACAAGCCAAGCAATGCCAACGATTGCCAGCAAACCACCAGAAGCTAGGGTAGAAGATTGGAACATATTTACCCTCACAGCTCTCAGAAGGAACTAGCCCTGCTGACACCTTAATTTGGACATCTAGCCTCCAGGACTATGAGAGAATACCTTTCTGTTGTTTTCAGCCACCCAGCTTGTGGCACTTTGCTACGGCGGCCCCGGGGATCTAATAGGTCAGTGAATGGTATATGTATCTTCATTTACTCTGCAATGTGTCTCTGGTTCTCTGGGTGCACACAGTAACCTGCCACTGAGCACGCTGGGTGCTCTGCACACGTGCAGCCCTGCAACCTAACTGTACATAGAGTCAGTCTAATATATTAGGAAGTGGACCAAGGTCAGCTTTTCGAGATCCCACCTGCCTTTTGTGATTCCCTGGATTAAGTTCCAACTACTGTACTCTTACGCTATCCTGGGCAGGGCAGAATGTCTTCAATAAACTCATTCAGAAGAAGGTGCTAGTGGATAATTTGTGCCTCCCAAAGGAATTAATCACACTTGAAAGGTGAAATCTCAGATACCTTGGTGCCTGGTTAGAAGAGATTTTAGTTTAAGAACCCTCAGGCCCCCACATGATATCTGCATATCTGACAGGCCATGTACCCCGTGCATTGCTCTCTGCACACAGATATCCATGTTGCCAGAGATCAAGGGATACTTTCTAGCAGAGAAGGTGATTTAAGCAGCCCAGGTAAACATCTCAGGCCTTCAGGGAAATCAGGACAGCCTCACAGAGCATTCAGAAATGGAGAGGCAGGAGGACTTTGTGAGCCCAAGAGATTCATTGTTAAAGCTTGGAAAACAATTAAGAGTTGGAATGAGCTCAAGCAGCAGCAACCAGGGGCCCTGCCAGGCACTGTTCTTCAGGAACTCTAGAAGCAGAATTCCCTCAGGTTGATTTTCAGGAAAGGAAAAGAAATCCCCAAACAGAAAGACCATCACAACTGTTTAAAACAGGGGGAGATCAATATCTGTTAGCCACCCCTGTTCCTGTTAACTATTAGGGGGTATCAGACCACCTGCATAAGTTACCTATTGCTGTTTAAAAAACTACCCCACATTGAGCAGCTTAAAATAATCAATATTTATTGTCTCACAGTCTCTGGGGGTCACCTTACCTGGGTGGCTCTGGATCAGGGTCTTTCACGAGGTCGCAGTTGAGCTGTTGGCTGGGGCTGCAGTTGGCCCAAGTCTTGACTGGGGCTAGTAGATTTGCTCCTGAGATGCCTCCCTCATGTGGCTGTTGGTAGGAGGCCTTGGTTTCTTGCTCCCTGTTGTCCAGAAACCTCACTTCCTCACCACATAGACGTAGGCTGACCAATCATCCTGGTTTGCCCAGGACTAAGGGCGTTCTCAGGATGTGAGAATTTCAGTCTAAAACTTCAGTCCTGGGAAACCTGGGGACAAGTTGGTCATCCTATGTGGACCTGTCTCCCAGGGGCTGCTTAGAACATGAAAAGTGACCTGAGAGAGTGGCCAAGACTGGAGCCACGAGGTCTTTCATCATCTAATCTTGGAAGTAACCTACTGTGTACATCACTTCTGGTCTATTCTATTGGTCACACAGACAAGCCCTGGTACAGTGTGCAAAGTGACGATACAAGGTGTAAATATCAAGAGGTGGGGATCAGTGGAGCCATCTTGGAGGCCCCCAAACTCATTGGTTTAAAGCAACCACCATGTTAATATCTCTCCTGAGTCTGTGGGTTAACAGGGCTCAGCTGGGTGGTTCTTCTGTCCCACATGATGTCTGTTGGACCTGCAGTCTTCGGGGCTCAACTGGGCTGGAATCCCAAATGACTTATTCCCATGGCTGGCAGTTGGTGCTTGCTGTTGGCTAGGAGCTCACCTAAGGCTGCCAATGGGAACGTCTTGGTTCTGCTTCATGCGACCTTTGCACGTGGCTTGGGCTAGGTTCTGAGAGGGAACATCCCAAGAACAAGTGTGTAAGAGCAAGGAAACAGAAGCTGCCAAATCTACTAAGACTTGAGATCAGAAGTCCTCCAACAGCTTATACTGCATTCCACTGGCAAAGCAGTCACAGGGACAGCCCAGATCCAAGGAAAGGGGAAATAAACCATACTTCTTGATGTGAGGAACAGCATATGTTTATAGGAATGGGAGAAATTATTAGGGGCTACTACACTGCCTAATGGGGCTACCACTCCCCAAAGATTGTGCTGCAAGGCCTCTCATTGGCAAATGTGCAAAATCCCCAGGGGTGGAGAAGTATTCCAGGCATTCTTAAATTTCTGCATCTATAACCCTGGCTTTATTTTTTAAAAAATATTCTTAGTTTAAAAATTACACATGTAACTGTAATGAGCTTCATTATAAATAGAAAATACAGGTAAGCATAAGAAAAAAACCTATAATTCCTATACCTAAAGACAATACTGTATAATTTTGGTACATAGCATCTTAGAATTTATTCTATGCAAAAATAACAATTTTGGGACTTCCCTGGTGGTGCAGTGGTTGAGAATCCACCTGCCAATTCAGGGGATCTTCCTGGTCCGGGAAGATCCCACATGCCGCGGATCAACTAAGCCCATGTGCCACAACTACTCAGCCTGCGCTCTAGAGCCTGCAAGCCACAACTACTGCAGCCCACATGCCTAGAGCCCATGCTCCGCAACCAGAGAAGCCACGACAATGAGAAGCACGTGCACCACAACAAAGAGTAACCCCTGCTCACCGCAACTAGAGAAAGCCCGCACACAACAGCGAAGACCCAATGCAGCCAAAAATAAATAAATAAAATAAATAAATTTATGAAAAATAGTTTTATTTTACAGAACTGTAACCATTCTGTACCTACTATTTTTGAATCTGCCATTTTCTCTTAAAACTACATTGTGAACATCTTTCTGTGACAGTTAATATAGAGCTAACTCAGCTTAAGGGTTGCATAGTGTTTTATTGTATATCTACCAACTGAGACTGTTGATGGCAACAACAGAAACAAATCATGGTTAATTTAATTAGTAAAAAAGGAAATTTTTTGAAGGGTATTGGATAGCCCATAGAATCTATGATATATCAGTTTAGAGTTCCATTAGCTATTGTTGTGTAACAACCCATAAGACTTAGTGGAATAAAAGAATCACCATTTTAATATATTTATAAATTCTGTGGGTCAGGAATTCCAATAGGGAACAGCAGGGATGATGCCACAGTGTCTGGGACCTCAGCTGGGAAAACTCAAACTAGGAGTGAAATGAAAGGCTGGGGTGGGGTGGGGGTGGAATCATCTGGAGGCTTCTTCACGCACATGTTGGAGATCGGGATGGCATGAGTTGGACTATGAGCTGAGTGGGGACTCTTGATCAGAGTGCCTATATGAGGTCTCTCTACATGGCTTGGGCTTCCTCCAGTGTGGCGGCCTCTGGGTAGTCTGACTTCTTACAAGATGGCTCAGTGCTCCAGGAGCTGGTGTCCCAGCAAGCAGCGATGAAGCTGCATGGTCTTTCATGACCTAGCCCTGGAAGTCACTTCCACCAAGGTCCATTGATTGAAGTGGTCACAAGCCTGCCCAGATTCAAAAGGAGGGGACATACTCTCTACTTCTCAATGGGAGGAGTATCAGAGAATTTGTGACCATGTTCTAAAATCACCATAATTAGGATAAGCTAAGGTACCATAACAAAGAAAGCTCAACTAAGAGTGAGTTAATGAATAGAGAAGTTTATTTCTCTCACACATAACAGTTCCAAGGTGAGTAGTCTAGCTCATTGAGGCAGCTTTGCCCCACCAGACACTTACCTCTATGCTGCTGGAATCTAGGCTCCACTGCCAACGTGGCAACCTTGAAAAGCACTAACTGTCCCTGTGTCTTTGTGGGCAAAACCTTAGGCAGGAGCATCACACTGGCCGCTCAGCTCACACGCTTGTACCTTGCCTTCCAGGGAGCAGGGAGTAGGCATATCTGCCTTCTTCCTGCTTCTGTAGTGGAAAGCAAGGGTGCTTCTTTCTTATTTTAGAATTTTCCCTTAAAAGGAAGGATGATCAGATGCTAGATACTCTAAAAGCAACAAATATCCAGTAGAATATGGATGTATCATATTCCATCCCTTATTGATAGATATTTAGGTAAGATAGATATTTAGATAAGTTTCTGTTGATAAGATGTTATGCACATTGCTGCAAAGAACATTCAAATATCTTTGAATACTTGTAAGATATTTTTTTCCCTTTAAGATACATTCCAGGACTTCCCTGGTGGCACAGTGGTTAAGAATCTGCCTGCCATCGCAGGGGACACCAGTTCAAGCCCTTTTCGGGGAAGATCCCACAGGCCGCAGAGCAACTAAGCCCGTGTGCCACAACTACTGAGCCTGCACTCTAGAGTCCGTGAGCCACAACTACTGAGCCTTCATGCCATAACTACTGAAACCCGTGTGCCTAGAGCCTGTGCTCCATAAGAGAAGCCACTGCAGTGAGAAGCCCGCGCACCACAACGAGGAGTAGCCCCTGCTTGCAGCAACTAGGGAAAGCCTGCTTACAGCAACGAAGACCCAACATGGTCGAAAATAAATAAATAAATAAATAAATTTATTTTAAAAAGTTACATTCCAAGGAGTCATGTCATAGTTTCTGATTTCTGCATCTAGTCCTACAGGACCCCACTAAAGAAGGCAACCTGCTTTTCTTCAAGTCAGGAGTGACAGCTCAGCAATTTGTATGAACCAGGGAGAAAGAATGCAGAGATTCAGCATGTACTATCAAGGATGCTCCAGGATTAAGTGTTGGTGTGGCCATGATCATAAACCACTCTTGTTTAGGAGCACTGTGTGAAGGACATTACATATATTGTCTCATTTAGTCTTCACAGTAATCAGATGGGGAAGGTATTATCTTCATTTGGAAGATGGAGAAGCTTAGACTCCAAGAGATTAAGTAATTTATCCAAGACCTTAGAGCCAAATCAGTGCTTGGAACACTTGTTCTTAGGATACTCCCTCTCCTAGCCCAACTGCCATATTGTGGGAATCCCAAGCCACATGAAGAGGCTATGTGTCGACATTTCAGCCAACAGTCCCAGCTGAGCTCCCAGCTGCCAGCCAGCATCAGCTCTCAGCCATGTGAGTGAGCCAGCTTGGACCCTGCAGCCCAACTCTTTAGCCCAGTCGAGCCCCCAGTTGGCTGCAGCCTCAACCAACATCACAAGTAGCAGAACTGCTAAGCTGAGCTCAGCCAATCCAAAGACTGGTGAGAACTAATAATAGAATAGTTTTTGTGTCAAGTCACTGACTTTTGGCAAGATTTGTTACGTAGCAATGGGTAACCAAAGCAGGTGAGGAGCTACTCATTCTTGGATGAATCCCAGTAGAGCCTGAAGAGGGGGTTCCTCCTCTGGGGGTGTAACTGGGGTAGGGGGCCTTTGATGATCCTTACAAACTCAGTGCACTAAGCTGGGTCTATATGTGACAGTTTTCCTTGTTCCCTGCCCCAGATGGGGAAAACTTCATTGAGTCACAAGTCTGGGAGGAGAAACTGTGTGTAAATGAGTTGACAGAAAGATTCCCAAAGTAAATAATGTTGATTCTCAGCACAAAGAAGGCATGGCTTAATGCTACAAAAACTCACATAAACAGTCATTGCTTTATTACTGATGTGTTATATTTTTAAATTTCAAAAAGTAACCATAATAACCATCATTAAAAAAAAATAGTACTTGGAAATGCTTGAACACTCTGCGCAGTTCCTGAGGTCATAAGAGTGTCCTTATCTTTTGGAACTTCCCCATCCTGTGGGCCAGAGGTGGTGCCAATATGACCTTTGGGTAGCCCCAGTTGGCACTTGGATCCCAAAGCAAAATCCAACTTCTCTCTCCCACTCAAAGAGCAGAGGAGGAAGCTCACAACAGTTCAGTAAGATGGTGGCCTTATCAATCTTAGGTGTTTACTCTCCTAACCCTCACCTCTCAGTCCCTTCCAGTTCAGTGGTTCTCAGATTTGGGGGCATCAAAATTATCTAGGAAGTATGTAAAAAAAATGCAAAAATCTCGGTTTCTTCCCCAAAGATTCCCATTCTCTAAGTGTGGGGTGGGATCCCAGAATTTTTATTTTAACAAGAACCAGCTGGGACTTCCCTGGTGGTCCAGTGGTCACAACTCTGAGCTGCCGATGCAGGGGGCGTGGGTTCAATCCCTGGTCGGGGAACTAAGATCTGAAATGTCGCGGAGCACGGCCAAAAAATAAAAGGAACCAGCTGATTCCTTCATTGGTGGCTGGCCCTATACCACACATTGAAGAGCACTGTAATCTCAGGCCTTTCCTAAAAGTATAGAATAGAGATGGGGAGAGTCCTCTCTAAGCCAAACCTCCAGAGACCAGGATGGACCTTGGAAGGGGATCAAGATGGGATATTCAGATACTAAGCCAGGAAGGATATAACAAACCCACCTGGAGCAAATGGTTTTCAAACTGTGTTGAAAAAGAAAATACAAACTACAAAATACAAAATACAGAAAAAGAATTGTATGATTCCATTTATATGAAATATTAAGAATAGGCAAATCCATAGAGACAGAGACAGATAGCAGATTAGTGTTTGCCAGGGGCTAGGGGGAGGGGATAATGGGGAGTGACTGCTTAATGGGTGCAGGACTTCTTTCTGAGGTGATGAAAATGTCCTGGAACTAGATAGTGGTGACGGTCACACAACATTGTGAATGTACTAGATGTCAGTAATGACAAGTTTTATGTTATATGAATTTTACAAAATACAACAATTAAAAAAGATCCCAATCAACAGATCTAGAACAACCATCTCATTTTTTTTACTGATAAGGAAGCTGAGGTCAGAAAGAGGAAGTGACTTGGTGAGGTCACCCAGCCTGTCAGGGGTAAAGCCAAGGCTGGTGACCCCCAGCCTGCCATAGCAGGCTGCCTCTCTTCCTCAACATCCTTAGTCCCCTACACCCAGGCCCTACCAAAAAAGCTAAGATCCAGGGACGTGCAAAGTTCTGAGCTACCTGCCACGCCATAGTTTTTGCAGCCAGGCCCCCTGCTTCCCAGGCAGCGGTCCACCTTACCCACCCATAGAGCTGGGTCAGCCTTTCTTCTGCTGTCTCCAGTGCCTACTGCCTTCAAGTGTGTTGTTGATGAAAGACGAACCCACTTCTAACTTCATACTTAAGTAAGTAGTCCTAAGGGCCTCGCTGCAGCTACAGTCTTCAGACGGGGTTGATAGGGCTGGGTGCGTCAGATTCCTTACACAGACATTGCTGAGTTTCCCAAACTCCAGCTGAGCAGACAGTCTGGAGGAGCTGGTGGTGGTCCCAGGGCTGGGTTGGATTTATCCCAGCCATATGCATTTGTGCAGTTGGCTCTTCTCTCCAGCTGTTGGACTATATGCATCCATCCCATAGTAGGTGCTTAATAAAGATTCATTGGCACCAGTTGTTCCTGTCTCGTGGTCATCCTGGGACTGTTTTCTTCATTTTAGTTAAAAGAGTTCAGGAAAAAGCCTCAGTTTCCTCAGTGCCCTTGAGAATAAAGGACTCAGGGTAAGCTTGCACGTGAACTGAGAGTCATTTATCTGATCACCATCTGAGATGGAATTATTTGCCATTCTGGGAGGTGGCAGCAACAGAAGGGTATAACTTATCTGCATTTGCTTTACTGTGAACTTTAGAGGTCAGGTCTTCTGGAACAATCCCTTCAGCCCCTTCCCCAGGGTCTCAAAAAATTGCTAAGGCTTTTGTTCTGTCCCAGATCCTGACCTTTTCTTACATCTCTTAGTTACAGCCTCCAAACAGATCATGGGTTTTTAAAAAACTGTATAAACATACAAAAGGGCAATTGCAGGACCCAAGAAAGCTGGCTCTCTGGAAATTTACTGAACTCAGATGAGAACCCTGGTTGAGAAGGGATACCTAATTCTGCCCACTTGTGTTCAAGACCTGCTTCAGCGTGGGAGTGGGGAGGGCGAACTCCCTCAATCCTGAGAAGGTGACTCTCTTCATTCAGCCTCAGAAGATTATCTAACACCTTGAACTTGAACCTGGATATTGGCTTCATAGAGCAGGGATGAATGGTGCCATTAAGGAAGATGGCAGAGTAGCAGTGGCTGCAGTTTCTAAGTTGCCACTTGGGATAAAGCAGGAAAGGCGAGAATTGCTACAATGCAGAGGTTTGGGAGTGAATATTTAGAACTCACAGCTGAGGCTGACCTTAGTGGTTGTATGTGGTTTCCCTGCTGTGTGGATGATACCTTATGTTTGGATGAAGATTTTCCTTTCCCAGGACAGAGAGGTTTAGGAAACGCTGTTGACTCCATGCCTCATTGGGGATTTCAAAGTGCATGACTCTGCTCAATGCTCTGAGGAGTCCTGCAGAAGAGAAACCTGCTTCAATGTTATTTAACCCAGTGTTTCCCAGTTATTTGACCTCAGAATTCCTCCCTGCTACCCCCACCTTATAGCACTCCTTTATGCCCTGTGAAAGCCAGGTTTCCAAGAAATTCTGGGAAATGCCTCCCTGTGGAGCTGGTTCCCCTGATGCCCTACGGTGAGCAACAATGGGGATATTTGGGTAGGACACAGGACAGGGGGCCCTGCTATGATAACCCAGGAAGCAGCATTGTGTGTTGTACCTATCAGGCTCCCTCCCACACTGAGATGTTGTGATTCTCTCCACACTGACCAGGCAACCACTGACATTTGCTGAGCACCATGTGCTAGGAGCTTTTTGTATGTCACCTATGTAATCTTCCCTCAAGTCTGTTGTCCCCATTTTACAATGAGGAAATTGAGACTCTAAGAGGCATAACAAGGTCACCCAATTGAGTCTGTGGCAGAGCTAAGATTTGGGCTGGGGACTCTGGGACTCCACACTGCTACTCCCTCCTCAGACATCAATTATGGGAATAGAAAACGGTGCAGCCACGTGGAAAATAGTTCCACCGTTTCTCCATCATTTAGAGAGAATTGCCAACTGTCTTAGTCTGCTCTTGGGCTGCTCTAACAAAATATCATGGACTGGGTGGCTTAAACAGCAGGCATTTAGTTCTCACAGCTCTGGAGGCTGACGAGTCCCAGAACAGCGTTAGTGTTTGGTGAGGGCTGGCGGGTGGCTGCCTCTCTCTATGGCTCCCCTGTGCTGTGCCACTTCACTAGCAAGGTGCATTTTCATGTCACTCTTTCCAGAGTGTCTGGTTCCCATGAGGAGCTGTTAGTGGACAAGTGACCTTGGGCCTCTGGGCCTCAATTTCCTCATCTGTAAAATAGGATAATACTCTCATTTTCTTCCTTCTGAACTTTTCCTCTTTTTCCTCTAACTTCCCTCCTTTCCTCTTTCCTTCTCCCTTAATTTCTTTCTCCCTCAATTCATTTTTCCACATTGTGATAGTCCTCAACCTCCTGTATTAATTTTCCCCTGGAAGATCCTTGAAACTGCCCTGTGGGCTCCTCCCTAAAGTGGCTTGAGAAGCACTGATGGTTTCTCTGTAACAGAGACCAGAAGAGAAGGCGGCTGCTGATTAATTCCACGTCAGCCGGGCGTTCTGTGCTCTGCATCTAGAATAGGGCAGTTTCCAAGGTGACTGAGCCTGGTGTGTGAGGATAAGGTGAGGGCCTGTAGTTATGAGCTGCCAAACTCGTAAACCACGTGGGCTTCCTCTGAGCCACTCGCCAAGCAGTTTGACAACTGACTTGCGGCAAAGTGTTCCAACACTATTTAATGATCAGTGCATCTATAAATAGGGTCGTAAGAACAATCTGGATGGATGTTAATGTATGGGTTCAGTCCTGGAGTGACTAAACCTTGAGTTGTTTTGACCTCAGAAAGCCATCAAAAGTCTGCTGCAAGGAACAATTCTGCAGTTGTCTTGTGGCAGATGTTTTGTTCCTGTTCAACATGTCCTTGTGTGTATAATTTACTAACATGATAATAATGTGCTGCTTGGCACTTGCGGTTTATTAAGTGCCTTCACACACATGTTTTCATTTGATCCTGGCATGACAGGAGTTATTACTGTGGCTCAGGGAGCCAAGTGACTTGCCCAGGGACATCCAGATTGTGGGGTGAATGGGGCTGGGGTGGGGGAGTAGGGATGGTGGTGGTGGTAGTAGAGTCCAGATTTCAGATAAGGACGATGTGGCTTCCAAATTGATCTTCCTTTCTTATTCCATCAAATCCTATTTCCTGGTTTAAAAGACTTGAAACAATCAATGACTCTCCTGTCCTCAAAGGGGCCAGCACATCAGGGTCTAACACCCTGATCTCTCCTTTGATTTCTTTGCATTGAAAGTAGGCTTGCCAGATTTAGTAAATAAAAATACAAAACACCCCATTAAATTTAAATTTCAGATTAAACAATGAATAATTTTTTGGTATAAGTGTGTCCCATGATATTTGGCAACTGTAATTTAAAGTACTCGTCATTAAAATTTTTTCTTTTAAAAAATAATACGAATTACTTATAGAAACTTTTGAAAAATGAAAAAATATATAAATTACTCCTAATTTTACCATCAGGTAATATTAATATTTTAATATTAACTGTTAATACTTTCATATATTTACTGAGACCTCTTTTTCCATGCATACGTTTATATGTATAAATTCTTTTTTAAAAAATAGAAAAAGAGAATTACAGAATACATTACTTTAGATTTGTCTTTTGTTTTTTTTCTGTTTTTTTTTTTTTTTTTTTTTTGCGGTACGCGGGCCTCTCATTGTTGTGGCCTCTCCCGTTGCAGAGTACAGGCTCCGGACGCGCAGGCTCAGCGGCCATGGCTCACGGGCCCAGCCGCTCTGCAGCATGTGGCATCTTCCTGGACTAGGGCACGAACCTGCGTCCCCTGCATCGGCAGGCGGTCTCTCAACCACTGTGCCACCAGGGAAGCCCTAGACCTGTCTTTTTTCACTCAGTAATATATCATGAACATCTTTCTGTACCTTTATGTATTCTGTAACATTCGAATGACTGCAAGGCCATTGATGGGATAGCACACAGCCTTCAGCGAATCCCCTATAGGTGAACATTTAAGTTGTGTCCAATGTTACTTATTGTTTTTTTTAAAGGCTAGATTTCTTTTTTTCAATATTTATTTATTTATTTGGTTGCACCAGGTCTTAGTTTCGGCTTGCGGGCTCCTTAGTTGCGGCACGTGGGCTCCTTAGTTGTGGAATGCGAACTCTTAGTTGTAGCATGCGAACTCTTAGTTGCAGCATGCATGTGGGATCTAGTTCCCTGACCAGGGATCGAACCCAGGCCCCCTGCATTGGGAGTGTGGAGCTTTTTCCACTGCACCACCAGGGAAGTCCCTGTGTCCAATGTTTTATTACTACAGACTTGTCATGAGCAGCCTTCACTGAGTCTTTTTGCACATCCCTGGGATAAATTTCTGGCAGTAGAATTTCTAGGTTAAAGGATATACAAATTTTAAGGCTTTTTTACATATTGTCAAATTGTCCTCCGGAAAAATTGTACCAATTTACATTCTCACAAATAGTATCTGAAAGTGCCATTTCCTTGCATATTGTCAACATTGAAAATTATCATTAAAAATGAAAAGAAAAATAACCACTTTGATTCTGAGCCTACCCTGACTCCATAATCACATTCAACACTCTGTCCTTAAGCATTAATGATCTTACTTCTTTCTACTGAGACTTCATTTCTTAAGGAGGCGAGTACATTAGATTAGGAGTAGAAATCACTACCACTGTCCCATCACATGCCCACATCAGACATCAGTAATCAACCCTGACATTCTTTCTACTGAATTTCAACAGGGCTTCAGAATCTTATTCATCCCAGCCTTGCTGGTGGCCATTACTAATGTAAACAACTTGCTCATTAGGGGAAATTTCCCTTATACAAGAATTCAGTTAATAAATGGAGAAAGAATGATAGAATTACAATGGCATTGATCATCAGTGGCTGTTTACTTCAGGTGCAGAGAAAATGTTAAACTACACTATGAGCATGTAATCAGTGAAATCCAGACTGTGGGAAACTCTATAGTTCAAATGACCTCTTTTCTTTAAAAAAAAAAAAAAAAAGAATGGAGGGGAATCATACAGAGTAAAAGATACCTGAAACACATATCCATCAATCACAGTGAATGTATGGACCTTATTTGAATCCTTACTTTTTAAAAAAAACCATCGGAAACAGTCTACTTATACCATTTATGAGACAATTAGAAATTTTAACACTGGATTTTTTTTTTTTTTTTTTTGGTACGCGTGCCTCTCACTGTTGTGGCCTCTCCCGTTCTGGAGTACAGGCTCCGGATGCGCAGGCTCAGCGGCCATGGCCCACGGGCCCAGCCGCTCCTCGGCATGTGGGATCTTCCCCAACCGGGGCACGAACCCGTGTCCCCTGCATCGGCAGGCGGACTCTCAACCACTGCGCTACCAGGGAAGCCCCAACACTGGATATTTGATTACATTAAGAAATAATTATTAATTTAAAAATATATGATAGTATTATCATATCTATGTTTTTAAAAAGTGCCCTCATCTTTTACAGCAGTGTTTCTGTTTTGCTGCTCAGGACATTTGGCAATCTCAAGACATTTTTGGTTGTTAAAACTGGGGGGAAGGTGTTATAGCCTCTGGTGGGTAGAACCCTGGGATACTGCTAAACATCCTACAATGCACTGGACAGCTCCTCGCAACAAAGTATTATTTGACTTACAATGTTAATAGTGCTGAGGTTAAGAGGCTCTGTTTTAGAGATACATACTGAAATATTTATGGGTAAAAGGATCCTATGGGTGGGATTTGCTTCAAAATAATACAGTAGCTGCCCCCCACCGCCCCCATCGCGGTTTTGCTTTCTGCCCTGTTTCACTTACCTGTGGTCAGCTCTGGTTCAAAATTATTAAATGGAAAATTCTAGAAATAATTCATAAATTTTAAATTGCACAGCATTCTGAGTAGCGTGATGAAATCTCACACCATTCCACTCCATCCTGCCTGGGATGTAAATCATCCCTTTGTCCAGCGTATCTGTGCATTAGCCACTTAGTAGCCGTCTAGGTTATCAGGTCGACTGCCATGGTAGTGCAGTTCTCATATTCAAGTAACCCTCATTTTACAGGGACCACATTTACATAACTTTTATTCCAGTATACTGTTATAATTGTTTTATTTTATTGTTGGTTATTGTTGTTAATCTCTTGCAGTGCCTAATTTATAAATTAAACTGTGTCTTAGGTATATATGTATAGGAAAGAACATCATATATATAGGGCTCAGTACTGTCCACAGTTTCAGGCATCCACGGGGGGTCTTGTATCCCCCGCAGACAAGGGGGGACTACTGTATGTGATGGAGGAAATGATGGAGGTCTGGATGCACAGACTGGTTGATGGTTGTTGGTTGGGGCTGGGTAAGTGGTATGGTACTTCATTATATTCTAACTCCTTTAGATAAGTTTGAAATTCTCTATAATAAAAGGTTTAGGAAATTCCCTGGCTGCCCAGTGGTTAGGACTCTGTGCTCTTCCACAGCAGGGGGCCTGGGTTTGATTCCTGATCCGGGAACTAAGGTCCTGTAAGCTGCGTGGTGCAGCCAGAAGAAAAAAACAAAAATACTTCCCATGAAGTGAACTGCCATCTCCGGAGTCCTTCTCTAAGGACCATCTTTTCTGTTCTCTAGTGACTTCAAACTTTTTCTGACCTCATCCACAAGGAAATTGTGAAATAGCTTATTTTGGGTGTTCTCCTATCTCTGCCTACCACCAGAGGGGAGATGTGTAGGTCAAAGTTTCCCCAACCTATTTCCTTATCTGCGAAGCAGGGACACAAATGAAATTGCTTACTTCCTGGAGTTTTTATGAGACTGAGGATTCCATTTTACCTGCTATTACCAAAATTGTGATATTTTTTTCTCCCCTTAATATTAAGTGCAGTATTTGGTCTTGAAGTAAAGTCTTTGAATTTCAGTGTAATTTTAACTTCACAGTTAGTTGGGAAATAATCCCTCCTCTTCAATTTTCTAAAATAATTTGTATAGAATTCATATTATTTCTTCCTTACATATCTGGTAGAATTTACCTGTAAAGCCATCTGGACCTGGAATTTTTTTTTTGTGGAAGAGTTTTAAACTATAAATTCAATTTTTTTAATAGGTATGAAATGCAGGTTATCTGTTCATTCTTCAGTGAGCTTTGGTAGTTTGTGTCTTTCAAGGAATTTGTCCGTTTCATCTAAGTTGTCAAATTTATTGACATAAAGTTAAGCTGGTCATAAACGTCTCTAATCCTTTTTTTAAAAATAAATTTATTTATTTATTTTTGGCTGCATTGGGCCTTTGTTGCTGCACGCAGGCTTTCTCTAGTTGCAGTGAGCGGGGGCTACTCTTCGTTGCAGTGCGGGTGCTTCTCATTGCGGTGGCCTCTCTTGTGGCAGAGCATGGGCTCTAGGCGTGTAGGCTTCAGTAGTTGTGGCTCACAGGCTCTAGAGTGCAGGCTCAGCAGTTGTGACGCATGGGCTTAGTTGCTTTGTGGCATGTGGGGTCTTCCAGGACCAGGGTTCAAACTTGTGTTCCCTGTATTGGCAGGAGGATTCTTAACCACTGCACCACCAGGGAAGTCCCAAATATCTCTTACCCTTTTAATCTTTGTAGAATCTATTAGTGATGTCTTCTCTCTCATTTCTTAAATTGGTAATTTGTGTCTGAATTAAAGTCTTTTTTTTTTTTTTTTGACTGCACCTCACAGCATGCGGGATCTCAGTTCCCCGACCCGGGGTCGAACCCGTGCCCCCTGCATTGGAAGCGCAGAGTGTTAACCACTGGACTGCCAGGGAAGTCCCTGAATTAAAGTATTTTAGAAGACAAAAATTCAACAGGAAGACAGAATTTCTTTGTTCACATGAGAGAATCTACTTATGTTAGAGGTTTTTACTTTTACACGTTTTATAGATTTATTCCTTATGCTGAATTAATGCAGCAGGAGGCTTATGGGAAGCAGAAGGGAGACAGTCAGATGAAAATCTGATTTGTAACCAAGCTCTGTCTTTATGAAAGGAGGAAGCAGGGGTGATGGATCACCTTGGTTTTTTGCATTTTGAGTTGCTTCAAAGAAGCAGGTAGTTTGTTTTGTTTTGTTTTTAGAAGTAGGTAGTTTTGTTCAAGGTCATTGACTACTACATTCTGGATCCTTCCCAAACCATTCAGTTTACTACCCTAGCATGTGATCCTAAATGATGTCACTGTGCCTGTTTATTCTCAAACACTCGAGGTTCTGACAACACTGACCAGCTCAGATAATATTCTAGGTCTGCTTTTCCAGGAAGAGTCTGGGGGAAGTTTGAAATAGTGGGAAAACCATGGGTTTTAGAGTAAGACAGACCTAAATTCAAAGTTTGCCTTTGCCACTCACTAGCTATGGACCCAGGGCAAATTGTGGAACTTCTCTGAGCTCCACTTTCCTCATGGACAAAATGGGGACAATGAGACCTACTTCATAGTGCTCTTGGGGTGTTTAAATGAGATAATATATGGGTCTAGCACATATTATCAACTCTGAGTGGATCTCAAAGTGTGGTCCCTGGACCAGCAGCATCAATAGCACTTGGAAACTTGTTAGAAATGTAAATTCTTGAACTCAACTCCAGACCTACTGAATCAGAAATTCTGGGGTGGGGCCCAGCAATCTATGTTTTCAGTAGTCTCCTAGGGGATTCTGAGGACCTGCTATGTTCAGAACCACCGAATTAACACATTCTTTGGCAGATGGTAGAAGCTCAAGATAAGCTAGTTTTCTCCCCTCATTTATACTTTCTTGATAACTATTCTTTCAGCTTATTCTTGGCTCTCATATTAAGTAAACTCTCCAAGAGTTAAGAGAGTCTTTCTCTGTCTCCTCTTCATTTTTCTTTCTTTTTCCAAAGTTCCTGGTGCATGTTAGCATTCAGTAGGAACTCAGAAAGTTAACTGCATTTCCGTGTGCCACATAAGGACAGAACTGCCCTTGGCTTTCCAGCTCTTTACTTATTTATTTGACTTATATAGCACCTTGGCTCAATCGTGTGTCTGGAAGATGAAGTGTTCCGTGTGCGTCCAGAGTGAATACCAATCCAGCTCTGACACCAGGGATGTAGGGAGTGTAATGTCTTCCTCTCGGTGTCGGCCAATAAACATAAAGGCCTGAGCAATGTCACAGACCATTTGGTCCTGATTAAAGAAGAGATGTCATAAAACCACAACAGTTCATAGCAAGTGGAGTGAGAGAGACAGAGAGGAGGGCAGGCCAATAAATAAATGAAAAACCTAAGTTTTATAGAAAATTCTTTTGTTTAAAAAATGCAACTTTATTTGCATGGCACTTTATGGTTTAAGAAGCACCTTAAGCCGAGACCGGTCACAGCTACCCTACAGGACTGTTGTGAGAAATGAATGTGATAATCCAGTAACATTCAAGGCATGGTGATCTTAATATTTATTAAGCACTCAATAAAGAATATTACTAAATTATTACTGGTAGTAATAGTAGGTGACAGGTGAATGTTTACTGGATAAATGGCTTACTGAAAGAGAGCTTGGTTGAATGATATAATGAACTATCAACTTGTTTGATCACAGATATTTTTTCTTAGTGCAAAAGCAGCTTCAGGGAAAATTATTCATTCCGTAGCTAGTGAGTCCCATAGCAGCTATTGAATAAGTACAGTTGAAACTCAAAAAAGGAAAGAAAAGAAAAGTTTTACTTATAATAGCCCCAAACAAGAAACCACCCAAATGTCTATCAAAAGGTGAATGAATAAAGAAATTGTGGTTCATCCATACAATGGAATACTCTTTTTTTTGAATTTTATTTTATTTATTTTTTTATACAGCAGGTTCTTACTAGTCAGCCATTTTATACATATTAGTGTATATATGTCAATCCCAGTCTCCCAATTCATCACACCAGCCCCCACACCCCCCACTGCTTTCCCCTCTTGGTATCCATACGTTTGTTCTCTACATCTGTGTCTCAATTTCTGCCCTGCAAACCAGTTCATCTGTACCATTTTCTAGGTTCCACATATATGCGTTAATATACTATTTTTGTTTTTCTCTTTCTGACTTACTTCACTCTGTATGACAGTCTCTAGATCCATCCATGTCTCTACAAATGACTCAATTTCATTCCTTTTTACAATGGAATACTCTTAAGCAACAAAAAGAAAAGAATATACATATTGGCATACACAACTTGGATGAATCTCATAAACATTATACTGAGCAAAAGAAGCCAGACACAAAAGGGTGCATGCTGTATGATTTCATTTCTGTCACATTTTAGAAGAGGCAAACCTAATGCATCAGTGGTTGCCTGAGGCTGGGAATGGGGGTCGGGATTGACTACGAAGGGACCTGCAGGAACCTGAAAAGGTGATGGTGAAGTTCTATATCTTGATTACAAGATATATATATATATATATATATATAAATATATATATATTACAAGTTCTATATCTTGGTTACAAGAGTGTGTACATTTGTCAAAACTCATTGAACTGTACATTTTAAATGGATGGATTTTATTGGCTCTAAATTATATTTCAACAAAGCTGATTTAAAAAAAAGATCAGAAAAAAAATACCAGCAGTCTCTCCTACCAAAGCCTGGAAGCCACTGTGGTGCCAGTGTGGATTCTGAATCCAGAGTGAGATGGAGCCAAGGCTGCACAGTTTCTCCTGCTCTGGCTGGAAAGGCCGTGCCCCGTACACCCTGGTGCCACCTACCAGGGCTGATCACCCTGGGAAGGCCAAGGCAGTGGTGTGGGACAGTGTGCCCTAAAATGAAGTAATTGTTGCAAGCAGAGCAGATATTTCAACTTGCTCCTCAGGCCTTCTCTTGTTTTGTTCTTAAACTAAAAGCTAACCTCTAATCTCACCCTGACCTGGCCTGTGTCCAAATGCATTTAAACATGATGTTCCAAGCCCTGCAGGATTCTTTCAGAGGGCCTTGAGGAATCTTAACAAGTTGTCTTGAAAGGCTATCTTACAAATCATTTTTCAGACTCCTACAATCACAGACATTCTGTGCAGCCCCACTGCAGTGTGTGTTTGGTTACCACAGAAGAATCCAGACCAAAGTCTGGGATGAGAGAACAGGCACCAGGGAGGGACTGCTTCCATCTACCCAGCTACCATTCGTCTCTCCATCTGCTTAGATATCTTCTCAAGTAATGTTTCACACTCTAAACAGAAAATCTAAATGTGGTCATTTAGCTTACTTAAAGCATAGAAAAAAACACATACAAAGTAAAAATTACCACCCATCAGTGATAACCACTGAATAACATTTTGGTTTATATTTTTTCAGGGACACAAACACATACACAAATTTATTTAAAATACAAAATAAGGGCTTCCCTGGTGGTGCAGTGGTTGAGAGTCCGCCTGCCGATGCAGGGGACACGGGTTCGTGCCCCGGTCCGGGAAGATCCCACATGCCGTGGAGCGGCTGGGCCCGTGAGCCATGGCCACTGAGCCTGCACGTCCAGAGCCTGTGCTCCGCAATGGGAGAGGCCACAACAGTGAGAGGCCTGCGTACCGCAAAAAAAAAAAAAACGCAAAAAAACCAAAAAAACAAAATAAGATCTTACTGTATGAATTATTTTGTAATCTTCTTTTGCCATTATGTAATTTATTGGGAACATTTCCTCATGTCATGTAATAATCTCAGTCTACCTCCTGTTAGTCAGTTACTGCTGGGTAACAAGTAATCTCAAATTCTCAGTACACACACAGTTAACATTAGTTCTCATTTAAGTGTTTTCAGGTCATTTGGGGTGACTCTCGTCCGTATGTCTCCATCCTGCCCCTGGGATCAGCAAGCTAGTTCCAGCATGCTCTCACGATGATGAGAGAAACACAGGGGACTCACCCCACTGGCACACTTCAAATCTCTACTAATTTCACATCTGCTAACATCCCATTGGCCAGAACAAGTCACATGGGCCAGCCCAAAGTGAAGGGGCAAAGAAACAGACTCCACTATTTGTGGAGGAATTGCGGAGTTACATGGCGAAGGGCCTGGATACAAGGAGGAAGGTAAAATTGGGGCCAATAATGCAATCTACCACAGACCTCATTTTCAATGCCAGACTCATGTGGATTTTCACCAATTTACTTATTTATCACTCATAGTGCTATGTGCCAGCTACTATTCTAAGTACTTTATAAATATTTAATTCTCAAAACAGACCTGTGAGGTAAGTGCTATTATTTTACAGATGAGGAAACTGAGGTACAGGAGGTCAAACAGCTTGCCCAGTCATCCAGCTAGTAAGTGGGGGAGCAAGGAAGTCTACATCCAGAGTCTGTGCACATGAGTACCATGCTTTGCTGCCTCTCTTATGATTTGCCTATCAACCCCCTGCTCCCACTCAACTGTGGACAGGCATTCAGCACCCAGTGCAGTACCTGGTCCTGCAAGCTCTCGGTATATATTTGCTGAATGAGTTTAACCATTATCCTATCATTAGATAGGTCAGTTGGTTCTAATGTGTTTAGCTACTATATACTGTTATGGGGTGAACTGTGTCCCCCCAAAATTCATATGTTGAAGCTCTAACCCCCAGTACCTCAGAATGTGATTGTATTTGGAGATAGGCATTTAGAGAAATGATCAAGTTAAACATAGCCTGTTAGACCAGGCCCTAATCCAATCTGACTGGTGTCCTTAAAAGAAGGGGAAATTTGGACGCACAAAGAGATACCAGGGAAGCTTGTGCACAGAGAGGAAAGACCATGTGCAGTATGGTGGCCTTTTGCAAGCCAAGGAGAGAGGTCTCAGAAGAAACCAAATCTGTTGACAGTTTGATATTGGAGTTCTCACTTCCAGAACTGTGAGAAAATAAACTTCTATTGTTTAAGCAATTCAGTCTGTGGGCTTTTGTTACAGCAGCCCTAGCAAACTAATATGTATATCAGGTTGTTACAAACATCCTAGGTGTGTCTAAATTTATCTAAATCTGTGCATATATCCATAACTACTTGAGAGATCACTTTAAAATCCCATTTAGCCAAGTCTTTGGGGGAAGGGTAATGTTCTTTTTTTTTTTTTTTAACATCTTTATTGGAGTATAATTGCTTTACAATGGTGTGTTAGTTTCTGCTTTATAAAAAAGTGAATGTTATACATATACATATGTTCCCATATCTCTTCCCTCTTGCGTCTCCCTCCCTCCCACCCCTCTAGGTGGTCACAAAGCACTGAGCTGATCTCCCTGTGCTATGTGGCTGCTTCCCACTAGCTACCTATTTTACGTTTGGTAGTGTATATATATCCATGCCACTCTCACTTTGTCACAGCTTACCCTTCCCCCTCCCCATATCCTCAAGTCCATTCTCTAGTAGGTCTGTGTCTTTAGGGTAGTGTTCTTAATTCCATGGGAATTGAATATCTATTTTCTCCATAAAACTAAGTTATTTGATGACAGGGATTGTGGACTCTTAGTCTGTATGCCCAGTAACTCCAGAATATGCAAGACACATCATGGACACTCATTCCCATAAACATCTGTTATGGGAGTTCTTGGTCACACTTCCTTCTTTTTTTCCTGCCTCAGCCAGAACTAGGGCAAAGAATTTACTAGGAGCTCCTGGTCAGAATGGATGGTGAGAAGTGGGGGAAGGGAATTCAGGGCCTGGTCTCATCAGAAGGAGGAAGGGCAGGATGAGAGAATGAGACAGAGAAAGACAGAGATGAGACCGCCTCAGCAGGAAAGGTGAGCTACTGTCAGAGAAATGAAATCTTCCCTGAGATGATGAAGAGGAAGGGCAAACAGCAGAACTTCCAGGGGACCATCTGCCTTTGCTCAGGAACTCGGTATGGGGATCGGAGTCAGGCAACCAGTGGTCTAGCACTCTTTCTGATGAGAGCACTGCATTTCCTTCTTGTAGGTTTTCTTTAACAAGGAATGCAAATAAAAGGGCAAAATTATGAATAGTCTTTAGAAAATTACCATGCACGGGCAAGGATTGATAGGATGTGAAGGTTTAAGATTCTTTGCAGCCCAACACCCCCCCACGTCTCTTTCCTCCCATATCTGTTAACTCATTCATTCATTCAACAAATATTTATTGAGTGTCCACTCTACATGGCACTGTGTGAGGTGCTGGGACACACTGGTGACAGGACAAGAAGCACTGGGCTTGTGTCTAACTCTCACAAGCAGCTGAAAAAAATTTGAAACATGCAGTGTTGAATGACAGTCATTGAATAATAGTCAAGTGATTTCCCTCCTCATAAATTCATTGTCTCATTGTTTCATTTATTCAAAAAGGTCTGTATAGCACCTATTAGGTATCAGATGCTGTTCTAAGCATAAGAGAAGGGGCTTGAAGGGGACACTGTCACTATCATGTGAAGGCTCAAGTCTAGTAGATGAGGAATCAGATGATGCTCATGGGCCCAAGGGCAGTGATAAGAGTGTGACTGTGGTAGTACAGGGGGCCTGTGCAGTGTAGGGGGACATTGGTTGTATACAGTGGACTGTGGGTGTGTATAGGGGACTGTGGTAGTATACAGGGGGACTGTGGTTGTACACAGGGGGACTGTGGTTATATACGGGGGGCTGTTTTAGTGTACAGGGGGACTGCAGTAGTATACAGGGGGACTGTGGTTGTATACAGGGGGACTGCGGTAGTGTACAGGGGGACTGTGATTGCGTACAGGGGGACTGTGGTAGTATACAGGGGGACTTTGCTTGTACACAGGGGGACTGTGTTAATATACAGGGGGACTGTGGTAGTATACAGGGGGACCACAGTAGTGTACAGGGGGACTGTTGTTGTACACAGGGGGACTGTGGTAGTATACAGTGGGACTGTGGTTGTATACAAGGGGACTGTGGTAGTGTACAGGGGGACTGTGGTTGCACACAGGGGGACTGTGGTAGTGTACAGGGGGACTGTGGTAATATACAGGGGGACTGTGATTGTGTACAGGGGGACTGCGGTAGTATACAGGGGGACTTTGCTTGTACACAGGGAGACTGTGGTTGTATACAGGGGGACCACAGTAGTGTACAGGGGAACTGTTGTTGTATACGGGGGACTGTGGTTGTATACAAGGGGACTGTGGTAGTGTACAGGGGGACTGTGGTTGTATACAGGGGGACCACAGTAGTGTACAGAGGGACTGTGGTAGTATACAGGGGAGACTGTGATAGTACACAGGGGGACTGTGATAGTGTACAGGGAGACTGTGGTTGTACACAGGGGGACTGTGGCAGTGTATAGGGGGACTGTGATTGTGTACAGGGGGACTGTGGTTGTACACAGGGGGACTGTGATAGTGTACAGGGGGACTGTGGTTGTACACAGGGGGACTGTGATAGTGTACAGGGGGGCTGTGGTTGTGTACAGGGGGACTGTGGTAGTGTACAGGGGGACTGTGGCTGTACACGGGGGACTGTGGTTGTACACAGGGGGACTGTGGCAGTGTATAGGGGAACTGTGGTTGTGTACAGGGGGACTGTGGTTGTACACAGGGGGACTGTGGTTGTACACAGGGGGACTGTGGTAGTGTACAGGGGAACTGTGGTTGTACACAGGGAGACTGTGATAGTGTACAGGGGGACTGTGGTTGTACACAGGGGGACTGTGGTTGTATACAGGGGGACCACAGTAGTATACAGGGGGACTGTGGTTGTACACAGGGGGACTGTGGCAGTGTATAGGGGGATTGTGATTGTGTACAGGGGGACTGTGGTTGTACACAGGGGGACTGTGGTTGTATACAGCGGGACCACAGTAGTGTACAGGGGGACTGTGGCAGTGTACCGGGGGACTGTGGTTGTATACAAGGGGACTGTGGTAGTATACAGGGGGACTGTGGTTGTACACAGGGGGACTGTGGCAGTGTATAGGGGGACTATGATAGTACAGGAATCCTAAGCAGGAATGGTCACTCTGAGGAAGGGTCAGGGAAGACATTGCAGAGCAGGGGATGTTTGTGCTTAGTGTTAAAGGATAACTGGTGGGCAGGACAGTAATGTAGGTCTTGGTGAAATGGAAGCTAGGTTAAAACAAAAAGTGTAATTTTTCTAGAGCATACAGGTCTTTCCTGAGACCCACAGGAAACAGAGTCTGCCAAGGCCTTGAACAGGAGCCCTATACACTCTGAGAGCCAAGGTAGAAATCTTACTCAGCCTCCAAAGCTGGGAGTTCTCTGTCTCTCCTCCTCTCTGCACGTCTGCTTCCTGCCTTCCCCTCAGTAGACCAGCCTTCTAGATTTCTCTGCCCGCCCACAGCTCCTGAGCTGGCCCATCTTTCAGTCAAGAAACGAACAGAAATGGACTCACTTGTTTTAGGCCCAATTTACATTTTTGGGAGAAGACTGACTGATCTTCATTCAGGTGTCCATCCTTGACCCAGTCAGCTATGGTCAGGGATGGGCAGGTTACTGGTGACAAAATGGCTGCCAAGTCCCCTTCCTGAAGGTGGGTCAGATGGTTCTCAGGGAGGGGTGAGGTGAGCCACACTGACGCTGCAGAAAGCCTCTCTGACAAGGTGCAAAGGTGAGGAATCCATTAAGCTTCTAATTTTAAAATCATTCAAGAAAACTGGCAGCATATGCTATGAAGAGGAGCAAATACCACAGGTCAAAGTCCCAAACCAACAAGAATAACTGAACACAAAGAACTACATAGTAAAGCTTGCATAACAGATACCAGAGGATTAAGTAATAGAATCTCGTGAGATTTCCATAGTCACTATAACCAAGAGGGAGGAAGAGTACGCAAATTCAGGGGGTCAGGATCTTGAAAGCTGGGAGTAGGAAAAGAGCAGCAAAAAGAGATAATGAAATCTCCCTAGGTGGGAGTCTATAGCATGGAGGTCCTTACTTCACAGGCTGCTGTGAGGACAAAATGAGATCATGCACAAGAAGAATTTAGCCCAATGCCTGGCCCAATTGTACATATAATTAGGAACATTAAAGGGTACAGGCCATGTTGGGGCTTCTCCTTGGTTAGCTGGCAAATCAGTGAAGGAACTGGGATTCCTAAGCCCAGCCCCAGGAAAGCAGTGCCATCCAATGAAGATGTGAGTATAGGTCCCCATCTCTTTGGGCATGAGGACCTCTTTCTAATGCCAAATTTTCCAAGCTAGGACCTTCAGTGTTCAGATCTGGAAATTCTGAAATTTGAAAGCCGAAAGGAACATTTAATGTCATTGCATGGAGACACCTCAATTTACTGTTGAGGACACTAAGGGTCAGAAAAGTGAAGGCTATTGCTACTATCATACTGCAGGCTCGACACCAAGACTGACAGAACCTACACCCCCTACCTGCCTTCCACTAGGATCCTTCTTGCCTCACCACCCCTACTCTGAGAAACTGGGTTTTATAGCTCCTTGCTCTGAACTTCCTTAATTTGAGGTTGTGCTAACACTCATGCACTCCTTCATGTAGGCCTTTGTCCATCCATCAGCGACCAGCTGCTATTTGGTACCCAGGGCCAGTCTGGACATTAAGTGTATAGCTAGATATCAGAGGGTCCTAGTGAATGAAGGTTCTTCATTATCGAGAAGAGTCCCCAAATGTAGAAGGACGGGAGCACCAGCCCCTCAGTGTCACTTGAGGATTTCTAATTAATGCCAGTAGTATTAACATCGTTGTTTAGGGGTTCAGAAGTCCTACAGGCTTCAGAATGATTGAAAATTAGCCCAATAGCTTATTTACATGGTCTCATCTTTATTATTTTTATTTGTTTATTTTTATTTTTTTTGCGGTACGCGGGCCTCTCACTGTTGTGGTCTCTCCCATTGCGGAGCACAGGCTCCGGACGCACAGGCTCAGCAGGCATGGCTCACGGGCCCAGCCGCTCCATGGCATGTGGGATCTTCCTGGACCGGGGCACGAACCCGTGTCCCCTGCACCGGCAGGCGGACTCCCAACCACTGCACCACCAGGGAAGCCCCTCATCTTTATTTTTGATCTAGTTTAGTAACCATTATTTATCTAGCTAGCCAGCTTGAAATTCACATTTTCCCCTAGCACACAGTTAAGGAAACTGGTGAAAGGCTCATGTTTGATGAATCAAGGAGGAAACAGGCATACACAGACACAGGAGAGTGAGCTGTCTCATTTTATCCCCTGGATTCATGAGTTTTGGGAAGCACATTTTCATGCCCTGTCTTCTTAAGAATGGAATGCTGAGAGTTAAGACTTATTCAAGACGAAGCCATGTAAAATCAAAGCTCTCACCACATTCTTTCTAGGAAGCAGATACTTTAAAATGTTCAGCCACTAGCATTGTGTTTCTAAAATAGCACATGTTTCCTTTTCATGTTATTTCAGTTGTTAAAGAGACAGATGAAACTGATATTATTTGGCTGAAAATATTTATGTTGGGTGATGTCCCTATTCTGTCTCTACACCCAAGACATTCTTTCTACAAATATTTATTAATGGTATTAGAGCGGAGTGCAGGGTTTTTCAAGCTGTGGGTCACAACATATTGACGGGTCATGAACTCTGGTGGGCTGCAATTGGCCTTTAAAAAAATGAAATAGAACCAAATAAAATAGAATAGAATACATCAGCATGAATTATGTGCAGTAAGGGTAAATATTGTTACATGCACCTTTTGATTCCTCTGTGTTTGTGTATATGTGTGCATGTGCGTGTGTGTGTGTGTGAGTGTGAGTACTGCACTGTGCTGTAAAACTTATTTCTTATTTGGAGTCACCAATGAAAATGTTTGAAAACACTGATAGAGCAGTGAAAAGCACAGGCTCTGGAGTTAGACAGAATGATTCCAGTCCTGGCTCCATCACTTTTCTACATGTACGATTATTGGGCAATTACTTAAACTCTCTGTGAAATGGGAATTAGGACAGAATATGACTAAGGGCCAACACATTGTTAGGTCTGGGAGGATGTGGGCACGATGACTGTGGCACATGGTATTTTTAGGAGCCTACTAAAATGTTTGATTTCTTTTAAAATCAGAAGGAAGAAAATGACCCTTTAGGGTTGAAGAAAACATTTTACATATTTTTCTCATATCATAAAAAAATTAAGTTTTTAGGGCCCACTAAAATCTACTACGGTGGGAGGGGCCCTCAAAAGCAGAAGTTCCTGGGCCAACGAAAGTCATAACGCAGCCCTGGACTGACCTAATAGGTAAGGTGACCAACCCACCCCAGTTTTAAATAGAAAGTCCTGCATCCCATGAACCCCCCAGCCCTGGGCAAACAGGACTCTCAGTCTCCATGCTGATAGGCTTGTTGCTAGGCTGAAATTGATGGTTGTTGACAAAGCTTGGCAGATTTCCTAGAACATCAGCGCTCAATAAATGCCTTACCAAGGGTCAGGCGCTGTGCTGGTCTTGGAGAATTGTAAGAGGAATCAGATAAGGCCAGCCCTTGAGAAGCGGTAGAATACTATGGAGGTTGAGAGTGTGAATGCGGAGCCAGATGACCTCTGTTCAAATCCCAGGTCTGCTACTTGTCAGCTTCATGATTTAGGGCCAAGTACTCAGCCTTTCTGTGCCTCAGATTCTTATCTGTATGATGGATAAGATCGTAACTGTACCTACTTCACTGGAAAGTTGTGAATATTACATGAATTGGTGCTTAAAGATGTCTAGCATATGGCAAGAACTTAGCAAATCTCAGCTATTTAAGCATTATCAACTAGCAGCTGGGGTTGCTATAACAAAATGCCATAGACTTGTTGGCTTAACCAATAGAAATTCATCTTCTCATAGTTCTGAAGGCTGAATGTCCGAGGTCACGGTTTGGCAGGGTTCAGTTTCTGGTGAGAGTTCTCTTCCTGGCAGGCAGATGGCTGCCTTCCTGCTGTGACCTACATGGGAGAGAGAGAGAGAGAGAGAGAAAGAGAGAGAGAGAGAAAGAGAGAGAGAGAGAGAGAGAGAGCGAGAGAGCACATGCTCTGGCATATCCTCTCTACACCCTAATGACCAGAAATGAGCCACGTGCCCAAGCTTATGACACTCACTGGCAGAGGACTATGGGATTGCCATGACTGGTTTAGCCTAATCGTGATTTCTCCAAATATGATTGGTCTTCTGTCTGCAAGGAGGAAGAGGGGCATGGCTGTTGTGTAGGCTTCTGACAGTGTCTGCCTTGAGGCACTCACAGCCCACCTGGGAAGCCAGACAAAATGCTAACAGGTAATGGAGTGGAAGTCGTGGCACTAATGGTGCAAACAAAGTTGGAGGGGGGATGCTTCAGGGATGTGACAGGCATATGAGTGGGGTCTTGAGGCTTGAGGAAGATTTCTTCAGGCAAAGAAGTGGGGCAGAGGAAAGGAAACAGCACGGGGAAGGGTTCAGAAGCAGCAGGAGCACAGGGTGGTCAGGGACCCTGAGGAAAGTGCTGAAAGGGAGTCTTCAGGAGGTAGGAGTGGGTGCTGAGAGGCAGGAGAAGCGGGTGATCCCAGATCATGGAGGCCTTGAATGCTGGGCTAGGGAGGTTGGGCTTGATCCTGAGAGCGGTCAGGAGTCTTTGGACGTTTGAAGCAGGGAAGTGGCTGATTAGCTGAGCCACTTTTCAAGGGAAAGCCTATGTTCCTCAGTTTTGGATGTGCACTTCTCAGGGGTTATATGGTGGCGTGGTCAGGGCTTTTGAAGCCACAGGATGAATGCGTGCATCTTCTTGCATGTAAGGGAACGGTTAGAGGAGAAAAAAATTAAGACATGTATCCAGTAAGCAACTTAAAATTTATTTTGATACTGAAACTAGCAAAGTAAGACACAGGATTTGCAGGAATAATAGAGATAAAAGAGAAGACTTTAAATAAATCGTGAGTTTGTAGTGTGTTTCTTTGAGATACGATCTCAGTCCTCCTGAGTCTACGTTTACTGTCCAATCTGATCAGGGGTTTGTTGATGGAGAGGTTGTAAAGCCCTGGAGCAAGTAACGAGGGCAGCAGGAAGCGATCTTATTCCCCCACCCCCACCCCGCCCCCAGGATGTTCGCCACTGGCCTGCCAGTGCCTGAGATCCCTGAAAGCTTCACTGGAAAGTATTCTTCTCAGAGGCGTTAACAGAGAGTGTCAGGCATTTGCAACTCTGTGTGAATTAACCTAAAGATAGTCTGCTGGATTGTTCTATTGTCAACTTGGTTAACTGGGAACTATGTTTCCAGAATCCCCTTTCCTGTATGGTTTCAGGTTAGAGTTGGCCAAAAGAGGAACCTGCACCAAATTCGGGAGGTGAAAGAGAAGCAGAAGGCATTACTCTTGGATGTCATCATGGTCACAGGCAGTGACAGGTGAAGAGGTGCCAGCACGTTCCGGCTTGCCCTGGCCCTCCTGAGCTCTGAGACCAGCTCTTCTATCCAAGTGCTGTTCCTGATGACCACCGGCAGCCCCAGGCCCATCACCAGATGCTGTGGATCCACAGCCCACACAGGCACAGCTTCGTACACGTTTCTCCATCAGCTTCCCCTTCGCATCCCACTTCAACAGCGGATGTACTTCTTTGATTGACAGGCTGGTGACTCTCTCATCTCACTCCTCCTTTCTGACCCCCACTTCCAAGCTCTTCCCATCATTGTATAAGGTCTAATTCCAAATCCGTTATCCCAGAGCTCACTGCGGTTCTGCTTCCCTGATTGAACCTGGATTGATATACATAATTTCCTTTTGATGCTTCACTCAGCCCTGAGGACAGAGAGGTTTTGATAGAAAATAAAGAGAGGAGGTAATCTCCAACAAGGACCTACTGCATAGTGCAGGGGACTATACTCAATATTTTGTAATAACCTATAAGGGAAAATAATCTGAAAAAATAGATATATATGTATATATAACTGAATCACTTTGCTGTACACCTGAAACTAACACAACATTGTAAATCAGCTATACCTCAATGAAAATAAACTAATTTAAAAAAACAAAGAGAGAGGAGGTAATCTTAAAGCTGTGGCAGTATTTGAGACGTGAGCCTAGACAGGGATATGGCAGTGGGAAGTTGTAAGCCCAGAGATCAGTGAGGTCCCACCACGGGTGGCAGATATAAGGGCCGTGCAGAGGTGAAAGAGCGTCAGTGGAAGAATGGTTCCTGCTTCCTGCTTTCACCATGACCTGCTTCTGACAACAGCTTACTCATTCTCTTCTGGCTGTCAGAATGGTTTGTTGAACAATGGCTTGTAACAGATGAGACTTTTATGCCCAAGAGAGAAACAGAATCACAGAAAGTGCACAAAGGCAGGAGCAGTGGAAAATAGAACACTGAGTAAGAAGAAAGCCGCACAAGGAATTCATTAATCTAGACAGGACTTCGAAGAATTCCTTTTGTGGCATTGACTTTATAAAACTACATCTTTCTTTATTGTCTTCATATCTGGAATCATAGAATACATAAGTAGATCTCTCCGTACATTTTGAGAATGTTGTCTATTCCATTGTTCATGATCTTATACATAAAGATCCATGTAAAAATTGTCCTTTCAGAGTGCAAAGATGGGAAAAATTTGGAGTCTTGCAATAATCTGCAAAACATTCATTTCTAAGGCAAAAAGAAGTATGACACCTATTTTATTTTCCTTTTTGTCCTGGCTGCCAGGAAACTCAGAGATACATTTTATGATTGGAGGCAAGAGTGTTCTTTAGTCTGAGTTGGTATTATCATTCTGTATTTGGTTCCTTTGAGAGTCAGTCCTTGAAAAGTTTCTTTGTGAATACTTTAAGACAGTTTTGTGTTTGTTGAATTTGCCAAAGGTCCTGCCTCTTGCTTTCTTCTTTGGTTTTGGAGACAACCTAGAGAGGACATATTTCATTTCTGATACTTGACACCATTCCTTCCCATTCCACCCAAGAAATCAACGTGATTCTTGACTGAGAGGAAGACAAAGGAGAACGTGGAAACTGTATTTCCAGTTTGGACAGAAATGAAATTACACTTGCACATGGATCATAATTATGCATGTGGTTATTTTTGTGATGAAATACAACCAAGATATGGAATACCTTCAGGATTGCTCAGTCGTTTGGAAAAAAGCTTAGTGGTTTGCTCCTACATAGTCAATAAGGGGTTTTCAGAGTCATATAATGCATGTTCTTATAGGTTACCATGGAGACTGTGGGCTCCTTCTATTGGTTCCTCAGCTTTTTCATTTTTAGGTAATGGTCCAGTTACTAAAACAAACAAACAAATAAAAAACATACAAATTGTTGTCCAATAGAATCATACAGAGGTGGCTTTATTCTTTTCCAACTTTTTGAAAATGTAGTTATATAATTTGTAATTAAGTTTATAAAGAAAAGTTTGTTATGACAACAAACTGAGTTCCTATTTGTAAGGTTGAAGTCCATAAATTTAATCACAACAATTTTATCCTCAGGCTACAGAAAAGTAGATTAAAATCAACATGGATAATTTAATCTGAAGCCCTGAAGGGAATTCAAACTGGTTCCAGAGAACAGGAAAACAAATGTCAAGGTAAATTCAATCTCACTTCATTAGAGAAATGAAAGATCTGGGTAGCACAGCCCAGGTTAACTATCAGTAAAATGGCAAAAAATGATATATTTATTATGTAAACATATCATAGCAAACCCAAATACACAGACACACTCTATGTACACACACAAACACGTCCACACAACAAAAGTACCATGAAAGCAAGAACTTTTTCTGTTTTGTGATATTGCCAGAGACCAAAACCTTGTCTTGCAGTAGTAGGTACTCAAATCTATGTTGAATAAATGATTCAAATATAAACAACATAGAAAGATACCAGCATAGAAGAAAATATCACCCTTAACCTAGGGCATATTCTCCATAAGTGCTTTGCACTAAAAGAACATGTAGATTCTTAATTTAATATGATAATATCTATGAGATAATCAGCAAGACAGCAGAATGGGTTGAAGAGGATATTGCAGAGCTAAATAAGAGTTAATACTATTAATATGTAATAAATAAACCCAATACAGTTATGAATAGATGTAGCTGAAAGTCAAATTTTGGTGAGGAGTCTTGAGATAATCAGAATGAATGCAGAGAAAAGGAGAAAAAATTATTTTAAATTAGACAGGAGATGATAGACATGAAGAGGGCAAAGATGACCCTTTGATGGCTTTGAAGTAGAAACTCTCACAGATGGAACAGAAAAAATATTCAGAGATGTAATACAAAAAAGTTGCCTTGAAATGAAAGAAGAATAAAATTTTTAGGCAGAAAGGGCATATCACATACTTGGAAAAACTGATCAAGAATGATGGTGATTAAAGCAGATCTACATTCTGATTTATTTAAGAACTTGAAAAAATGGAGGAAAATTATTCAGGTGTCCAAGAGGAAGAGGTAGGAGTTAGACTGGCCTTAGACTTTAAAAGTCCAAGCCAAAGACTATGAAGTAAAGTCAGCCAAGTTCTGAGGGAAACAAAGTGTGACCCAGAAACACTGTACCTAGTCAATTCTTACCCAAATGTAACAGAATCAGTCAGACATGTTCAAACATGAAGTAAGTCAGGAAGTCAAGTTCCCATTAGCCATCAACACTTTGGAAAATTCATTAAAGATAAATCTATTTAACCAAGAGATGAAACACAATAAAGAATCCAAGAATGACAAAGCTGTGGTTAAAGTAATCATAGTTCATTTAAATATAGACAGACCAAGGCTGGACAACAAAAGGAATTATAGTTTCAGAAAAGAATGTGAATACTATAAACCTTGATTAAGTAAAAATGACGTGAGCCAAAAAAAAAAAAAAAAAACTAAGAGGGAAAGAGAAAGAAAAAGAGAAAGGGTGTAGCTGTGCTAACAATTGCATGTTTTCTAGTATAGAGAATTGATACTATATAAAACCAAAACATGTATTACAAAGTAATACATAATATTCCAACCAAATGAGTTGAAAACTTATGTCCACACAGAGTCTGTATACAGATGTCTGTAGCAGCTTATTCATAATGCCCCAAATTGAAAGCAACAAGATTTCCTTCAATAGATGAATGGATAAACAAATTGGTGTACCATATTCATCCATACAGTGGAATAGTATTCAGTAATAAAAAGAAATGAGCTATCAAGCCATGAAAAAACATGCAGGAACTTTAAATTCATAGTGTTAAGTGAAAGAAAGCAATCTGAAAAGGCTACATGCTGTATGATTCCTACTATATGACATTCGGGAAAAAGCAAAACTATAGGGACAGTAAAAAGATCAGTAGTTGCCAGGGGTGCCAGGAGGGGGAAAGGATGAATAGGTAGAGCACACAGGATCTTTAGGGAAGTGACACTATTCTGTATGATACTGTTATGGTGGATACATTTATCAAAACCCAAAGAATGTACAACACAAAGAGCAAACTCTAATGTAAATTATGGACTTTAGTTAATAATAATGTATTAATATTGGTTCACCAATTGTAACAAAGGTACCACACTAACGCAAGATGTTAATAATAGAGAACACTCTGTGTGGGAGAGAGAGTATACAGGAAGTCTCTGTACAATCTGCTCAATTTTTCTGTAAACCTAAAACCATTATAAAAAATAGTCTACTAATTAGAAATTATTACCTAATTTTATAAATTTTTTTAAAAAATTTATTAATTAATTTACTTCTTTTTGGTTGTGTTGGGTATTCGTTGCTGTGCGAGGGCTTTCTCGAGTTGCGGCGAGCGGGGGCCATTCTTCATCGCGGTGCGCGGGCCTCTCACTATCGCGGCCTCTCTTGTTGCGGAGCACGGGCTCCAGACGCGCAGGCTCAGTAGTTGTGGCGCACGGGCCTAGCTGCTCTGCGGCATGTGGGATCTTCCCAGACCAGGGCCCGAACCCGTGTCCCCTGCATTGGCAGGCGGATTCTCAACCACTGCGCCACCAGGGAAGCCCCTAATTTTATAAATTTTAAATAATAAATCCCAAATTTAAAGTTTTTGTCTCAATGTTTGCCAGTCAAAATTTCTAGAGCTAGATAAGTATACAAGAAATTTTAATACTTTAAAATAATTTTTTGTAAGTTTGTAGCATATATATGTCTGAAGTTCATAAAGCTTAATACTGCATTAAGAATTTTGGGATGGTTATCTATCTATCTTTCTATCTATCTATATCTATCAATCTATCTATCCATCTATCTATCCATCAATCATCTATCTGTCATCATCTATCTAGAATGTTAATATTTGTGGAATCTGAGTGAAGTGTATACAGGAATTCTTTGAAATTTATTCTTTCAACTCTTCTGTGTCTGAAATTATGTCAAAATAATAAGCAAAAGAAAAAAACCCTTCAAATCCCAAACGTTGTAGCCTTATGGGTGGGTTACTGAGTTTAGTTTACAGACAAATACACTTTGTGTTGCTTCTGGAAATCTAGCTCTGCGCCCCTTTCCTTGTGGTGGCTGGTGTGTAAAGTACAGCGTGTGTCTCACTTTAGAAGGTCTATCCCAACAACCCCAGACCACTGGACCCTCAGAGGCTTCACCCATGTTCATAGGGTTTATCTCCCCCATCTGGCATGAAGGTACCTTACTGAGGCACCTAGATGCTAGCTCCTTGGGTCCACCAAGTCCAATTAGCATCATGAAAACATGTAATGGATCAGCTTGGTGTTCTTGGGTCCTTCTAGAATACATTATGACCAAGTGCAGGGGAGCAGACATGGCTGGAGGCAAGACAGGAAATGTACACCTTTGTCCCTGCCGGGAGGGACAGGAGAGGATGGGGGTAAAAGCATTTTCCGGGTCAATAGAGGCACACCAGGTGCCAGGGCTATGTGGATTTGCTCCAGTGAAAATACCACCCCTGCAATCTTGCTGTGATTCCCCTCACCATTTGCCTACTCTGTGATCATTCTCCCTGACCCACCTGACTGTGCACTGACCACCCAGGTGAGTTAGTTGGGCATAAGGTAGGAACCACCACCCTGCATCTTCAAGTCTTTGGTGGTGGCACTAAACTCTCATGGGGGGCAGAGAAAAGCATTATAAGAAGGCTGGCACACTGAAGGCGCTTGATAAATGGTAGCCATCATCATCATCATCGTCATCGTTGTTGCTGTTATTGTTTAAGCTAAACCAGGGCCAAAATTTACATTACCACTTTGCTTTATAAATACCATATTTCATTGGTCCTAAGAAGCACATTGTTTCACACTTTAACATCTCTGAAATCAATATATGATAACAGTGATGAGGTGTTACTGCTTTCCAATGGATTGAAATTGAATTCATTCACAGAGGATTTCTATTTGCTTCTACCAGTCCCTTGGGGGCAGAAAACAGATCTACCTGAAGACAATGAAACCTAAAACTTCAAGGCCCCTCACTTGTGCTGCTCTTCCAAGGCCCTGCAAGGGGCCTGAGTCACAGCTTCATATGTTCATCTGTTTTTGTAAAATGTGCAAGAAAAAGATATTCTTTATTCCTTTCCTAAAGATGGCTCCAAATCGTGTAAGCTTCAGGGTTTGGCTGAACCTTCTCTTGCTGTCCTACTCTGCTTGTCTTTTTCTTGCTATCTCTCTTTTTTTACATCTTTATTGGAGTATAATTGCTTTACAATGGTGTGTTAGTTTCTGCTTTATAACAAAGTGAATCAGTTATACATATACATATGTTCCCATATCTCTTCCCTCTTGTGTATCCCTCCCTCCCACACTCTCTATCCCACCCCTCTAGGTGGTCACAAAGCACCGAGGGGATCTCCCTGTGCTTTGCGGCTGCTTCCCACTAGCTATCTATTTTACGTTTGGTAGTGCACATATGACCACGCCACCCTCTCACTTTGTCACAGCTTACACTTCCCCCTCCCCATATCCTCAAGTCCATTCTCTAGTAGATCTGTGTCTTTATTCCTGTCTTAACCCTAGGTTCTTCATGACATTTTTTTTCTCTTAAATTCCATATATATGTGTTAGCATATGGCATTTGTCATTCTCTTTCTGATTACTTCACTCTGTATGACAGACTCTAGGTCCATCCACCTCATTACAAATAGCTCAATTTCGTTTCTTTTTATGGCTGAGTAACATTCCATTGTATATATGTGCCACATGTTCTTTATCCATTCATCTGTCGATGGATACTGAGGTTGCTTCCATGTCCTGGCTATTGTAAATAGAGTTGCAATGAACATTTTGGTACATGACTCTTTTTGAATTATGGTTTTCTTAGGGTATATGCCCAGTAGTGGGATTGCTGGGTCATATGATAGTTCTATTTGTCGTTTTTTAAGGAACCTCCATACTGTTCTCCATAGTGGCTGTACCAATTCACATCCCCATCAGCAGTGCAAGAGTGTTCCCTTTTCTCCACACCCTCTCCAGCATTATTGTTTCTAGATTTTTTGATCATGGCCATTCTGACTGGTGCGAGATGATATCTCATTGTAGTTTTGATTTGCATTTCTCTAATGATTAATGATGTTGAACATTCTTTCATGTGTTTGTTGGCAGTCTGTATATCTTCTTTGGAGAAATGTCTATTTAGATCTTCTGCCCATTTTTGGATTGGGGTTGTCTGTTTTTTTGTTATTGAGCTGCATGAGCTGCTTGTAAATTTTGGAGATTAATCCTTTGTCAGTTGCTTCATTTGCAAATATTTTTCTCCCATTCTGAGGGTTGTCTTTTGGTCTTGTTTATGGTTTCCTTTGCTGTGCAAAAGCTTTGAAGTTTCATTAGGTCCCATTTGTTTATTTTCGTTTTTATTTCCATTTCTCTAGGAGGTGGGTCAAAAAGGATCTTGCTGTGATTTATGTCATAGAGTGTTTCTGCCTGTTTTCCTCTAAGAGTTTGATAGTTTCTGGCCTTACATTTAGGTCCTTAATCCATTTTGAGCTTATTTTTGTGTATGGTGTTAGGGAGTGATCTAATCTCTTACTTTTACATGTACCTGTCCAGTTTTCCCAGCACCACTTATTGAAGAGACTGTCCTTTCTCCACTGTACATTCCTGCCTCCTTTATCAAAGATAAGGTGACCATATGTGCGTGGGTTTATCTCTGGGCTTTCTATCCTGTTCCATTGATCTATATTTCTGTTTTTTGTGCCAGTACCATACTGTCTGATTACTATAGCTTTGTAGTATAGTCTGAAGTTAGGGAGCCTGATTCCTCCAGCTCCATTTCTCGTTCTCAAGATTGCTCTGGCTATTCGGGGTCTTTTGTGTTTCCATACAAATTGTGAATTTTTTGTTCTAGTTCTGTGAAAAATGCCAGTGGTCGTGTGCTAAGGATTGCATTGAATCTGTAGATTGCTTTGGGTAGTAGAGTCATTTTCACAATGTTGATTCTTCCAATCCAAGAACATGGTATATCTCTACATCTATTTGTATCATCTTTAATTTCTTTCATCAGTGTCTTATAATTTTCTGCATACAGGTCTTTTGTCTCCTTAGGTAGGTTTATTCCTAGATATTTTATTCTTTTTGTTGCAATGGTAAATGGGAGTGTTTTCTTGATTTCACTTTCAGAATTTTCATCATTACTGTATAGGAATGCTAGAGATTTCTGTGCTTTAATTTTGTATCCTGTTACTTTACCTGTTTCATTGATTAACTCTAATACTTTTCTGGTAGCATCTTTAGGATTCTCTATGTATAGTATCATGTCATCTGCAAACAGTGACAGCTTTACTTCTTCTTTTCCGATTTGGATTCCTTTTCTTCTCTGATTGCTGTGGCTAAAACTTCCAAAACTATATTGAATAAGAGTGGTGAGAGTGGGCAACCTTGTCTTGTTCCTGATCTTAGTGGAAATGCTTTCAGTTTTTCACCACTGAGGACGATGTTGGCTGTGGGTTTGTCATATATGGCCTTTATTATGTTGAGGAAAGTTCCCTCTATGCCTACTTTCTGCAGGGCTTTTATCACAAATGGGTGTTGAATTTTGTCAAAAGCTTTCTCTGCATCTATTGAGATGACCATATGGCTATTCTCCTTCAATTTCTTAATATGGTGTATCACATTGATTGATTTGCGTATATTGAAGAATCCTTGCATTCCTGGAATAAACCCCACTTGATCATGGTGTATGATCCTTTTAATGTGCTGTTGGAGTCTGTGTGCTAGTATTTTGTTGAGGATTTTTGCATCTATGTTCATCAGTGATATTGGCCTGTAGTTTTCTTTCTTTGTGACAGCCTTGTCTGGTTTTGGTATCAGGGTGATAGTGGCCTTGTAGAATGAATTTGGAAGTGTTCCTCCCTCTGCTATATTTTGGAAGAGTTTGAGGAGGATAGGTGTTAGCTCTTCTCTAAATGTTTGATAGAATTCGCCTGTGAAGCCATCTGGTCCCTGGCTTTTGTTTGTTGGAAGATTTTTTTTTTTTTTTAACATCTTTATTGGGGTATAATTGCTTTACAATGGTGTGTTAGTTTCTGCTTTATAACAAAGTGAATCAGCTATACATATACATATGCTCCCATGTGTCTTCCCTCTTGCGTCTCCCTCCCTCCCACTCTCCCCATCCCACCCCTCCAGGCTGTCCCAAAGCCCCGAGCTAATATCCCTGTGCCTTGCGGCTGCTTCCCCCTAGCTATCTACCTTACTACGTTTGTTAGTGTGTATATGTCCATGACTCTCTCTCGCCCTGTCAAAACTCACCCTTCCCCCTCCCCATATCCTCAAGTCCGTTCTCCAGTAGGTCTGCGCCTCTATTCCTGTCTTATCCCTAGGTTCTTCATGACATTTTTTTCCCCTTAAATTCCATATATATGTGTTAGCATACGGTATTTGTCTTTTTCTTTCTGACTGACTTCACTCTGTATGACAGACTCTAGGTCTATCCATCTCATTAGAAATAACTCAATTTCATTTCTTTTTAAGGCTGAGTAATATTCCATTGTGTATATGTGCCACATCTTCTTTATCCATTCGTCCGATGATGGGCGCTTAGGTTGTTTCCATCTCCGGGCTATTGTAAATAGAGCTGCAATGAATATTTTGGTACATGACTCTTTTTGAATTTTGGTTTTCTCAGGGTATATGCCCAGTAGTGGGATTGCTGGGTCATATGGTAATTCTATTTGTAGTTTTTTAAGGAACCTCCATACTGTTCTCCATAGTGGCTGAACCAATTCACATTCCCACCAGCAGTGCAAGAGTGTCCCCTTTTCTCCACACCCTCTCCAGCATTTATTGTTTCTAGATTTTTTGATGATGGCCATTCTGACTCGTGTGAGATGATATCTCATTGTAGTTTTGATTTGCATTTCTCTAATGATTAATGATGTTGAGCATTCTTTCATGTGTTTGTTGGCATTCTTTATATCTTCTTTGGAGAAATGTCTGTTTAGGTCTTCTGCCCATTTTTGGATGGGGTTGTTGTTGGAAGATTTTTAATCACAGTTTCAATTTCAGTGCTTGTGATTGGTCTGGTCATATTTTCTATTTCTTCCTGATTCAGTCTTGGCAGGTTATGCATTTCTAAGAATTTGTCCATTTCATTGGCATAGAGTTGCTTGTAGTAATCTCTCATGATCTTTTGTATTTCTGCAGTGTCAGTTGTTACTTCTCCTTTTTCATTTCTAATTCTATTGATTTGAGTCTTCTCCCTGTTTTTCTTGATGGGTCTGGCTAATGGTTTATCAATTTTGACTTATCTTCTCAAAGAACCAGCTTTTAGTTTTATTGATCTTTGCTATTGTTTCCTTCATTTCTTTTCTTTTATTTCTGATCTGATCTTCATGATTTCTTTCCTTCTGCTAATTTTGGGGGGTTTTTTGTTCTCCTTTCTCTAACTGCTTTAGATGCAAGGTTAGGTTGTTTAATCGAGATGTTTCCTGTTTCTTAAGGTAGGATTGTATTGTTATAAACTTCCCTCTTAAAATTGCTTTTGTTGCATCCCATAGGTTTTGGGTTGTCGTGTCTCCATTGTCATTTGTTTCTAGGTATTTTTTGATTTCCTTTTGGTTTCTTCAGTGATCACTTCGTTATTAACTAGTGTGTATTGTTGAGCCTCCGTGTGTTTGTATTTTTGCAGATCTTTTCCTGTAATTGATATTTAGTCTCATAGCGTTGTCGGAAAAGTTACTTGATAAAATTTCAATTTTCTAAAATTTTCCAAGTCTTGATTTGTGACCCAAGATATGATCTATCCTGGAGAATGTTCCATGAGCACTTGAGAAGAATGTGTATTCTGTTGGTTTTGCATGGAATGTCCTATAAATATCAATTAAGTCCATATTGTTTAATGTATCATTTAAAGCTTGTGTTTCCCCATTTACTTTCATTTTGGATGATCTGTCCATTGGTGAAAGTGGGGTGTTAAAGTCCCCTACTATGAATGTGTTACTGTCGATTTCCCCTTTTATGGCTGTTAGTATTTGCCTTATGTATTGAGGTGATCCTATGTTGGGTGCATAAATATTTACAATTGTTATATCTTCTTCTTGGATTGATCCCTTGATCATTATGTAGTGTCCTTCTTTGTCTCTTCTAGTAGTCTTTATTTTAAAGTCTATTTTGTCTGATATGAGAATAGCTACTCTAGCTTTCTTTTGGTTTCCATTTGCATGGAATACCTTTTTCCATCCCCTTACTTTCAGTCTGTATGTGTCTCTAGGTCTGAAGTGGGTCTCTTGTAGACAGCACATATATGGGTCTTGTTTTTGTATCCATTCAGCCAGTCTGTGTCTTTTGGTGGGAGCATTTAATCCATTTACATTTAAGGTAATTATCGATATGTATGTTCCTATTCCCATTTTCTTAATTGTTTTGGGTTTGTTATTATAGGTCTTTTCCTTCTCTTGTGTTTCTTGCCTAGAGAAGTTCCTTTAGCATTTATTGTAAAGCGGGTTTGGTGGTGCTGAACTCTCTCAGCTTTTGCTTGTCTGTAAAGGTTTTAATTTCTCCATCAAATCTGAATGAGATCCTTGCTGGGTTGAGTAATCTTGGTTGTAGGTTTTTCTCCTTTATCACTTTAAATATGTCCTGCCAGTCCTTTCTGGCTTGCAGAGTTTCTGCTGAAAGATCAGCTGTTAACCTTATGGGTATTCCCTTGTGTGTTATTTGTTGTTTTTCCCTTGCTGCTTTTAATATGTTTTCTTTGTACTTAATTTTTGGCAGTTTGATTAATATGTGTCTTGGCGTGTTTCTCCTTGAATTTATCCTGTATGAGACTCTCTGTGCTTCCTGGACTTGATTAACTGTTTCTTTTCCCACATTAGGGAAGTTTTCAACTATACGTTCTTCAAATATTTTCTCAGTCCCTTTCTTTTTCTCTTCTTCTTCTGGAACCCCTATAATTTGAATGTTGGTGCATTTAATGTTGTCCCAGCGGTCTCTGAGATTTTCCTCAGTCCTTTTCATTCTTTTTTCTTTATTCTGATCTGCAGTAGTTATTTCCCCTATTCTATCTTCCAGGTCACTTCTCCGTTCTTCTGCCTCAGTTATTCTGCTATTGATCCCTTCTAGAGTATTTTTAATTTCATTTATTGTGTTGTTCATCATTGCTTATTTCATCTTTAGTTCTTCTAGGTCCTTGTTAAATGTTTCTTGCATTTTGTCTATTCTATTTCTAAGATTTTTGATCATCTTTACTATCATTATTCTGAATTCTTTTTCAGGTAGACTGCCTATTTCCTCTTCAGTTGTTAGGTCTGGTGGGTTTTTATCTTGCTCCTTCATCTGCTGTGTGTTTTTCTGTCTTCTCATTTTACTTATCTTACTGTGTTTGGGGCCTCCTTTTTGCAGGCTGCAGGTTCATAGTTCCCGTTGTTTTGGGTGTCTGTCCCCAGTGGCTAAAGTTGGTTCAGTGGGTTGTGTAGGCTTCCTGGTGGAAGGGACTAGTGCCTGTGTTCTGGTGGATGAGGCTGGATCTTGTCTTTCTGGTGGGCAGGTCCACGTCTGGTGGTGTGTTTTGGGGTGTCTGTGGACTTATTATCATTTTAGGCAACCTCTCAGCTAATGGGTGGTGTTGTGTTCCTGTGTTGCTAGTTGTTTGGCATAGGGTATCCAGCACTGTAGCTTGCTGGTCGTCGAGTGAAGCTGGGTGCTGGTGTTGAGATGGAGATCTCTGGGAGATTTTCGCCATTTGATATTACGTGGAGCTGGGAGGTCTCTTGTGAACCAGTGTCCTGAAGTTGGCTCTCCCACCTCAGAGGCACAGCACTGACTGCTGGCTGCAGCACCAAGAGCCTTTCATCCACAAGGCTCAGAATAAAAGGAGAAAAAGTAGAAAGAAAGAGGATAAAAGGAAAAAAATAAAGCTATTAAAATAAAACAATAATTATTAAGAAAAAAATATTTTTAAAAGTTAAAAAAAAAAAAAGGACAGATGGAACCCTAGGACAAATGGTGAAAGCAAAGCTATACAGACAAAATCTCACACAGAAGCATACACATACAAACTCACACAAAGAGGAAACGGGGAAAAAATAATATATCTTGCTCTCAAAGTCTACCTCTTCAATCTGGGATGATTCATTGTCTATTCATGTAGTCCACAGATGCAGGGTACATCAAGTTGATTGTGGAGATTTAATCCGCTGCTCCTGAGGCTGCTGGGAGAGATTTCCCTTTCTCTTCTTTGTTCACATAGCTCCCGGGGTTCAGCTTTGGATTTGGCCCTGCCTCTGCGTGTAGGTCGCTGGAGGGCGTCTGTTTTTCGCTCAGACAGGACGGGGTTAAAGGAGCCGCTGATTCGGGGGCCCTGGCTCACTCAGGCCGCGGGGAGGGAGGGGTACAGTGCAGGGCAAGCCTGCGGCGGCAGAGGCCAGCGTGACGTTGCACCAGCCTGAGGCGCGACGTGCGTTCTCCTGGGGAAGTTGTCCCTGGATCCCGGGACCCTGGCAGTCGCGGGCTGCACCGGCTCCCTGGAAAGGGGGTGTGGAGAGTGACCTGTGCTCACACACAGGCTTTTTGGTGACGGCAGCAGCAGCCTTAGCGTCTCATGCCCATCTCTGGGGTCCGCGATGTTAGCCACGGCTCGCGCCCGTCTCTGGAGCTCCTTTAAGCAGCGTTCTTAATCCCCTCTGCTCGTGCACCAGGAAACAAAGAGGGAAGAAAAAGTCTCTTGCCTCTTTGGCAGCTCCAGACTTTTCCCCAGACTCCCTCCCGGCTAGCCGTGGCGCACTAACCCCTGCAGGCTGTGTTCACGCCGCCAACCCCGGTCCTCTCCCTGTGCTCCGACCGAAACCCGAGCCTCAGCTCCCAGCCCCGCCCGCACCGGCGGGTGAGCAGACAAGCCTCTCGGGCTGGTGAGTGCCGGTCGGCCCCGATCCTCTGTGCGGGAATCTCTCCGCTTTGCCCTCCGCACCCCTGTTGCTGTGCTCTGCTCCGCGGCACCGAAGCTCCCCGCCCCCATCCGCCTCCCGCAGTCTGCACGCGCGAAGGGCCTTCCTAGTGTGTGGAAACCTTTCCTCCTTCACAGCTCCCTCCCACTGGTGCAGGTCCCGTCCCTATCCTTTTGTCTCTGTTTATTCTTTTTTCTTTTGCCCTATCCAGGTACATGGGGAGTTTCTTGCCTTTTGGGAGGTCTGAGGTCTTCTGCCAGCGTTCAGTAGGTGTTCTGTAGGAGTTGTTCCACGTGTAGGTGTATATCTGTTGTATCTGTGGGGAAGAAGGTGATCTCTGCGTCTTACTCTTCCGCCATCTTCCCCCTCTCCACATTGCTATCTCTTTTCTGTATATTCTCATTTACCCATAAACTGAGGCCTTTAGTGTCTCAGCTTTATCAGGGGTGTCCTAGTAGACTTCCATTTGGGGTGGTTTTATTTCTTAGGGTTACATCCAGTAATGGTGCATTTTATAATCAATGATGCCTTAAGTCCTATGAACATAGTATGTATTAGGGCACTCAGGCTGGGTCCAGCTGAGACCCTGTGGAGTTGGACTGCCCTGTTCCCTAGAGGTCCCTTTTGTGCTCTGGGGAGATTAGCCCCCCTAACTAAAATGGACAGTTCAGGAGTTTCTTAAAACTTAGGAAATATCTGGGGACATTGAAACAGATGCCTGGCCACATACCCTGATTTGCACGGGGCCGAGAAAAGAATATGAATTCAGCCCAGATGTGGGGTTCACATCTGTCTGAGGAACCAAAGTGGTTGGTGGTAAGTCCTGATGTAGCTAGACTGAGGGAGAGGCTGTGGGACCTTGGAGAGAAAGTCACCATGAGGGAGAGGGAACTGGCAGAATGGTTCAGCTGAGCAAGTGAGAGCTAGATGTGAGGTCATGTGAGCCTCTCTTGATTCATTACCCGTTCTAAGAGGTCAAAGAAAGGAGAGGGATGCACATAAAATGAAAGACCTATGTCACAGGAGGCCAAGCGCTCTGCTAGGGGAACTCCTTCCAAAAGAGCTGGTTATGAGAAGCAGTGCAGTGGAATAGAAGGATTACCTGGAGGAAGGCTGCAAAACTTGGAATGGCAGCCACGCAGTTTATACTCACTTAGGATACTATGGGATATCCTCCTGCCAGGCACTTCAGACATAATTGGGGAAGTGAAAGCAGGACTTCTCACAAATAAGCTTGCAAGTATGACCTCAGTTGTTTTCATGGTTAAGCCCGTTGTACATCCCACCCACCTCTACTCAGCTTTAATCTTCACTGTCCAATATGGTAGCCACCATCCATGTGTGGCGATTGAGCTCTTGAAATATGGCTAGTGTGGCTGAGGAACTGAAATTTAAAAAAAAAAAATTTTTTTTAATTGGGATATAGTTGTTTTACAATGTTGTGTTTGTTTTTACTGTACAGCGAAGTGGAGTTCCCTGTGCTATATATACAGCAGGTTCTCATTAGTTATCTGTTTTATACATATTAGTGTATATATGTCAATCCCAATCTCCCAGTTCATCCCACCCCCCCTTCCCCCTTGATGTCCATCTGATGTCCATCTTGTTCTTTACATCTGTGTCTCTATTTCTGCCTTGCAAACTAAAATGTTGTTTAATTTTAATTTAAAAATTGAAACAGTATAGAGTATTTGTCCTGTAAAACTTATAAGAAAAATTTGAAACATGTTTCATTTTTGATATTTATAGATTTAGAATTGATTTTGCAATTTATGTAATACCTCCTTAAACATGATATTAATAATTGGACACAAGAGTGAGTGGATTTATTCAACTTGGGCAGGTGTGGTTTTGAAATTAACATGCTTTTGCTTCAAAGTTACATGAACTCTTCTGAAAAAGGTGAATATAGGTGGTCAATATAGTTGTAAACATCAAAGGAAAACAATTTTTTGGTCCTCAATTCACTTACTGGAAAACTTTTAAGTATGTTTGGAACAACTTGGATTTGTAAATCTACTTTTTCAACTATAAATTTTATGAGAGCTAAATACAGATCAAGTACTTCTGATGAAAATTTAGTATCCAAATTGAGATGGACTAGAGGGCTAAAATATAAGCCAAATTAGAAGATTTAGTATCCCAAAAGAATGCAAAATTTCTAATTAATAAATTGCATGCTGAAGTGATAGGATTTTGGATATAATGAGATTAAGTAAAATGTTATCAAAATTAGTTTGACATATATACACCTGTCCCCCACTCCCTTTTAAAAATGTGACTATTAAAAAATTTTAAATGACATATGTGGCTTGCATTCTGTTTCTATTGGACAGTGCTGATCTAAGTTATTTGAAGGCAGGTCCACATTTTGTACATCTCTGTATCCTTGGCACCTACCATGGTGATATGTAACAGGGCTGCATAAATGGTTATTGAGGAAGAGGATTTAATCTTGGAGTGAGTTTTCCACTACTGAGCATGATGGTTGCTCAGGTAAACTGCTAAGACTGAATTCTCAAAATAATGTGTAAAACCACTCTTTAACTTTCCCAGGACAGTGTATGACCCTGTATGTTTCTCTTACCTCTTTTCTCTTAGTCACCAGTAGCTAAATGATGAGGTGCTGAACCTACCACTAGTCTATTGATTCCTGCCACCTGCCCCCCCACCACCCCTATCCTGTGATTCCCTCTTAAAGCACCCAGAGCACCACTGGTTAGCAACAACTTGTACGCTTTTTTGCCAAGTATGCTTTTTAGTTTAAAATTGTGAACCTTGTTTATACATTTTTCCTGTTCAGGCCTTCAATAAGAAATTTCGCTGCACAAAACAAAACAAAACAAAACAAGCCAACAAAGTATCTATGACTTGTCCAAAGAAATTATGTAGTTTGTTGCTCACCCACTTTGCAAAATGCCTTCCCCTAAAATGCAACATGGGTTTTGTGTCCAATCCTAGAACTACACTGAAAGCTTGACTCCCTGTGGTGTGAATTACTTTTCACTCTCAGGAGGAGCTGGAGAAAATGGAGTATTTCCTCTTGTGTATGACCAGGACAATGGGGCTTTTTGTTGACTCTGCAGCACAGCACATCTATGCTGGGATCTACTCTGGTTCCTGCTCAATCTATTGTTTAGAATAACCAGTCTATATGATCTAATTAAGCCAGTCGCTTCCGCAGAGAAAGTAGTTTGCTTTATTTCATCACTCATCTAGCAGATTAATTTCTTGAACATGACTGGACCTGCCTGTGCTATTGTGTCAGGAGACGGAGTTTTCAATCAAGACTGGGCAAGGACATGGCCTGGGTCACCCCTTCCTCTTCCTGTGTGTTGGAATATCCAAGCTAGAAATGCTGGACAAAACTTCATGTATTATTTGAGGTCCGGGAATATGAAGTATGGAGTGTTTCTGTCTGATATGATTAGGGCTGCCAGATAACTTTTTAGTAGACATATGTCTCAGACAATATATGGGACATACTTCTATTAAAAATTATTCTTTATTTATCTGAAATTCAGATTCAACTGGGCACCTTGTATTTTTATTTTCTAAGTCCAGCAACCCCAGATAAGATGCTAGAATTGCCCCAAAGAGGCACCATCCTCTTTTACCATTTCTCAAAACAAAAAGATTATGTGTTTATGAAAGGATATCTATAGCACAATAGCATCAAAAACAATAAAATACTTAGGAATACATTTAACCAGGGAGGTGAAAGATCTCTACAGTGAAAACTATAAGACACTGATGAGAGAAATCAAAGAAGACACAAAGAAATGGAAAGGCGTTCTGTGTTCATGGATTAGAAGAATTAATATTGTTAAAATGTCTATACTACTCAAAGCCATTTAGAAATTCAATGCAATTCCTATCAAGATTCCAATGGCATTTTTTACAGAAGTAGAAAAAACACTTCTAAAATTTACATGGAACCACAGAAATCCTGAATAGTGAAAACAATCCTGAGAAAGAAGAACAAAGTGGGAGGCATCACACTTCCCCATTTCAAGCTATAGTAATCAAAACAGTATGATATTGGCATAAAACAGCCACATAGACCAATGGAACAGAACTGAGAGCCCAGAAATAAACCCACACATATATGGTCAACTAGTAATTGACAAGGGAGCCAAAAATACTCAATGAAGAAAACACAGTCTCTTCAATAACTGGCAAAATTGGATATTCACAAATAAAACAATGAAACTAGATTCTTATCTTACACCACTCACACAAATTAACTCAAAATGGATTAAAGACTTAAATGCAAGGTGGAAACCCATAAAAGTCCTCAAAGAAAACATAGGAAGAAAGCTCTTTGACATGGGTCTTGACAAATGATTTTTTGGATGACACCTAAAGTACAAGAAACAAAATAAAAAGTAAACAAGTGGGACTACATCAAACTGAAAAGCTTCTGTTCAGCAGAAGAAACAATCAACAAAAGAAAAGACAACCTACGGATTGGGAAAAAATATTTGCAAACTATACATCTGATAAGGGGTTAACATCCAAATTATAATAAAGAACTCACACAACTCAATAACAAAAAAACCAAATAACCCAATTAAAAAATGGGCAAAGGGCATGCAAACATTTTTCCAAAGAAGATATATGAATGGCCAACAGGTAAGTGAAAAGATGCTCAACATCACTAATCATTAGGAAAATGTAAATCAAAATCACAATATGTCACCTCATGCCTGTTAAAATGGTTAGCATCAAAAAGACAAAAGATAGCAAATGCTGGAGAGGATGTGGAGAAAAGGGAACCCTTGTAGAATTGTAAATTGGTACCATAGCTATGGAAAACAGTGTGGAGTTTCCTCAAAAAATTAAAAATAGAACTGCCACATCATCCAGCATTTCCACTTCTGGGACTATATCCAGAGGAAATGAAAACACTATGTGAAAGAGATATCTGCACCCCCATGTTCATAGCATCATTACTTACAAAAACCAAGGTATGGAGACAACCTAAGTGTCCATTGATGGATAATGGATAAAGAAGTTGTGAGATTACACACACACACTTGCACACACACACACAGTGAATATTATTCAGCCATTAGAAAGAACGAAATCTTGCCATTTGTCATAACATGGATGGAATTCGAATGCGTTATACCAAGTGAAGTAAGTCAGACACGGAAAGACAAATACTGTATGATCTCACTTATATGTGACACCTTAAAAAAAAACAACAACTCATGGAAAAAGAGATCAGATGTGTGGTTACCAGAGGTAGGGGGTAGGGGGAGGGGAAATTGGATGAAGGTGGTCAAAAGGTATAAACTTCTAGTATATGATAAATAAGTACTAGGGACGTAACATACATGATGTTATAGTTAGCATGATGATTATAGTCAACACTGCTGTATGGTATAGATGAAAGTTATTAAGAGAGTGAATCCTGGGCTTCCCTGGTGGCGCAGTGGTTGAGAGTCCGCCTGCCGATGCAGGGGACGCGGGTTCGTGCCCCTGTCCAGGAAGATCCCACATGCCGTGGAGCGGCTGGGTCCATGAGCCATGGCCGCTGAGCCTGCGCGTCCGGAGCCTGTGCTCTGCAACGGGAGAGGCCACAGCAGTGAGAGGCCTGCGTACCGCAAAAAAAAAAAAAAAAAAATGAGAGTGAATCCTAAGGGTTCTCATCACAAGGAAGAAAAATACTTTTGCTCTCTATTTAAGATAATGGATGTTAACTTATTGTGGTAGTCATTTCACAATATATCAAATCATCATTCTGTATACCTTAAACTTATACAGTGTTGTATGTCAATTTTATCTTAATAAATCTGGAAAAAATATTTGTGTGCTATTTGGAGATAATCAGAGACCAGCATGGTGCTTGATGATTCCTGTTGAATCATCTTACTGAAACCAACAGAGATCAGATCTGAATGTCTATGTTCATGTTTCCTACGATAAACTGAATTATGCGAAGGGGTTGTGCAAAGTGTAATGTGCTGCTCTGCCTGCTTTGCTTTGTTTCTCCTTTTATGTGCACACGTGAACTCCTCAAAGAGATTGTAAACCCACCAGCGCAGAAACTGTCTCTTCTTTTTACTGGGATCCCCAAAGTCCAACAAAATGTCTGGGCACCAGCAGGTGCTTGGAAGTGTCATAGATGATAATGAAGGTGAGACTTAAGGACTTTGGTCTGAAATCCAATGGATGTTCTAGCAATCTCAGTGGGAGTTTACACTGTGCTCCAGGAGCCAGGCCAGAGGCCAGTGGAACTCGTTACCTCGTCTGGAAATAGAGCCTGTCTGCGCTTTCGGAGGAGTCCGTCGGGAGCCCTTCTCTGGTCTGCCCCAGAACAAACACTCTGTCCTTGAGACCAGCACAAGCAGCATCCTCCCTGCCACCTGTCAGTGAACTGCCGCCAGAGTGTAATTGTACTGGATGTTGTAAGAGGGAGTCTGAGTTAAATGAGGCCCCAGAGGAGTCAGGGGGTCAGCAGTGCCTTTTCTTACCTGTTAATGAAGCCTCATTAGAAACAGCAAGAAACTGTACTGAGAACTGGAAGCACCAGTCTGCTGGGCTCTCCCTGCCAAAGGATGATTAACTTAATGGTTTAAGGCAGCTGCTCTTTGAGATTACGGAACCAAGGAGACCGAGTGTGTGCGGTCCGGCACAGCGTGCGTCTGGTGGAAACTCAGGAGGGTGTGCAAATCCATTCTCCCCTTCCTCCCGTGGCTGAGACAGCTTCCAGGTTCTGGAAAATGCACAGCCATTCAGACACAGAAGTACCTCCTTCTGAGGCCCTCCAGCTGTGTTTAGGTTAGGAATTCAGGTCTTGGCGGGGGGGCAAAAATTCACTGTAACAAGCAAGAAAGAAAAGAAACAGACCTCAGTGAATGGGCATTTGATATAGCCAGGCGCATACTCTCTCTTCTGGGGAGGCCCTGGTACCCAGTGTTTCAGTCGTGGGCACCCCTGGGGTGTGCAGCTGCAGAGGGGATTGGTGCTTTGCTGAAATGCAGCATTAGGTGGTGTCTTGATGATTTCTGTGCCTCAGACAACAGAGGGAATTGTGCGAAGGTGCCATACAAACTGTAAATAGCTGTCCTGCCCACGGGACTTATTATTACAATTTCTTTGATCCTGGAAGCCAAAAAGGGAAAGCAGCTGGAGCAATTTCAACCGGGAGACCTAATGTCTTGCCTTGCTTCTCTTTCCAGCTTTCTTAAGAGTAAATAAGATTTCATTTGTTTATGTCGGCCTTAGCTATTTGGAAGCCCAGGTACTGAGGGAGGGTGTCTTCCAATGTGCCCATATTGGACACATCGTTCTGTCTGGATTAGCAGCTTACATGAGGACAGAGACTCAGCTTGGATATTTTGGTCTGCAATTCTGTGTGACAGGTGGACTGACAGAAGCTTGGGGGAAGAATTGAGAAATTAAGTCTGGGCTGCGTGTGTGTGGTTTTGGAGGCATGCGAGACTGCGCTAGGACACAGGTGGTGGTTTCAGTTTTAATCAGAAGGCCGGGGAGTCTTGGCTGGGTATGTGGCGGATTCATGAACTATATTTGGCTGGCCTGGGCCCTGAGAGGGCTGGGGAAGGACCCTTGAAGTATATTCTGAGGCTGCAAGTGTAGGCAACCACAGCCTAATTCATCCCCCACAGATTTAAACTGAAGCTCCATTTAAGCTGATCGAGAAGTGCTCTGACAACAGCAGTGAAGTGGATGTGTCTGTGCATTACTACCCACGAAGAGCACGTTAAAGACACCCAAATACTTTGTGATGCCTGTGGTTATGATACACACAGACCCCCTCTGCAGCAAGAACATTGTTTTTGCCTCCAGTGGTGGCAATCTTGCCTGCCACGAGCACAACTCTTTCCCAAGAAGCACATTTATGTTGATAAACCCAAGAGCAGCTGACCCTTGAACAACGAGGAAGATGGCGTCACGCTCAGGGACCCTTCCAGAAGCCTTTAAGAATGGCCCCATGAGGAAAGGCCAGGCAGGTAAAGTGATACCCATCTCCATCCGACAGTGGATTGAACAAGGTGGGCAGACTGGAAGCCACACACGAAGCATTTATTTGGAGAGGGGCAAGGGAGGTTGCTCAAGCTACAGACTATTTGAATTCAGGCAGCAGGACACTCTCCACTTCCAGGAAGCTTTTCAGCTCAAGCTGAGCCAGCTGGGGAATCCAGCAGGGAATCCAGGTTGGGATGGGGGTGAGGAGGGTGAGGGAAGATGCGGGTTGTGGGGTGTGAGGGGGTGGGGACTCCTCAAGGAACTTCGCTGGTCACTCGGTGAGGAAGGTAGCATTTTCTTCATGAAAAGAGGGTATTTCTCCATTAGCTGAAACAAACAAACAAAACCCAAAAAACACATTTGAGTGAGACAAGCAATGGATGATGATAATTAGTAAAGAAATCACAACAGAATTATACGAAAGGCAGGTGTCTCATGGAAAGAATTTGGCCTTTGGAACAAGACAGTTTGGCTTTCAAATCCCACCTCCATGGTAATTAGCTGTGTGACCTTGGGCAAATGATTGAAGCTCTCTGAGGTTTTGTTTCCTGGCTGTAAAGTGGGGATAATGATGTAGTTCTGGAAGGGTTTTGTGGAGAAATGACGATAACATAGAGCTTAAGACTGTGCTGGCACATAGCAGGCACTCACTGGATGGAGTCCTTATATTCTTGAAGTAAATTCAGTCTATCTTGTTACTTTTTGGATTTGTTTAATACGATTTTGTGTAGTCAGATATTCATAGGCATCTGAAAAAATTCGCTTTGTTACAAACATCTACCTTTTATAATCAACAGAAATCAGTCCAATAAAAAGACAGCTGGAAAGGAGCTGGATGATATGTTTTTGTTTGAAAGAGCAAGGGTTAGGTTGCTTCCATGTGGCCCTCTTGCCTTCTGAGAAAGGGATGGTACAGAGCACACTGGAGACCCAGGAGACCTAGGCTCTGGTCGAGCTCTGCCTCTTCCTCCTATTTTGATCACTGGCAAATCCTTTTCTGCTCTGGCCTTCTTATTCTCTCTGGAATCAGGAGGGGTTGTACTACGTAATTGATAAATTGTCTCTTAGAGCTGCTATTCTACTATGTATTCTCTTCCTCATTCAATGTATGCCACAGAAGGGACCTTGGAGGGCAATATGATGATACAGAATTGTGATAAAGGCTTCAATTTCCTTAAAAAGCTGGCAAGGAAGCTAAGCCCCAAGACTCATGCATATGCCACAGGAATCCTTACCCATTAAAAAAAGACTACATATGTATGTGTATACACATATATGTGTATACATATATGTATATATACCACATACACACATATATATACATAAACGTATACATGCCATTCCCAACCTGTTGCCTCTCTCCAGTATGGAGGCTGGAAAAGCTAAATAGTTGCTTTCCCAGCATCCCTTGCAGGTAGGTCTGGTCATGTGAGATAGAAGGAAAAATCTGTTGGAGCCTCCCCAAAACATTTTTCCTTCACTGAAAAAAGGAGTGAGCCATACAGGGAAAGGCCTTTCTGCTGTTTCCTCTTGCCTCCCCTTTTCTGGCCATGAATGATGTCTTGTTATGATGTCTGGAGCTGTGGTAGGCATTTGGCAATTGGGGGTGACAAAGATGAAGACAGGGATGGTGTATCAGAAGGATGAAATGAGCTTGGGACCTGACTGACATCACGGAGCGGCCTGGCCTACCTCATGTCTGGAACTCTTAGGTAAACATGGTTTATGCCCTTGCTGCTCAAAGTGTGGTCTGTGGACCAGCAGTATAGGCGTCACCTGAGAGTTTTGTCAGAAATGCAGAATTTCAGGCCCCACCTCAGACCTTCGGAAATAGAATCTGCATTTTGAAAAGATGCCCAGGCTTGGCATGTTTTGAGTGCATATTAAAGTTTCACGAGCATTAGTTTATAGCTACACTAATTAGGTTTTATTACAGGCAGCTGAAAGCATTCCTAACTGCCACCATGTATGGTAGGAAGTATGCATGAACACATATAGGTATGTCTGTGGTGTGTGGCTGTATGTCTGCATCTACGAATGCATACAAACATCCACACATATACATACATAAGTACATAATATATTTTTGTCTATATATTTGCATATATATGAATAGAAAAATCCTGGAAGGACACAGGCTGTGGGAGTGGGGCTGGGTGTTGGGAAGTTTGGGAGGTGATTTCTCCTTTTTACACTAATTACTTCTATAGTGTTTGAAAAAGTGTCTAGTTTAAACCCAAGAGTATCTACTCCTTTCCTAACAAAGCCGAGCAGAGACGCACCTGCTCTCCTCGCAGTCCAGCAGCGCATGGTAGGATGCCACGTCCCGCTGCATCTGGCACTTGTGTGCCAGCAGGTGCTCGCGGGCCTGCAGCTGCTGCTCCGCCTCTGTGCGCATCTCCCTGAGCTCCGCCTCCAGCCTGCTGACCACGGCGCCCAGGTTCTGCAGCTCGATGTCGTGCCAGTGCTTGGCATCGTGCAAGGTGTTCTCCAGGCCTCGTTTCTACAAGAGAGGGAATATGGTCCAGACCCAAGGCAGATGGGCAGGGCCTTGGAAGAGGGAGATGGGCAGAGCAGTGGGAGGGGCTGGCATCGGCCTGGTCTTTCTGTTTCTCCCAGGACGATGACCTTGACAGGCTGACGTGGCTCAGTGGGGAAGTAATGAACCCTCCTGGGGAGGCCAGAGTCTTGCTTAGTCTGATTCACTGATCCTTCCAACAGGGGTGGAGGTGGGGAGGGAGAAGAGGAAGAAGGAGGGGGAGAGAGACAGGAACCGGAGAGCTGGATGAGAGAGAATGATGAGAGAAGAGGCAGATGAGTGAGAGAGAGAACGAGAGAGGACAAGTGAGAGAGAGAGAGAGAGAGAGATTCTCACACACACACACACACACACACACACGAGGCAGTTTGCAGGTGTTTTTTCTTTGTGAACCGCCACCCACCGTCCAGCTGGAACACAGTCTCCTCCTGCATTCCTCCCAGATTCCCACAGTCAGAACGAATGTCTCTGGCCTCTACACACTCACTGTGGTTTTTTAGTGTTTTAGTAGCACATCTTGCTAGTTCCTCTGCCCCTTGCTGCCCATTCGCCCCCTCCTCTCCCTGAGCTGTGCTGTGCAGGTTGGTCTCTACTCCACTCGCAGCTTGGTCATCTCTGTGGATGACTCTTGTGTTGATGTGTCCAGCACAGATCTCTCCCCCAAGCAGACTCGGTACTGAGGTTCTTACCGGAAATATATGCAGGCCATGGGCCCTATTCAAATCAAGGTGTCCAAAATGGAGCCATCGGCTTCCTTTGGAACCTGCTGGCCCCTCCTCTCCTGTGCTCCAGCTGGTGAACCCACATGAGATACAAACCGGGGAAAGATATGGCCCTGATCCTGCTTCCCTCCCAAATTCAGTCATTACTGAGTCCTACCTCTTGTACATTCAGAAACATTTTCCCATACGTGCCCCCTCTTGTCCAGCCACCAATGCCCCAGATCGATTCTTATCACCTCTCACCTGGGGTAACCTCCATGGCCTCCTAGCTCATCTCCCTGCCTGTGGTTCCTCTCCCTCTGTATTCCCCCACAGCAGCCACAGTGTGCTGTCTAAAGTCCAAATCTGGGCTTGTATCTCCCCTTCTCCTCACCTGGCTGACTCCTATTCACCCCACGTCCAAGCTCAGGGGTTACATCTCCTAGGAAGACTTCCTTGATGCCCTCTTGCCTCTGACACCACCAGGCTGGGTTAGGGTGTCCCTCCTCTGGGTTTCACAGCTACCCAAGCACATGCATGCCCTTGAACTTATCATAGCGGGCTGAGCTTCTTAGGGGCATGTCTGCTCTAGCAGATGCTGAGCTGTTTGAGAGCAGGAACCTAGTCTCTGTAACCCCAGCGATAGGACAGGGCCTGGCACAGAATAGGTGTGTGTGTGTGTGTGTTGCCCAAGTGACAGCACTTTTATTATGGTGCACTTATTGCCCTATCTGTCTCCCCACTAGACTGAAACTTTCTTCTCATCTTCCCGTATACCAGGCCCTGCAAACTGTAGGGCTGACCAATAAAAAAATGGTATGCCCCTCTCTTTAACATCTTTTAGTAGTAGTAATTATGTAGTTCTATAATTTAGCATCTGCCTTTTTATTTTATATAACACATAAGAAACAAATAAATATCTTTCTAAATTGGACCGAGTCAAGTCTTGATGAAACAAGTTTCTATACCCTTTTTTGACCACTGTGGCTGAAATAGAAGACTCTTGGTCATGATGTCATCTTGAATCATGGCTGCTGTTAAGCAGGGGCCACCATATTATCTTATTTAAGTCTTCCCAATTCCACAGGATATGAGGAAGTTGAGTCAGATTCCCATCCTAGGTATGTCTACAGGTGGCAAAATGTGATTAGTGGAAATAAATCTAGATCAGTGTCTGGTCTGGTTATTATTTTGCTGGTGAGATCTGAAAACCCCTCCATGGCAGTGAGGATGCAGAAATGGTCACCTGGACTTTGAGAATCATTCGTTCCAACCTCTCTGGGTTTTCTCCCTTTGTTTATCAGGGAACTGCTTGGTTTGTGAGTGGTGGTTGTTGACATTGGACCTGTAACATCTGTGATTTGGAAAAACCTTTCATGGAATCAGGTTTGGATCACCTGTCTATAGTTTTTGCCCTGTGTACGTGGTGACTTTTCCATGTGGCTTGGGGTTTTTCGCTGAAGACTTAGGACCCACTGCCCAAGGTGGGTTCATGGGAACACCTATCAGAGGTGCCACGTCTTTTCCATTCCACCCTTAGAGTCCAAGTCAAGCTTCTGCGCCTATGTTCCTGACATCTTGACCTGGTTCTCACAGAGATGCCTGTACTTGAGTCTCTATGATCAGCCACTGCTGTGGGTCTCCTGCCCCGGCCCACTCACGACACAGCCCCAGCAAGCAAACTGAGATCACAAAAGCATGCTTACTCTTGTCTCTAGAGATCTGAAGGGACTTCCTTAAATAAATGTGCTAAGCCATCCAGAAAGTAAAATAGTGACCTTCTGTGATTTCTGGACTGAATTCCATTCCTGGTCTGAGTTGACTGAACACAGAGCTCAGGGGCTCTCAGACACCATTATTGATGCCTGGCTGCCGCTATAAACAGTGCCTTGTTGGCAAAGGAGCTGAAAATGTCACCAGCTCGGGTATCTGAGACTTACATAGCTTTGAGGGCCTGTGTGTGCACAGGTTGCTGCGACTGAGGGTAGCAGGATGGCTGGATGAACTCTGCCATGTCGGAAAGCCGTAGACGTGTGTGCTACCTGTTCTGGCTCATCTGTGTTCCTGACCTTGCCTGCAAGGCCCAGCGACCAGAACTCTGATCTACTAGAGCCACAGGGGACAGAGGCAGCCCATCCTGGGTTCCGAGCCCAGCCAGCACGTCACTGCTCCATCTGGTTGGGGGGTGAGTTCTTGTCCTATTTGTTCCAATAGTCAGGACCATGGGGTTTAGGTGTGGTGATAAGATGATGCCAACTTGGGGCTACTATACTAGAGGTTATAATAATAATTTTATAATGATAATTAATAACAGATACCAATTATTGACTCTGTGCCGGGCATGGTGCTAAGGGCTTGACCTGCATTATCTAGTTAATCATGCCAATGACTTTATGAGGAAAATTCTATGATGGTTCAGTGGTTGATCACGTTTCCAAAGGCAGCTGCAACAATGGTCTCCAACCCACCTGCACTTTCTTTCCGTGATTTTGCCACTGTCTCATCAAGAGGCAGATTCCTGTGGAATCTGGGCTGGTCTGTGACTGCTTTGACCAACAGAATGCTGCATAAATGATATTCGGGGACTTTCAAGCCCAGGTGTTAGGAGGCCTGGTACTTTCTGTGCGCACCCTCTGAGGGAAGCCAGATGCCATGTCCAACAATGTAAGACTGCCATGATATGAGGAAGTCAAAGCCAGGTACGTGCAGAGGCCACGTGGAGAGAGAAAAAGAGATGCAGAGCTGAGGCATTGGGCATGTGAGCTGAAGCAGCCATTCTTGGACATTCCAGCCCCAGCAGATGCCACATGGGATGGAGAAAAGCCATCTCTGCTGAGTGCTCCCTAAATTGCTGAATAAATGAACAAATGATTTCCTGTTGTCCTAAGCCACTAACACAGCAGATGGATGTGATAACCAAAATAGATCCTCACTGTACAAGGGAGAAAACGGCATCTTCGGGAGGTCACACAGCTAGTGAGTAGAGGAGCCAGGATTCAAGACTCCAGGGTCTGAGTGCCCGTCCCGAACTCCACAGGACAGCCACTGTCTAGTGCATGATAGAGCCAGAGAGCTCTGCTCTCTACTTATGACTCGTGTTAGTGGGCAAATCCCTGAACCACAGTTTTCTCTTCGGCAAAATGGGATGCAGTCACAGTCTACCCTACTTAATGTTTCCATGAAGCTCTGATGAGAGACTGCAGGTGGGCATGCTCTTATTACTGTTTCTATCACTTTGAAGAAATTGTGTTTTGGGCACTGTACCAAGTGCTTTGGGAACATAAAACTACTTAGACATGGTCCCTGCCCTCCAGGAGTTAATGTGAGTTCAGTGCATGAGCTGATATAACCACATGAACCAGGGGCTCTGAGTGTGAGTGGGTGGCAGGTGGGAGGGATCACCCCAGCTCTGGAGTCAGGGTCTAGGCTTCACGGTGGGTGTGGCACTTCGGTGAGCTCCACCTCACCTGTGCCCAGGGTGTGGATGACAGGAGCAGGTAGAGGAGGCAGAGTCGGGGGAGGAGTCTCCTTCTAGACATGGGAGAACATATCCAAGGGCTCAAGTGTAGGAAAGCAAAGGATGAGTTCTGGGCATTAAAATGAAGCCAGAGTTGGCTGGTATTGGAAGGTCTGGCAAAGGAAGACTTTCTATTTTACCCACAGGCAATTCCAGGCAGTGGGGATACTGATAAAGCAGGAGAGAGGGGACAGTAGATAGAGTGAATGGCCCAGATGGTGCAACAGGGGACAGGTGGAGTCTATTGAAGGGAGGAGAGGGTGGATAAAGCTTCAGAGATATTTTGAGGTGGGAAATGGAAGCCAGAGACCTCAAGTTGGAGGACATTCATCTTCTCTGCAGAACAGTGCTGGTGACAGCATCTGCCAAGGGGCAGAGGTAAGGGCGGGCTGGGGGCGTGTGAGGATGGAGACTGCTGGAGCATCCACTCTGGGGAACACAGGAAGTATCCCTGCTTTTTTCTGTCATTTGTGTACTGGTTTTCTTTTACCAATCAGAAGACAGGAAACATATAATTCTTGATGGCCTCTCCCAAGTCTAAGGGAGGGCTCAGCACGTAGTAGGCTCCCGATACATGTGTGTGCAATCTGAGCTGGGTGATGTGCACCCGCTACTTAGGCTGCAATTTCTCCAGGCTTTGTTTTTGATGATGTGGCTTGAGGATACAGCCCTCACCTTTTGCCTGGAACTTTCTATCACCAGAAGAGTTGTAACTTTGGCAGCCACAAGGACCTCTGGGGGAGAAATGGCAACCTCTTAACTGTGTCTAAAGCAACTGCATTCCCAACATTAGGATGTTTATCAAGGGTTATGGCAGGTGAATAAAAGTGATTAGCATAAAATCCACATAACACTGAACAACGCAATCTCTTTCAGACAACTTTTTAGTTAAAGTAGCAGTGATTTAGGCTGTAGTTTCCTGATCTTTCTCACCTCAGATCCTTTCCTCACACCCCCTTGCACTGACCCAGATCCCATCAGAGGATGACTCGGAGAAAAGTGGAGCAATGAGACGTGTGTCGTGTTGTAGCAAGACTGAGCATCTTCCCTGAGCTGACTGGGCACCATGTGACCTTGTTGCTGAGGACAACGGACCAAGTGAACTGAAGACCCTTGAAAGAAGGGAACTGGGGCTGATGGGATGATCTTGGCAGTAGGCAGAGGAAAAGTTGTTTCTGAGGGGAACCAACTAGAGCAAATACTTGAGCTAACTTGGTGGCAGGCTGTGGCTAAAGCAGGAGGTGGGGCTGGCAGTTTGTGATGGAGCTGTCATGGGTGGCAATACTGAGATGAGGTGTATGGGGGGGTGGAAGAATGGGTACCCAAATAACCCAGGACTTGAGGCTGTTGGGAGAGAGGGGCTTCTTGGGCCTCAACGACGTCCAGACTACCTCAGCTGCACAGGGATTATACAACCCAACACCTTCATGCACTCTGGTGTGTACGAACACCTGTGGTTTGATTCAGTACACATGGCCCCCTGGAGGCATCCAGGAGGAGCCGTGCTTGACCCTAACAGAACTTCAGTCCATCCCAGAGATCAGAAGGTGTATTACTGTATTATTAATAATCATTTTAACTAATAATAATAATTAATAATGCAAGAGATCCATCCACAAACCACAGTGAGTCTGAAGAGCTACCTAGCTTACTAGTTTTGCTTGGGTTCCCCAGAAGCAGAGCCAGACACAGGGATCCTGGTACATGCCAATAATTAAGGAGTTCCGTTCAGGAAAAGGGGGAGAAGGAAAGCAGTTCAGGGCAATGTAAAGTGTTAAGCCAGGAGGTGGTCTTGGCTGGACTGTGGCTACAGCCTGATCCCTTGGAGAGCTCTGTAGTGTGGGTTACAACACAGAGCAGAGTCCACTTTGAAGCAAGTGGACTGGGCTTTTAAACCCCACTGTCAGTCAGTCATTGGCCAATGGCTGAGGACTGGGGGGGCACGCCTACCATCCTAGGCCAGGTCTTCTTTTTGGCAGAGGGCAAGTCTCTGGGCATCTGTGGCGTCAGCAGCCAACAGTCATGGCAGCAGCCTGGTGAAGGGGATTTCACTGGGGCACTAACCGTGTCTACTACATTTGTCATTTGGTATCGGTTGATCCTTTGCAGGCCTCAAAACTCATGTGCTGTGAGATGGGAAACCCATATGACTACAGTTAGACAGTTGAGAGTAAAACTTCACGCAGGAAAGGCCAAGGCTCTTCCTGGCCCACTCACCAGGGCCCGTAAGGATTCCGTCTCAGCCTGCAGGCTCTGGATTTGGCAGGAAGTGTTGTGCACCTCCACCCTGAGGGCAGCAGCCAGCTTCTCTTCCTGGGTCTGGGCCCTGCGGGCCACCTCCGTCTGTTGCTGTGGAGAGGCAGGGGTGAGCAGGGGGAACCAGGGCCTGAACCCGTCCTTCCCTCTTATCTTCTCCAGTCACCACTCCGCAGCCTCTAACTCAGAGGAAACAGCCATTTGATTTAAAAATCGCTCTTTCTATCGGCGCCCACACCAGCTTGTATTCCAACATTTATTTAATTTGAACATATAATGCATACAAATGGAATAAAATTCAAAAGATTTTCTAAAGGATATATAGTAGAAAGTCTCCTTTTCTTCCTGTGCCCTACTTACTTTGTTCTCCTGTTTCTAGTTTCTCATATCTCCTTCCAGAAATATTTCATATATTTATAAATAAATGCATATGAGCATCCCTCCTTGCTTTGGTACTTAACATATTTTTAGAAATTATTCTATAGCAGTATATATAGATCACTTACATTTTTTTTAAGGGCTGCGTGGTAATGCCTTGCTTGGAAGTACTATGATTATTTGGAAGTTCCCCACTGATGGACACTTAGCTTGTTTCCAGTCTTGGCTTATTATGAACAATGATGTAGTCCCTCATTTTCCATACATGGGAGGATCTCTGAGGGGTAAATTCCTGTAGTGGAACTGCTGAATCAAAAACATAGGCATTTGTGGACTTCCCTGGTGGCTCGGTAGTTAAGAATCCGCCTGCAATGCAGGGGACACAGATTTGAGCCCTGGTCCAGGAAGATCCCACATGCCACGCAGCAACTAAGCCTGTGAGCCACAACTACTGAGCTTATGACCCGCTGCAACTACTGAAGCCCACGAGCCTAGAGCCCATGCTCCGCAACAAGAGAAGCCACCGCAGTGAGAAGCCCACGCACTGCAATGAAGAGTAGCCCCTGCTCGCCGCAACTAGAGAAAGCCCGCGTGCAGCAATGAAGACCCAACATAGCCAAAAAGAAATAAATTTTGAAAAATAAAAAAAAAAGGAGCATATGGCCCTGAGGGTCAGAGCTGGGATTCAAGCCCAGCAGCCGACCCCAGTGCTGTGCTCTTAACAACCAGTACTTAATGCTGCCGATTCCACCAATGCCTCAACTTAAGACCCTCCAAATTAGAGCTGTCTCCCTCAAAGAGAAGGTGGATCCCTCTGAAATACCCTCATGGTTCACCAAGTCCTGTGATCAGTAGCCCGGTTTTTCTTCCTCCCTCTGGGGCCGGGGCCTGGCCAGATGGGCTGTGTGGGAGAGGGGTACCCTGGCAGACAAATGGAGTCAGAGTGGCCAGGGGCAGCCGTGAGCTGAAGCTGGCTCCTAAAAGCTCACAAAAGCCAAGTGTTAAAGTTTCAGGAATTTTGTGATCTGGTGGTTATGTAGCCATCATTCAAAATTAGATTATATCAAGTTACAATCAAATAAGTTATATGAAAAAGGGTAATAAATACATCACTGGCTAATTATTTTGCATTTTATCATTATCTATGCTACTGAGGTAATTTACATCAATGGTACTTGCGTGGTAGAAATAACACATAATGCTGTGCTCCTGCACATCTCTTCCCAACTTTGTGTTCATTTACATCATGTTAGTAGTTTGAAATCAACCATGGTGAGAGTATTTACACCATGGAAACTGGCAAACACTCCAAATCAGGGGTTGAATTATTGTTTTGTTGATTGTCCAGATTTAAGAAAGGGATGCAGAAAATGTTAATAATGCAGATTAAACTTAAAAGTGGGTCATGTCTGTAGCTATTGTACTGGGAATGGCACAAAAATTAGAGGGACTATTCTTCCAGTATATGAAAATTATCATGTGATTCACAAAGAAATCACTCACAATGCTGATGAATGAACTCATCCAAATATTAATCAAAATTCATAGCAGAGCTATCCTCATTCATCATTGATGTGAGTGACTATTTGCTTAACCAGATATTAATAATCAAGCATTTTTCTGTAATCTGACTTTGTGACACTATTGTTGATGACAGAATTGTAAAAATGGCTGGTGGATTTCGCAAGAAATAGCAAGTCACACTGAAGCTATAGATGCAAATGGAAGAGCAAAGTATTTTATCTTAAAGTGTGTTATTTCTAAAATTACATAAAGAAAACATCAACAGAAACTTTCATGTTACCTTTTAGGTAGTGTTATGAATTTGACTGGCACATGAAAACATATGTTTACATTTCTTTGCAGAGAGCAGCTGGGAAACATCACCAGCACAGGATGGGTAAGAGCCAGGCATGAGGGGAAGTCCAGTCCCACGGAGGCATGTTTTAAAGCCTTGGTGGGCATGTCTGGGGTAAAGCTGCTGGCCAAGGCCATAGCCCTGGCACTGAATGAACTGTCCCTCCTCTCGACCCAGATAATGTACTCGGTAGTTCAGTGGCACACACTGGTCTCTGGAGAGATGAATCCCCAGGTCTTAGTTTTATTGGCAAAATGCTGTACCCAAGTGTTTCCCAAATATTCTTGGACAACCAGCATGGTTTGTCATGTATCTGCATACTAATTCAAACTGTTTTTATTTGAAACAATTCACTTTTTCTTTGTAAATAAATGTCTTTAAAATGTAAACTACAGTTAACTTCTCAGATTTTAAAGTGTGTCAGCATCATCTGGGGGACCTTGTGAAAATGCAGATTCTGATTCAGGAGATCCTGAGTGGGCCCCAGGAATCTGCATTTAAAACTTCCACGTGATGCCTGGTTCATGGAAGCAAAGTTCTAGATTGCTACAGAAACTGATAAAACTGTATTATTTGCCATAGATAAAAGATAACTGAAAAAAAATCAATAAAATTAAAGCAACCACTGTATTATATTCTAGCAAATGTTGCTTGCCAAGCTGCTGAGTCTCAAAGCTGGCTTTCTCTTTGTTGAAAGGCAAAATTAATAAGTATAAGAGAAGTGTTAATGATGCCCCAGCACCAAATGGAAAATTTCTTGCACCATTTTTAAATTAAGATGGAAAGAGAAAAAGAAATTAATTTGATCACTGTGGGTTTCAGTTTTGTTTTATATCACGTCCCAGACCTTCTCAAATCAGCTTGCCACAAATGATACTTGCCCTTCATCTGGGGACAGTTAATTGTCTTAACTCACCTAAAAGTATTACATGTTCTTCTCCAATGGCTTTTTAGATTTATGTTTTCTCGTTATTATAATAACTCCTGTTTCCATTTCAACCCAACGCCTACAGATTTCTCCTCACAGACCAAATAGGAGGTGTGTGGTTCTAGCTCCTGAGCATGGGAAGGGAGGATTGATCTGTCGTTCAGTGCCATTGCTGGGATGTGTGCTGAGGTTCAGATATGTTGGTTCCCAGGCTTGCAAACCAACTTGAATTCTGGGCTCTACTATGCACGAGCCGAGCCACCCAGGTTTGCACTCCAGCTGTGTTTCTGGGGCAGGAGAGCATGTTGGCATTTTGAAATATGGTAAAAATTTTCAAATTAAAATTTAAAAATTGGCACAGTGTTGCCCATGAAGGATGGATGTGACAGACAAGAGCAGCAGGCTGTTGAGTGAGTCAGAATGAAGAATTGGAGGGTCTCCAAATGGAGGGGAAAAGAGGCATCTCCACACCCCACCCATCTGGCGGATTAGCGTTGCCATTCCCCAAAACACCTTTGGCGATTGGAAAAAATGGCCACTTTGTGGTGTGAGGGGAGAGTGAGAGTTTAGGAGGGGGGCAGAATGTGGCGAGCAACGATGCTGGTGTGTTCTTAGCAGAACACATGTCCAGGCTGAGCCCTCAAGGGTGGACGTGTGCAGCCTGCCTTTCCCCGAGCAGTTGCTGTGTGGGTTCCAGCAAGTCACAAGCTCTCTGGTTTTTGCAGCTGGGGGACAGTTTTATGAGAGTATCGCTCTGCTGCAGAGCACAGCTAACGGCCTTGCTCTTAAGCTTCTCAGACCTCACAGGATCACACGGACCTCATTATGGTCACTTTCATGGAGAAAGGGAAAGCAGTGGGCTCCTTGGGGACAAAGGGGTTCCCGATCTTGCATGATAGAGGAAGCTTATCCGCAGGGAAGGCACAGATTTGTGGTCTGGAAAGATCCTGACAGAAGTCTGGCCTAACCTTTTGGTCCCTCAAGACAAAGCCCTCCCAACCTCATACAAGATGTCACTTGTGCTCATCCTTAAAAAAGAGGATGAGTCAAGGTCCGCCCACTCCATGAGGTCTGTCTGGGTCAGAGTAGCAGTTAAGAGTGTTGATTCTATAGTCAGAACATGTGGTTTGAATCCCAGCTCTGCCATGGTCTAACTGTGTGATTTACCTAACCTCTCTGTGCCTCAGTTTCCTCCTCTATAAAATGGATAAAATCACAATACCTATCTCGGGTTGGGAAGATGAAATAAGAACAGACCAGTCAAGCGCTCAGGACACTGTTGGGCGCTCTGTAAACCCTCAATAAATGCACTGCTGGCCCTGCTTTCCCAGCACAGCTCACTCTGCCTGGTGTGGTCTTTCTGTCCGTTGTCTCCCCAGCCAACCTCACACTAGACTGTGGCACCTTGTGTGCAGGAACAACTTCTTACTCACCCCTCAACACCCCCGGACACCTAACATGGTTTTTACCCCTAGAACATGCCCAACGATGTTTATTGAAAGTCTACAACGTGTTTCAGGTGCAGTCTTGGGACTGCGGAAGAGGAAGATCTACCAAGAATGGAATTAATTCTCCTTTTCATTAGTAGGACAGGCTGTCATTATTGTAATGATTATAAGGCACTCTCCAGTCACCCAGTGTCATATAAATGTTATTTAGCTGAGGATAGATTTTGATAGGCAGCACACACGCACCTGAACTACCCCAGCCAGGTGTAGGATTCACTTGGGAGAAAGCTGGATGCCATCCAGTCTTCACCAGAGACATGGGTCCTCCTTAGTGGGAATTAAAAAGAAGTGCATGTCTCACTCAGTGAAACATCAACACTGGCAGAAGAGCTGGCCTGGCTAGGCTGAGCCATGTCTCTCCTTAAACTTACATGAGAGCTGCTTGGCTGTTGAAGCGTATCTCTTTGGGGTGTAGGACCAATTCCCAGCCTCGGTTGAAGCTGCCAAAGGAAACACAGAGGAGCGTGTGGCTTGGCAGACTTGCTGACCTATTGGTCGCGAGTGAGCACACCCAGCTGATGAACGAGGCAGAAGGGGCTCAGCAAGGAGGGGTATTCTGAGGAGAAAAATATATTCTTCATCTGCAAGTAATTATTGGAGAAGTCTAAGTGAGAGCATTTTTGTTCGGGTTCATGGAGATTATTCCATTCCTAAGAAGGCTCGCCTCTGCTCTGTCCCTGCCAGGAGACTAGGTGTTGGATACGGGCCACCTTACTTTAATTTCTCAGGGATTTGGGTTGTTTTGTCTTTGCAGATCTCTTAGTTTCGAAGTAAGATCCCTACGCTTTTCCTGGGAAAGAGTTACTGTTAAGAAATATCTAGGACAGCTCTGAGATAGTCAGAATCAGTGGCTGGGGATGAGCAAGAATTGAAGCCAGGGACGTTGTGTCCACAGCACCAAGCCTGGGGCCTGCAGCTTGGTTTGTGGTTGACAAATGGAGTTTGAATGAGTGAGTGAAGATTCCTTGGTGGAAGGTATGAGGATGAGGTTGCAATGGTGGATGGGTGTTGACCAGTCGTGGGGTTGAAAACACAATATAGGAGATGAGGACCTGGGCTCCCCCCGTATGTGGCTGTGCTGGGTAGTGGGGTAAAGGACTGGCAGTGCCCCCTTGATGAGACAGTCTCTTTATTTTCCCTAGTCTGATACCCTACCTTCCTGCCCCCAGCCACACCAGCTGGGGCACACCACCGTAGCACACAGCTATACTAACACTTCCTTACAGGCTAACAATATGTTTTGAAAGCCAGCTGGAACTACCATAAATTAAGTAAAAAAACAACTGACAGGGAGTTCCCTGGTGTCCCAGTGGTTAGGACTCTGAGCTTCCAATGCCAGGGCCTGGGTTCAATCCCTGGTCAGGGAATTAGGATCCTGCAAACCTCGCGCTGTGGCCAAAAAAAAAAAAAAAAAAAGACAGTGACAAGCTGGGAAGATATTTGCAACTTATATCACGGAGAGAGGACTAATTTCTCTAATTTACAAAGAGCCACTACAAACCAGTAAAAAAGAATCCCAGACCTAATAAAAATGGGCAAAAGATATGATCTGATAGTACACACAAAAGCAAATATGGATGAAATTCAGCACGTAAAAGGATGTTCCACCTTCCTCATAATATGACAAATGCAAGATAAAAGTATACTGAAAAACCATTTTTCACCTATAATATTGGCAAAGATCACAAAGTGATCACAAACTGTGAGAACTCACAGTATCAATGAAGAGGCAGGGAATGGACACGCTCAAACATTTCTGATGAGAATATAAATTGTTATAACCTTTATAGAGGATAATTTGGCAATGTTTATCAAAATTACTGATGCACATAATTTTTGCCCCAGCAATTCCATGTCTATAAATTTATCCAGCGGATACATTTCTATATTGGGAAATGAGGGACATACAAAGTCAGTGACTAGTCTTATTTATAATAGCTTAAAGATTGGAAGCCACCATTCATCAGCAGGGCACAGGTTAAAGAAACCCTGGGATACCTGTTAGCTGGAACAAGGGTTGGCAACTTTTTCTGTAAAGGGCCAGATAGTAAATGTTTTAGGCTTAGCAGGCCATATGGTCTCTGTTGCAACTATTCAACTCTGCTGGTGTAATGCAAATGCAGCCATAGACAATATGTAAATGATAGGCATGGCTATGTTCCAATAAACCTTTATTTGTGATAAACAGGCAGCAGGTCAGACTTGGCTTGTGGGCCATAGTTTGCTGCCCCCTGTGGTACAATATTGTGCAGCTAAAAAGCAATATGTTCTGAATGCTACTAATTGTGTTAAAAGAGGGAATATATACATCGTTTCTTGTACCTGCATAAAATGTCTCTGAAAGGGCACATGGGAAAAGGAAAACATTGACTGACCCTACAACAAAGACTGGGTGGCTGGGACATGGGTGGGATGACACTTTTCACTGTATATCATTTTGAATTTTGAACCAAGTGAAGGTATTAGATATTAAAATGCATAAATAAAAAAAGAAATAAAAGCAAGCTGGGGCCCTTTTGTAAAACTCGCTCTGTGATGTATTTTGAGGTTTAGAAATGCTAGGTGACTCATCTTCAGTGCTTGCTGTGAGCGTACCAGGAGGAATAAGCCAGTGCTTATTTCACAGAAGAGCCATTGAGATTATAGCCAACTCATCAGCGCACAGGGACCCCTAGATTACAGATGCTCTCAGCGTTCTGCTCTCTCAAAGGAACTCTCCCAGTTGGCTATCATGGCAGGACCATATTAGGCTGTCTTGGAGCCTAGAGCAAGGGACAGTTGAGTGCCAGAAATCCATTTCATCTAATTTCATATATCCTAGAAAATACTGAATCTTCTTGGTAAAAGCAAGCAAAGAAAAGCCATAGACACAGCAACCTGTATAAAATACTTGCCCTCACAGAGCAAGTTATTGTTTGTGAATACGGATGGCATGGTGACATGTTACCCAAGTCTTCTAGTCTCTCATGGGTGGATCTAGACCTATGCTGTCCAGTATGGTAGCCACTAGCCACATGTAGATATTTATGTAAGAAGTCATAAACATTAAATAACATTAAGAATTCAGTTTCTCAGGTGTATCAGGCACATTTCAAGCACTCAGTAACCACACGTGGCTGAGCTGCCACACTGCACTCTGCACAGATTACAGAACAGCCCCATCACTGCAGAGGTTTCCATTAGCGGGCACTGTCTGGTGCCTCCTGCAGCTCTAAGACTATCAATAACCGGAAACCTCGCAATTCACTTCCATCTCTTCACCTCTCTTCATTCTTAACCATCTCCACAATCTGTCATCCTGACTGTTTGAGGCACGATGGTTATAGCTCAGATAAAGTTTCTGACCACAAACACCTTAAACTGATCTGAGGCAAGTGTGACCTACTGTCAGGGCAGGGAGCATGGAGAAATCTATTTGTTGTGGAGTTCCTGGCCCGGAGGGACTCATAGGAGCTGCCACCCAACCCCCCTCCAGCTCACGCTGGTGATTGAATAAGGCTTTGGTTACTGTGCACGTCACCCAGCTGCAGCGAACAAGGGACAGAGATTTGGCTTCTGGGAACTGAGGGGAGGGCCTCCAATCCCATCAAGGGGAAACCGAAGTGGGGTAGGTCAACCTTTTGAACCCTAAGCAGCCTGATTCTGAAACTTTGAGAGCCCTTAGCCTTCAGGGTGGCCCCGTTTCCAGGAGGACCGCACACTGTAAGGAAAAGGTCAGTTGGAAGAAACATGGGATTATATGTATCGTGATGGACTGACATGGACATGAAAGACTATACCTGCATAATATATATATATATATTTTTTTTTTTTTGCGGTACGCGGGCCTCGCACTGTTGTGGCCTCTCTCGTTGCAGAGCACAGGCTCCGGACGTGCAGGCTCAGCAGCCATGGCTCACGGGCCCAGCCGCCCGCGGCATGTGGGATCTTTCCGGACCAAGGCACGAACCCATGTCCCCTGCATCCGCAGGCGGACTCTCAACCACTGCACCACCAGGGAAGCCCAACTGCATAATATTTTCGAAAGTGTCTTTTTGGTTACCTGGAACTTCATTTTCCTGTTGATGATATGATGTTTGAAATGCTTGCATTTGTGAAAGAAAAACTTAGTAGAAACAGCCTGGCTGCAGGGAAACTAGAAGTTCCTGGCTCTCTCTCCTCCTTCCTTCCCTCCCTTCCTTCCTTCCTGGTAGCAGAAAACACATCTGTGAAATGGGAATAACAAGAGTTCCTGCTTTTGAGGCTGTTGTGAGAATTGAATGAGCAGAAAGGATGTCAGAGGTCTAGCCAGCACAAATGGCCTCACGTGGTTATCAGTTTTATGTTTTAATTCTAGGTCTTGTAACAATGACTGACAGATGATTTCGATGTATCCATAAGTTCCGCAAGTTTTAGGAAAGAAGGGCACTGAGAAATCTTAATCTAGCCAACGTCAGTGTACAGAATACTTGCACTCAGGACTCTCTTGTTTGTCGCTCTACAGAGTGGAAATGTCTCAGCACATGGATCCAGGAAACAGGTGAATAATAGTGACCCTTCAGTATTGCCCAAGGTGGTCTTTTTAAGGTCTGTCAGTTGCAGACTGGGAAGTGTGTTCCATGGCTAGCCAGGAGGAGGTGTGGAGGGTGGTATGGCATGGTATGGCTGTTGGAGGTTCTGGAAGTATCCCCAAATACCCTGAGCTGGGTAACCACATCAAACAGAAAAGGAAGGGCCAGACTTTAAAACACTGGAAATTCTCTGGACCAACGTGATCCCCCAGTCACTGAATCATGCAACCTGAGAAGCTCCAAAGACTGGACCACTGAGGTTCCCGACATCTGTAACACCGTGGCTGGAGAGGACCTGGTGTTATAAGCTTTTACTGATTAAGGAATAAAAAGAGTTGGCAGGAAAGTGATAGCAGATGCTGATGGCATCCACCTTGACTCCTTGGGCCACTACATGTTAGTTCTCCCCAGCTTCCTTCTCTCTGTCAGATTCTGTACCTCTCCCTGGGAGCTCTCTCTGAAGTCTTTGAAAGGTCACTCTGCTAGCAGATGGCCGATGACTGAGGGGAGAGGGTATTACTACCCCAGCTTCCTCTCCTCTCTCCTCTCCTGTATTCTGCACTGTTCCCCAGGCCCCCATGGGGATGCTCCTGTCTCCCCCAGTGGGAGCTGGTTGGATAATGTGTTCTTTGTTTGCTTCTCTGCTTCCCGCAACTTCCAAAGAAACCACCTACACTTCAATATTTGTCTCAGCATCAGTTTCTGGAGGAACTTAAATGAAGACAAATTAATCATGTCAATTAATTTTTAGCCTCTCCAAGCTGAGAGGTAATTAAATACATGTCTGTATTCTCTCTGCAGAATGTTTAGAAAGCAGTGTGTGCTAAACCATTTCACATTTGGGCTTTGCAGCCAAGAAACCTACAAGAGATGTTCAGGCTGGACAAAAGTCAGCCCCGGAGGGCATGATGGCAATTGACAAAACTATTTATTGGAGGACTTCTGGCTGTCAGTTCTGATCTCTGTTGATGATTAGAGGAATTCACTCATCCTGCAAATATTTTCTGAGCTCCTCCTCTCTGCAAGAGGCCCAGGGAGCATCGGCCAAACTGAAACAAGTACTGTCTGTTTTCTCTGAGACGTAGCTTTCAGATTACTCTATTAAAAAAAACACTAATGAATCTGTTCAGAATTAATGTTTGAATGACTGTTGGGCTGGTGATGATTCTCAAGAGGGTGAGGGATGAATAATAATGAAGTTTTTTTTTTCTTTTTCACACCATGCAGGATTAATTTCTGTTAATTACCATACTCCTCCACCCTTTCCCAAAGAGATAATCACTATGGTGTGGTGTAGACCCCAGGAGGGTTGGGACAGAAACAAGTCTGCAAATTCGTAGTCCACTGTGATTTAGCTTTGGAGGAAGAGCCAACAGCCTAATGCAGAGAAAAAAAAATCCCTGGATCAAGAGCCAGGAGAGCTGAACTGTGGTGTTCCAACCAGCTGTGCGACTTCAGGACATCAACTGCCCTCTCTGGGTCTCAGTTTCCTCACCTCTAAAATGAGGGAGTGGGACTGATGGTCTCTAGGGTCATTAATTATAAATATTCATGAGTCCCCTAAGAAGCCATGGACCCAAACCATATATCTGCTTTGGTTTCACTTTCTCTTTGTGTGGTTTTGCCTCTCACTGGTTATGGGGGCTGTATTTCGTGGAGGGACTAGGCACTATTTACCGTGGAAATTGTTTGTAGTGACTTGGCCCAAGGATTTGAAGGTTAGAAAGAAGAGCTTTGGAAAAGGGGTAAGGGGTGGAGAATTGGGGAGTGGAAGATGTTTTCTGGGCTGGAGAACATTGGGGGATCCAGACTTGTGAAGACCCTGCGGGGAAGTTTCCTGTTGATACTTGGGGGGCAGGGGTTGAGGAGGGCTGGGAGAAGAAAGAGCAGAAAAGGTCCTCCCGGTTTTCTTTTGGGAGTTTTTATCAACTCTTGTGGTTCCCAAACTTTACTGTGTGTTAGAATCATCAGTGAGCTTAAAAACCATGAAGTCCCTCTCCTCCTTCTGATTTAATTGGTCTTGGGCCTGGGTGTCTTTGAAAGTGCACCGAAATAATTTTGTTGTGCAGTCAGGATTGAGACCCACTCAGTGGTCACCGAGAAATCAGGAGCAGCCCTCTTGCCTTCTTTCAAATTCTACTTTATTTTTCCTACTTCCTTCATGCTTTCCTTCCTCTTCTGCTCTTTCAATCCTCTGCCTCAGAATTCCAGAATCATGAATGGGTGGGAGAAGGGGAAGGGAAGAACAAACCCTGTGCATTCTATTTTCTCGTTAATTCCTTTCTTATTTATAAGGTTTAATAAAAGATGCTTTCCCTCCATGAATATAATTCATACTACTTTTAAAAAAACAAGAAAAATTGGGAAACAAGAAAGAAAAAACATCACAACATGAAATGGGTCCCACACTTAAAGATAACCACTGCTAATGCTAATACTTTTACAGTTTAGAGTTTTCTTTCTGATTTTTTTTTAAGGGAGACCTTTTCTTCACAGCTTTATTAAGGTATAATTGAAGTACAAGAAACCGTGTTCTGACCTTTTCTTGATGCCTAGTTTCTTTGTTTGAAGGCTTTACCTACTGTGTATAGCAGGGGTTGGCAACTGCAGCCCGAAGGTCAAATCCAGCCCACCTCCTGTTTCTGTAAATAAAGTTTTATTGGAACACAGCCATGCTCACTGGTTACCTTCTGTCCACAGCAGCTTTCACACCACAGTGGCAGAGCTGAGTATTGCAACAGAGACCATCTTGCCCAGGAAGCCTCAATATTTACTATCTTGTCCTTTACAGAACAAGTTTGCTGACCCCTGGTACATACCAATCTGTACTCTCTTTTTTCTCCCCATTTTACCTTATTGCCTGAGCAGTTCCCATATTGCTATAAATGCTTCATAAATATCATTTCTAATAACTGCCTGATATTTTATTGCATGGTTAGGCTGTGGTTTAGTCTTTCTCCTGTTATTAAATATTTATCCAGTTTTCTTCCCAATTTTTTCACCTTATAATAATGAAGGCTTCAGTGGGTATATCTGAATGTACACTTCATCTGTATTTTCAGTTATATCTTTAGGATGGGGTCTAGATTATTCAAGTGGTAGGCAGGAGCATTTTATGATTCTTGGTACATGTCATCAAATCCCTTCCTCAAAGATGTCACATGGGTTTGTGCTCCCCAACAACTCAGGAGAGCACCCACATTTCCACATGCTTGCCAGCACTGAGTATAACCATTTTAAATTTTTTCTGCATTTAGACAGGTAAACAAAAAGCTTTGTTTTAAATTGCATTTCTTTTCTGTCTAACGAGATTGAAATTGTTGCTTTTCTTCTTTTGCATGTTGGCTGCTACTCATCTTTGCTTGGCCTCCTTCTGCACAGGGCAGAGTGAGGATGCTGGTCCTGCCTCTTACCTTAGCTTGGAGCAAAGCTCCCGCTTCCGCCCACTTCTTTTCGACATCTCTCTCCCAGTGAATTCTGATTGTCTCAAGGATGTCATCCAGCCCAGTGCCAATGGGAACATCCAATTGTTCCAGCTCAGACCCTGCCAGCTGTTTGTATAGCATTTTCACATCCTGAAAATGACAACATATACCTCAGTGAGTTCCAGAGGAGAAAGAAAAGACACAGAATTCTAGCCAGCCGAAGCCCATCTCTGTGGGCAATACTTTGCTTCTCATTTTGCTGCTGCCAAACATGGGGCTTCACAAAGGACAGGCAAAGTCCCTGGTCCTCTTCCCAGCATGGGCGCTATATTCTCTTTTCCTCAGGATGCATTTCTAGGCTACTCTTCACAAACCCATGCCCACCCAAAGCAAAGATCAAAATAAATAAATAACAAAATAACAACACAGAGTAAGCAATAACAGCAAGATGAAATTTATGAATTTCATAAAGTCAGAGGAGGCGGAAAGAGATTTAAAGATAACTGCAGAGTTTTTAAAGCGTTACCTTGGGAGAGTGGTGAGAAACTATGGAGCTGAGAACAGGAGGAAGTTGGCTTATTGATTCCTGGTTAGCTTACAGTTGGACAAAAGAAGGAACTTCCCAATGTGAACATGGTTAAATGGGTTTTGACTTTTTCCAACTGCAAGCACTGTTTGGATCTTGACTGGTGTGAGGTTGTTTAGAATCACTGCAGGTCTGCAGGACACTGGACAACATCACCACAGGCGGTCCCCTTCAGTCCTGTCACTCAACGATCTGACTTAATTTCATTGAGTGTGACTAAACCACAGCCTGGGTCTACTCTCGGAGCTATTTTGTTTGTCCAGTACAGTGTTGAAAAAAAGTCTGAACTAGAAAGCTTAGGGGATGCTCCCTCCAATTCAACACACGTTCCATCACTCACTACTGCTTGGACCTGCTGCCTCCCCATTTATGTACCGGCCTGGTCCCTGAAGCCATTTGAGTTTGAAACTCAGGGTAACCTCACCCATTACAAGAAGTTGGAAATATTTTACTGGCATTTTGCCTGCAGCCCTGGGCAAGTGACGCGGAGCGTCACCTGTGTTGTGAAGCTCAGCCCGACAGGTGAGGGCCCCCACCTACCTCTTCATAGCTCCTTGACAGAAAGCCAAGTTCTTCTTTCAGGCTTTCTATTTGACTCTCCAGATCCTTTTTTGTCGAATTCGCTTCATCAATGACTTTATACAGAGAGTTAATTTCCTCTTCCGCCGCCTTTCGAAACGGCTGCTCATTTTCATATCTGTAGGTAAAGGAACTCAATCAGCAGAGCTGGGTGACCCCAAAGAAAAATAATCAAATTATAAATGTGACCAACAGACCAATTATTCACTTAAGCAATGAATGTTAAAAGTCACTGTTCCAATGGGTTTGCGGACACTGTTAATGGAATTGCTGCCTGTTGATTTATTAAAATGAAAGCGATTGCAGCCAACTTCTGATAACAGGGCACAGGGATTAATTAGGTGCCATCCTCATGGGGCACTGGAAGCACAGAGCTCTAGGGAAAGCTTCTCCAAGAGGCCAGATCCAGGTAAGGGGACCAGTGTTGTCATCATTATGCTGATCTGTCATCCTTTTCACCTGGGGATCCTTTAACGAACATTACTTAGAATCTGCTAAGTCCCAGGCTGTGTGCTGGCGATCCCCAAATGAAGAACGTGCATGGTTCCTCTCCCCCAAAGCCCAGGTAAAATTTCAGGACCGTGGCTGCAAACCCAAATGCCTTCAGGGACCAAGTGGGGAATGTAGATGAGGGATGAGGGTCAGGTCTGGGCAACAGCATAAAGGTGGGAATTGACACGCGTAGGACAGCACATGCTTCACCTAAAACGGTGCTGCTGCCCAGCCCTCCCCATCACTGCAGCGTGGGAAGGGGTATTCCCTTCTCTTGAGAAACCAGAAACCTGGATTTGCATACGAAATATGCAAAAACACACAGGCACACATAATACACGCAGACACAAGTCTGAAACTGCCCCCTCTGCGTTGTTTCAATCTCTGGTTTGCACAGGGCCTTTTTTCTAACAGCTACCCAACATCTTTGGCAGTTTCTCCCAGTGGCACTCCTTTCTTCCATGGCCTTCCACTCAGCCAAATTTCACACCTTACCTTCATCCATCCACAGAAGGGAGAAATCTCACACCTCTCGTTTCAGAAAGCCTCTCAAGGTCTTAGAATTTTAAAGGAATTTCTTGTTCAACTATCCAAACTCCTGCCTGATGACAATCCCTGATGGCATTTTTGATAGGTGATCATGCAGGCTCTGCTTCAATACTTCCAGCAACGGGGACCTCATCATCTCCCAAGGCCATCAGACCATTTTTAGACAGCTGTAACTATTGCAGATTGCTTCCTTCAAGAGCTTTAGTCTCTATTCCTGAAAGAGTCTGAGTTCCACCCACTGGAACACCCAAAGTTAGTCTAATCCTTCCACTGGCAGTCCTACAAATATTTGGAGACACTCTCTTATGTCACTCTCTTGTCCCCCATCTCCATCCACTACACCCCTCCAAGACTTTTTGTCCTCAGGTTAAGCATTCCTACTTCCTTCCTCCATTTTTCATGCAAATGGGTTTTCATATTTGTCATTATCGAGGGCAGGGACTATGACCCTTTCATTTTTGTTTTTGCAGCAGCAGGTTTAAGATATATTTTTGGAATGACTTGAAATGCTCCAATTGGTCTGTGTCCTTCTTAAAATGTGATACAGAGAATGAAATGCAAAACTCCAGATGCTACCTGATTACTTCAGGGTCTTGTGGGACTGTCTGCTCCTTTGTTTAAACCCTTTAATTCTATTCATCACGGATCCTAAGATTTGTATTGTGGGTTTTGTTTGTATGTTCATTCATTTCATTTTGATTAGCTGTATTTCCTGCTAACTAATATTGAGTCTCCTGCCAAGTAGATGTCCTGAACATTTTTCACAAAAGCTACTTTCAGCCCAATTTCTCTGTCCTCCTGGGTGCAACTGGTATTTGAACCCAGGAATAGGAGTTTATGTTTATCCTCTTTCAATGTCATTGGTCCATTGTTCCAATGTATTGGGATCAGAATCGTGATTCTGTCATTCTACTCTTCACCACCCCAACTGGCTTTGTATCATCTGCCATTTTGCCACGCCTGCTTTCAAGCACCTTGCAGTTAAAAATAGTAAATGAAGGGACTGAGGACAGAGTCCTGTGGCATACCACCAGAGACTTCCCTCAGAGTTGGACCTGTACATTTGAATCAGCACTTGGGGGCTTGTTTCAGAAGCGTTTTTCTGTGCTCTATATGTGGAATTAGATTTTCTACCCAAATTTATACTTTTTGAAGGATTGCGTTCTTATTAACATTTAGTTCTTTTGGAAACAAGTCCTACCCTTCCACCTGACATGGAAACCCACTCATATGACGGGGATTAGTCTCTTTTGACCCAAGCTGGAAGAATCCCCCACGTGCCTCTGGAGTCCTATTTTGTCCTATTTTGATCCATAAAAGGGGCATCTTCATTTTGCTTCTCCATTAGGCCAGTGTTTTGCAAACCCCACTCACCTACACGATTTTTCACTAAATGTGTATCTTCTGTATCATTATTTACTTTATGTTGTTCCTTAAATTCATGTACTGAAAGAGTAAATATTAAATCAATAAACTTTAAAAGCTCTTTATATTAAATAAATTTTAAATTGCCACTATAAATGGTAGTACTGTAGTGGAAAAACAGTTTCATGGGCCATAAACAGAAGGTAACTAGAAAAATAAATATATGGGCCTTCCCTGGTGGCGTAGTCGTTGAGTCTGCCTGCCGATGCAGGGGACACGGGTTCGTGCCCCGGTCCGGGAAGATCCCACATGCCGCGGAGCGGCTGGGCCCGTGAGCCATGGCTGCTGAGCCTGCGGGTCCGGAGCCTGTGCTCTGCAATGGGAGAGGCCACAACAGTGAGAGGCCCGTGTACCGCAAAAAAAAAAAAGAAAAAACAATATATATGACTGGGACTTCCCTGGTGGCACAGTGGTTAAGAATCTGCCTGACGATGTAGGGGACATGGGTTCGATTCCCCGTCTGGGAAGATCCCACATGCTGCAGAGCAACTAAGCCTGTGCACCACAGCTACTGAGCCCTTGTGCCACAACTACTGAAGTCCGTGCGCCACGAGCCTGTGCTCCGGAACAAGAGAAGCCACCACAATGAGAAGCCCGTGCACTGCAACAAAGAGTAGTCCCTGCTCGCCACAACTAGAGAAAGCCTGTGTGCAGCAACAAAGACCCAGTGCATCCAAAAATAAATAAATAAATAGATAAATTTATAAATAAGTAAATACATAACTATTAAAATTAAAACGTTTATCTTTATACTGCTTAAAACGATCTTCATCAGCCACATTATAGGAAACACTATTAGACTCCAAAGAGGTGGTTCTCAAGGCTGGATGGGCATCAGGAAAGCCTGGTGAATGTTAAAAATACAGAGGCCGGGGCCCACCCCCCAGCCTTCCATGAGGCTAGGGTGCATGCTGCAGACTCTGGGGCCGCATTACCCGAGTGGCCCAGCAGTCTGGGGCACGGAGGGACTGTCCCCTCGGCTGTGGAGTGTTACCTCTCCTTAAAGTCGTCCGCGCCCGCCTGGATATTCTCCGTCTGCAGCATGAGCCGTGCGTTTTCCAGGACTGCCTCGCCCACCTGGAACGACCACACACCAAAGGACAAGGTCACTGCGACGTCTTCCTACTTCAAATGGTGCCTCGCGCTGGGCACAGAGGCTCTGGGACGCTGAGAGCACTTTCTCATGGCAAATATTTTTAGAATTCAAGTGTCCCTCTCTAAGAAAGAGGGGGAGAGATAGACACGAAAGCATAAAATCTTGGTGTCTTCTAAGAGCTTTTAGGGTTGGATTTTTGGAGCAAAAAGATTGCTCAGGGCAGACTTGTCTGTGGCCTTTGTCACAATGATGAGCTTTCGGCTCTCCAGTGAAATTTCTGGCTCCTTAAATGAAGTTTCACTGGCTTGACTTAGTGTCTCTTAACATTTTCTGGTCATGGATGCCTTTGGGAAGCTGATGAAATCTCTGGCCCACTGCTACCCAATAGAACTTTCGGTAATGATGGAACTGATCTGCACTGTGTGGTCCAGCACAGTGGCCACACGTGGCTACTGAACACTCAAAATGTAGCAAAGGCAACTGAAGAACTGAACATTTACTTTTATTTAATCTTAACTAATTTACATTTAAATAGCCATAGGTGGCCACACATGGCTCCAGAACTGGACAGCTCAGCTCTAGAATTCTGTCCACCCTCAGAACATACATGTGAACATAAACATTGTACATACAGCTTATGTGTGTACATAAATATTGTACATACAGTTCGGGGGTTTCATGGGGAAGAATGATTTTTCAAATTTGGCCCTCAGCACCCCTCAGGGTTCCCCACAGGTGGGGATTGGGAGGATAGTCATCTTCTTAACCTGAGAAACTTCTTTTTAAACTAAATATATTTTTTACATATTGGCTTTTGGATAATCTGCAGCTTGGGATGTTACTGTTACTTTAAAATAAGGATGCAAATCTGAGGAAACTTTCTGGAGTGATAAAGATGTTCCATACCTGGATCTGGTGATTACATTGATGTATAATAGGTAACAATTTGTTAAGCTGTACCATTAAGATTTGTGTATTTTACTATATGTAAATTATGTTTAATAAAAATACATAAAACTGAAAAAAAAACGGTTGCATATCACTGTTTTAAGCTCTTATCAGTCCTTTGCTCTTGAAAGTAAATGAGTTGGAAGTTCTTTGCTGACTTGGTGGAGGACTTCTGGCACCAGAGGTCAGAGACCGGAGTAAGATGAGAAAGACCAGGGAGGGGGAGACCCCAGTTGCCTGCTCCCCAGTGTGCGTCAGGGCAGGGCTGCAGCAGAGAGAAGATGAGGTTGCTGGTGGGAAATTCAATGAAGTGGACAAACAACACAGGATGACCCTACTGGAACAGGGGAGCTCCATCCCTTCCACCCAGATCTGGGACTTGGTCCACGCCTGTGCTCCCTTGGTTTCCCCAGAAAAGCCCACTGTGCTGAAGTGGCCCTTCCCAGGGTCAACTCCTTGTTCATTGCTGTGTCTCCAAGCTCTGGTTGTGGTGGACATTCCATCAACACCTGTTGAGTGAATGCCTGCATGAATGAATTGTGACCATGGGTGAGCCATTCCCAGTCTTCCCCTGTCCCAGGTCTGGAGATCATTTTCTGGAAGCCCCCAAGAAGGGTGTTTTAAGATGTACCCGGGATTTTGTTTTTATTCTGGTATGGAGAGGCCAACAGATCAGGAGACAACGGACATTGCAAAGATCATTTGTTACTCACAGTTCCCAAGAGGAGGGGGCAGCCATACCATGTAGGCCAACACAGAGAAGAACCAGGGTTGGTCAGGAAGCAGAAGGGGCGAGGGGAAAGCATGGGCAAAAGGCTTTATTGTGGTTTTCATGGGAAGGAATGGGCACAGGAGTGTAAGCAGCTGGGATTGGCTGGTTTGAATAATTTCAATGGTCTCTGGGCTATAGGGGTGGTCCCTTGTTGTCTGGTACCCAGTCCTGGGTGGTCAGAGCAGAGGAATATTGCCTCTTGGAGTGTGAGTCACAGCAAGGGGAGGCAGGTTGGGGTATTGACTCAGGATGCGTTGGTTTGCATCTCAAAGGCACTCTCACAGGTAAGTGGTTCCTATCTCTAGGATTCACTAGCCTTGCAATGGGGCAGTCTCTCCCTGTCAATGAGGTCCCAGCTGCCACAGCATCAAGAATACAGAAAATGGGGCTTCCCTGGTGGCACAGTGGTTGAGAATCTGCCAACCAATGCAGGGGACACGGGTTCGAGCCCTGGTCTGGGAGGATCCCACATGGCGTGGAGCAACTGAGCCCGTGAGCCACAACTACTGAGCCTGCGCGTCTGGAGCCTGTGCTCCGCGACAAGAGTGGCCACAACAGTGAGAGGCCCGCGCACCGCGATGAAGAGTGGCCCCCGCTCGCCGCAACTAGAGAAAGTCCTCACACAGAAACGAAGACCCAACACAGCCAAAAAAAAAAAAAGAATACAGAAAATAAGAACATAGAGTTAATATCGTTGAATATAGTTCATTCAACGGCTCTGGCTATGTGAGGCCTCTGAGGACTGGCTTTGGCTGCTCTGACCCAGCCCTCTATTCGTCCTCCTTCACACGCTGCTGCACCCACATTTAGGAGCCCCTTTCCTTGTCTTTGGATGCTCCGTGATGCCATTTTGCAGATGATGAATTTGCAGCCCAGGGCAATTACCCTGCTCATTTTCTTACAGTGGTGCCCATGGCAAATATTCCACCCTAGCACGGGACCTTGAGTCATAGCAGGTGTCCAGACCATGGGCTCATAAACCCCAGCTGCAGACATGATGGCTTCCAAAGTGCTCTAGAGTAGGTGGCCATGCAGGGCCAGATGCAGGCAGATGTGGGCTTGGAGCTTGTACAAGTTGGGAGACTGCCTTTAAGAAAAAGAATAAAAAATTACTAATACAAAGGGGGACATGCAAGTGAGGGAGCTTGAGGCTTAAACTCTTCACGTGGGTACAGCTCTGTTTTGTTTCTGCTTTGAAAACATGCAGCGGGTGGACAGAAAAAGTAGAAAACAAAACCCAGCCCTGGGGCGTGGGGGAATATACGTGTACCATATTCAGAGGCACACAATTCTGGAAAAGCAGAAAGATGCCTGGGGATGCAGTCACCTATGTCCCACCGTCCAGAACAAACACACTAGCGCTTGCATGTGCTGCCTTTTGACTTGGGATTTGCTCCGCCCAGCAGCAACTGTCCCCTGTGTGTGAATCGGTGACATCTGCCCAGCGGACTACAGACTTTTCATAAGTAAGAGGCTGCTGGGAGCAACGGTGCAGGAGTCAGTAGGAGATACAGGCTGATGGGAGGCGAGGCCAGGGCTCTGTACTTGCTTCTCCTTACTTGGGGTTGAGGACAGGATGCTGCCTGGGACACTTTGGACGCTGCCCAGGAGATGGGGAGGTTCTGTCCAATGTCTGTCCAAGGAGGCTGGGCAGCTCTGGGCTCAGGGAAGCTGGAGGTTCCTGCTTTCGCTGTTGTTTAGTAACAACCAAGGGTTTATTCGACCCTCAAGCGGAGGCTAATTATAGGCCCTGACTTGCCAAAGCACAGTTTGCTGGCCGTGCTTCCCCATCTCCACAGACTGGATCCTAAAATAGACCTCCAGGCCATTGCTGAGCGTAGAGAGCCTTCCTCTGTCCTCCCGCAGCCCCTCAGCCCAACAGAGGCCACGTTCTCTGGGTGTCAGGGGTGGCTCAGCACCCCCAGCCGGGAAAGGGCCAGGCAGCAGGTCCAGGGCTGGGACACTGGCTGAGGTTTAGCACAGGCAGAGGACTGGGATGGTGGCCAAGGACAAAAGTAAGTGTGGTGCCTGCACTGGACAGGGACCATCTTTGTCTCAATACCTGGGAAAACCATGAAACCTTACCCGGGACTGAGGACAGGAAAGGAAGAGGGAGAGAAGTTGGATTTACTGCCTACAGGTGTGGCCCACCCACATGCTGGAGCTGGCTTGTACTGGCTTGTACCTGCTTGCCAGGACAGACTGTTAAATAAATATTTCAGGAGTTTTCGTGAGCCGGTTGTTAAACACAGCCACCAAGAAAATTTTAATTATGTGAACTTACAATTACATAAATTATACTAAAAACAAAGGTAACAAATACTCAAAATACAAAGGTAATGACTACTCATCACTTCCTAATTGTTTTACTATGTTTGACGGTCATCTCTGCTTTTGAGGTTATTTGCTTCTATTGTATCTGTAATGATTGTGGACAGGGAACATTGCTTGCCATTCCAGTAAACAAAGAATGTTGCCCACCATTCCAGAAGGACCAGGCCATGGTGCACCCAGAGAACTCGGGGTGGAGAAAAACAGAAAGTCTTCTGTGCTTTGGATACTGGCCCCAGAGAGTTAAGATGCATATTGAAGAAATAATTTCAATGAGCCCAGACTCTGCACCTTCCTTTATATAGGAAAGCACTAAAATCATTAACTTGAGATGTCAGTTTCTTGTGATTAGCAGTAATCTTTTGATGTTCAACCATATGTTGTTTTCCAGCAAAAGACTCCAATATATCCTGCCTCTTACCTTACCCTTTCTGAGCAGTTCCTCAGAGCTATTTGGGAGGCTGTCTCTGGGGCTATAGTCCTCAGTAAGGTTCCCTAATAAAACTTAACTCTCAACTTTTAAGTTGTGTGTTTTTCTTCAGTCAACAGGTGGGAACACTGTGTAACACTGTCCTACAATGCATCTCTTCCCAACTCTGCATTCATGCTGGTAGCTTGATGTCAGCTGTGGTGAGAGTAGCTACACTAGGGAAATTGGCGAACACCATAAAGTAGAGCGTTTCATCCACGGAGAGCCAATTGTTATACAGATCCCAGCTCACTGACTGTCCCCCACCTTCCACCCAATACTCAATATTCATGAATTCACTAAATGCTCACGGCCCTCCTCTAACGCTGATATCATTTTATGGATGAGGATGCCTAGGCTCAGAGAGCATATGATAATTGCCCAAATCGCATAGCTGGAATGTGGCAGAGCCAGAAGGCCAAACCAGGTTAATGTGACTTGAAAGTGTGCAAATCTTTGTCATCTGTTTTGGAAACTGAAAGGCACATCAGAATCAAGAGAGACTCTGTTGTGGAGGACTGTTTTCTGTCTTTGCTGTAACATAGAACAGTCGGGACTCCTGGTTCCTATTTGGGCTGCATCACAAAGACAAAGAGGCATCTTCCCTACTGGGTGTGAGGACGCTAACCAATCAAACCAAACCGTCTCCCACTCCAAGTCCCTGAGCTTTCATTTCCGAGCCTTGTAAGCTGAGGAGAGCTGAGGCAGACCTGCAGTCCGCCTCTGAAGGCCCAGGGGGCTTCTGCAGCTGCGAACTTTGCTGTCGGGCCCAAGAGAGGAGAGGGCACTTGTGTTTAAAACTTCGAGAGATGTACATTAGCTATCTGGTCCTCTTGGATTTATGGCTGAGGTGGATGCAAATTAACCTCACTTCTCTGATCACCTTTTCTTTCCAGGGGAGAAGGTGATAAAAATACCAAATGTACAGTGCCTCAAGGGCATACTTAAGGGAGGGCAGGCTAGCAGCTTGCACATGGTGTGCTGGGGACACCAGCAGATGACATCTCCTTTCTGTCCTTCTGCCCAAACAGAGCTGGGACTCCTACCATCAAGGCTACGTAACTTAACACCAGGTCTTCTGTTGAAAAGAGGCACTGTCATAGCAGCAGCAGTGCGAATCGCTATGTGAGATTAGCTGGTTTTAAGGGATTAAGACCCATTAATTTTGCTGGAGCCAGAAACAAAATTCACCTCCAAAGCCTAAAGTGCTGTGGATGAGAGTAGCTGGGGTTGAGCGGCAGGGGAATGGCAGTCAGAGGTCACGGGGGGCAGAGGTGTATTCTGTGAGGGACGGTGCAGGGTGGGGTGCTGCCCGCTGGCTGTGGAGGCGCAAGCTGCTCCGGGCTTGGCCGGCAGCCACCTCATCTGACTTCCCTGGAGCTGTCTTCCTTTGCGCCTCCACGTGGACGCTTCCTTAGCAGAATTTACACCAGTGGTTCTCAAAGTGTGGTCCCTGGACCAGCAGTATCAGCCACCTGAAACTTGTGAGAAATGCACATTCTCAGACCCAGCCTCAGATGTCTGACTCAGAATCTCTGGAGTGGGTCCTAATGATGTGTGTTTTAACATGCTTTCTAGGGGCTTACGATGCACACTTGACTTTGACAGCCTTTGCTTTGCACAGACCTGCCTCCGGTCCTGCTCAGGCCGCCTCCGGACTGCTCCTGGACCTCCTTGCTGTCCTGACCCACGCCGTTGCCTCTGCCTGGAACACCTGGTCTTACCACCTGACACTCCCTGGCCCTGGCCACCTGAGAAACCCTTCCCCACTTTAACGCTCCTCTCGAACGTGGCTTCCTCTACGAAGCTTCTTTATTCGCTCATCCATTACTGCCTTCATGTCTTCAGCACGTGATTATTATTTCCTCTGTGCCAGGCTCTGCGCTGGTTTTGGGGAATCAGCAGCTATGGTAGGAGATGTGGTTAGAAAGGCAGGCAAAGACCAGATCCTGGGGGGAAGGCCTTGGGAGGAGTGGGAAGGAAGTGGCATTTGCTGGGATGCCAATGGAAGGTTTTGAGCAGGCACAGCGGTAACCTGTGTGGTAAGTGGATCCCCCTGACTCCTGTGGGACACAGGGGGCCATGCCGAGGGCCCAGCTAGGGGGTTTCTGCACTCATCCAGGGGAGGTGATGGTGGCTTTGACTAGGGCGGTTGAGGAACGGTGGGGATGGAGCAGTCATGGGGAGAGTGAGGGAGAGGAATTGAGGATGGCCCCTAGGCTTTTAGCCAAAGCTACTGGCTGCACATGGGCCCTAGCTGTCTCCCTACCTCCCTCCTTGAGTCATCCTGCATCTGGGTCACATTCCTCCCACAGCGGAGCATGTCCCCGTCTCTCCACGCAGTGTAAACAGTATGCAGGCAATGACCACATTAGCTTATTCTTGACCCCAGCTCCTCCCTCACCAATTTGGGCCAGTTACCGGATAAGTGACTCTAAGATTCAGTTTCCTCATCTGTAGAATGTGGATAATGCCACTCCCTGCCCCCTGGGATAGTTGTGAGAAACAAATGAGCCGATGCAATGCACTGGCTGGATGCCTGGAGCAGAGTAAGCACGAATGATAGCCATCTTTATTGTTGTTATTCGTCTTAGGACAGAGCAGTTGTTCAGTGATTGTTGAGGGAGTCTGCTGGGTATGTGTGGTCTGGCACTGTCCCCAATCTGCTTTTTCTGGATGCACAGTTGGCTGAATGAAGACTTCTATCTAGTGGCTTCATGTTATTTTTCTTTCAGTTTTTCCATCCATAGTCATTTGCAAAGCCCTGGTCCCTGGTACTACGATGATGAGGATTTTACCCTTTCCTACTGCCATTCTCACTGCGGATGCAGTTATAAAAATAAATGGAGCTGGTGGTGGCAGGTGAGGGATTTTACTTTCATTCTGTTTCAAAAAGGCAAGGATGAGCAGCATTTTCAAAAGGGTTATCATTTGTGCCCAAGGGTATAATTAGAGCTTTATTTGGATTTAAGATATTGGCATCCCAGCAACCAGAGCTGCAGGTGAGGGAGGAGGTGGGTGGAGGTGGGTAAGACTGGGCCCTGGGAAATGAGACTCAGCTGGTGTACTGGCAGATGCAAGAGAACACTTTTCACATTTATTTGACTTTCAAGTTTAGGATGAATGCTCAGCATGACTTGCTTCCAGCAATAAATGAACAAGAAATCATCATCTGTCCCTATACCCTACTCTTACTGCATCTTCACCAGGATGGCGAAGGCCAGCTTGTCACCAGCCAGCCGGATGCCTCTCTGTGCTCAGCCTGACATGCCGCTACGTGCGTCATGAGACACACTTTCCTCTCTTGGCTTCCATGAACCACTATCCCCTGCTCTTCCTACTTTGTTGGCCATCTTTTGGCTTCCTCCTGCATGAAGTCTGTCTCCCTTGTCTGACCTCTAAATGCTAGAGTTCTCAGGACTGGGTCCTGGGGCTTTTTCTCTTTAATCACTGAGTTACCTGATCCATTCACATGGCTTGAAATGTATGTGCGGATGACTTCTGCATTTATATCTCTAGCTCAGAACCTTCCTTTCTACTCTAGGCTTGAGTACCATTCTCTCCTTGACATCTTCTCTACTTGGCTCAGATGTCTCAAACTTAACGTGGCCAAAATGGAATTTTTGCCCTCTAAAAGCAAATTGCGCCCCACTCCAGCTCCATGCCAGTAAACAGTACTAACAGAAACCAGGGAGTCTTGACATCGTGCTTTCTCTCATCTCCCACATCTAATCCAACACCAAGGTTAGTCAATCCCCCCCTGCCCCAATGTATCTCAAATCCATCTACTTCTCACATCTCCACTGATGTCACCCTGCTGCACACCCCCATCACGCCCTCCGACCCCATGGCAACATCCTCTTAATCCTCTCTCCTCTCCTGCTTGAGTCCATTCTTCATCCTGCTTCCAGAGTGATTTTCTTCAACTCTTCACATCAGATGATGTCACTCTGATTAAATTAACTTAAAACTCTTCTGAGGTGTTTCTTGTGTCTAAGATAAAATCCAAGCTTCTGACGGCAGCCCTCAAGGCCCTGCATGTGTGTCAATCTTCCCACTGCTCACAGGCTCCACCCTGCTGGTGCCGGGTCTTTGTGGACCACGCGGGCCTCTCTCCTGCCTTGAGGCTTAAGCACGTGTGGACTCCTCTGCCTGGACTGCTCTCCCCTCTCCTGTGTTTGGGTGGCTCCCTCATCCTGATCACCCTGCCTAAGGTAGGACCTCCTTCCTCTCTGTCCCTCTCTGCCTTGTTCACTTTCTTTAAAACACTTAGCACAGCTTGTAATTATTACCAATTTTTGTTTATTGGTTTATTAGTTGTTATCTCTGTATTTGCTGCCAGAATATAAACTCCTTGAGGCCAGGCACTGCCTTTCTGTCCTGCTGTTGTTCATCCCCAGCACAGTGTCTGGTACAGGACATACAGTTGGATTGATGAGCCCAGAAATAGTGCTGCTTCTTCATGGACAACCAGGAAGGGGAGACCCTCCAGGGACACCCAGGTTCCTACCTAGTTCCAACCTGAGAATCACCTTTGGTACCTCCCTCCCCTTCACTCCCAAATCAGAACATATCAATTCCCCACACTGATGAGCTTCACTCCATTCCCGTCCCTTATGCAGCCTTGCTTCGAGCCCCAATCATCTCTTTTCTGGTTCAACCTGATAGTTACCTGAAGATGGAAAATATGAAGCCCACGCAGTGAGTTAAGGTTGCACCTGCAAGTGGAGTTAGGGGACGTGTCATCAGGTAGTGGAGAGTGTGCCATGTCCCAGACAGCTCCCCCCAAGCACAGTCACAGCCACTGTGGGTCCCGGGAGAATCAGGCACACTGAGGGCTAAGGTCGGGTCTTCCGGGCAAGTTCAGGATGGTGGGCACTTCTGCGTTGTACTGCATGTAACCCTTGACCTCATCATCACCCTGCGCTCTGGCTGAGGGAAGAAGGTCTTAGTAGGAGAGGTCGGAGGAGTGTGGAGTGAGAGGCCAGAGCTGGTGGGTGCTGGTGTTCACAGTGCTGGGCGATCAGGAGGACCTGGCCCCTAGAGGCTGCCCTCTGTCTCGAGGAGGACAAAGTCCCCTAGGCTTCACCTTCTGCGGAGGCCTCCCTCATCCTGTTCCCACAAGTTCTGGCTCTGGGCTCACCCAGCATCCTGCCTGCAGCTACCTTGGCTGGATATAGGAGGGCTTGCTTTGGGCACTAAAGAGTTTAACTGCCGCGGTACACCAGTATGTAAGCCTGGGTGTATGTGTCATGACCCGGCCCTTCAGGGCCTAATTTTCTACACATACCCTAATAAAATCTGAGTGTTAAGCACCAGGCACATCAAGATACAGTGACCCTGGGAGGCTCTGTTTGGGCAGCCAGCTGGTCTCCCTCTGTGATATCTCTGTCTCTCTGTCTCTCTTTGCTTCCTAGATTTGGAGCAACTGCTTTCCAACTTCTCATTCCCCTTTCTACTGGAATGAACTTACTAAGATGCAATTTGAATTTATTCAGGGGTGTGCTCTTGAATAAACCCTCACAACTTGGCCCTGCTCTTCACTGGCTTTATCTCTTTTTCTCTCCCCTGCTATAGGCTGAACTGTTTTTCTGAACAGACATGGGCCTCTCCAGCTTCCAGACCTTGACTCATGTTGCTACCTCTGTGTGTCATGACCTAACTAGGCCATCCAGCCTCTATGCTTTCCTTATCTGCCAGGTGAACTCCTACCCATCCTTCAAAACCCAGCTCAGGAATTAACACAACATTGTAAATCAATTATACTTCCATAAAATAAATTTAAAAAAACCAACTCAGGCTGCCCTGCTCATCCTCTGTACTTCCCATATTCCGTGTGGGTATACCTCGATCACTGTAGTTGCCATGTTAGACTTTATTCTGATATTTTTCTGTCTTTCCCCACCACTAATATGTGTGTCCCTGAGACAGGTACAGTCTCTCACCTCTGCCCTCAGAATCGGTGCATCTGTATAATTTCCATTATACAGATGGGGAAACTGAGGCCCAGAGAGTTCAGGAACTTGCCCCAGAACTAAGTGGCCCAGCTGATTTTAATCTGTATCAGTCTGACACAGCTCATTGCTCTTTTTTTCTTTCTTCAAAAAAACTTTTTATTGTGGGAAATTTCAACTCCATCAAACTACATATAAAGGTAGAGAGAGAGACTCACCTCCTTACTTCAACAATGACAATCTCACAGCTAATTAAAAAAAAAATCTCTATTCCCACTGACCTCTACTCCTATCTCTGAGGTTATTACATACATATCACTTCATCTGTCATTATTTCAGATGCTCTCTTTTGTACTTCTTGTATTTCAATTTAAAAATTATCAAAGCAATACATACATTGGTTTAAAAAATTAAACAATACTAAAAAAAGATGCTTATAAAGGCTTGTAAAGAAAAGCGCTCCCTTTCCCACATTTTCCTCTCCCCATGTCCTAGTCCCCAGCTGTTCACTTGTCCAGAGCTTGCCCCATATTTCTACAAACTTCTTGATTGTTTGAGTTGTCAGCCACAGGCATTATTTATTGACTTCCTGGCGGACAAATGAAGATTTAGCTCACTCACACTCCACCTCCCTTTTCCTTTATTTATTGGCTATCTTGGTAACTTTAAACAATAAAGCTGTATGTCTTGCTGTATAAATTATGGAGAGTTTCTTCTCACACTTAGTCTTTCTCTTATAATTGCAGATGTTTTATTTTCTAAGGTCAAAAGAGAAGACTGAAAACCAGTTTAATTACTTAGCAACTCTACTGATGCCAGTGTGAAATATAGGTCCTTTCTGCTAAGAATTGCGATGGAGGTGCCCCTGTCAGAAGCTGTGGGCAGAGAGCCAAATTGTTTTTTTTCCAGCTGAGCATCCTCAGGCCTGCAGAACAATGTCTGCTGTTTGATTTTATGTTCATTTTATGTTTATGTTCAGGGCATGCCTGCAATACCCACACGCAACCATCTTGCCTTACCACCATGTTTGAGCTGTGATTCTCATACTAAGTAGCTCAGTGTTTTCTCTTGTAAAAGAGGCAGCTTTATCTTGATAGTACCAGGCACACAATGATCCCTTGATAGACGTTTGTTGAATGAATAAGTGATATGTGTTTAAAGAGCCAAACGTGAAATAAGGATGAGAAACCAGTTCACAAGTATCAGACTGGCAAACCTTTGGGAGGTGAGGATGTGAAGAAAGTGGGGATCTCACACACTGTTTCCAGGAGGGTAAACTGGTGCAGCCGCTTTGGAGAGCTATTTGACAATGCCGTATAAAAGCTGATGATGGGCACAGCCCATTCTGCTCCTAGGTACTGACCTGGAGCCGGGGAAGAAACTCTTTTTTTTTTTTTTATTTTGGTCACATCACGAAGCTTGTGAGATCTTAGTTCCCCAACCAGGGATTGAACCCGGGCCCTCCGCAGTGAGAGTGGAGAGTCCTAACCACTGGACCACCAAGGAATTCCTAGAAACTCTTTCTATAGTGGGCCAGGGAGGAAATACTTTAGGTTTTGTGGTCTTTGTTGCAACTACACATCTCTGCTTGGGAGTATGAAAGCAGCCTTAGACAATTAGTACATGAACGGGTGTGACTGTGTTCCAGTCAAACTTTATTTACAAAAGCAGGCGCCTGGTTAGATTTCTGCCTATAGTTTGCCCACCTCGGACCTAGGGGGACTCTCCCATGTGTGCACGAGAAGGTTCATGCCCCTCCTGTTTAGTGAAACCGAAAGCAACCTCTATCCATCAGCAGAAAAATTCATAACCTATGGTATAAATACAATGAATGCTCTATGTATAAACATGGATAAATCTCAAAATCAAAATGAGGAGTGAAGAAAGCAAGTTGCTGAAGGAAGTAGTGTGTGATGGTTAATTTTATGTGTCAATTTGGCTGGGCCATGGTGCCCAGAGATTTGGTCAAACACTACTCTGGATGAGATGAACATTTGAATTGGTGGCTCTGAGTAAAGTGGCTTGTCTTCCACAACGTTGACGGGGACTCATCCAGTCAACTGAAGGCCTGAATAGAACAAACTATTCTAAACTATTCTGAACTGAGGTCCCCAGAGCCGGCAGATGGCCTTTGGACTTGACCTGGAACAACAGCTCTTCCCTGGATCTCCAACCTGCGGGCACCTTGATTTTGGACTTCTAGCCTCATTATAGTGTGAGCCAATTCCTTAAAATAAATCTCTCTCTCTCTCGAAACATCCTATTGGTTCTGTTTTTCTGGAGAACCCTGACTAATACACAGTGTAATACAATTGAATATAAAGTTTAAAATCATGCAAAACAATCCTATACAGGATTTATATACATATATAGTAAAATTGAAACAACACTTTTGGGAATGATAAGTGCCAAATGTAAAGCAGTGGTGGCCTCTGCGGAGGGGAATGGAATCAGGACGGAGCAGCACAAAGGGTGTTTCAGTTGTATCTGGAATCTTTGATTTTGTGTTTTTAAAAGAGGTCTGTAGCAAATAACATTAAGGTGGACACTTTTGGATGTTGGGCACCCCTTTATATGTGTTTGACATATTTCATGATTAAGAAGAATGAGATAACGTCACAAAACAACGAGGGAACGAAAATCAGTGCAGTGACTGGCATGCCCTAGGCCCCTATCATGTAGAGCAAGAGTGGCTGGAACAGTTGGATGGAGAAGGCAGGTCAGCGGTGGTGGGAGACCACTAGGTGGAGCAAAGGGGGACCTCTAGAGCTCCAGAAGAGGCTTCTGGGCAGCGCGCATGAAGATGGAGCGGGTTTCTCCCTGCGTGGGAGAGGGGCGGAGCAGCGCAGCGTGTGCTGGGGCTGGGAGGTGGCTGCAGAGGCGTGGGCCGGCCCCGTGGACATGGCCACGGTCACGTGGGCTCAGAGAGGTACTTTGTGTTTACCGGGAGGAGGCCCTGCAGAAATAGTTATCCTCGACTACCCTCTGACAAGATTTGTTTCCTGGGCGCTTGCCAACATCGGAGGAATTTGTGTTGCCCAGAAATATGTGGGGTACTTGTTGAGGCTTAAACCGGATTGCGAACTCCTTTTCCCTCTTTCAGGTGCGGCTGCTAGAGCAGACACTCTCAGCGCTCGGCCACATCCCCTCGGATTGTTTTTTCCACTCATTTTGCGCCTGTGGGTTCCCTGTGCTTTCACTTCTCGGGGTCCGCAGTCGGGGCTTTTTTTGGAGCAGTGCCCTCCGGCCAGCAGAGCCCACTTTTCAGTTCCCTGGGCGAGTCCTCTGGGAATGACTGACAGGCATGGGGTGTGAAAGCCCCTTGCTTGGGGTTGGGACAACTCTGAGGTGGAACTTCCCCTCCTGAGTTGCCCTGAAGCTGGCCCTTGGCCTGAGATGGTTTGCTTGCTCCCTCCTCCCTCACAGGCTTCCCGGGGACACCTCCATAACATGCCACCTGGTAAAGTCCTAGACTTGGGGTCTGCCTCTTGGGAATCCATCTAAGACAAGTGTACTTCTCATCCCAGAAACTCTCCAGGGTCAGGATGCTGCGAGCTGTTGTCCATCTAGAGGGTTGCTGGGCACACAGGCTCTGGAATCAAACTACCCAAGCTGAAAGTCTTGTCTCTGTCACCTCCTAGCTGTGTGACCTTGCAAAAGTTATTTAACTGTTCTGTGCCTCAGTTTCCTCATCTTTATTTTATTTTCTTAATTTTATTTTTTTATCAAAGTATAGTTGATTTACAATGTGTTAGTTTCAGGTGTACAGCTCAGTTGTTCAGCTATGTGTGTATATATATATATATTCTTTTTCAGATTTTTTTCCCTTATAGGTTATTACAAAATATTGAGTAGAGTTCCCTGTGCTATACAGTAGGTCCTTGTTGGTTATCTATTTTACATATATTTGTGTGTATATGTTAATCCCAAACTCTTAATTTATCCCTCCCTCTCCCCTTCCCTTTTGGTAATCATAAATTTGTTTTCTATGTCTGTGAGTTTTCTCTTCTTTAAAAAGGGGGTCATAAAAGTATGGGCCTCATAAAGCTGATGTGAGGTCAAATGAGTTAGGATATGCAAGAACCTCAGAACAAATCCTGGCATATAGTAAGTGCTCAATAAACGTTACCTTTGTTACCCTTCACTGGAGCTTAAGGGACACTTAAGGGCAATCAGGAATTAATACGCTTTACCCCTGAGCCTGTGTCTGCTAATTTAATTTAATTAACCCAGGCTAATTTAATGAAGGGGACAAATAACCTCAATTTATTTGTTATGTGGACACATAACCTCAACTTATTACGATGGTGTAGAATGGACCGGTCAGTAGATTGGCAGGGTGGGTGTGGGGCTAACAGTCTATTGAAAGAACTCTAGAAGAATCCTCATTTTTCCTTTGCCTGAGACTCCACCCCACTTCCCATACCCGAAGCTGGTTGAAGTACAGGAAGGTGGGTTTGGACACCGTGTCCAGGAATGGGATTGGATAGGGAGACAATTAGGGAAGGGAGAGAAATGCTCACTCATTCTTGCATGAGCATCAGCAAGAAAGAGGGGACAGAACTCAAAGTATTAGACTTGGAACAGGAAACCGAGTTCCAGTCCTGGCTCTGGTTATCACTAGACACGGATTTCTCATCTCTGAGCCTCAGTTTCCGTCTCTGTAAAAGGGGATAATAACACCAGTTCTGCTACTCCACAGAGAGGCTGTGAGGATCTAGGGGGACACAGCAGAGAACATGCAGGGTACTCTGCGCGGCTGTGCTCTGCAGTCCTACAGACGGTGCCAAAGCAAGGTGTTAGGAGAACACGGCCAGTGCATGTTCTTGGAAATTATCCTTGGAAATCCCTTAGGAGGGTGCCATCTGGGGGACCCACAGTCAATACATCCAGCACAGATGGGGTTTTTCGTCATATGAAACAGTTGACTTAAAAGAGGAGTCATGCTATCTGGAAAGCTCCTCTCTTGAAACACCTATCATACTCAGCAAGGCATATCCCTCACACCAGGAGGGACCCGTGGGAAATGAGCCTGTCTGAAGAGGAAGCAAATTCACGCCTTCCACCTCTTGGGCACAGGGCACATCCTCACTGAGGGAGCAGAACTCCAGCACCAGTTAAATGGTGTCTCTCTCCCCCACGCTTGCTTAAGGTATAGGCCTGTAGGAGACGCAGGGCATTAGAGCAGGAAGTAGAGCGCTGAGTTGCCGGGCTGCCTTCCACGCTGAGGGTGAGGCCCTGTAGACTTCTCTGCCGTCAGCTTTCAGGAAGCCTCAACTCAGAAATACCATGACGCAGTTTTAGAATTGCAAAGGGCTTTCGGAGATCATGCAAGGTGAAGAACCAAGGCACAGAGAGGCGTGATGGCCGACCCCAGGCCTCACAGCAGGCCCTTCTCTCTCTCTCTCTCTCTCTTTTTTTTTTTTTTTTTTTTTTGCGGTATGCGGGCCTCTCACTGTTGTGGCCTCTCCGGTTGCGGAGCACAGGCTCCGGACGCGCAGGCTCAGCGGCCGTGGCTCACGGGCCCAGATGCTCCGCGGCATGTGGAATCTTCCCGGACCGGGGCAGGAACCCGCGTCCCCTGCATCGGCAGGCGGACTCTCAACCACTGCGCCACCAGGGAAGCCCAGGCCCTTCTCTCTTTAGCGACCACAGCGAGGACTCATGGGAGAACCGTGGGCCTTGACCAGAGATGCAGGACTTCAAACCCTGTCTTGGTTAGTTGGGGATGTGTGTGCTCTAAAAGAAGTCCCTGTTTGTAGAACGGGGATGAGGAAACTTTCTCCCCAGAGTAGCAAGACGATTAAAAGATGTGCATGTGTAGCAGAATGTTAAATTGATTGAGCCCAGACGGGGAAGCCACTCACCCCTCTTTCAGTGCCCAAGGGTGCACCCGCCCCGGTAGCAAAGGCGGAACCCGCGACAGGCATGGCGGCCTGGGATCCACAGAGAGGGGTCCTGGCGAGAGGGCACCTGTGGGGTGGGGGAGGCCGTGGGGCCCCAGCCGAGGAGTGGCTGGTCCGGCGGGGGAGCGGGAGTCTCAGCAGAGCTCGTGAAAGTGTCCCCAGGAGAAGGAATCTGGTTTGAACTACAGCCAGACCCAGACGGTGGGAAGCCATCTTACAGCAGCGTGTCTGGAAAGGACTTTGCTGCCCTCCTTTCCACGCCTTCCTTCCTGCTTACGCTCTGGCTGCGTTAGAAACAGCAGGGGGAGTGGGGGTGGGAGAACGCTGGTCCCCACCTTGGAGGGGAGAACGAGGGTCCACAGGTTGAATAATAGTTGACTAGCTGTGCTGTTTACTGGATTGAGACAGTGTTCTGTGACTTAGAACGAGCACAGAATTTTTAATTACTTATAAGTGATCAGAAAAATCCTGAGACCATCCATGTTCTCAACCACGGGCAGGAGACAGTATTTATCTCACACTGAACACGTTGAAAGGGACCTTGGAAGAAATTCCTTTCAAACCAAAGCTGATTTTGTAAGTGGACCTCGTGAGTCCCTCCTGTTCAACACACGGTTGACATCCATCGCACGCCCAGCGCTGTGCTTGGCATACGGCAGGCTCTCAACAATGTGTGGATTCATTTATTTACTCCTTGTCCCTCTTGATCTCCAGGTCCTGGAGGCCAAGAATTTTGACTCTTTAATATCTGAATTCCATAGTGCCTGGTGCAGAGTCAACCCATCAATGCCTGAGGAATGAACAGAATAAAAAGGAATTCTGTGCCAGCTCCACAGCAGCCACCATGACAAAGGTTACACTGTCGAGCCTGCTGGTGAGGAAGGAGGCGGGGCCAGCTTGCACCAACATCACTAAGATCCTGTAGTTACATGTGACACTAATTACACCCACAGGCTGAGGAGCTGCAGCCTAATCTCTGACACTGACAGAGGCTTTTCCCACTCGTGTTATTCTCCTTAAATTTCAAAAGAGTGGGGGCCATGATGGCAGGCGTAATTATCTCTGTCCTTTTGTAGATGCAGAAGCTGAAGGTGGAGAGATTAGGGACCCAGGCAAAGCCTTTAGTGTGCTGAGACTAGGTGAGACTCAGGACCCCTACTCCAAATGCAAGCTCTCACCTAAAACCCAAAGCCACAGAAAATGCAACTGAAAGAGAAAAGGAGGGTGTGTTTTCTCCCACCACAAATGGCAGCAGGAGAGAATTAAGACTTGCTGGATAATGTATGCAAAGTCTCAGGGTAAAGTGCAATTTTATGGTTGATGTAGAATCCTCAGGAAATTGGGAGCTGTCGTGGAAATTCTGAAATGAATGTGGGGCGGCATGAAGTGCGTGGCTGGCCTCACCGGATCAGGGTGGCTGCGGCAGGGAAGGGATGATTCTAGGCATCCAGAACTTGGCACAAACCACATTTTGCTGCTGGGTGACTAGGGGTGCAAGACAGTTCCCGGAGCAGCCAGAAGGTGGCGCCACTTGCCAAGGGAACCCAGTCAGAGGCAGCCGCCTGGGGCTCCTCCACCACTCTGATTTGGCCTGGAGGCCACTCTTGGATTTCTGCCACAAGGTGAGATGCGTCCCAAACACCAAGGGTTCATCTCTGATTGCCCCTGTGCAACTGCTAATTCCTTCTCCCTGGGGTACTGCGGAGTTGGCTGAGCAGATGGTAATAATAGGAGGGCCTTGCAATCCAAGCAGTTATTATCATTTTAACCACTGCAAACAGTGACGTCAGTTACTACCACAGTTTATCGAGTGCTTGCCCGGCCAGACGCTAAGCCAAGTGCTCTAAGTGAATTATTTAATTCCCATGACAATCCTGTAGAGTAAATATTATTATTCATATTTTACAGATGAGAATGTTGAAATTCATAGAGGCTAAGAAATTTGTTTTAGGTCACAAATCCAGTCAATGGCAAAGTCAGAATTTGAATGCAGTTCTTTTGGACTCTGTAGCTTGTGTCAGGAATCACTGTGATGCACTGTCTCTGTCTGTCTTCCTCCCTCCCTCCCTCCCATGCTTTCCGTGCACCTGGCATTGTACCGGGGGTTAGATTCAGGACCCGTCGGACTATACCTCTGCTCTTGGTGATGAATGACAGCAGTGGGCCATGGGAGCATGTTGGAGAACAGGAAAGAAGGTTCACTTGTATCTGGTACCACCTTTAGGTCAGGCATGATGCTGGGCACTGTTTAAGTCGGAAATTCCAGGTGTCTGTTGGTTACATTTAATCTGGGTTTTTGTGATCTCAGATCAGGTGTGGGCTCTGGGCTCTCTCAGTAACCCTCTGACTAACAATGTCTCCCTTCACTGACAGTTAGCAAGGCCTGAGATATATTCTGGCAGGTGTGGGTGGGGGGGGGCTCAATAAAACTGCTTCATTAATGCTGGGGCACAGGCCACCACCTGACCCTTGAAAATGAAGGAGGCGGCCAACACGTACTGAACGTTCCTATCCCAGGTGGCCAACTAGCAGAGTCACGATAGATTAGGGAACTGGGCTCATGGGAGTGCAGTTTCTTCCCTTAGATGTCCTCCACTGCTTGGGAATAACGAGGAACTGTGACAGGAAGGTCTAGGGTCAAGGCTTCGGAGAGCAGAGAATTCCACCCTCTCATTTTATAGGTGAGGAACCTTGGAGAGAAAGGGGTTTGCCTCAGGGCACGCAGCCAGTTAGCAGCACAAAGTGAAGACAGACATGGGAGTCAGCTGTGTTTGGAATCTTCATGCCCATGGAGAGTGTGGTAAAGTGACCACCTGCTCGAAGGAGTTATGAAAGGGAATCTGGCCTATTCCCTGTGTGTCTGCAAGGAGATGTCAGTTTGACCCAATCTCTTCATTTAACAGTTAAGGAAACTGAGGTTCAGAGAGGTGGAGTAACTTGTCCAAGATCACACAGCAACTTAGTAGCATTTACTGTTTCAACTATATGAATAGTAGTCTCTCGGAGTCTCTGTACCATGGCTGTCTGTACCATGGCTTTCCTTTCTGAACCCCAAGCTCTGTGTGGTTTCATAGGATTTGGGATCTGATTTCAAGTGCAAAAGGAAGTGAGGGTGAGGTGGATTAGGTGCAGAAATATTCACATTTCTGGAACCTTCAAAATGGCATTTGAGGAAATAGGATAAAATGTTGGAAATCAGAACTATAAGGTGATAAAAACAATAGCTATTGTTATGGGTGGAACTGTGTACCACCCAAAAGATATGTTAAAGTCCTAACCCCTACTGAATACCTGTAAATGCAACCTGATTTGGAAATAAGATTTTTGCAGATGTAATCAAGTGGAGATGAGGTCATTAAGGTGGACCCTAGGCCAATGTGAGTTGATGTCCTTATAAGAGGGAAATTTGGACACTGACACACAGGGAGAAGGAAGGTGGAGACTGAACTAATACATCTACAAGCCAAGGAATGCCAAGGATGTGGCCTCCATCAGAAGGTAGAAAAGAAGCCTGGAGCATATTCTCCCTCAGAACCCTCAGGAGGAACCAACCCTACTGACACCTAGACTTCCAACTTCCAGCCTCCAGGACTGGGAGAGAATCAAGTTCTGTTGTTTAAGCCACACAGTTTGTGATACTTTGTTTCTGTTTAAAAATTATTATTTTGGCCGCACCACGCGGCACATGGGATCTTAGTTCCCAACCAGGATCTTAGTTCCCACACGCCCTGCAGTGGAAGTGTGGAGTCTTAACCACTGGACCACCAGGGAAGCTCCTGTGATACTTTGTTATGGCAGCCCTAGAAAACAAATATAATAGAAATAGAAAACCTCTTATTAACTAATTACTTTTCTGGGCACGTCTTTTTGATTTAATCACTATTTGTTGTGCATCTACTATGTGCCAGGCACTGTCCAGGGCGCCAGAGAAAGATCAGGGAATAGAGAGGCCAAGTTCCTGCCCTCTGGAAGCTTACTTTCTAGTTCCCCTGCATTACCTGCCAGAATCCTCACAGCAGTTCTATGAAATAGGGATTACCCCCCTCAACTTGAGGTAAGGGCCTCCCATGGGGGAAGGACAAAGCTGGTGGCTCTGTCTGAGGGCACCACACCGCCCTTCTCAGTCACTCTGTTCTCCTCATTTACCGCAGAGGCGTGCGACTGACTCCCAGGGGAGAAGGTGACACAGGCAGGAGTGTGGGATCCAGCATTTCTGAGGTCACAGTGGGTCCTGCTTCCCAAAGAAACTGCACCTCGGTCCCAGCCTGGAGAGCCCTGCGTAGCCACTGTGAGGCAGAGACCCTGACGCACCAGCTCTGTCCCGAGCCCTCCCTCCTGCCGCTGAGGACGGGGCTCAGGAAGCTCAGTCTAGCTGGAGGAAGCAAAGCCCTGGCCCTGACAGCGGGCAGCAGCGGCTAACAGCTGGGCCACAACACTGTTGCCTGCACACGAACGCTCACAGTGTATCAGCGACCAGCAGACAGGTACTCTGTGATCCTGGGGGGAGGGCACAGAGACAAGACCACGCCGTGACTGCATCTGAATGGAGAGGCAAGGACGCTCTGCAGCCACACAGACTCAACTCGCGCCTTCCAGCCAGCTCCGTGAGGGACTATTGTTTACCCACGACAGCTCTAGACCTGCTTCACTCCTGTCCACTGGGTACAAACTGTAAGCTACCCAGTCGTCCAAGAGCCCCCGGTTCCTGACAGCATCAAATGCAGAACAAGTCCTTACTCTTAACTTCCCCCAGATCACCCAGTACAGACCCAAACCTCACAACAAGCCCCTTCCATTCCCTCTTCCTGAGACGTCCCAGGTTCCCCCAGAGTTTCTCTCCTGCTGCAGCAAGTGATAACCCTGACTTTGTCCCCATAGCCATGTGCTTTTGGTGGTCTGCGTGGCTGTAGCAGGTGCCTGCCTCACTCCCAGATCCAGGCCCTTGGGGGTCAGCACTGGGGGCCTCCCACTGGGTGTGGCCTCTCACCTCCCAGAAAGACCCCTCAGGTCTTCAAGGGGCTCATGGATCTAGGTGTGGTGGGAGACGATCACCCCCGCAGGGAACCGGAGCTCCAGCCCAGCAGTTTGTGGGAAACTGTGGTGTAGGTGCACGTTTTCTGAGGGGCACTCCTACCACCCCACGCAGGCGCCCACTGCCCATGCGGAGCTGCACCACGGGGAGTTCCTCAGCTCTGCTCAGAGAGAGGTTCCGCCTCCAGGGCCGACTGCTCAGCACATTTTTCTGAGAATTAAAAATCACTGAAAAAGGAAAACAGAAATCCCTAGGGGGCTGCATCATTCCTGACAGCCAAGCCATTAAACTTTCAAGTCCCAGTACCGAGCGGTGTGACAGCTGGAAGGCGCCCAGCCTCACACATCCTCGCTAGAGCCATTAGTTCCAGTTAGAGTGAGTTTGGGTAAGGATCAATCACTGTTTCTGGCAGTTTCTCCCAAATTGAAAGAGGCAGAGAAATGGAGAAAAAGGAGGCTCATCTCAGAGTTTAAACTCCTCTCAGAGAACGGTCCTGACTGACCACGACTCTACCTTCTCAAGCAGTGGGCACTCAAGCCATCCCTGGCCTGTTTACCCTTTAGAGTCTGGGGTCTTTCAAATGAGATTAACAGGAGGCTTTTCATAAGTATGGGGGGACAGACAACATACTGAGTTAGTCCTGGCTGGGACACTAACTCAATGAGGAACTTAATCTCTGTGGGCCTCAGTTTCTTTGTCTATAAAATGGATGTTATGGCCTGCATTGTGTCCCCTATCCCAATCAACATGTTGAAGTCCTAACCCCTAGTACCTCAGAATGTGACTGCATTTGGGGAGAGGGCCTTTAAAGAGGTAAGTTAAAATGAGGTCACCGTAGTCTGATATGACTGGTGTCTTTATAAGACAAGCAAATTTGGACATGGGTGTAGAGGGAAGACCACAAGAAGACACAGGAAGAAGATGGCCACCTATAAGGCAAGAAGTGAAGCCTCAGAGGGAACAATCCTGCAGACACCTTGATCTCAGACTTCCAGCCTCCAGGACTGTGAGAAAATAAGTTTCTGTAGTTTAAGCCTTGCAGTATCACCCAGTCTGTGTTACTTTGTTAGGTGGCCCTTGCAGACTGATCCAGTGGGCATTCCCCCATCTTCCTGGGTGACATAGACATTGTCGAGAGAATCCATTGAGGCAGTGAGTAAAAGTTCCTGTTAATACTTGCAGGTGTCGCGCAGAAATGAGAGTCCTACCGGAGGCCAGCGGCTTATAGTGACAGTGTGCACAGCTCATCTCCATGGGTCTTATCAGAGCAGGATTCTGCTAGGAGACACTGGAGGGAACCGTGTAGAGCCCCAAGGACACCTGTGTCTGCTCCAGAGGGTGGCTGGGACCTGGGTAGAGACCCCGGGAATTGGGGGTTTGCCCTCTGCAGTGAGTGACTGGCCTGCCTAGCCCTGGGTGTGCTGGGGGCCTCCTGGCTCCCTCCCAGTCACCTGTGGGCACTGAAATCCCACCAGGAGCAATTCACTCTGCAGGCAGTGCTCTTCGGGGCCAGGGCCAGGAACTTTACTCCCTTGTCTCATTCATACCTCACAGCCACCGATGGGCTAAAAGCTGTTTCCACCTTCATTCTGTACATGAACCAGTGCTAGTGAGTTAAGAGACACATCCCTCCCCAAGTAACAGTCAATTCATTTATCAGATAAACTTCCTCCTCAGAGTGGCTTGGAGCAGGCTGGAGCAGTGGGCCTGAGGCAGGAGATGGATGGGCCCCAGGCTGAGCCACTGGAGTTGGTCCCCTGTGGACAGACACTCCATGCTGAAGACAATAGCAGGAGGGAAGAGGAGCTGAGCTCTGCCCAGATAAGAGACAAAGAGACCACGTGTCCCTCATTCTGAGGTCAAGGAGAACTTCCTAACTACACATGCGCAGAAAGGCTCCTCGGGGACCAAAAGGGGAGGGGCATCATCCCATAGTAGTTGATGTCAACCTACCCATAGGCCTCTTCACTAGAATCCATCTTGGCTGAGATGCGCATGCACACAGGGGAGGACGCTGAGTTACACCAGATATACCAGATACGGACTCAGAGCCAGGCAAAGCAAGATGATTGGCCAGAGGAAACCCGGAAGAAATGTCCCATACAGGTGATTTAAGGGCTTCCCTGGTGTCTCAGTGGTTGCGAGTCCGCCTGCCGATGCAGGGGACACAGGTGCATGCCCTGGTCTGGGAAGATCCCACATGCTGCAGAGCGGCTGGGCCCGTGAGCCATGGCCGCTGAGCCTGCGCTCCGCAACGGGAGAGGCCACAACAGTGAGAGGCCCGCGTACCGCAAAAAAAAAAAAAAAAAAAAAGTGATTCAAACTACCACGAGGGCACGACTCTCCCTCTGAGCCCGCCCAGGTGAGTCTATTCACACGTACTCTTTTTACTCCTGATAAACACATTACTTGTTTCACTACTTTCCGTCTCTTGATGAAAATTCATTTCTACAAGGCTGACGGGCCAGGGCCTTGTCACTGGCCACTCTCTCTGGTGGTCTAGTGGCCAGGATTCAGCGCTCTCACTGCCGAGTTCTGACTTCAATCTCTGGCTGGGAACAGGAATCCTGCTTCAAGCCACTGCAGGCCGAGGCCACCCGAGATCAGGCCCTTACCAGGAGGGGTGGGAGATGAAGAGATGACACAATTAAAGGCTGGTGGTGAGGCCTTGTGCTCTGGGCAGCCAGGGAGGGCGAGTGAGGGCGGGGCCTCGGGTGCTCTGGGATGGGGGTGGGGGGTGGGGGTTGGGCAGGGGAGGAGGGTGAGTGTTCTTCACCTCCAGTGTAACTTTGCCCAGAGTCTGCTGAGAGGGGGCCTTTCTAACTTCATTTCTCTCTCCAGGCTGTAGTGTTTTGTTTCCCCTAAAACTTATTTAGGTGGTTATTCACTGGTCCCTGAAATAAATAAATAAAAATGACCAGTTTTCCGATAGCAGGTTGGTTTTGTGATGGAGTTTTCCACTCCCTGCGCACTGCTTTTCATTACTTACTGATAGTGGCTGAAATAACTTTTCATTTCTCCTGAATAATGCATTTGTGACACTCAGCTCTACCAACTCGTTTACAGCCAGATAAATGAATATTTATGTGCTTTTCCCCAGCCAGACAACGATAAACTAGGTTTTATATTCCTAAATTGAGTCCTCAACTTCAGTGGATCAGCATAAACCCTCTGGGGCAACGCCGGGGGCCCTGGATTACATTCTGCTGGGTTCAGCCATTCTTTGAATAACTCCCCATACAGAGGCACCACGTGTGTCCTCGGCACTTGCCTGGGTTAAGTTTTAACTTAGTTTTTCTGGAGAGTACAGGCCAGGAGGAGGTCCTTCCTATTGCTCTTGTACACGGCTCTTGAACTTTGTAGGGGTTTTGTCTTGAGAGGAGGCTGTGGAGAAGACTTCCTCCTCCCACCTGGTTTGGTACTTCTGTGAGCCTATGGGGACTTCAGCAGCCCTGGACCTGGCTGGAATACCCCCTCCCCTCTCTGGCCCTCAGTGACAAGTCATTGGCAGGAGTTTTATTTATAACTTAATTTTCTTTTAAGATAAAACATTCTAACAGTGCAGGAGTCCAAAGTAAGCCTGCTTCTGCCTCTGTCTCCAGTCACCCAGCCCCACACTAGAAGCATCCATTGCCACCACTTTGTGTGTGCTCCAGAGAGGGTCTGCCCTCCCACCTTCCTTCCTCCCTCCTTCCCTCCCTCCCTCCCTCCCTCCCTCCCTTCCTTCCTTCCTTCCTTTTTTTATTAAACACAAACAGTGACATAGCACACACAGGTTTTGCAGTCTGCCTTTTTATTCAAAAAAATATAGATTGGTGCTAGCTACCCATCAGTACATAGCGAGCTTCCTTGTTTCTTTCTTACAACTGCAGAGGATTGTGCTGCATTATTTAGCCTATGGAGCATTCGGCCTGTTTCTAGTATTTCTCTTCAGGGTTCTGATTTGAAACCTTGAGCCTGCCTGGTTCTGTATTCAGCCCTCACTGCCCAGCCCCTGTGGGCTGCCTTTTGTGCGCTGTGGTGTAACACTCTTGGAATAGAGAGCTGAGGGAGGAGGGGTACAGACCGGGAGAGCTTGGCGCTTGGAGGTGAGACCTGAAAACTGCACAGCACCCTCCAGCCACCCCCTCCCTCCACTAGGAGACCTGACCAGACGCTAGCATGGCTTCCATTTGCTCCAGGCCATGTCCCTAGGATGACCCCAGCCATCTTGAAATGCCTGCCTGAGAAAGCTTAGGCTGCCAAAAGAATTTACTGTTCCAGCCAAAACCTGACAAGAGGCTCCTGACCTACCTTTTCTTAGACGATTGCTTTAGGAAACTTGGAACTGTAAATGCTTTCTCTACTCCTTCAAGATATGAATCTCCAACAACCCAGAATGTTTCCTCCAGGACCTGTGAAATGCAAATATCTGGGTTCCTGTAGGAGGGTATGATGCTAACTTTGGGGGGCACTTCCTCCAATTTGCTCGTGTCATAAAGATATGAGAAGTGTGTTTCTCCTCTGTATTAGTGCCAGGTAGCAAACATGGATGGCCGAATTACCTAGACCACCCTCCCTCAACCTCCTTCAGTGTTCTCAGTTCTATTCTGAAGTCTCTCTCCCTACTGCTGTAGTCTGAATAAAACCTGTCTTGCTGATTTTAACAAAGTGTCCAGTGCAGACTTTCCCTTTGACAGCTGAGGAGTCAACCCCACATGCAGATTGCCCTGCAGATGGTCATGCCTGGTCCTGACTCCCAACTTGGTCCATGCCGAGCTTCTGGCAGGTTCGTTGGGTCTCACTTTTCATCTCCATTTCCTGGGGCACCTCTGAGGGCTGGTTAGTACCCCACTCATTCTCTAACCTCCTGCAGTGTCTGTGGTTTGAACCACTGATGAACTCATGTATATGAACACAGTTGTTTATGTTGTTACTCACTCAGTGTTTCTATCTTCTTGTTTATTCAATTCCACAAACTTTAACTGGGTATTGCTTATGCACCCAGCAATTTATATACATTATTTCATTTAATACCTATGGACCAATTCTAGGAGGTAGATATTCTATCTTCATTTTTATTATGAAAATTTCAAACATATATAAAAAGAAAGAATGGTATAATGGACCCCCATATAACCACCACCAGCTTCAATGATTATAAATGCATGGCCTATTTTCACCAATATCCCCTCACATTTCCTTCCCACCCCAGATTATTTAATTAATTTATTTAATTAATTTAACTTTATTTATTTTTTATTTTTATTTTTTTTGTGGTACGCGGGCCTCTCACTGTTGTGGCCTCTCCTGTTGCAGAGCACAGGCTCCGGACGCACAGGCTCAGCGGCCATGGCTCACGGGCCCAGCCGCTCCGTGGCATGTGGGATCTTCCCGGACCAGGGCACGAACCCGTGTCCCCTGCGTTGGCAGGCGGACTCTCAACTACTGTGCCACCAGGGAAGCCCCCACCCCAGATTATTTTAAACAAATCCTAGATATCATATTATTTCTTCAGATATTTCAGTATGGTATTGCTAAATTATGAAGATGCTTTAAGAAAACGACATAACTTCTACAAAGCTAAAAATAACATAGCGCCTAAAAGTTAATAACAATTCCTCGATATCATCAAATATCCAGTGCCTCTTTCCTCAATTATCTGATGTATTTTTTAACAGTTTCCTTGAATAGTGGTCCAAATAATGTCCATTTCAATGGGTTAATGGGTTGATATGTCAGTTTAATCTCTTTTAATTTATAGATACCCCCTCCTCCCACCCATCTCTCTTTTTTCCCCCTCACAATTTTTGCTTGTTGAAAAAATTGAATGTTTAGCCCTGTAGTTTCCCACAGTCAGGATTTGCTGATTTCATCCCCATGGTGTCAATTAACATGTTCATCTGACCTTTTGTATTTCCTGTAAACTAGTAGTTCTATCTTGAGGCTTAATCCCTTGCAATTTTCTTTTCTTTTTTTTTTGGCAAGACTACTTCACAGGTGGTGGTGTGAACTCCACCATGAGGTACACATCTGCTGGTCTCTCTTTTTGTGAGATTAGTAGCTATTTGATGATTGTTATTGCTTAGATCCATTATTTTATTATGGTTGCAAAGTGGTGACATTCAAATTCTGTTTTAAGAATTATTTTTAGTGATACACATAAATAAAATTAATAATTACTTTTTTTTTTTTTTTTTTAGCTGTAATACTTCTACAAAAAGACACTTCCTCTCTTCTTTTTTTTTTTTTTTAAACCATGATGTACCTACAGGTCTTATAGGAAAGACAGGAAGAATGCCTGGTTCTTTCTCATTATCTACCAGTTTCCAAAAAATGGGGTGGTTCCCCAGCAGACTCCAAGGTAACAAATTAGTGGGATTTGGCAGGGAGGGATTTAATACTGAACTCATAGATTTAAACATATTTGATATGTCTCAATCTATTGTAGTTAATATTCCTTATTGACCCTTAGACATCTTTGATTAGTGGGAGCTTATTCAAATTGGCTCTTAAGTCTTTTAATGTGACTCTAGTAGTTCTTTATAGTTTTCTTGGGTTCTCAGACTCATCTTGTACATTTCCTGCCCCCAAACCTGGATCTAGCCATTTCTCTAAGGAGCTTCTTCTGTTCTTGTAGTGAAAGATGGTGGTTAGAGACCAAAATCTGAGGCTGAAAATGCTCAGTACTGCTGCGTTGGACATTGTTTCTAGGTCTTTTCACTGACCAGAGCTAGGGTATATATTTATTTTATGTTGACATACACCATGGTTTTATACTGATAATTCCAATTCAAATTCAGGACTAAAGAATTGTCACTAAACTTTATCAGCCTTATAACTGTGTCTCCTTTCACCTACACTAAAAGTCTTAGTTCTCAATGACACAAATATATAGTTACTCTTTTGCTTTATCTCACAGTACATGCACCCACCCACCCCCCCACCCCTCACAGGGTCACAATAATACCAACCTATCACCGACAACATGATGTCTGAAATGATTTAAGATTCTTTTTGCAGTACTCTTTTGTATCCCCCTTAGGGATGTACAGTCAAATTACTGTGATTTTAAAAGTCACTTGGAATATTTCTTCTCTGGGTAATTATACCATAAATTTGATACATTGTTGGATTCATTTGTTTCCTTTTCTTTTTGATTTTTAGGGTTTTCTTTTTAAGACTTAATTTTGTTTTATAATTCTGTAAAATATTTGCATGGTTCCAAAGTATCTCCACATAAAAAGATAAGTTAAAACAACTCTAGTGTCTATTCCTTTTCCCTCTATCCTCCTCCTGTAAGTGATCATTTAAAAACATTATGGTATTTTTTTCCATTATAAGCAAATACGTATGACATGAAGTGACTTATATCCCTTCCCCTTTCTTAGGTAAGTGGTAGAATGACATACATATTCTCTCCACCTTGCTTTTTAACTCAACAATATATCCTGGAAGTGATCATTCCATAATAGTTACAGAGCTATTCCTCATACCTTTTGTGGATTTATCATTGCATATTCAACTAGTCCCCTATTGATAGGTATTTGGGTTGTTTCCTGTCTTTTGCCATTATTCGTAGGGTTGAAATAAATAGTCTTATGCATACTTCTTTTTTATTTTTTTTTGCGGTACGCGGGCCTCTCACTGTTGTGGCCTCTCCCGTTGCGGAGCACAGGCTCCGGACACGCAGGCTTAGCGGCCATGGCTCACGGGCCCAGCTGCTCCGCGCCATGTGGGATCCTCCTGGACCAGGGAATGAACCCATGTTCCCTGCATCAGCAGGCGGACTCTCAACCACTGCGCCACCAGGGAAGCCCTTATGCATACTTCTTGTTCACGTTTTTGCCAATGTGTCATTGGGAGAGATTCTTAGAAGTGGGATTGCTGGATCAAATTCAATATACATAAATGCATATAAATTTGTCTAGAAATTGCCGAATTCTTCTCTACAAGTGGTTGCAACATCTTCTATTCCCATCAGTACTGTCTGAACTTCCCTGGAGCTTCACCAACAAAACAGATTGACATATTTGTGGAGTTTTGCCAATCTGATAGGTGAAAATGGTATCTCAGGTAGGTTTTGTTTTATTTTTGTATTTCTCTATCATGAGTGAAGTTGAGCAAACTTTTGTATGGTTAAGAACCATTTTCATTTAATTTTAATTTCAAATGTCTCTTTATATCTCTAGCTTATTTAAAAATGAGAGTGTTGCTAGCTTTTTTTTTTTTTTTTGCTAGCTTTTTTTTTTTAACCTCAAATTTTAAATGCTGTTTATAGAATAGGGCTATTAACACTTTATATTCTAAGTTGCAAATACTTCTTTTTTAGTTTGCCATATATCTTTCAGTTTTGCTTATGGTGTTATATGGCAATGTAAAATTTAAAAAAATTTTGGTAATCAAATGCATCAGTATTTTAAAAAATCAATAAATTGCTTTTAGATTTTGAATTGTATCAAGAATGAATGTTCTCACAGCCAAGTTATAAAGGAATTTCGCTTTGTATGGCTTCCTCTTTATTTTTTTATTAATTTATTTATTTTTGGCTGCACTGGGTCTTCGCTGCTGCACGCGGACTTTCTCTAGCTGCAGTGAGCGGGGGCTACTCTTCATTGCGGTGCACAGTCTTCTCATTACAGTGGCTTCTGTTGTTGCAGAGCATGGGCTCTAGGCGCGTGGGCTTCAGTGGTTGTGGTGCATGGGCTTAGTTGCTCCGCGGCACATGGGATCTTCCCGGACCAGGGCTCGAACCATGTCCCCTGCATTGGCAGGCAGATTCTTAACCACTGTGCCACCAGGGAAGCCCCACGGCTTCCTCTTTTACATTTAAATCTAGGATGCATTTAGAATTGATCCTAGAATACAGTGAGGGATGGATCCTATTTTATTATTTTCCTTATGACTATCCAGTTTCCTGAATACCACTTGCTGAAAAGTCCTCCATTGGTTTCAGATGCTGCCTTTAACAATACTAAATTTGCATATACAGTGGGTCCTACTTTTAAATTTTGTTTTAAGTTCCATTGGCCTTCCTATCCCTCATGTACTTTAATGCTTTAATGATCGAGACTTTCTAGTATGTTTTATTATCTGGGAGTGCTTTCCCTTCCCCTTGCTCTTTTTTTAGTTTTTCTTCTTGGCTCTTCTTGCCTTTTTGTTCTTACAAATGAAGTTTATGATAAGCCCATCTACTGCTAAGAAAAAACAACTGTGGTATTTTAAAAATTAGGAATGCATTAAATTTATAAATTAATACAGAGAACTGACATCTTTATACTATTGAGTCTTTATATTTGAGCACATGGTATTTCTTTCCATTTGTATCTTTCAGGAGGGTTTTATTGTAGTCTTATATAGATTTTGGACATTTTTAAAAATACTTATTCATTTTATTCATTTCTTTTTCATTTCTTTTCTTTTTTAAAATATTTATTTATTTATTTGGCTGCATTGGGTCTTCATTGCTGGGCAAGGGCTTTCTCTAGTTGCAGTGAGTGGGGGTTACTCTTTGTTGTGATGTGTGGGCTTCTCATTGCGGTGGCTTCTCTTGTTGCAGAGCACGGGTTCTAGGCACGTGGGCTTCAGTAGTTGTGGCACGCAGGCTCAGTAGTTGTGGTGCATGGGCTTAGTTGCTCCATGGCATGTGGGATCTTCTCAGACCAGGGCTCGAACCCATGTCCCCTGCGTTGGCAGGCAGATTCTTGACCACTGCCTCACCAGGGAAGTCCCATTTATTTTCTTCTCTTTTTTTTTTGGCTGCATTGGGTCTCAGCTGTGGCGTGGGCTCCTCGTTGTGGCATGCAGACTTCTCTCTAGTTGTAGCAGCGTGTGGGCTTTTCTCTAGTTGTGGCATGTGGGTTTTCTCTCTCTAGTTGTTGTGCAAGGGGTTCAGGGTGCGTGGGCTCTGTAGTTGTGGCATGCGGGCCCTTCAGTTGAGGCATGCGAGCTCAGTAGTTGTAGAGCGTGGGCTTAGTTGCCCCGTGGCATGTGGGTTCTTAGTTCCCTGACCAGGGATCGAACCCGCGTCCCCTGCATTGGAAGGCGGAGTTTTTACCACTGGACCACCAGGGGAGTCCCGGACATGTCGTGTTAAGTTTATTTAAAGGTATTTCATTTTAGTTTTTGCTATCATAAATGAGATTTTCTCTTCCATTATATCCTTTTTTGTTGTTTATAGATATGAGGGGCATTGATCTTTATTTCTTTTTATAACCTGCTACTTTACTAAAATCATGTTATTGTTTGTTGTAAAATTGTCACATGGAACCTTTTGGACTCTCCAGAAAGACCAGCATTTTCCCTTTTTTGTTCCAGTTCTTGGTGCTTTCCGATCACTTTCTATTCTCTGATTGCATTGACTACTACCTCTGACCAATGTTACATAGTAGTAGAGATAGTACACATCCCTTTCTTTTTAATTTCTGCAGGAAGGGCACTAGTGTTTTCTTCTCAGAGACAATTTATCATTCAAGAAAGTCTCCAAACATCCTCATTATCCAGATGAGGTATCAAGATGCAGAGATCAAGGAAGAACTTGCCTCGAGGTCATGTGAGACCTGAGTTTGACCTCAGGGCTCTCTGGTTTCATAATCCCCAGTCTTTGCAGCACACCCTCTGTTTTTAATTATCTAGATTTCTCTGTCCCTTTCCTCAAAACAGACCTCATATTTTAACAGATCTTAAGAGATTTAAGAGTGGCTGAGCTTGGCATATGGGAAGGGCACAGAGGCCCCGAGTAACAGGACTCAGTCTCTCCCCTAATTTCTTTAGCAATTCTGCTCCCTCCCAGACACTCTATGCAGCAAAACAAGAGCCCCCAGGAAACCAACTTTCTTAGAAAGCAGCTTACTGACCACCTGTATTACTCAGTCAAGAGCCTCAAGCCTCCTTCCCCTCCCCTGCTCCGTCGGAGGACTTTTTTCAGTCTTACACAGCACTCTCCCTCAGAGGAAGTCTCAATATATTTTCCTCTGTATGATTACATTTCTAATGATACTTCAGTGTCCCTTATAGACCGGCTAACAGAGTAACTATCTTACTGGCCTCCTCTCACTAAAGAAATTGTATTTCTTGAGCAGTAGACTGCGTGGTTTGTCTTGGGTAAATGCATTCAAGCTTTTGCAGGCTCTAAAACTGCTCAGTTCTTTCTCCCTCCCCCTTTCAGGGATACCAGGTTGTGAATCACAACAATGACCCTGTTGCCTTTCATTTTATTCAGAGGGGAGGAATCTTCTCATATCTTTTATTTAAAAACCTGCTAGGACCACAAGTGCTGTGGGGAGAGAAACGTGGCCCAGACCTAGATTGCCTACGTTTCCAGCTATTTCCCCAAATAGGTAGATCCCCAGAGTATGGGGTCTCTTTCTCTGCAAGGGACAGAAAGAGGGACTGTGAGAGCAGGGAAAATATTCAGATCAAGCCCATTTAAAATTCTAATCCTCTTGCCTTTCAATAATTTTGATTTCTCCTGTACTCCAGCTGACAGCCTCTGCTGTTGGAGGTGTAAGCCACTGGTTTCTCCCATGGAGACCCCTAAATTCGATGGAGATTTAAGCCGCCACGTTCCCTTTTCTTTCCCAGGCAGCATCTTGGCGGACCTGGCCTCCGCCTGCTCCATGTGCTTTGAGACTCTGTGGCTGCACCTCCTCTGTCCCCATTCTCCTTTTATCTGCAGCTCCAAGGAAGGGAGGCTGCTAATTCCAACCTCGTGTTTGACCTGTTTGAGGATGAAAGGGCCTGATGTTGCTGCCAGAGCTTATTATCAGTATTATTCACTTGGCAAGAAAAGTCAGAGCACTCAGCAAAGCCAGAGAGGGAAAGGACCACCTTTTACCCGAGCAGTGGGCTGGTACCCAGGTCCTTCTTGGCCTCTGTGGCCACCACCTGGGAATTCTTCCATTTTTACTGCTTAGCAGAAGTATCAATATCTGAGAGGGTCTAACAGAGCTGAGTCACAGAGAGAGAGAGATTTGGACTTGAAAAGGAACTTCATATACATTTAACTCTAACTAGGACCAGCTCCATAATTTGTGGGTCTCAGTACAAAATGAAAATATAGAGCTCCGTGTTCAAAAAGCAGGAGAAAGGGGGCTTTAAAGGTACTAAAATTTTCCTTTCTTCCTGGTTTTTCTCTTGGCCTGTCATGGTCATTTTTGCTGTTTAATCTTGCAATCCCTTGAGCATAGGGATAGTCAAGGGTCAGGTGCAACCCTCAAAGGCACCCAGGGGGCTGTGCTACATGATTTGGGGCACAGTGTGGCCCGCTACTAAGGGATTACCCTTCCTGCCAGCCACTGGACTGAGGTGCCAGGCCCTGGCCAGGGATGGGGAAGTCCAGCCAGGCATCTCCCTTTCCTAGAGACTGGCCACCCTAATCCATGGGGGACAGGAGACCCCCAAGAGTACTGAACCTCAGTGCTACTCTGTAGGCATCTGGATCTAGTGTAGGCCAAGAGGCTCACCCTTTCCCTGTCAGTTGCCTGCTGAGTGTACCATGGTGCTGCCAGCCCTGGATCTGCACCCCACCCAACATGCCACCCTGACCCTCCCCGCCCCTGTGACCAGGCCTCTGCTGGGGGTGGGGCAAGGCGGGGAGGGTCAGATGAGGCCTTGGGTTTCCAGGGGTCATGGGACCTGACTGTCCCAGGGAGACAGGGACCCTGTTTGAGCCAAGGCTCCAAGTTCCTGACACACGCTTCATCATGCCATTGGACTTCACTTACAAAATACAGATTCAAAGATAGAGCTAGTGAGAGTTTCAAGATGGTGGCTACTGAGTCTTAAATCCCAACTTTGGGGGCTCAGGTTCCATAGGGCTGTACTCGGCCCATACCCGTGAAGCTGGCCCTGACTCTGACCCTAGTTCTTCCAAGGCTCACAAACTTATACAGTGAAAGAGGATGGAGACAATTTCCTCAGGTTGCTTTCCCGACCCTGCTATGGTGTGAACCCCTGAGTCCCCGTTCTGGGCTGCTTTCCATGCTGTGGCTTTTCCCACAGTGGCAACAATCTCTTTTCCCCTCTCACCTTTGTTTTTCTGAATATGTGCCTTTGTCTCCTCACGGTTGGTGGGTGAAAGCTCTTGGTGGGGGTGGGAGAGACCCCTTCCCAGAAAGGCTCTGGGAGCTCTCAGTTAACACTGCCCTGTCCCCTTCCAACCTTTTGTTCTCTTTTCACAAACAGCTACAGAAGTGTTGGACATAAAAGGAAATCATGCTTGTCACTTGTTCTGAACTTCCCCATGGCTCCTGCAGCCTGGTCTGAGAACGTGCCGCTGAAATGGACTTGCAGCCCAACCTGCTCTTGGGAGACAGAGGTCCCTGTTGGATTGTGTTAGGGGCCCAGGCTAAGGAGGAGGTGACATTTCTCTCTAGGTGCCCAACCACCATTCAGCCCCTTCAGGGCTCAGTAACTGAGAGCTTGATCCCAAGCCTCAAGCACAGTGCTGGTCCTGAGGAGTCAAAAGTCAGGGAGGGCTTCACAGCAGAGGTGCCATTGAACTGGATTGAAGGGTGAGGAGTTCTGCTGGGTGCACAAGGGCGGGGACGTGGTTGCAGATGGAGGAAAATGGGCTTCCAAGGGGCGAGGGTAAGGGAGCGTTGTGAAGGGTAAGGAATGCGGGGGCAGGTGTTTGGAAAGATGAGCAGGAAGCTCCAGGCCAAGAAGTCCAAGTGAGGGCAGAGAAACAAGAGTTTTCGGCTTCTGGATCCCAGCAACCCCCAGCACGTGTGGCTGCCTCTGAGACTCCGTGAGGAGGAGGCGACCCTTCCTGAAATAAATGGGCTGTGGAGGTGCGGGGGGCTGAGCTCTAGGCCGGGAACGGGGAGAGGGCCTGGGGGGGTGTTGGGTCCTTCCTGAGCAGGGAGGCAGTGGGGCCTGCCCCTCAGTGGGAAGGGTGTTGTTTCTCAGTGCCCAGAAGTTGGGCCTACCGTTTGGGGACAGAGAGGGCTTAGGAGGGAGCTGTCTCCCCAGGTTCTTGGGTGACGAGAGGACACTGTTGGTGTTGGGGGGGTAGGAGTTCTGCTAAGAAGGCCCTGAAGGGAGCCATGGCTCCAACAGCAAGCCCTTGGCCAGAGGCCCAGCCCCCGGGGGCAAGTGCTCTGACTGAGGATGCCACACTGCACGTGCACAGCCCCTTTTCACATCTTATTTCATTTCATGCTCATAGCAGCCCATTCTACTGGTGAGGTGTTTGTCCATTTCAAAGACGGGGAAAGGGAGACATGGAGCAGATGAGTGGGTGGTCCATGTGAGTGGCAGAACCAGGATTTGAAGGGAGGTCCCGCTCATCATTGAGCATCGATCGTGTACGTGGCTCTAGGTATCTGTAGTGCCAGAAATGTATTTCTAGGCTGTTAGTCACTGATTTTACTCTAGGTATCTGTAGTGCCAGGAATGTATTTCTAGGCTGTTAGTCACTGATTTTACTAAATACATTACATTCAGTTAACCCCCTAACAGCCCTGTGTAGCAGATAAAGTGATCCCCAAATTGCAAATGAGGAAACAAGTTCAGAGAAGTTAAGTAACTGACGCAAAGCCACCCAGCTAATAGGTAGCAGAGCCAACAAACAGCCAAATGCAGGTTCCCCTGACCCCCAGCTTGTGCCCTTTCTATTTGTCTAAGTGATCCTGGACTGTGAGGGTCTAGACACGCAGATGACACAGGACAACATGGTAGCTGCCGCAGTGGATGTATGTGCAGGCTGCCAAGCGATCACAGAAGGAGCAGGAAAGCAGCTCAGAGGAGTAGGGCATGTGGTGTGTTCACGGCCTCCCAGGTGGGTGGTGTGGCTAGGATGGAGGTGGCTTCGGAAGGGCCTTGTGGACTGAGCCCAGGGCTGTGGATTGTGTCCTGTTGTTTAGGAGGAGCCCAGAGGGTTTGGGGCAGGGACATAATGCAGTCAAATCGCGCATGTCCAAACGAGCATTCTGGTGATGGGGTGGAGAATACGGGTTGGAGAGCAGGTATCAGCGAAGCCATCTTAGAGCCAAATGTGGGTCCGTTTTGCAACAGCAACAGAAAAAAAATCATGTGTCTATCTCAGATATGTAGAATTTTCTTTTCTCTTTGATGAAACAGAGCTAAACATGGCTGGAGGACTGGGCTGTGTGATACAGAAATAACTCCACTTTATAGGTTGTTCTAACTGTATCTTCAAGTCCATGTTTTATAAAAGAGGAAAAAGAGAACTCTGTATTCATACCTAGAATCTCACTTAGAGTCACCTGAAAGGAAAATGACCCCCATTCGGGGGCTGACTGTCTTGGCATCCAGCCCACAGCGCTGTGCCTGTACTGCTCTCACTGTGCACTTCTCTAATCTGTAGCCTACCTGCAGGCAGGACCTATGCGACTTATTTATCTATATGGACTTGCGGAATACCCACAGCGTTATTATACCCATTTTACAGATAAGGAAACTGAGGCTCAAAGAAGTTTGGAAAGTTGCCCAAACCTCTGGAGCCAGACCAAGTCAGTCTCTGTTGAGTATGGACTAGGTTTTGTGGTCATACTTTTTGACCTAGAAAGTGGGATGCCTGACCTCTTGTGAAAAGTCAGTGTGACATCTGAGTGCAAGAAATTGTCTGGCAAATGCTGAAATATTGGAATATTCCAATATCGAAATATTGGAATAGGGGCGTTCTGGTGGTTTACAGGATACAAATATTTGGAATCAGCACTGTTGGAGAGAATCCTGGAGGAATGGCTGGCTGAGATTTGCCAGCTTTAAGGCCCCGGACTGCTCTAAGATGGTTCTCCTCACAGCATAGATGGATGCAAGCAGAACAGCAGCTCTGGGGAAAAGCCAAGAGGACAGTGTTGGGTGTCATGCGTACTGTGCTGTCAGCTAGGCACCAGCTGGTGGTGGGGGAGAAGCATCCTGGGGTGAAGTGGGAGGCAGGAGGGGCAAATGGGGAGCCCCTGAGTGTGTATGCCCAGCATCACCCAGCCACACACGAATGAAAGTCCGTGAGCTCCCCTCGTGGGCTGCGTGCTGGGTGCCCCAGGGTGCGAAGGGTCTGAGCTGGCAGTTCCTGGCTGGGCTAGAGGCTGATTTAGCTCAGAGGGATGCCAAGGCCAGCATTTGTGGGAGCTGGGGAGGAGAGAAGCTAGCCTCCCACAAAGAGACAGGTGAGCTGTGCAAAGCTGGCTGCGGCCCCAGCGTCAGAACCACAGGCTGCAGGCAGATGTGACAGATGAGCTTAGCACCCTGGAGAGCAGGTCCTGACCAAGTAAGGGACAGAGAGGAAACTTCTCTGCCTTGCCCTGGCCAATAAGGTAGCCACTGGCCACATGTGGCTATTTAAATTTAAATGAATGAAAATGAAAGAAAAATGTTAACTCCTCAGTCTCATTAGCCACAGGTCAAGTGCTCAATAGCCAGAGGTGGCTGGTGGCTACCAGACTAGACAGTGAGTATATAGGACATTTCCATCATTGCAGAAGTTCTCTTTGAATGTAAATGATCTCATTAATACTTTTTATATTGATTACATGTTGAAATAACATTTAAAATATTTTGAGTTAAATAAGATATAGTAATATTAACCTCACCTGTTTTTTTTTACTTTTATTACTGTGGGTAGTAAACTTGTCAATGACCTGCATGGCTCAGATTTCTACGGGACAACCCTGTATAAATGGATACAGGAACACACCTCCATTTAGCTATTGTTTTGTTTGTTTGTTTGTTTTACATCTTTATTGGAGTATAATTGCTTTACAATGGTGTGTTAGTTTCTGCTTTATAACAAAGTGAATCAGTTATACATATACATATGTTCCCATATCTCTTCCCTCTTGGTGTCTCCCTCCCTCCCACCCTCCCTATCCCACCCCTCCAGGCGGTCACAAAGCACTGAGCTGATCTCACACCGGTCAGAATGGCCATCATCAAAAGATCTAGAAACAGTAAATGCTGGAGAGGGTGTGGAGAAAAGGGAACATCTTGCACTGCTGGTGGGAATGTGAATTGGTACAGCCACTATGGAGATCAGTATGGAGGTTCCTTAAAAAACTACAAATAGCTATTGTTTTTAATGCCACATCCATTCAGTGGTATTCCATCTGACAATGGCTGTAAAAACCCGTTCTTAACACAAAGGTTACAGAGTCAGCCCAGGCTGATGGGACAAATGCAAGCTTTGGACCTGGAAAAATTCAGGTTCAAATCTCAGCTCCATCTCCCGACTGGCTGTGTGATTTTGGGCACATAACTTCTTTGCGCCTCAGTTTTTTCATCTAAGAATGCAATCAATGAATGAGCCTCTGCACAGCATTGCTTTGAACCCTAGAGGAGATAGTGCCTGCACAGGGCCTGGCATGGGCTTGGCCCCGAGTACACCTCAGTAAATTGTGGGCCCTGTTATTCTTGTTATCGTCATTAACGGTTTTAGCATGGAAGCGTAAGGGGTTAGGGTCAGTCTCTCTGGCCTCAGACCACTCACTTCCCTGCCCCCTGCCTTGGCACCCTTGCTCTCTGATAGTGACCCTCCAGAGGTGCAGCAGGCAGCTGTCAGCATCCTCTCCCAGGCACTCACCTGCTGGCAGCTGCTGGTCCATGAAGCCCGGAGGGCACTGCAGCTCTCTGAGCGCGTGGCCTTGCTGTCCAGGTGCATCCGCAGCTGTGCCTCCAACTCCTGGCTGATTTTCTCAAGGGCGTGCACCTTGGCCATGTATTCCACCAGGCAACCCCCCAGGTCCTCGACGGCACTGAGGTCCCTCTCCAGGCCTGGAGTGGGTGCCGTGGCCAGGCCTGAGCTCCGCAGGCCCTGCAGGAAGACGCTGCTGATGCCCAGGGCCCGGCGGGTCACGCGGGCACCCAGGCCACCTGTGCACCCACTGGGTGTCATCCCTACATAGACCCTGGGTGTTCGGGCAAGACCACCCACGGCAATAGTCCTGGAGGCTGGGAGGCTATCCAGGGAGGACGATGACTGTGCTCCCCTGAAGGGTGCCTTGTGCCTCTGGAGCGGCATGCTGGAGCTGGCCCCCGCGGGCGCCTCCACCACCACTCGCCTTGTGCTCATCGCCCCTTCTGCCTCTGCTGTGCCTGGTGGGTTTGCAGAGCCCAGTGGCTTTTGGTTTCCAGCCCCAGCGTCCCCGTGACTTGGCCTCTCTGGCAGCTTCCCTGTGCCAGGGCTGCTTTGTCTGCTGTTTTCCATGAGTTTCCACCATTCACCAAGCTGAAAGGGAAACGGCACCCCCAGGGCTGTGTGCAGAGAGGCCCTCAGGCGTTCTCCACAGGGTCATGTGCAGCCTGTGCACGTGACCTCCTAGATTTTTCTGCGGGTAGTGGGGAGGCTGGATCAGCGCAGGCTGTGAAGGTGGCTCATCTGGGCTTGTGTATTTCGCTACCTGAGAGGGCAAGGCAGGCACCCAGCAGCCCCACTTCACAGATAAGTAAACTGAGGCTCAGAGACCTTAGATCACAAGTGCAGCAAGTGGCTGAGCCAGGACTGACTCCAGGTGTTCCAGGGCTGATGTCAGGGCTCTCCAGCCTTATCTGTGTTGCGTGTGTGACTGTGGAGGTGTGCCTGCAGATGGCTGTGAACCAGCCTTGGTGGGAGGCAGCCCCAGGGACTCCAGAGAAACAAAGTAAGGCTGTTGCTTCCTTCTCGCCCCCTCCCTCAGTCCCGGCAGCAGCTTGAGGTCCCTCCCTGGCACCTTCCTGCCCCCTCCCCCCCGCAGTGTATTCATCAGCTGCTTGACCTTGGCCACACTGCTTCACCTCTCTTGACCTTATTTTCCATGCACTGGCCTGGAAATTATATTAACTCTCTCATGCACTAGACAAGGGACCGTGGGCAAATTCAGGTCCCACACATGTCAGCCACCTACTGTGCTCCAGATGTTCCCCACACCTCTGTTTCCCCAACTGCCAGAAAACTAGTAAATAAAAACAAAGAGGTTTTCTGGTAAGATCTTTAAGGGTGCTCCAAGTTAGGATTGGATGACACCCTCTAGACTTTAACTCATGCTCTCAGTATCCAGAAAGGATCTTGCAGGCCCCAGGATAACAAAATGGACTAAAACCCACTGCATTTAAGTTTAATCCTAGAGAAATGAAGTATCCAAAACCCAGAGCTGGATATTTACCCCAGATCCTGCAATGTGGGAATGTACCTTGAGGAGAGAAGGGGAAGGGGTCAGCTGAATCCATCCAGTGCTGGGCAGATTTCCATGCTTTACTTCACTGAGTTCTCAATTCGACCTTAGGAGGTAGGTTCAGGGTTGACATGCACTGACATTTGGGCTGCACAGTGCACAACTCCAGAAGCATCTTCACATGTCCTATGATCACCTATTCTCCCTTGTGTGATGACAACCTGAGAGCTGCTGTGACTCACCCAAGGTCCCCTGTCCAGGAGGTGGCAGAGCTGGGATGAGAAGGCCTCTTCTGACTCCTAGTCCAGTGACTTATCTAGGACCCGCTCTGTCTCCCTAAACCCAGAAAACAGGGTAACTCCCAATGTCACACAGGCAGAGTTAAATATTCTGGAATATTCTATGTGCTCCTCCCTTTTTCTTTCTTCCTTCTACTTTTTCTATTTGAAATGACATGGAAGGTACTTTATAAATATCAATGTTGGTTATATGATTATCAGATTAAGGAACCAACTTGATCAAGTAAAGGCTGGCAGTGCCCCTTGTTTATTTAGATGTGGCTTTCTCACTGAGAACACCACCTCTGGTGCACCCCGAAGGCCCGTGGCTCCCATTAGTCTGTGTTATAATAACATCCTCTTAAAACAGGTGATGCTGATGGGTCCCAGGAGCTGCAGGAATTCTAGGATGCATCATCCAAGGCTAAACGAAGAGCTCAAGCCACTAATTACATTGTTTACAAAGGTGCCGTGTTTAGGCACTGTTACTCTACGGAATGGTGACACTCAGTGGCGAGGTTAACTTCAGATTTCTCTGACCAAAGATATTTACAATACCGTCCTGAGCCCAGGGAAGGGGAGGAGGGTGTGTCTTGACACCAGTATCTCCAAAGACCTGAAGACAAATGACTTTTGGGAGGAGAAATCCCAAACATGTTTCTAAAGAATTTTTTACCAAATGATAAATGGCTATTAGCTCATCACTCTGATAAAAATCCAACTTACTGTTAGATTAAAAAATACAGATGGACAGGTAGTGTTGGTACTGAAGGAAGACTTAAAAGTTATTTAAAAATGAAAAGAATGCAAAATGTATTAGCAACTTAATCCTCTGGCTAATAAAATAAGTTTATTTATATATACATGGTAGCTGAATTCTGTGGATAAGGAAAAATAAGTCATACATCCCACATATGTATATATAACATATGTATCTCTGATTACATATATTATATATAAATTTTACTTTTCAAACAGATTTCTTTCTCTGTATACACACACACATTGATATTTTAAATGCAATCACTGACAGAAATATTATGATAAGAAGGTTGAAAGATCAGACAGCAACACGCTGGGAAATGAATCTCAGAGTAACACATAACCTGCTTCTTTGTGGGTTGAAGAGTCTTTGAAGACAGACAGTCACCAAACTCATGTTAAGTAGGTTCACAGGACATTGAGAGCACACATTTTTGAAGGCCATCTTTTTTTTTTTTAAAGGAAAATGTAGGAAGAAAGGAAAAAGTTATGATAAAGAGACCACAGCAATAACACGAACATATGACTCAACATTCAAGTTCAGGTCCCAATCCGACTATAAGAACATCTATATTCAAAATATACTATCAAACTATTTTTCTTTTAGAGAAGGAAGGTCAAAGCAGTTATCTTCTCTCCCAGCCACTATACAGTAGGGATAAAATGGAGAAGCAGCCATCTCTGGAAGCCCCTCTCACATCTCTGGGGGTCCGACTCCTGTTGGCCATGGGCCCACGGGGCAGCAGGTGACCACCGATGGAGAGAGCAGTGAGGGGAGACGTCCCCGTGACCCCCAGGCAGGCCTGCAGGGCTGAACAAGAATACAATGACATCTTCCTCCCGAGCCATCTGCTTTGGCAATCTTGTTATTTTAAGATCCTGGGAGAAAGGTTTAGAAAATTACAGCTCCACACACCAAGGTTTCTTCCACAAACACGTTCCTCAGCGGTGTGATGTGATGGTCTTTTGAGAAAACGAAGGTGAACCCCAAAACGTTGGATCCTTGGAGAAGAGCAAGCGTTCCGAAGCTCCGGGGCTGGGATCCGCATCCAAACCCTCTCCAGAGAAAGGCACGCTGTCTAATGCATTTGTGGTTGGTGGGAGGATGCAGGGATGTGCTTGGACGGGAGCCTTCTGTCGCCCAGGAAGGCAGTCCTGCCTGGACGCTCCCTGTGTGGGCTGTCAGGGGGCGTGGCCTGAGGATGCCTCCGCGATCTCCAGCTACTGCCTGCGTCCGAATCCCAACTGTGCCGTCGCGAGGCTCCGGGCACCTGGGAGGATGAGGTGCTCCCTCTTCCTTGTCCGCCGGTGTCCCTCTAGGTGGCGGCCCAGCTCCGTCGCCGGTGTGTGGAGGAGGGGGCGGAAATGGGTCCCTCACATTGAATCGAGAGGAACCAGAGCTTTAAGAAGCCTCAGAGGCCGTGCACTTGGCCGTTTTAACATTAACTTGTACAAGTCGGTCTCTCCCCTCACCTGCCTGGGGCTGCTGGGACCCCCTACATGCTCAAGGACAGTTATGAAGAGAAGCAATCAATGCAACTGCTTTGCTTATAAATACCTTTATTTTATAAAGCCACGGATTGTTCTGTCAGGTTTTTTTTTTTTAAACCACACTTATAAAAAAGATGTTGACAATTCTTAGGAAAAAAAAGCTGAAAATGTTTCTCATCAAGTCAGGGTTACACAAAGATTATATTTATAATATACATTTGTATATTGATAATTTAGAGCCGAAAGATAGGGACTGGCAAAGCGAGGGCTGCTGCAGTTAGATTTCCGACACTTGATCGTTTCCCACAAACAGAGTTTCTTGGCAGAAGGGGTTAACGAGGACCATCCCGGTGTCTCTGTAGTCACCGTTGGCTGGGGAGCGGGGCTCCGAGAGCTGGTCCTGGGGGACAGAGGGAGCAGATGGCATGAGCTGGGTAGGGGTTATCAGGTGGCCATTCTTAAAGAAACGTACCCACGGGGACGTTTACTTCCCCTTGGGAGTGCTTGGTAAACATTAAAAAAGTTATTGAAATATAGTCAACATAACAATATTATGTGACTTTCAGGTGTACTACATAGTGATTTGACATTTACACAATTATGAAATGGTCACCACGATAAGTCTAATAACCGTGTGTCCTCATACAAAGTTATTACAATATTATCGACCATATTCCTTATGGTGTACGTTACATCCCCGAGGCTTATTTATTATATAACTGGAGGTTTGTTCCTCTTAATCCCCTTCACCTATTTTACTCCCCACCACAACCATTTTTCACCATCCTCACTGCTGATGCTGGGGTACAGAGCCCTTTCTGCTCTTTTTTCAGACTTTTATAGCAGCTTCCAAAGAAGACTTCCTGCTTCCTGAATCACCTCCACCTCAGGCTGCCAGAGGTGGCATTGCTTTCCACGCTGCCCTGGTGGGCAAAACCTGGTCCACTTGGGCCCCAGACTCTCCTTCCTGCCTCTTTCTCACAGACCTCTGGGAGGCCTCACCACTTTTCTTTACTGAACATACCCTGTGCTTGCCCACCTCCTTCTTCTCCTGCCACCCACCTGTCAGAGCCTCCAAGGCTAATTCTACCCTCCCGAATCCTGCCATAGCCTGGTCAGAATTCTCGGCCCATTTCTTGTAGCACTAGATGTGCTGAGCTGAAGGGATCTCAACCTCTGTGTGACTGCACAATAGGTGGTGAGTGAAAAATTCAGTCGCCTACACAGCCTGAGGAGTGGAAAAGCCTAGAAACAGACAATCTGCTCGGGTCATCTGAATGGCTTTGGTTGCAGCTACCAAGGACTGCAAGCACTTGGGGGCCACAAAATGGCTGTTCCCAGACTCAGGCCCAGGTGTTAACGTAGAGAAAAAAGCCATAGTTTGTTCCAATTCTACACAACTGAAGGCTCAGAGCCTGCAGGCTATTTCAGGGCAAAGACTCAGCAGCAGGCCTAGATGTAACCGGCTTAGGCCAGACCAGCTTAGAAATGGCTTCGTCTTAAGAAGCCACGATTAATACTCTGAAGTTTATTTTTAAACAAAACATGTTATTTTTGACCAGTACGTATTACTTTATGGGTAATAAGGAGAGACAGGAAGAAAGGTCATTTGTTGTAAATGTCTTTTCAGAAGACAAGAATTTCCTTCACTGTCTGGAATCAGCTGTGCGCCCATCCAAAGGGTGGATGTGGGACCAGCCGTCTAAGTAAGGAGAATAGGGCAGCATGTCAGCGAGGGGACAGAAATCCTCCTTCTCCACTGGGCTTTGGGGTTGAGCTGCGGACGGGAATTTTGGAGCCTGAGATCTGGCTTGCGGCTTTACAGTTCTCACAACGCAAGCATTCAAGGGTGAACCACGTGGGAGAAGTTACTCTGCGTAGAAAAGAGAAGGTTATGTAGAAAATAACTAAGGCAGGAAAGAAGAAAACAGAAGGAGGGGAGGGAAAAAGAAGAGAAAGCATGGAAAAGTTTCCAGGCGCCTCTGGGCATCACAACTCTGTCCATACAGCCCAGATTCTGTTTTGTGGCTTTCATCAGCCCAGAAGGGGAGCAGGGCACCGGGGAAACTTGCTTAGGCAAAGCACTTGGCAGCCTCCAACACTGGCAGCCCGGCAGTGAGCTCATGGTCCTGTGACTGTGGTCGCTCTGTGGGTGGGCGGCAGGGCCTCTGTACCCAGGGAGGGGACAGCCGCTGTTACTGAGAATACAGCAGAACGAGGGGAGGGGGCTGGCTGGGAGGGGAGGGTGAGAAACCCACTCTAAAGCCGGCAGAGCTTCCTGCCGCTGGTGCTGCTGCAGCCTCCTGACCCTGGGGACTGCGGCCTCTGCAAGCAGGGTACTTGTGACAGTACGCTCACCGGCACCGTACTCTAGCTTTGGTTTTCATTTACCAATTTGTAAAGAGCATATGAGTTTAGGATCCCGGGTGCATGGCCCACACTCAAAGTGGGCCAGCCCCCTGTCCAAGTTACCTATTTTTTCACTCACTGTAACAGTTCTCAGGAACACTTCTGCCACCAAATTGCACCCTGGCCACACTAAAGGTCAATGCCATTGTGAGGCCTGTCCCTGTTTGCCCTTCAGCTAAAGCTTCTTACTGAGTGTCCACTGTGTGTCAGGCTTTGGGCTGGGTAATGGGTAAATCGTGAGTAAAATTCACTCATGTGACAACCATTTACAGAGTACCTACCATGTGCTGGGCACTGTTCGTGGAGCTGGGTATAGGGCAGTGAACAGAGCAAACAACCCTCCTGCCCTCAGGCAGCTTATGTCGTAGTAGGTGAGATGGATGCACACCAGTCAACAGAGAGAGAAGGGTGCAATGCCAGGCAGTGAGAAGTGCTCAAAACAGGGATGGGGACAGAGCACCAGGGGTTGGAGGGTGGGGTTCTAACCTGTGTAGAGCAGTAAGGGAAGGCCTCCCTGAGGAGGTGGCATTGCAGCAGAGGCCTGGAGGAAGTGAGGGGTGGAGGCAGTCGGGAGAAGAGCATTTCAGACAGGTGCCAGGACGAGCTCACTCTTGGGCTGGGGCATGTGCTCTCTGGCAGAGGGGGAGGAGGTGGGGCAGGTCCAGCCCGAGAAACCCCTGCTAAGAGGAATCTGGATTCTGTCCAAAGTGTGAACAGGGTCCCTGTGAAGCGTGGGAGCCGTGGCTGACGGGAGGTCCTGCCTTGGAAAGATCATCTGGCTGCTCCGTTTAGGATAGACCGTGGTGGGTAGCCAGTAGCGGGGAGAACTGTTTGCAGAGCGATGGCAGCAATCCACAATTCGAGGGGTGATGGCAACCTGGACGAGGGGTCACAGTGCAAGTGGTGAGCCCTGCTCACGTGGAGGAAGAACCAGCAGGGCTGCAGACAGACGGGAGGTGGGATGTGCGAGAGGAGAAGGCGGCCGCGGTGCCATCTAATAATGTGAAACACCAGGGGGCCTTCTGGGCGTCGGGGCAGGAGGGAGAAGCCGAGAGTTCAGTCTCGGGCTGTTGGCTGGGAGATGCCTGTTAGAAACGTGTGCATCTGTAGCTGGGCACACGGGTCTGGAGCTCAGCGGAGACGGCCAGCCTAGGGCAGAACTTGGTAGTCACAGTGAGGAATGGGATTTAAAGGCATGGAGCTGAGAGGAAAGAGAAGAGAAGCAGTGTGGGAGCACTGAGCGTGCGCCCTCCCGTGACTGGAGGTCGGGGCAAGACAGAGGCCAACGACGGAGACTGAGGAGGAGCTGCAGGTGGGTGGGGAGAGCAGGACAGGATGGGGCCCAGATGCCAGTGGAGAAACATTTTGAGGAGGAAACGACCGACTGTGCCGATGCTGCTGGTAGATGGAGTAGAATGAGTGCCCAGAATGGCCCTTGGCGTCAGCAATGTGGGGATAACTGGTTATTCCAGTGGGGGAAGGACATTCTACCTATAATGTCAGACCAGTAGCTGCACAGTGACAACCTTGATAAGTGCCACGATGGAAAAGCACAGGAGCTGAGACCATATGACAGGAGAGTGAACCCAGCCTGGAGACAGGGAAGGCCTCTCTGAGGAAGTGACGGTTGGACTGGGCCCTGAGTGGTGGGTAGGAGTCACTGAGGTGAACAGCGAAGTGGGTGCCAGGGAGGGACAGAAGACATGCCAGGAGAGGGAACAGCTCATGCACAGCCCTGGAGTGGGATGTAACTTGGTGCCATAAGGCAATGAAAAGAAATGCAATGTGGCCGGAGCTTAGCAAACAAGAGGGAGAGGGCATAACATGAGGCTGGATAGTTGGGCGGGGACTGGTCCACCTGGCAGGCCCTGAACAGACTTTGAACTTTAACTTACCAGCAATGGGAAGCTACTGAAGGGTTTTGAGTGATATGATCACATGTCTGTTTATAAATGCTCATCTGGCTGCTGGAGGGATGAGAGGGGACGGTTCCTCCAGAAGTTCTCAGCTACCCCTGCCTTTACTCAGACGTCTGCCATCCTTCTCCAGGGCCATCTCAACTGTATCCCAGGTGACCTACTTATTTTTTGTGTGTCTGTCTGTCCTCTCATCCATTCATCCATCCACTAAACTACCCTTCCTTTCCTCCCTATACTGACGACGTGCCCTTACCAGACCATCAGCACAATCTTTCTACAACTAGTTCACAAAAAGCGCAAAACTTTCAATGACTCTCCGCTGCCCAAGACTAAAGCACAAACTCCATTCAACCCCATCCAAGGCCGTGCCTAATCCATCTACCTTTCCAGCCGCACCCTGGCCTCTGCCCTATCTTCCGGTGGGAGTGGAAAGAGGTCTTCAGTCAGAGAGACCTGGGTCAAAGTGCAGCTCTCTCACTGGCCAGCTGGGGGTTTCAGGCAAATACTCTCCCTTCCAGCACCTGCACTGTGAAGCTTTCCTCCACTGGGTTCCACAGCTCTGTACCTCTCCCTGTAGCCCCCCTAGTTTGCTTTGAATGATGTCGGGGTTTGTACCTCACCCCAAATCTTGGATCCTGGGCCCCTTGAGAGCAAGCTTTCACCTTCACAGTCCCCAGAGAGTGCCTGCCCCCAAACGATCCTCAGTGAACAGTCGTTGACTTGTTCCCAGAAACCCCAAGTCCCAAGAACCGTTCTTCTCAAACTTCAACGTGAGCAGAAGGCCCCCGGGGATTCTCGCTAATGCAGATGCCCACTTGGCAGGGCTGGGCGGGCTCACAGCCTCTGGGGCCACGCTGCTTGGAGGAGCGAGGCACTAACAGGCAGGCAGCTGCTCTGCTCTCTTTGGAGCCTGTGCTCTTCCCACAGCAGCAGCCCTCCCCGGGGCAGCCCCTGGTTTGGGGCTCGTTACCTCAGAGGTTTCAAGGGACTGGATCTCCCTGGGAAGCTCCACGGCGTGCTTGCTGAAGTAGTCCATGGTGATGGCGTTGTTCCAGTAGCTCAGGCTGTTCTCGGGGTTGGCCGGCTTCTTCTTCTTCCGCAGGCAGCACACGGTCAGCAAGACGGCTGTTCAGAGAGTCCGTGTTAGAGAGCGGGAGGGTGGCGAGCAGGGCCAGGCAGGCCATGACGGTTACACATCCAGCCACTTGCCCTGCTCGTTGATTCGTTTGTTCATCTGCTCAACAAATATCTATAAACGCTGAGCATCTGCTTTGTGCAGGGTGCTGGAGAGAGGGGGAGCAAAGAGAAAGACAAGACTGCCCTGCTTTCATAAGCTTCCCGCCTAGCATGTGGATGGAGAGGTGCACGGGGGTCAGACAATATACAAGAGAACTGTTCAAAGAAAAGAAAACGTGGCAAAGTGAGAGAGACAGCAGGGGGTAGCTGGGGGAGAGGCTCCATTGTGAAAGGCTTGCCTGAGCAGTGACCTTACAGCTGAGACTGGAATTGGGGAAGAAGCTGGCCATGGGTGGAACAGGGGCAGTGTGTCCCAGGTGGAGGGAACAGCATGTGCAAAGGGCCTGAGGTGGGGACAAGCTGCCTGTGTGTGAGGAAAGAGTCGCATGGCTGGAGTGGGGTGGGTGTGGGAGAGTGAGGTGGGAGGTGAGGCCAGAGCGATGCTCAGAGGCTGCCTCCATAGGCTCAGGGGCAAGAGGCGTGGATGTAATTTTGGTTGCTAGTGCATGCTGCAGTGCCACCCAGTGAGTTTGCTCCAAGGAAAGGCCTTGCTCTCTAGCTGGGAGGGCTCCCCAGAGCTTGGCTTCAGGGAATGGCATGTGTGCACCACGTTGCACCGTGGGACTGATAAGGAGCGTTCTCAGTCAGAGCAAGAGCATGGCAGAGAGACGGGAAGAGCCCAGGGAATTTTACAAAATGAGCCTTGACTTCCACAGAGGGCAGAGGTTCACAGAGCAAATCTCTGGGCAGAGGTCTTGGACCCTGATAAAACAGCTGCTCTGGCCTCATCATCATCGTCAAAAACAAATAGCTGCTAACAGTCTTATAGCATTTATGTGCCAGGTGGCTCCAAGCATTTTAGAAACATTAATTCATTTAATCCTCTACGTAACTCCATGAGGTCCCCATTTTACAGAAAGGAAAACGGAGACTCAGAGAGGTGAAGTGACTTGCCCAAGAGCAAACCCAGACATCTGGACTCCCAAGTCCATGCTCTCAACCATCTACGATTCTGCCTCACAAAGACAAGCCAAACGCTTATGTGGAGTCCGCACTGCACAGGCGGGCCTGACGCGGCCTCCACACAGCTCAATGTGCCACACTGTCTGTTCAGTCTCGGAGACTCGGGGGCCCCGGGAGGAAGCAGCACGTTTGGATGTTGCTGATGAACCAGGTATGAACAGAGTGGCTTGGACATGCTGACAGGGAAGGCTTCCGAGTTTGGAGGGTGGGGTGGCCTGTCCAGGGTCACACAAGGGAACAGCTGATGCAAGGACCAGGATGACAGGAGCCTTCTTGGGGAGAAGCCGGTAAATGAAGACTGGGCACCTCCTGCCCAGGCTCCCATCACCAGAGCCCACAGGGTGGGTGAAACTCTCGGCCAGGGCTGGGCAGGGCTGTATCCAACAACCTGGTGGTGCCCATCATCGGCATTGGGGAGTCGGGGGGGAGGCCCATGCTGAGCGGCCCACAAAGGCTGGTACTGTGGTGGCAATGGCCATCGGGGGGCAGTGGAGGCTATCCCTGTCTACCGCAGCCCGAAGGCTTGGCTGTCTTTGGGGGCCTGTGCACGCTAGGGTGTGGGGAAGATGCAAAAGCTGGCATCCACACAGGCTGAGACCTCAGGGCCCAGAACCGAGAGCCCTGCGGGCTGACTGGGGAATTCTGTAGCTCTTCCCTGCTGTTGGCCTTGCTGGTATCTCAACCTGAAAAGGCTTCCAGGCAGAGTCAAGAGATTGGGCAAATTTCCATTCTAGCCAATCTGCTTTGATCAAAAAGACTTCTACTTTGGTTACCATTTTTCCAGGTCCCCACAAAAAGTTTTAAAAATAGAAAGGTGATTTCTGAATATTTGAGCAAAAAGAAATTTTAGACCGGCTGGCAGAGATTCCTTCAAGCTTTGTGGGTTTCCTCCCTTCCTTCCAAAGAGCCCTTTCTTCAACTGGTTGAAGGAGGAAGGGGTGAGGAGGGAGGCTGCAGAGTCAGCCTGAAAATCTGCTAGATTAGGGCTCATCTCCTTGTTCTACAGATGAGAAGACTGGTCCAAAGCAGCCAGCTGACTTGCCACAGGTCACAGCGAGTGGTGGGACTGGGGCGAGGCCCCAGGTCCCCTCTCCCCTTTTCTGGAGTCTTTATTCTTCAGGGTCACTACTTTTCACCCTGCTCCAGGACTGGGATGGTGAAGCAGCCCAGGGGGATTCAAGCTGGGCAAACCTAAGCCACAGGGAGAGGGCTAGGCTTCATGAACCCCCTTGCTAACCCGGGTGGGCGCAGGTTGTAGAATCCAGGTTCTCTGAGCCCCAGTCCAGTGCCCTTTGAGCCCACACTGCCCCTGCTCCGAGGCCTGGGCCTGTTTAGGATGCAGGACCAGCGGGAAGGGCTGGGGGTTGGAATGGGGAGTTCTGTTCCTAGCTTTCTCCCCCTCCCATGTTGTTAGTGCCCCCGGTCTGATTACACGTCTATCAGGGAGTTCCTGGTGCCTCTCAAACACCATTTCGCTTACATGCCAGAAGCCAGCCCAGCTGCAGGGAGAGCACGGGCTTGGAGTCCAAAAGACCTGCGTTCAAGTCTGACTCTGCTGTGAGTTACACTAGGTGTCACTTCATCACGCTGATCACTACGGACTCCACCAGGATGTAAGGAGAGTTAGAGATCATGAATGCAAAATGCTGAGCGCCCTGCCTGGTGCTTAATTAATAAGAGTTTCCTTCTTGTTCTCTCAGCATCATCCCTGAAGAGACATCCTGAAAGAAAAACTACACTGCACAACTGTTGGGTGGTTCAAGGCCAGGCCTCCAACTGTGGCTTAGCGCTTTCATTATTTTGGGGTCTGAACTTTCATTCCAGAAAGAAAAGTACAATCAGACTTATGGAATCTCTACTCTATTCCCAGGTGCTCTACGGTCTGATTTAACCCACAAGATAGCTGCCTGAGGAAGGTGCTGGCACTCTTCCCATTCACAGAAGAGGCAACTGCAGTTCACGGAGGTTCACAGAATTGATCCTGGTTACCCAGCTAATTACTGGAGCTTGAACCCAGGTCTCTGCCACCCTGACGTTGATGGTCATTGTCCTAGCTCATCCTGAGCACTGGATGGGGCGTGCCTGTGGAAGCACTGCGTAAACCGCACAGCTCCGTGCACACACAGGGCGTGAGCCACCCCTCTCCCATGCCACTGAAAGCTTCAACTGCTCTGCTTCTCCAAAGGGAGCAGCTGTCAAGACTCTCAAGGAGGTCAGTGAGATCCCTATTTCCTACAGTTTTGAAACTGGAGTGAGGGTGAAGCAAGCTCTCTCGGCTTCCCAGGCATGTCAGTGGGGAATCAGCTGTATCTTGTCAGATGTATGACGGGAAGGAGGAGGGCTGCTGATGTGAAGACGGAGTCCAGGTACTGTGTTGACGTTTCTGGGAGGGGCCTCATTTTAGGGATGGGACCTGTTGTGTGATGGGAAATGGAAATGAGAGCGTACAGGACCCTGAGGTTGCTTTTCAAATACCTGATGAAAGTGCTCTCCATGGCCTGCTGGAGAATGCGTGGCAAATCCTGACAACAAGATGAATATAATCACTCTCTGACCACTGCCCTCATCCGGCACCTCTCCGTGGCAGATGCTGTGATAGGACCTCAGATGCATCCCCTCTGCTGTACGTAGCAAGCCTTTGGGGAGGCTGCTGCAGCCCTGGGAGTGCCTGCTCAGCTTTCTTGCTGCAGGGGCACAGCCGAGGGACCGCTCCGGCCACCGGCCCCTGGACTCACCACCACGTGTGTGCCGAGGCCACGCTTCCCGGGCTGCTCCCAGCCGTGGCTGACTGTGCAGGCCTGCCTGCAGGACAGGAGACTCCCCTAACAGCCTGAGGACTACCCTCACCTGGCAGAAACTTCCTTAGGACTGCACTGCACTGCTGGGAAGCCTCTTCCTTCCCATCCCTCTGGCCCCTTCTCCTTCCTCAGGTGCCATACATGCACTGCGGTCTGAGGCTCTCCCTGCCTCCTCCAGCCCCTTCCTTAAGACCGCACAGGTGTTTCCCCAGTAAATCTCTTGCAGGCCTAATTCTGTTTTGGTATCTGCCTCCTGAAGGCCCTGAATTAACACAGCGGACGCTAGTCCTATTTGCACAGGTGAGAAAACACTGGCCCAAGGCTTAACCTGTCCAAGTCCCACAGGTGACGAGTGGGAGAGCTGGGGTTACGTCCAGGTGTGTCTGATTCCCAAGCCGAGGCTTCCTATCACACCAGGCTCCCTCTCAAGTGATTCACAAGGGTTTAAAGTTAGGAAAGTGAGAGAGGGCGGGGAGCTCTGACGTCTCAGTTTGGCCCCTCATTAGGGAGATGAGAAACCAGAGACCCTCAAGGGGGATTAGTCCAGCGGTGCCAGCCCAGCTGTGGACAGTCATTTCCCCGCTTTGGAGGTTGGGGAGGAGGCCAGGGGAGGCCTCAGGATGTAGAAGGAGACCAGGCTGGACAGAGGCCATGGGCCTGGGGAAAGCAGTTTTGGGGGCTCATTGACTTCCCGGCCTGGTGGGTAGGGATGTGCCTGAGGAAGCTCCAGGAGGTTCCTGCAGGGGGCGCTGGTCAGGAAGCACAGGGAACAGCTGTGAGAGCGCGGCCACGGCACTCTGGTCCAACCTCGGGGACACCCCCGGACAAGCCTGCCTTGTCCAAAGGCTTCCCCTCTTCCTTCAATTGGCTCATAAGCCCCAAGGAGACAACCTCCTTGTCAAACTTCCTTCCTGTTCTAGTCTCTTCTATTCTTTTTACTGGAAAAGCACTTCAGACCCAGGTTTTTTAATATAATAACTACAAAGTCATTGGGGTCTGTGAGTAAAAGGTACACAGATACATTCAGCTTTCAGTAACATTCACAGAACAACTGGTATATATCCAAGAGCCATATGGGCACAGGATGTGTTATCTGAGTGCTGTGCTGATGCTCCAACGGCATTTACTGTGCATCTGGAAGGAAGCCAACCTGCTCTGGGCAAGGTGCACATGGGCGCTCACAGGTCCAGGGTCAGCGAGACGCGCTACTCTGCTTTGGACAGCTCAGCTTGGACTGATGATGAACAACATGCGTAGCTGGCCTTGCTTCCTGCTTTCACCCCATATAACCACCATCTCTTTCAAGGAGGCTGGATGACGACATTCTCAAGAATGGATGTGGCATGTGCAGGACAGGCCAGGGAACCTGGTAGAGCCACACAACTGACCTGATGAAAACCCAGAGCACTGACAGCTGAGAGTGGGGACCCCTTCAGTGCCAGGCCGAGGCTTCCAGTAGGAGGTGGTGGGCTGTGTGTCCTGATGGTGGCAGCAGAGACCGGCTCAGGAGCCACACGGCTCCCGGGACCCAGCCAAATGTGGCCTGGATCCAATCAATTTCGGTTCTCAGCACATCTGAAACTGTGTGTGGCTGTCTCCAGCGTGGCTCAGGAGACAAAGCATTTCTCAGACCTGGCACAATATACATCCAACCGCTGGGCGGGGCTCACGATCTGGAAGGACAGGTGGAAGTGGTGACATCCCTTCTTGGGCAGGCCTGAGGCTTGCTGTGATCACCCTCTGCTTCCATCAGAAACTGGGGACTTGCCAGCCTGCCTGGCAGCCCCGGCCTCTGAAGCCTGGCTTCTGCTGAATGCAGAAAAGCAGGACCAGGGCTAGGGCTACTCTGAAAAGCCAGAGGAGGAAATCTATGCACACACTGTGCTACCAGCACAGATCGCCTGAAATATCTGGCAAACTAGCAAAGGAGGAGACCCTTCTTTGAGGGCTGGAGAGTTTGCTTTAGGATAAATGTAGCTTCTGGGAAGGTCTGAAATACAAGGGCCCTTAGCCCTGGAAGACATCTGCTTGCCTGATGACTCGAGCGGCACCAGGCTATGAAAACAGCCTGGCTAGTTACTCATCTGTGCTTCCAAAGAGCACAGCGTTCTCAAGCTGGACAAGTGTCTCCTTTCTCAATGCCCCTCTCATCAGCACCTTCACAGGGTCAATGATGGTCCCACAGGACAGGGAGCTGTCTGTGGAGGCAGCTAGGCTGGAACCTTGTGGCCTGAGGATGGTGGAAATGCAAGACAGACACCAAAGGAAGCAGGGGCTGCAGTTCCTAGGGGCAATCTTCCTTTATGAAGTAATATGCTCTATCCCTGCAGCTGAAGGCTCCTGTCAGGGCCAGAAGCATTCTCACGGTGCAGTTCCAGGCTGCGTCCTTGCTCCTGTCTTGGCTGATGTTACTATGCATGGTTTAGGCAGCCCATGGGTTTTCCACTTTGCAGTAAAACCTGATCTAATCTCAACCTCAGACATAGCAAAAGGGCTGGAGAAGTTTTTAGAACTGCAAACGCAGGTGGGTGTGGCCCGTGGGGGTGCAGGTGGGGAGAGGGCTCTGGCAGCTGGGGGTGTGGGGAGCCACAGCAGCCACCTCCAGGTCCCTAGTGCTGGAACGGTGCTTGGCACACAGCGGGCGCTCAGGAAATGCTGTGCTGAGTCAGACGGATTCCACCACCAGATGTGGGCTGACTCATGTGTGACTGGGACCCTGGGCAAGTCACTTCATTTGATGATTTACTCCCTACCTGTATGGTATGTTTGCTTTTTCTGTTTTGTTTTATTCCTCTGGCTAGTCTGTTTTAAGGATGAATGATTCAAAATAATGGGAACTCCCTTTGTAAACTAGAGCCTCTAGACACATGGAAAGAATGGAAAATTAGAAAGCTGTCTCTAATGTGATTACTTCTCAAATATGACCATTATTAATAATTTATTGGCTAAGAGCGCTACATTTTCTCATTATCATTCTTCTGTTTTAGACGTGGGCAATTACAGTTTTATGAATACCTCTGTGCTTCCATGAGTGACAATACAGCTGCTTAATGAAAGAATGAAATATGCAACCTGCAAACATTTTCACTTTTCCTGCACTGGGGCCTTGAGCAGATGTAGGCCGCCTACCCCTGACGTGGAAAGTTTGTTTTGCTTATCAACTAGAAGGAGACAGGGAGCTGGGAGAGATGTGGCTCCTGGAAAGAGTCCAGACTCCAGATTAAGGAGGATCTTGCCAGAGCACAGTGCCAAGCAGACATCAGCTTAATGTTAAAGGCACACACCTCCTGTGCTGACATTTGATCGACCCACAACAGGAAAGGCTGGGAGACCTAGCTTAACAGCCTCCTCTGTGGAAAGCTTCTGGGGCTTCATTCCCCCTGAGATTGGGCTGAGCCCACGGTGTGACGTGAAGCATTACAATCAACGGAGCTGACGCAGTACAGGATGCCCGGATGTGACCAAAGTGTCCAGAAGAGAGCACCTGCCACGTGCTCTCCTTTGTCACAGTAGGGCATGTGCAACGCTGTGCTCCCTCTGGGGAAGCAGGCGTAAACTGGAGGCTGTCAGAGGGGCAGATTGGGCCAGGGCCAGGGCCAGGGCCAGGGCCAGATGGCCCTATGAAGAGACTGGAAGGAACAGGGATAAGCAGCTTGGAAAAGGAAAACCTGCCCTTGAGAGCCATTTCACGTATCTCAGGGGTTGGTGGATGGACTTGTTTTATGTATGGTTTCAGAGGGCACAGGTTAGGACCAAAGAGTGGGAATTACAAAGAGGTGAATTTCAGGCCCCCAGGAGAGCTGGAAACAACCCAAGGGGTCACAGGAGAAGGGGCTGATGAGTGGGGAGCACAGGGGGTTTCTCACCCCTGGAAGGGCTGAGGGGGTGCCTGGATGATGGCCGTGTGGGTTGGGGAGTGGCGGGTACAGTGAGGATTCCTGTGGGGCCATCAGAGGAATGATAAGAACTGAGGATCGAATACTCCGGGAAGACGTAAAGGAAGCCCTGGGTCCTGAGTGATTGCATCAGGTTCTTTATGGAGCCGTCAGTGGGGAATCCCCTCGACTCTTCATTAAAGGAGTGATGGGCAGCAGCAAGGAGGCGCTGGTGGCCTGGGGGAGCCCTTCCCCACATACCAGTGAGAGCAAAAGACAACGACAAGGTCCACAAAGCATCAGCTCACACCACCCGTGAACAAACCAAACATGGGGGAGGGACTGCTAAATTCACATGTAACTCTCAAGCCTCAATTTAGCTACAAGAACTCTGTTTTTATCAAGGCTAACAGAACTTCCCGTAAGATCAAAGCTTCATTTTTTCTTCTTTCTCAGGGGAAGACAGAGGAGGGGGAGGAAAAGAGGTGAGAGAGGAGAAGAACAGCAGGAAGGGCGATGGAAGGGAGGTGGGGAGGAAGGCGAGGGCTCTGCTACTCAGAGCCTGTAAGTTTGGAAGCACCAGTTTTCAACCTGCGGTGTATTGGTGCCATGTTGCTACAGGAGAGAGCAGGCAGGGTGGTGTCACGACAAGAGCCCTGGGCTGGAAGACAGGTGCTCGGAGCTCACATCCCAGCCCTGCCGCTCAGTAACTCTGGGGTCCTGGGGGGACCATGTCCCCTCCCCAGCTTGGTGTTTCTTTCTGCACATGCAGAGTCGGATTGGACTCCACAGCTCCTGGGAGTTGTGCATTTACCATCAGTGGGCATGTGAGCCATGGCCTGACCAGCCAAGGACCAGGGGTGGGGATAATCCATGATTCTTGTTCTACTACCTCCTTTCCCAGGATTCTGGGAAGTTTGCAGCCCACTTGGTGGGGGCTGCCCACGTGTGGGGCAAAGGGATTCTAGGGATGGGCAAGCCGGTGTGGTGGGTGGGTGGGGGGAGAAGGGAGAGGGTGAGGCACTTACAGCAGGAGGAGATGGGCACGCTGATGGCCAGGATCACCCAGGCGATGTCCATCTTGCTCAGGCAGATGGTGGCTCTGTGCTGGGGTTTGTCCCCTTCGGCCACATGGGAGATGTTCCCTGCTGTTCCAGGCTTCCAGGTCCCAGCAGGGACCAGACGGTTGAGGAAGTTTCCTGTGGCTGTGGACACCACTGTGGAGAGAGGACTGGACACCCTGCCAGTCATGGTGGGCATAGGGGTGACCGCAGCTTCCTCCTTGGCTAGGGAAACAGTGCTTTCTGAAACCCCGGGGGGGCGGGCCGGGGCCTGCGGGGCTGAGGATGTTCCCTGAGGAAGCCCCTTGGAAGGGGCTGAGACACTGGCATCGAAGGCAGCCTGAATGGGCCCCATGGTGGCCGTGAAGACCCCAGAGCTGGCAGATGGAGGTCTGCTGGTGCCAGGGGTGACAGTAAGCCAGGAGTCACTGTGGCTGGGGCCATCCTGTGGGTCACCGCGTGGGTGCTGAGAAGGCACTGGGGCAGGATGTGGACTGGCGGGGGTGCCTGAGGCTGCTGTGGTGGCCGGCTCCCCTCCTTGGCTGGTGAAGGTGGGACCACCCCCCTGGTCTGCTCTGTTAAGGCCGGGCTTGTCCTCCGCAGACACCAGGGTCGTGTTGGGTCGTACCCACGAGGTCCTGCTGGGCGCTGAGGTTGCGGCCACTATCTGGGGCTGTGGAGACAAGGAGTAACCCCAGAGCGGGTTCCTGGGGGTGACGGTGGAGGTGTCAGGCTCCACAGACCCTGTGAAGTTGCCTTTGTAAATCTGAAAGATCTTCCCCAGGGGCCGCTTCTGCCCCAGATGCGTGGAGCTCTGATTTCGTCCCCGCTGGCCTTCCTTCCTTCTGGAGTGACCGCTGGGTGCAGGCAGGACAGGGTGTGGTGAACTGCTGGCTCCCTTTCGGGAGGAGCCAGGGGGCCTGGGGGGCCTGCGTGGGGTAGCCTGGGAGGGGGCTGTGAGGGGACGGCTGGTAGCATCCCTTGGCTTTGTCAGCAGGATGGTGGGCACAGCCTGGCCCGGGGGGCGGCCCTCTGAATGGGAGGACGTGGTTGCCACGGCAGCAGGAAGTGGCCCTGTGGACAGGGGGCCTTCAGAATGGGGGGTGGTTGCCCTCGCCATGATGGTGGAGATGGCGTTTTTAGGAGGGTGACCGCTTGGATGGGGCATTGTCGTTGCCATGGAAGCTGCAGCCTGTGAGGAGGGTCCGTCGGGATGAGGGGTCAGTGCCACCATGGAAGAAGGGGCAGCCACCACGGAGGAGTGTCTGGTAGAACTGAGGGGTGCTGTCACCATGGTGTCTGGGGTGGTGCCTGAGGGGAAGACTTGAAGAGATTCCCTGGGAGATGGTTCCTGGGCAGCAAATACCAGTGCTTCAGTCAGTGCCAAGGTCAGGAGGAAGCCTTGCGAGGGAGACAGAGAGTAGAGAGGTGAAATGCCCAGGAGCAGCTTGGCCCTGGGCCTTCCTTACCCACGAAACTGAAACGCCTGAGAACTCAAGGGAGACATCGGGAGTATCCCTGAGGTCCACACCCATCAGACACAGGACCATGGGGACGTGGGGAAGCTTCAGCAGGTCGGTGCCACCCAGCACCTGTACCAGAGAGAACCCAGCCACAGGGGAAGCAGAGCTGGCTAAACCAGCCAGGCCCATCCTTTCCCAAACAGCTCTGAAATGCCATGGCCCTCTGCCCAAGGGCAGCTGCTCACAACAGGCTGGGGGTAGGGGCATGGAAGAAGCCTTGTGGCCTCTGAGTGCCTGCTGGCCCTCTGCACCAGGGAGCAGTCAAGGCCAGTGCAGCCACAAGGACGCCAGCAGCTCTGTGTGGGCTGCCTTGAGCCACTGAGTGGGGCTTGGGTGGGCAGAGCAGACCAGCTGCCACACCTCTTCTGACTCTTCCACTTATGAACTAGACAAAGGCACAAACGACAGACCTCTGTTCATTCAGGCCCACCCACCAAACGATTAAGGAGGGTCCAGCCCCTCCTTGACCCTGGAGACACAAGAATGAACATGGCAGTCTCTGGCCCTGGGTGAGCTCGTACAAATCCACAAACAATCCTAAAACAAGGCAGAGACGTCTCAGTGCCATCGGAGACTGATAGGCAGGAGGGGACAGGGGTTCAGAGGGTGACCAGATCTGGTGCCTATTAAGCACTTAGCACAGAGCCTTCAGGAGAAGTGCATTCCATGAATGCCCGCTGGTTGTAAGGTTGTTGTCATGTTAACTGCGTGTCCTATGTGCTCATGCGGCTGAACTCTGTGGAAAACCACTGGTGGTGCCTAGCCTTTTAGAGGAGGAGGAGCGCTTCTGAACATTAGAAGGAAATCATGGACTTTGCGTGATGGTAAGTGGTGTATGCTTTTAGTTCACTGAGAAAAAATGCACAAGGACAAAAACCTATATATTGAAAAACTCTTCTAAATATGCATGGATTTTATTAATCACAACAGCATATGCCTATCTTTAAAAATAACACCTCATATCAATGTGAGACATAGGATCTATCCAGATTATAGACGGGAAGACTGACCACCCCGTACAACACACAGGCTGGGAAGAGCTGCTCCGTATTGCCGAGGAGCGCCTGACAAACCTGATTCTGTCCTGAGCACTCGCCCTGTTCATATGAGCCCCCTGCTTGGTCACTCGCATGCCCTTCCTTCAGCCCTGCTAGCCACCCAGACAATGGTAGAGGTGGGCCTCGGCCTGGTAACTCTCTTGGCGCCTCCCTCCCCCACCAGATTCCAGCAGGATGAATGGTCAAAGCAGGGGCCCTGGCAGTGATTCCTGGGAGCCTGGGGTGGTCAGCAAAGCTGACAGGGGACATCTGGGGCCCTGGTGAGTTTCTGGAAGCAGAGAGGAGGAGGAAACCTCCTGACACTCCTTTGAAACAAGGATCACCACTGAGGCCTCCTCCAACTAGGGGAGGGTGGGGTGGACCAGTGTCCCCTCACCCTGCATGTCTAACTTAATGGGTGGGGGAGGCTGAGGGACAGCAGACTGAGCAGAGACGGCAGCACCCACATCTCCAGGACCAACACTTTGCCCTAAGTGACCTAGTTTCTCTAAACTTTCATTCATAGTCTAGCCCATACACCAACAGTGTTTTCTCCTTCTCCGAGTCAATCCTAAAATCTGTTTAACGCTGAGCACCAGCTCTGGCCCCGTCTTTCCCTCTCGATTTAACCCTCACAACCACTTGATGGGGCAGGAAGTTGAGGCTGAGGGAGATTAAGTAACGTGTTCAAAGCCCCTCAGTAGCAGAAGGGGTATATAACACCCAGGCGTTCCTGGTCGCCCACCAGCAGTGAGGCAGGAGAAGAGGACGGAACGTCGCAGCCACAGAAGGAACAACGTGCTTGTGCTCTGACCGGTTCAGGGTTATTCCAGCTCCTTCCTGGCATTTTAGCACCACAGGGACAGTCTACTCCTAGAGCTGGTGGTCGTGACTACTGAGGTTTTAAGGGACGTTCTCTTACAAGCTTCTGTTTGGCTCACAAGCACCCTGGTTAACTGTAAGTGTTGAACACATCCCCCTCAAATCCGTATGTTGAAGCCCTGACCCTAGCACCTCAGAATGGGACTGTACGTTAGACAGGGCTTTGAAGAGCTGATGAAGGCAAAATGAAGCCGTTGGAGTAGGTCCTAACCCAATCTGACTGGTATCCTTATAAGAAGAGGAGCTCAGGGCGCAGAGGTGCCAGGAATGCCTGTACACAGGCAGGACACATGAAAGGTTGCAACCCAAGAAGAGAGGCATCAGGGGACTCCAACCCTGCTGGCACCTGGATCTTGGGCTTCCAGTTTCCAGAACTGGAAGGAGAAAACTTTCTGTTTGTTGTTTAAGCCCCGCAGCCTGTGGGACCTTGTATGGCAGACTGACCAGACTGATATACCTGTCATACCTTAGCGATTCCTGAAAAAGGAGAGGCGGACACTGGGGCTCGTGTGCAGGTGGTTTATTTTGGGAAGTGACCGTAGTGGACAGCGGTGGGGGAATGAGATGAGTGAAACAGGGAAAGTCAATCCCAGGGCAGTTTATCAGCTGATCAGGGTGCAACTCAGATCCACTGGGGGTCTCTGAGGAGCTGAGCAGACGCATGTCAAACTGTGAGAGGAGCGCCTCTCACCAGCAGCTCTCCTTCCCACAGCCCAGCACTGCTCCATCCCACCTCCTGCCTCCTCCTCCCCCCAAGTGGCCGAGTCAGAGACGCCCCGGGCGGGGGCTGTCAGCTCACACCTGTGCCTGGCTGGAGGCTGCTGGAGTTAAAATTAAGAGCCCAGAGGATTTCTGGGGTGGAGCACAGATGTGTCCCATACAATCCAAGGCCCAAAACCAAGGACACTGCCGCCTTCTGGCAGTAGCGTCAGGGGCAGCACAAAGCTTTCAGAGAGGATCTGACGGACCCCAGGGACAGGCCGGGGGTGGGAGAGGAGCAGCTTGGCCTCCAGGAGATCTTCTGCAGCCTCTAGAGGCAGAGGGCTTAATGCATCCTGGTTTTTAAAATACTCAGGGAAAGAAATTCCCCTGACTTTCCCACCACGAGCATTTCAGGGGCTAAAATCCTCCCAGCTGGGAAGTATACGACAGGAGTGCTTCCTGCAAGACTAACAGTGGAAGTAAACATGTTTGCCCTTGCTGCGGCTCTTTTTAGCTGCCAGCATCCCCTGAAGTTATTCTTCTCTCTAGGAGGACTGGTAGGGCAAATTACCTCCCAGCCCTTTCTTCTTTAGGCTTTAAAACTTTGGTACAATGAATGGATACTACCATCCTGGGTGCCGAGGGCTTTCACCTGGAGGATGACATTTAGCTGTCACAGTGAGAAGGGCACTAGAGGCAACTTACTTAGTTCAATCCCCTCATTTCACAGAGGGGGCAACGGAAGGCGTGAACTGACTTGTCCAGGAACCCAGCTGGTTAGGGACACAGCCTGGATCATGGCCATTATTTCAAAGCAACTTTTCATTTGTATCATAAAAATTGCTACAACACTGCACTGTCCAAATGCCTCCTTCAACATCCACTGTCACCTTCACTATGGAACTCGTCTCTCCTCTCTGGCACAAAAGGTTAAGGACTGAATGCAAGGGCGCATACTGTCACAATAACTGTGCAAGGCCTTCAACACAGGGCTCCCCTAACAGATGCAAATTTCCACTCCAGGCCCTTTGTGCTGGCCTGCTCACTCCCCTCCCCACAATCTGGGGCTACCGCCTCTTTACATATCATTTGCACAGATTTGCATAATGGGATCTGGAGGCTCTAATTCCAAATATATAGGAGAGACTATAACTAAAATCTAACTTGACATGTTTTAAATGTGGAACCTGTTTTTAATGCATGTCAGAATAAGGACAAGTGTCGGGGGTGGAAACTTGCAGATTGATGGGTGCCCTGATATCACAGGAAGGCCTCCCCCTACCTAGAATTCCAATGCATATATGATCCCAGGATCCAAGGGAAGGAAAAGCCTTCCTCCTTCTGTTTATTTGGTTGGCTGTCCACGGTCCATATTGGGCATGATATTTGCATCTGGCAAAGGCAAGGAGGGATTTGGTGAAGAGAGAAATGGCTAATCTGTACTGAGTGCTTCCTACATGCCACATGCCGCTCCAAGGCTGAGCCTGTCCTGACACATTTAATCCTCATAACAACCTGATGAGGCAGGTACTATCATTAGCTCCCCACTGCAACCGAAGAAAAGCAGCACAGAGAGGCACAGGAAGCTGCCTCCTTCCACACAGCCAGGAACGGCGAGCTGCGATTTGAACTTGGCGGCCTGGCCCCGGAGTCCACACTCTCAACTGCGTTCACTCATCGCTCTGCTCTGCCCATTCAAAAGCAATGGTCCACTATCTTTTGGGAATTGATTTTCTATTACTGCTCTTTTGACTTTTCTTTCCTCTTACCTGTTTTCTTCTAGCTCCATTTCAGGGCTCTATATTAACATTTTTGTTCTTTTAACAAGTTAGTCAATTAACTTTATTTTGCAAGTAACTAGGGGGAACTTGTAGTAGGACAATACGAAAGCTGGACATCCCTGCTTTAATTCTCTCCTTTTTTCCAATCCTGGCATTTCATGCACACCATTGTTTAACTAATTAAATTGTATAATTTTTATCTTAAAATTGCTTACACACATGTACATTTATTACATGTCTACATTTTCCCTTGCACATATAAATAGAATCTTATCTCATTTTCCTTGTGATTTAAAATATCTGCTAAGTAGAGCTTCCCTCCCAGTTAAATTAGGTTTCCACTGCCAGATATTCTTCCATTGCCTGTAAATCCTGTGACAGAACCACAGGAGTCTGAGAAGTCTTCTAAGCCATCCCCATTCACTAAGCAAGATGTCAGCATGGCCATCCCAGATGCTTGTGTGGTGATTTAAAACTGGGTCTGCAAGTTCTCCAAAACTGCTCCCACCAAGGGGTGGAATCTGAACCTAGCTGGGCCTTTGTGACCTCCTTGATGAACAGAATGGGGAAGAAGTGACACCACGTGGTTTCTGAGACCAGGGAAGAAAAGTCATTCAGCCTCTGCAGGTTTCTCTTGGGGGCCCTCAGGCTCATGTAAAAAGTCTAGCCACCTCGAGGCCAGCATGTGGAGAGACTGTGTGAAGAGCAACTGAAAGGCCTGAGGAGCCCCAGCTGTTCCAGCCCCAGCCAGGCATTGGACATGAGAGAGGCGGAGCCCAGGAGATGAGCCTGGTCCAGCCACTACTGGACCTCGACCACACAGACCCCAAGACAGAGCCACCTATCTGAGCCCAGTCAACCCGGACATTCATGAACAAAATAAACAATTGTTACTGCCTTACTCCACGTTTGGGTGGGGTTTGTTTTGCATCAATAAGTAATCGAATACTTGGGAATTTAGCTTCTGCATCCAGTGTTTCAATGACAAAAAGAAAGAGAACCCATGCGCACCAAGTCTGACCATCAGGGAGTCTGTTTTCTATGTGGGCAATAACATACCATCTTGCCAGAAAACAGGCTCTTTTCATTTCAAGATTATTGTCTTTTAATTGGAAGGGGCGCTAGGGTTCTCTGGTATCTAATTCACTTTACAGTGAGAAGGCTGAGCCCCAACAAAGTGGAATCCTTGCCCTGGGCCGCACACTGCCCAGCCAGCCCCACTATGGTGCACCAACCCACAGGGTTCTTTTTATATCACTGTGGTCCCGGTATTCTGATGCTCCATCCTCCGTACTTCAGTGATTCCTTTTGTTTTAAAGATCAAAAACCTCCTCATTCCTAAGAGCATGGTTTCCCTCACTCAGAAATAAATATGCATCATTGACTTTAGGGTGAGCTGGGTGACCGGAAGAGGTACTCATGCCTGTGACCTTGGCCTTCTTTATGAAAGGGAGATTTTTTTCACAAAGAAAAAAAGGAGTTTTGGGTACATAGCTTTGCTGCTATCCTCTTTCCAAGCAGCCACATTCCAAATGTTCCCTCCCATCAAGTCCTGCTGGGGACATGCCTCAGGTCACAGGGCTAAAGCACAGAGGGTTCTGCTTAGTTCTTAGAGATAGCTGAGGCCATCACCTGGTGTGTTCCAGAAATGTCTGGAGATCACTGGTTTCAGAGTTGGGCTGATGAGGTCCATGACTCCACTGGGAATTACTACTCAGAGTACAATCTCTAGAACACATGTGCGCAAGAAAACCACGCGAGATGGGCCTGAATGCCCCAGACACACCTGTGAACTCACCTCGTGTTGCAACTCTGGGAGGCTGACAGATCACAGCTTCCTAACAAAAACATGTGCACGCATGTGTGAGTTCGTGCACGTGCGTACTCACACACACACGCACACAGAGACAAGCACTGTACAGGTGCTCTCCTGGGAGCAGGAACTTGGGAAGAATGACAAATGTGAGTCCTCCCATCATCTCCATGCTAACATATAGTTAAGTCATTCATCTAAGGTCAGAACGGCCACCATGTAGCAGTACCAGGATTTAAACCCAGGTTTCTCTGACCCTGGCTGCTCCAGAACCTAGGTACTGAGAAAGTTTTGATCCCGGAAAATGTCCTACGTGAGCAGGAGAACGCTTTATGAAGACAGGCAATGATATAACAATAGTAACGGCCGTGATGACCACAATTAAAAAACAAAAATTTCCTCCAAAGCGGAAACACTTGGTAACCACACCACCTTTTATCCTCAGCTTTTGCTTCTCTGCCTTAGTCATTCAGTTCCATTTGGGACAAGCATTTTCCAACTAGAACTCCTCCTGGGCCTTGAAGCCATTGTTAGGAGCCCCTCCTTCTGTGCCTGTAACCACTAAGCCTACCCCTGTTCTAGCCCCCATCTCTCTAAATGTCTAAATATCTGTTTCCCTGTCTGAACTCAAAGCTGCCAGAGGACAGACTGTGTCTGGATCAATGATATTTCCCCATATCTAGTCCAGCACCTTAGCCACAACAAATCTTTGCTGAAGAATAAGAAACCTTCCTAAATATCCAAAATAGAAGAACTCATACAACTCAATTAGCAACACCCCCCAAATAATCTGATTAAAAACTTGGTAGAGGTGCTGAATAGATATTTTTCCAAAGAAGACATCCAGACGGCCAACAGGTACATGAAAAGGTGCTCAATATCACTAATCATCAGAGACATGCAAATCAAAACCACAATGAGATATCACCTCACACCCATTAGAATGACTATTATCAAAAAGATAAGAGATAACAAGTGTTAGTGAGGATGTGGAGAAAAGGAAACCCTTGTGCACTGTTGGGGGAAATGTAAGTTGGTGCAGCCAATATGGAAAACAGGATGGAGGTTTCTCAAAAAATTAAAAATAGAACTAATATATTATTTAGCAATTCCACTTCTGAGCACATTTCTGAAGGAAACAAAAATCACTATCTTGAAGAGATATTTGCATCCCCATGTTCGCTGCAGCATTATTTACAATAGCCAAGCCATGGAAACAAGCTAAGTTTCTACTGATGGATGAATGGATCAAGAAAATGTGGTATTACACACACACACACACACACACACACACAGAAAAATATCACTCAGCCACAAAAAAGAAGGAAATGCTCCCATTTTCAACAACATGGATGGACCTTGAGGGCATTAATGCTAACTGAAATAAGTCAGACAGAGAAAGCCAAATACCATATGAGCTCACTTATATGTGGACTCTAAAATAAAAATCAAACTCACAGAAACAGAGAACACATTGGTGGTTACCAGAGGTGGGGAATAGATGGTGGGGGAAATGGGGGTCAAAAGGTGGTCAAAATGTACAAACTTCCAGTTACAATAAATAAGCTCTGGGCATAATGCACAGCATGGTGCCTACAGTTCACAATACTTATTGTATATTTGAAAGTTGCTAAGAGAGCAGATCTTAATCACACAAAAAATTTATACCTATGTGAGGTGACTGATGTTAACTAAACTTGTTGTGGTGATCATTTCACAATATACATACATATCAAATCATTATGATGTAATACAATGTTATATGTCAATTATATCTAAAAAAAACTGGAAAAAAAACCTCTTCTAAATCAATCACTAGCCAGCTTGTACTTCCAAAAATAACCACTGTAACACACCCCAACCAGCTTACTCTTTTTCTAAATGTGACTTCAACACTCCTACTGAAAGGTGAGGTCTGTGTTCCACCCGCTGGAATCTGGGTGGGTTTGTGACTATGGCTGAAGTGATGCTACGTGACTTCTGAGGCCAGGTCATAAAAGATGGTACAACTTCTTCCTAGTCCTTGCTCTTGGGTGTTACTCTCAGAAGTCAGCCACCATGCTGTGAGGAAGTCTGAGTTGTCCACCAAGGGGCCCCTGTGCAAAGGAGCTGAGACCCCAGGCCTTCAGTCCCAGCTGAACTTCCAGACGAAGCCAGCAGTGACCTGCTAGCCAGGGGAATGAGCCTTCTTCAGCCCAACTCGAGCTACCCCAGCCGAGCCTGGGTGGAGCAGAGACAAGGGATCCCTGCCCGAACTAAAGATTTACAAGCAAAATGAGTGATTACTGTTGTTTTAAGTTTTGAGGTGGTTTGTTAGGCAGTAATAGTAACTTGAATATCATCTTTGTCGAAGTGAAATTAAAGTTCTTTCAGTGACCATTCTGGATTTAAACCTCAGGGTTTTTAAGTGCTGGAGCTCAACAGGCTGATCTTGACCTGGGTTCCCTTACTGTCCTCTCCTGCCCAAACTCAAGGAAAGGGAAACATCTCACTTCTAGGCTCTTTCTACAGCATCATGATTTCTCTAATCTACAGCTACAAGTTCCCCTAAAGAAAGGAATGAATAAATGCATACTAGCAGTGGCATGAAGCTCCTGGAACGCATGTATTACTTTGTGGGCTGGGGGCACAGATGGAATAAAGGTGGAGACTAGTATAAGGTGACCACATATTGAAGACATGAGTTCAATATGCATATGTATGTGGTATATGGTGCCTACATTTTGAAGACATGACCATTTCCTTCCAGGGGCTGCCATTCTAGAAGGGTAGAAAATCAGCTGTGACAGGGGAACAAACCTACACACCAAAGATGTTCTCTCAAAGACTTTCTCCAAACAACAATGAAAATCAGAATTAGATGGATGAAAAGGTCAGCTCAGCTTCTAATAAAATAACAGGACCATTTATATTCAGGTAACATCTCACTGACATCATGCAAAAGAACACAAATGCACTAGTCCAGACTGCTTTGTACTCTCCCAAACTAAATGGAAAAGACTCATAAAAATGTTCCCTGCTTTACAGGAGAGAACCTGACAGACATTACCTCAGCCAGGTGATCAAGTCATGGTGATAGTATGCACCCTGGATATAAAGATAGCACATTACCTCTGTAGCTTTCCTTCCCCAAACCTATATCCCCAGTCTAACCATAAGAAAAACATCTGAAAAATCCCAATTGAGGGACATTCCACAAAATAGCTGACCAGTACTCCTCATCAAGGTCATCAAAAATAAGGAAAGTCTGAGAAACTCACAGCCAAAAGTACCTAAGGAGACATGACAACTAAACATAATGTGGAATCCTGGCTGAGGTCCTGGAACAGAAAAAGGACACTGGGGAAAAATGAAGGAAATGTGAATATAGTATGGACTTCAGTTAATAATAATGTATCAATACTAGCTCATTAATTGTGACAGTGGACACTAGTAATGTAAGATGCTGATTACAGAGGAAACTGGGTGCAGGCTATATAGGAGCTCTCTGCTTTACCTTTGCAATTTTCCTGTAAGTTCAAAACTACTGTGAGATTAAACAAAAGTTTCATGGAGGTCAGATAGCAGAGACAGTGTGAGGGTGGGTCCTGGAAGGAGGTTTGTGGGCAACTTTCCCAGCACCCTGGTGTGAGATCACGTGCCCACAGACACATTTTGGAGTCCACTTAGAGAGAGGGGAATGACTATTGCTGCATCTGTTTATGTTCCCTCTGGCTCTCACCATTTAAAGTGTTCTCATTCAGAGTGTGGAGTTTGGAGGTGAAATCGTCAGGGAGACTGACAGCTTGAACACATAGTTTTTAAACCTGTTTAAATTCCAACTGAGGATTCAGTTTATGTTACATGCCACACATGTAATATAAATACTCTTGACCAAGGAAGCAGGCTGCATGAAAATCAAAACTTATGTATCATTACCACGGGGCTACATTGCCCCACCGTCTAAACATGAAAGGTATGAGGTGTTGGATACAGACGGATACCCAACCTATCAAAATTTCTGCCCATATACCACTCCCTTTCCCGCTGGGTGACCATGTAACCATCTCCAAAAACCCAACCTGACTGTCACCTTGCTTGTCTTGACAAGATCATAGTTCCTCAATTCGTCCAGTTAGAAGTGGTGGCCCCCTAACCAGTGCTCCCAGGGCACTCTGCTCCCGTTCATACGTGGCCCTTCTCCCCACACAGCCCTTCAGCCAAGGGCATGGTGGGAGGGCAGGGATGGACCTGGGGTCAGTGGGATTTAGGTCCATTCTGGCTCTGGAACTTCCTAGTGGTGGGACCTCAGGCAGATTAGTTCAGCTTTGTTCTCCTCGCTGTACGTAAGGAAGATAATGTCTAACTTCAGGGTGCTTTCAGGGGTGGGAACAGGACACGAAGAGGCACAGAGGCCCCACACATGGGCTGGATGCAACAGGTGGAAACTGTTGCTTTAGCTTCTGCTACATTTAGGTCAGTCCCCTGGGGCCGTGAGCTTCTTCAGCATCTGGAGCCCCAGAACATAGTGCACTTTCTGACTCATACTAGAAGCATAATAATGTTTTCTGAAAAAGATGTGAGGATGAACGAAGACTTAGAGAATTCCATGCATTTGCAGCTGAATCCTTGCCACAAAATTATAGATGTTCATTTCGAAGACAATATCAACAAAAGAATACAGTAAGCAACGTGAGTCCTGTGTGTGTGTGTGTATGTGTGTGTGTGTGTGTGTGCATCTTGTTTTCACTTTGCTTGTTTTAATGATTAACATTAATAGGTCCAAATGAACACAAATCCCATAAGACAGGGAGGCAGGAGAAGGTTGAGGTGGATGAAACCAGCTTCTTGCAGATCCCTGCCACACCTGCCACTGCCATTTCCATTCCTCATTACCTAAGCAAATCGGCCTTCACTGTCCTTCCAAAGTTCTAACGGGCTGTGTGAGAGCATTGGTCAGGATTTGGGTTTTACAGACAAGTCCCAGATTTGGCTTTCTAACTCAAGGCGTGTGCTCTCGGGAGGTTTGCATGAAACCAGAAAGGAAGCAGGACAAACAGGAGGACTTGTATTGGGTGGCTGCTGGCAGGGCAGCCCATGGAGGGCCCGGTGTGCCCTAGACAGCCATGGTGTCTCCGAACCTGTGGCTCCTACAAACCCAATAAAATGACTCCCCCAGAGCCTTTAGCCCCACAGCCTGGGGTCTGGTCCAGTGGGCGCCTCAGCAACTATAATAGGATCTGTCGGACCCTGAGGAAGCCCTGGGGAGTCCCAGGACCTGCCTAAAGAGGCTGAGGTACCTGCCTGAGCACATGGGCATCTGCCTATCCTCAGCTCAGAATTCTCCAAAGCCAGGAGGAGAAGAAAGAGTCCAGGCCTGATCACACCTAAGAGACACTTACCTAAAAAGGGCACTGGGGCTTTGGACCTGACATTCTCTTGGGCTTGCTAACAGTCTGAAGTATCATCTCTCAGCACGTGCCCCTCCACACAAAAGAGTTTGCGAGGAAAGAAGAGGACAGGAGGAGGGAGGAGGCTGGCAGGGAGGTAGCAGGGATGGTGGCAAGGTGCCTGGGGGGAGGGGAAGGCAGGCTGGGGCGACTGGGGAGGGGCTGATGTCAAGAAGAGTGCCTGCTGTCTCTGGCACTGGCTCTGCCGCTCCTGAGCCCATGGCTGCTCAGTATTCTGGCCCCGGTCCTGTTGGGCAGGCTGCAGGCTGGCTGGCACTGCTCTCCTCGGTTGCCAAAGGTTCACCACCTTTTCCAGGTTGCCTGGAACAAAACGGCTCAGGCAACACAGTTGTGCATCCTTGTGAAACTGTCTAATTTCCCATTTCAAGGCAGGATGCCCATACTACAATGTATAATTTAGGTTTGGGGCACGAATTAGATTTCACAAATGAATTCTGAAAGTCAGCCCTCCAGGCTGTGCATGCTTGGGGATGAAAGCTTTCCTCCTACCTCGTCCCTCCTTCTCCCCAATACCAATACTGATACTGTCACTAATCCTAAATCTCCATTTATTGAGCATATACTATGTGCCAGGCACTCTACTAAGAAATTTTTATATGTCATCTTACTCAAACTTCACAAAACCCTATGAGAAAAAAGAACAAACCTCAACCCATGTCCTATATAATTATAAGGGTACTTGCTACTCGCCCTCCACATCTTTATTATTCTCTTTTGGACTATAAATTTGTGAATTTAGGTAACTGAATAGTTCAGTGTGGACTTGGAGGTAGTTTTTTGGAGGAAAAAATAATAAAATCATCTTGTCCACATCAAGCCAAGGAGATGAGAACACAGAACAAGTAGAGAACGGAAGATGGGCTGTAATCCAGGGCTATGTTGGATGGAGCAGATTTTATGGGCAGCAGCTTGCAGGGAAAGCAGGGAACCCACAAAAGCTGGAGGAACCCAGGAAGGCTTCCTGGAGGAAAACCCAAAGCCTCTTACTATCATTCCACCATTCATCCATTTCTTCATTCACATGTTCAGCAAACATCTACTGAGGGCTGAGTGTGGCTTTGTGTTTCTTGGGTAAACTGGCATCCTGGTCTCAGCCATGGAGTTGGCTGTCATTACCCATTCCCCACCATGGGTAATAAAATGCATCTTGGCAGAGAAAATTCTGGCAAATTCTGAAAAGGTAAGTTTGTCTACAGGTGGGAACCACTTTATAGGGTGTTAATGTTCAGAATAAGAACATATATTTATTAAGCATATTATATTTGTGAGTATTTCACGCCTGCAAACTAATTTAATACTCATTAAATTTTGCGAGGTGGGTCTCATTCTCTAAAACTGAGGTTCAGAGAGGTTAAAGGATTTATTCAAGGGGGACCCGTGATAGACACGTAATATTTGTTTTTCTATACCTTCCTTCTCTTTTTCTATTTTCAGTGGACACTGCCAGCTGCAAAAGCCCTTTAGTGGTAACACTTGCTTACTTATGCTCCCAGCGAGCTCACCACCTGATCAAAGGACTCCTAGCTTCAGCAGGCCTTGGAGAGGACAAGTGGGTGATTATGTTGCATTGGACTCTCAAAAGTTGTTCCACTCTGGTCCGGCTCCACTCCAGGCACACAGTTCAAACACTGCCTCTGATCTGAACCCGAGAAAATAAGGTCAGGAACGAAACTGAGGTACATCTCTCAAAGGCTCCGATCCCCAGGTCAATACTGTGGGTGGCGTGGGGACCGCCATCAAAGCCCCACTTGGGATGTTGTCTTTTGTAGACACCCTGCTTAGTAGGAGAAAGGAAACTGCCCCTACCTCCTAGGCAGGGGGAGAAGGGGAGATGGTTTCTTGCCACTGAAATTTCCTTAGCTGTTCTCTCCCTCACTCCAGCCACTGCAGCCAACAAGCCAGGTACCCAAGGCACACAGGGAAATGCGGCCCCCAAACGTAGTCCAGATTTTAGAATCTAGAACAGACAGTGTTTGAATACTACAGATCTAGAAACAGGACACTTGGTAATAAAGGGTGTTTAAGTTCTATTCTTTACCTCTCTCCTCTTTCCTGGAGAGGTATGGAGAGAACACAGACACTGGAACCAAACAGAACTATGTGTAAACTCACTAATTGTATGGCCTTGCATCAGTTTCCCACACAAGCTGGCTATGTTGGGATTCTGCCCCATGATTTCCATTCACCATGGTGCTCTCTTGTTGGTTCTTTAGATTTTGCATGGAATTGGTATAGTGAACACTGTGGTCCACCACCCAGATTCCTCCTTCTGCCCCCCAACAAGGAGGTCTTCATTCCATCGCTGCTAGGAGTGTTAGCAGCTGAGGATACACAGCCGAGTTTCTCTTTAGGAATTGCTCTCAGGTCAAGGTGACACCTCCTTCCTGGGAAACCTGCATCCAGTGACTTGTTCATGTGGGGTTAAAAGGACTGGTCCCCTTGCCTCAATTTGGGAGGACCACCCCAGCTTGGGAGTTCTCCTTGGGGTTGGCTGAGGCCTTTGGTGTGACTACACCACAGCCCCACTTCTTTCCATGCCCTTACTCTCCTAAAGGTGTTTTTTTTTTTTTTCCCATTAATTAATTAATTAATTTTTGGCTCCACTGGGTCTTTGTTGCTGCACGTGAGTTTCCCACTGTGGTGGCTTCCCCCGCCACGGAGCACAGGTTCCAGTCGCGCGGGCCTCAGTAGTTGTGGCTCGCTGGCTTCAGTAGTTGTGGCTCATGGGCTCCAGAGCACAGGCTCAGTAGTTGTGGCACATGGGCCCAGTTGCTGCGTGGCATGTGGGATCCTCCTGGACCAGGGATCGAACCCGTGTCCCCTGCATTGGCAAGCGGACTCCTAACCACTGTGCCACCAGGGAAGCCCTCCAAAAGATGTTGTATGCAAATCTGCAGCTCATAGTCTGTTTTCTGGGATCTAGGTCTGCAGCAAACAGTATCCAATCAATGCTGATGACGATTCTTCCTTTTTGTCATCCCTTTCCTCTGCCTTACTCCACCATACTCTTTCCATTTCACGTGACACCCCTTTAGATTCACCGATTCTGGGTAGCCTCTCTCAGTGTACCCCTTCCTGGTTTCAGTCACCCTAATCGTGAATGCCACTATAAATGACAGTATGTAAGACCTTTATTCTTGTCATTGTGTATTTTCTCACATCTTTCTATTAGCCTGGGAGCAACCTGAGAATAGACAATTTCAAATTTAATTTTAAAATATTCCCTCTCACCCACTTGCATACAGTGGTGGTTAGAGGCTACCTGATCCTACTGGCTGGATGTTTGACAAAACCTTCCTCTATGTCTCATTTAATTTATTCAGCACGCATTTACTGGGTGTCCTATCAGAGCTAAGCATGATCTGTGTTATGGGGACGCACAAAGATAATGTTTCCTCCCTACATTGTGGGTGAGCAGGAGGGCCCTGTGGAAATGTAACTGACCCTGAAGCCAGACTACCAAGCTTCAGCCCCGCTGTCCCCATTTTCTAGCTCAGTGGCCGTGGGCAAGTTACTTAAGCTCTCTGTGCCTTAGCTTCCTTACCTGTAAAATGAGATTAATAACACTGTCTACCTCTTAGGATTATTGTCAGGATTAAATGAGTTAATATATAAGGGTTTATAACCTTGTCTAGTACACAGTAAGCACGCTCTAAGTCTACACTGCCCAATATGGTAGCCACTGGCTACATGTGGCTACTGAGCACCCCACGTGTGGTTAGTTCAAGTTGAAACATGCTATAAGTGTAAAATACATACGTAATTTTGAAAACTGAGTACAAAAAATGTAGAATATCCCATTAATATTTATTTTGGTATTGATTACATGCTGAAATGATAATATTTTGGATATATTTGATTAAATAAAATACACTGTTAAAATTAATTTCATCATTTTTATTAATGTAGCTAGTATAAAATTGAAAATTGTATATGTAGGTCACATTTCTACTGGACAATAGTGATCTAAGTCTTTCCTATAAAAACAACAATGAAAGCAGAATATAACAGGTACCATGATAGAGGTATAGGTGCCGCCAGAAGAGCTACTCTAAGTATGGACCACCAGCAGCATCAGCATAACCTGGGAACTTGCTAGAAATAGAGACTCTTGGGTCTCCATTCCAGACCTACTGAATCAGAAACTCAGGGAACAGGCTAGGCAACCTGTTTTTTTTTTTTTCTGTTAACTAAAACCTCCAGGTGATTCCAATATCACCAACGTTTTTGAAAGGTACTGCCCGAAGGAGTGCAGAGGAATCAGTGGAGGAGACCATGTCGTCCACAGGATGGTAAGGGAGAAAAGGTAGGTGCAGAGGCCACCCAGAAAATGGTCCAGGAAGTTAGTAAATTTGAAATAAAAATGTCAGGTGAGCTACAGCAATGCTTCATTCCGCTCTGCTTGGCTCCTTCAGATGCTGCTTTTTCCGGAAACAATTCCCTCTGGCCTGGCTCGGCTCCTCGTCCTCTGTACCTTTTTTTTTTTTTTTTAATTAATTTCATTGGAGTATGGTTGTTTTACAATGTTGTGTTAGTTACTGCTGTACAGCAAAATGAATCAATTATACATATACATATATCCCCTCTTTTTTTTTTAACATCTTTATTGGAGTATAATTGCTTTACAATGGTGTGTTAGTTTCTGCTTTATAACAAAGTGAATCAGCTATACATATATATATATCCCCATATCCCTTCCCTCTTGCGTCTCCCTCCCTCCCACCCTCCCTATCCCACCCCTCTAGGTGGTCACAAAGCACCGAGCTGATCTCCCTGTGCTATGCAGCTTTTTAACGTAAAGTGAGCCAAGAGCAAATGGAATCTGAGCTGTCTGCCAGCAGTGAAATTAATTTGCATTTGTAAAGCACAACCTCAAACGGTGGTTGTTCTTCCCTGGGTTGTGGATGTGGAGCCAACTGCGTAGCTCAGGTTCAGAAACAGACTGCAAGAGAGAAGCAGCTCCAGAGTCAGCCCGTAACAAGTGGGTCAGCTTCTAAATACAGCCACTTCCCGAGAGCACCATAAACCAGTGGAGGATTAGGGGTGGGTGCAGAGATCCTTTTCCATTAGGAAAATATTCTACGCTTTCATGATTTTACACTTTGGATTTGTGGTCTTTATTTTCTCCCGGGCTCCTACCAAATGAATGCCTTTTAATTGATGAAGTCCAAATTCTGCTATTAGTCTTCAGTGGGGTTGTACAGAGGGTTGCCAGTCCAGAGATGTCCATGATTGTGGTGTGGGTAGGACCCACTGTGAATTAAAGGACTTGCCAAGCTCATGCCACATTTCTTTCCCTAGGAGAGTGGGATGGGAGAGCTGGGAAGAAGGGGCTCCATGGGGCAGCGTCACTGTGCAGGAGGCTGCAGGTGTATAACAAACACACCTTTATGTGGAAGCCTGTCTTTGCTCTCTGCCCCCCAGGTTTCATTTTATTTACAGCTTGTGTACTCACAGCCATCTCACTATGACGATACCACCTTCACTCACTGTGAATTACGATGTAGAAGTTTTGGGCCAGCAGCTGGGTTTCCACTAAACAATTTCCTGGAAATAGCTTTGGTTCTGGGGCTCTCAACCACCATGGGAAGGGCAAGCACCAGAACACCAACAGTGACAGGTACATCAGGTTTACTAGCAGTAACCTATAATATTAACAGTAAAAGTGATAGCAGTAACAGTGCCAGTGGTGGTAGTAATGCTCAGATAGGTATTGTTTATTTGGTCTTACGATGTTCCAGCTACTAGGTTATGTCTTTTACTACTGTGCTAGATTATATCTTCCAAACATGACTACACCAAAATATCTCACCCCACAGGTTCTTCCTACAATGTCATATTGACATTCATTTAGAGATAGCATCTATGTTCCCTCTCCCTGCATCTGGGCAGACCCGGGACACTATGAGTTCTAAGTTCCACTATGAGTTCCAAAGGTGACCTGTAATAAGTTTGGTCTGGTTTCCAGACCAGAGCCCACAGTTGGCAAACAAAGAACTGGGGCAGGCAGAGTGTGTTCAATTGTCTCCATTTCTCCAGGGTTCCTGCACTATAGGATGGAGACTTATCCTGTTTACAACCACCCTGGAGGGCTAACGACTCTATCTTCTCATTATCAAATATTCTTTCCTCTTTCACTGCCCCCTTTGGAGTGATTCAGGGAGACATTTGTTTCTTTCGTTTAAAATTAACTTTATTAAAGTATGATTTATATGCAATAAAACCCACACATTGTAAGTGTACAGATGGATGAGTTTTGACAAGTGTACACCCTTGTTTAGCCACTACCATAATCAAGATATGGAACATTCCCATCTCTCTAGAAAGTTCCCTCCTGTCCCTTTGCAGTCAGATCTCCCCTACACCCACTCCAGGCAACCAACGATCTGATTTCCATCACTATAGGTTTGTTTCATCTGTTCTAGATTTTCACATATGTGAATTTAGATAGAATCTTCTGTGTCTGGCTTTCACTTGGTGTAACTTCTGTGAAATGTATCCACTTGCTGCCTGTCTCAGTGGTTTTCTCCTTCTTCATTGCTGAGTAGTATTCCATCACATGGCTATGCCCCAATTCGTATCTTCATTCATCTGCTGATAAACATTTGGGTTGTTTCCAGTTTAGGACGATCATAAATAAAGATGCTATGAACACTTGTTTACAAGTCTTTGCATGGACATATGTTTTCATTTCTCTTGGGTAAATACCTAGGAGTAGAACTGCTGGGACATATGGTAAGTGTATATTTAACTTTGTTAAAAACTGCCAAACTGTTTTCCAAAGGGTTTACCATTTTACATTTTTGTTTTAAAATGTAATGATGTTCATCGACAGACTGATTGTTTAGGTAATGAAGTACACTAGCATGACCCCAAAGTCAAAATGTGGATAATCAATGCAGTGAAGAGTCTGCCTCCCAGTTCCAAGGCACCTCAAGCTGAATGGTGTTACCAGTTCATGATGGATCTTTCAAGAGATGATTGAAACATTCACAAGCAAACACTTAACTACATTTTCCCTTTTCACTCTTTATACTGATGGGTGGGTAATGCATACACCTTGATTTTTCACTTAATAATATACCTTGGATACTGTTAGAGAGTCATCTTCCAGTTTCCTGAGGAACTCTATACCCATTAGGTGCTCTGTAAGAAAAGGGTTCCTAAATAAACTTGGGAAAATGCTGTATACTTCAGCTACCTCTCAGAAATTCACAGTGCATGTTAGCTTATTAAAGGCTCTAAGAAGTCCTCTGATTAAAAAGCAGAGTTTCCATAATGATTTGACCTGAGAATCTTTTTCTTTCTAGCAATACCTATTTAACATTTTGCAGAAGTAGAATTCTGCAGAAAACTCTTGGGGAAGCATTTGTCTAGACCAAACTAGTAAACATTTTGGGCTTTGAGGACACCCAATCCAGCTATTGCCATGTGAAAGCAGACACAGACAAGATGTAAATGAACAGGTGTAGCTGTGATTCAATAAAACTTTATTTACAAAAAGAGGCAGAAGACTGTAGTTTGCCAACTCCTGCTCTAGAGTACGGTAGGACTTGAGATGGAAAAGTTTCCAGTTAACTTTTTTTTTTTGGCTGAACAGCTTGTAGGATCTTAGTTCCCCGACCAGCAACTGAACCCAGGCCCTTGGCAGTGAAAGCGTGGAGTCCTAACCCCTGGACCGCCAGGGAATTCCCCCAGTTAAGTTTTTAAAGTGTTTCTTCAAGGCCTCCTGTTTGTGCTGCTTTCTCCATACGCGCCCCATTCCCTTCCCCACACCAAGTAATCTGCCTCCTCAAGGTTTAGAAGGAGGGCAGGAAGGAAGGAGAGGAGTGGACAAAAGCAAAGAAAGAAGATGGGGGTGTAGGGAGAGGGAAAGGTGAGACGGGAATTGTTGAGAAGGCATCCATAGAAAACAAACCCTGTAAGGGCTGAATGAACAGCCACCCAACCTGAAACCTCATCCCTTCCCACTTCTGCCTTCTCCTCCCCTCCCTTCTAAGCCCAAAATGTCCACCTGGAGCACTGGGAAAAGGGCATGCATGCTTCACATTCTCATGGTCCACTTGATTAGATAAATGTCCAGTGACTGAATGGAGGCTTCTGGATTCTGGGCTTCAGCAGCTCCATGTGTAAGACCATAGAATCCCCAAGACTCCTTTACAGCTTACTTATTCTAGCATTCCACGAAATCTTTGTTGCTCACATTGAAACCATCTGAGGATGTGTCAGCTTATGGCCAGACGTGTGATTCTGGGAGTGAATTTTATAAGTTTTCTCATGCTAACAACCAGGCAATAGATACAATACTTATCTAAGGAAATTCTAGCTCTTCTGTTTTAAGTACCATATTTCATCAAACATAAGTAGCAACATACTATTGTTTTATGTACCAGTATGAAAGAAAAAATACTGCCAATTACACTATAACACAATGCTTTCTTAAATTTACAATTTTTATTCTATACCATTGAGAGAGCTCCTTTAGACTTATCCAGACACTTTCATCATGCATCCCTTCACTTACATCATGCAGTACATAATTGTCAATCCTTCTGCAAGCATTTCAGCAACAAAACACAACCCAGTTTCAACTGCCCTGTGAGGGTTTTTTTTCCTTTAGTCCCATTTAGAACTTGGTTGTTGCTCTGGAATGTGGAATGGAGACTATTCTTACAATGATGAACACTTGTTCCAGAAATATCAAATTTCTGCCCTGCTGTTCTGCTTTGATGCCCTCTGCACACACAGCAATCTTCTGAGTCAATGCTGAGTCACAGTGAATCTTTTTGAAGAATTTAAAATAGCAGTTAAAGATGCATAGTACCAATGATCATGTACCTCAAACGGAGAGATGACAAGGTGAACAACTACAGCCGACACTCGCCTGCGTGGTCTGTGATCGCTGTCTGGCTGACAGTGACCTTAAGATGCATCCCGGTCACAGAGGTGTTAAAATGAACAATATAAACCTAGGGGAAGATGTGTGCTTAAACAAAGTCCTACTTTCAAACTTTAGGAGGTAAAGAAAAAAAACAACTGCCTTGAAGCAGCATGTTGTAGCATCTTCCTTCTTTGCAACCATTTCCAGATGCTGCAGAGTGATATTCAGATACTTTAGCCGAATATCTGTGCCCTGGAAGTCACCTGGATGGAAACAGGTCTAACTACGGAATTCATGCTGGTGCTAACTTGAAATGACCCACAAAAACTGTATCTTCACACTTGCCCTCCTCCCGCCCTGTGAGCTCAAAAAAAATCTTCTGGTTTACATAATGAATTGTGCAAAGGAGTGCGAAGCGCTGATCATTTTAAAGGAAGAAAATCAGAATTAAACTAGTTTTTTTTCCCAACATGTGCTTAGCACATATGCCAAAGAAATGTGTAAAGGAAAAAGCCAAATTAGAAATTTATATCTGTGTAAAAAATGGTTATATGACATTTAAAGTAAGATCTGACAACTACTGCCACAGTTAAGGAGGCTGCTTGGCTCCTTTAAGCCCTTCTCCTAGCTGGGCCTGCCAGGTTCTGTTTGGTGGGGAGGGGGTGCAGGGATCTAGGGAGGCGTGGGTGCTTGTTGGTGTGGTGAGGAAAGCACATGCTGTACTGTGGGTCTCTTCTCTTGGTTATGGATCTTGTGTCTCTCTCCTGCCTGAGATTCAGACTCAGGTCTCTCTAACCCAATCTCCTATTCTTTCCACCTTATGTTGTTTCACAAATGTGCTGCTAGAATCCAATATCAAAACCCTAATATTTCTATTCTGTACAACCCAATGTAGTAAACAAGCTTCCTGGCCACTGTCCCCTGGAGATGAGGCTGAGTGACATGTTGTTACGGGTACCAGCTCATCCTTCTGTGCTCCTCTAGCACGGCAGGGGTCTGTCAGATGCCTGACAGGTGTCTTGGGTGCCTCCATGTGAGTCAATCTCCAGATGTGTCCCCAGCTCAGAGCCTCACTGGCACACACCAGATGTGGTGTATGCCACACTCCTATCACAGACGTGGAAGTCTGAAATGATAAAATTTGCTTCTGACGTATGCCTTTTACACTTTCAAAAA